>NC_136423.1:76535597-77770597 GCF_052625555.1 Lactuca saligna | reverse complement strand
ATGGTCCCTATGGTTTTGGGTAATTTGCGAGTTTAGTCCCTAACTTATTTTTTTAACTCGGAAGGTCCCTACTATTTGTTTTTGTTACACTCTTGGTCCCTACTGTTTATTTTTGTTACGCGCTTGGTCCCTATCTTACCTAAAAATACTATTATTTAAATAGGGGAAAATGGTGGGGGTAGATAAGGTAAGGTGACGGAGTGGGGTTGGGAGAGTGTTTGATTAAACAAATGAAAAAAATCAATGGCAAAATAGTCTTTTTAGGTAAGACATGGACCAAACGCGTAACAAAAACAGATACTAGGGATTTTCTGAGTTAAAAAAATAATTTAGGGACCAATCGTGCAATTTACACCAAACCATAGGGACTATTCGTGTAATTTACTCTAACTAAAATATTTCATAAATATATTTTTATAATCGTTAAAAAATTTCAAATAACTGGCTTAAAATAACTTCTACTAACAATATTTAAAAATAAGTTTATATAAGTGATTATATTGTTACCTTTAAATACAAAAAACACGGTTTGATGTTTTAAATAATTACAATGATAAAAATTACAATGTTAAGAAAATAAATTTTAAAATATTAATTAACAATAACAACAACTATAAATAACTGTAACCTATATATTATATTTAATTTTATTCATGAGTAATCCGCGTGTAGAAGTCACTCAAACGATTGAGATTATGTAGTTTAAATATACGTATATATTATCATATAATTCAAAATCATGAATATATTATATGAACTTAGTATATGAATTATTATATTAAATTTAGCAACACCGTTATTGTTATATTTAAAAAATATATATTTATAAAGATTTCATCTATATAGATTTTGATGCAAATAAAACCTTTTCTTAACATGCAAGTTGTTGCCGTCCTTTTGAAGAACATTCGGTATCATTTGTATGGTCTTATTGGGCGATAGGTCACCTAACTACTAGGATTGTATTATGATGTCTGGGGTAGTTTTATAGTTTCTAGTGACGAAAGGGTCATTTTTCAAGTAGGATGACTTGATCATAATATTGTCTGATAAATGTCACCTAAGCATGAGAGGTATGAGGCATAGATGGGATTAGACATACCAAGTTAAGCAATATTTGTTTGGGATCCTATTATCTAGGAGTTACATATCTTATGTAATTTTAATCACTACCTACCGAGTTTGATTAAGTTAATGAGATAAAGATCACCTAACCATTTACTTGTTTTCTTACTTGGATCCTAGACTTTAGTAAATTAATGTTTTAAGAAGCAATAAAAGGTATTAATTTTATACACTTAATATTGAAAATACTAAATGAAACTTTGTAAATTCTGTTAATAACTGTTAATAATTTTACGCCCTGTAAAACCTCTCTCTTGTTGAGTTTCAAGAGACAATAACATTTGGTGGTTATAATTTCTATAATTGGTATAATATATTGAGGTTCTACCTTAAGGATAAATAGAAATCATATATATTGAAAGATCTCATACCTGAATAACCTCTGCAAACCTATCAGTCTAATCATGTTGCTTTGATGGAAGTATTATTGTGATGATATTGATGTGTCTCACATCATACTAGAGTAATTAGCCTTGACTTGCAGAAAGTCTTAGATAATTATGAAACATATCATATGTCTCATCAAGTAAAGCTGATATTTATTTTGAACAGTAGAACGTGCTTAAAACCTATTCAATCATTGAATAAAAGGAAGATATAAGAGGTTGTATACTTTAATAGACCAATAGATTAGTATAGGGAAATACAACATAAACCAAGAAAACAGGAAATGATCAAAATGGTTAGTGTTGTTTCTATTGTGGAAGAAACTTGACACAAAAAAGAAACTGCTTCTCTAATCTCATTGAGCGAAGGAAGTCTGACTTGGCCAAGACTTTAGATATCTATATGGTAGAACTATTTATTTTTCCGTCATTCACTTGAGTATGTTATACTTTAGGTGACACTAATAATTGATATTATGTGCTGATGATTGGAAGAAATAATCAACTGATTACAAACGAATGTATTTCGTGTTGAAGATATAACAAGTGTTGTTACATTCTGACTTTGAATAATAGATGTTTTGTACCTATTTTACAGGAACATGTAACAGTTTTAATTTACGAATAAATCTAAATTTACTTATCGTCTAATGGATGGTTACATTCATGTTTCTAAAATGCAACGCCCGTATTTTTGGGCTAGGCATTAATGACGATGTAATAGTCTAGGTTAACCTTTATAACTCATTTTGAAATAATAAGAATGTATTATTTGAGTATTATGTGTTTTTATGCTTAATTGAATGAAGAATAAAAATAAGCGTAATAATAAAATGTTAGATAAAACCGATAGCGATACATGAAGACGTAGTGGTCATGACAAGGATTCCAAATATATAAAGAATGTCGAAATCAAGTTATAACGAAGAAGTTATGACATGTCGAAGTTTCGCGACAGAACCGGTACAATACTACGTGACGTAAATAGTGAATTTACGATAGAGCGATATTTAGCCTTAGTGATATAAACGAAAGTCGTAGAATACGTTAAACCGAGAGTGTTCATAAAAAGAACGTCTAAATCTGACTCCGTACAAGGAAGTTATGAATTTACGAAGTTTTGAGTTAGCGGTATGCAGCCCAAAGTTCGAATATGAGATCGAGTAATTTCTAGCCGAAACAATCTAAACGAGAATCGAAGATCTCGTCGATAGTAGTGCAAAGGAAGAAAGACAGACGAAAACGGACGTTAGATCAAGAAGTTATGAATTTCTAACGGAGTTTTCCTATCCCGACCTAATAAAAATAAAATCAAAATTAGCCAATGGAGTCTAAACGAGAGTTGTAGAGCATAATCTCACCTTCGCGTGGATATAAAGAACATCGAAAACGGAGCTTGTATGCGAGAGTTATGATTTTCTGAAGTTCAAGGCATGCATCCCAAAGAAGGAACGCCCCGCGTTCAGTGCTTGGATCCGGATTGGCCACGTTGATGCTGATTCAACGAATAAGGGATAGGATCGGAACCCGGCTCCTACGCACCGCCTTCGAAGGGAATGCCCAACATTCAAGGAACGCCCTGCGTTCGAGACCAACTCCAACCCTATAAATAGATCACAAAGCTAGCTGAATTTGGTTGCTCAATATCTTCTCTCTCACTCCTTATTACCTTGATTTATGTGCAATTTATACCCCTGAAGCCTCGGTATCATCCCAAGACCCGAAGCGAGTCCCGAAGCCCCGAAGATCCCGAGAAACAGAGTTCCCGAGCCGAAACTCTGCCCCAAGAAACCCGGTTTTGAAGGAAGCACCCTGGTTTCATCGAAGAATACTACTTTTAGAGCCGAAGTGCTATCTGATAATCATGTTATCAAGTGAGTGCATAGTCCCTTTCATATAGACGATTTAATACAAGTATCGATTGAATGTATTAGGTATATGTTTTTATGTGAGTGTAGTATTGTTATCTTCTAAACACATAGATATGATTTATTCTCTATGAAATACATGTTATGTGTATATGTATCATCTGTTATTTGGATTGAGTATGAATGAACATGAAATACAGGTTTTTAAACTATGTATAAAACAAGTATATTTTATCTACAAATATGTTGGGTAGAACATGGGTAGATAGTGATGTTTTATGAAATAAAAATGATGAGATGCCTCGATGTTGTTGTTGATCTAGTCATCTAGCGGAGTATAGATGACGAACACAGACTCTTTCCAGACGGTTTAGTGGAACGCTGGGAGGTTCATAATCTGTAGGTGTTGTGAACGATGTGTTCACCGGTGTACTCTATCCCCTTCATGTTTGCCTTTAGGACATCTATTGTCGAGGAAACCCCTTTGTAGTAATGTCCATCTCGATGAAAATCCTAGATTAAGTCCCTTGTAATAGTTGTTGTCATAGGGACATTAAGTGAGGATAACGAGAATCAGTAATCTGGTTATTGTTGGTTGGTGAAATTAAATATAATTATTTATTGTGGGTTAAAAACCCTATATGATCACCAGGCTCCCAAGCCTGTCCCACTCAGTTTTATTTGTATTACAAGTAGTGGCACGAGAGCATAACTTGGAAAACTTGTGAACACATTTTGCGTATAGCCCAGTAGTTGTGTATAACTATTGTAAGGCTTATAATATTCCATTTATGCTTTTGGTCTGTATCGGAACATGACATCCCGAGTTTTTTTATATAAAAAAATACATTTCTTTAAGGAATGCTTTGATAAATTTTATTTATCATACTTTGTTTTGGGAACAAATCCCGCAACTCTTTTAAATTAAAGGATTACTATGAAAATTATTTTAAAAGCATAAATTAAATCAGTCTTTTCTGGCTGTGATTTTGAGGATGTCATAGTTGGTATCAGAGCATTAGTTTAAGCGAAGTAGGAATTTGTAGGATTTCTGGACTTAAACTTAGAATGCTAAGTGTAAATAATGAGATGAGTGTTTGTCATATTTTAGACACGAGCACTAGTTTATTTTAGGAAAGTTCCCTAAAATGCTTTTATGTGCTAAATGTTATATGTTTTCCATATAGATATTATTTTTTCGGATAAATGGTTTGTTGCCAACCGGAATCTGGAAACCTCGTGTGTTTAGGATTCTAAGCGTAGGATTACGGTATTAAAACTAGCATGTAAACGTTTCGGAGTGATAAGGATGATTTAATTATCAATCATGATTGAGGATCTAATTTCACCTTATTCGGTGTATAGATCATAATGGTAAGAACCAGAAGTGGTGTTGGAAACACAGATGAAAACAGGGATCAACCACTTGTGATTGAGCGAGTACCTGTTGTAGCAGAAACACCTGAGCTAATGACAATGGTTGAGGTTCAACTGATGATTCAAATGATGTTGGATCATGAGATGGAAGAAACGAGACATCTGGTTTGGCAGAATCGTGAAGAACTTTCAATGCCGATTGAACAACCCATGTTGAATGAAGGGCATTCAGAAGGAGGAAACTTCAATGGGACTGTTGGTCAAGCCAACCCACTGATTGTTAGGAAAATCAACAAGGATGGAGGAAATGATGGGCGTGGGTGAAAGTACAAGGATTTCATGGCATCTAAGCCACCTTGTCTATCCGGATGCCCGACGCCGGTAGAAGTTATAAACTGGATCTATGAAATGGAGACAATGTTCGAGAGTTGCGAATGCAATAACAAACAGAAGACCGCTCTTGCGATTCATCTGTTAAAATCTGGCGTGTTGAGTTGGTGGAAGTTGTTAGGTGACTCGATGCCCAAGGGAGAAGCGAGAAAATGTCTTGGGAAGACTTTATGGTGCAACTCAAATTGCAATACTGCTCCGAGCAGGACCTTCTGGAAATCAATAACGAGTTTCAGAATTTGAACAACGGAAAAATGAGCGTTACTGAATACGTTGCTAGCTTCACAGAAAAGATGAAACTTATTCCATATTTAGTTCCAACTAAACTCTCTATGGTCAATAAGTTTGCCCACAGACTCCCAGTAGACTATGGTCCAATGGTTAAGGAAGCAACCACATTGAAAGCCGCCATCTGGTTGCTAGAAATGTTGAGACCCAGATTAGGGAAAATGGTCTGGAGAGGTCAGAGGTTGGTGAGAAGAGGAAGTATGACGGACCCTTGGGGTCCAGCAAAAAGGGTAAATTCTCAAAGTCTAGTTCGAGAGGAAGTAGATGAGGCGAAGCGAAATGGTGCGACAAATGCAAGAAGAAGCATATTGGGAAATGTGGCGGGGAAGCCACATGCTTCAAATGTGGAAAGCCAGGGCAGTATGCCAACGAATGCACCCTTACCAAGAAAGTCTGCTATGGGTGTGGTGTGGAAGGGCACATCTTGAGGGAATATCCGAAAAAGAAGGAGGCAGCAAAGCCCAATATTCCACCATAGCTGAAGGCGAGAGCCTGCTAGATGACACTGGAAGCTGCTAAAGATGAAGCTGATGTCGCTTCAGGTACCTTTCTCTTAAATAATTTTCCTACTCAAATTTTATTTGATTCTGGAGCCAACTACTCCTTTATTTCGCATGAATTTGATAGAAAACTAGCTTTGCCTATCGATAGACTAGATAATGCTTTATTAGTCGAAGTTGCTAGTGGTAAGTTTATACCTATTAGCCATCGTATGAAAAACATCTTAATTGACTTGAATGGGAACAATTTCCACAAGGAATTATTGCCTACTGAGCTAAATGGTTTCGACATCGTGCTAGCGATGGATTGGCTTAGTGCGAATGATGCCAAAATACTATGCAAGAAGAAGATTGTAAAAGTAAACTAGCCAGGGAAAGAGTCATTTATGGTGTATGGGGACAAACGCAGAGTAAGTTCTGGAATCATTTCTCTAATGAAAGTCAGAAAGTGTTTAGCCAAAGGATTTACATCATATTTGGCATCCGTAATTGATGCAAAGAAGGAGAAAAAGGAGATGCAGAGCATTCCTATGGTGTGTGATTATTCGGAAGTATTTCCCGAAGATCTTCACAGATTACTGGTTGATAGAAAGTGGAGTTCAGAATAGAGTTGTTACCAGGGATGATGCCAATAGCAAAATCACGTTACCGATTAGCACCGACGGAGATGAAGGAGCTAATGATGCAACTTCAGGAGTTATTGTACAAAGGTTTCATTAGACCTATTTCATCACCCTGGGGAGTTCCAGTGTTATTCGTGAAGAAGAAAGATGGAAGTATGAGAATGTGCATCGATTACAGAGAGCTGAACAAGGCAACAATAAAGAATAGATATCCGTTTCTGAGGATTGATGACCTGTTTGATCAACTACAAGGTTCAAGTTATTTTTCAAATATCGTCGTAAGGTCTGGATATCATCAGCTGAAGGTGAGAGAGCTGGATATCGAGAAGACTGCATTTAGAACATGATATAGACACTACGAGTTTTTGGTTATGTCGTTTGGACTAACCAATGCTTTAGCAACATTCATGGATTTGATGAACAAAGTTTGTTATCCGTTCCTTGATAAATCTGTGATAGTGTTCATAGATGACATTTTGATCTACTCGAAAAGCCAAGAGGAGCACGGTAGACACTTGCGAGAAGTGTTAGATGTCTTGAAGAAGGAGAAGTTGTATGCCAAGTTCTCCAAATGTGATTTTTGGATTCGAGAAGTCCAATTCTCGGGTGACGTGGTCAACCAAGAAGGGATAATGGTTGATCCATCGAAGATTGAAGCTGTAATGAAGTGGGAACAACCGAAAAGTTCCACAGAGATCCGATGCTTTCTAGGATTAACCGGATATTACCAAAGGTTTATCCAAGGCTTTTCTTCGACCGCTACTCCTTTAACAACTTTGAATCACAAATGAGCTACTTATACTTGGAGTGATAAGCAGAAAGAAGCATTCAAGCTGCTAAAGAAGAAGCTATGTGAGGCACCGATTCTTTCTCTACTCGATGGAGTTGAAGACTTCACTGTCTATAGCGATGTGTCTAGTGTTGGGTTGGGTTGTGTTTTAACCCAAAGAGAAAAGGTGATAGCATATGTGTCTTGACAGCTGAATGAGCATGAAAAGAACTACCCCACTCATGATCTGGAGTTGATAGCGATAATTTTTGCTCTAAAGATATGGAGGCACTACCTCTGTGGCACGAAGTGCAAACTTTTCACTGGTGATAAGAGACTCCAATATCCCTTTAATCAGAAAGAATTAAATATGAGGCAACAACGATGACTAGAGTTACTAAAGGACTACGTTTATGAGATACTTTACCATCCCGGTAAAGCAAATGTTGTCGTTGATGCTCTCAGTCGGAAAGTCAATCTTGAAAGAAAAAGGCCAAGAGCGTTGAGAATATAATTTGTCTCAACAATTGTGGAGAATATAAAGAAAGCTCAAAAAGAAGCTTCTGAGAAGAATGACCGAAAGGGAGAACGTTTGGGCAAAATTTTAGTGCTCGGTACAAACAGTCACGGACTGAAGGTATTCCACGATCGAATTTGGGTGCCTAGTTTAGGAGGGATAAGAGATCTTTTGATGGAAGAAGCTCATAAAACCATGTACTCAATTCATCCTAGCAGCACTAAAATGTATAGGGACCTAAAACCCTACTAGTGGTGGCCGAAGATGAAGCTTGATATTGCAAAGTACCTGGCGGAGTGTGTGACATGTGCGCAAGTCAAGGCACAACATCAGAAACCATACGGGAGTTTAGAACCTTTACCTGTGCCTATGGGTAAATGGGAATACATTGCTATGGAATTTGTCACTAAATTGCCCAGAACAAAGAATGGTCACGACATGATTTCGGTGGTCATTGATCGCTTTACTAAGACTGCGCATTTCATAGCAGCCAATGAGAAATGGTCTATGGATAAGCATGCAAATTCTTACGTGAAGGAAATTATGAGGCTTCACGGTGTTCCGTTAATGATTGTGTCAGATCGTGACACCCGCTTCACCTCACGATTTTGGAGAAGTCTACAAGAGGAACTGGGTACCAAGTTGTGTTTGAGTATAGCTTACCATCCACATACTGATGGTCAGAGCGAACGAACGATACAAACGCTTAAAGATATGTTGAGAGCATGTACCCTAGAATTCAAAGGCAACTGGGATGAACATTTTCCTTTGGTAGAATTTTCCTAAAATAATAGTTTCCACTCGAGCATAAAGATGGAAACTTATCAAAATATGTACGGATAAAAATGTCGTATGCCATCTTTTTGGCTTGAGGCTGGGGAAAAGCAGTTTATGGGACCCGAGATAGTCCATCAAACTGCTAAAAAGTTGAAAATAATTAAGGAGAGAATGTTAGCAGCTCAGAATCGTCAAAAGAGCTATGCTGACAACAAGAGAAGACCGATGACTTTTGAAGTTGGAGATTTGGTTTTGCTTAAAGTCTCACCGTGGAAGGGAATTATACAATTTGGTAAGAGTGGAAAGTTAAGTCCAAGGTTTATTGGACCGTTTAAAGTTCTTCTGAGGGTTGGGAACTAAGCTTACAAGCTAGAATTACCCAAAGAACTGAATGGTATTCATAACACTTTCCATGTGTGTTATTTGAGGAAGTTCACGGGAGAAGTTCACGATCTAATTCCAATTTCTGAATTAAGAATTGATGAGAACAAAAGGTTGATTAAAGAACCAGAGGCAATCGTTGACCGTAAGACTAAGAAGTTGCGACGCAAGATGGTCAAATTAGTGCTTGTCCGTTGGAAACATACGAATGGGCCAAATCTCACCTGGGAGACGGAGAGTGACATGATGAGTCGCTATCCGCATTTGTTTGTTGATGTGTGATTCTGGGGACGGAATCATCCTACGGTGGAGAGAATTGTAACGTCCGTGTTTCTGGGCTAGGCATTAATGAAGATTTAATAGTCTAGGTTAAGCTTTGTAACTCATTTTAAAATAATAAGAATGTGTTATTTGAGTATTATGTGTTTTATGCTTAATTATGTGGCTTAATTGAATTAAGAATAAAAATAAGCGTAATAATAAAATGTTAGATAAAACCGATATCGATACATGAATACGTAGGGTCGTGACAAGGATTCTGAATATATAAAGAATGCCGAAATCCGAGTTATAACGAAGAAGTTATGACATGTCGAAGTTTCACGACAGAACTGGTACGACACTGCGTGACGTAAGTAGTAAATTTATGATAGAGCGATATTTAGGCTTAGTGATCTAAATGAAAGCTATAGAATACATTAAACCGATAGAGTGCATAAAAACAACATCTAAATCTGACTTCGTATGAGGAAGTTATGAATTTCCAAAGTTTCGACTTAGCGGTATGCAACCCAAAGTTCGGATATGAGATCGAGTGATTTCTAGACGAAACAATCTAAATGAGAATAGAAGATCTCATCGATAGTAGTGCAACAAAAGAAAGACAGATGAAAACGAATGTCTTATAAAGAAGTTATGAATTTCTAATGGAGTTTTCCTGTCCCGACCTACTAAAAATAATATAACAAAAATAAAATCAAAATTAGCCGATGGAGTCTAAACGAGAGTTGTAGAGCATAATCTCACCTTTACGTGGATATAAAGAATGTCAAAAACGGAGCTCGTATGCGAGAGTTATGATTTTCTGAAGTTCAAGACACGCATCCCAAAGAAGGAACGCCCGCGTTCAGTGCTTGGCTCTAGATTGGCCACATCGATGCTGACTCAACGGATAAGGGATAGGCTCGGAACCCCGTTCCTACGCGCCGCGTTCGAATGGAACACCATCGTTCCTTTGGGGAACGTCCTGAGTTCGAGACAAACTCCAACCCTATAAATAGATCAAAAAGCCACCCGAATTTGGTTGCTCAATCTCTTCTCTCTCATCCTTATTACCTCGATTTACATGTAATTTATACCCCCGAAGCCCCAGTATCATCCCGAGACTCGAAGCGAGTCCCGAAGCCCCGAAGATCTCAAGAAACCGAGTTCCCGAGCCGAAACTCTGACCGCGAGAAACCTGGTTTTCAAGGAAGCATCCTGGTTTCACCGAAGAATACTACTTTTAGAGCCGAAGTATTGTCCGATAATCATCTTATCAAGTGAGTGCATAGTCCCTTTCATATACACGATTTAATACAAGTATCGATTGAATGTATTAGGTATATGTTTTTATGTGAGTGTATTATTGTTATCTTCTAAACGCATATATATGATTTATTCTCTATGAAATACGTGTTATGTGTATATGTATCATCTGTTATTTGGATTGAGTATGAATGAACATGCAATACAGGTTTTTAAACTATGTATAAAACAAGTATATTTTATTTACAAATATGTTGGGTAGAACACGGGTAGATAGTGATGTGTGATGAAATAAAAATGATGAGACGCCTCGATGTTGTTGTTGATCTAGTCATCTAGCGGGGTATAGATGACGAACACGGACTCTTTCTAGATAGTCCAGTGGAACGCTGACAGGTTCATAACCAGTAGGTGTTGTAAACGATGTGTTCACTGGTGTACTCTATCCCCTCATGGTTGCCTTTCGGACATCTATTATCGAGGAAACCCCTTTTCAGTAATGTCCATCCCGATGAAAATCCTAGATTAGGTCCCTTGTAATAGTTGTTGTCATAGGGACGTAAAGTGAGGATAACGGGAATGGGTAATCGCGTTATTGTTGGTTGGTGAAATTAAATATAATTATTTATTGTGGGTTGAAAACCCTATATGATCACCCGGCTCCCAAGCCTTACCCACTTAGTTTTATTTGTATTACAGGTAGTGGCGCGAGAGCATAAGTTGGACAACTTGTGAAGATATTTTGTTTATAGGACAGTAGTTATGTATAACTGTTGTAAGACTTATAATATGTCGTTTATGCTTTTGATCTTTATCGGAACATGACATACCGAGTTTGGTTATATATAAAAATACATTTCTTTAAGGAATGCTTTGATAAATTTTATTTATCATATTTTGTTTTGGAAACAAATTTCGCAACTCTTTTAAATAAAAGGGTTACTCTAAAAATTATTTTAAAAAACATAAATTAAATCGGTCTTTTTTGGCCGTGATTTTGGGATGTCACATAGAACGATGTATTGTGAGTTAATGAATATTTTCTCATAATGTTATTTATGAAATTAATTTATAAATATTCACTAAATTGATCGTTCTGATCGTAACACCTATATATATATATATATATATATATATATATATATATATATATATATATATATATATATATATATATATATATGAACCACATATATACCAACTTCAAAATGATGGAATTTTTGAAGGCAAATGAACTTGATTCATTTGATATATGTGAATCATATTTATATGGGAAAATGATTCACAAGTGTCTTTATCTATTAGTACTTAAAGAAAAAAAGGCTTGATAAAGAATTATACATTAGTGATGTATGCAATAGTTTCAATCCATGAATAGATTTGGTGATATATATTTAAGTCAATTTCACTAACGACTTTTATTCGAACTTTTTAAAACTTTTGATTTGCTCAAATTGCTTCATAGTGAAGACTGATATACAACTTAAAGAGACCATCATTAACCTTTCGTTGTGATGAAGAAGATGAGCTTTATAAACCAAGACTTCTTGGAATATCTTAAGAGTTGCATAATCAATTCACAACTCATTCTATCAAAAACACTCACTCGTCATTTGTATGGTTCTTGTGGCACAAGATTACCTGGTCACTTTGATCTGCCTTATGATGTTCGAGGTAGCCTTGGTATTCTCTAGTGGGATAGGGTTACTTGACCACTAGTTGAGTGTTGATAGTACAAGTTTTTGAAGAGGATAAAACATAGGCCTTACATTCTATTGTATGATGTTTTAAAGAACTATTTACTTTATAAAATGTTTGGAATTATGCTTAGTGCAACAAATATATATATATATATATATATATATATATATATATATATATATATATATATATAGCAGCAACTAATAGAAGATATTGAGATGCGTCCATGTATGATTATCAAGTATGGACTTGACTAATATTCCTCGATATATTAGGAATATAAAGAGTAAGTGAGTTTTCAAAGGAGAAAATATACATGAATAAAAAAAATTTAGATTTGACCTAACATCTCAAGTAAGAATCTTATTTCATATAGGATAAACACATAACGTGATTTAATTATAAATGAAGATGACTCTTTTGTTTTCCATAAGCCTAGTAGCAGCGTAGTAACATTCCTAGTCTTATATGTGACTGACATAATGATTCTTGGAATAATGATCTATAAAGATTGACCATGAAAACTTTAAGGATTAAGTAAATACGCATTAATTGTCAAGGATCTTAAAGAGCTTGAGATATAAGACTCTAAGATAGTTTATCTTGTCAATACCACATGACATGATTTTGAGTATTCCTAAAAATCCTAGTACAATGTTTTGAACTAGATAACATGATTGTATTTATATGCTGCTGCAATTGGATTAATCATATATGTCATGATTATGCATGAAGGCCATATAAGTTGTATGTTTAGAGCATGTCGAATGATACCAGTATAATCCGAGAATAAGTCATGGATGAAGAGAAACTTACATGGATAGTGGTTCCATGTGGATTTTAATTACGGTTACACATCAGAGTTGGAATACATCGTTGTTCGGGGAACTAAATACTAAGACGCTTAATGTATAGTTCATTATAACTGTAAGTAATCCTATTATGTGAGTATTGGTATTTAATTCGTATTTAAGCATCTAGTGCATTCACAATAGATTTCTCTATATATGAGTTATATATATAATTAAAAATGTTTGCATTCGCAAAGTTTAAACAAGTTAAGTATGTCGAATCTACTTAACTAGGTTCCTTCATTAGCTAAAGCATGAGAGTCACACTAGTGCGATAGGACCTTGTTTTCCTAAGTGGATGTGTTTGATTGTAATTTAGTATTTGGATATTGTAACAATGCAAACAACATATAATGTAAAGAGTTGATATATTGGATATAAGTCTTTCATTAAATAATTGTCGTGTGCTATATTAGCATGTTTAAATCCTTGAATAACTAGGTTATTTTAAATGTCCATAGTCATTCATAGTTGTGGGAGCATCTATGAGGTAACACCAATATGAGGGGATTGGTTGATCCTCATGGAGATGATAATAACAAGAGTTGCTACCAACTTCATAGGTACTTGATTAGGAAAATAAGTATTGGATCTGACTCGCATCAAAATCACTTTGTGGATCATAGTCATGAGTGATGTTCTGATAAAGGTTGTATCTTAGTATTCTTAGACCTGAGATACATATTTGGGATGTAAAGTGTTGGAATTGTTGTGCTTTGACATGGTTTAATGTTGTTTTATAAAAGGCACTCATAAGGGTCATCGTTGGGTATAACATGAACTAGATAATGGGTGTATGTAGTCAAGATAGGATTTGTTCCACTTATTTGTTGAGAGTTAAACATCAAAGACCTTACTAAAAGTTGAACACTGCATGAGATTGATCGTGATCCATACCTCATGTTCAACATGATGTCCGAGACAAAGGAATAACTGATACCACACCTTTAGCAATGGGCTAATGTCCCTAACTGATATCACAGCTTTAGTAAATGAATTATATAAAATGTTTCCTGGAATTGGCTCTTGATGAGATTGCACCCTTATCATGTTGTTAGGGGCAGTAGCCCATTGCTAAATGTCGGCTAATGTCTATGCTAGTCTATAATGAATCTTGTGCAAGTGGGAGATTGTTGAATCTATATGCCCAAGAATCATTATTGAGTGATATTGCTAATAAAATATGATCCTATAGGGTCACACGTTTATCAAGTTTGAACATTTTATATATTTATTATTAATATGATTATTAATAAAAAATATCAAATCTTGTATTTATTTAGGGAATAATTATTGTTTTGTGAAGATAATAATTATAAGAGACTCTAGCTAGTTATTATTTCATATGGTATGAATTAATAAGTCATGCACAACTTTTTTGACTAGTTGAATCCTTTTGTCTTTTACCTAAAGACGGTTTATATATATAAACTTTACGTTTTTTAAAATTAAACAATTCTTCTTCTTCTATATTAGGGTATGACTGAAAGTTGCTTAAATGAATGGAGGTTGCTTATCAACCTTCATACCATGTCTCCCATGTTCCTAAAGGTTGCCAATACTGTAGAGTATTTTAATGTAAATCGCTTAACTTGCATGGGATATAAAATGAGAGCTTCTTGCATGAAAATTTGCTAGTTTTTGTTCCCTTCTTTAGTGTAGCCGAAACCACCTTTCTCTTCCCCACTTCTCTCTCTTTTGAAACTATTTTGGTGATTAGAAGCCCTCTTGAGTTTTCCCTTTTAGTGCTTATTTGAGTTAACTAATTAAAGTCTTAATACACTAAAGAATACAAGAAGGAACTAGCATTCCAAGTGCCTTATTCTTGTTGGGGGATACACATAGAAAAATCATACTCTTTGATTTTTGCTATCTTCATCAAAACCCCAAACCAAGCGGGTTTAAAGGCTTCATAGGTTGTCATTATAAAACACTTTATGGTAGTTTTTAGTATTATTCTAACGTCTATAAATGGATCCTAATTGTTTTGGTTTTGTTATAATCTCAGAAGTAAACTTGTTATTTTTAACGCTTCAGTTGAATGTTTTTTTTTATGAAAAAACTAACTTATATTTTGTATCAAAATCCATCAAGAAGACAAAGACCTTACAATAATCTTGGGAAGACCATTTCTAAGATCTGCTCGCTAAGTTTTTGACATCCATGACTCCAAGCCTATACTTAAAGGGGAAGATGAAGAAATTACATTTGGAGTGAACCGAAAGCAAAACACCTACAATATATAGATGAAGTATTATGTATGAATGATTTAGCTGATGTGGAGGAGACCAAAGAAGAAGTAGAAGGTGTCAATGAGCTAAAAGAAATAGAAAGAGTGATGGAGGAGGAAATTCTAGTTTGGAATCAGCCTAAACCGAAAGAAGATGTGAAGCTCACAAAGCCTCGAGCATCAACCACCATGATATTTGAAGTGTTTGCATTCACTACACCCAAAGTCGAATTTGAGGAAACCATTATATATGAAGATCTTGGTGACAAAGAAGAGAAAAGAAATAGTTTAGAATTTACACTTGACATGATGTGGAAGTAAAAGGACACCAAGAAGATGAACAACAGACTAAGATGGCTGGAAAAAGTAAACGGAAAAAACGCAAGCATGAAGAAAACACTAACAAAAAGAAGAAGGAAAACACGAAGAAGGCGTATAAAAGACGCGTTGCGGCCTACAAAAGAAAGTAAATGGAAATGAAGGAGAATAGGGAGATCCTACTCCTACTCGTAGCAACATTGAGTGGGAAGGAGTCCAACTCACGACTCCTGCAAAAGAAGTGCTTGTTGGGAGGCAAACCGATCTTTTGGTTTGCATTTTCTTTCATTGTCTTTGATTAATTTCTTTTTCTTGTTTTGATTTTTGCATCTATTCAAGTGTGGGGTCATTAAAGCATGTTAGTGATTAAATTAGATTAAATTTTGGTTGAAAAATGTGAGTTTTCATGAGATTATAAAAACCCACGGCGTGGATTTTCTGAGACACGATGGGGTAGAGGGTTGAAAAAAAAATTCAAACATTTTTTATTAAAATCATAAAAAAAAAATTGAAAAATTGCTAGATCGAAATTTTTTAAAATCTTATATAAATGTTAAAAAATAGTCTAATTTTTGAAATGTACTTAGATTTTAAATCAATTGTTATAAGACTTGAGTTGCTAGTGTTGTGTGGGACAATTCGATGCGAGCTCTAAAGTTTAATTGAACTAAGATGTTATAGTATATTTGTGGCTTCCTATCAAAGTGAAAGTATGAGACGAAAATACAACCTTGTGTAGTTTGAGGGACATAATAAGTATTACTTTGTAAATACCTAGACCTAATAAAAAAGCCCATCGATGACTGATTTATCTCCTAGGTCCTTTCTGGTAAAATAAAGTGAGTTAATTTTCCAAGTTTATCTATTTACTTTTTTGCAAAGATGGGTCTAGTTATATATTAAAAATAAGGACGAATTGAGGAGTAGAATCAATGTTGTAGTTAATATCATGTCCAATTTTGAAGAATTATAAATGTATTTTTAGAAGCGTTTGGGCCCAGAAATCAACATGTTATAAGGATCAATGATACAATAGTAATTTAACTTTGATAGGAAATAGGAGGGAAAAAATTTTAGGAGATGGTTTTAGGATATGCCACATGGACAAAAAAAAGATTCTTTTATTAGAGCAGGGGATCACAATGATATCTACATTGATATTCTTTCATATGCTGTATCAATACCACAAATCAGTTGTAAACATCACCTTACATTATGTTTTTTACTCAAGATCATAGAAGCTCCATCTAGATCCGTAAGCAGCTCTCAACCACAAGGAAGGGAGACACGTGTGCATCATAATATTACCAAAAGATGGTAGGATTTGCTGATACAATGGGAAACATTAGTGGACTATGACTGATGAATAAGACAAGAAGTGATTGGTTATATATTAGCTAGTTTCGGATCGGGACATAGTGATCTCTTCATGACCATTACTTTACTAAGCAATGAGCGTAAGGTAACCCTTCGGGGGTTCTATTATTCTCTAATTCCTCATGAAGACCTAGCCACCTCTCTAGGCAACATATTAGAATAATATAATTGACCTCATCCACCAACAGTGTCTCACGCCAAGATGCTAATGCTCCCTATTGTAATCACAACAACAACAATAGGTAATACACCTCCAACAATAACCAACAAAATAACTACCATGGTGGCGGTAGTAATGGACGTGGTCATAGATGTGTAAAAAGCAATGGCAGGCCACACACTTAAATATGTGGCATACTAGTCACATAACATTAAACTATCATAACAGGTTTAATCATGCTTATCATGCAGGAGAATAATGCTTATCATGTAGGAAATAATATGAACACATGAGGTTACAATATTGATACTAGTTGGTATATTGATACATGATCAACATACTACCTTAAAAATGATCTTTATTGATTGACCATCCAAGAACGTTACCATGGAAAATATCAAGTATAAGTGGCCAACATAGTAGGTTTGTTAATTTCCTATATTTGGTCACTTTTAATTCCTAGTTTAAGTCAACCTCTTGCTCTTAAAATATCTTACATGTGCCTCATATTAACAAACATCTTATGTCTACTCATAGACTCTTCTCGGATAATAATGTCTTCATTGAATTTATCTTAATGTTTTCTTTGATAAGGACATTGCTACGAAGAAAACGCTTCTACTCGATAGAAGCAAAGGTGTTCTCTATCCGATGTTAAGCAGTAGTTCTTCTTTTAGTACTCAAGATCATGCTTTGTCTAATAGTGTTAAGGCCTTTTCATTGCAATGACATCGGTGCATCGTTCATCCTTATCTAACCTTATTAGGGTTCTTATTCATATAAAAATGTAAAATCAACTAAAATTACTAAAATTTATTGAATCAAATGAGAATTAATGTGGCTTTATACATATGTTCAGAATTACCTTCCATATAAAATGATTTCTCAATTAATTCTATACATTTTTATATAAATGGGGTGATGAATATAAAATGATTTCTCAATTAATTCTATACATTTTTATATAAATGGGGTGATGAACATCATAAGAACGTACCCAGTGAAAAATTATGTTAATCATTTGCCTTATGAGCATCCATTTTCCAAGATGATTAAGCGATCAAATAAAATTGTTATGAGACTTCATTAGTCATTTAGACAAACCTTAAGGTATAAATAAGAAGGAAATTATGTAATCTAACTACAATTTAATGTGTATTTGGAAAATACTAAAAAAAATGTTATTTTTGGCAAAAGTAACCACTTCGTCTGGAATAAATATTATGGGTTGAGAAAAACTTTTTTTCTAACAAAAAATAAAATTCAGTCTGACATTCCGGGATTTCAAACAAACATTCCAGACTTAAATTTCTAAGTTCGAAAAAAATCGTGGGAAGTTCAAAACTAAGTCTGAAATCGATGAACAATTCCTGAATCTCAAGAAAAAAAATAATTAAACATAATAATGTGAATTATATATAATATTAGGGCATAAAATCAAACATTTTGTTGAAAAACGGTAAGATTAAAAACTTCGAAATATTTTCGGACATAAATAGATAGATTTCTTTGAAAAAAAAAAGAAGCAAAATTTAAAGATCAAATCCATAATTGAACATGTAAATTGAACATGTAAGTGATCAATTTCAAAATTCGGAAAAAAAAATCATTTTAAAAAAGAATCATTTTTGTGAATTTAATTAAGTATCAAACATAATTGGATTATTTTCCAATTAACACTTTCCTCATTGGTATGTCATCTTTTAGTTTTCCACAAGGTTGTAAAAAACTTTCGACGTTAACCAGTCGATAGACTGGGTCAAGGGATTAATCGGTTAGGTGGGGATTTATCGAGAGATTAATCGGGGATCATTAATTGCTAATTTGTTGAATTTTAAAAAATCAAACATGACTAATATCATATCAAGGTTCGTAAATACCACTAATATGATAATAAAATAGGTTAATATGATTAATACAAAACTAATCATGCCTCTGATTGTTTCCATTGAAATAAAACTTTTTCAAAATATTAAAATTTCATCGTTTTATAATGTTTCACTCATTATGTATGCAGGGATTAATTGATAGATGCCCTATAATCGGTCGAGTAGCGTCTAGGATTAATCGTGACCTAGTCGGGATTTTTACAATAGTGGTTTTCCAATTCACAGTTAGCTCGTTGGTATGTCATCGAATAACATCTTAGGGTCTTATTTAAATATCATTTTTAAAGAATAAGTAAGTGAGTCGTACAAACAAGCTATCGAATATACTGGAACCCACGAAGGACTTGTTAATTCATCAATAATATAATTAGCAAAATACCTTTCTTTCGACGGTCATGACAACTACATGTCAACTACATGCCGATAGTTATATATGGTTCGTTTTTTTTTTTTTTTTTTTTTTTTTTTTTTTTTTTTTTTAAATGTAATATTTTACTTATAAATTATCTTTTGACATTGTTGCTTTGTTTCGCTAAATTTGATCTAATGTAACTTTGAGTTTCATTTAGCCGATATATATATATATATATATATATATATATATATATATATATATATATATATATATATATATATATATATATATATATATATATATATATATATATATATATATTAGTTTTAGTTATCTTAAAATATTGTTACTTTTATCTAGAATAATAAATTGGTTTAAAGTTATCACGGGACTTTCTTCTTACGTAACTAGAGAAGGTACCCATGCTTTGCATGAGTTGTGAATGGGTCTATTTTTTCCTTGATTGTATCATGGATGCATCAATGTAAATGGTTCATATTGTCTTTGTTTTACCAAACCTATATAGAAATGGTCCAATGGTCCATGTGATGGCAGTAAATTCATACATAAATGGTCATTCTTATAATTAACTGTTACATAATTGGTATCTGTAATAGTAAACTTTCACTTAGGGGCAATTTATGTATGAATTTAATGTATACAATATAAAAAGAAAATTACAAAATAAAAGTACTTTTAGTCATTCCAATCATTCAAGGAGTGGAAACACACACATCCCTCCTTCATGAATGAAAATCAACCCATGATAAGGATTCACATCCATGCAATGATAGCATTGTACTTTGGGAAATCAACCTATCCCTACCAAAAGAAGTGAATATTGATTTGTATAGTTTGAATAAATAAAGACATGATGCAATAACAAACAAATAAATGACGATGCTATTTTGTCAAGTTAACTCATAAAAATGGATTTTCAAATACTGAAAATTACACGGGTCTGTGAATCTACAAATCCACAAGAAATGATACAACTATTTCTAGAGAAGGGAGTTGCAATGGAAAATAGCAAATGGTGTTTCTTGAATTTGTGGGTTCACATATATATGAGTTGCACTGGATGATCCATGCCTTAGTACTCCTGTATAAAAAAATATAAGGGTTTCTTTCTTCCAGATCCGGTTGAGAGACTACGGGGTTCTTGATTTCAATGCAGGCGATGCTCATAGACAGCCTCCTGTTGATACCACGTGGAAGCAGGTATTCAACTCTTGATTTCTATTCTAGTCACGTGTATCATCCTTTACTTCAAATATATTTTTTGTTTTTTTTGTAAATGTAACCACAACTTAATCCTATTCTTTCTTAAACAGATCTATTTCTGCTTGAGAACTGGGTACTACGATGATGCACAAAAGGTTGCTTCAAGCTCGTTTGTTTCTTACCATTTTGCATATGATGAAGAGCAGAAATTAGGGTTTAATGAATCAACAAAAACACAGAGGAGATTGTAAGGAAGACGAAGATTAAATTGAACTAATTGATTAAACAATAACACAATCTCCTGATAGGATGATTGCCTAGGGATGAATCCCTCTCTCAAAGGCCTAGCCAATGAGCCAATCTCACTATAGAGACTAACACCGCTCTAAGATATTTCTCCTTGTCTAACAATGCAATCCTACCCTCTATTTATTAGCAGACCTCTAAAAAACTCTATTTAGGAATTACCCTTTTACCCCTTTAAGTATTTAACTATCTAATTCCTATCACTACTCCTCCCTTCAACAAAGTCTTGACCTCAAGACTTGCTGTCAAGAAGATCTTATGATGCACCAGAACCCAGACCAATACTTGCAGATGAATGGAACACTCCTTGATACACAACACGCGCCCCTGATTTGTCATTGCCGATGTTTCCTCCCTTGTAGCCTCTTTAGTCGGTCGCCCTTTCCACCAAGTTAACCACCAGTCAACGTTTTCCCTTAGATGAATGATCAAACAGGAAACAAGAAAAATGATGGGAATCCTCCAATCCGAAGCACTCAATTCCCGTTCTGATCTCAAAACCGATCCTGCTTTGACTCGTATCCCTCTTGGTATGCACTGACTTTCGATTAGTGGTTTTCGGCCATACATAATCTCATATGTAAACTTCATGGACCCCCTGAAGTTGGCAACATACCAAAACTTAGCCCAAAAAATTCCATTTGACCACCAACTGAGTTTATCCCTAAGATGATGACTCATTGCTTCCATTACTATCCAAACTAGCCCTTGAAGATGAGTCGACACTCCTTGATACCTCAAACATATAGCTGACTTGTCCTTGATTTGATCAACCTCACACGAGGTTTTGATCCAAACCCTTCCTAAAACCATGTCTAAATGCTCCTCATCACATATCCATGCATCCAAAATATAACCTTCAGTGATAAGACAATCAATAATTTGGGGCTTCTTGACCAACAATCGAGTAGCTTCACTTGTTTTCTTCCCCCTCATTTTTGCCATTAGAGACCAATCACAAGTTTCATTGAATTTTGGATGTAGAATCTCCTGAAATTCTTTATAAAATTTCTCTTCAGAATTTAACCTATCTTCCCCACAATTAGTTATTGACAAAACATGAGGCGGTGGTTCCCCAAGGGTATGCATGTAATTACCATATTCAAGTTTATACGTGTCATGAGACTCAGAACTGTAACTTCTATAGGGTTGAGCATACCTTGACTTGGTCAAACCGTATTCATGATCGTAACTGGACCACCATTTGACTTGTGTACAAGGGTAAAACTGGAAACTTAAGATAGATGAGGTTTTAAGTGTTTCTTGAGGGAATTTAATCAAAGAAGAATGATTTTGAGGATTGAAAACGCTTTGAAAAGGGTGTAGTTGGTATGATCGTGTGAATGGTGTTGGTAGATAAGAAGTGATTTGTGAAAAACCTTCGTCTTGTGACTCCCTGTGAGGAAACGGTGAAATTGAAAATGATGAATACGTGGGTAGCAATGAAAGGGGTAAATGTGTGACCGTTGTTTTAGATTCGCTAGGGCTTGCTTTCTCCTGATTAGATAAATCCATTGTCCGATTCAGATTAGATTGGACCAAAGATATAATTTCAGCCCACTTGTAATTTTTAAGCCTATTATTGTGTTGACCTAAATAACCCTCCTCCCATCCATCAATTAACAGAGCCGTTATCTCCGTGAAGCTCCCTTTGCACTCCGTCAATCTCCTGATCGGAAGTACACCTGGATGATGCTCGTAAGTTGCTCCCATCATTGAAGATTTAGCCGGACCCAAATTCCCCTCCTCTAGTTTCGGATCGGAGAAGGTTAACAAGTGTATCGCAGACTCATAAACCGGCGATGAGTGTTTGATCGTTTCCAGCTACTCATAACCGTTCCTATTCGCTTTCCATGGCAAGCCCTCCGCCACCTTTGATGACTTCGGAGTGGAATTGCAACCAGCGAAACACAACGAACCTTCACTCATAGGTACAGGGGTGACCGGAGAAGTACATGAGGAATCTGGAACTCTAGAAGATGAATTTTGATAATTTAGCTTGATCTTCTTCTCCACTGAAGGCAATCCCATTGATGCAACAGAAACGACACCGGAAGTAGGATGAGATTGGAAACCGCTAACCATGCCGGACGTATCCCTAGAAGCATCATCAACCATCGACGCTAGTAATTTCCCAGTCGGATTGGAAACAATGCTAATATCTGAGAAGAACTCTGGATCCTGTTGCTTCATCCAATCCAACATTACTTCACGAAAGGCAGCCTTTTCTGCCCTTTCTGAGGCCATAGCGGTCTGGATTGAGGCCATAGCGGTCCTGATTTCCTCAATGTCTTCATGAATCCTTGTTATTTGCTTATCATGATGATCCAGTCGTTGAGAGACAGATCTAGTGTCCACCACTAGTGACACCATCATTACTCAACTCCGGCAGGTCAAGGAAGGTCGGACCAATGATGAAGAGCAGAAATTAGGGTTTAATGAATCAACAAAAACATAGAGGAGATTGTAAGGAAGACGAAGATGAAATTGAACTAATTGATTAAACAATAACACAATATCCTGATAGGATGATTGCCCAGGGATGAATCCCTCTCTCAAAGGCCTAACCAATGAGCCAATCTCACTCTAGAGACTAACACCGCTCTAAGATATTTCTCCTTGTCTAACAATGCAATCCTACCCTCTATTTATTAGCAGACCTCTAACAAACTCTATTTAGGAATTACCATTTTACCCCTTTAAGTATTTAACTATCTAATTCCTATCAGCATCACATGTATGATCTCATGGTGTATCTTTGTTTTCAATGAAACTGAACCTTGATGTCAAGAATATGGAAAATGATCATTTTACCCTTCTGTGATTTTGAATGATAACTGACTGAATATTTGATAGATATAAGTGGAAGTTGTATATAACTATGATAAAAAGTTAGTAAAAAATGTTCACCTTAAGTTTTACATTCACATTAATAGTTTTCAGTTTAGTGAAATAACCAAAATCATCCACAATAGAATATGCTCAAATTCAAAGTATTAGTGTTCTAATAATCATATTTAGAGAGCTTACAACCAAATATGAATAATAGAAATTTACTTGTGTTACATGTTATTTTCGATCAAATTTATCATTAAGTAAAAAAAAAAAAAAACAGCACCATAGTCATCTCATTCTTTTTTAACAGCTTACAGAATGGATCTCAAACGGAGGCATGGTATCAGTAGAAACCGCATCCATTGCTGCAAAAGAATGTGACAAAATGTTACGTATGGGCGATCGATCAGGCCAAGGAACATTTGACAAAAAAAAACTACTTCTCTACGCGCTCATATCCGGGTCCCGCAGGCAAATCGATCGCCTACAGAGAACATCCGACACTTTTCAACAGGCGACAACAACTGCAAACAATCTCTACTCCTTTCAATCCTCAGTACATATACAACAATAGAAATATATTATATTAGAAATTTGGGTAAGAGATGTAGGCATATCTTCCTAAAAAAAGTAAATGAAAGATGTTCCCTGTATTACACAACCAGATTATAAGGAATTTCAATCTTTGATAATGCAAGTAAAAGTAGAAACTGAATATTTATTAGTTATCATGCCTAAGTACCATTTATGTTAGTATATGATCAAACAAAAGAATCACACAACCATTGCCCCTATTTCTTTATGTTTACCTTTTGATAGGTGACAACTAGACTTGGGAAAAGATAATAACATGTGAAATTGTAAAGATATAGAAAAGCCATAAGATGCCTTTATAGGTCCATTTCCTGATTAAAAAAATGTCGGTTAATAAGGATACATATGAATAAACATAATTAAGCAAAAATAAAATGTTGAAAATAACTACCTTTAAGAATCCCTGCAGTCTACCATACACTTTATTGTCTTTCTGCTTATCAAGAGCCTAATTCATACGTAACAACATACACAATTTTGGTTAATCTTGAAAAACCTAAATTCTCTAAAAAGCACAAACAACGACCTTTATTGTATCTATAAATGGAAATAATGTAAGCATTCATACGTGTATATTCTTTATACCAGATAAACACACAACAAAAAGTAAATAAAAATGATAACAATACCCATTAAACGTTACAAAGTATCGACTTGGATTCATTTAAATATCAATACCCATTAAAAATTGGAGTGAGGGAAAGACACACAACCTTTCTTTCAAGCATCATCCATTAAATCAAAGCTATAATGCACGTATTTTGAAGGGTTATGCACACAACCTAGAAGAAAAGGTGTAGAAAAAATATGATTCCCCTTCGTTCATACCTGAATGTTGTTGTCGTCGGAAACCTGCAACTCTAATTTTGCAGTAGGTTTGCCATACCCTAAATTCCATGGAAATTCCCTTTGATTGAGCAAACCCATATGTCATCCTTACTTTGTATATCAAAGTTTCAATAAGAATTGTAAATCTGTAGACCTATTCCACATTCTTAATGGAATAATATCCCTAAATAAAGCTACATACAACTGTACCTAGTTGATTTTGTGGAGATAAGGGAGAGAAGAGGGATTTAGGGCTTCGAGGTAGCAGCCACAAAAACCTCTAGTATTATGATATCGGAGTCGAGGAGGAATATGATATCGGGGTCGAGGAAGAAGCGGAAACAACACAGAAAAAATGAAAGAGAATAAAGAAATTACATTAAAGTGGCTTTGTTGACATGTTCACCATCTCCATAGTACATGTCTGGTGAGAACACAAAAGATGGAGTAGAAGATACCTTTGAATCATCATCTACACGCACCTCTATAACTATTGATGAAGGAATCATAAGAGAAATCGGAACGATGCATGTAGTACAATGATGTTTGTTTCGCCTCTGTTTGGCGTCATCAACGGGAAATCGAGGAATTATACATCTCATCAACATATGGATCTAGGAAAAAACAAAATCGAGGAACCAAATACGCAGGGGAAAAATGTTGATGTATATTATAAAAGTCGAATAGAGTGTTTTGTATAGTTTCGCATTTTATGTTATTTTACTAAGTCATCTTTTGTGCGAAGTGAAAATGTATAGACTTAGTATATTTTTTGTTCGTTCCCTATAAATAGGGACTTAGGCTAGAAGTTGTAGTACGATGCTAGAACTCACTTCTGCTTAACTTTGTAATCAGTCTTAATCAATATGAGATCTGATTAATATTTACTCTCTGTGTTCTTCATCTTAAATCGTTCAAATCTATCTTTTCTTTTCTAAATTCTCGATAACAATTCTCAACAATTGGTATCAGAACAGGATTCAAACTGCTTAGATCTGATTTTCGTATAAGAATCATTTGTTTTTTGAGTTACAAAATTACTCAAAATTTTCCGCACATTTTTGGTTTTGAAAATCACTTTTGATCTTCAGATTTCAATTGATTTTGCATTTGAATTGTTAAGTTGAGTAATCGGTTAGTGATTTGTGATCAATTCGTTTGATAAAATTCTGAAATTCATCAAGGTTTCAAGTTTTCAGATATTTTCTGTGTTCATCAATGGCGAACTTCAACATGAATTCAATGACTTCTTTCTCTCACTTGCTTGGTTCCTCAACCAAAATTCCGATGTTAATTCCAGAATACTATGATCAGTGGGCTGATAGAATGGAATATTACTTAAATGGAATTAATGAAGAACTTTGGAAGTGTATCGATGGAACAGTACTAGCTCCTGCTAATGTTCAATCAATTGGATCATCTAATGCATTTACTGATGTTGAAGAACAACGAAATCGATTGAAGAAAAATGAAAAGAGATGCATGAGAGAACTAAGAGGTGCTCTACCTCCTGTGGTTTACAATTACATTCGTAGTTGTAAAACAGCAAAAGAGATCTGGAATACTCTAAAAGAAAAATATCAAGGTAGTGAAAAGACGAAGATCAACTCTGTGAAGCAATGCCTAGTTGAACTGAAGGAATTCAGACAAAAGGATACAGAAACTCTCGAAAATTGTTATGATCGTCTGAATGAGCTTATGTTTCGCTGCAATAGGTATGGTATTACTAGATCTACCATGGAGTTCAATTTAACTTTCATTACGAGTCTACGCAAGGAATGGTGAGGTGTGAGCATGATGATTAAGAATCAACAATGTTTTGATACAACTACATTGAATGATCTTTACAATCAACTGAAAACACATGAATGTGAGGTCACTGAAATGTATGAAGAATCAAAACAAGCTATTGGTGGTCCTTTGGCTCTTGTTTCAAAAGTATCAGAAACTGATGAAAAAGATGGTTCAGATGTAGAAGGACTTTTGATGAACTCTGATGATGAAGCAGTAGCATACTATTCAAACAACAGAGTTAAAAAGTTTTTCAAAAAGCCTTTTAATCCAAAAGGAAAGAATAGTGATGTGAAAAATGATGTAACAAGAACTGGAGGAGAAGAGAAGAAGAAAATGGAGAAAATCTTTGGAAAACATAAAAATGCGAATGAAGAGAAAAAGTTGAAGGGTGATTCAGGAATTTACTGTCACTATTGCAATGGTGCGAATCATTTCGTAGCTGATTGCATGTTGCGAAAGAAAGAAGAAAAAAAGAAAAAGTCAAAGATGAAGCTTACTATTCTGAAAAGATTGAAGAATTATGTGCAAAGAACAAAGGAGTGTCTTTGGTTGCTAAGGGAGAATCTGATGAAGAAGAAAGTGGAACTTATCAGATCTGGTCTTCAGGATCTGATGATGAAGAAATGAGGCATCGCACACATGGAGCAATGTTCGCAAGTTTTCAGGATGAAATCTGAAGTTGCTCAGACGATGATTGCTTTTATCAAAAAGATTGAAATTAGTTTGAAGAAGAATGTACGAAAAATTAAAAGTGATAATGGTTCGGAGTTTAAAAATCAAACTCTTGACAATTTTCTCACAAACAAAGGTATTTCGCATAATTTCTCATCACCATATGCTCCACAACAAAATGGTGTAGTTGAAAGAAGAAATCGATCTCTATGCGAAGCAACTAGAACCATGCTAACATATGCGAATCTACCTCAATATCTTTGGGCAGAAGCTGTGTCCACAGCATGTTTTACTCAGAATCGATCATACATTCACAGAAGATTCAATGTTACTCCATATGAAATAATCAATAATCAGAAACCTAATGTAAAATTCTTTCATGTTTTTGGTTGCAGGTGCTTTATTATGAATCTCAAAGATAATTTGTCAAAGTTTCAAGCAAAAGCTGATGAAGGCATCTTCTTAGGATATTCACAGAATTCAGTTGCATACAGAGTGCTTAATAAACGAACAAGAAAAATTGAAGAAACTTTGAATTTAACATTTGACGATTACTATCTCAAACAAATTGATAGTACATTCGATAAGAAACCAATACTTGTGGATTCAAATACTCAAATTGATAATTCTGAAATTAATGATTTTGATTATGACTTAATTTTTGGAATTCCTGACAGGGCAGTTGATGCAGAAAATAATGCTCCTGATAATCACACATTAGAATCATCCAAACATACTGATGAATCAACAATAACTACAACGTCGATAAATTGTGAAAGCACACCAAATGGTCATATGGAGGAGGAACACACAAGTGTCCATGAAGATTGTATACCAACTTTTGAGGGGGAGCATTCACAAAATCAACAAGAACATCAAGTTGAGGGGGAGGATTCGCAAAATCAACATGAACATAATTTTGAGGGGGAGTATCCAAATGCAGATCATGTTGAGAGAGAGCATGATGAAACAGAGACAAATAATCTTGATAACAATGCAGACTTTCCTCAATTTAATGATAACTTTTCTGTTGCAGGATCTGAAAATGAAGATATGCATGAAGATGCACCATTAGAATATGATCCAAATTATCCACCACTTGCGAAATGGACAAGAAATCATCCACAAGAACAGGTAATTGGTAATTTACAAGAAGGTGTGTTGACTAGAGCTCAAATTCGTGCGAAAAATGAGGTACAGAATACTAACCAAGAACTTTGTATGTTTAATGTCTTTATTTCGAAAATAGAGCCAAAAACAGTCAAGAATGCTATGGAACACTCAGATTGGGTTGTTGCTATGCAATCTGAATTGGCTGAATTTGAACGAAACAAGGTTTGGAGATTAGTTTCTAAACCTTCTGATGTTTCAATTGTTGGATTAAAATGGATTTTTAAAAACAAAACCGACAAAGATGGCAATATTATTCGAAATAAAGCAAGACTAGTGTTAAAGGTTATTCGCAACAAGAAGGCATTGATTATGAAGAAACATTTGCACCTGTTGCAAGA
The DNA here is from genome assembly GCF_052625555.1 of Lactuca saligna. Lineage (NCBI taxonomy): Eukaryota > Viridiplantae > Streptophyta > Magnoliopsida > Asterales > Asteraceae > Lactuca > Lactuca saligna. Next base: position 77,741,424 of record NC_136423.1, on the reverse strand, counting down.
CTTGAAGCAGTTCGCATATTTTTAGCTTATGCAGCTCACAAAGATTTTGATGTTTATCAAATGGATGTTAAATGTGAATTCTTAAATGGCAAACTCGAAGTTGTTTGAGTGTTTTTATTTTGAAATTTTGATGATGTTTTTGAAATTTGTTCTTTTTCATTATTCACAACTTGCCAAAATATTGCTTTTCTTGTTTGTCTTTTTGAAACATTATTTTCTGTTGAATAATTTCCAACCATCAATTTGAATTCTTGAGAATTTAATTTCACTCAAACAACTTCGAGTTTCCATAAACAAATAAATACTGTTGACAAAGTTCCATATATTCGCAAATATGACAACAATAGAAAATTTGAAAATTCGCAAAAATTTGCAAATAATCAAAAGTTTCCAAATGTTGACAAATTCACAAATAATTCATCAAGTTTGAAGAACTCAACTCAAATCAAAGCGAAATTTTCACCACAACAACCAAATTTTCCAAATCCTTCAATATCAACACAAACCAAAGTTTCATACATCAAAGGAAAGTCTGATGTAAGTATGATCAATCATTGGTTTGAAGGGAAAGGAAAGAAATATCAAGGTACAAAGTTTTCAGAACAACAAATCAAAAGTGCATTTGATAAGTTCACAAATAATTCTTCAACTTCTAGTACATCATCCCATAATTCGCAAGTTCCGGTTCAAAAATGGAAACCAGTTATCAAAAATGCGAATGTTGTGAAGGATAAGATTACAATCAATGAGAATCCAAAATTATTGAATGATTATATTTCAATATCTAGAACTGATGATGCTGATATAATGGATTCTGTTACAAGCAAAATGAAAACATGGTTTTTAAGTTCCAAAAAGTTGTTTAATTCTACTAATGATGGACCCAATAAGTCTTGGGTTCCTAAAATTTTTCAATAAATGCAGGTGATATGTGACGAGCAATATGATACAAAATGGTATATTGATAGTGGTTGCTCTCGTCATATGACTGGAAGAAAGGAAAATTTGCGAGATTACCGAAGCTTGGAAAATGCTGGAGTTGTCAAATTTGGAAATAATCACAAATGTCAAGTGAAAGGATATGGGAAAGTCACAAATGGAAACTTCACAGTAAACAGAGTTGCTTATGTTGAAGGACTTCAACACAATTTGATAAGTGTATCACAACTTGTTGTGGGTACTGGAAATCAAGTAGTGTTTAATGAAGAAGGAAGTATCATCTCAAATGCAAAGACAAATGAAATACTTCTGAAATCCAAAAGATATGGTGATATGTTTACACTGGACATCAAACCAATTGTGGGAAAACCAGCTCTGTGTTTACTATCAAAAGCATCCAATGATCTCAGCTGGCTTTGGCATAGAAGATTGTCACATTTGAACTTTCGAAATATAAATAAACTTGTAACTGAAGATTTAGTTCGAGGGTTACCAGTATTAAAATTTGACAATGATTCTTTGTGTGCAGCTTGTGAACAAAGAAAACAACATCGAAAAGGTCATCCGATTATCATAGATTCAGAGATAGTAGATCCATTGGAACTTCTTCACATTGATCTATGTGGACCAACAACTGTTGCAACAATAAATAAAAAGCGGTATATTTTAGTTGTTGTAGATGATTTCTCTAGATTCACATGGGTATTTTTCCTCAGGGTTGAAGATGCTGATTGTTGCTCTGAAACGCTCATCTTTAGCAACTGCCATGTTCAGTTCATTTCCGGTTCCAATGGTATGGTTATCGCGTGCCGCTTCAACGGCTTCATACAATCACACGGCGGATGTGATTACCTTCAACCTAACCAACAACAAACGAGTTAAACTGTCAAAGAACTTGTTTGTGGAAATTCTGCAAATTCCAAACAACCCTCCATTTATCAAACCTGTCAACTCCCAGGTTATTCATATGTTTAATGAAATGGGGCATCAACCGGAGTTGACAAAAATCAGTGATTTCAGAAAGTCTGGGTTGCCATGTATGTGGAATTTTCTCTTTGGAATCTTTCTTAGATGTCTTTCAGGAAGAGTAGTCGGGTTGGATAGAGGAAGAATGGAAGTATATGCTATGGTGATGGGCATATACTATGATATTAATGTCGATTATGCAACACATCTGTGGAAGGAATTTGTAAAAAGCCTAGAAAATACAAATTCGGAGAAGGGAATTTCATGTGCAAGATACTGGAGTTTAATTCTTGAACACGTGTATGCGAAAGAAGAAATTCCAATGCTGACCAATGTTGAAGTTGCTGAATTTTCTTTTTATCAATTCCCCAAAGCTGTAGACGATGATGAAGCGATATTTACTCATGTGGCTCGTATTCCAGATGCGATGCTTCACAAAGTTTCTCCCACCCACAAAATTTTGGTGAGATATTTGCGAACTGTTAATACAGATGAGCAGACTGGAGTTTTACTAGATGTTGCTACTCCATCTAAAACAAAGAAGGTTAGCAAGAAACTTGCGAAGGGTTCATCATCACCAACTGTACCAGCTGAAGTCATTCCAACTGAGGAACCTTCAAAGAAATCGAAGAAGGAACTCTTACCTTCCAAGTCTGGGGTACTGAAGCAAGTTCGCAAAGCTGAAGTGAGTAGTAAAGGTGTTACTATTCGCAATATTCCATCGCCAGTATCTCCAACCATTAAGCGACAAAGAGCTGAAGACGTTGCAAAAAATATGCAATGTACAATGGTTAAAAGAAGGAAGATGGTGATTCGCAATGAATCATCTGAAGAAGAAATCGTTCCAGAAACTCCACCTGTCACCACTATGGTACCTATTTCGTTACCCATCATACCAACTTCGCAAATTTCTACCACTGTTTCCCAAACCAAACCACTCGAAATAGTTCTTACCAAATCAGTTACTGAGGAGGTTCCTATTTCTGATATGGTTGTCAACGTATCTGATACGGGGGCACCTATCCTGAGTGTTGCACCATCAATTCAAACATCCTTACCCATTTCATTACCTGTTACCACTTTATCTACCACATCATCAATTTTTGATCATGCTCTTCAAAACCCATTCACCACACTTTTCCCTTCTCAATCACCTGAAAAGCCTCAACCTTCGCAACCATTGTCCAATACAGAAGTCGAAGGAGGTGCCTTTGGTGGGATACTTGATGATATTCATTTTGATTCAAATGAAGAAGATATTCCTGATCATATGCTGATGACAGGAAAATAGTTTAAAATAATGAATCAAAAGTTAAAGACCATTATTCAATCACAAGCTGATTCTGGTCGAATGTCTTCAATATCTGCCATGGAGGTTGATATCATGATTAAAGGAGCAGAGAAACGAATCATGGAAAAGATTGCTCAATCTGATAAAAACAATGAGCTCCGAATTACATCACAAGGAAGTAATTTTACTTCTGTTGTTCAAGATCTTCGAGCAGCTACAAAAGAACGTCATGTTCTTTTTGTACAAGATGTTAAGAAGGTTCGCGAGGACGTCAACTTCAAAATTCAGGAGTTGAAGTCTGAGCTTGCGAAGGATATTCAGAATGTCTACATGAAACAAGAAGAAGTTCAACAGCAAATTGTGGACATTTCTTCTCAGCTTCAAAAGCTCAATAATATTCCTGTTCTTGCCGATCATAAAGCAGAAATAATGATGAAATTTGATCAGCTCATCGAGTTAGTCACTGATCTTAAAACTGCTCTTTCGCATTCTTCATCCTCTCAAATCCTAACTTCTGAATTCTTGTCTCTAAAGATTAGTACTTTAGAACAAGCTATTCACAAAGCCCTTACTCCACTCACAAATTTCACTTCTTTACTACCGAAGAGTGCTCCGTCTGTTTACACAGGGGTGCAAGGGGGAGAAGAAGGTCGAAGTAAAGAAGAGGATGTGAAAACTGTGGGAAAGGTGATATCAACTCAGCTTGTTTCTACTCTTCCAATTCCTTCAAAACCGATTTCTGCAACAACAATTACCACAAGAACAATTACCAAAGGTATTGTTATCGGAAGAAATGAAGGAGGTTCAAGCTCAAAACCTCAAAAGGATGTTGTAGGAAGAGGAAAAGGAATATTATATGAAAAATCAAAAGAAGAGTTGAAAGTAGAGGCTGAGGCTGAGATGGAGAAGATGAGGCAAGTTCAGAGTATTATGAGGCAACGGGCAAGTGATCCTCCCTCCATGAACAAAGGAGATCCTGCAAAACTTTACTCTTACGAAACCATAGAGTCAAAAGTTGTGTGTAGGGAGATGTATGAGTTCAGAAGAAGCCAAAGAGAAGTTATGATATTGCGAACTCAGATCATTGCCAATTGGACTTCCCTATAAATGAAATGCTGTTCATCAATGCACAATACAAGATCAATGAGAAATTTGATAATCCGAATGATTATACTCAAATGAAAATCAGATTTCATGTTGTCTTGGGGAAGAATCCAGATGAAGTTTGGTCTTTAATGAAGATCAAAAAGGTGGTGACGATAAAGAAGGATATTTTGTTTGAAGAGATGCTACAGAATTTTAGATACTTTGTTATCAGAGCTGACAACAAACAATATGACTTCACAGTTGCTGACTTTCCTTTGATGAACTGCAATGACTTAATTCAAGTAGCACTGATCTTGAAGCATATGGAAGAAAACAATCTCAAAGGCTCTGATACAGATGTGTTCAAAGAAGTCTTCGCACATGTGAAGACTTTCATAGACAATTATTTCGATTGTCTAGCCCTTACTGATGATGAATTAGCACATGTTGTGGGAAAGGAAGTGAAAGTTCCATGGGAGGAGACTTTGACACAATCTGCTTTGTCAAAGTAGGGTGTTAGAGAAATCTGCCTAAAACCTTTTGGCATGGTATTTTCTGGCAGAGACACAAAAGGCAACCCAAAGAAATTTTTGTTTAAGGTCTCAGAGATTGAAAGATATAATTCTTCGCAATATACGCACTTCATTGTACGTATGAACAATTGCAAGAAGAATAACGAAGGAGACAAGAAAGATTTGAAGAAGGTGATCTCCTGGTATGGAGAAGTGCGAAAGACAATTCACTCTGCAATTCAAAAGCTTATGAGTTGAATTGTATCGACTGTTTACAAAGGGGGAGAATGTTGATGTATATTGTAAAAGTCGAATAGAGTGTTTTATATAGTTTCGCATTTTATGTTATTTTACTAAGTCATCTTTTGTGCGAAGTGAAAATGTATAGACTTAGTATATTTTTTGTTCGTTCCCTATAAATAGGGACTTAGGCTAGAAGTTGTAGTACGATGCTAGAACTCACTTATGCTTAACTTTGTAATCAGTCTTAATCAATATGAAATCTAATTAATATTTACTCTCTGTGTTCTTCATCTTAAATCGTTCAAATCTATCTTTTCTTTTCTAAATTCTCGATAACAATTCTCAATAAAAAATCGAGGAATTGAATGGGTCATAGGTAAAATAGAGACAAAAAATTGAATATGAGAGAAATCGGTGAGGATTTCCAGCAAGGTAGAACTTTGGTGGAGTGGTGGAGAGGAAAGGGTAGGAGTTGGTAGAAGGAAGGATCGGGAAGAAGGCAAAGAAAGGAAAGAAGCACGTGGAAAAAACGGGAAAAGGGAAGGAATGAGTAAGCAAAGTGGGTAAAGCAGGAAGAAGCCACGATACCTGCACTATGCAGTCAACAATCAATAGCAAAAAAAGAAAATCAAAATTTTTTTGGTCCAATCAACAACAAAAACTGTTAGAATTAGGAACACTTCTTTTATATAATTATATAATAAGTGCATAATTTCAAATTTTGCTATATATGAATGTTCATGATAAACTAGAAACATATATAGTAAGATGAATCGAGAAAAATAGGTTTTGTTAGATAAAAAACATAACAAAGAACTAATACGATAAAATCAAAGGTAGTAATTACTAATTACTAATCGTTGGAAAATTTAATAAAAATATGTATTTTTATTAAACTTTTTGACACATTTATGTAATTGTTGGAAAATCTAATCAAACTAATAGGTCTAGTTGTCTTTGACAACTTAAGGATCTTCCACTTTAAGGATTAATGTAATAAAAGACGAATTGCAAGCCGATGGAATAAATCCCTAAGCTCGAAAATCATCCATAAATCTATAATATCTCCTTTAGTAAAGCACTGAAAAATTTTAACAAAAAAAAGTAAACCCATCTCGCCCTGATGCTTTGTCCCCACCATAATCCTACACCACTGGTTTAGTATCTAATATATTCCATTATAATGAGTGATAAGAGATTACAATGTATCAAGATCTTGAAATTATGAAGAAAACCAAAAGTTTCAAAAAGTCAAGAGTTGGGAAACCTTGTAAGGAAATTATGGGGCAAAATTTGTCAATATGCAAAGCTTATGTTTTAAATGCATATTATTTTTTCTTTTACATTGAGTTTAGAAGCTTGCAAACTTGGAAAAAAGTTCTTGATGCTAAGGAGTTTTAAAGTGTATATTCAAACGGGTGTAGTAATGAATATGTTCAAATTGAGTGATGAACATTTATGATGAGTGCAAGTACTTAAAACTTGGAAAGTTAATTATGATTTAAACTGTGACATCTTAACAAAATGATTCTTATTGAAATTAGAGTTTGTTTATATTTGCAAAATGGGTCCCGTAAAAGTATGTTCGAAGAAATATTTTTCATTGATTATAAAAATATTGGGATATCATAACCGATACAAAATATAAGCATAAACAATACACGACTTACATTATTTTATTGTACTAATTCCTTAAAACTCCTTGAATCTCTCAGTGAATTGTATATTCGTATCGCTACATGTGATACAAAGAAACTGAGTTGGTCGGGTTGGAAAACCTGGTGAGTACATATGGATTTCACTCCTAAAATGTTATTATATATATATATATATATGTGTGTGTGTGTGTGTGTGTGTCTTTATATTAAAACTGTTGAGAGAAAAACTTTAAGATGATTTTGTGGAAATATAAGTTAATCTCAATGGAACTTTTGATAAGCTGAACAATAATGAAATATGCGGAATAACAAGGAAGGCTAACAAGATTAATCAGTAAATATAAGCAAACATAAATACTTAGTTGAATCGTAACACGATTTTTATTCAAACATGAGTGGTGAACAACATAAGTAATAGATGAAGATAGTAAAGACTTGTATTCAATGAAGAGTAATACAATGAAAGTCTTGAAGAAGTGGGTTACTTAGATCGATCGACATGATCATCTATAAATAGCAGAATAAGTTACATGATAAAAAATAAAATAGTTCAAAGTAAGGCATCAATGCTTGCCATGATTTGACTGATATGACTCAATGACTACTCAACATCAGAAAAGCTGAGCATTACTTTTTTGACATGTATGATTACAAAAGACAAAATAATCTACTCTTTGGGTCATTCTTCTTCACTCTGATATCAGGTCTTCAGTGAGATCTTCAAGTCTTTGTAACATCTTTTATCTTAATAAAAAAACAGGTCTTCGGTTTCATCAATACACTTCTTAGCTTCCAGAGGTTACTTCATGTTTCAACAATTTCCCCTAAAAGGCCTCGCAGCTATCTCTTTCATCAGTTAAGTTTCAGAAACTTGATAATGATCCACCAGAACTTTATGATTCTATAATCCCTTTGATTCTCCAGGAGATTTCATACTTCACCTCTTCAGTTGTGTTTTTCACCTTTTGAGCTATGGAGAGAGAGTTCCTTCCATTTTTTTTGGGAGAACATCGATGAGATGCAGTGGCTGGCAGAAAGAACTTATCACTGTCTTTTGAGAGCTTGAAGACAATTCCAAGCTCAAGAAAATTTGTTGCTTCAAGGCTTAAGTCTTGAATCACTTCGACAATGTAATTGGGTTGCTCAAATGGAGGGAAGTTCATTTTCTGTGAAAGGACGAAATGGATTTTAGCATCGATTTTTCCAACGTTACATATGTAAGCTCTAAGAAAGTCAGGATTCATGAATACAAAGTCTTCTTTACTTTTGTGATATTACTTGGCATAGCATGAAAGAGTGTATTGATTGTATGTTTCTCCTTTGTAAGATCATGGCTTGTATGTTGTTACGACATCCGGTATGTCTCACAACCAGATTTCCCAAATTGTTGCCCCCTAATTGTTGTGAAACAAGTTCATCCTTTCAAACTCCATGGGCATCCTCTTTTCATCAGGAATATTTTGATCAAAGGGCTTAAATACTAGATAGTACTTACTATTGGGTGAAAGAGGAATATCCTAATATGCTCCTGCAGGTTTAGAGTGAGTAAGACGAGGAACATGATTAGAGTCCATGATTCTGCGTATTAGATTAACCCAAGAGTTGATGATGGATTCATCCATTCTCAAGTCAAAACCAGGATTTTGGCAGATATACTCAACAATTTTAGTTGTTCTCCAATATTCCTTCTTTTCCCTTGTCTTGGGGGAGTTATAAGAATTATCATTAGACATTGAAGGCTCTCGATCTGTTTCCTTGATGGGTGAAGGTTTCTTTGGAGAGATTGGAAGAGTTGGAGTTTTGTTCTTTTGAGGAGATTGCGGTGGAGTTTTCTGAGGAAACTGAGGAGGAGTTTTATCTTGTGGAGTAGGAGGATGAATTAAAATCTTCCAAGGAGGATACTTTGATATGTTGCATTCCGAATAGGAGCTTGTGCCTTCATCGCCTTGAACAACCATATCTTTTCCCTTTTTTGAGGAAGAAGGTTTGCCTTTCTTCTTAAATAATTCCTTTATCTCATTTAGCTTCTCAAAACTCTTGCTAATTTGAATTAACATTTGGCAACTGAGATCATTGATGGTTGGCGATTAAGGATGAAAAGATGATTATAGATATCCTTTGAGAGTGTGAGAATTTCTTCAATAGTTCTATTGACAGAGACTGATTGTTGAAGAGTGCAAATTGTATTTTGAAGTTCAAAGAAACCAACTTTGTATGTCGTGTGTGTCTCTTCGAGTCAGAATTTCGATTTTTCCTCTTGTTCATTTATAATTTTAACTAGCTGATCCTTCAACTCCTTGACATAAGAAAGAAGGGCTTCTATTTTCGTGATGAATTGCTTCTGGTCTTCTTGTCGTTGTTGGTCGAGTTGCCTGATCCCCATCTCAACAAGTAGTACAGTCTTCTCTGCCTTCTATTTTTCTCGTTGTTCAATGGATTTGATTCTTTATTCGAGGGGTTGAATATTTTGAGTATAATGTGTCTGCGGTGGTTGTTGGCAAGTAACTGCAATGATAATTTGATCAATGTTGTTTTTGAGATCGAGAAATTCTTTCCTTGAGACTGCAGTTTTCTTTTTCTTCTTCTTCTTTTTTTTGGAAGTGGAGTGTTGAGATCCACTGGATCTTCATCGAAAAAGTGTTGGGTTATGAGAATTCTAACACTCCTAAGTGTACATGCAACCCTAAATACCTTGGATCTATGTTTTCTCTATTATACATGCAAATATAAACTTTCCAAGGTATTGTTCTATTCTAGCATACTAAACTTTGAATAATACAAGTTAGAATAAGATACCTTTTGTTAGTGCTTATCTTCATGAAGCTTGAGTGACTAGTGCCCCAAGTGTGACACCTCAAATGGTTCACACAACACCAAATACACTTGGAATAACTTGAGAGAATTCTACACTTCATGAAATCGGCTAGCCCTCTCTAGAATGATACTAGTGGCCGATTTTGTCAGGAATAATATCTTTATATAGTGTTACAATTAGGGTAAACCCTAATTGTCATGATTTTCCATTTCCTTGGATCCATGGGTTCAAATACACTATGGAGCATCCATGGAGCATCATATGGGTTTTGGCCCAACTAGAGAATCCATGGAGCATTAGTCCACTATATAAGTATGGATGATTTGCACAATCAACCCATATATTTAATTAGTCTTCTTTTGATGACTTAATTAATCCTAGATTAATTCTTGATCAATACTAATTAAATAATCTCATTATTCTTATTATTAATATACTAGAACTTATAATATATTAATAACCATAAGTGTCTTATTTCTCTCATTATAGTCTATCCAAGTGCATGATGCCATGCAACCCAAATGGACCATGCCGGGTCGGGTCAAGTCTTACCAATTATAGTTATGGACTTAGACATTAATCCAACAGTCTCCCACTTGGATAAGTCTAAAACTATTATTGCGTATGACTTCAGGAACCAACTGGCAATCGTAGCTCTCAAAAGCTTCTGTCGAACTCTGACCTTGTCGATAAACTTTGACCTTTTTCAATGACTTGTCCATTAGATAAGGGATCATATATTCCTCCATTCTAGATATCATATGGACTGAGACATGGATTATAATCATTCTATCTGTCCATTTGTTGTTTCCCGATTTCCGATTTATGACGACTGACTAATTGAACAAATCAAATCAGTCCTGGCCCGGCCGAGCACTTCCATTTGTCATCATCAAATCATCGAGGGGCCCACAGATATCTCTTTTATCCCGAAGGTAAAAGGAATGGATAAACTTCGACTCATATGGCTTGTTCTACTACTTGTTGAATCATACACAAAGGCACGTTTTATAGCACCGAGTTACCAAATGCGGTTTCGTGCAATCAATGTACAACCAACTCATAGTAACAACTCATATCTCTAGGTTAGACGAATATAAGATATTATCGTCTCATGATCACTCGTGATAAAATCCATGAAGTGATTCCAATGAGCGCGGGTTGAATCCAATACTCAGAACTTATGAGCACTCATGAGTGTTGTAGCCCTTTGTCCAACACCTTAGACCTCTACAAGCCAACCCATGCCAGTCTTAATTCATATCTACTTCCAACATATGACCGACTATGGATGGTTTGAATAACTTAGTCATTCCGGAAGAATAACCTAGTTTATTCGGGAAGTCAAAACATGCAAAGTGAAACACAATAATAATTGAATCCAATATGGTATCAAAACCTATGAACATAAATAAAACACCTTTTATTTATCACCATATGATTACACATTATTCATTGTATACTGTTTCAGCTATCAACTTTATTCTTGAATTTAAAACAATAGTTGTCCCATGCTCCAAGCATGTACACTATGTTTTTCTAAACACTAGTCATGCCATACACCAAGTATGCATACTATGTTTGTCTATGATATTTACTTTGTGAACTAGATCCATTGAACATAACTTCAATGATTCTCTTTTCACACTCCCAAATCCTTACTGCAAATGCAAGAATTCCAAATTCATGCCATTTACTGAAATCTGTTAGATTCTAAACTTATATGAATTGATCCTCTTGTAATGATTATGCACAAATTCACAAAGACTTGGCAATAATCATTACAGAGTATTCCAAAGGAGATCATTTCCTTGGTAACATCCTTCTTGCATTAAGTTTCCTTAATCTTACACAGATTGATAATTTCTGACTTTGAAACATTTCCAGATTCATTTTGACTATGACTTCTGAATAAGAGTTGCCTCCTTACAGATTATGTCAATATGGTCCTTCCAGAATTATCACTATACTTCTAACTGTCCTTGAGCAACCAATCTTTGGTAAACCTTAGATTGTCCTCGACAATTGTTTAATCCTTTTAGTCATATCTAGTTCTAAACCTTTTCCCTTCTTAATGCCCCAGACATTTGGAAGATTTTAGAAAGGATGAATATAGCACATGTAATCGATCCTATATCCGAATCATATGGGACACGATTCATGATGTCTCACATAAAGACTAAACCAGTCTTTTGCTATAACATTTCCATTTCTATTTGCCAAGTTCTCATAATTCAGATTATGAAAAGGGATTCCGTAATCATAATCGAATTTTAGAACGCAGATAATGGACCCATATACAGAATTTCCTTATGTTGAGCCATTCCAACATGAAATTCATATATATTTCCTTGACTAAATGATTAAAACCTCACGATCTAAGCTTATAGATTTGAGATGAAGTATAATTTCCTCTCCCTTAATTATAGCAAAACAACTTTTCCCCAATTGAAACCTTTTGTTTTCTATAATTAACATTGCTAACTTGCAATACTTATCATAATTATCATGCTCCCACTAACATGATGATTATTAGCATAACACTTATGCTCCCACTAGCTTTGACATGTACTCAGAAATCAACTGACTTTCTTACCAAAGTTCAGATTTGTAATACTAGATTGTTTTGATAAAACTTTATCAAAAACATACACCTTCCCTTGGATAGCACACTTGTGTGTCTAAACAACTATGAAGAGGGATGCCGTAATCATAATGGTTAGACCTTTTTGCCACTTCTCACAAGTCCAGGTTAGTGTGCCGGTAAACCACACACGCTCCACTAACGACTTTGAGAATGCAAATATCACAATTGCTATCTAGCTAAAATCTACTTAGTGAAAGTGTTTCCTCACCATCATTTTCATGAATCGGAGAGAAACCTTATGACACTTAGATTTAGTGGTGTATGTGTTCTTATCCATGTGAATTATCAAAATCATAGTCACAAGACAAGGATAATGACAAATCCAAAACCATATGGATTGAACTCAATCTTAATTTCTTGCCACCTGGCAGCTCAAGGGCCTGCTATTGCTTCAAAGTTGTTGTGCAACACATTGAGAACTCTAAGAACTCATATGCAAAGCCAACTTTAACTGGAATGGGCACAAAATATGTCAACACGATAGGTTATAAACCTCAAGTTGTGTGCTAGTGAGGAACTTCAGGTTTCATTCTTGATTAGTTCTTGAGACTTTCAAGACCTTTAAGACTCCCACTGTCCTCTTGACCTATAAGACTTCCTTGTCAAACATCCAAGAGATAGTGTGGATTCTAATCAAGACAAACACTTCACACAATTGGCCTAAGTTGGTCTTTGTTTTATCCAAAATATCACAACTTACCAATTTCAAATGTACAAGAGTAGAAAACTTTTACTCTTACATTTGACAAGTGTTTTAAACCTTCTTTAAGACATGTCACTCAAATTACAATCTTGGAGTATGACTCTAAGACTTGTATTGGAACGAAGTATGACTCATCTTCTTGATTTAACCATTTCAACAATTCAAGATCCCTTCTTCTTAGTCATAAGAATGCACTAAGACATCCTTAGAGAACTAATTTTGAAATGGTTTCTTAATCATTAAGATGATCACAAAACTGATACTAAAGTACTCTCCCATCTTTTCAGATTTGAGAAACTTTTATCTTTCTGCCTAATTTGATTCTTCTTATTCGCTTTGCCTTACATTGGAACCTTTTCCAATATCTCAGAGTTACACTTAAGCTTGTAAGTATAATCATATTTACTGAGCTTTAGTAAACTATGACGAATAATCTTATCAATCTTTTGTGGTGGACTTAATCAGTGCACATGACTATGTACTCGATCCCTTAGTCCATTACTTGACTCAAACATCCATGTGAGCAAGTAATTAGTCTTAATTTTTCCAATACTTAAAAGTTCTCATTCATCATGTTATACTACTTGCATGATTCCAAGTTCCGGTCCAATTGAAACTTGGGTGATGAGAATCTTTCCTTATTTGGTAAATCTACACATTACCACAAATGAAAGAATCAATTTCATATTTCCACTCTTGCTATTAATGGAATCATATAAGCAACAATTTTTCCTCAAATGCCATTGTAAGGATATTTTAAAAATAAATAAAATCAAAAATTTCCTTTTATTTTAAAACTTTGCGGAAAAACTTATCCTTACAATCCATATGAAAACTTGTTGTTATCTACTCCTAAGCAATATCTCATAACTCTTAAGAAGTAGCTCAAGAATCCGATCTTCAAACTACGCGATAGAAATCCATCTACGCGATCAGATTCAGCATATTCTTTCTTTAAGTTTTTTCACTTTTCTTTGATTCTTGAAACATCACCATGTGACCCAGTCACATCATGTATCGAGAATCTTAGAATAGAAACTTAACAGAGTTAGATAGTGGACTTTACCTGAAGTAGAGTCAACCTTATTGACTTTAACATCCTTAGGTAAATTTGGCAGCTTCACAACTAATGACCCTTCCTTTGGCAATATAAACATATGGACCCTTTGATAATGGTACACGTGACTATTACAAACTTAGCCTTTTCTCTTTACCATTTGGTCAACCTAGTTGACTATGGTCAATCCCTTTCCTTGGGAAGAGAATGTTTTTTCTGTATTTCCTGTGTCACTATTGTCAATGTCCATCAAGTTTTGAGGAAGTTGATCTTAACAAATAAATAAGATCATTAAGGGTCTTGTCATAGTCTGTTTTATAGGTGTTCCAAAAGAACTCACTATGTGACTTAGAAAGTAGTTGAACCACCAACTTTCTCAAGACTTTGACACCCTTCTCTCCCAGCTTGTCAATATGTGACTACATCTCCAAGATGTGACCACACCAAGACCTTGCCTTGCCAATAGGACTTGAGTGACCTTAAACTTTTCAAGAACTTGTGGGTTGGGGAGAATAATTGGAGGAGGAGAAAGAAGTATGATATCCATGGGACATCATCTTCATAAGGAAAGCTTGTTTCAAGAGATTTGGGAAGATCATAAATGTCTAAACCAGACATGTTATGGGAGATATTCAAGATAGTTGATCTAAAGTCCTTAATATAACACCCAATATGAAATATTAAGGCTAGGACCCATCAAACTATTTTATAACTTAGAAGAGGTATGTCGTAATACAAGCTATAAAACAATTTGAAGGTAGGTGAATGACGATTCACCAATTTCCACCAAGATAAACGAAATGTATTATTAGGTTTTAATTGGTTTTGAAACTCCTAAATCTTTTGAGATTCATTGAACTGTTCAATGTCATGTTTCAATCTCGAGTGTGCCCTTCAGGTTTTGTGACTGGGATGCCGAGGATCACAAAACAAGGTGTGAAGTAACCATGCAACTTACTTGGTACCCTTAAGTGTTTACCCCTCAATCGATGTGCCGGTTAACCACACACGCTCCATCGATACTATGATAAACATTAAGTTACCCTTTGCCTACCTTGTTAAATACGAGTTAGTGTGCCGGTTAACCACACACGCTCCACTAACCGACTCAAACAAAGTGCAAAGTGTAATTTCAGGGATTAGCACCTTATTCACATTTTCCTAAGTAACTAAGACTGGGTATTATTAAGAGTTTAGTTACTTAGTATTTATCATTAATACTTTTAATGAAGGGAGAATTCTAGTCCAGTCAAACCCGTTCGGCTAACGACCCTCCACCAGTCAAGCAAGCGGTGAGTGAGAGTGGACACCCATTATGTTGCCATTTTATAGGCAACAACCTTATACCCACCTTATAGACCGGCTTCGTGAATGAGGCGTACTAGCGGTAAGACCAACTTTACTCTTATACATATATATATATATATATATATATATATATATATATATATATATATATATATATATATATATATATATATTATTAACTTATAATATTATAAAGTATAAGGGTTGAATTTTAACTTTTAAAATTCTAAGGGCTAACTTGGAATTAAAGTATTCATATGAGAAAACTTTACAAATTCCAAAACTTGAGGGCAAATTTTGAAACTATTCAAAACTAATTAATTCCATAACTTATGTATTTAAAGTAGTTTTAATCCAAAAACTCTTCAAGTTCCATAACTTGAGGACAAATTATGGAAGACTTTAAACTAATAAAGAATTAACTTTTCTTTATTTTATAACTTATGGAATTAATTAAGGTTACATTATTTTTTTTTATTTTTATTTATTTAATGAAGAGACTCTTGGTCCTCCATAACTTGAGGACAAATTATGGAGTCATAACTCCAATTAATTAGAACTAGACTCTTCATTTTTGTAACCTTTGCCAACTTTTATGAGTTTTATGAAACTTAAATGTGACTTTTCATATAACTTGAGGACATGTTACACAAACACATTTTAGAATCAACTCTTAGATTAATTTGGATTGAAAACAACTATTTCATTCAACTTTTCTATTAATCTAAGCAACTCATAAGAACAAGATAATTCAAATCAAACTTTTCCATGTAATTAGTCTAAACCTTAAACTAATACAAAACATGAATCTATTGACAATTATCTTTGAAAATGGATTAGCATGAACGTTACCACATTAAAAAACAAGTTTATAAGTTCAAAAACAACTTAGGGTAATGTTCCTAGTCCATTTCTTGCCAAAAACCTCGAAAATATGTTTTCTGGGGTTAAACTCGACGAGTGCATGAACCAACTCGACGAGTTGGATCGAATTTATCACATTTTAGGCATGGACTCGCCGAGTCTCCTGATGGACTCGCCGAGTCTTATGATCAAACAGCAACAAATTCGTTTTTTCAACTTCTATTGCAGGTATAACAAGAAAACAAGCCTAGGCTCTGATACCACTGTTGGGTTATGAGCATTCTAACACTCCTAAGTGTACATGCAACCCTAAATACCTTGGATCTATGTTTTCTCTATTATACATGCAAATATAAACTTTCCAAGGTATTGTTCTATTCTAGCATACTAAACTTTGAATAATACAAGTTAGAATAACATACCTTTTGTTAGTGCCTGTCTTCATGAAGCTTGAGTGCCTAGTGCCCCAAGTGTGACACCTCAAATGGTTCACACAACACCAAATACACTTGGAATAGCTTGAGAGAATTCTACACTTCATGAAATCGGCTAGCCCTCTCTAGAATGATACTAGTGGCTGATTTTGTCAAAAATAATATCTTTATATAGTGTTACAATTAGGGTAAACCCTAATTATCATGACTTTCCATTTCCTTGGATCCATGGGTTCAAATACACCATGGAGCATCCATGGAGCATCATATGGGTTTTAGCCCAACTAGATAATCCATGGAGCATTAGCCCACTATATAAGTATGGATGATTTGCACAATCAACCCATATATTTAATTAGTCTTCTTTTGAGCACTTAATTAATCCTAGATTAATTCTTGATCAATACTAATTAAATAATCTCATTATTCTTATTATTAATATACTAGAACTTATAATATATTAATAACCATAAGTGTCTTATTTCTCTCATTATAGTCTATCCAAGTGCATGATGCCATGCAACCCAAATGGATCATGCCGGGTCGGGTCAAGTCAAGTCTTACCAATTATAGTTATGGAGTTAGACATTAATCCAACACAAAGAACATATCAAATTCTTCTAATTGCCCTTGCTTTTGAACTTCCTTTTCTTCAATAAAAACAAATTTGAATCCTATGTCCCGACAGATTTTCACTTCGGTGTCACCATGATTTGAATCATCAACATCAATTGGTGAAGGAATAGGCTTTGATCCTCTGGCTAAGTTTCCTTTAGGCTCTCAAGCTTTTCGAATTGTTTTGTCTATATCATCAATCCATTTACGTTCAGTCTGAAGATCATGAATGGTCTTTGGATTAACAATCTAATATGCTCAATATGCCACAAAATATCTAATCTCTTTGTCCTTTTTGTTGTAGCATGGTCTTCCTTTCCTTTCTAACTCTTAAGTCACTTTTGAAGGCCCCAAATCTTTGTTTCTCAGATTCCAATGAGGGTTGGTAGTTGCTCCATCTATTGTGAGACCCCCGATCCAATAAGTGCCCAATTAAGAGTTCTAAACCCAAAACAATCAAATTGAAAGCTTATTGGCCCATTAGGCCCAATAAGGAAATCCTAATCCAAAATGGACTTCGGCCAGGATTCTTAGGGCTTCCAAACCCTAAATTGACTTTTTGTAATGTTTTGCATGAAGTTTGGGCTTTACAATTAGATTTTTGATGGAAGTTTGTTGTCATTGAATAACGTCATATGCATATCAAGCTAAGGTTAAAATTTGTTTCCATGATATTGTTTACTAGAGTATAGAATTTCCTAGCAAATTTGCTAGTTATGACATCATCCCCTCGTTAGAGGGAATTTTGTCCCGATTTTTTTTTGGAACTAGGTTTGAGAATGTGAGGATAAGTGAGGGTATTTCTGTTTCATTTGGTCCTCATGTTCCCAAGTGAATTTCGGTCCATGCTTTGCGTTACATCGAACCTTCACAATTGGAATGGGACTTTGCTTAGTACTCTTCACCTCCATTTCCATGATTTCATCTGGTTCTTCAATGAACCGGAGATTCTTGTTGATTTTGATTTCTTTGAATGCGATGACAAGAGTTTCATTGGATAATCACTTTTTCAGATTGCAAACATGGAACACGAGGTGTACACTGCTGAGCTTGGCAGGTAGCTGCAACTTATAGGCCACTGGACCGATTCGGGCTAGAACCTCGGATGGCCCAATGTATCGTGGGTTTAGTTTCCCCTGTTTCCCAAAACAAATCACCCCATTCTAGGGAGATACTTTTAATAACATACGATCCCCAACTTGGAATTCCAAGGGCTTTCGCCGTTTGTCAGTATAGCTCTTTTGTCGGTCCCATGATGCTTGAAGTCTAGCTTTTATTTGAATTATCTTCTCCGTTGTCTCACGTATGATTTACGGCCCTATTAAAGCACTGTTAGGTGACTGCCCTCTTGCTAGTTGAGTGTCACCCACCTCAGCCCGTTATAATGGTGATCTATATTTACGACCATATAATGCTTCGAAAGGAGCAAATTTGATGCTTGTGTGATAACTATTGTTGTACGAGAATTCAGTTAAAGGCAGATGGGTTTCCCATGATCTGCCGAAGTCAATCACACAAGTTCGGAGCATATCTTAGAGCATTTGAATGGTTCGTTCACTTTGGCCGTCTTTCTGGGGGTGGTAAGCAGTGCTCATGTCGAGTTGTGTCCCCAGAGCCCTTTTAAGCGATTGCCAAAAGCGTGAAGTGAATCTACTATCTCGATATGAGATGATAGATATTGGAACTCCATGGAGTCTCACAATCTCCTTGATGTAGTTTCTATTCAATCGTTCCATCTTGTATGATTCCTTTATTGGTTGGAAATGGGCGGATTTTGTCAACCTATCGATTATTACCTATATGGCATCCAACCCATCATTTGTCTTGGGTAATTTGGTCACAAAATCCATGGTAATCCTTTCCCATTTCCACTCGGGTATTACGGGCTGTTGTAATAGTCCCGAGCGCTTTTGATATTCCGATTTGGTCACAAAGTCCATGGTAATCCTTTCCCATCATTTGTCAGTTGATTCTTAAAAGTCTTGTTTCAACTGAAGGATTTCCATTTCTAAAACATCTTTTATTTCAGAAGAAATGACTGACTGATTTTTTAGTTCCAAATCCCTTTTCTGAATTAGGGTCTGATTTAATTGTTCCAAGACGTGATTATAATCTTCTGATTTTCTTTCAACGTCTCTTTCGAATTTGCTTTTCGTCCTTGTTGATTCTCCAAATTTGAGTTGCAAATATCATAATTGACCATTGTGTCATGATATGTTTTGAGATCAACTTCCAGACTAGTCTCAATTTTGGTTATGTGGGACTCAAAAATTGTTTTGGAAAAACCAAGTTCAGAGATCATAGACCATACCTGTTCTATGACGTTTGGAGCTCTTGAAGGTATTTCAACACCAGCTACGAAGCAGAAGTTTGATTGTGTTGGTTCGTGTTTAGCTTCGTCATCAGAAGTTGGCCAGTATTCCACACTTGGTTCATGAATTGCCATCAATGCTCTTTGCTTTTCTTGGTTTTCCAGTTTCTTCAATTCATCGGCTCTTTGAGCATAGTATGCTGAGTCTTTGATTTTGGTTTTGTTTTTGGCTCGACATTCTCTGGCATAGTGATTTGTTCCTTTGCAGTTGTGACAAATGATCACTTCTTCATCACTATCATCCTTTTGACTTTTAATCGGAAGTCTTTCAGGTGTTTGAGTTTGGGCTTGTTGGGAAGGTTGAGAATGGTTTTGTTGGAATCCAAAATTTTGGTTGTTTTGAAAACCATTGTTTTGATTGTTGTAACCTTGATTTTGGAAACCTCTGTTTTGATTTTGAAAACTGTTGTTTGGATTGTGATTATGACCTGAGTTGGGATCGTTTTGAAATCCCTGGTTTTGAAAACCTTGGTTTGAGTTATTTTGGAAAGAAGGTCTTTGAGAATTTTGTCCAAAGTAAGGTCTAGGTTGAAAACCTGAATTGTTTTGACCAAAAGATGGTCTTGGTTGAAAACTTGAGTTATTTTGTCCAAAAGATGGTCTTGGTTGAAAATTTGGTCTAAAATTTGATTGACCATGATTTGGGATAAATCTCTGGAGATTTGTGTTTGCAACCAATGCACACAGTTGTTGATAATCTGCTTCATCATTTGAATCAGACTGGAAGGCTTGGTTTTGAAAAGATGTAGTCTGATTAAAATGATTAAAGTTTTGATCATTGAAAGGTGTTTGGTTTTGAGAAGTTGTGGACACAAGTGCAAGTGGTCCTCCAAAAGCTGCAGTGGTTGGTGGGTCAATCGAGGATTCATACAATTGAATTTCTCCATACAAGTTGTACAAAGTTTCAGTATGAATAGCTAGATTTCCCTGAATAATGAGTTTAACCATTTTCCAGCTTTCGAAAAGATTGTTTAAAAACTTGAGATTTATCTCGTGTTGTGTCTTTTTGATACCCAAATTGTTCATTTTAACCATAATCAAATTGAACCTATCATGAGCTTCATGGATGGTTTTTGATGAAAGCATTTTGAATTATCGAATTCATTCAAAACAGATGTTCTTTTGTTTCCGATAATTCTTTTATTTCCACAAAAACGATTTTTCAAATTCTCCCAAATTTGATTTGCGGTTAACAGTATAATGTCATCCATTTGACTTAGAATACTGTGAGGTATTCCAGAAACAAGTTCCTTTTTGGCTTGGAGTTCCAACTTTTTTGTAATTTCAGCTTGAGTGGCTTGATTTGTAGCAAGAGTAGCCATATTTTCTGAAGTAACAAATGTTCCTTCTACACACTTCCAGACATCTTCATTTATAGCATTAAGATGAAGATTCATACGGCCAACGCACGAATTATACTCTTCAGGAATAAGTATGGGTGCCCGTGAACCAGATCCTAAGCTATTTGCAATGGAGACAAAGTTCATGTTGGAGTAATTTGCCAAAGACATTTTTTTGAAAGGATTTTGAACAAGTGATATTAAAATGAAATTTTTAAAGAAAAGCTTATGGAAGGTTTAGAAACGCTATAACCAAAGGTTTTTCGACAAAAATTTCAAGGTAAATCACACAAGCTCTGATACCAATTGTTGGATATTATTCCTTTTTATATATCAGCTCAGATACCGATTTGTTGGAAATATAACAATCTGATCACCACAACAAAAGGCTCGGTTACCAGTTACTGTGTGACAGAAATATTAGTTTAAGATATAAGATATATATATATATATATATATATATATATATATATATATATATATATATATATATATATATATATATATATATATATATATAACAATAATAATTGCGGAATAAGTATAAATATGAAAGCTGTAAATGACTGAAAGCTATAATAATATAAATGACTGTATTTAAATGACGTAAAGCTATAAATAATATAAATGACTGTATTTAAATGACATAAAGCTATAAATAATATAAATGACTATATTTAAATGACATAAAGCTATAATAAAGTATATAAATATATAGATATATATCAAGTAGGTTCGTCAATAAATTGACTGAACTGGACTCATGGAGCGACTGGTTGATATTTGTTCTTTGAGTGGACTGGTCGATATTGGGACTCTTGGAGCGACTGGTCGATATTTGTTCTTTGAATGGACTGGTTGATATTGGGACTTTTGGAGCGACTGGTCGATATTTGTTCAAAGATCAATCCGGCATTGGATAAGTAACAAAAAGTTCATTTAAAGCTTGATTTTATGTAAAACAAGTGTTAACAAAAGGGTACAAAATACATGGGTTTATGTATTTGTATTTGAGGTATTTTTGGGTAAAAACATGCACACGGGTCGTGTAAGATAAGGCACAAGTGACACGGGTCGTGTAGGAGGGTTTTGGAGGGTTTTCTTGATGAATGATGCTGACACGGGGCGTGTTGATTTAGCCTTGCTGAACACGGGGCGTGTTCATGATGCTGATGCTGACACGGGGTGTGTTGATTTAGCCTTGCTGAACACGGGGCGTGTTGAGGTTCAGAAGTATGAAGAAGGCAATCAGAGGGCGACACGGGGCGTGTTGATTTTTCCTTGGTTTTTAACACGGGGCGTGTTCGTGTCAGAGTCAATTTCGGGATTTTTGTGATTTGAAGGTAAGTTTTGTTTGTGATGTTTTGGCTAGGGTAATGGTGTTATGGTGTTTTGAGGATGTTTTCAAGGTTGTTTAGAGGTTGCAAGGAGGTTGATATAAGGTGGTAAAGGTGGTGAAATTTCTTATGAAGATGATGATGAATAGTGATGGGTTTTGTGGTTGATCTTGATGCAGAAGGTTTTGGGTTGTTTCATGGTTGTGTTTTGGTGTTTTGATGTAAGGAAAGTGTTTGGTGGTGTATGATGTGATGATCAAAGGTGGTGAAGATGAAAAACCTTTAGTTTCAATGAAGAAGATGAAGATGGTTGATGGTGTTCTTCATTTAGCTTCTTGTTTGATCTTGGTGTTCTTCACTTGGCTTCTTGTATGATCTTGGTGTTCTTAGTTTAGCTCCAGGGATTTGTCTTTGTTCTTGAGGAAGATGAAGATTTGTGATGTTCTTGGGAGTGTTTGTAGTTTGTAGAAGTGTTACAATATTACAAATGAACATACACACACACACTACATACTCACGTATACATATATGAGAGAAACAAATATCTTTTTCACTTGAGTGTATTTTGAAAGTAATTGGCTGTTGTATGCAAGTTGTTTGTAGAGTAGTAGGAGCAGAAAAACGTGGGAAGGTTTTAGGCTTCTTCATCTTTGACTTTTGTTGACTTCTTCTTTGTTTGACTATTCAACATATATACAACATATATATAATACATATATACATATATAATACATACATATGTATATATAATATATATATATATATATATATATATATATATATATATATTGTTGAAACTTTTTAGTCACACATATGTGTTTTCGTCATTCGCGTGTTTTCTATTTTCCGTTTTATCACGCATTCATGCAACCTGAAATAACTGATAATATTTGTTAGATTGTATAAAAATAGTTCATCTTATTTCAGTTATGGTCACGTACAAGGTTACATAAGAACATTTTTCAACAATTTCCCCCTATGTGATCATTGTTGAAATAAGGACAGGTATGATATAATCATATTGACAGTTTAACTTTTGAAGATTTGAGAGTAGATAAGATATATATAAAACCATAGCAATTGATTTGAAAGTTTGTGACTTGGTTTAATATATCTTATGTAAAAGATTTTCAGAAATTTGTTTCCGAATCAAAGTCTCAGGTTCGGTTGTCAAACGGTAGCCATATATGTATCTAAAGAAATTTCTTAAGATTTTATGGCATTATTAATGACGACAAGTGGTCTAACAGGTCGATTCAGATGAACGCTCATAGGTATAGCTCACACTTCACTTGGGTGTTTGGTTGTTCTGGCAACAGAACAAGTTAATGATCACTAAAAACGAGTGATATCTCTCTCTGACGACTCACACTCATATTGGAGGTGTTCAACTATGCTTTTCCCGAAAGGTCACTTAGTCTCATTATTTATTGTAAAAGGATATTTTGTTTTAGCATCGAGAATTTGCTACATTTGAGAAAATTGGGATTTTTGAGAGTATCTATCTTGCGGTATTAAGATATCCCTTTTTGTGAAAAATGGTTAAAAACAGATCACGAGATCTTTTGATGTTTGCTTTGAAATAACCATTTGGTTGAACTTTGTTTGAAAATACCAAATGTAGAGTTTTTTTTTTGTTTTGTTTGGTATTTCTTCGATGAATGATTCGGCTTTCTTGTTGATTCTTCTTTATCTTGTTTCGTCTTTTCTTGTTGATGGATCACGGGATCTCAAGACATCATTTTTGGTTGGCTTATATCTAGGTAGGGATTAGTGGCATAAAAGATAGTTTGTCTAGTATGTAAGAAATGAATGTATCGTCCCTGGTCATTTTGATATCTAAGCAAAAATGAGATTGTGACAAGGTATAATCGGATATACCTTATAAGCAATAATGACACACCTAAGCTCACAAGAAATGAATTCCACAATGATTCAGATTGATGAGGCACTAATTCTCACATGGGTTTTTGTTTTCATCTGAACCTCCTAACCTTATGTCCCTTTTTAAAATCATCAATAATGAAATAAAATTGAAGGAAATAAAGTTATGTA
Organism: Lactuca saligna; assembly: GCF_052625555.1. NCBI lineage: Eukaryota > Viridiplantae > Streptophyta > Magnoliopsida > Asterales > Asteraceae > Lactuca > Lactuca saligna. The sequence continues at coordinate 77,717,183 of NC_136423.1, read as the reverse complement.
CATTATGAAAAGTAGGAGATTTGAACCTTCACTCCAATTGAGAATCAATATGACTTAAAATCTTCATCGAGCATAAGCATTTGAAAATTAAGTCAAAATACGATTAATCACAAGGTTCTATAAAAGCTTATTCAGATAAGTCTTTTATTATATTTTTGAAGATTTGTTTTTCTGAATGTTTTTGGAAATATTGGTTATTTCAATGTTTTTGGTTTTTTTGAAAAGAAAGCAGTTTTCAAATGTTTTTGAATTTTCTTTTTGAGTGAAAGTAAACACACTTTTGTACAAACAAAAAGTAAAAGTTTAAGGATGGATGTTATCTGGATTTAACATTCCTAGACGGCCTAGGAAGTATTGAAACTTCATTTCATCGAGAGCCTTAGTGAAGACATCGGCAATTTGAGCTTCGGAGTTGATGAAGTGTAGTTCGATATGATCCTTTTGAATGTTGTCTTTGATAAAGTGATATCGAATGTCGATGTGATTTGTCATGGAATGGTGAACGGGATTGTGAGAAATGGGAATTGCACTGGTTGAGTCACAAAATATGGAATTTGTGAGATTTTGAAGCCATAGTCACGCAGTTGAGTTTGCATCCATATGACTTGTGAACAACAACTTGCGGCAGCGACATATTCAGCTTCTGCTATTGATGTGGATACACAAGTCTGTTTCTTTGAAGTCCAACTCACCAGTCTACCTCCTAGGAATTGACAGCTACCAGATGTACTCTTCCTATCTAGCTTGCATCCTCCGTAGTCTGAGTCGGTGAAAGCGTTCAGCTGAAAATCGGATTTAGCTGGACACCAAATGCCAAGTTTGGGAGTGCCTTTAAGGTATTTGAAGATGCGTTTCACAGCAACTACATGGGATTCCATAGGATTTGCTTGGTATCTAGCACAGACACATGTAGAAAACATGATGTCAGGTCTGCTGGCAATGAGGTACAAGAGTGATCCGATCATTCTACGATATCTTTCCTGGTCAACTGGTTTGCCATTTAAGTCTGCATCAATTTTGTATCCAAAAGCCATTGGGGTTTTTGCGGTATTGGATTTTTCCATTAAAAAACGAGTGAGTAGGTTTTTGAGATAATTCTCTTGGTTGAAGAAAATGCCATCAGTTGACTGTTTAATTTGAAGTCCGAGAAAAGTAGTCATCTCCCCAATCATGCTCATTTCAAATTTGATCTTCATTAGATCTGCAAACTTAACACTTAAAGATTCATCAGTAGAACCGAAAATAATGTCAAACATATATTTGTACGATTAACAGATGTTTATTAAAGATTTTATGAAAGAGGGTTTGATCAATTGAACCTCTTTTAAAACCTAATTCTTCGAGAAAGGTTGACAACGTGGCATACCAAGCTCGAGGTGCTTGGTTTAAGCCGTAGACAGCTTTCTGCAATTTAAAGATGTGATCTGGAAATTTGGGATCTTCGAAACCTGGTGGTTGTTGGATGTATACTTCGCGATCTATCTCTCCGTGTAGGAATGCACATTTAACATCCATTTGGAATACTTTGAAATTCTTATGTGCAGCATATGCAAGAAAGATGCGAATTGTTTTAATTCAGGCAACTGGAGCATATGTTTCATCGTAGTCGATTCCTTCTTGTTGTGAATATCCATTGACTACAAGACGTGCCTTGTTTCGACAAATGATTCCTTGATCGTCAGTCTTGTTTCTGTATACCCATCTTGAACCTATAACAGTAACATCAGGTGGAGTAGGAACAAGATTCCATACGTCGTTTCTTTCAAATTCTGCTAGCTCTTCTTGCATAGCTTTTACCTAATCTGGATCTTTTATAGCAGAATGTATGGTTTTGGGTTCAGTCGTGGATAAGAAGGCTCCAAATAAACATTCATTTGTGGATGCGCCTCTAGTCTGAATGCCTAAGTTAGGATCTCCGATGATTTGGTATGTTGGATGATTTCTGGTCCACTTTATTAATCGATTCTCTTCCGCTATAATAATTGGAGTTTCAGTATCCCATTGTTCTTCTCCGGGTGTTTCATCTTGGAATAGGTTTGAAGGTTCCCCCATAAATGATGCATCGGGATTGTTTTGGCTATTTGGGGATGGGGTGTTTAAAGGAGGATTTGGTGTTTGTTCCAAAGAGGAAGTATGTGTTGGTGGTTCCCCCTCGAATTGATTTGCATCATTTTGGTTTGTTTGTGGAATTACTTCACTGGGTGTTCCTGTAGGGTCAATTAAAGTAGTTAGAAGTTCAGAATTGTAAGCGGTTTTTGGTTGTTCAAAAAGCAAATCAAGATCGATTTCAATGTCTATGTCAGGAGAAGGTGTTTGTTGAATTGGATTTTGAAAAATATTTTCAATCATTTTTGAACCAAAATGTTCACGATCCAATATCCTAACATAAAATTCATCGAAATGAACATCAGTACTTTCTTCAATTACTCTAGTACGTTTATTCAGTACTCGATAAGCAACTGAAGAAAACGAGTAAACAAGGAAAATTCCTTCATCCGACCTTGATTCAAATTTTGAAAGGTGATCTTTATTATTTTTTACGAAGCATCGACAACCGAAAATATGGAAAAGTTTGATGTTTGGTTTTCGGTTGTTAATGACTTCATATGGTGTTTTATGAAGATGTTTATGGATTAAGGAACGATTTTGAGTATAGCAAGCTGTGACTATTGCTTCTGCCCAGAAGTATTGTGGCAGATCAGCGAAGATAAGCATTGATCTTGCAGCTTCACATAGAGTTAGGTTCCTTCTTTCGACAACACCGTTTTGTTGTGGAGTGTATGGGGCTGAGAAGTTGTGTTCAATTCTTTTGTCTTTGAGAAATGAATCTAGAGTATTGTTTTTGAACTCTAAACCATTATCACTTCGGATTCTTCGAACAGGTCGTTTCAGCTTCAGCTCGATTTGTTTGATGAAGTTGATCATCTCTTCAGGTGCTTCTGATTTTAGTCTTAAGAAAAAGACCCAAGTAATGGGCGAGAAACCATCAACGACAACAAGAATGTACTTCTTCCCTTGTATGGTTTAGGTTTTGGCAGGGCCACAAAGGTCTATGTGCAACAACTCTAGTGGTTCAGATACGCTAGATTCTGAGATGCTTTTGTGAGTGGATTTGGAAAGTTTTCCTTTTTCACATGCGGCACAAAGAGTTTCTTTATAAAGCTTTAGAAGTGGTAGCCCTTTAACAAGATCATCGCCGATTAATTTGTTGATGTACCTAAAGTTTAGATGGGAAAGGCAGCGGTGCCATAACCAACTAATATCTGCTGGGGCTTTAGATAGCAGACATATATCAGGTTTACCATAGATAAGATCCATGTCAATTGGATACATATTTCCGGCACGGTCAGAATCAACTATAATATCTTTGGTTTTGGCATCCATGATCAGGCTTCGTTGTTTGGTGAAAAGAACTTCAAGATTGTTATCACACAGTTGAGAAACACTGATGAGGTTGTGTTTCAGGTCATCGACGAAGGCAACTTTCTTTATGGTAAAATTACCATTTGTTATGTTTCCATAACCTTTGATTTTTGCTTTCATGTTGTTGCCGAAGGTAACATCTTGATTGGTTTGTATAGGTTTGAAGTCACGTAAGTAGTTCCAGTTTCCTGTCATATGCTTGGAGCAACCACTATCAATATACCATGTATCATCATTGGGTTCTCCAGCATTAAGTACCTGCAATCAGACAAAAAGTTTAGGTACCCAAATTTGAATGGGTCCTGGTTTGTCAGTTGTTATTTTGGGTGCTTTTCTTAATGAATTTCTTTTATCATTTGACTTCACATTATTGTAATGGTTTGGTTTATAACGATGGAATGGTTGAGGTTTGATTTGATCTATCAATTTTACCCAAAATGTGATTTGTTTTTGAAAGCCTGTGGGTTGATAAGATCTGTGATTTGGTGAAAGATATCCTAGATGTGAAGGTTTGTTTGAAAAGTTTTCTTCATATCTGGGATGTGATGGGCGGTTTTGAAAAGCTTTTTGATGATGATGGTTTGAAACTTTCTGATGTGATGCTTTTTGAAAGTTCCTTGAATGATTAAAAGTGATATCTTGAAAGCGGTTTTCAAAAGGTTTTGGAAAAGGTTTTGGTTTTTGTTTGGAAGCCTGTTTATGAGGTATGACATAGGGTTTAACTGGTTTCTTTGGTTGGTTTTCAAAAATGTTTGGCTTGATTAGTGGGGTTTTGGTGACTTGAATGGATTTTTTTCTTGTTTGTTGTTTCTTGGAGTATTTTTGTCTCAGACTAGTTTTTCCAACAATTGATGAAGTCATTGTAGGAAAAGCAGTTGGTATAGAAGTACTACCATCGTCATAAGAGGAATTTTCTCCATTCAAAAAGTTTCTGAGTTTAGTGGTTCCATCGGTATGTTTGATTTCGTGAGTTAAAGAACTTGCAGAGTCTGTTTCAGATTTTACAACTCTTTTGAAAGACTTTTTGGAAACACTGAAAGCAGTATCATCTGGACTACAGTTGATAAGTGTTTCGTCATCTGAATCTTCCTCATTAATAGATGTGAAAAGATTAGGTAGAGTAGATTCAGAGTTTTCATAATTCGTCATGTTTTCCTGTTTTGCTTGTTCAATTTCAAAGGATTCTCTTCCAATTCCTGGTCTATAATTCGTATTAATTTTGCCAGTTCCCAAGGTGTTTGCCTTGGTGAAAATATCATCACTTAGTTTTCTGGCAACTTTGATAGAATCCATATTCCATATCAGTCTTTTATTCTCGGTTTCAAGAGAATTGATTTGTTTTAAAGAATTAGTCAATTTTTCATTTAAAACATTGTATTTGTCAGTTGATTCTTAAAAGTCTTGTTTCAACTGAAGGATTTCCATTTCTAAAACATCTTTTATTTCAGAAGAAATGACTGGCTGATTTTTTAGTTCCAAATCCCTTTTCTGAAATAGGGTATGATTTAATTGTTCCAAGACGTGATTATAATCTTCTGATTTTCTTTCAATGTCTCTTTTGAATTTGCTTTTCGTCCTTGTTGATTCTCCAAATTTGAGTTGCAAGGTTTGTAACTCAGATTTGCAAATATCATAATTGACCATTGTGTCATGATATGTTTTGAGATCAACTTCCAGACTAGTCTCAATTTTGGTTATGTGGGACTCAAAAATTGTTTTGGAAAAACCAAGTTCAGAGATCATAGACCATACCTGTTCTATGACGTTTGGAGCTCTTGAAGGTATCTCAACACCAGCTACGAAGCAGAAGTTTGATTGTGTTGGTTTTTGTTCAGCTTCATCATCAGAAGTTCGCCAGTATTCCACACTTGGTTCATGCATTTCCATCAATGCTCTTTGCTTTTCTTGGTTTTCCAGTTTCTTCAATTCATCGGCTCTTTGAGCATAGTATGCTAGTCTTTGATTTTGGTTTTGTTTTTGGCTCGACATTCTCTGGCATAGTGATTTGTTCCTTTGCAGTTGTGACAAATGATCACTTCTTCATCACTATCATCCTTTTGACTTTTAATCGGAAGTCTTTCAGGTGTTTGAGTTTGGGCTTGTTGGGAAGGTTGAGAATGGTTTTGTTGGAATCCAAAATTTTGGTTGTTTTGAAAACCATTGTTTTGATTGTTGTAACCTTGATTTTGGAAACCTCTGTTTTGATTTTGAAAACTGTTGTTTGGATTGTGATTATGACCTGAGTTGGGATCGTTTTGAAAACCTTGGTTTGAGTTATTTTGGAAAGAAGGTCTTTGAGAATTTTGTCCAAAGTAAGGTCTAGGTTGAAAACCTGAGTTGTTTTGACCAAAAGATGGTCTTGGTTGAAAACTTGAGTTATTTTGTCCAAAAGATGGTCTTGGTTGAAAATTTGGTCTAAAATTTGATTGACCATGATTTGGGATAAATCTCTGGAGATTTGTGTTTGCAACCAATGCACACAGTTGTTGATAATCTGCTTCATCATTTGAATCAGACTGGAAGGCTTGGTTTTGAAAAGATGTAGTCTGATTAAAATGATTAAAGTTTTGATCATTGAAAGGTGTTTGGTTTTGAGAAGTTGTGGACACAAGTGCAAGTGGTCCTCCAAAAGCTGCAGTGGTTGGTGGGTCAATCGAGGATTCATACGATTGAATTTCTCCATACAAGTTGTACAAAGTTTCAGTATGAATAGCTAGATTTCCCTGAATAATGAGTTTAACCATTTTCCAGCTTTCGAAAAGATTGTTTAAAAACTTGAGATTTATCTCGTGTTGTGTCTTTTTGATACCCAAATTGTTCATTTTAACCATAATCAAATTGAACCTATCATGAGCTTCATGGATGGTTTTTGATGAAAGCATTTTGAATTATCGAATTCATTCAAAACAGTTGTTCTTTTGTTTCCGATAATTCTTTTATTTCCACAAAAACGATTTTTCAAATTCTCCCAAATTTGATTTGCGGTTAACAGTATAATGTCATCCATTTGACTTAGAATACTGTGAGGTATTCCAGAAACAAGTTCCTTTTTGGCTTGGAGTTCCAACTTTTTTGTAATTTCAGCTTGAGTGGCTTGATTTGTAGCAAGAGTAGCCATATTTTCTGAAGTAACAAATGTTCCTTCTACACACTTCCAGACATCTTCATTTATAGCATTAAGATGAAGATTCATACGGCCAACGCACGAATTATACTCTTCAGGAATAAGTATGGGTGCCCGTGAACCAGATCCTAAGCTATTTGCAATGGAGACAAAGTTCATGTTGGAGTAATTTGCCAAAGACATTTTTTTGAAAGGATTTTGAACAAGTGATATTAAAATGAAATTTTTAAAGAAAAGCTTATGGAAGGTTTAGAAACGCTATAACCAAAGGTTTTTCGACAAAAATTTCAAGGTAAATCACACAAGCTCTGATACCAATTGTTGGATATTATTCCTTTTTATATATCAGCTCAGATACCGATTTGTTGGAAATATAACAATCTGATCACCACAACAAAAGGCTCGGTTACCAGTTACTGTGTGACAGAAATATTAGTTTAAGATATAAGATATATATATATATATATATATATATATATATATATATATATATATATATATATATATATATATATATATATATATATATATATATATAAACAATAATAATTGCGGAATAAGTATAAATATGAAAGCTGTAAATGACTGAAAGCTATAATAATATAAATGACTGTTTTTAAATGACGTAAAGCTATAAATAATATAAATGACTGTATTTAAATGACATAAAGCTATAAATAATATAAATGACTATATTTAAATGACATAAAGCTATAATAAAGTATATAAATATATAGATATATATCAAGTAGGTTCGTCAATAAATTGACTGAACTGGACTCATGGAGCGACTGGTTGATATTTGTTCTTTGAGTGGACTGGTCGATATTGGGACTCTTGGAGCGACTGGTCGATATTTGTTCTTTGAATGGACTGGTTGATATTGGGACTCTTGGAGCGACTGGTCGATATTTGTTCAAAGATCAATCCGGCATTGGATAAGTAACAAAAAGTTCATTTAAAGCTTGATTTTATGTAAAACAAGTGTTAACAAAAGGGTACAAAATACATGGGTTTATGTATTTGTATTTGAGGTATTTTTGGGTAAAAACATGCACACGGGTCGTGTAAGATAAGGCACAAGTGACACGGGTCGTGTAGGAGGGTTTTGGAGGGTTTTCTTGATGAATGATGCTGACACGGGGCGTGTTGATTTAGCCTTGCTGAACACGGGGCGTGTTCATGATGCTGATGCTGACACGGGGTGTGTTGATTTAGCCTTGCTGAACACGGGGCGTGTTGAGGTTCAGAAATATGAAGAAGGCAATCAGAGGGCGACACGGGGCGTGTTGATTTTTCCTTGGTTTTTAACACGGGGCGTGTTCGTGTCAGAGTCAATTTCGGGATTTTTGTGATTTGAAGGTAAGTTTTGTTTGTGATGTTTTGGCTAGGGTAATGGTGTTATGGTGTTTTGAGGATGTTTTCAAGGTTGTTTAGAGGTTGCAAGGAGGTTGATATAAGGTGGTAAAGGTGGTGAAATTTCTTATGAAGATGATGATGAATAGTGATGGGTTTTGTGGTTGATCTTGATGCAGAAGTTTTTGGGTTGTTTCATGGTTGTGTTTTGGTGTTTTGATGTAAGGAAAGTGTTTGGTGGTGTATGATGTGATGATCAAAGGTGGTGAAGATGAAAAACCTTTAGTTTCAATGAAGAAGATGAAGATGGTTGATGGTGTTCTTCATTTAGCTTCTTGTTTGATCTTGGTGTTCTTCACTTGGCTTCTTGTATGATCTTGGTGTTCTTAATTTAGCTCCAGGGATTTGTCTTTGTTCTTGAGGAAGATGAAGATTTGTGATGTTCTTGGGAGTGTTTGTAGTTTGTAGAAGTGTTACAATATTACAAATGAACATACACACACACACACTACATACTCACGTATACATATATGAGAGAAACAAATATCTTCTTCACTTGAGTGTATTTTGAAAGTAATTGGCTGGTGTATGCAAGTTGTTTGTAGAGTAGTAGGAGCAGAAAAACGTGGGAAGGTTTTAGGCTTCTTCATCTTTGACTTTTTTTGACTTCTTCTCTGTTTGACTATTCAACATATATACAACATATATATAATACATATATACATATATAATACATACATATGTATATAATACATACATATACATATATATATATATATATATATATATATATATATATATATATATATATATATTGTTGAAACTTTTTAGTCACACATATGTGTTTTCTTCATTCGCGTGTTTTCGTATTTTCCGTTTTATCACGCATTCATGCAACCTGAAATAACTGATAATATTTGTTAGATTGTATAAAAATAGTTCATCTTATTTCAGTTATGGTCACCTACAAGGTTACATAAGAACATTTTTCAACACGTGTCTTGTGAGCTTCATTCATGCCCACTTCTCTGAATCCCCCAAGTTTAGGTGCCCAGATTCTATCCATGAAATAATATGCTCCATCCTCTTTGACTTCAAGGTTCTTCTCCATCCTGTGTAATGAATCACTTGTAGTGTTCTCGTGTTTCAATGCATCCAACTGGGCTTCTTTGATTTGCAAGATTAGGTGGGATCGAATGGTTATCGAGAGAGTTTTCACATGACGACTTGAATATTCTTTTCGGCTCAGGGCATCAGCCACCACGTTAGCCTTGCCTGGATGATACTTGATTTCACACTAGTAATCGTTTAGCAGCTCAGTCCATCTCCATCGCCTCATATTTAATTCGTTCTGGTTCAGGATGTGCTGGAGGATTTTGTAGTCAGTGAAGATGGTGCACTTCGTACCATAAAGGTAGTGCCTCTAAATCTTCAATGCGAAGACCACTGCTCCTAATTCGAGATCATGAGTGGTATAGTTCACTTCGTGCGTTTTTAGTTGTCTTGATGCATAGGCTATCACCTTTCATCGCTGCATAAGTACATATCCCAAACCTTGATTTGAAGCGTCGTAGTAGACTATAAAGTCTTTGGTTCCTTCTGGTAAGGATAGCACATGTGCACTTGAAGGGAATTTCTATAGGGTTTTGAAGGCAACTTCCTACTTCTCTATCCATTCGAATGCTACGCCTTTTTGTGTAAGTGTGGTAAGAGGCTTGGCTATCCTGGAGAAGTTATGGATGAATCTTCTGTAATAGCCTGCAAGACCCAGAAATTGACGAATTTATGTGGCTGTCGTTAGGACTGCCCATCCTTCAATGGCTTTAACCTTGGAAGGGTCCACATGTATCCCTTCTTGGCTGACAACATGACCTAAAAATTTTACGCTATGGAGCTAGAACTCACACTAAGAGAGTTTCGCGTACAACTTTTCAGCCTGCAGGGTCTCTAGGATTTGTCGGAGATGTTGACTATGTTCTTCCTCGCTTCGAGAATAGACTAGGATATCATCGATGAAAATGATCACAAAGTTGTCAATGAATGGACGGCATATTCGATTCATCAGGTCCATAAATGTGGCAGGGGTATTCGTTAGAATGAAGGGCATTACGACAAACTCATAATGTCCATAACGAGTTCGGAAAGCAGTCTTGGAAATATCCTCCTCTCAGACCTTGAGTTGATGATAGCCAGATCGCAGATCTATCTTAGAGAAGTAATTTGCTCCTTGAAGTTGCTAGAATAGATCGTTGATTCATGGAAGTGGGTAGCGATTTATGATAGTGAGCTTATTCACCTCTCTATAGTCGATGCACATCCTAAAGGACCCGTCCTTCTTCTTAACAAAAAGGACCGGAGATCCCCAAGGCAAGAAACTGGGTCTGAGAAATCCTTTGTTCAAGAGTTCGCTGAGTTGGCTTCACAATTCTTGCATTTCTGCAGGAGCCAACCTATAGGATGATTTGACAATACAAGTAGCTCCTGGTACAAGGTCGATTTGGAGCTCAGCCTGTCTTTCTGGGGGTATCCCGGAAGTTCATCGAGAAATACATCCGGAAAATCACATGCTACTGGAATACCTTGTATGCTTACTTTCTTCATTGGTCTTGTCCACAACATGAGCAAGGAAAACATAGTTCTTATGATGCAGGCACTACTGTGCCTTGCTGCACGAGATAGGACGAGGATTGGCACCATGTTTATCACCATATATTATTAGAGTTTCGTGATTAGAGGGTGAAGGAAAACGGCCTTATCACGACATATCATATGAGCATGGTGGGCGCATAACCCAACCATGTCGATAAGCCATTAGCCCCCAGCATGGTGGGGGCTTATTAGAGTTGTCTAGTGTTAAGGTGTATGCTACATAAGTATCTTTGGTTGATTCGGTTTTTCCCATTAGCCATCTCCACCATGAAGGCTTCGTTTAGCTTCTGGGATTGTTGTTTTAGTATGTGTTCGAATTTGTTACTAACGAAGCTTTGCTCAGCTCCACTGTCAAGTATGCTACGGACACGTTATAGGCCATTAAGCATGTTATGAATGTTTAGGGTCTTATTAGCAATGCAAATGAACCACTACGGCCCAATAGCATGTTTAAGCTGATAAAGACCCATTGGGCATGTGATTGGATCACCAAGACCCAATAAACATGTTAGAATATATTGGGCCTAATTATCATGATATTGGGCCACAAAAACCCAATAACACGAACATAAGATTTTTAGGCTCAATCATTGAATCATTTATTGTTTATTGATTTTATGTTCGTAGTGTAGGTACTTGTTGTATGCTAATGTTTATTCGCAATGTTAAAATACTTTGACGTCTTATTTATAACGAAGCTTTGGTTATATATATATATATATATATATATATATATATATATATATATATATATATATATATATATATATATATATATATATAACATTTTTTAAAAACAAACATGCATTATAAATTTAATATTTTTAACCCAATAATTTAATATTAGCCTATTTAGCCCAAAATATTAATTTTGACCATTCTAGCCCCTTTATCTATAAAAATGATACTTTTAGTCCCTTTTTATAAAAATTAACATTTTTGGTCCTTAACCCATATTTCTTGACATTTTCGACCCAAACTTAATTTAAATAATAATTTCAGCCCCAAAACCATTGTATTTGCCATTTCAAGTCCTTATTTATAAAAATTTTACACTTTTGGCTCAAATTCCGCAACGTTTTGACCCCAAAATCCAAACTTTGCATTTTTAGTCCAAATTTTTGCATCAAAGTCATTTTCAGCCCCTGAAATAGTTTATTTACATTTTAGACTCATATTTTGATAAATTTACAACTTCAGCCACCAAAACTCTTCATTTTTCGCAATTTTGGGCCCCAAACCCGTGAGGCCCAAATATAAGTCCAATAAACTATAATTTATGTTTTTGACCCCTTGAAAAGTATTATTTTCATAAAATTTAGATACTTATGTAAGTAATACTATTTTATCCTTATAAAAACCGAAAATATCATATTTTACCCAAATATTGGTTATTATTGCAAAAATGACACTTATAAGGATTTTTAGGTTTGTTTTCACTTCTTAAGCCTAAAGACTCTTAGATCTTTGTATTATGTTGTTAGTTATGCTCTTGTCTATGAATCTTTCACACTTTTGTTATGGATCTCGAAGTATAGCAATTAATAATATGATTTTCACAACACAAACCAAGGATATCACATATAACAAGCAAACACACATAGATCATCACATAACACTTGTATTCTTCCCCCAAAAACAAGTAAAAACCGAAAACAAGGGGGTGTGAACTCACCTTAAAGATTTGGATTCGGTTTTGAAGAAGATAAGAAGAAGATGGTGTGGTTTTCGTTTCTAACTAGCTCCTTGAGTATATCTTGAGCCTTAAGATGTTCTAAGTACCACATTTATGAAAACAAGAGTGTAAAAGGAATAAAGATGTTTTAAAATGAAGTTATACACTTGAGTTTGCAAGATCATACCATAATGTGTGAGTTTTTGATGAAGTAATTTTATTGGAAACACCTTTAAGCTTCAAAATTTTTAGAGAAGGAAGGAGGAGTTTTTGAGGTGGTATTGAGAGAGTTTGGAAGTGGAATTATGTGTGTGTATGTTGATATTCTCGGCCATAGTTAAAGAAGTAGGAAGAGAGGTGATCAAAGGTTAATGCATGATGGTTAAGGATGACTTACCTTGTTACATGTGAGTTCTTTTGCCTAGATTGCCACTAAATAAAAGTGAGGTGTCAAGGTCTTATATTATATTGATTAAACCCCTCCCCCCGTCCCCCCCCCCCCCTTTTTTTTTTCTAAATATGGGCCGAGAATTTGGATTTAGGAAAGAATGAGTTTATTAATTGGTCCCTTTCTTGATTTTTTCTCGAAAATATGAAGCCTATTAAATAGTTTTTCGGCCCATTGGGCTTTTAGGAGGGTTTATGGCCTAATTAGAATAAAAGAATGGGTTTTATGGTCCATTATGGTTAATTAAATTACTTATAACACAATAAGTCTCATTAGGATAAACCACCTCATTTTAGGCCCATGATGGCCCAAAAGGTTAGGTTTATTGTATAAATGTGTATCCAATTAGTGCCCAATTAAGAGTTCTAAGCCTAAAACAGTCAAATTGAAATCTTATTGTCCCATTAGGCCCAATAAGGGAATCCAAATCCAAAATGGACTTAGGCCAAGATTCTTAGGGCTTCCAAACCCGAAATTGACTTGTTGTAATGTTTTGCTTGAAGTTTGGGCTTTACAATTGGATTTTTTATGGAAGTTTGTTGTCATTGAATAACTTCATATGCATATCAAGGTAACGTTAAAATTTGTTGCCATGATATTATTTACAAGAGTATAGAATTTCCTAGCAAATTTGCTAGTTATGAAAAAAGGCAGTATGTTCTCCCAAAAAAATCCAATTTTTTCTTTAGTATGTATTGTAGTCTTTATTTCTTGAAAATGGTAGTGTGTTCTCCCAGAAAATCCAATATTTTCTTTAGTATGTAATGTAGTATTAATACCTTAAGACTAAAATGTATAAGTATTTTTGTACTTTGTAGTAGTGTAGTATAGTTTTATATCTTTATAAAAACCATTTGAATGCATGTTTCCAGAAATGTCAACTGTATTGTACCGTAATCGTATTGGTGTAAAACCCTTTGTATGTTTCCTGAAATGTAATTTTACAGTAATGTAGTTTTGAATAAATTAAACCATTTGAAGACGTGTATGTATTTTTAAACCAAACATATTATTAATACTAAATTGTGAGTTATTATAACCATACTTAGCGACTGTTGACCTGTTACGATGTTCTTCAGGTGTCCGAGTGTTACAAAATTTGTCACCCTAGACATGCCGGTCTAGCTGTTGCAAGAAGCTTAGGTGTGGGATTGTCAGTCTCGTATAGATCTATCCACAATGTCACGCTCTCCCTCCAGGAGACTCTGGTTATAATACATGACTTTTGATGGTACATGGGTAAGTACTTGAAGATAATGTCTCACAAAATTATATTAATGGTTTACGTTTAGTGTAATGAAACTCCTTTTTCTTGTAATTTTAATATGTAAATTTTACATAGTATGAAAAATAATTATTCTTTTAAATAATTATTTTCTGTGCCCCCAACTGGGTAAAATAGTGTGTGTTCCATAAACTATACCTATTACAGTTTATATAAATGTATCATTGATATGGTGAACCCTTTGTAGATTATTATCAAATTTGCCATGATAATAAGTTGGAATAAAATAATTATATATGTTCGTTCATATAATTATACTCTTTTTGCTCGACATGTTACAAAAGGGTTAAACTTTTACTGTATCAATTTGTACTTATGTGTATATTTATATTAAATAAAAATATAAATGTAACGGTTTAGATATTAACACAATTTATCTTGTCTTTTACTTGTATTCCTCTCCCCCCTAAAACATAGAAAAATTATAGAAAACGTAGGGGTATGAACTCACATCGGGTGTGTTTTTGGATGAATATGAAGTGATAGCGAAAATCCTCAGGTTAGAACATGTGTATATAGGTGTATCCTAATAGTATTTAACATATGATATCCTGTGTAAATTAGTTATGCTAATATGAGAGTGTTATTAAAACACTATATTAAAATGGAAACTTACCAATTAATTCCTAAGAATTAATTGATGGATTTGCATTTCGTAGGAATTTTTTTGAAGACGTTCTTTGCTACACTTGCATATTGTATGAAGATATGAACATTACTTGAAGATATTAAGAACTTTGAGAGTAAAATAGGGGCGGGGGGTGTTTTGGGACGTAAATGAGAGATATACTGAGGGTTTTCAGTTATGTAGTTATATATTGGGATAATTTGATGTAACATTTACCTTGAAATGTGTAATTTATCATCTAGATTAGTATGCCACCACCTAAAGTTAATGTTCTCGGCCTATACTCCAAACCAAGAACTAGGATTTCTGTCAAAATGTCCAACCGAGAACCAAGCGTTCTCGGTCTAGAGGTCTTCGGTCAAAGAAAGTTCTCGGTGGGGGTTTAGGGTCCGAAGGTTCTTGGTGGGAAAGGATTTCGGTCCTCAAAAGGATCAAAGGTGTATCGGTTATGGTGGGATTTTGCATGCTAAAACCAAAAATACATAAAGTGGGGTATATTACATTATTTGATTTTAACTATTTGATTCTTTGACTTGCATTTGACTTCCTTTGAATTTCATTGACTTTCTTTAACTTTTATTAACTTATAACAACCGATCGTTAAATTATCCCCCCGTTAGAGGGAATTTCATCCTGAAATTATTTCTAAAGTGGTACTCATGAAATAGGAAACATATTTGGATACTTTTGTTTCATCTGATCTTCCCGTTCCCAAGTGAATTCAGGTCCCCGCTTGGCATTCCATCGAACCTTCATTATTGGTATACAGCTTTGTTTCGTTCTCTTGATTTTCCTGTCCATGATTTCCGCAGGTTCCTTTACAAAGTGTAGACTCTCGTTTATCTCAATTTCATTGAGTGGGATTACAAGAGTTTCATCGGACATATACTTCTTTAGATTGGATATGTGAAATGTGGGATGCATGTTATTGAGTTCCTACGGTAGTTTGAGTTTGGATGCCACCAGTCCAATTCTAGCTAGAATCTCGAATGACTCAATATACCTTGGATTTAGTTATCCATGTTTCCCAAAAAGTATCATTCCTTTACAGGTGAACTTTTAACAGGACGTGGTCACCAACTTGGAACTCCAAGAGTTTTCATCGTTTATCCATATAACTCCTTTGTCGGTCTCTAGATGCTTTCAGTCGTTCCTGGATTTGGATGATTTTATATGTTGTTTCACACATGATCTCGGGACCTATGAGAGCGTTATCGGGAACTTGCCTCTTCGCTAGTTGCGTGTAACCTACTTCACGCCATCATAGAGACTGATCAGCACTTGCGGCCGTAGAGGGCTTTAAACGGAGCAACTCTGATGCTATTGTGATAACTATTGCTGTATGAGAACTCAACGAGTGGTAAATGGGTATCCCAAGATTTACCAAAGTCTATCATGCAAGCTCTCAATATATCTTCCAATGTTTGGATAGTTCTTTCACTCTGCCCGTCAGTCTGTCGGTGGTAGACTGTACTCATGTCCAATGTAGTTCCCAGAGATTTTTGTATTGAATGCCAGAACCATGAGGTGAATCTACTATCTATGTTGGAGATAATGGATATTGGCACGCCATGCAATCGTACAATCTCTTTAATGTACATCCTGGTCAGCTTCTCCATCTTATCGGTTTCTTTTATTGGCAGGAAGTGCGCGAATTTGGTTAATCTGTCAACGATTACCTAAATAGTGTCATGACCACCCTAGTTATGAAATCCATAGTTATCCACTCCTACTTCCATTTGGGTATGTCTGGTTGTTGTAGGAAACCCGAAGGCTTCTGGTATTCTACCTTGACCTTGGCGCAAGTCAAGAACTTGCCCACACAGGTAGCGATTTTTGCCTTAATGTTTGGCCACCAATAAATTTTCTTGAGATCTAGATACATTTTGTCCGAACCGAGATGGATAAAGTACCTAGTTTTGTGAGCTTCGTTCATGACAACGTTTATGAATCTTCCAAATCTCGATATCCAGATTCGATCCATGAGAGAGCAAGCACCGTCATCCTTGACTTCTAGGTTTTTATCCATCTTTCTTCCTCATGAAGAAGACTGGTGCTCCGCAAGAAGAGAAACTCAGTCTGATGAATCCTTTGCTTTGTAGTTCGTTTAGTTTACTAGATAGATCCTGCATTTTTGTCAGTGCTAAGTGGTATAGGGATTTGGTTACGAGGTAGCTCCGGGGATTAAGTCGATTCTGAACTCCACTTGACGTTCGGGAGGTAATCTTGGAAGAGCTTTGGGAAATACATTGGGGAAGTTACATCGTGAATGTCCTTGATGTGTTTTACCTCTTGTTTCTTATCTACCACATTAGCTAAGAAGGCATGGTATTCCTTGCATAGATATTTTTGGGCTATAATGCAAGAGATGATCTGAAGGTTCATGCCTGGTTTTTTGCCATAAATGATGAGAGTTTCGTTCCTGGGTAGATTAAGGCAAATGACTTTTTTGTAACACAAAATATCAGCATGGTGGGGACTTAACCAATCCATGCCAATAATGATGTCGAAACTTTTTATTATGACCGACATCAGCTCGATTTGGAAAGAGTAGTTGTTTAGAGTGAGGGTACATCCTAGGAATATATCGTTACTGTCTTCTACCTTTCCATTTTCCATTTCTACGGTGAGTGTGTCTTTTAGTGAGTGGAGGTTTGTTTTAGTAAGTGTTTGAATTTATGGTTCACGTAACTTTTCTCTGCACCACTATCAAAAAGTATGCATGCATACGAAATATGGAGGAGGAACGTACCGGTATCCATGGTAGGATCATTCAGGACATCCTCATGTCCCATGGTTAGAAATATTCCCACACCTCCGACATTCCTCGCTTTTGTGCAATACATCTTGAAATAACATGTTTCAGCACATCCATAGCAGGCCTAGCTCACTCGGGCGTTAGCAGTCTAGGTGGTTTATTGTGCCGGAGCCCTACATAAACGGGAAGTGTGCCCATTCCCATTCCAATTTTTGCAGTACATTTCTCGACAGGGTCCAATATGATGGAAGTTACACTGATTACACTTCGGGAGGGTTCCAACATATGCTTTGATGGGTGCTGGAGCGGATGGAATAGTAGCAGCATGAATTGCCACTGTTTGTTGTTTCTTTATGGGCTCCTATGATGACTGGACCTTCCTTTGTTCCAAAATTTCTTTTTGTTGCCACTTTCTTTGGATTGTTTGGGAAAGGCTGTCATGAAGCCCTGGCGGACACCATGATCCACCAGTGTTTGGGCTAGGCGTTTGGCACTGTCAAAATTAAGTGGGTTTGCAGGTATCACATTTCCTTGGATCTGGGGAGATAGTCCCCAAATGCACCATTCCACTTTCTTACTTTCCGGGGTAACAATATCGGTACATAGTACAACTAGGCCACTAAATCTAGCAGTGTAGGCAGTGATGTCGGAGTCCTTCATCGTCAAGTTCCATAGCTTTTGCTCTAGCTTTTGCACCTCGCCCCTTGGGCAGTATTCTATTAGGATCAGAATCTTTAGGTCTTCCTGTTGGATTAGATGTCTCAGCTCATAACTATTATTGGTATGTCTTTGACCCGAGAGTAGCATGGTCCATTTAGGTTGCATATCATCAGGACAATTGGTTAGGATGGACTTTTGAGAGAAGGTTATTTATGGTTTATTAATATATTATAAGTTATAATATATTAATATGAAATCATATGTTTTAATTAGTATCGATCAAGAATTAATTTGGAATTAATTTAGTGATATAAAGAGACTAATTAAATGTATGGGGACTAATTATGATAATTATTTATATTTATATGTGTTGGGTTTATGATCCATGTTGGACCAAGTTTATGTATGGATACATAAAGAGTTGGGCCACATGAACCATGGATCATAAAACCCAAGCGTATGGATTATGGGTGATACCCATGACCCTTGGAATCCTACATATAAATAGGTTACTCCATAGCCAAAATCACGACTTCTTTTCTTAGAGAAATATGGAGGTGTTTTGGTGCATGGAATTCTCTCTCAAGAGCCACCTTTGTACTAGGTGTATTGTGATTCCATTTAAGGCATTTCATACTATTGGTGCTAAGCTCTTAAGGCCAAATACATCAAGACTTCAAGCCACATAAAAGGTATGTTTCCCTAACTAGTATATTATATGGTTTATGTCAAATGCATGCTAGTTATAGGTTTAATGCCTTCGAAACCATTTGCATGTATAATTAGTGAAAACATAGATCCAAGGTATTTAGGGTTTTATGTGCACCATAGGATGTTGTATTATACCAAAACGCAACAGTGGTATCAGAGCCATGAGTTGTTTTCTACTATATTTGATGCAAATGTATTTTTTTTTTCAAGTTGATGAAAAAAAAATGAAAAAAAAAATGAAGTATGTCAAATTTTATGATAATTACTTGATTTTACGAAAAACTAATTATTTGTAAAATTTGAGTCACTTTACTACAAGAGTTGAATTAGGTAAATTTATTAAAAGATAGAATGATATGATTATTTTATTTGTTTTAAAAGTTTGATCTAAGTGGATTTAAGGAGTTACAAATTTTGTCATAAAATTTTGGAACTCAAATAAAGTTATGATCTTAAGAGTTTTGAAACTTTCATAAGTTATGGATCTGAAATGTCTCATTTATTAACTCTTTAGGTTATGAAGTCCAAGAGTCTTCAAAGGATAATTGTCAAAGTTTCAAGATTTGTATTAGTTTATATTATTATCTAATTTCTTGAAAATTGTTGATGTGAATTATCTTTACTTATTAGTTTAATCTAGATCATAGAAAAATTATTTGATTATTGTGTTAATTGGAATATTTGATATTAATGGTTTTTATGAACTCCATAACTTGTCCTCAAGTTATGGAAAGTGAAGAGTTTTTCTTTTTAAAGTGTCATTAAGTCTCATAGGTTATGAAAATAGAAGAGTCTCTATTTTTAATGTCATCATTAAATGATTTAATGTCTTCCATAACTTGTCATCAATTTATGGAACTTGATTTGTTTTTTTCATTAAACCTTAATTAAACTCATAAGTTATGAAAAAGCCAAGAGTTTTGAAAGGTTTCAAAACTTGTCCTCAAGTTTTGGAATTTGTAAAGTTAACCCCATGTATACTTTAATTCCAAACAAGATCTTAGAATTTTAAAAGTTAAAATTCAACCCTTATATTTTATAATATTATAAGTTAATAATATTTATATATATGTATAAGAGTAATGTCATTCTTACCGTTAGTAGGCCTCATTCACGAAGCCGGTCTATAAGGGGGGTATAAGGTTACTGCCTATAAAATGGCAGTTTAATGGGTGTCCACTCTCACCCACCGTTTCCTTGACCGGTGGAGGGGCGTTAGCCTAACGGGTAGGACAAGGACTATAATTCTCCCTTCATTAAAAGTATTAATGATAAATACTAAGTAACTAAACCTTTTATAAATACCCAATCTTAGTTACTTAGGAAAATGTGAATAAGGTGCTAATCCATGAAATTACACTTTGCACTTTGTTTAAGTCGGTTAGTGGAGCGTGTGTGGTTAACCGACACACTAACTCGTATTTAACAAGGTAGGCAAAGGGTAACTTAATGTTTATCATAGTATCCATGGAGCGTGTGTGGTTAACCGGCACCTCGATTGAGGGGTAAACACTTAAGGGTGCCAAGTAATTTGCATGGTTACTTCACACCTTGTTTTGTGATCCTTGGCATCCCAGTCACAAAACCTGAAGGGCACACTCGAGATGGAAACATGCCATTGAAAAGTTCAATGAATCTAAAAAGATCTAGGAGTTTCAAATCCAATTAAAACCTAATAAATTATTTCGTTTTTCATGGTGGAAATTGGTGAATCGTCATTCACCTACCTTCAAATATTCTATAGCTTGGATTACGGCATCTCTCTTCCAAGTTATAAAATAGTTTGTTGGGTCCTAGCCTTAATATTTCATATTGGGTGCTATATTGAGGACTTTAAATTAACTATCTTGAATATCTCCCAAAAGATGTCTAGTTCAGACATCTATGATCTTCCCAAATATATTGGAAATTCTCCTCCTCCACCTCTTCCAATTATTCTCCCTAACCCACAAGTTCAAGGTCACTCAAGACCTATTGGCAAGGAAAGGTCTAGGTGTGATCATATATTGGAGATAAAGTCACATACTGAAAAGCCGGGAGAGTTGGGTGTCAAAGTCTTAAGAAAGTTAATGGTTTAATCACTTTCTAAGTCACATAGTAAGTTCCTTGGGACTCCTATGAAACAGACTATGACAAGACCCTTAATGATCTTATCTATTGGCTTTGTGCTGCTAAATCAGAAATTATTTAGTGTACTAGTAAAGCAAATTTGATTAGAAGATCAACTTCCCAAAACTTTATGGATAGGGACAATAGCGACACAAGAAATCCATAAAAGCATTCTCTTCCCAATGGAAAGGGATCGGCCATAGTCAACTCGGTTGACCAAATGGTAAAGAGAAAGACTAAATCTGAGATAGTCCCATGTACTATTACCTAAGGGTCCATATGGTCCTAATGCCAAAAGGAAAGGGCATTAGTTGCGAATCTGTCAATTTTACCTGAAAGATCATAAGGCTAGTAAAGTCAATAAGTTTGACTCTTTTTCAGGTAAGGTCCACTATCTAACTCAGTTAAGTTTCCATTCTGAGATTCTTATTACAAGATGTGACTGGGTCACATGTTGATGTTTAAGAATCAAAGGAAAATTTAAGGAAACTTAAAGAAAGAGTATGTTGAATCTGAATGCGAAGATGGATTTCTATCGCTTGATTGAAGATTGGATTCTTGAGCTACTCTTAGGAGTTATGATAGATTGCTAGTATACAAGTAATAACATAGTTTTCATTTCAAGTTACATTGTAAGTAAAAAGTTTTTTCCGCATTTTAAAATAAATAAAAGTTTGTTATACTTTATTTTTATCTCCTTACAATGGCATTCATGAAAACTTGATGTTTGTATGTTTATAGCAATATTGGAAATATGAATTTGATTCGTTCATTTGTGGTAGTGTCTAAATTTACCAAATAAGGAAAGATTCTCATCACCCAAGTTTCAATTGGACCGAAACTTGGAATCATGCAAGTTGTATAGTATGATGAATGAGAACTTTCTAGCATTGGAAAAATTAAGAGTAAGTACTTGTTCACATGGATGTTTGAGTCAAGAGAAGGACTAAGGGATCAAGTACACTTTCTTGTGCACTTGTCAATGTCTACCACAAAAGATGGATAAGGCTATTCGTTATGATTTACTAAGGTTTAGTAAATATGATTATACCTACAAGCTTAAGTATAATTCTGAAACATTGGAAAATTTTCAATGTATGACAGAACAAATAAGAAGAATCATATTATGCAGAAGGATAAAAGTTTCTCAAATCTGAAAAGATGGGAGAGTACTTTAGTATCATGTTTTAAGGTCATCTTAATGATTTTGAGACCTTATCACAATTCATCCTCTAGGTACATTCTGATAGTTAAGAAGAGGAGTTATGAATTGTTGAAGTGGTTAAATCAAGAAGATGATCATACTTCATTCCAAAACAATTCATAGAGTTATACTCTAAGACTGTAACTTGAGTGACATGTCTTAAAGAAGGTTTAAAACACTTTTCAAATATAAGAGTAAAAATTTTCTACTCTTGTACATTTGAAATTGGTAAGTTGTGATGTTTTGGATAAAACAAAGAGCAACTAAGGCTCATTGTGTTAAGTGTCTGTCTTGATTAGAATCCACACCATCTCTTGAATATTTGGCAAGAAAGTCATATAGGTCATGGAGACAGTGGGAGTCTAAAAGATCCTGAAAAAGGTTTCAAGAAGTAATCAAGAATAAAACCTGTATTTCATCGCTAACACACAAGTAGAGGTTTATAACGTATCGTGCTGACATTTCTGTGCCTTTTCCAGTTAAGTTGGCTATAAATTTGAGTTCTACATGTTCTTAATTGTTTGCATAACTACTAGGAAGCAATGGCATGCATTTGAGCTGCCAGGTGGCAAGAAGTTAAGATTACACAAGTTCAATCCATATAAGTTTGGATTTGTCATTATCCTTGTCTTATGACTATGGTTTTGATAATTCACATGGATAAGAACACATACACCATTAAATATAAGGGTCATAAGATTTCTCTTCGATTCAGGAAAATGATGGTAAGGAAACTCTTTCACTAAGTAGATTTTGAGTAGATAGCCATTATGGGAATGCCAAAAGGTCTAAACATTATGATTACGGCATCCCTCTTCATAATTGTTTAGACATACATTTGAGCTATCTAAGAGAGGTGTAGGATATTGATAAAGTCTTATCAAGGCAATTTAGTATCAGAAATCTGAACTTTGGTAAGAAAGTCAATAAAGTATTGATTTCTAGAAGTTCAGTTGATTTCTGGGTACATGTCAAAGTGAGTGGGAGCATAAGTGTTATGCTAATAATCATCATGTTAGCGGGAGCATGATAATTATGATAAGTATTGCAAGTTAGCAATGTTAATTATAGAAAACAAAAGTTTCAATTCGTGAGGTTGCAGGGGTTGAAAAGGTTGTTTTGCTATAATTAAGGGAGAGGAAATTATACTTCATCTCAAATCTAAAAGCTTAGATTGAGGTCTTAATCGTATTTAGTCAAGAATATATATGAATTTCATGTTGGGATGGCTCAACATAAGGAAATTCTATATATGGGCTCATTATTTGCGTTCTAAACTTCGATTATGATTACGGAATCCCTTTTCATAATCTGAATTATGAGAACATGGAAAATAGAAATGGAAATATTATAGCAAAAGACTGGTTTAGTCTTTATGTGAGACATCATGAATCGTGTCCCATATACTTCGGATATAGGATCGATTACATGTACTATATTCACTCTTTCTAAGTTTTTCCAAATGCTTGGGGCATGAAGAATGGAAAAAGGTCTAGAAATTGATATGACTAAAATGATTAAGCCATTGTCGAGGACAATCTAAGGTTTACCAAAGATTGGTTGATCAAGGACAGTTGGAAGCATAGTATTAATTCTGGAAGGACCATATTGATATAATCTGTAAGGAGGCAACTCTTGTTCAGAAGTGATTGTCAAAATGGAATATGGAAATGCTTCCAAGTTAGAAAGTATTCAATCTGTATGATTAGGAAACTTAATGCAAGAAGGATGTTTCCAAGGTGTTGATCTCCTTTGGAATACTCTCTAATGATTGTTGCTAAGTCTTTAAGAATTTGTGTATAATCATTACAAGAGGATCAATGCATATAAGTTTAGAATCTAAAAGATTTCAGTAAATGGCATGAATTTGGAATTCTTGCATTTTCAGTAAGATTTGGAATTGTGAAATGAGAATCATTGGAGTTATGTTCAATTGATATATTTCACAAAGTAAAGATCATAGACAAACATAGTATGCATACTTGGTGTGTGGCATGACTAGTGTTTATAAAAACATAGTGTACATGCTTAGAGCATAGGACAACTATTGTTTTAATTCAAGAATAAAGTTGATAGCTGAAACAACATACAATGAATAATGTGTAATCATATGCTGATAAATAAAAGGTGTTTTATTTATATTCATAAGTTCTAAGACCATATTGGATTCGATTATTATTGTGTTTCACTTTGCATGTTTTGTCTTCCAGAATAACTAGGTCATTGTTCTGATTGACTAAGTTATTCAAACCATCCACAATCGATCATATGTTAGAAGTAGATATGAATCAAGACTGTCATGGGTTGGGTTTGTAGAGGTCTAAGATGTTGGACAAGGTGGTGCTACAACACTCATGAGTGCTCATAAGTTCTGAGTATTGGATTCAACCCACGCTCATTGGAATCACTTCATGGATTTTATCATGAGTGATCATGAGACGATAATATCTTATATTCTTCAAACCTAGAGATATGAGTTGTTACTATGAGTTGGTTATACATTGATTGCACGAAAACGCATTGGTAACTCGATGTTATAAAACGTGCCTTTGTGTATGATTCAACAAGTAGTAGAACAAGCCATATGAGTTGAAGTTTGTCCATTCCTTTTACCTCCGGGATAAAAGGGATATCTGTGGGCCCCTCGATGATTTGATGATGACAAATGGAAGTTCTCGGTCGGGACAGGACTGATTTTATTTGTTCAATTAGTTAGTCGTCATAAATCGGAAATCGGGAAACAACAAATAGACATAGAGAATGATTATAATCCATGTCTCAGTCCATATGATATCTAAAATGGAGGAATATATGATCCCTTATCTAATAGACACGTCATTGATTTGTTCAGAGTTCGACAACGGCTTTAAGAGCTACGATTGCTAGTCGGGTTATGAAGTCATACTTGCAATAATAGTTTTAGACTTATCCAAGTGGGTGTCTGTTGGATTAGATGTCTAAGATCATAACTATTATTGGTATGTACTTGACCCGAGAGTAGCATGGTCCGTTTGGGTTGCATATCATCAGGACAATTGGTTAGGATGGACTTTTGAGAGAAGGTTATTTATGGTTTATTAATTTATTATAAGTTATAATATATTAATATGAAATCAAATGTTTTAATTAGTATCGATCAAGAATTAATTTGGAATTGATTTAGTGATCAAAAGAGACTAATTAAATCTATGGAGATTAATTATGATAATTATTTATATTTATATGTGTTGGGCTTATGATCCATGTTGGACCAAGTTTATGTATGGATACATTAAGAGTTGCGCCACATGAACCATGGATCATAAAACCCATGGGTATGGATTATGGGTGATACCCATGACCCTTGGAATCCTACATATAAATAGCTAGGTTACTCCATAGCCAAAATCACGACTTCTTTTCTTAGAGAAATATGGAGGTGTTTTGGTGCATGGAATTCTCTCTCAAGAGCCACCTT
Source organism: Lactuca saligna (assembly GCF_052625555.1). Lineage (NCBI taxonomy): Eukaryota > Viridiplantae > Streptophyta > Magnoliopsida > Asterales > Asteraceae > Lactuca > Lactuca saligna. The sequence continues at coordinate 77,691,696 of NC_136423.1, read as the reverse complement.
TGTACTAGGTGTGTTGTGATTCCATTTAAGGCATTTCATACTATTGGTGCTAAGCTCTTATGGCCAAATACATCAAGACTTCAAGCCACATAAAATGTATGTTTCCCTAACTAGTATATTATATGGTTTATGTCAAATGCATGCTAGTTATAGGTTTAATGCCTTGGAAACCATTTGCATGTATAATTAGTGAAAACATAGATCCAAGGTATTTAAGGTTGTATGTGCACCATAGGATGTTGTATTATACCAAAACCCAACACTTCCCAGCTCATGGTGTTGGCTACTGGAAGAGTCAACGACTTAACATATCCATTCCACCAAGTAAGGGCCCTGTCATAGAAAGTGCAAGCTGCAAATTTGACTTTGCTTGCTTCGGGACATGCACAAATTTCGAACACTGATTCTGTCTTTTTGAACCAGCGTGTTAGAGCATTGACATCTACAATGCCATCAAAAGACTTAGGTTTCTAATTTTTGAAGTATTTGTAGGAACATTCCCTCCGATACCCCTGACTGTGTCCCTGGCTAGCATTATTGGTACCGCCTCCAAAACCACTGGCACCATTTGTACTGATTTGCACCATGGCGGCTGCCATCGTGGCTGTTACGACAACTTGAAAAATAGTAGTGTCCATCTGTTGAGGAGGTGGTGGTGGCACAGTTGGTGGAGTGTTGTTGACACGCCTATTGGACTTACGTGGTGGCATCTTTCTGCCATAAGGGTTTAAGAGTGGAATATTGATAAGTCGTTGATAATGGCTATGAATCGAGTATTATCAAAACAGTGTGTCTCAACTATATAGTTATGTTGACTGCACAAGAATAGCAGTAAAAGACACATGAAGGGTCCAGCTGTATAGTTCTATAGTGTCATAAAATACTCCTATAGTATTTTAACTTTATGTTATGTTCTAGTGTTTCTTGGTATGTAGTGTTGGTATGTTTTAGACTCGTTGTTCACCACGACTATTCCCAAACACATATTGGTTGTATCTCAAATAAATATAGTTGATCAGGCTATATTTAATTCAAATATGATTACATAATTGTCTAGGCTTAACCACATCATCCAATTCATCTAAATACTTTTTATATGGTTCTTGATGTGGTATTGTTGCTAGTATGTATGTATGTACGTATACTTTCACAAAATACTTGTATTTTAAAAGTATAATGTTAGTTAGGGTGTTTTTAGTCCCACTGTATTTATAGTTGTATATCTTATGTGGCTGGATGTACTTAGTTCACTATAAACAATGCTTTGATACCAATCTTTCACACCCTCGAACCGATGAAACGACGGAAACATCCAGGGTGGATGATGTTGTGTACACCTTTACTGGCCTCAACTACAACCTCCATCACCTCCAAACCTTAGTCACGAAATTCTAGCCCATTTTGAGTGTTCTTGAGCCATTATTGTGTGTTCTTGGTGATTTTGAAGCTTGAGAAGGAAGAGGAAGCTTGTGGATTCAAGAGGAGGCAAGTAGATCCAGAGTTTGTGCTCATTTCTGATTCATTTGAGGTATAAAGTCTATACATTGTCTATTCATCTACTAGATCCCTTCATGGAGTAGTTTAGGGCTTTAAGGAACCATTTTTTGAACTATTCATGGATGCAAGCATGTTTGGGGTCAAGACTTCAGATCTAGAATCTTTGAGGGACTCCATGTCACCAAGGTGCCAAATTTATGGCGATAGGAGCCCCATGCATCATAAGAACAACTTTTAGAGCCTTTTAAGATAAATAACCCATGCATACACATAAAGGTAGAAAATTTACATGAAATATCGACCCTAGGGAACCAGATCTGTGTTTTGGATGAATTAAGCCCGACTAAAATCGACTGTATGTAATTAGACTTTGGGGGTCTCGACGAGTCGTTCATAGGACTCGGTGAGTTCGGTCGTGGTCCTTCAACCTTTTCTGTTATTGAGCAAAATCAATGAGTCTAGAAGATGACTCAGGGAGTTCGACGTGTTTATGAACTTGAAGATCAAAGAACTCGAAGAGTTCAAGGATAAACTCGGCGAGTTGTGAGCAAATGTCCCGACTGATATGAAGAGGAACTTGGTGAGTTTAAGGATGAAGTCGACAAGTTCAAGAGAAAAATGTCCCAATATATATGAAGAGGAACTCAACAAGTTCAAGGATGAACTCGGCGAGTTGCGAGTGAAATGCCTTGACTTGTATGAAGGGGAACTCAACGAGTTCATTGGAGAAGTCGATGAGTAGGATCGAGACTCCAGAGTTTTATGGACCAAGGAACTCGACGGGATGATGGACCAACTGGGCGAGTTGAGTCAATAAGAATGTCGACTTGGACCCAAAGGTTGACTTTGACCAGAGTGTTGACCTTTGACCAGCGTTGACCCATAAAGGGGTCATGAGTATGAAAGAGTAATTAAAAGGGATGTTATGTGTAGGAGTTTGCGGAGAGTTGATCCTAGAGTCGTGGACAGTTCATTTACTTCACGACATTGAGGTGAGTTACCTTCCAGTAGCAGTAGGTCTAAGGCACCAAGGCCGGACTACTAGTAAGAGTCATAGTAGAGATGCTTGTCTTTGTGATAATTATTTGGTATGTCTCTATTTATTATATTTATATGCTACTACGCTTTGATGTTATGTGATATGCAACAGGAGGGGTAGGATCGACCCCAGTATCGGTCGATAGGCCCGAAGGGGTATGCTAGCATGTCACACCCCGAAAACCGAAGGCGGAAACATTTTCGGGGTTGACTCCACGTTGAGTATCAAATCCATTGCACATAGTAAGTAAAGTAAAACAACCATTACATTACATAAGAAAAGTTTTACAGTTGTTTCAAAAGTAAAGTTTGTACAGTTGTGATACATAGTATATATAAACAAAATGAAACGGATCTTCATGTACACCGTCTTCAAGCAAAAAGGATCTTCGGGTACCTGTTCTAACGCTGACCTGAGAACACAAGCGGTTTGAAAATCAGCATAAAGCTGGTGAGTTCATAAGCGGTTTTTGTTTGTGAAAATGTTTCAAGTTTCCTTTCTGTTTCTGAAATGTTATGTATACCAAGAAAATACCGTATTTTCTTAAAAGTTGGTTATTGTTTCACAAATGTAAAGTATAGTAAGTTTGTACACTGAAAACATAGCTGCTTTGGTGAAAATGTATAGTTTGGTTATCCGACTTGTTAAACTGTTATGTTTACTTATCATGTATTCCCAGGAAAGTCCCATACTTTCCTTATTCTATATTACCAATTGTAAAAGATGTAATGTCATCCAGTTTGTTATTCTTTCTAGTTATGTAAGTGTTACCCAGGAAAGCCCCATTGAGATGCTGTGTATGAATCACTCACATATTCTTCTGAATTATATGTATCTGCGATGCATGTTGATTTCCAATGTGAGTGATGTAAAAGATGTAAACGTGGTTAGGTTCCATGTTTTCCCCAGGAAAGTCCCATACTTTCCTGAATGTTGATTACTGTACGTGAAAGATGTAAAAGATGTATAAGTGGTTTATTATTACTATAAGTAAATCTCTGTTATCCTAATTGTGAGTTCCATAACCATACAATAGACTAAACCTGTGACAATAAGTAGTCCACATGTGGCAATAAGTAGTCCACATACTTATGACTTTCATCACCCTTGAACCATTTCGGTTCAGCTGTAGCTAGCAGCCAGGTGTGAGGTAGTCGGCCCCGTATAGATCTATACACTCAAGTCACGCTCTCTAAATACCAGAGATTCTGGTTATGGGTGTAGTCCTCCACTCGCGTACCTCTGTGGAGTGTTCACCGAGGACGTGTCTCCAATCATACAGGATTAACAAATTTACTAGTAATAATATGATAGTCCTCCACTCGCGTATATGTGTGGAGTGTTTCCGAGGACAAAACAGTGTACAGGTATTATATTCAAATGTCTAATCTCATGCTTTTAGCTGATAAAATATGGAAAGCCATTTGTGAAATATATGTAAAACATAACAGTTTAAAGACGTATTTCACAAATATATGTTACGTGTTCTACATGTTCAAATGGTTATCAGTTGTGGTAATCAGTAATAAAAGCATATGGAATATGAATCACACATTTGAAAACATGTTTTGAGTACAAGAATTCCCTTGTACTTTGCTTGTGTTCCCACCCTGAAAACAGTGAAAACAGTGAAAAAAGGTAGGGGTATGAACTCACCGGACTCAGAAATGCGTCGGTTTTGGATACTAAACGTTGGTTTGGGGTTTGATTACTCATGATGTCCCTATGTAAAATGAAATAATGTCCATATTTATACAATTAGGGATACATTCACTAATCATATGGAACATTACACTCCAACGAGGTTAAACACCTCAAAACGAGCGTTTGGAGTGACCCGGGTGACATCTTCGGACGTGTAATGGCACTAGGGACTTAGGACTTGAGTTTACTCCCAGGAGTAAACATTTTAAGGAGTTTACAACCATAAAACACACACATACATGAGTTTACGGCCGTAAACTCATGTGGGTGTGATTTTGAGTGTTTAATGGCTTAAATGGACATAGGGATTGTTGGAATGGATTTCTAAAATGCCTTGGAATGAATTAAATGTAATTTTACCACAAAGAAGGGAGTTTACGGCCACCACCTTGGAGTTTACGGCCGTAAACTACCCATGGTCAAGAGAAATTGTTTTAAGGCCTAAGGAGCAATCACATGTGATTCTAACTAATTTTCTAAGGTTTGGTATCAATTTTAGGCTTCAAATAACACATTTATATGAGTTTACGGCCTAGATACATACTCTCTGGCCGTAAACTCGAATATGAGTAATAAAAATTAGGTTTTGATGCTAAGAACAATCACATGTGATTCTAGGAATTTATCCAAGCCTTTGGGGTGGTTTAAGGCATCATTTAACAAAGTTTTATGAGTTTACGGCCAAGGGTATGTTCCCAGGTTGTAAACTCCTATAAGTGGCATTTTTTTTGTGTTACAAACCCTTAAACTATTTTTAGATGCATCTAGATTTTACCACAAGGCCATTGGTTGAGTCTCAAGGCATTTGGACATGATTTAAGGCACTTAATCCCCATTTTAGAGTAGTTTACGGCCCAAGAAGGTGACTTGGCCGTAAACTCTCTTTTGTCCCATAAAATTCATGTTTTAGATGTTTCAAGTCCCGATTAACAAGCCTTAAGGTCATATCTAAGTCCCAACTATGATTTGGAAGGGTAATTTGGCTCAAAAAACCCCCATTTTTAGGAGTTTACGGCCCAAGCTTGATCCTTGGCCGTAAACTCATGTTCTTGGTCCCCAAAACATAATTTAAACATCAATTTGAAGGCTAAAGAGGTTGAATAACAAGTTAGGGGTGTTACCTCTTTGATTGGAAGCCTTAAATCTTTGTTTTGGACCTTTGATTATGGATGAGGAGAGTGGTTGTGAGAGTTCTATGAGAAAATGGCCAAAGGCTTCAAATGGAGGATTAAGACACATTTTATAGTGTCTAAGTTTTGGACACAGTGGAATTCTACCCGATACCGGCGTTAGATGAGGCTTTTGGTCGTACCCGATTAGGTTGCCGTAACCCGATACGGTAATTTCTAGAAATATTTCGATCACTAAAGTTGGGTGTTAACATGATTTCTAAATGTATTAAGACACCCATTAAGTCATTTAAATATGTACCGGTTAATGACTTAGTTAAACGGAAGATCGGAAATTGAATTTGGAAACGACGATTGGTTGCGTGAATTGTACTACGAAAGAGTTACAAGAATGATACGGAAATTTCGGGTTGTTGCATTATCCCCCCGTTAAAGGGAATTTCGTCCCGAAATTCAAAGTTTAAAAAGCAAGACAAGATACAAATCATGGATCTAGAAAGAGTTGTGGAAACTTCTGTTTCATTGAATCTTCTCGTTCCCAAGTAAATTCCGGTCCCCGCTTGGCATTCCAGCGAACCTTCACTAACGGGATGCGACTTTTTTTTGTACGTTTGACTTCTCGATCCATGATTTCGATCGGTTCCTCCACAAAGTTAAGGTTTTCATTGATCTTGATCTCGTCTATGGGAATCATTAGGGTTTCATCGGATAGGCACTTTTTGAGATTTGAAACATGGAAGACAGGATGAATGTTACTGAGTTCATGAGGTAAACTAAGTTTATAGGCAACTGGACCGATCCTGGAGAGGATCTCGAAGGGTCCAATGTACCTTGGATTAAGTTTCCCACGCTTACCAAAGCGTTCAGTGTCTTTCTAGGGCGAGACCTTCAACAGTACACGGTCTCCAACCTGGAATTCTAGTGGTTTCTGACGATTATCAGCGTAACTCTTTTGGCGATCACATGAAGCTTTCAATTGGTTATGGATTTGAATGATCTTTTCGGTGATTTCACGGATGATTTCAGGACCAGTGAGAGCACTGTCGGGGACTCGACTCCTGGCTAACTGTGTATCCCCCACCTCGGTCCAGCACAGAGGGGATCTGCACTTACGAACGTATAGGGCTTCAAACGGAGCAGCCCTAATGCTGGTGTGGTAACTGTTGTTGTATGAGAATTCGATCAAGGATAGATGTGTATCCCACGACTTTCCAAAGTCAATGACACATGCTCTAAGCATGTCCTCCAGGGTTTGGATTGTTCTCTCACTCTGTCCATCGGTCTGGGGATGATACACAGTGCTCATATCTAGCTTTGTTCCAAGGGATTTCTGAAGGGATTGCCAGAATCTGGAGGTAAACCTGCTATCTCGATCAGAGATAATGGATACAGGTACACCATGTAGACACACTACCTCCTGGATGTAGATTCGCGCGAGTCTTTCGATCTTGTATGATTCTTTGATCGGAATGAAGTGAGCGGATTTTTTCAGACGATCGACAATTACCCAAATGGTATCGTACCCACTAGAACACTTGGGCAGTTTGGTGATGATGTCCATGGTAATCATCTCCCATTTCCACTCGGGGAATTCGGGCTGTTGGAGCACACCTGAGGGTTTCTGATGTTCAACTTTGACTTTGGCGCAAGTAAGACACTTGCCCACGAAGGTAGTTATTTCAGCTTTCATGTTTGGCCACTAGTATTGCTTCTTGAGATCCAGGTACATCTTCTCCGAACCTGGGTGAACAGAGTATTTGGTTCTGTGTGCTTCCTCCATGACTATTTCCCTGAATCCTCTAGATTTGGGAATCCAGATTCGATCCATGAAACAGTAAACTCCGTCACCTCTGATCTCAAGTTTCTTTTCCATTCCTCTCAAGGTTTCATTTGACATGTTCTTGGGTTTGAGGGCTATTAACTGGGTTTCTCGGATTTGCATGGGTAGGTTGGAATGGATGGTCATCGTCTGGTTCTTCACTTTGTGGCCTGCACTATCCTTTCGGCTAAGGGCATCTGCTACCACATTGTCCTTGCCGAGGTGGTAACGGATTTCACACTCATAATCATTGAGTAGTTCTACCCATCGTCGTTGCCTCATGTTTAAGTCTTTCTGATCAAAGATGTGCTGCAGGCTCTTGTGATCACTGAAGATCGTGCACTTGGTTCCGTAGAGGTAATGTCTCCAAATCTTCAATGCAAAGACTACGACTCCTAGTTCCAAGTCGTGTGTAGTATAGTTGACCTCGTGTGCTTTCAGCTGTCTTGAGACATAGGCAATCACCTTTCCCCTTTGCATAAGCACACAGCCTAAACCTTGATTAGACGCATCGCAGTAGACAACGAAGTCCTCTGTTCCTTCGGGCAAAGACAGAACAGGCGCGCTGCATAAGGCTTTCTTCAACGTTTGGAATGCAGTTTCTTGTTTATCACTCCAACAAAAGGGTACACCTTTCTAAGTTAGAGTGGTTAAAGGTTTGGCGATTTTGGAAAAATTCTGAATGAATCTCCGATAGTAGCCGGCGAGACCCAAAAATTGACGAATTTCTGTGGGTGTCTTCGGTGCCGACCAATTCTCTATCACTTTAATCTTGGAAGGATCTACGTGAATACCCTCCTCGCTTACTACGTGACCGAGGAAAGTTACCTTCCGTATCCAGAATTCGCACTTGGAAAATTTCGCGTATAGCTTTTCGGATCTAAGGGTCTCCAACACTAATCTCAAGTTTTGCTTGTGGTCTTCTTCGTTTCGGGAGTAGACGAGTTTGTCGTCAATGAACACGATGACGAACTTGTCTAAGAAGGGACGGCACACCCAATTCATCAGGTCCATGAACACAGTCAGTGCATTGGTTAGACCGAGGGCATCACTACGAACTCGTAGTGTCCATACCGAGTCCTAAAAGCTGTTTTGGAAACATCAATCTCCTGGACTCGTAACTGATGGTACCCTGATCGAAGGTCTATCTTTGAAAAGTAGCTGGCTCCCTGGAGTTGATCGAAGCGGTCATCTATTCACGGAAGAGGATATCGGTTCTTAACGGTCAACTTGTTCAGTTCACGGTAGTCGATACACATTCGAAAGGATCCATCTTTCTTCTTGACAAACAGTACTGGAGCTCCCCAAGGTGAGGAACTCGGTCTAATGAATCCTGTACTTAGCAACTCATTAAGTTGACTGGATAACTCTTGCATTTCTGCTAGAGCTAAGCGATACGGAGACTTTGCTACGGGGGTACCTCCAGGAATTAGGTCAATACAGAACTCGACCTGACGTTCGGGAGGAATTCCTGGAAGCTCTTCGGGAAACACATCTGGAAAGTTATAGACTTCGAGGATGCTCGCAAGGTCTCTAACTTCTTGTTTCTCGTTGATCACATGGGTTAAGAATGCAATGCACTCCTTTCGAAGGAGCTTTCGAGCTTTGATGCAGGAAATGATATGAAGATTGGAACTGGGTTTATCGCCATAGATTACGAGAGTTTGATTCGAAGGAAGATTGAGACGGATGGCTTTTTCGCAACAAAGGATATCAGCATGATTGGAACTCAACCAATCCATGCCAATGATGACATCAAAGCTCTTAATGGAAACAGGCATGAGATCTATAGGGAATGAGTGGTCATTTAGAGTAAGCGTACAACCTATGAATACATCGTTAGCGCTTTCTTTCTCACCGTTAGCTATCTCGATGGTAAACGTTTCAGTTAGTGGTTGAGGATTAGGTTTTAGTTTATGTTTGAAGGCATGACTAACAAAACTCCTTTCAGCACCCAAATCAAAAAGAATACTAGCATATGAGTTGTCGAGAAGGAACGTACCCGAAACAACAGTGGGATCAGCGACTGCTTCCTCCCGTCCCATGGTTAGAACCCTTCCGGTGTTATCAGCAGTTGACTTCTTGGGACAGTTCCTTTTAAAGTGCCCAACTTCTCCACAGTTGTAGTAGGCTTGACTAACACCTGCTCCAGATGATTGGTTGGCCGATTGGGTAGGAGTTTTGCAGAATCGAATTGTGTGCCCTTTCTTACCACAGTTGGTACAGGATAGTTCTCGGCAGAGACCAGGATGATGATGCTATTTGCACTTGTCACACAGAGGAAGATTACCATCATATTTACTGGTAGGAGTTGGAGTTGTGGATCCCACGACAGAAGTAGCAGCAACAGGGGTAGTAGCAGCATGGACTGCTACAGTCTGCTATTTCTTGGAAGATCCTTGAGATGATTGACCCTTCTTCTTCTTCCAAAATTTTCTCTTTTCGCCACTCCTTTGAGTCGGCTCAGAAGTGGTAGTGATTTCCTTAACGTCACCGCTGTGATCGATCAGAGTTTGAGCTAAAGTCTTGGCACTATCATAAGTATCCGGTAGAGCAGCCAATACATGACTCTTTGTCGGTTGGGATTACCCCCAAACGAACCTTTCAATCTTCTTGTTTTCAGGAGTGACTAATCCCAGGCAGAGAAGTGCGAGATCATCGAATCGGGAAGTGTATGCAGCAATGTCGGAACCTTTCATCTTCAGGTTCCAGAGCTTGTGCTCTAGTTTCTGCATTTCACCACGGGGGCAGTACTCGACTATAAGGAGTTCTTTCATGGCTTCCCAGCCCATGGCATTGGCTACGGGTAAGGTTAGAGATTTGACTCGGCCATTCCACCAAGTCAAGGCTTTATCAACGAAGGTACATGCCGCGAATTTAACTTTATCGGACTCCGCACAAGCACATATTTCAAAGATGGACTTGATTTTCTCGAACCATCGGGATAAAGAAATGACACCTCCAACGCCATTGAAGGATGTTGGTTTCGCGTTCATGAAATCATTGTAGGAACCCCCTCTTTGATGTCCCTGGCTAACTTCAGGGTTTTGAGATTGGGGACCACCTCCTGAACCACTAGGGTTCATTTGTGACATGGCTGCCACCATTGCAGCTGTCATGACTGTCTGGAGTGATGCTAGGTCAAATTGGGGAGGAGGTGGCGGCGAAGAAGGATTGTTGTTGTTCTTTGATCTGGGTCTCTTTCGGGGAGGCATCTTGATCTAATAAGATCAAGAAAGAGAGGATGGTAAGTCCTCTACATTGAATCGATAGATACGGTAGTTATATGATTCGAATAAGTGATAAAGCAGGAAAGAGTTATCGAAATAGATAATTTGTTGCTAAGAATAATCACAGAAAGCCACTCGAATAAGGATTACTACAGAGGATTGGGCTCGAGAAATACTCCCATAGTATTTCATGAATTGCTTACGACAATGGTTTGATGTTTAGGATATTAGGGTAAGTTTTAGGCATGCCGCATACCACAGTCACTCCCAAGCACATGTTGGTCGTGTCTCGAATGAATATAGTTGGCCAGGCTATATTGACCCTAGACACGACTACATAACTGCCCAGGTTTAACCATAGTACACAACACCCAATTACTTATGTTTTGTTCTACTTGTGGTTATGGATGACGACGGTTCGGTATACTTGTATACTTTTGAAAATACTTATAGTTTGAAGATACTTTTAATTCAGAGCACTTAGGCCCGTTTAGTGTTTATAGTTTTATACCATGTAAGGTTTGGTATACTTCATTCACTATAAACAAGGGCTCTGATACCAATCTGTCACACCCCAAAAACCGAAGGCGGAAACATTTCCGGGGTTGACTCCACGTTGAGTATCAAATCCAATGCACATAGTAAGTAAAGTAAAACAACCATTACATTACATAAGAAAAGTTTTACAGTTGTTTCAAAAGTAAAGTTTGTACAGTTGTGATACATAGTATATATAAACAAAATGAAACGGATCTTCATGTACATCATCTTCAAGCAAAAAGGATCTTCGGGTACCTGTTCTAACGCTGACCTGAGAACACAAGCGGTTTGAAAATCGGCATAAAGCTGGTGAGTTCATAAGCGGTTTTTGTTTGTGAAAATGTTTCAAGTTTCCTTTCTGTTTCTGAAATGTTATGTATACCAAGAAAATCTTGTATTTTCTTAACAGTTGGTTATTGTTTCACAAATGTAAAGTATAGTAAGTTTGTACACTGAAAACATATCTGCTCATGTGAAAATGTATAGTTTGGTTATCCGACTTGTTAAACTGTTCTGTTTACTTATCATGTATTCCCAGGAAAGTCCCATACTTTCCTTATTGTATATTACTAATTGTAAAAGATGTAATGTCATCTAGTTTGTTATTCTTTCTATTTATGTAAGTGTTACCCAGGAAAGCCCCATGCTTTCCTGCATGTTGGTTTCCAATGTGAGTGATGTAAAAGATGAAAACGTGGTTAGGTTCCATGTTTTCCCCAGGAAAGTCCCATACTTTCCTGAATGTTGATTACTGTACGTGAAAGATGTAAAAGATGTAAAAGATGTATAAGTGGTTTATTATTACTATAAGTAAATCTATGTTATCCTAATTGTGAGTTCCATAACCATACAATAGACTAAACCTATGGCAATAAGCAGTCCACATGTGGCAATAAGTAGTCCACATACTTATGACTTTTGTCACCCTTGAACCATTTCGGTTCGGTTGTAGCTAGCAGCCAGGTGTGGGGTATTCAGCCCCGTATAGATCTATACACTCAAGTCACGCTCTCTAAATACCAGAGATTCTGGTTATGGGTGTAGTCCTCCACTCGCATATCTCTGTGGAGTGTTCACCGAGGACGTGTCTCCAATCATACCGGATTAACAAATTTACTAGTAATAATATATGATAGTCCTCCACTCGCGTATATGTGTGGAGTGTTACCGAGGAAAAAACAGTGTACAGGTATTATATTCAAATGTCTAATGTCATGCTTTTAACTGATAAAATATGGAAAGCCATTTGTGAAATATATGTAAAACATAACAGTTTAAAAACCTATTTCACAAATATATGTTACGTGTTCTGCATGTTCAAATGGTTATCAGTTGTGGTAATTAGTAATAAAAGCATGTGGAATATGAATCACACATTTGAAAACATGTTTTGAGTACAAGAATTCCCTTGTGCTTTGCTTGTGTTCCCCACTGAAAACAGTGAAAAGAGTGAAAAAAGGTAGGGGTATGAACTCACCGGACTCGGAAATGCGTCGGTTTTGGATACTAAACGTTGGTTTGGGGTTTGATTACTCGTGATGTCCCTATGTAAAATGAAATAATGTCCATATTTATACAATTAGGGATACATTCACTAATCATATGGAACATTACACTCCAACGAGGTTAAACACCTCAAAACGAGCGTTTGGAGTGACCCGGGTGACATCTTCGGACATGTAATGGCACTAGCGACTTGGGACTTGAGTTTACTCCCAAGAGTAAACATTTTAAGGAGTTTACAGCCATAAAACACACACATACATGAGTTTACGGCCCTAAACTCATGTGGGTGTGATTTTGAGTGTTTAATGGCTTAAATGGACATAGGGATTGTTGGAATGGATTTCTAAAATGCCTTGGAATGAATTAAATGTAATTTTACCACAAAGAAGGGAGTTTACGGCCACCACCTTGGAGTTTACGGCCGTAAACTACCCATGGTCAAGAGAAATTGTTTTAAGGCCTAAGGAGCAATCACATGTGATTCTAACTAATTTTCTAAGGTTTGGTATCAATTTTAGGCTTCAAATAACACATTTATATGAGTTTACGGCCTAGATACATACTCTCTGGCCGTAAAATCGAATATGAGTAATAAAAATTAGGTTTTGATGCTAAGAACAATCACATGTGATTCTAGGAATTTATCCAAGCCTTTGGGGTGGTTTAAGGCATCATTTAACAAAGTTTTATGAGTTTACGGCCAAGGGTATGTTCCCAGGTTGTAAACTCCTATAAGTGGCATTTTTGTTGTGTTACAAACCCTTAAACTATTTTTAGATGCATCTAGATTTTACCACAAGGCCATTGGTTGAGTCTCAAGGCATTTGGACATGATTTAAGGCACTTAATCCCCATTTTAGAGTAGTTTACGGCCCAAGAAGGTGACTTGGCCGTAAACTCTCTTTTTTCCCATAAAATTCATGTTTTAGATGTTTCAAGTCCCGATTAGCAAGCCTTAAGGTCATATCTAAGTCCCAACTATGATTTGGAACGGTAATTTGGCTCAAGAAAACCCCATTTTTAGGAGTTTACGGCCCAAGCTTGATCCTTGGCCGTAAACTCATGTTCTTGGTCCCCAAAACATAATTTAAACATCAATTTGAAGGCTAAAGAGGTTGAATAACAAGTTAGGGGTGTTACCTCTTTGATTGGAAGCCTTAAATCTTTGTTTTGGACCTTTGATTATGGATGAGGAGAGAGCTTGTGAGAGTTCTATGAGAAAATGGCCAAAGGCTTCAAATGGAGGATTAAGACACATTTTATAGTGTCTAACTTTTGGACACGGTGGAATTCTACCCGATACCGGCGTTAGACGAGGCTTTTGGTCGTACCCGATTAGGTTGCCGTAACCCGATACGGTAATTTCTAGAAATATTCCGATCACTAAATTTGGGTGTTAACATGATTTCTAAATGTATTAAGACACCCATTAATTCATTTAAATATGTACCGGTTAATGACTTAATTAAACAGAAGATCGAAAATCGAATTTGGAATCGACGATTGGTTGCGTGAATTGTACTACGAAAGAGTTACAAGAATGATACGGAAATTACGGGTTGTTACATAGCACCCAGATAAGCTAGGCAGTATATGATTATATGTTTATGCACTAGGATACTATGTGATAGAGTAAGAGTGAAATAGTCCCCGGTACTAGCCAAAAGGACCAAAGGGGTAGGCCAAGACCCTGATAATGCTAGGCAAGGTACCGATCGAAAGGACTGAAGGGTATGAAGGTACCCTGATATGCTAGGCTAGGTCCCGATCGATAGTACCGAAAGGGTAGGTCAGCACCTTGATATGCTAGGTAGTTACCAGTTGAAGGAGACCGAAGGGTGATGGGTTTTAGCCATAAGAACATCCTATGTACTCATGCAAACCCTAATGCTTGGATCTAGGTTTCTCTATTGTACATGCATTCATCCAATACTTTAAACCCTATATCTAGCATATGATAATCGATATTAATATATGAATTAGGGTTTAGATCATACCTTTATTGTTATGTAACAATAACAATCTCAAATCCTCCTTGTAATGGCTTTAGAAAGCTTAGAGTCACAAGTGTCACTCCTCTAACGGCTCACAAACACGAAGAGAAAGAGGATGAAGAAGAAGAAGAGAGGACGCACCCAAAAACGTGTGGAAACAATAAGGAAACTCTTCGCCACATTTTTGGTGCTCTAGGGATCCTTAAATAGTGAGGCTATTAGGGTTATCTAACAAGGAAACCCTAATTTGACTGCTTAGGCCTTAAGCAACCAATGGACTCCCTCCTCATAGGCCTAGGACGATTTCTAATGGGTTTCCCCATAGAATTCGTCCACCCTTCTAATATGGAGTCCATTAGCCCAATATTCAACTATCATGCAATTGATAGTTCTAGTCCCTTAAGTTTAATTAATGTCTTTTAGCCACAAAATTATTTCTTAATTAATTATTGACTAATATTAATTAAACAATATGATTTCTCCTTTAATATATTATTCTCATAATATATTAATAAATCATAATTAATCCTCTCTCTCTCTCTCCATACTTCATCCTATCAAGTTGCTTTGGTGAAGGCAACCGAAAAGGACCATGCACCATCGGGTCAAGTACACACCAAAACAGTTATGGACTTAGACACTAATCCAACAGTCTCCTATTTGGATAAGTCTAATAACTATTCTTTGTATGACTTCAGATCCTGATCTGCAATCGTAGCTTTCAAAAACTGCTATCAACTCTGATCTTATCAGGTATGCGTCCTTTAGATAAGGGATCATATATTCCTCCATTCTAGATATCGTATAGACTGAGACATGGATTTAAATCATTCTCTCTGTCTATGTGTTGTTTCCCGATTTCCGATTTATGATTACTGACAACAAACTACAATTGAACACATCAAATTAGTCTCGGTTTGGCCAAGCTCTTAGGGTGTCATCACTAAATCATCGAGGGGCCCACATACATCGTTTTCATCCCACTTTGGATAAAAAGAATGGATAAACTTTGATTCAATTCTTTCTTGCACTCACTCACCAAATCACCCACAACAATATGTTTTATAACACCAAGTTACTGGTGCGTTTACATATTATCAATGTGTAACCGACTTGCAAGACACAACTCACATATCTCGGTTTCAAGAATATAAGATATTATCGTCTCACCAATCACTCATGATAAAATCCATAAAGTGATCCAAGTGAGCGTGGGTTTATTCCAACACTCAAATCATATTCATAAGCACTCATGAACGTTGTAGCACACCAATTCATGACAGTCTTCATTCATACCTACTTCCAACATATGAACCACTGTGGACCGTTCGAATAATTTGATTATTCTGAAATAATTTAATTATTCAGGAAGTCAAAACATGCAAAGTGAAACACAAGAATAATACTAATCCTATATGGCCCCAAACCTTTGTGTATAAATAAAACACCTTTTATTTAATCACCATATTGATTACTCATTATTTGTTGTTTCGGGTAATCAACTTTTTACTTGAATTATAACAACAATTGTACCATGCTCTTAGCATGCACCCAATGTTTACTTATGGTCCTTACTTTGTGAAATAGATCAGATGAACACATTTCCAATCATACTCATTTCATAACTCCCAATCCTTATCATAAGCATAAGAATATCAAATTATTGCCACTTATAAAATATGCTAGATTCTAACATTTTATGCAATGATCCTTTCATAAAGCCATAGCTCAAAATCATCAAGATTTGGCCAATCTCTATCAGAAAAAATTCTATAGATATGATGTCTCTCACTCAAGGTATGTCGCACCCCCAAACCAAGGATGGCGGAAACGTCCGAGGGTGGAGGACTTCATGTAGAGTATCACAACAATGAGTATAATAGTGCTCAAAGTAAATACAACCAACACAAATATAATTGAAAATGTTACATCGAAGCACATGTTTACATGATTCACATCAGTTACATTATAATACGAAATGAACTGTTTGACGATTTATCGTCCCATCCTCAAAACGTTGTTGATTTCCTGTGTTCACTGAATTCCTGAGAATACAAGTAGTTTTGAAAAGTGTCAACACAAAGGTTGGTGAGTTCATAAGAGATTTCGTTAGAAAAGTAAATCGTTTTCCTCGAAAAAGCGTTAGAGTATGTATCCATAAAATCCGATATTTTCTTTAAAACCTGTGTAATGTCGTCTTATGACTGAAGACCAAAATGTATAAGTAACCCTTCTTATTAGTAGAAAATGTTATGTATTTAAATGGACATGGACACTTTTGAATTAAACGAAATTTCTGTTCGTTCTCATGTTTGTTAATACATTATATATATGTAGTCCTAAATTAGAGGACCGAGTAATAACAAGTATTGACCATACTTAAAAGTATAAATGCGGTTTCAAATGATGTGTAGTCGTAACTACCAAAACCAAAAGTGTACAGTAATATCTGTACTCATAGAGATAAAAAGGTGATTTTAAATCGACATAAAACTCGTTTAGGTTTTAAAAATAAAATCCCGCAAACTTATGGATTGTTATATCCCTATGTGAGTCGCTATAATCATACTATGACTATGTGAACCTGCCACGACGTTCTCAGTGTCGCGAAAAATAAAATGACATTTGTCACCCGTAGACCTGCAGGTCCAACTGTAGCTAGCAGCAAGGTGTGGGGTGTCAATCCCAATATAGATCTATATACAAGTATCACGTTCTCCCTCAAGGAGATTCTGATTATAACTACCAGGAATTATATCCCGCACTCGGGCGTACGGGGAGAGAGAGAGAGAGAAAGAAAAATAGAGAAACTCACGATATAGGATAACAAGTTTACGTGAAATGTGTGTGAATATAAATATTTCTTGTATGAATGTACCCTTCTTGTACGAGTGCGTAGAGTGATGTAACATAAACTATACCTATTATAGTTTATCTAAAATGTATGTAATATGTATGAACCCTTTTATGGAAATGTATTAGTGTTATAAATATATTCAAACTATACTTCTTATAGTTAAATAATACGTGTTCCAAAATGAATGAATAATATTTAATATGAATGTCTTAGTTTCAGTTCATAATGATAAACTAACTAGGAAACACATTCAAATATTAAAACTTATGATTATACACTTTGCTCAACATAATACAAAGTGTTATGATATTTACATGCTGTTGGTAAAATTTAGCAATTCTGCCCTGTTTTGGAAAAATCCTAGAAAAATCATACAAAGTCGAAAACTAGATCCGTAAATTCTGAGAGTTCACAAAATGTGTCTAGTTTGCTCATAATTTTTATCACAATTTATAATGACCTCTAACTTGGGTGAAAAAGTCCATAATCACAGACTGGTCCGGATTGTTGTTTGAAATGATAGGCAATTTTGTAAAAATTACCATAAATTGTAGAAAAATCGTATGGAGATGTGCAAGTAGTCATTTTAAAGCTAAAAACTTAAACCATTTGCACCTTGTACAGTTTTGAAAACAAAAATGTTTAAGATGCCCAAAACAGTCCGTGAATGGAGTTGAACTTTTCTGATGAAGGCTGTTAGAAAAATCTAGTTATGTTCTTAGTGTTTTAACTTGTATTCCCCCCCTGAAAACTTGAGAAAACATGAAAATGTAGGGGTATGAACTCACCTTGAGTGATTTCAGTAGATGATTGTTGAAGAATGGAAGTGTTTAATTCAAGAACACTTGGAGATGCCTTGAAGGTTTTCGAGAATCTAACATCATAGTTAGGGAGTTTGTGTGAGCAACCAAAGATTTGAGTAGAATGAAGTGAAATAATAATAGGGAGGATGAATTTTTACTTACTAAGTGTGGAAGAACACTTGAATCCAGCCTTGGATCTCGAAAATTTGTGTAGAAGAGTTTGAGAGAAAAAGTGATGTTTGTTACTTAGTGGAATGAGAGAAATGAGAGAAAATGAGGAGTGTGGTTGATTGTTCCAGCTCAAAAACGTGGGAGTGAGTGAAATTTGAGTGTAAGGGAACATTGAAGTGACATAGGTAAGGTGGGGAGGTATGGCTGGTCATAGAGTGGGTGTGGGGTGGTTGCTTGTGACTTTTTTTTTTTTTTTTTTAACTTGTAAGGCACAATGGAATATATTACTCCTATAAAGGAAATTGACTCAATCAAGGACGATTTCACAATTAAAGTTCGGATCATACGTCTTTGGACTCAAAAGTCAAGAACAATGTCTTATAATTGTCTATATCCCATTTTTAGTTTAATTTTCTAAATATATGTGTGGTTGTCTATGTGTGTGTATCTCTTTAAAAATTCTACAATTTCAACATTTTATGACCCCCATTTGCGAAGTTGAGTATTTATTTCCAAAAATGCGAAACTCCAGGGACAATATTTGAAATCTTCTGTTTTCTTCCCCAATTCGCATTCTACTGTGAAATACTTCGCATCTTCATTCTTACACCCTTCGCATCCCTTCGCATTAATCACCTTCGCATTTTAACCTAATTAATCAAATGCGATTCACAAAATTTTTCATTCCAGATGCGAACACAGTTTAGTTCTTGAACTCTAAACTTGCGAAATCAAAATTTTCATATGTTGAACCCATATGCGAAATTTTAACCCAATTGACTTCAAATTGATTCATAGATGCGAACACTCGATTGTTTTACTTTCGCAAAATGAGCATCAACAACTCCACAATCGAGTTTTTAAATTCTTGCAAACAACAATTTCATAGTCCTTGACTTCGCGTTTTTCTTCACGAATCATCCCTCAATCATCAATCCAATTGCGAATCAAAAACTCATATGTTCTTGCTTTATCGATTCATCGACTACACTCATACAAATGCGAACAATACTCAATTTCAAAATCGATTGAAACTTATAGCAAAGCTAAATCCAACTTCGCATTCAAAGCAGTGTTATTGATTGCATTCATGAAATACTAACAAGATAATATATTATAATACAAATATACATATTTTAGGTGGTGAAATCGTAACAGCCTAACAATTTGGTATGCAACTTTATTAAATCAATAAAAAAAGTTATGCAAATTGGAAAAATAAATAAAAATATATCTTTTGTTGTTTTGATTAAGGAAATAAATATTTTATATGAATACTCACCAGGAAAAACGCATATTATACATTCCCGATGAGTATGCAACATGGTTTTCATCAGTTTAATTCATTGATTAGTACGAAGGCTTAGGAAATTTTTAACACAAACTTTTCTCCTGTGATGTTTTCCCATTAACATAGCAAGTTATACAATACGAACATAACACTAACCCTAATACACAAGGTTTAATAGAGTTGACCGGCTTGACTTGATGACTTGACTTGACTCAAGATTGACGATTGTCACAATTTGGGAGAGATTTGACATTCTTGGAGAGATTTCTAATACAGAGAGATATTTGAGAGAGATTTCACATACTTGGAGAGATTTGGGAGAGATTTGACATTCTTGGAGAGATTTCTAATACAGAGAGATATTTGAGAGAGATTTCACATACTTGGAGAGATTTGGGAGAGATTTGACATTCTTGGAGAGATTTCTCATACAAAGAGATATTTTGGGAGAGATTTCACATGCCTAGAGGGATTTGGGAGAGATTTGACATTCTTGGAGAGATTTCTAATGTAGAGAGATATTAGAGAGAGAGATTTCACACACTTGGAGCGATTAGGGAGAGATTTGACATAGACAGAGATAGAGTGAAAACGATTGAGAGAGGATCCATGTGTGACAATTGTGAGTGTCCGGCATCGCAATGCATGGTTCGTAAACCCTGTTAAGCCTTGTTTAAGGATCTTACACATTCCCGATGAGTATGCATCATTGTTTTAACAGTTTGGCTTGCCACGTACTATAATTTTTAGGTTAAAGAGGTCTAGTTGTACGTACTTTTCGATTCATGTTTTCTTATTAGAATAGTGGGTTGTTTAGTAAATACTGAACGTAAGTCCAAGTACACAAGGGTTAGTTGAGCTGACCGGTTTGACTCGTTGACTTTATTTGACTTTGAATTGACCAGAATTTGACGGTTGTCACATCATCCCCCCGTTAGAGGGAATTTCGTCCCGAAATTTGAAGTTAGGCAAGGGGTAGGCATGAATAATCAAGCCAAGAAGTGAGGATACTTCCTAATCGACTGACTCATGCGCTCCCATGTGACTCTAGGTCCGTGGTTAATATTCCAGCGAACTTTCACTAATGGGAAGTGGCGTTGTTTCATCCGCTTGACCTCGATCCATGGTCACCATGGTTCTTCTAAGAAGGTGAGGCTCTTGTGGAACTCGATCTCGTCGAGGGGAATTGCAAGAGTCTCGTCGGATAGGTACTTCTTGTAAATTTGGGACGTGTTGGGTAGAGTGTACTTTACCAAACTCGCAGGAGTATATTGAAGGAGCGAGTTACAGGGCTGATTTTGACAAGAATCTCGAAAGACACAATTATTCGGGGTGTTGGCTTTCCATGCTTTCCGAAGCGTACTAAGCCTTCCCAGAGTGAGTGTCTCTAGAGGAATTTGATCGGTTATACCGGCGTTCTAAAGGTTTCTTCCTCTTGCTTCTCTTCCTGTCAAGGGTTGCTCCCTTTAGGGTCAAAGTTGGGAGGGGTTTCGTATTTTTCGAGAAGTTCCAAAGGAACTAAGACAGTAGGTCAGCAAGACCCAGAATCTTGGCATATTTCTGCTAACGCCTTCGGTGCTGACTGTTTCTCAATGGTTTTGATCAATTGAAAGGTTCCTTATGAATTTCCACCCTGGGTAACGATGTGTCTTGAGAATTGAACTCCTCAATTCCTAAACTCGTATCTGGAGAACTTCGGGTAATACTTCTCTTATCGTATTTCTTCCGTGGTTTGTTGTAGCTGCTCTCCTTGGTTTCCTTCTTACTACGAGGGTAGATAAGTAAGTCATTTGTAATGACGATGATGAGTTGATCCTAGCAAGAAGGGTATATCCTATTTATTACGTTCATGAATCCAACGAGTGGATCTGGTCCTATCCGAGGGTTATCACAACGAACTTTCAGCGTTCTTATCGAAATTGGAGGATCGTTCTCAGATATCCTTCTTCAATACTCGTGACTGGTGATATTCAGATCTCAGGTCCAATTCCTGAAGGGTACCTCGTCTCTTGAGGTTGGCCGGCCTATTCGTCAATGCGAGGTAGATAGTAAAGGTTTCTATTAGAGATGTTGTCTGGGCCTCTGAAATCGATGGAATCGTGAGCAATTTGTCTTTCTAATTTGAAAAATAAGATGGGAGCTTTTCAGGGTGAGAAACTTGGTTCTTCAATTTCATTGTTGAGTAGTTCGACAGGTTTGACCCGACAGCTCTTGTAGCTCGGTAGGAAGTATGTGGGTTTGGTCCACACAACTATGACTTTTTGAATGGTAGGGAATTTACTCGTCCTTCTGGGCAACCTTAGCCCGAAGCTCATGGCAGGACTCGTACCCTATCTGTCCCAAGCTTCTATGCTTGAACCTTGTCAGCTACATGCGCGACATTCCCGAAGGTCTCCTGTATATACATGTGATAAAGCTTCGGGAAGTATGACACTCCTCTGGTGCGTGTTTTGGAGTTCCACAGCGAGAGACGACCCAAAGGTCCGTGCTGGGTGTCTACGAGAGACGATAGTTTCGATAATCAGGGGTTAGGCGAAAAGCCCCTTTTTATAGTCATTTAATCAGGAAGACGAGGGCAATATCAATCAAAATTGGAATACGACAACACTATCTTTTTAGATAACAGGAGATAAGTTGTATTCGAAGGAAGAGATCACTAGAGTGATAGAGTGTCCTGTATTTCTTTTCTGTGTGTTCCGTTTTGTTTGATGTTATGATTATTGTAGATGATTCCTACCACAGTGTCTAGCACTGGTAGCGGGTGTGTTTTCGATAGCCAGTAATGATACTTGATATCATGACTCCTGACAGGTCTCCTTACGATCGAGCGGTATATGATTGTCGTATGTAAATTGACATCGCGAAATTTGTCGAGTGGGTGACCCCACTCAACCCCTAATACTAGACATGGAATCGGAGTCAAGATGGAATTTTCTATTTCAAGACTTAAGTATTTTGATTTTAAATTAACCCCGATGTATGGACAAGGTCATTACAACTTACAAGTAATGCTCCTAAGGTCACATATGAATGTCTTTGGTTTGATTTGTATGAGAGAGAAAATATCTTAGCTACTTTTTAGAAGGAAGGTTACCTTAGTAAGCGTACCAAATTCATTACAAACATATAGTACTTAAACGTATTATCGTTGGGAACATTACAAAAGTCCTAACATGGTTCCCTTGCTACTCCTGTTGGTGTGTTCATCACATTCCTCCTGTTCCTTCGTCGTTCTTATCAGTTGGACATTCTCTCTTGAAGTGTCCCGTTTCACCGCATAGGTAGCATACTGGGCCTACCTTGGTGCAGTTGATTGAAGGGAGGTGATGGGCCGAGGCCCTACAGAAACGAGCGGTATGCCCTTTCCTGTTGCAGTTTTTACAGTGCATCTCCCGGCAAGCCCCATGGTGATGAAATTTGTTGCACTTTGGGAGTGATCCCTCATATGGTCTGGCAGGCATTTGGGTGGCAGACCCCGAGGCTAGTGTCGAGGCATTTGTCATGACTGCTATTGTAATGGTAGGGGCGGCCTTAGGCTGTTGTCTTTTAGTGTATCCCTTTGATTGGTGGCGCTTTTTCATGTCTCAAAACTTTCTCTTCTTGTTCGTAGGTTCGTGGCCTGAGGTATTTTTGTTGGTAGGTACCCATTGGTGTCCCTGATTGTTACCACAATTTGTATTGTTAGTACCGCTTCCACCCTTGTTGATGTTGTTAGTATTGAAATGCACCATGACGGCTGCCACGGCTGCCGTGACTGCAGCTTGAAAAGTAGCAGCGTCTATCCGAAGTGTTGGCGCCTTGCTAGTTGGTTTGTTGCCTCTTGGTGAAGACATAGCTCTGTTTCATGACGAAAAACGACTTCGTTAGTGGAAATGATTGTCTTAAGTGCATCCTTACAATTTATATTTACGCATATAAATTTTTGCACATTACTGTACTATCCTTAGTGTTTCTACTAACGCTCCCGAGATGGAGTTATGGCAGTGGGTAGGAGTGGGTTTCATACGGACGTTAAATCTTACTCCTCTTAGAATCATGTTTGTCCTAACAATCTTGGCTGAGGAAATTTTGAGGGGATCCGGTGCATTAGTGCTGGTATGATCGCACCCATAGGTCTATGAAGAAGAAACTTCTCAACTAATGTTTAAAGGGTGAGACGATAATGAGTTTATAGAATGGCTATATGTCGCGAGTTTTCTAACTAAGTTTATCTCACATCGATTTGTATCAAAGTTCGGTTGTTTAGGGTGTTCTGAAAACAATTTATAACGAGATTCTTTGTATAATAAACTCATGTATTTTAGTAGTTCTGTTTCCAAGTGAAACCTTATACTTGACCCAAGCTAGGTCCTTATCACGACCTATTGATGTATGCTTAGTTATATAATTAAGGCTAGATAGTCCTTCGAGTCTGTTAGGTACGTCCTAAACCCATCTTGTTAATATGACTGTAGAAATCGTGGTTTCAGTGAAAATTTTGACCTCGATGCAGGTCTACTTCACATTTGTGCATGGGCGGGTTTTGATAATAGATAGTTTCCTCGATTAGTATGACCATTTAGTTTGTAGTGTCGTGATTTTTCTTACAATAGAGTAGCACCAACGCATACTTATGGAGCTAATTTACCAGGTCTGGTGAGCGGCATGAACTCTACTCACGATGATCCATCCCTTGTGATGCCTGGGGCAAGGTCGATGCAATTTTGTAGCTTTGTCAATCAACGCCTGGCTACAATCATCCTTTCTTTGAATGATGTGTGTCCTACCCTGTTACTCTCTTTCCTCTTCACGAGTGGCGATAAGGTCCTAAAAAGAGAGTTGGTCTCGGGAATAGTAGTATAATTCTGGGTCACCGGTACATGAGATGGTGGGGTTTATAGTAGCGCGCAGTTTTCTAAACTCAGATTGTAGTCTTCCTGTTTTGATCCATGATCATCGCGATCTGCCGGGTCCTTGCCGGGAGGGCTCTGTCCGTCGGTCCCCCGTGGTTGAGGTCATAGCACCCTCGTTGGTCTCCACATGGTGGTTGTTTTCATTGTTGTCGACATTCAACCCTCGATCACGATTGCCCAACGGTTCACGGTTTCGTTATAGTCAAAACGGTTCACAGAACCCTTGCTATGCATGGAGGATTGATTAATCCGGTCCCGCTTATGATTCTTCTCATAATCATTCACCATTCCTCGAGTTCAAATTAGGAAAGTAAGGATCGTCCGGTGAGTAGGATTTTTGCTATGCCGTATTTGCGAGAATAGAAGTGGAGGAGATAAGTACTATGCGTCTAACTCTATTATCAATTACTTATAGGGGGAAATCCTTATTAGTTACTTCTATAATGACATAGTGCATACTAATTACATATAACAAGATACGATAGACCTTTGAATAAGTGATCCCACTCTAAGTCCACATCCAAACAAGGAAAAGGAAGTAAAGTAATGACCACAAATTCTAAGTCTATAATTTCTAAGTTATATATAACCTTAAGGTATCCACCTAGGGACTATAGACCTATCATTGAGGATCTATTTACTTTTCATATAAATTATGATATTACAAAATACTCCTATAGTATTTTAAACTCATGTTCCATTCTTATGTTCTCATTGTGGTAGTGTTGGTAAGTTTTTAGACTTGTTGCCATATCACAACTATTCTTGGGCATGTGCTAATCACTCCTCGGACCAGCATAGTTGATCAGGCTATGCCACTCCCAAGACTGACCATACATCCTCGAGCTTACCTGTGATATTCAACAATCATTACTTTTCTTTTATTCTAGAGTGGTGCTGACCTTAATATGTATGTATGCATGTATACCTTTAATAAGAAACTATTTATTTCTAAAAGTATGGTTGTTTTGAAACTTTAAATCAGAGACTTAGTCCCAATGCATTTATAGTTTGTATATCTTATGTGGTTTGATATACTGAGTTCACTATAAACAATGCTCTGATACCAATCTGTCGCACCCCCAAACCAAGGATGGCGGAAACGTCCGAGGGTGGAGGACTTCATGTAGAGTATCACAACAATGAGTATAATAGTGCTCAAAGTAAATACAACCAACACAAATATAATTGAAAATGTTACATCGAAGCACATGTTTACATGATTCACATCAGTTACATTATAATACGAAATGAACTGTTTGACGATTTATCGTCCCATCCTCAAAACGTTGTTGATTTCCTGTGTTCACTGAATTCCTGAGAATACAAGTAGTTTTGAAAAGTGTCAACACAAAGGTTGGTGAGTTCATAAGAGATTTCGTTAGAAAAGTAAATCGTTTTCCTCGAAAAAGCGTTAGAGTATGTATCCATAAAATCCGATATTTTCTTTAAAACCTGTGTAATGTCGTCTTATGACTGAAGACCAAAATGTATAAGTAACCCTTCTTATTAGTAGAAAATGTTATGTATTTAAATGGACATGGACACTTTTGAATTAAACGAAATTTCTGTTCGTTCTCATGTTTGTTAATACATTATATATATGTAGTCCTAAATTAGAGGACCGAGTAATAACAAGTATTGACCATACTTAAAAGTATAAATGCGGTTTCAAATGATGTGTAGTCGTAACTACCAAAACCAAAAGTGTACAGTAATATCTGTACTCATAGAGATAAAAAGGTGATTTTAAATCGACATAAAACTCGTTTAGGTTTTAAAAATAAAATCCCGCAAACTTATGGATTGTTATATCCCTATGTGAGTCGCTATAATCATACTATGACTATGTGAACCTGCCACGACGTTCTCAGTGTCGCGAAAAATAAAATGACATTTGTCACCCGTAGACCTGCAGGTCCAACTGTAGCTAGCAGCAAGGTGTGGGGTGTCAATCCCAATATAGATCTATATACAAGTATCACGTTCTCCCTCAAGGAGATTCTGATTATAACTACCAGGAATTATATCCCGCACTCGGGCGTACGGGGAGAGAGAGAGAGAGAAAGAAAAATAGAGAAACTCACGATATAGGATAACAAGTTTACGTGAAATGTGTGTGAATATAAATATTTCTTGTATGAATGTACCCTTCTTGTACGAGTGCGTAGAGTGATGTAACATAAACTATACCTATTATAGTTTATCTAAAATGTATGTAATATGTATGAACCCTTTTATGGAAATGTATTAGTGTTATAAATATATTCAAACTATACTTCTTATAGTTAAATAATATGTGTTCCAAAATGAATGAATAATATTTAATATGAATGTCTTAGTTTCAGTTCATAATGATAAACTAACTAGGAAACACATTCAAATATTAAAACTTATGATTATACACTTTGCTCAACATAATACAAAGTGTTATGATATTTACATGCTGTTGGTAAAATTTAGCAATTCTGCCCTGTTTTGGAAAAATCCTAGAAAAATCATACAAAGTCGAAAACTAGATCCGTAAATTCTGAGAGTTCACAAAATGTGTCTAGTTTGCTCATAATTTTTATCACAATTTATAATGACCTCTAACTTGGGTGAAAAAGTCCATAATCACAGACTGGTCCGGATTGTTGTTTGAAATGATATGCAATTTTGTAAAAATTACCATAAATTGTAGAAAAATCGTATGGAGATGTGCAAGTAGTCATTTTAAAGCTAAAAACTTAAACTATTTGCACCTTGTACAGTTTTGAAAACAAAAATGTTTAAGATGCCCAAAACAGTCCGTGAATGGAGTTGAACTTTTCTGATGAAGGCTGTTAGAAAAATCTAGTTATGTTCTTAGTGTTTTAACTTGTATTCCCCCCCTGAAAACTTGAGAAAACATGAAAATGTAGGGGTATGAACTCACCTTGAGTGATTTCAGTAGATGATTGTTGAAGAATGGAAGTGTTTAATTCAAGAACACTTGGAGATGCCTTGAAGGTTTTCGAGAATCTAACATCATAGTTAGGGAGTTTGTGTGAGCAACCAAAGATTTGAGTAGAATGAAGTGAAATAATAATAGGGAGGATGAATTTTTTACTTACTAAGTGTGGAAGAACACTTGAATCTAGCCTTGGATCTCGAAAATTTGTGTAGAAGAGTTTGAGAGAAAAAGTGATGTTTGTTACTTAGTGGAATGAGAGAAATGAGAGAAAATGAGGAGTGTGGTTGATTGTTCCAGCTCAAAAACGTGGGAGTGAGTGAAATTTGAGTGTAAGGGAACATTGAAGTGACATAGGTAAGGTGGGGAGGTATGGCTGGTCATAGAGTGGGTGTGGGGTGGTTGCTTGTGACTTTTTTTTTTTTTTTTTAACTTGTAAGGCACAATGGAATATATTACTCCTATAAAGGAAATTGACTCAATCAAGGACGATTTCACAATTAAAGTTCGGATCATACGTCTTTGGACTCAAAAGTCAAGAACAATGTCTTATAATTGTCTATATCCCATTTTTAGTTTAATTTTCTAAATATATGTGTGGTTGTCTATGTGTGTGTATCTCTTTAAAAATTCTGCAATTTCATCATTTTATGACCCCCATTTGCGAAGTTGAGTATTTATTTCCAAAAATGCGAAACTCCAGGGACAATATTTGAAATCTTCTGTTTTCTTCCCCAATTCGCATTCTACTGTGAAATACTTCGCATCTTCATTCTTACACCCTTCGCATCCCTTCGCATTAATCACCTTCGCATTTTAACCTAATTAATCAAATGCGATTCACAAAATTTTTCATTCCAGATGCGAACACAGTTTAGTTCTTGAACTCTAAACTTGCGAAATCAAAATTTTCATATGTTGAACCCATATGCGAAATTTTAACCCAATTGACTTCAAATTGATTCATAGATGCGAACACTCGATTGTTTTACTTTCGCAAAATGAGCATCAACAACTCCACAATCGAGTTTTTAAATTCTTGCAAACAACAATTTCATAGTCCTTGACTTCGCGTTTTTCTTCACGAATCATCCCTCAATCATCAATCCAATTGCGAATCAAAAACTCATATGTTCTTGCTTTATCGATTCATCGACTACACTCATACAAATGCGAACAATACTCAATTTCAAAATCGATTGAAACTTATAGCAAAGCTAAATCCAACTTCGCATTCAAAGCAGTGTTATTGATTGCATTCATGAAATACTAACAAGATAATATATTATAATACAAATATACATATTTTAGGTGGTGAAATCGTAACAGCCTAACAATTTGGTATGCAACTTTATTAAATCAATAAAAAAAGTTATGCAAATTGGAAAAATAAATAAAAATATATCTTTTGTTGTTTTGATTAAGGAAATAAATATTTTATATGAATACTCACCAGGAAAAACGCATATTATACATTCCCGATGAGTATGCAACATGGTTTTCATCAGACTAATTCATTGATTAGTACGAAGGCTTAGGAAATTTTTAACACAAACTTTTTCTCCTGTGATGTTTTCCCATTAACATAGCAAGTTATACAATACGAACATAACACTAACCCTAATACACAAGGTTTAATAGAGTTGACCGGCTTGACTTGATGACTTGACTTGACTCAAGATTGACGATTGTCACAATTTGGGAGAGATTTGACATTCTTGGAGAGATTTCTAATACAGAGAGATATTTGAGAGAGATTTCACATACTTGGAGAGATTTGGGAGAGATTTGACATTCTTGGAGAGATTTCTAATACAGAGAGATATTTGAGAGAGATTTCACATACTTGGAGAGATTTGGGAGAGATTTGACATTCTTGGAGAGATTTCTCATACAAAGAGATATTTTGGGAGAGATTTCACATGCCTAGAGGGATTTGGGAGAGATTTGACATTCTTGGAGAGATTTCTAATGTAGAGAGATATTAAAGAGAGAGATTTCACACACTTGGAGCGATTAGGGAGAGATTTGACATAGACAGAGATAGAGTGAAAACGATTGAGAGAGGATCCATGTGTGACAATTGTGAGTGTCCGGCATCGCAATGCATGGTTCGTAAACCCTGTTAAGCCTTGTTTAAGGATCTTACACATTCCCGATGAGTATGCATCATTGTTTTAACAGTTTGGCTTGCCACGTACTATAATTTTTAGGTTAAAGAGGTCTAGTTGTACGTACTTTTCGATTCATGTTTTCTTATTAGAATAGTGGGTTGTTTAGTAAATACTGAACGTAAGTCCAAGTACACAAGGGTTAGTTGAGCTGACCGGTTTGACTCGTTGACTTTATTTGACTTTGAATTGACCAGAATTTGACGGTTGTCACAAGGTACATTCCTTTCAACATCCTTCTTGCATAAAAGTTTCTAATCTCGACATAGATTCTCAATATCCAACTCCTAATATGGAAATATTTCCATATTTGCCATATGACAACTCATTCTTAATAGAATCTTATCTATTCATAATAATGTCGATATGGTCCATCCAATACCATACTTCCAACTACTCACAAGCAACCAATCTTCAACGAACTTTGGATCATCCTTTGATAGTTGTTTATTTATTTTAGTCAAAACCGATTCTAGTCCTTTTTCCCTCTTAATGCGCTAGACATTTGAAAAAAAAAATAGAATGGTCAAATATTATAGTATTTGCAATTGATCCTATACCGGAAGCGTATGGGACATGATGCATAATGTCTTACATAAAGATATGATACTTTATCAATCTTCTGCCATAATATTTAATGTGTCACGTTCTCCTAATTCGAACTATGAAGAGGGATGCCATAATCATAATCGAAATTGAGAACACACTATGTATCCTTGACTAAATTTATTAAAATTCCACAATCTAAGCCTTTAGATTTGAAATGAAGCATAATATTCTCTCCCTTAATTATAGCAAAACAACTTTTCAACCCTTACAACTTTGCAAAGTGTCACACCCTGAAACCGATGGCGGAAATGTTCCGGGGCAGAGGATGTCATGTAAAGTATCACAACCAATGTACATAGTAAGCATAGTAAACACAACCATTACATTACATAGAAGAATTTACATTTGTTTGAAAGTAAGGTTATACATGATTATATATATACATCCAAAATGAACAAAAGTAAAGACGAGACTGCTAAAATGTTCCGTCTTCTCCAAAAGACTGCGGGATACCTGTCTAACGTGGACATGAGAATACAAGCAGTTTTGAAAATATCAGCATAAAGCTGGTGAGTTCATAAGCGGTTTTCTTTTTGAAAATGAACAAGTTTCATTTAGTTTTCTGAAAAGTTGTTATCCAAGAAAATCCCATATTTTCTTATAAGAAAAGTTTAGTTATCCGTTTGTTACACAATCTGGTTAAGAACAGTTCAGTTATCCCAGGAAAAACCCTTATTCTCCTTAAAAGTTTGTAGTTTGTTGTCAATTCGGAATGCAATGTACAAGTATCTACCATACTTGCAATGTTATGATAAGTATTCTGAAAACCTGGTTATCCTTGAAAAGTACATTAGTTTTAACACGTATATAAAACTAATAAGGAAGTAGAAAAGTTTTCATAATCTAAGTTGCGAGTTCCATAACCATACATTGGACTAGGATAAGGCTCGTACTAGGCCAATATAGTTGTTATGACTTTTGTCACCCGTAGACCTGTCGGTCCGACTGTAGCTAGCAGTCAGGTGCGGGGTAGTCAATATTGTATATATCTATACACTCAAGTCACGTTCTCCCTCCAGGAGATTCTGGTTACGGGGGTAGTCCTACGCTCTCGTATCTGGGGGAGTGTTACCAAGGATGTGTCTCCAATCTTAAGATTAATGAAATTTGTCCTTCACTCTCATATCAAGCGGAATGTTAACAAGGACGTTAGAAAATCCTATTGTTTAGTCCTCCATGCTCTTATCCAGGGGAGTGTTACCGAGGACGTTAGAAAAGTTCTAAAGTTGATGCTTTTAACAGTAATTATGTGGAAATCCTTTGTGAAATATAAAATATAACATTTGATAATGAGTTTCACAAATAGTTTGAAAACTAACTCTGTAAGTTAAACGGTGGGTTAATACAGTTTCCAGTGTTAAAAGCATACTGAATATGAAACATTTCATAAGAAATCATAAGTTTGAGTACAAGATATTCTTGTACTTTTGCTTGTATCCCCCGCCCCCTCGTGAAAACATTGAAAACATGGAAAAAGTGTAGGGGTATAAACTCACCAGTCGAGAAATGTGTCGGCTAGGACGTTAAGTGTCAGTTCGGGGCTTGAATACACACGAGGTTCCTATGTAATATGAACAGATGCATAATTGTATCTAATTAGACTTTGAACTACTAATTAGATAAGAATATACACTCCGAGGCATGAAAACACTTCATTTCAAGTGTTAGGAGTGATCCGGGTAGCATCTAAGGGTGCGTAGGGCCTAAATAAGGAGTTTACTCTTCAAGAGTAAGCCCTTAGGGGTGTTTTACATCCAAATACCATGTATCCATGAGTGTACGGCCGTAAACTCATGGGTGGTGTGCTTTTGGATGATTAAGGGTCTTACAATGCACAAAGGAAGGTTCTAGGGTTGATTTCATGGCTTAGGAAGTGATCGGGACTTGAATTGACCTTGGAAAAGGAGTTTATGGTTCTTGAATGGCACTTGGGGAGTTTACTACCATAAACAGATGAGTTTACGGCCATAAACTCATGTGTGTCCATGAATCATGTGCTTTGGTGGTTGTAGGTTAAGCATACAGGGTTCTAGACCCAAATCTAAGTCATACAATGTGTTAATGGAACTTAAACACCCCATTGAAGGTGTTTACGGTTTTAGGTGTCGCACCCCCAAACCAAGGATGGCGGAAACGTCCGAGGGTGGAGGACTTCATGTAGAGTATCACAACAATGAGTATAATAGTGCTCAAAGTAAATACAACCAACACAAATATAATTGAAAATGTTACATCGAAGCACATGTTTACATGATTCACATCAGTTACATTATAATACGAAATGAACTGTTTGACGATTTATCGTCCCATCCTCAAAACGTTGTTGATTTCCTATTTTCACTGAATTCCTGAGAATACAAGTAGTTTTGAAAAGTGTCAACACAAAGGTTGGTGAGTTCATAAGAGATTTCGTTAGAAAAGTAAATCGTTTTCCTCGAAAAAGCGTTAGAGTATGTATCCAGAAAATCCGATATT
Organism: Lactuca saligna; assembly: GCF_052625555.1. NCBI lineage: Eukaryota > Viridiplantae > Streptophyta > Magnoliopsida > Asterales > Asteraceae > Lactuca > Lactuca saligna. The sequence goes on along the minus strand of NC_136423.1, from coordinate 77,659,036 downwards.
TTCTTTAAAACCTGTGTAATGTCGTCTTATGACTGAAGACCAAAATGTATAAGTAACCCTTCTTATTAGTAGAAAATGTTATGTATTTAAATGGACATGGACACTTTTGAATTAAACGAAATTTCTGTTCGTTCTCATGTTTGTTAATACATTATATATATGTAGTCCTAAATTAGAGGACCGAGTAATAACAAGTATTGACCATACTTAAAAGTATAAATGCGGTTTCAAATGATGTGTAGTCGTAACTACCAAAACCAAAAGTGTACAGTAATATCTGTACTCATAGAGATAAAAAGGTGATTTTAAATCGACATAAAACTCGTTTAGGTTTTAAAAATAAAATCCCGCAAACTTATGGATTGTTATATCCCTATGTGAGTCGCTATAATCATACTATGACTATGTGAACCTGCCACGACGTTCTCAGTGTCGCGAAAAATAAAATGACATTTGTCACCCGTAGACCTGCAGGTCCAACTGTAGCTAGCAGCAAGGTGTGGGGTGTCAATCCCAATATAGATCTATATACAAGTATCACGTTCTCCCTCAAGGAGATTCTGATTATAACTATCAGGAATTATATCCCGCACTCGGGCGTACGGGGAGAGAGAGAGAGAGAGAAAGAAAAATAGAGAAACTCACGATATAGGATAACAAGTTTACGTGAAATGTGTGTGAATATAAATATTTCTTGTATGAATGTACCCTTCTTGTACGAGTGCGTAGAGTGATGTAACATAAACTATACCTATTATAGTTTATCTAAAATGTATGTAATATGTATGAACCCTTTTATGGAAATGTATTAGTGTTATAAATATATTCAAACTATACTTCTTATAGTTAAATAATACGTGTTCCAAAATGAATGAATAATATTTAATATGAATGTCTTAGTTTCAGTTCATAATGATAAACTAACTAGGAAACACATTCAAATATTAAAACTTATGATTATACACTTTGCTCAACATAATATAAAGTGTTATGATATTTACATGCTGTTGGTAAAATTTAGCAATTCTGCCCTGTTTTGGAAAAATCCTAGAAAAATCATACAAAGTCGAAAACTAGATCCGTAAATTCTGAGAGTTCACAAAATGTGTCTAGTTTGTTCATAATTTTTATCACAATTTATAATGACCTCTAACTTGGGTGAAAAAGGCCATAATCACAGACTGGTCCGGATTGTTGTTTGAAATGATAGGCAGTTTTGTAAAAATTACCATAAATTGTAGAAAAATCGTATGGAGATGTGCAAGTAGCCATTTTAAATCTAAAAACTTGAACTATTTGCACCTTGTACAGTTTTGAAAACAAAAATGTGTAAGATGCCCAAAACAGTCCGTGAATGGAGTTGAACTTTTCTGATGAAGGCTGTTAGAAAACTTTTGATAGGTTCTTAGTGTTTTAACTTGTATTCACCCCCTGAAAACTTGAGAAATCATGAAAATGTAGGGGTATGAACTCACCTTGAGTGATTTCAGTAGATGATTGTTGAAGAATGGAAGTGTTTAATTCAAGAACACTTGGAGATGCCTTGAAGGTTTTCGAGAATCTAACATCATAGTTAGGGAGTTTGTGTGAGCAACCAAAGATTTGAGTAGAATGAAGTGAAATAATAATAGGGAGGATGAATTTTTACTTACTAAGTGTGGAAGAACACTTGAATCCAGCCTTGGATCTCGAAAATTTGTGTAGAAGAGTTTGAGAGAAAAAGTGATGTTTGTTACTTAGTGGAATGAGAGAAATGAGAGAAAATGAGGAGTGTGGTTGATTGTTCCAGCTCAAAAACGTGGGAGTGAGTGAAATTTGAGTGTAAGGGAACATTGAAGTGACATAGGTAAGGTGGGGAGGTATGGCTAGTCATAGAGTGGGTGTGGGGTGGTTGCTTGTGACTTTGATTTTATTTTATTTTATTTTTTTTTTTTTATTTTTTTTTTTTAACTTGCAAGGCACAATGGAATATATTATTCCTATAAAGGAAATTGACTCAATCAAGGACGATTTCACAATTAAAGTTCGGATCATACGTCTTTGGACTCAAAAGTCAAGAACAATGTCTTATAATTGTCTATATCCCATTTTTAGTTTAATCTTCTAAATATATGTGTGGTTGTCTATGTGTGTGTATCTCTTTAAAAATTCTGCAATTTCATCATTTTATGACCCCCATTTGCGAAGTTGAGTATTTATTTCCAAAAATGCGAAACTCCAGGGACAATATTTGAAATCTTTTGTTTTCTTCCCCAATTCGCATTCTACTGTGAAATACTTCGCATCTTCATTCTTACACCCTTCGCATCCCTTCGCATTAATCACCTTCGCATTTTAACCTAATTAATCAAATGCGATTCACAAAATTTTTCATTCCAGATGCGAACACAGTTTAGTTCTTGAACTCTAAACTTGCGAAATCAAAATTTTCATATGTTGAACCCATATGCGAATATTAACCCAATTGACTTCAAATTGATTCATAGATGCGAACACTCGATTGTTTTACTTTCGCAAAATGAGCATCAACAACTCCACAATCGAGTTTTTAAATTCTTGCAAACAACAATTTCATAGTCCTTGACTTCGCGTTTTTCTTCACGAATCATCCCTCAATCATCAATCCAATTGCGAATCAAAAACTCATATGTTCTTGCTTTATCGATTCGTCGACTACACTCATACAAATGCGAACAATACTCAATTTCAAAATCGATTGAAACTTATAGCAAAGCTAAATCCAACTTCGCATTCAAAGCAGTGTTATTGATTGCATTCATGAAATACTAACAAGATAATATATTATAATACAAATATACATATTTTACGTGGTGAAATCGTAACAGCCTAACAATTTGGTATGCAACTTTATTAAATCAATAAAAAAAAGTTATGCAAATTGGAAAAATAAATAAAAATATATCTTTTGTTGTTTTGATTAAGGAAATAAATATTTTATATGAATACTCACCAGGAAAAACGCATATTATACATTCCCGATGAGTATGCAACATGGTTTTCATCAGACTAATTCATTGATTAGTACGAAGGCTTAGGAAATTTTTAACACAAACTTTTCTCCTGTGATGTTTTCCCATTAACATAGCAAGTTATACAATACGAACATAACACTAACCCTAATACACAAGGTTTAATAGAGTTGACCGGCTTGACTTGATGACTTGACTTGACTCAAGATTGACGATTGTCACAATTTGGGAGAGATTTGACATTCTTTGAGAGATTTCTAATACAGAGAGATATTTGAGAGAGATTTCACATACTTGGAGAGATTTGGGAGAGATTTGACATTCTTGGAGAGATTTCTAATACAGAGAGATATTTGAGAGAGATTTCACATACTTGGAGAGATTTGGGAGAGATTTGACATTCTTGGAGAGATTTCTCATACAAAGAGATATTTTGGGAGAGATTTCACATGCCTAGAGGGATTTGGGAGAGATTTGACATAGACAGAGATAGAGTGAAAACGATTGAGAGAGGATCCATGTGTGACAATTGTGAGTGTCCGGCATCGCAATGCATGGTTCGTAAACCCTGTTAAGCCTTGTTTAAGGATCTTACACATTCCCGATGAGTATGCATCATTGTTTTAACAGTTTGGCTTGCCACGTACTATAATTTTTAGGTTAAAGAGGTCTAGTTGTACGTACTTTTCGATTCATGTTTTCTTATTAGAATAGTGGGTTGTTTAGTAAATACTGAACGTAAGTCCAAGTACACAAGGGTTAGTTGAGCTGACCGGTTTGACTCGTTGACTTTATTTGACTTTGAATTGACCAGAATTTGACGGTTGTCACATCATCCCCCCGTTAGAGGGAATTTCGTCCCGAAATTTGAAGTTAGGCAAGGGGTAGGCATGAATAATCAAGCCAAGAAGTGAGGATACTTCCTAATCGACTGACTCATGCGCTCCCATGTGACTCTAGGTCCGTGGTTAATATTCCAGCGAACTTTCACTAATGGGAAGTGGCGTTGTTTCATCCGCTTGACCTCGATCCATGGTCACCATGGTTCTTCTAAGAAGGTGAGGCTCTTGTGGAACTCGATCTCGTCGAGGGGAATTGCAAGAGTCTCGTCGGATAGGTACTTCTTGTAAATTTGGGACGTGTTGGGTAGAGTGTACTTTACCAAACTCGCAGGAGTAGATTGAAGGAGCGAGTTACAGGGCTGATTTTGACAAGAATCTCGAAAGACACAATTATTCGGGGTGTTGGCTTTCCATGCTTTCCGAAGCGTACTAAGCCTTCCCAGAGTGAGTGTCTCTAGAGGAATTTGATCGGTTATACCGGCATTCTAAAGGTTTCTTCCTCTTGCTTCTCTTCCTGTCAAGGGTTGCTCCCTTTAGGGTCAAAGTTGGGAGGGGTTTCGTATTTTTCGAGAAGTTCCAAAGGAACTAAGACAGTAGGTCAGCAAGACCCAGAATCTCGGCATATTTCTGCTAACGCCTTCGGTGCTGACTGTTTCTCAATGGTTTTGATCAATTGAAAGGTTCCTTATGAATTTCCACCCTGGGTAACGATGTGTCTTGAGAATTGAACTCCTCAATTCCTAAACTCGTATCTGGAGAACTTCGGGTAATACTTCTCTTATCGTATTTCTTCCGTGGTTTGTTGTAGCTGCTCTCCTTGGTTTCCTTCTTACTACGAGGGTAGATAAGTAAGTCATTTGTAATGACGATGATGAGTTGATCCTAGCAAGAAGGGTATATCCTATTTATTACGTTCATGAATCCAACGAGTGGATCTGGTCCTATCCGAGGGTTATCACAACGAACTTTCAGCGTTCTTATCGAAATTGGAGGATCGTTCTCAGATATCCTTCTTCAATACTCGTGACTGGTGATATTCAGATCTCAGGTCCAATTCCTGAAGGGTACCTCGTCTCTTGAGGTTGGCCGGCCTATTCGTCAATGCGAGGTAGATAGTAAAGGTTTCTATTAGAGATGTTGTCTGGGCCTCTGAAATCGATGGAATCGTGAGCAATTTGTCTTTCTAATTTGAAAAATAAGATGGGAGCTTTTCAGGGTGAGAAACTTGGTTCTTCAATTTCATTGTTGAGTAGTTCGACAGGTTTGACCCGACAGCTCTTGTAGCTCGGTAGGAAGTATGTGGGTTTGGTCCACACAACTATGACTTTTTGAATGGTAGGGAATTTACTCGTCCTTCTGGGCAACCTTAGCCCGAAGCTCATGGCAGGACTCGTACCCTATCTGTCCCAAGCTTCTATGCTTGAACCTTGTCAGCTACATGCGCGACATTCCCGAAGGTCTCCTGTATATACATGTGATAAAGCTTCGGGAAGTATGACACTCCTCTGGTGCGTGTTTTGGAGTTCCACAGCGAGAGACGACCCAAAGGTCCGTGCTGGGTGTCTACGAGAGACGATAGTTTCGATAATCAGGGGTTAGGCGAAAAGCCCCTTTTTATAGTCATTTAATCAGGAAGACGAGGGCAATATCAATCAAAATTGGAATACGACAACACTATCTTTTTAGATAACAGGAGATAAGTTGTATTCGAAGGAAGAGATCACTAGAGTGATAGAGTGTCCTGTATTTCTTTTCTGTGTGTTCCGTTTTGTTTGATGTTATGATTATTGTAGATGATTCCTACCACAGTGTCTAGCACTGGTAGCGGGTGTGTTTTCGATAGCCAGTAATGATACTTGATATCATGACTCCTGACAGGTCTCCTTACGATCGAGCGGTATATGATTGTCGTATGTAAATTGACATCGCGAAATTTGTCGAGTGGGTGACCCCACTCAACCCCTAATACTAGACATGGAATCGGAGTCAAGATGGAATTTTCTATTTCAAGACTTAAGTATTTTGATTTTAAATTAACCCCGATGTATGGACAAGGTCATTACAACTTACAAGTAATGCTCCTAAGGTCACATATGAATGTCTTTGGTTTGATTTGTATGAGAGAGAAAATATCTTAGCTACTTTTTAGAAGGAAGGTTACCTTAGTAAGCGTACCAAATTCATTACAAACATATAGTACTTAAACGTATTATCGTTGGGAACATTACAAAAGTCCTAACATGGTTCCCTTGCTGCTCCTGTTGGTGTGTTCATGACATTCCTCCTGTTCCTTCGTCGTTCTTATCAGTTGGACATTCTCTCTTGAAGTGTCCCGTTTCACCGCATAGGTAGCATACTGGGCCTACCTTGGTGCAGTTGATTGAAGGGAGGTGATGGGCCGAGGCCCTACAGAAACGAGCGGTATGCCCTTTCCTGTTGCAGTTTTTACAGTGCATCTCCCGGCAAGCCCCATGGTGATGAAAGCCACATTTGTTGCACTTTGGGAGTGATCCCTCATATGGTCTGGCAGGCATTTGGGTGGCAGACCCCGAGGCTAGTGTCGAGGCATTTGTCATGACTGCTATTGTAATGGTAGGGGCGGCCTTAGGCTGTTGTCTTTTAGTGTATCCCTTTGATTGGTGGCGCTTTTTCATGTCCCAAAACTTTCTCTTGTTGTTCGTAGGTTCGTGGCCTGAGGTATTTTTGTTGGTAGGTACCCATTGGTGTCCCTGATTGTTACCACAATTTGTATTGTTAGTACCGCTTCCACCCTTGTTGATGTTGTTAGTATTGAAATGCACCATGACGGCTGCCACGACTGCCGTGACTGCAGCTTGAAAAGTAGCAGCGTCTATCCGAAGTGTTGGCGCCTTGCTAGTTGGTTTGTTGCCTCTTGGTGAAGACATAGCTCTGTTTCATGACGAAAAACGACTTCGTTAGTGGAAATGATTGTCTTAAGTGCATCCTTACAATTTATATTTACGCATATAAATTTTTGCACATTACTGTACTATCCTTAGTGTTTCTACTAACGCTCCCGAGATGGAGTTATGGCAGTGGGTAGGAGTGGGTTTCATACGGACGTTAAATCTTACTCCTCTTAGAATCATGTTTGTCCTAACAATCTTGGCTGAGGAAATTTTGAGGGGATCCGGTGCATTAGTGCTGGTATGATCGCACCCATAGGTCTATGAAGAAGAAACTTCTCAACTAATGTTTAAAGGGTGAGACGATAATGAGTTTATAGAATGGCTATATGTCGCGAGTTTTCTAACTAAGTTTATCTCATATCGATTTGTATCAAAGTTCGGTTGTTTAGGGTGTTCTGAAAACAATTTATAACGAGATTCTTTGTATAATAAACTCATGTATTTTAGTAGTTCTGTTTCCAAGTGAAACCTTATACTTGACCCAAGCTAGGTCCTTATCACGACCTATAGATGTATGCTTAGTTATATAATTAAGGCTAGATAGTCCTTCGAGTCTGTTAGGTACGTCCTAAACCCATCTTGTTAATATGACTGTAGAAATCGTGGTTTCAGTGAAAATTTTGACCTCGATGCAGGTCTACTTCACATTTGTGCATGGGCGGGTTTTGATAATAGATAGTTTCCTCGATTAGTATGACCATTTAGTTTGTAGTGTCGTGATTTTTCTTACAATAGAGTAGCACCAACGCATACTTATGGAGCTAATTTACCAGGTCTGGTGAGCGGCATGAACTCTACTCACGATGATCCATCCCTTGTGATGCCTGGGGCAAGGTCGATGCAATTTTGTAGCTTTGTCAATCAACGCCTGGCTACAATCATCCTTTCTTTGAATGATGTGTGTCCTACCCTGTTACTCTCTTTCCTCTTCACGAGTGGCGATAAGGTCCTAAAAAGAGAGTTGGTCTCGGGAATAGTAGTATAATTCTGAGTCACCGGTACATGAGATGGTGGGGTTTATAGTAGCGCGCAGTTTTCTGAACTCAGATTGTAGTCTTCCTGTTTTGATCCATGATCATCGCGATCTGCCGGGTCCTTGCCGGGAGGGCTCTGTCCGTCGGTCCCCCGTGGTTGAGGTCATAGCACCCTCGTTGGTCTCCACATGGTGGTTGTTTTCATTGTTGTCGACATTCAACCCTCGATCACGATTGCCCAACGGTTCACGGTTTCGTTATAGTCAAAACGGTTCACAGAACCCTTGCTATGCATGGAGGATTGATTACCTCCGGTCCCGCTTATGATTCTTCTCATAATCATTCACCATTCCTCGAGTTCGGATTAGGAAAGTAAGGATCGTCCGGTGAGTAGGATTTTTGCTATGCCGTATTTGCGAGAATAGAAGTGGAGGAGATAAGTACTATGCGTCTAACTCTATTATCAATTACTTATAGGGGGAAATCCTTATTAGTTACTTCTATAATGACATAGTGCATACTAATTACATATAACAAGATACGATAGACCTTTGAATAAGTGATCCCACTCTAAGTCCACATCCAAACAAGGAAAAGGAAGTAAAGTAATGACCACAAATTCTAAGTCTATAATTTCTAAGTTATATATAACCTTAAGGTATCCACCTAGGGACTATAGACCTATCATTGAGGATCTATTTACTTTTCATATAAATTATGATATTACAAAATACTCCTATAGTATTTTAAACTCATGTTCCATTCTTATGTTCTCATTGTGGTAGTGTTGGTAAGTTTTTAGACTTGTTGCCATATCACAACTATTCTTGGGCATGTGCTAATCACTCCTCGGACCAGCATAGTTGATCAGGCTATGCCACTCCCAAGACTGACCATACATCCCCGAGCTTACCTGTGATATTCAACAATCATTACTTTTCTTTTATTCTAGAGTGGTGCTGACCTTAATATGTATGTATGCATGTATACCTTTAATAAGAAACTATTTATTTCTAAAAGTATGGTTGTTTTGAAACTTTAAATCAGAGACTTAGTCCCAATGCATTTATAGTTTGTATATCTTATGTGGTTTGATATACTGAGTTCACTATAAACAATGCTCTGATACCAATCAGTCGCACCCCCAAACCAAGGATGGCGGAAACGTCCGAGGGTGGAGGACTTCATGTAGAGTATCACAACAATGAGTATAATAGTGCTCAAAGTAAATACAACCAACACAAATATAATTGAAAATGTTACATCGAAGCACATGTTTACATGATTCACATTAGTTACATTATAATACGAAATGAACTGTTTGACGATTTATCGTCCCATCCTCAAAACGTTGTTGATTTCCTGTTTTCACTGAATTCCTGAGAATACAAGTAGTTTTGAAAAGTGTCAACACAAAGGTTGGTGAGTTCATAAGAGATTTCGTTAGAAAAGTAAATCGTTTTCCTCGAAAAAGCGTTAGAGTATGTATCCAGAAAATCCGATATTTTCTTTAAAACCTGTGTAATGTCGTCTTATGACTGAAGACCAAAATGTATAAGTAACCCTTCTTATTAGTAGAAAATGTTATGTATTTAAATGGACATGGACACTTTTGAATTAAACGAAATTTCTGTTCGTTCTCATGTTTGTTAATACATTATATATATGTAGTCCTAAATTAGAGGACCGAGTAATAACAAGTATTGACCATACTTAAAAGTATAAATGCGGTTTCAAATGATGTGTAGTCGTAACTACCAAAACCAAAAGTGTACAGTAATATCTGTACTCATAGAGATAAAAAGGTGATTTTAAATCGACATAAAACTCGTTTAGGTTTTAAAAATAAAATCCCGCAAACTTATGGATTGTTATATCCCTATGTGAGTCGCTATAATCATACTATGACTATGTGAACCTGCCACGACGTTCTCAGTATCGCGAAAAATAAAATGACATTTGTCACCCGTAGACCTGCAGGTCCAACTGTAGCTAGCAGCAAGGTGTGGGGTGTCAATCCCAATATAGATCTATATACAAGTATCACGTTCTCCCTCAAGGAGATTCTGATTATAACTACCAGGAATTATATCCCGCACTCGGGCGTACGGGGAGAGAGAGAGAGAAAGAAAAATAGAGAAACTCACGATATAGGATAACAAGTTTACGTGAAATGTGTGTGAATATAAATATTTCTTGTATGAATGTACCCTTCTTGTACGAGTGCGTAGAGTGATGTAACATAAACTATACCTATTATAGTTTATCTAAAATGTATGTAATATGTATGAACCCTTTTATGGAAATGTATTAGTGTTATAAATATATTCAAACTATACTTCTTATAGTTAAATAATACGTGTTCCAAAATGAATGAATAATATTTAATATGAATGTCTTAGTTTCAGTTCATAATGATAAACTAACTAGGAAACACATTCAAATATTAAAACTTATGATTATACACTTTGCTCAACATAATACAAAGTGTTATGATATTTACATGCTGTTGGTAAAATTTAGCAATTCTGCCCTGTTTTGGAAAAATCCTAGAAAAATCATACAAAGTCGAAAACTAGATCCGTAAATTCTGAGAGTTCACAAAATGTGTCTAGTTTGTTCATAATTTTTATCACAATTTATAATGACCTCTAACTTGGGTGAAAAAGGCCATAATCACAGACTGGTCCGGATTGTTGTTTGAAATGATAGGCAGTTTTGTAAAAATTACCATAAATTGTAGAAAAATCGTATGGAGATGTGCAAGTAGCGATTTTAAAGCTAAAAACTTGAACTATTTTCACCTTGTACAGTTTTGAAAACAAAAATGTGTAAGATGCCCAAAACAGTCCGTGAATGGAGTTGAACTTTTCTGATGAAGGCTGTTAGAAAACTTTTGATAGGTTCTTAGTGTTTTAACTTGTATTCACCCCCTGAAAACTTGAGAAATCATGAAAATGTAGGGGTATGAACTCACCTTGAGTGATTTCAGTAGATGATTGTTGAAGAATGGAAGTGTTTAATTCAAGAACACTTGGAGATGCCTTGAAGGTTTTCGAGAATCTAACATCATAGTTAGGGAGTTTGTGTGAGCAACCAAAGATTTGAGTAGAATGAAGTGAAATAATAATAGGGAGGATGAATTTTTACTTAGTAAGTGTGGAAGAACACTTGAATCCAGCCTTGGATCTCGAAAATTTGTGTAGAAGAGTTTGAGAGAAAAAGTGATGTTTGTTACTTAGTGGAATGAGAGAAATGAGAGAAAATGAGGAGTGTGGTTGATTGTTCCAGCTCAAAAACGTGGGAGTGAGTGAAATTTGAGTGTAAGGGAACATTGAAGTGACATAGGTAAGGTGGGGAGGTATGGCTGGTCATAGAGTGGGTGTGGGGTGGTTGCTTGTGACTTTGATTTTTTTTTTTTTTTTTTTTTTTTTTTTTTTAACTTGCAAGGCACAATGGAATATATTACTCCTATAAAGGAAATTGACTCAATCAAGGACGATTTCACAATTAAAGTTCGGATCATACGTCTTTGGACTCAAAAGTCAAGAACAATGTCTTATAATTGTCTATATCCCATTTTTAGTTTAATCTTCTAAATATATGTGTGGTTGTCTATGTGTGTGTATCTCTTTAAAAATTCTGCAATTTCATCATTTTATGACCCCCATTTGCGAAGTTGAGTATTTATTTCCAAAAATGCGAAACTCCAGGGACAATATTTGAAATCTTCTGTTTTCTTCCCCAATTCGCATTCTACTGTGAAATACTTCGCATCTTCATTCTTACACCCTTCGCATCCCTTCGCATTAATCACCTTCGCATTTTAACCTAATTAATCAAATGCGATTCACAAAATTTTTCATTCCAGATGCGAACACAGTTTAGTTCTTGAACTCTAAACTTGCGAAATCAAAATTTTCATATGTTGAACCCATATGCGAATATTAACCCAATTGACTTCAAATTGATTCATAGATGCGAACACTCGATTGTTTTACTTTCGCAAAATGAGCATCAACAACTCCACAATCGAGTTTTTAAATTCTTGCAAACAACAATTTCATAGTCCTTGACTTCGCGTTTTTCTTCATGAATCATCCCTCAATCATCAATCCAATTGCGAATCAAAAACTCATATGTTCTTGCTTTATCGATTCATCGACTACACTCATACAAATGCGAACAATACTCAATTTCAAAATCGATTGAAACTTATAGCAAAGCTAAATCCAACTTCGCATTCAAAGCAGTGTTATTGATTGCATTCATGAAATACTAACAAGATAATATATTATAATACAAATATACATATTTTAGGTGGTGAAATCGTAACAGCCTAACAATTTGGTATGCAACTTTATTAAATCAATAAAAAAAAGTTATGCAAATTGGAAAAATAAATAAAAATATATCTTTTGTTGTTTTGATTAAGGAAATAAATATTTTATATGAATACTCACCAGGAAAAACGCATATTATACATTCCCGATGAGTATGCAACATGGTTTTCATCAGACTAATTCATTGATTAGTACGAAGGCTTAGGAAATTTTTAACACAAACTTTTCTCCTGTGATGTTTTCCCATTAACATAGCAAGTTATACAATACGAACATAACACTAACCCTAATACACAAGGTTTAATAGAGTTGACCGGCTTGACTTGATGACTTGACTTGACTCAAGATTGACGATTGTCACAATTTGGGAGAGATTTGACATTCTTTGAGAGATTTCTAATACAGAGAGATATTTGAGAGAGATTTCACATACTTGGAGAGATTTGGGAGAGATTTGACATTCTTGGAGAGATTTCTAATACAGAGAGATATTTGAGAGAGATTTCACATACTTGGAGAGATTTGGGAGAGATTTGACATTCTTGGAGAGATTTCTCATACAAAGAGATATTTTGGGAGAGATTTCACATGCCTAGAGGGATTTGGGAGAGATTTGACATAGACAGAGATAGAGTGAAAACGATTGAGAGAGGATCCATGTGTGACAATTGTGAGTGTCCGGCATCGCAATGCATGGTTCGTAAACCCTGTTAAGCCTTGTTTAAGGATCTTACACATTCCCGATGAGTATGCATCATTGTTTTAACAGTTTGGCTTGCCACGTACTATAATTTTTAGGTTAAAGAGGTCTAGTTGTACGTACTTTTCGATTCATGTTTTCTTATTAGAATAGTGGGTTGTTTAGTAAATACTGAACGTAAGTCCAAGTACACAAGGGTTAGTTGAGCTGACCGGTTTGACTCGTTGACTTTATTTGACTTTGAATTGACCAGAATTTGACGGTTGTCACATCATCCCCCCGTTAGAGGGAATTTCGTCCCGAAATTTGAAGTTAGGCAAGGGGTAGGCATGAATAATCAAGCCAAGAAGTGAGGATACTTCCTAATCGACTGACTCATGCGCTCCCATGTGACTCTAGGTCCGTGGTTAATATTCCAGCGAACTTTCACTAATGGGAAGTGGCGTTGTTTCATCCGCTTGACCTCGATCCATGGTCACCATGGTTCTTCTAAGAAGGTGAGGCTCTTGTGGAACTCGATCTCGTCGAGGGGAATTGCAAGAGTCTCGTCGGATAGGTACTTCTTGTAAATTTGGGACGTGTTGGGTAGAGTGTACTTTACCAAACTCGCAGGAGTAGATTGAAGGAGCGAGTTACAGGGCTGATTTTGACAAGAATCTCGAAAGACACAATTATTCGGGGTGTTGGCTTTCCATGCTTTCCGAAGCGTACTAAGCCTTCCCAGAGTGAGTGTCTCTAGAGGAATTTGATCGGTTATACCGGCATTCTAAAGGTTTCTTCCTCTTGCTTCTCTTCCTGTCAAGGGTTGCTCCCTTTAGGGTCAAAGTTGGGAGGGGTTTCGTATTTTTCGAGAAGTTCCAAAGGAACTAAGACAGTAGGTCAGCAAGACCCAGAATCTTGGCATATTTCTGCTAACGCCTTCGGTGCTGACTGTTTCTCAATGGTTTTGATCAATTGAAAGGTTCCTTATGAATTTCCACCCTGGGTAACGATGTGTCTTGAGAATTGAACTCCTCAATTCCTAAACTCGTATCTGGAGAACTTCGGGTAATACTTCTCTTATCGTATTTCTTCCGTGGTTTGTTGTAGCTGCTCTCCTTGGTTTCCTTCTTACTACGAGGGTAGATAAGTAAGTCATTTGTAATGACGATGATGAGTTGATCCTAGCAAGAAGGGTATATCCTATTTATTACGTTCATGAATCCAACGAGTGGATCTGGTCCTATCCGAGGGTTATCACAACGAACTTTCAGCGTTCTTATCGAAATTGGAGGATCGTTCTCAGATATCCTTCTTCAATACTCGTGACTGGTGATATTCAGATCTCAGGTCCAATTCCTGAAGGGTACCTCGTCTCTTGAGGTTGGCCGGCCTATTCGTCAATGCGAGGTAGATAGTAAAGGTTTCTATTAGAGATGTTGTCTGGGCCTCTGAAATCGATGGAATCGTGAGCAATTTGTCTTTCTAATTTGAAAAATAAGATGGGAGCTTTTCAGGGTGAGAAACTTGGTTCTTCAATTTCATTGTTGAGTAGTTCGACAGGTTTGACCCGACAGCTCTTGTAGCTCGGTAGGAAGTATGTGGGTTTGGTCCACACAACTATGACTTTTTGAATGGTAGGGAATTTACTCGTCCTTCTGGGCAACCTTAGCCCGAAGCTCATGGCAGGACTCGTACCCTATCTGTCCCAAGCTTCTATGCTTGAACCTTGTCAGCTACATGCGCGACATTCCCGAAGGTCTCCTGTATATACATGTGATAAAGCTTCGGGAAGTATGACACTCCTCTGGTGCGTGTTTTGGAGTTCCACAGCGAGAGACGACCCAAAGGTCCGTGCTGGGTGTCTACAAGAGACGATAGTTTCGATAATCAGGGGTTAGGCGAAAAGCCCCTTTTTATAGTCATTTAATCAGGAAGACGAGGGCAATATCAATCAAAATTGGAATACGACAACACTATCTTTTTAGATAACAGGAGATAAGTTGTATTCGAAGGAAGAGATCACTAGAGTGATAGAGTGTCCTGTATTTCTTTTCTGTGTGTTCCGTTTTGTTTGATGTTATGATTATTGTAGATGATTCCTACCACAGTGTCTAGCACTGGTAGCGGGTGTGTTTTCGATAGCCAGTAATGATACTTGATATCATGACTCCTGACAGGTCTCCTTACGATCGAGCGGTATATGATTGTCGTATGTAAATTGACATCGCGAAATTTGTCGAGTGGGTGACCCCACTCAACCCCTAATACTAGACATGGAATCGGAGTCAAGATGGAATTTTCTATTTCAAGACTTAAGTATTTTGATTTTAAATTAACCCCGATGTATGGACAAGGTCATTACAACTTACAAGTAATGCTCCTAAGGTCACATATGAATGTCTTTGGTTTGATTTGTATGAGAGAGAAAATATCTTAGCTACTTTTTAGAAGGAAGGTTACCTTAGTAAGCGTACCAAATTCATTACAAACATATAGTACTTAAACGTATTATCGTTGGGAACATTACAAAAGTCCTAACATGGTTCCCTTGCTGCTCCTGTTGGTGTGTTCATGACATTCCTCCTGTTCCTTCGTCGTTCTTATCAGTTGGACATTCTCTCTTGAAGTGTCCCGTTTCACCGCATAGGTAGCATACTGGGCCTACCTTGGTGCAGTTGATTGAAGGGAGGTGATGGGCCGAGGCCCTACAGAAACGAGCGGTATGCCCTTTCCTGTTGCAGTTTTTACAGTGCATCTCCCGGCAAGCCCCATGGTGATGAAAGCCACATTTGTTGCACTTTGGGAGTGATCCCTCATATGGTCTGGCAGGCATTTGGGTGGCAGACCCCGAGGCTAGTGTCGAGGCATTTGTCATGACTGCTATTGTAATGGTAGGGGCGGCCTTAGGCTGTTGTCTTTTAGTGTATCCCTTTGATTGGTGGCGCTTTTTCATGTCCCAAAACTTTCTCTTGTTGTTCGTAGGTTCGTGGCCTGAGGTATTTTTGTTGGTAGGTACCCATTGGTGTCCCTGATTGTTACCACAATTTGTATTGTTAGTACCGCTTCCACCCTTGTTGATGTTGTTAGTATTGAAATGCACCATGACGGCTGCCACGGCTGCCGTGACTGCAGCTTGAAAAGTAGCAGCGTCTATCCGAAGTGTTGGCGCCTTGCTAGTTGGTTTGTTGCCTCTTGGTGAAGACATAGCTCTGTTTCATGACGAAAAACGACTTCGTTAGTGGAAATGATTGTCTTAAGTGCATCCTTACAATTTATATTTACGCATATAAATTTTTGCACATTACTGTACTATCCTTAGTGTTTCTACTAACGCTCCCGAGATGGAGTTATGGCAGTGGGTAGGAGTGGGTTTCATACGGACGTTAAATCTTACTCCTCTTAGAATCATGTTTGTCCTAACAATCTTAGCTGAGGAAATTTTGAGGGGATCCGGTGCATTAGTGCTGGTATGATCGCACCCATAGGTCTATGAAGAAGAAACTTCTCAACTAATGTTTAAAGGGTGAGACGATAATGAGTTTATAGAATGGCTATATGTCGCGAGTTTTCTAACTAAGTTTATCTCATATCGATTTGTATCAAAGTTCGGTTGTTTAGGGTGTTCTGAAAACAATTTATAACGAGATTCTTTGTATAATAAACTCATGTATTTTAGTAGTTCTGTTTCCAAGTGAAACCTTATACTTGACCCAAGCTAGGTCCTTATCACGACCTATAGATGTATGCTTAGTTATATAATTAAGGCTAGATAGTCCTTCGAGTCTGTTAGGTACGTCCTAAACCCATCTTGTTAATATGACTGTAGAAATCGTGGTTTCAGTGAAAATTTTGACCTCGATGCAGGTCTACTTCACATTTGTGCATGGGCGGGTTTTGATAATAGATAGTTTCCTCGATTAGTATGACCATTTAGTTTGTAGTGTCGTGATTTTTCTTACAATAGAGTAGCACCAACGCATACTTATGGAGCTAATTTACCAGGTCTGGTGAGCGGCATGAACTCTACTCACGATGATCCATCCCTTGTGATGCCTGGGGCAAGGTCGATGCAATTTTGTAGCTTTGTCAATCAACGCCTGGCTACAATCATCCTTTCTTTGAATGATGTGTGTCCTACCCTGTTACTCTCTTTCCTCTTCACGAGTGGCGATAAGGTCCTAAAAAGAGAGTTGGTCTCGGGAATAGTAGTATAATTCTGAGTCACCGGTACATGAGATGGTGGGGTTTATAGTAGCGCGCAGTTTTCTGAACTCAGATTGTAGTCTTCCTGTTTTGATCCATGATCATCGCGATCTGCCGGGTCCTTGCCGGGAGGGCTCTGTCCATCGGTCCCCCGTGGTTGAGGTCATAGCACCCTCGTTGGTCTCCACATGGTGGTTGTTTTCATTGTTGTCGACATTCAACCCTCGATCACGATTGCCCAACGGTTCACGGTTTCGTTATAGTCAAAACGGTTCACAGAACCCTTGCTATGCATGGAGGATTGATTACCTCCGGTCCCGCTTATGATTCTTCTCATAATCATTCACCATTCCTCGAGTTCGGATTAGGAAAGTAAGGATCGTCCGGTGAGTAGGATTTTTGCTATGCCGTATTTGCGAGAATAGAAGTGGAGGAGATAAGTACTATGCGTCTAACTCTATTATCAATTACTTATAGGGGAAATCCTTATTAGTTACTTCTATAATGACATAGTGCATACTAATTACATATAACAAGATACGATAGACCTTTGAATAAGTGATCCCACTCTAAGTCCACATCCAAACAAGGAAAAGGAAGTAAAGTAATGACCACAAATTCTAAGTCTATAATTTCTAAGTTATATATAACCTTAAGGTATCCACCTAGGGACTATAGACCTATCATTGAGGATCTATTTACTTTTCATATAAATTATGATATTACAAAATACTCCTATAGTATTTTAAACTCATGTTCCATTCTTATGTTCTCATTGTGGTAGTGTTGGTAAGTTTTTAGACTTGTTGCCATATCACAACTATTCTTGGGCATGTGCTAATCACTCCTCGGACCAGCATAGTTGATCAGGCTATGCCACTCCCAAGACTGACCATACATCCCCGAGCTTACCTGTGATATTCAACAATCATTACTTTTCTTTTATTCTAGAGTGGTGCTGACCTTAATATGTATGTATGCATGTATACCTTTAATAAGAAACTATTTATTTCTAAAAGTATGGTTGTTTTGAAACTTTAAATCAGAGACTTAGTCCCAATGCATTTATAGTTTGTATATCTTATGTGGTTTGATATACTGAGTTCACTATAAACAATGCTCTGATACCAATCTGTCGCACCCCCAAACCAAGGATGGCGGAAACGTCCGAGGGTGGAGGACTTCATGTAGAGTATCACAACAATGAGTATAATAGTGCTCAAAGTAAATACAACCAACACAAATATAATTGAAAATGTTACATCGAAGCACATGTTTACATGATTCACATCAGTTACATTATAATACGAAATGAACTGTTTGACGATTTATCGTCCCATCCTCAAAACGTTGTTGATTTCCTGTGTTCACTGAATTCCTGAGAATACAAGTAGTTTTGAAAAGTGTCAACACAAAGGTTGGTGAGTTCATAAGAGATTTCGTTAGAAAAGTAAATCGTTTTCCTCGAAAAAGCGTTAGAGTATGTATCCATAAAATCCGATATTTTCTTTAAAACCTGTGTAATGTCGTCTTATGACTGAAGACCAAAATGTATAAGTAACCCTTCTTATTAGTAGAAAATGTTATGTATTTAAATGGACATGGACACTTTTGAATTAAACGAAATTTCTGTTCGTTCTCATGTTTGTTAATACATTATATATATGTAGTCCTAAATTAGAGGACCGAGTAATAACAAGTATTGACCATACTTAAAAGTATAAATGCGGTTTCAAATGATGTGTAGTCGTAACTACCAAAACCAAAAGTGTACAGTAATATCTGTACTCATAGAGATAAAAAGGTGATTTTAAATCGACATAAAACTCGTTTAGGTTTTAAAAATAAAATCCCGCAAACTTATGGATTGTTATATCCCTATGTGAGTCGCTATAATCATACTATGACTATGTGAACCTGCCACGACGTTCTCAGTGTCGCGAAAAATAAAATGACATTTGTCACCCGTAGACCTGCAGGTCCAACTGTAGCTAGCAGCAAGGTGTGGGGTGTCAATCCCAATATAGATCTATATACAAGTATCACGTTCTCCCTCAAGGAGATTCTGATTATAACTACCAGGAATTATATCCCGCACTCGGGCGTACGGGGAGAGAGAGAGAGAGAAAGAAAAATAGAGAAACTCACGATATAGGATAACAAGTTTACGTGAAATGTGTGTGAATATAAATATTTCTTGTATGAATGTACCCTTCTTGTACGAGTGCGTAGAGTGATGTAACATAAACTATACCTATTATAGTTTATCTAAAATGTATGTAATATGTATGAACCCTTTTATGGAAATGTATTAGTGTTATAAATATATTCAAACTATACTTCTTATAGTTAAATAATACGTGTTCCAAAATGAATGAATAATATTTAATATGAATGTCTTAGTTTCAGTTCATAATGATAAACTAACTAGGAAACACATTCAAATATTAAAACTTATGATTATACACTTTGCTCAACATAATACAAAGTGTTATGATATTTACATGCTGTTGGTAAAATTTAGCAATTCTGCCCTGTTTTGGAAAAATCCTAG
This sequence comes from Lactuca saligna, assembly GCF_052625555.1. Lineage (NCBI taxonomy): Eukaryota > Viridiplantae > Streptophyta > Magnoliopsida > Asterales > Asteraceae > Lactuca > Lactuca saligna. The sequence continues at coordinate 77,639,518 of NC_136423.1, read as the reverse complement.
AAAAATCATACAAAGTCCAAAACTAGATCCGTAAATTCTGAGAGTTCACAAAATGTGTCTAGTTTGTTCATAATTTTTATCACAATTTATAATGACCTCTAACTTGGGTGAAAAAGTCCATAATCACAGACTGGTCCGGATTGTTGTTTGAAATGATAGGCAGTTTTGTAAAAATTACCATAAATTGTAGAAAAATCGTATGGAGATGTGCAAGTAGCCATTTTAAAGCTAAAAACTTGAACTATTTGCACCTTGTACAGTTTTGAAAACAAAAATGTGTAAGATGCCCAAAACAGTCCGTGAATGGAGTTGAACTTTTCTGATGAAGGCTGTTAGAAAACTTTTGATAGGTTCTTAGTGTTTTAACTTGTATTCACCCCCTGAAAACTTGAGAAATCATGAAAATGTAGGGGTATGAACTCACCTTGAGTGATTTCAGTAGATGATTGTTGAAGAATGGAAGTGTTTAATTCAAGAACACTTGGAGATGCCTTGAAGGTTTTCGAGAATCTAACATCATAGTTAGGGAGTTTGTGTGAGCAACCAAAGATTTGAGTAGAATGAAGTGAAATAATAATAGGGAGGATGAATTTTTACTTACTAAGTGTGGAAGAACACTTGAATCCAGCCTTGGATCTCGAAAATTTGTGTAGAAGAGTTTGAGAGAAAAAGTGATGTTTGTTACTTAGTGGAATGAGAGAAATGAGAGAAAATGAGGAGTGTGGTTGATTGTTCCAGCTCAAAAACGTGGGAGTGAGTGAAATTTGAGTGTAAGGGAACATTGAAGTGACATAGGTAAGGTGGGGAGGTATGGCTGGTCATAGAGTGGGTGTGGGGTGGTTGCTTGTGACTTTGATTTTTTTTTTTTTTTTTTTTTTTTTTTTTTTTTTTTTTTTTTTTTTTTTAACTTGCAAGGCACAATGGAATATATTACTCCTATAAAGGAAATTGACTCAATCAAGGACGATTTCACAATTAAAGTTCGGATCATACGTCTTTGGACTCAAAAGTCAAGAACAATGTCTTATAATTGTCTATATCCCATTTTTAGTTTAATCTTCTAAATATATGTGTGGTTGTCTATGTGTGTGTATCTCTTTAAAAATTCTGCAATTTCATCATTTTATGACCCCCATTTGCGAAGTTGAGTATTTATTTCCAAAAATGCGAAACTCCAGGGACAATATTTGAAATCTTCTGTTTTCTTCCCCAATTCGCATTCTACTGTGAAATACTTCGCATCTTCATTCTTACACCCTTCGCATCCCTTCGCATTAATCACCTTCGCATTTTAACCTAATTAATCAAATGCGATTCACAAAATTTTTCATTCCAGATGCGAACACAGTTTAGTTCTTGAACTCTAAACTTGCGAAATCAAAATTTTCATATGTTGAACCCATATGCGAATATTAACCCAATTGACTTCAAATTGATTCATAGATGCGAACACTCGATTGTTTTACTTTCGCAAAATGAGCATCAACAACTCCACAATCGAGTTTTTAAATTCTTGCAAACAACAATTTCATAGTCCTTGACTTCGCGTTTTTCTTCATGAATCATCCCTCAATCATCAATCCAATTGCGAATCAAAAACTCATATGTTCTTGCTTTATCGATTCATCGACTACACTCATACAAATGCGAACAATACTCAATTTCAAAATCGATTGAAACTTATAGCAAAGCTAAATCCAACTTCGCATTCAAAGCAGTGTTATTGATTGCATTCATGAAATACTAACAAGATAATATATTATAATACAAATATACATATTTTAGGTGGTGAAATCGTAACAGCCTAACAATTTGGTATGCAACTTTATTAAATCAATAAAAAAAAGTTATGCAAATTGGAAAAATAAATAAAAATATATCTTTTGTTGTTTTGATTAAGGAAATAAATATTTTATATGAATACTCACCAGGAAAAACGCATATTATACATTCCCGATGAGTATGCAACATGGTTTTCATCAGACTAATTCATTGATTAGTACGAAGGCTTAGGAAATTTTTAACACAAACTTTTCTCCTGTGATGTTTTCCCATTAACATAGCAAGTTATACAATACGAACATAACACTAACCCTAATACATAAGGTTTAATAGAGTTGACCGGCTTGACTTGATGACTTGACTTGACTCAAGATTGACGATTGTCACAATTTGGGAGAGATTTGACATTCTTGGAGAGATTTCTAATACAGAGAGATATTTGAGAGAGATTTCACATACTTGGAGAGATTTGGGAGAGATTTGACATTCTTGGAGAGATTTCTAATACAGAGAGATATTTGAGAGAGATTTCACATACTTGGAGAGATTTGGGAGAGATTTGACATTCTTGGAGAGATTTCTCATACAAAGAGATATTTTGGGAGAGATTTCACATGCCTAGAGGGATTTGGGAGAGATTTGACATAGACAGAGATAGAGTGAAAACGATTGAGAGAGGATCCATGTGTGACAATTGTGAGTGTCCGGCATCGCAATGCATGGTTCGTAAACCCTGTTAAGCCTTGTTTAAGGATCTTACACATTCCCGATGAGTATGCATCATTGTTTTAACAGTTTGGCTTGCCACGTACTATAATTTTTAGGTTAAAGAGGTCTAGTTGTACGTACTTTTCGATTCATGTTTTCTTATTAGAATAGTGGGTTGTTTAGTAAATACTGAACGTAAGTCCAAGTACACAAGGGTTAGTTGAGCTGACCGGTTTGACTCGTTGACTTTATTTGACTTTGAATTGACCAGAATTTGACGGTTGTCACATTAGGAGACCTTCCCAAACCATAAACTCAAGTGTGACCCATTTATGTATGTTTTGGTGCATCTCATGAAGGAATATAAGGTTCTAGGCACTCATGGATGCTTTTGGAGATGTTTAAGGTGCAATTTAACACCTTCAAAGGTGTTTATGGTCCTTGAAGACGTGTTTACGGTCCAAGAATGTTCTTGGTCCGTAAAATCATGTTTACTACCCAAATGGATTGATTTTGGTGCTCAAATCTCGTACATTCAAGTTCTTAAGCCATATCTAAGCACTAGAAGGGACTTGGAAGGGTTTTGGGGATTTAAAACCCCTTTAAGGGAGTTTACGGTTTTGGGAGGTGTTCCCAAACCGTAAATACATGTTCTTGAGTGTTTTGGGTGATTTAAACATAGATTTGCAAACTAAACAAGCTAAACAACAAGGTAGGGTAGATTACTTACGATTTTGGAAGCTTGAAGGGGTGTTTTTGGATCAAACTCGAGTTTTAGAGAGAGAGAGAGAGAGAGAGTAGAGAGAGAAAGCTATGAGGTGGTAAAAAGATAAATTGAAGTTAACTAATCCTTTATATAAGGCTTGAGTTTGAGACCCGGTGGAAATCTACCCGATGTCGACGTTAAACGGGGTTTAAAATTTTACCCGATTAAATTGCCGTAATCCGACTTAGTCGTAATTAAAAATTTTCCCAAATAAATATTGGGGTATTTTTACGTGTTTCTAATGGGTTTGGACACTCATGAGTTCATAATGAAAAGTCGCAATTTAATTAATTTAAACCAAAGTTAACGGAATAATTGGAATACTAACGGTTTTATTAACGGGAACGGGTTACAGTGACATAATAAATTACGGGTTGTCACACAAAGTATAACTCTTGTTTTCTATAATTAATATTGCTATCTAGCAATACTTGCCATAATAATCATATAAGCATAACACTTGTGCTCCCACTATCATGATGATTATTATCATACAAGCATAACACTTATGCTCCCACTAGCTTTGACATGTATTCAGAAAATAGTTGATAAGCCTTTATCAAGCTTCTTAAACTCATACACCTTTCAATAGATAGCTTATATGTGTGTCTGAACAATACTAAGTCCTCAAATATTCAGACCAATTGCCAAACCTCACAATTTGAACTATGAAAAGGGATGTCGTAATCATAATCGAATTTGAGAACGCAATTTTTACAACCACTATCTTCTTAAAATCTCTCTTAGTGAAAGAATGACACTTAGATATTCAGACCAATTTCTTCACGAACCTCACAATACTAAGTCCTCAAATATTCAAACCAATTTCTTCACGAACGGAGAGAAATCTTATGACACTTAGATTTTAAGGTGCGTGTTTTCTTATCCATGTGAATTTATCCAAAACAAAATTCAACTCTTATGGATTGAACTTACTTAATTTTGATTTCTTGCCTCATGGGAGCACGGGTGCCCACCATGTCTTCCAAGTTGTCAATAAGATTATGTCACACCCCAAAACCAAGAACGGCGGAAACGTTCTGCTGCGGAGGATGTCATGTAATGTATCACAACAATGTAAAGTAGTAAACAAGCAACAACAGCATCCATTTCATTAATAGTATACTTTTAATTACAAGTGTGTTCTTTCATAATATACAACAAAAAAGGAATAATCATAAAATAAGACGAGTTTGGACTGCTCCGTCTTCACCAAAAACCTGGTAGTCGTACCTATCTATTTGTGACCTGAGAATACAAGTTATTTTGAAAGCGTGTATCAGCCAAAAAGCTGGTGAATTCATAAGTATTAATGTGTTTTTGATTTGTAAAACTTGTAATGAAAGATTTGATATTGTTTTGAAAGAAATTTCGTATAAGTGTGGAAATGTTTGTAAGTAATCGAAACCGTTTGGTAAACCCTAGAAATCCCTATGATTCCTATTAGTATAGATGAAATCTTCTACCAAGACCTAGTTGTTTTGAAAGTAGTCTTCTACCAAGACACAACTGTTTTGAAAGTAGTCTTCTACCAAGACCCGACTGTTTTGAAAGTAGCCTTCTACCAAGACCCGACTGTTTTGAAAGTAGCCTTCTACCAAAACCCGACTGTTCTACAATTACTATTAATATAATAGAAATTGTATCCTTTGGTACTAGGATACTCAAATACGATTCACCTCATTGGTTATGTGGATGAGTCACAAGATAATGGTAATAATATAACTAACTTACGTATTATCCCTTTATACTAGGATAACTAACAATGTTAACTTTAGACATATGTAGATGTACATTTACCTCTGTTGCTAACAGCTGGGTGTAGGAATAGTTAGTCCCTTAAAGTATACATGTAATGGTATCAACCGAAGACATCAGTGGATGCGCATTTACCTCTATAGCTAACAGAGATTCTAGGAATGGTTAATCCCGTAAAGTATCCTTTGGTACTAGGATATAAAGTACAATCTATCTCGTCGATGATGTGATTGTATCACAAGGTAAAGATAGAAAGGAGAACTATATAACAGTACCTAGACATATATTATGTAATAGTAATTTTCCATATAATATCTATGTAAAAGTATTCATGTGTAAGTAGTCATGTAAAAGTATTCATGTAAAATTATTCATGTAAACGTACTCATGTAAGCGTATCTATGTAAGAGTGTTCATGTTTAAGAATTCATGTAAAAGTATTCATGTAAATGTACTCATGTAAGAGTGTTCATGTATAAGTATTCATGTAAAAGTATTCATGTAAAAGTATTCATGTAAACGTACTCATGTAAGAGTATCCCTATAAATATATCCACGTAAGAGGAATCTCTATAAGAGTATCCCTTTATATAGCATGTAGTCTAGACTCATGAATGAACTGCCTCTGGTGTAATTTCTTGTAATAGGGATAATGTTTTGTATCCCCTAAACTATTCCTATAATAGTTTACTAGAATGTAATTCATGAGTGTCCAAGTAGGTTTATAGACCCTTGCTACCCAAGAGCGTTAGAACAGAATTAACTGATGGAACATTTATGACTATATATGTACACATGATGTATAACTAATATTTAAACGACCTTCGGACGGGTACCCGATATCCCACCAGACCACATCCAACTCGAGGAAAAGGAAACAGGGGGGATAGCCTTCCTAAGTCTTTTAAGCATTTCTTATATAACTATACATATAGAGGTATGCAATTTATAATAAAAGAAGTTTTGTAAAACCGTTGAAAAGTATAATAAAGAATTTGTGACTTGATGTCAGTTTATAAAACGATTCAAAAACAGTTGACAAGACAGTTTAACTGTAAGAAAACCCATGTTTGATGCACAACTATAACAGATTAAAAAAAAAAAGAAACATACAGTTTGTAAGACAAATTCTAAAAGTGTTTTAACATGTAAAAACGTTTGTGAAAACTATTTGAAGTACATATGAAAATGTTCGTTTGTTCTTGTATATGAATCTATCTCCTTCAAATAGTATTTCTAGTATGTAAAAGTTCGTGATGTTCTCTTAAAACTATACCTATTATAGTTTTCTAAAAGTGTGTCTCGTTTGTATAGAAATCCCTAGGTGAAATGCTCGCTTGTTATGAAAAGTATAATTTTTGTAGTGCCTAAGATGGACACATATACATATAGTATAAGCAGAGTGTTTGATTTATACATATATAACAACATTTTTCATTTCAAAAGATATGATGTTATCGTGATATATTTTGCATACGAATGTTTCCCTATAATAGTTATAAATCGTATATGATTCCGTTGATAAAAAGTTTATAATAAAACTTCATATAACACACTATAACAATCGTGTGTTTTACTTGTATTCCCCCCTTAAAAGCATATAAAAGCATTTATAAAACCTTTAAAAGTGTGGATTATAAGTGTATGAACTCACATGATTGATTGAAGAAAGCGCGACGAAAACCGAGCAGAACTTCTACTCGAGAGAGCGGATCTCTCGAGATTCTCGGGAATCTCGAGGGCGTAAAACTTCCTTCCGAGCTTGGATATGTAAACCGAGACTTTAGGGTGGCTCCGAGGGTTGAAACGTAGAGCTTCGGCATGAGAAGGGAGGGAAATTATCAAATATGGTCGGTACCCTCGCATGCTTCTTATAGAGGCTGAAAGCCTCGCGTACGCTGGGTGTACACTTGTAAGCGGGGCGTACGCGACGTCATAGATGACCGCATCCTCGGTCGAAGCATCAGAGCGACGTGGACGGACTGGAGCCTAGCATCTGAGTACGCTGGGCGTACAAGGGTATGTTGGGCGTAACCTAGATTGGTCCGATGACTCCTCCTTCGGATAATACCGGATTTTAATTAAATTAAATATTTTAATTATTAATAAACTTCAAAAATTCATATCTTCTTCATACAAACTTCGTTTTCGACGTTCTTTATATCCACACGTAGGTGAGACTACGATCTACAACTTTCGTTTAGACTCCGTCGGCTAGGTTTGAATTTATTTTTAATATTATATTTTTAATAGGCCGGGACAGGAAAAGTCCGTTAAAATTTCATAACTCTATTTTCCGCTGTCTATTTTTGCCAGAATTTTTACCGTTGTAATACCATTGATGAGATCTTGAATTCTCGTTTAGGTCATGTTGGCAAAAATCCGCTCGATCTCGATTTCGAGTTTTTAGTTGTCTACTGCTATGTCTAAACCTTCGAAAAATCGCAACTTCCTCATGCGAAGTCAGATTCGGACGTTCTTTTTATGTACATTTACGGTTTAATGATATCTAAAACTTTCATTTAGATACATAAGGATAATAATTATTGTATTGAAACTTCGCGATTTACGTCTATCAGTGTTGCCGATTTTCGACGCGAATCTTTGGTTGGTCATAACTTCTTCGTTATAACTCGGATTTTAGTGTTCTTTATATGCACGAAAACCTTGATATGACTCCTACCACTTTATTTAACCCAAATAAGATTTTAGGAAAGTTAAATTTTTACCTATATTTGACTGGTGTTACATTTCATTGCCTCGAAATATCGGGTTGTCACATCATCCCTCCGTTAGAGGGAATTTCGTCCCGAAATTAGAGTTTAAGCAGAATTGATACTATGCTATGGATAGAAGTTTTATTTGATCTTTGCGTTCCTAAGTGAATTAAGATCCTCGCATGGCCTTCCAATGAACCTTACACTATCGACGAACGACTTTGTTTCTTTTGTTTGCCTTACTGGTGTGATAACTCTTCTTGGTCGAATGTATGTTGGATGTTTTGTGGACTGTGAAATTAGTACACCTTGTACCCTACAAGTAATGTCTCCAGTTTTTAAGTGCAATTATCACTGCTCTTGAGTCAAGATCATGTGTTGTATAGTTAACTTCCTGTGTCTAAAGTTGTCTTGAGGTATAGGTAGTGACCTTTCCTCTTGCATAAGAACACAACCAATTTATACTGATTACGAAGTCAAAACCTTGATTATGTATCACCCTTATGTATACATTCATCAGCCATAGATCAACCGTATGGATCTTTGGATTTGAACTTGACGTACTGTCGACTGGTACTTCGGGGATTTCTTTGGAAAGGAAAAGAACTATGAGGTACTCCATTCATGAGTACTTGGTGTTCAGATATGACGGCTTCGCTGGAAAGGCGATTTCGAAGAAAGAGATGTACATATGAAGCTGTTTTTGTGAGGATCAAATTGAATCAAGTCGTATGATAATGTCGGAATCATAAGGAAACATAAAGACATTAGATTTGAACATAAGATGTTTACAGACAAAACACAACCGTGCAACCATCAACAGAGTTACAATACCTTAGACTACTACAAGACTATTGTTGCGTATAAGGTATACTACAAAAGGCAAGTATACGCAGCACAAGCATCCCTATACCGACGGGATCCCCCAAAAAAATAAGACTCTAGTTGCACTAGTTTTGGATGGTTTATAAGTCTGTTACAACGAAACGCCTAAATTACATTAACGTGGGTTCGGAGTAGGTTCTCATGCAGCTGTGATCCTGAGAATCATACCGTCTGCGCCAGAGTTCTTTGTTATAGGGCAATCCTTCTTGAGGTGCCCTATCTCCCCGCATTGGTGGCATGACTGGCTACTACTAGCCTTGGTGGAGGGAGTGAGGTGTTTAGCCAATGTTATGTGGACACGAGTTCCTTCCTTATTACACCACCTTGGAAATTGCTTTCTAAAGCGTTCTGCAGGAGTTGCCATGTGTTGCTGTGGCATGGCAAGTCTTTAGGATCTCTTGCGCTCCTTTAGGGTTTGACGATATCGTCTCTTCCTTTCGGTCTTACGGCTTTGCAAGTCTATGACTGTTGCCATTTGTTCGTTTGCCGGTTTGGTACTACCATCGAAACTCTCGACTCCTTTTTCGGTCTTGCTTGTGTTGCCTGAGTTGATGTGTGTAAAGAAAGTTATTACAGCAGCTGCTACTGCAGCTTGTAATGTAGCGGCGTCGATATGGTGGATAGGGGTTTCGTTGCTCGGCTGATTGTTTCCGGATGACGACATGATTCTGTAACACGAAAGATAAAGATTTTGTGAGCAATTCTGGTTGACTCAAGATGTACTTCGATTGTTCAAGTATAGAGTAAGACTATGTTCTCGAAAGTTTAACCTACATCCTTATGATGCAGTCCTAGTACGGATTGGAAGTATGTTCATGATAGTTTGACCTACATCCCTATGATGCAGTCCTAGTTCAGAGTAGAAGTATGTTTGTAGAATGGTCTTTAAACGTTTGTCGTTCAAGCCGAGGTATTATAGGTTGGTGGATAATATGATCCAACCTTTAAAAGAGGCTTGAAAATGGTTTTGGAGTTAAATTACCATAGTCCAATAACTTGACTAGATGGGGTTTCAGATAGACTCCAACGATAGTAAAATGAAGGTATTTGAACAAAGAGTAACACGGAATTTAGCCGACTTTCGATATCATTGATTTTTAAAATGTAATAGGTTTGGGGAAATTGACCTTGTTGTAGGTCATACATCATATTCGGAGTAGAAAAGTCTTTGACAGCATAAAGACTTAACTAAAAGTACTTATAGTACAAGCTAGTCACATAAAAAGTACTACACAGAACATAGATAGGAACACGGTTCTTTAAAACAGAGATGGAACTAAGGTATCTCCTACTGGCGACGGTCACCCCTATGGTGAACCCTTAGTTCAGTTAGTTGACATTTCATATCAAGCAGGTATCTCTCGTACACCCTCTGGCGTACTTGGAGCCCTATGACTTCGGCTCGGGTTTCAGCTAGTGCTTGCAGCAGGATCTCATGGTTTCTCTCAGATCTCTCACAGGTGATCAAGGTGATTGGTGCGAATGGTATGCATTCTTGCATTGGCATTAACCTCTTAGATACGTTGAAAAGTCGTCCTGCCCTGAATTTCATTTCGGGCAACTCTATGGATTATGATTTGTAGAACTCTATCTGCTGAGATTCCTTCACATGAGTGGTAGAAGCTTCAGTATTCATTAAAAGGCATAGGTTGATCTTGCTCTTTTCTCCATGTTTCCAAGCATTCTACCCAAGGAGGTGTCGGGCCATGAAGAGTTGGATGAGGGTTAGGGTTTGAATTAGGAGCTACTGGGGGTAGGTTCTCATCCTCGAGTTCGGAGTTATCATCATCCGAAAGGTTTTCAGCATGGTGATCATTCAAAAGGGAGTGCATGATCATTCTCTGGTTCTTCTCTGAACCATCTAGCATTGCCTTTGATCGGAAGTACGGATTGTCATGGGGATGGTGTCCAACCATGTTATCTATACGAAAATTTAGGTAAAAAAATAATTATTAGACGAACTATCTAGATAATTATTAAATAACCTCCATTAGTTACATCATTATTTGTAAAGTGCATACCAGTTATATGTAATCAAAACGGGATAGGCTTTCGAATAAGTGAACTCAACTCCAAATTCACATGGAACCGGGGTAAAGCAGAATTTCACAGATTCTAAGTCTATGACATCCTAGTTACATATAACCTTAGTATATCCACTTAGCAACTATCAACTATCAACTTAGTAATGATTATCCTTTTTAGTTCTCAAGTAAATAGTTATAGTAACACAAAATACCCCTATAGTATTTTAGACTTAGGTTTTGTTATAATGTTCTCATTGTGGTAGTGTTGGTAAGTTTTAGACTTGTTGCCACATCACAACCATTCTTGGGCATATGCTAATCACTCCTTGGACCAACATAGTTGATCAGGCTATGCCATTCCTAGCATTGACCATACATCCCCAAGCTTACTTGTGATATTCAACAATCGTAATACTTTTGTTCTTGTCATTGTGACACTGATTTTAGTATGAATGCAGGCACGTATACTTAATTAAATATTTTATTATTTAAAAGTATAAACTCTTGGTCAGAGTATTTTTAATCTCATTGTAGTTATAGCTAGTATATCTTTTATGGGTTGATATACTTAATTCGCTATAAACAATGCTCTGATACCAATCTGTCACACCCCAAAACCGAGAACGGCGGAAACGTTCTGGGGCGGAGGACGTCATGTAATGTATCACAACAATGTAAAGTGGTAAACAAGCAATAACATCATCCATTTCATTAATATTATAATTTTAATTACAAGTGTGTTATTTCATAATATACAACAAAAAATGAATAATCAGAAAATAAGACGAGTTTGGACTGCTCCGTCTTCACCAAAAACCTGGTCGTCGTACCTGTCTATTTGCGACCTTAGAATACAAGTTATTTTGAAAGCGAGTATCAGCCAAAAAGCTGGTGAATTCATAAGTATTAATGTGTTTTTGATTTGTAAAACTTGTAATGAAAGACTTGATATTGTTCTGAAAGAATGTTCGTATAAGTGTGGAAATGTTTGTAAGTAATCGAAACCATTTGGTAAACCCTAGAAATCCCTATGATTCCTATGAGTATAGATGAAATCTTCTACCAAGACCTAGTTGTTTTGAAAGTAGTCTTCTACCAAGACCCGACTGTTTTGAAAGTAGCCTTCTACCAAGACCCGACTGTTCAACAATTACTATTAATATAATAGAAATTGTATCCATTGGTACTAGGATACTCAAATACGATTCACCTCATTGGTTATGTGGATGAGTCACAAGATAATGGTAATAATATAACTAACTTACGTATTATCCCTTTATACTAGGATAACTAACAGTGTTAACTTTAGACATCCGTAGATGTACATTTACCTCTGTCGCTAACAGTTGGGTGTAGGAATAGTTAGTCCCTTAAAGTATACATGTAATGGTATCAACCGAAGACATCTGTGGATCTGCATTTACCTCTGTAGCTACCAGAGATTCTAGGAATGGTTAATCCCGTAAAGTATCCTTTGGTACTAGGATATAAAGTACAATCTATCTCGTCGATGATGTGATTGTATCACAAGATAAAGATAGAAAGGAGAACTATATAACAGTACCTAGACATATAATATGTAATTGTAATGTGCCATATAATATCTATGTCAGTTTATAAAACAATTCAAAAACAATTGACAAGACAGTTTAAGTGTAAGAAAACCCTTGTTTGATGCACAACTATAACAGATTCAAAAAAAAAAAGAAACATACAGTTTGTAAGACAGTTTCTAAAAGTGTTTTAACATGTAAAAATGTTTGTGAAAACTATTTGAAGTATATATGAAAATGTTCGTTTGTTCTTGTACATGAATGTATCTCCTTCAAATAGTATTTCTAGTATGTAAAACTTCGTGATGTTCTCGTAAAACTATACCTATTATAGTTTTCTAAAAGTGTGTCTCGTTTGTATAGAAATCCCTAGGTGAAATGCTCGCTTGTTACGAAAAGTATAATTTTTGTAGTGCCTAAGATGGACACATATACATACAGTATAAGCAGAGTGTTTGATTTATACATATATAACAACATTTTTCATTTCAAAAGATATGATGTTATCGTGATATATTTTGCATACGAAAGTTTCCCTATAATAGTTATAAATGACATATGATTCTGTTGATAAAAAGTTTATAATAAAACTTCATATAACACACTATAATAATCGTGTGTTTTACATGTATTCCCCCCTTAAAATCATATAAAAGCATTTATAAAACCTTTAAAAGTGTGGATTATAAGGGTATGAACTCACATGATTGATTGAAGAAAGCGCGATGAAAACCGAGCAGAACTTCTACTCGAGAGAGCGGATCTCTCGAGATTCTCGGGAATCTCGGGAATCCTGGGGGCGTAAAACATCCTTCCGAGCTTGGATATGTAAACCGGGACTTTGGGGTGGCTCCGAGGGTTGAAACGCAGATCTTCGGCGCGCGAAGGGAGGGAAATTAGCAAATATGGCCGACACCCTTGCATCCTTCTTATAGAGGCTGAAAGCCTCGCGTACGCTGGGCGTACGCTTGTACGCGGGGCGTACGCGACGTCATGGATGACTGTATCCTCGGTCGAAGCATCGGAGCGACGTGGAAAAACCAGAGCCTAGCATCCGAGTACGCTGGGCGTACGAGGGTACGCTGGGTGTAACCTAGATTGGTCCCATGACTCCTCCTTCGGATAATACTAGATTTTAATTAAATTAAATATTTTAATTCTTAATAAACTTCAAAAATTTATATCTTCTTCATACGAACTCCATTTTTGACGTTCTTTATATCCACGCGTAGGTGAGACTACGATCTACAACTTTTGTTTAGACACTGTCGGCTAGCTTTGAATTTATTTTTAATAGGTCGGGACAGGAAAAGTCCGTTAAAATTTCATAACTCCATTGTCCACTGTCTTTTTTCGCCAAACATTTTACCTTTGTAATACCATTGATGAGATCTTCAATTCTCATTTAGGTCATGTTGGCAAAAATCCGCTCGATCTCGATTTCGAGTTTTTAGATGTCTACGGTTATGTCTGAAACTTCGAAAAATCGCAACTTCCTCATACGAAGTCAGATTTAGACGTTCTTTTTATGTACGGTTATGGTTTAATGATATCTAAAAATTTCATTTAGATACCTAAGGCTAAAAATTATTGTATTGAAACTTCGCGATTTAAGTCTATCATTGTTGCCGATTTTCGCTGCGAATCTTAGATTGGTCATAACTTCTTCGTTATAACTCGGATTTTAGTGTTCTTTATATGCACGAAAACCTTGATACGATTCCTAACACTTTATTTAACCCAAATAAGATTTTAGGAAAGTTAAATGTTTACCTATATTTGACTAGTGTTACATTTTATTGCCTCGAAATATCGGGTTGTCACATATTACCCCTTCCTATCTGTGTACTTTCCATTGATTAGGGCATCTTGACTCTATGAAATCCACATGAGAACTCATAGACCTCACATTTCATAGTCAACATAAACCGGAATGGCACATAAACAAAATTATGTCAACACGATAGGTTACAAACCTCAAGTGATGTGATAGTGTTTACTCTTGATTAATTCCTGAGTCCTTTCAAGATCTTCATACTCCCACTGACCTCTTGACATATTAGATTCTATTATCAAGAACATTTCTTGATAAACAAATATCCAAGAGTTAGTCTGTGTCTATATCAAGACAAAACATTACACACATGTTGTCTTAATTGGTCTTTGGCTTCTCCAAGACATCACAACATACCAAATTCAAATGTGTAGGAGTAGGAAAAAATTTCTACATCACATTTGATGAATGCGTGTCACTCAATTCACAATCCTGGAGTACGATTCTAAGACTTGATTTTGGAACGAAGTATGACTCATCCTTTTTTATTTAACCATTTCAACAATTTCCAATTCCTCTTCTTAGCCATGCTAGTGCACTAAGATGTCCTTAGAGACTCAATTGTGATATAGTTCTTAATCATTAAGACGATTATAAAATCTGATACAAAAGTACTCTCCCTTCTTCTTAGATTGGAGAAACTTTTATCTTTATGCCTTCATTGATTCTTCTTATTCGTTCTACCATTCAATGAAACCTTTCAATGATTCAAAATTACACTTAATCTTGTAAATATGACCACATTTACTAGACTTTTAGTAAATTATGACGAATAGTTTTATTGTTATTTGTGGTGGACTTGACTAGTGCACAACAATGTGTTCTATTCCTTTAGTCGTTTACTTGACTCACATACTTGTGTGATCAAGGAATTAGTCTTAATTTCCTAAGTACCAAGATTTCCATACATGACGTGATTCAAATCATATGATTCCAAGTTTCTATCCAATTGAAGCTTGGGTGATGGGAATCTTTCCTTACATAGAAAATTTTGACACTACCATAACATAAATAGGAATCACATCCATTTATAGAAATACACAAACATCAATTTTTCACAATGATTTTATTGCAAGGATATACACAAATAAGATAAATCAAAATTTATTTTACTCATTAAGCAGTGGAAAACATGTCCTTACAACGCAAAATCAACTGAAAAACTATGTAATAAAATATTCCTAACAACTCTATCATAACTTTCTAAGCTCAAAATCTGATCTTTGAATCCATGCGATCGTGATCCATTTCTTCGTGATCAGACTCATCTTGCTCTTCCATCAAGCTTCCTTTCTTTTCATTGATCCTGCAAAACATTCAAATGTAATCTTATCACATTATGTATTACGAATCAATGAATAGGAACTTAATGGAGTTAGATAGTGGATTCTACCTAAAGTAGAGCCAAAGGTCTTGACTCTCCCATCTCTTAGATCTCTCAGGTAGACTGGGCAGCTTCGTCTCCAATGCCCCTTCTCTTGGCAATAAAAGCAAATTGACTCTTTTGGAATAACACACGTAACTACTTCAGACTTTGCCTTTCTCTTATGATCAAACTTTTCGATCATGGCATGCCTTTCATTGCCATTGCCTATATCCATAGAGGTCTGGAAGGCAGATCCACCAATCAACCTTGCTTTTCCAGTGCACCAAATCATTGCTGATTCAGCAGCAATAAGCATATAGGTGAGATTGATGAGGGCCACATCATGGTTCATCATATAGTACTCTCTTACGAACTCACTATATGAGTCAGGAAGCGACTGAAGAACATAGTCAATAGCCAGCTCCTCACAGACAACGGATCCCAACATTCTTAACCTATCAATGTGTGACTTCATCTCTAGGATGTGAGCACACATTGACTGTCACACCCCCAAACCAAGGATGGCGGAAACGTTCGGGGGTGGAGGACTTCATGTATAGCATCATAACCACAATTTCAATAGTAATTCAAGCAAACACAACCAACATACATATAATTGAAAAGTTACATCACTTGTATGAATTACATGTTTCAAAAATCAATTACAATATGTTGTCAAAATATGAAAAGTTTGACGCCTCAACGTCCCATCCTCAAAAGCACTTGGTAACCCGATTAATGTTTTCCTGTGAATACAAGTTGTTTGAAAAGTGTCAACACAAGGGTTGGTGAGTTCATAAGCTTTTATTAATAATCTTATTAGAAGTCTTTCACATGTAAATGTCGCGTTGTTTCAGAAAAATCCGATATTTTCCTTGAAATCCGAAGAATGTAGCCTTACAACCAAAGACTAGAATGTATGAGAAGTCATCGTTTCTTAGTAGAAATGTTGTGAGTTTAAAATGAAATGGAAAGTAAATTTATTCTATCAACCTAAAACCTACTTTGGTTTTTATGCAACCCCGTAAACTTTATGAATTGTTGTCTCCCTAAGTGAGTCGCTATAATCATACTGTGACTATGTGAACCTGCCACAACGTTTCTCAGGCGTCGCGAAAATGAAATGACATTTGTCACCCGTAGACCTGCAGGTCCAACTGTAGCTAGCAGCAAGGTGTGGGGTGTCAATCCCAATATAGATCTATATACAAGTATCACGTTCTCCCTCAAGGAGATTCTGATTATAACTACCAGGAATTATATCCCGCACTCGGACGTACGGGGAGATAGAGAGATAGAGATCGAAAAAAAAATAGAGAAACTCACAATATAGGATAACAAGTTTACGATAATTGTGTGTGAATATAAATATTTCTTGTATGAATGTACCTTTCTTGTACGAGTGCGTAGAGTGATGTATCATAAGCTATACCTATTATAGTTTATCTAAAATGTATGTACTATGTATGAACCCTTTTTATGGAAATGTAACTAGTGTTGTGAATTTATCAAAACATAGATTAACTTTCGTGAAATGTGTGCGAATAGAAATCTTTCTTGTATGAATGTACCCTTCTTGTACGAGTGCGTAGAGTGATATATCATAAACTATACCTGTTATAGTTTATCTAAAATGTTTGTAATATGTATGAATTCTTTTATGAAAATATATTAGTATTGTGAATTTATCAAACTATACCTCTTATAGTCTAATAATACGTGTTCCAAAATGAATGAATAATATTTAATATTTAATATGAATGTCTTAATTCCAGTTCATAATGATAAACTAACATGGAAACACATTCAAATATTAGAACTTATGATTATACACTTTGCTCAACATAATACAAAGTGTTATGATATTTACATGCTGTTGGCTAACTTTAGCCATTCTGCCCTGTATTTGGAAAAATCATAGAAAAATCATACGAAGTCGAAAACTAGATCCGTAAATTTTGAGAGTTCACAAAATGTGTCTAGTTTGCTCATAAATTTTATCTCAATTTATAATGACCTCTAACTTGGGTGAAAAAGTCCAAAATCACAGACTGGTCCGGATTGTTGTTTGAAATGATAGGCAGTTTTGTAAAAATCACCATAAATTGTAGAAAAATCGTATGGAGATGTGCAAGTAGCCATTTTAAAGCTACAAACTCGAACTATTTGCACCTTGTACAGTTTTGAAAACAAAAATGTTTAAGATGCCCAAAACAGTCCGTGAATGGAGTTTAACTTTTCTGATGAAGGCTGTTAGAAAAATCTAGTTATATTCTTAGTGTTTTAACTTGTATTCCCCCCCTGAAAACTTGAGAAATCATGAAAATGTAGGGGTATGAACTCACCTTGAGTGATTTCAGTAGATGATTGTTGAAGAATGGAAGTGTTTAATTCAAGAACACTTGGAGATGCCTTGAAGGTTTTCGAGAATCTAACATCATAGTTAGGGAGTTTGTGTAAGCAACCAAAGATTTGAGTAGAATGAAGCGAAATAATAATAGGGAGGATGAATTTTTACTTACTAAGTGTGGAAGAACACTTGAATCCAGCCTTGGATCTCGAAAATTTGTGTAGAAGAGTTTGAGAGAAAAAGTGATGTTTGTTACTTAGTGGGATGAGAGAAATGAGAGAAAATGAGGAGTGTGGTTGATTGTTCCAGCTCAAAAACGTGGGAGTGAGTGAAATTTGAGTGTAAGGGAACATTGAAGTGACATAGGTAAGGTGGGGAGGTATGGCTGGTCATAGAGTGGGTGTGGGGTGGTTGCTTGTGACTGCGGATCAATGACACTGCTTTGAATGCGAAGTTGGATTTAGCTTTGCTATAAGTTTCAATCGATTTTGAAATTGAGTATTGTTCGCATTTGTATGAGTGTAGTCGATGAATCGATAAAGCAAGAACATATGAGTTTTGATTCGCAATTGGATTGATGATTGAGGGATGATTCGTGAAGAAAAACGCGAAGTCAAGGACTATGAAACTGTTGTTTGCAAGAATTTAAAAAAACTCGATTGTGGAGTTGTTGATGCTCATTTTGCGAAAGTAAAACGATCGAGTGTTCGCATCTATGAATCAATTTGAAGTCAATTGGGTTAATATTCGCATATGGGTTCAACATATGAATTTTTGATTTCGCAAGTTTAGAGTTCATGAACTAAACTGTGTTCGCATTTTTTTTTGGAATGAAAATTTTGTGAATCGCATTTGATTTATTTGGTTAAAATGCGAAGGTGATTAATGCGAAGGGATGCGAAAGGTGTAAAAATGAAAATGCGAAGTATTTCACAGTAGAATGCGAATTGGGGAAGAAAACAGAAGATTTCAATTATTGTCCCTGGAGTTTCGCATTTTTGGAATGAAAATTTTGTGAATCGCATTTGATTTATTTGGTTAAAATGCGAAGGTGATTAATGCGAAGGGATGCGAAAGGTGTAAAAATGAAAATGCGAAGTATTTCACAGTAGAATGCAAATTGGGGAAGAAAACAGAAGATTTCAATTATTGTCCCTGGAGTTTCGCATTTTTGGAATGAAAATTTTGTGAATCGCATTTGATTTATTTGGTTAAAATGCGAAGGTGATTAATGCGAAGGGATGCGAAAGGTGTAAAAATGAAAATGCGAAGTATTTCACAGTAGAATGCGAATTGGGGAAGAAAACAGAAGATTTCAATTATTGTCCCTGGAGTTTCGCATTTTTGGAATGAAAATTTTTGTGAATCGCATTTGATTTATTTGGTTAAAATGCGAAGGCTTAGGAAATTTTTTTAACACAAACTTTTCTCCTGTGATGTTTTCCCATTATCATAACAAGTTATACAATACGAACATAACACTTACCCTAATACACAAGGTTTAATAGAGTTGACCGGCTTGACTTGATGACTTGACTTGACTCAAGATTGACGATTGTCACATCTTCCCCCCGTTAGAGGGAATTTCGTCCCGAAATTTAAATTCGGCTGGGACTTCAAGGGTTTGGGAAAAGATGTGGATATTTTTGTTTCATTTGATCTTCACGTTCCCAGGTAAACTCAGGCCCTCGTTTCGCGTTCCAACGAACCTTCACTATGGGAATGCGACTTTGTTTTGTTCTCTTGATCTCTCGATCCATGATCTCGACGGGTTCCTCCACAAAGTGGAGATTCTCATTAACTTCGATTTCTTCGAGTGGTATTACGAGTGTCTCGTCAGACAGACACTTCTTTAAGTTGGACACGTGGAAGATAGGGTGCACATTACTAAGTTCTTGCGGTAGTCGGAGTTTGTACGCCACAGGACCAATCCTAGCAAGGATTTCGAACGGACCAACGTACCTTGGGTTTAGTTTCCCCCGTTTACCGAAACGTATCACCCCTTTCCAGGGGGAAACTTTTAGTAGTACCCGGTCTCCGACCTGGAATTCTAAAGGTTTGCATCGCTTATCCGCGTAACTCTTTTGTCGATCACGAGATGCTTTTAGTCTTTCCCGAATTTGAATGATCTTTTCTGTGGTTTCCCTTATGATTTCCGGCCCCGTAAGGGTGCTATCAGGGACTTGCCCTCTGGCTAGCTGAGTATCTCCAACTTCGGCCCAACACAGCGGCGACCTACACTTGCGGCCGTAGAGAGCTTCGAATGGAGCGACTCCAATGCTAGTGTGATAACTGTTATTATAAGAGAATTCGATAAGCGGTAGATGGGTATCCCATGCCTTACCAAAATCTATCACACAGGCTCTCAGCATGTCTTCCAACGTCTGGATGGTTCTCTCGCTTTGTCCGTCCGTTTGTGGATGGTAGGCCGTACTCATGTCTAACCTGGTTCCCAGTGACTTTTGCAGGGACTGCCAGAAACGCGAGGTGAATCTACTATCTCGATCCGAGATAATGGATGTTGGTACACCATGTAGTCGTACAATCTCCTTAATGTACGTCCTGGTCAACTTTTCCATCTTGTCTGTTTCCTTTATTGGCAGGAAGTGCGCGGACTTGGTCAATCTGTCCACAACCACCCATATGGTATCCATCCCACCTGATGTCTTAGGCAGTTTGGTTACGAAGTCCATGGTTATTCGCTCCCACTTCCACTCGGGTATATCTGGTTGCTGAAGTAGTCCTGATGGCTTCTGATATTCCACCTTGACCTTGGCGCAAGTGAGGCACTTGCTCACATAAGTAGCAATTTCAGCCTTCATGTCTGGCCACCAGTATAACCTTTTGAGGTCTAGATACATCTTATCTGACCCCGGATGAATGGAGTATCGAGTCTTGTGGGCCTCATCCATTACAACGTCTCGGTATCCACCGAACTTCGGTGTCCAGATTCGATTCATGAGATAACGAGCTCCATCCCCTCTGACTTCCAAGTTCTTATCCATCCCCCTTAGTGCTTCGCTTGCCACGTTTCCTGGTTTCAGGGCTTCAAATTGGGCGTCCTTGATCTGAGTGGCCAGTTGGGAGTGGATGGTCATGGCTAGGGATTTTACTCGGCGACCCGAGTATTCTTTCCTGCTTAAGGCATCGGCTACTACATTAGCCTTGCCTGGGTGGTAGCGAATTTCACATTCGTAGTCATTCAGTAATTCCACCCATCTTCTTTGGCGCATGTTTAGTTCTTTCTGATTGAGGATGTGTTGAAGACTTTTGTGATCAGTGAAGATGGTGCACTTGGTGCCGTAGAGGTAGTGCCTCCAAATCTTCAGGGCGAACACCACAGCTCCCAATTCAAGGTCGTGGGTTGTGTAATTAACTTCATGTGTTTTCAGTTGTCTTGATGCATAAGCGATGACTTTTCCCCTTTGCATGAGCACACAGCCGAGGCCTTGATTTGAAGCATCGCAATACACCACAAAATCATCAGTTCCTTCTGGAAGAGACAAGACTGGTGCGCTGCATAGGGCTTGCTTTAGTGTCTGGAAGGCGGCTTCTTGTTTATCTTCCCATTCGAACACCACCCCTTTCTGAGTCAAGGTGGTGAGAGGCTTAGCGATTTTGGAGAAGTTTTGTATGAATCTTCGATAGTAGCCTGCGAGTCCTAAAAACTGTCGGATTTCTGTCGGCGTTGTAGGTGTTGACCAATCTTCGATTGCTTTGATCTTCGAGGGGTCCACATGTATTCCTTCTTTGCTTACTACGTGGCCAAGGAATCCTACTTCTCGGAGCCAAAATTCACACTTTGCGAATTTAGCGTAAAGCTTTTCGGTCCTTAAAACCTCCAGAACTAGTCGTAGGTGATGACTGTGCTCTTCTTCGCTCCTCGAATAGACCAGGATATCGTCGATGAATACGATGACGAATTTATCCAAGAAGGGTCGACACACTCGATTCATCAAATCCATGAACACCGCGGGCGCGTTAGTTAACCCGAATGGCATCACTACAAACTCATAGTGCCCATAGCGAGTTCTGAATGCCGTCTTGGGGATATCCTCTTCTTGAACTCGCAGTTGATGATAGCCCGACCTCAGGTCGATTTTTGAAAAGTAGCTGGCTCCTTGGAGCTGGTCGAAGAGGTCATCGATTCGGGGTAGGGGATAACGGTTCTTGATAGTGAGTTTGTTTAGTTCTCGATAGTCTATGCACATGCGAAAAGACCCATCCTTCTTCTTTACAAATAAGACTGGTGCTCCCCAGGGCGAGAAGCTTGGCCTGATGAATCCTTTGCTCAATAGTTCATTCAACTGGCTGGATAGTTCTTGCATCTCTGCCGGTGCTAAGCGATATGGAGCCCTGGCGACGGGGGTAGCTCCTGGGATTAAGTCGATCCGAAATTCGACTTGTCTTGCGAGTGGTACACCAGGCAGATCGTCTGGGAAAACATCAGGGAAGTTGCATACTTCTGGAATTTCTTTGATGTCCTTCACCTCCTGTTTCTTATCTACGATGTGGGCTAAGAAAACATGGTATTGCTTTCGGAGGTACTTTTGGGTTTTAACACAAGAGATGATTTGTAGGTTCGCACTAGGTTTATTGCCATAAACGGTGAGAACGTTGCCATTCGGCAGATTGAGGCGGACGGCCCTTTCGTAACATAGAATGTCGGCACGATGAAGGCTTAACCAATCCATACCAATGATTATATCGAAGCTTTTTATGGTGACCGGCATAAGTTCGATTTTGAACAAATGGTTGTCTAGAGTGAGAGTACACCCTATGTAAATATCATTAGCGCGCTCAACCTTTCCATTTGCCATTTCTACGATGTAAGAATCTTCTAGTGGTTGAGAATTTTGCTTAAGTATATGTTTGAATTGGTGACTTATGAAACTTCTTTCTGCCCCACTATCGAAAAGTACGCATGCATAAGAGTTATTGAGGAGGAACGTACCAGTAACCACAGAGGGATCCTTGACTGCTTCTCCCTGCCCTAAAGTTAGGACTCTCCCTACACCCCCAGCATTAGGGGCTCGTGCCTTGGGGCAGTTCCTCCTGAAGTGTCCCGTTTCACCACACCCATAGCAGGCTTGGCTTGCTCCAGTGTTGGCGGTCGTAGCGACTTGTGTGGCGGGTTGGGTAGTCGCTCTACAGAATCGTGCAGTGTGCCCCTTTTTGTTACAGTTATTGCAGTGTAACTCACGACAAGCACCGTTATGGTGGTAGTTACACTTGTTGCACTTGGGAAGAGTTCCTGTATACTGTTTCGGTGGCGCTGGAGCGGCAGCAGTAGTGGCGGCGCGAACAGCAACAATTGGTTGCTTTTTGGCGGGGTCCTGAATTGGTTGTTTCCTTTTATTTCCCCAGAACTTCCTCTTGTTGTTCCCTCCTTTTGTTCGGTCGGTGGTGGTTATCACGGTACCACGGCTAGCCCTGTGATCTATGAGTTGTTGTGCCAATTCCTTGGCACTCTCAAAGGTAGTGGGTTTCGAGGCCAAGACACTATCTTGAATCTGGGATGATAGGCCCCAGAGATATCGTTCCACCTTCTTCTCTTCTGGAGTGACCATTGTTGGACAGAGGAGTGCTAGGTCGTTGAAGCGGGCAGTATAAGTTTCAAGATCAGTGCCTGTCATCCTGAGGTTCCAAAGTTCTTCTTCAAGCTTTTGTATTTCGCCCCTCGGGCAGTATTCCTTTAACATTAGGGCTTTCAAATCCTCCCATCTGATTGCGTTAGCTACTGCAGGAGTAAGTGACTTAACTCGGCCATTCCACCAAGTAAGTGCTTTTCCAGTGAAAGTGAATGCCGCATACTTGACCTTGCTCGCTTCGGGACAAGCGCAGATTTCAAAAACTGCCTCGGTCCTTTCGAACCATTGCACCAGTGTGATGACGCCCCCGCTTCCATTGAAAGGATCGGGTTTGCCATTTGTGAAGTCTTTGTAAGTGCACTCCCTCGTACGCCCCGCGCTGTCCCCATGAATGGAATTGGTAGCTCCGGATCCAGAACCGCCGGAACCATGGGTTCCCATTTGCGACATTGCTGCCGCCACGGTTGCCGTCACTGCAGCCTGGAACATTGCAGGATCAAACTGCGGAGGTGGTGGTGGAGGCGGCACTGGGTTGTTGGAAGGCCTTGGTCTTTTCCTTGGTGGCATGGTTCTGTCATAAAAAAAATGACTAGTCGGTAAGACTTCAATAGTGATAACGAGTCGAGTGTTACTGGTTTCATCCCTCTTGTATTTTATCATAATTTTATTATTCGTAATTGTTTGTGTGATCAGGTTATGATGTATAGTGTCCAACATTCAATAAATAAAATACATGCCAAATTTCATTGATAACTTTTAGTACATAACGCTTAAAGAGAAAAGTTTGACCTCATAAGGGTCTACATTACATCGTTACAAAAGGTAGTTTTTGGCATTACAAAACCCCTTTGAATAGTGTGATCACATAGTCGCAGGGTCGACCTACATACAAGGAGTAGCACCAACGCGTACTCATAAAATTCTACTACCTAGACGGGAGAATAGCAACGAGCTCTAATCACTGCGACCCTTCTTTGACGGAGGCTGCGATGATGTCGATGCGCCCTGCAGTTCCGCCAATTTGCGTTCGGCTGTAACCATTCTCTCTTCGAGTGCCATGTATCTTTCCCGATACTCTCTTGTTTCTGCTTGAGCCGCGAGAAGGTCTCTAATGAGTTGGTCTCGGTGGTGGGAGTCTCGTTCCAGGTTTCTGGTGCAACCCGTAGTAGACTGTACAATGGCACTTAACTCCCGGACCTGATCTGTCGTTGTCCTACCACGATCATCCATTCTTGCCATTCGTTGTATCGTGACGGGGAGAGCCCTATCAGCCGGTCCACCATGAGTGAGATCATAGTAACCTCGTTGGTAGCCATATGGTGACCGTTGGCGTTGTTGTCGGCTCCATCTTTCGATCATTTTTACCCAAGGGGGTTCGGGTCCATTGTAACCAAAACGGTGCGCGGGTACCCTCGCGATGTAGGGAGGGTTGAATACTTCTGGTGGTTCCTCCGCTTCGTTCCCAACCATGACTACCTCATCACCTTCCTCTTCTTCCTCTTCTTCCTCTTCTTCTTGGTTGTCTTCCTCTTCTTCTTCTTGTTCGTCTTCCTCCTCGGGCCCTTCCTCGGGATCCTCTTCGGGATCTTCCTCGGGATCCTCTTCGGGATCTTCCTCGGGTTCCTCTTCGGGATTCTCCTCGGGCTCATCTTCAATCCATCTCGCGTTTCCCTGATTGGGAAAGTAGGGGTCCCCGGGTATGTGAAATCCTGCCATGTCGTCTGCACGAGAAACGGGGTTAAGAAGTATGTATAGGAAAATAATAATTTGGCGCTATAGAAACGTACAAATACTCCTATAGTATTTTTAAATGTTTATATTTGGTTCTTAGCGTGTTCTTTATGGAGTGTTATTAGGTTTTCAGATTTGTCGCTCATTACGACTATTCCTTAATGTGCGTAAGTCACTTCTTGGACGGATATAGTTGATCAGGCTATATCCTTCCCAGAACTGATTACACATGCTAAGGCGTATTAATAATGTTCGACTCCTCCTCTTTCAATTTATGTTCTCCTAAGTTATGACACCATGCTATTATAGAATGCATGCAAGTATACTTTAAAACAAGAAATTATTTGTTTTCAAAAGTACAACTCTTTAATTCACTTTAAGAATCAGAGACTTTTAGTCCCAAATGTGTTTATAGTTTGTATATCTTATGTGGTTGATATACTGAATTCACTATAAACCGTGCTCTGATACCAATCTGTCACACCCCCAAACCAAAGATGGCGGAAACGTTCGGGGGTGGAGGACTTCATGTATAGCATCATAACCACAATTTCAATAGTAATTCAAGCAAACACAACCAACATACATATAATTGAAAAGTTACATCACTTGTATGAATTACATGTTTCAAAAATCAATTACAATATGTTGTCAAAATATGAAAAGTTTGACGCCTCAACGTCCCATCCTCAAAAGCACTTGGTAACCCGATTAATGTTTTCCTGTGAATACAAGTTGTTTGAAAAGTGTCAACACAAGGGTTGGTGAGTTCATAAGCTTTTATTAATAATCTTATTAGAAGTCTTTCACATGTAAATGTCGCGTTGTTTCAGAAAAATCCGATATTTTCCTTGAAATCCGAAGAATGTAGCCTTACAACCAAAGACTAGAATGTATGAGAAGTCATCGTTTCTTAGTAGAAATGTTGTGAGTTTAAAATGAAATGGAAAGTAAATTTATTCTATCAACCTAAAACCTACTTTGGTTTTTATGCAACCCCGTAAACTTTATGAATTGTTGTCTCCCTAAGTGAGTCGCTATAATCATACTGTGACTATGTGAACCTGCCACAACGTTTCTCAGGCGTCGCGAAAATGAAATGACATTTGTCACCCGTAGACCTGCAGGTCCAACTGTAGCTAGCAGCAAGGTGTGGGGTGTCAATCCCAATATAGATCTATATACAAGTATCACGTTCTCCCTCAAGGAGATTCTGATTATAACTACCAGGAATTATATCCCGCACTCGGACGTACGGGGAGATAGAGAGATAGAGATCGAAAAAAAAATAGAGAAACTCACAATATAGGATAACAAGTTTACGATAATTGTGTGTGAATATAAATATTTCTTGTATGAATGTACCTTTCTTGTACGAGTGCGTAGAGTGATGTATCATAAACTATACCTATTATAGTTTATCTAAAATGTATGTACTATGTATGAACCCTTTTTATGGAAATGTAACTAGTGTTGTGAATTTATCAAAACATAGATTAACTTTCGTGAAATGTGTGCGAATAGAAATCTTTCTTGTATGAATGTACCCTTCTTGTACGAGTGCGTAGAGTGATATATCATAAACTATACCTGTTATAGTTTATCTAAAATGTTTGTAATATGTATGAATTCTTTTATGAAAATATATTAGTATTGTGAATTTATCAAACTATACCTCTTATAGTCTAATAATACGTGTTCCAAAATGAATGAATAATATTTAATATTTAATATGAATGTCTTAATTCCAGTTCATAATGATAAACTAACATGGAAACACATTCAAATATTAGAACTTATGATTATACACTTTGCTCAACATAATACAAAGTGTTATGATATTTACATGCTGTTGGCTAACTTTAGCCATTCTGCCCTGTATTTGGAAAAATCATAGAAAAATCATACGAAGTCGAAAACTAGATCCGTAAATTTTGAGAGTTCACAAAATGTGTCTAGTTTGCTCATAAATTTTATCTCAATTTATAATGACCTCTAACTTGGGTGAAAAAGTCCAAAATCACAGACTGGTCCGGATTGTTGTTTGAAATGATAGGCAGTTTTGTAAAAATCACCATAAATTGTAGAAAAATCGTATGGAGATGTGCAAGTAGCCATTTTAAAGCTACAAACTCTAACTATTTGCACCTTGTACAGTTTTGAAAACAAAAATGTTTAAGATGCCCAAAACAGTCCGTGAATGGAGTTGAACTTTTCTGATGAAGGCTGTTAGAAAAATCTAGTTATATTCTTAGTGTTTTAACTTGTATTCCCCCCCTGAAAACTTGAGAAATCATGAAAATGTAGGGGTATGAACTCACCTTGAGTGATTTCAGTAGATGATTGTTGAAGAATGGAAGTGTTTAATTCAAGAACACTTGGAGATGCCTTGAAGGTTTTCGAGAATCTAACATCATAGTTAGGGAGTTTGTGTAAGCAACCAAAGATTTGAGTAGAATGAAGCGAAATAATAATAGGGAGGATGAATTTTTACTTACTAAGTGTGGAAGAACACTTGAATCCAGCCTTGGATCTCGAAAATTTGTGTAGAAGAGTTTGAGAGAAAAAGTGATGTTTGTTACTTAGTGGGATGAGAGAAATGAGAGAAAATGAGGAGTGTGGTTGATTGTTCCAGCTCAAAAACGTGGGAGTGAGTGAAATTTGAGTGTAAGGGAACATTGAAGTGACATAGGTAAGGTGGGGAGGTATGGCTGGTCATAGAGTGGGTGTGGGGTGGTTGCTTGTGACTGCGGATCAATGACACTGCTTTGAATGCGAAGTTGGATTTAGCTTTGCTATAAGTTTCAATCGATTTTGAAATTGAGTATTGTTCGCATTTGTATGAGTGTAGTCGATGAATCGATAAAGCAAGAACATATGAGTTTTGATTCGCAATTGGATTGATGATTGAGGGATGATTCGTGAAGAAAAACGCGAAGTCAAGGACTATGAAACTGTTGTTTGCAAGAATTTAAAAAAACTCGATTGTGGAGTTGTTGATGCTCATTTTGCGAAAGTAAAACGATCGAGTGTTCGCATCTATGAATCAATTTGAAGTCAATTGGGTTAATATTCGCATATGGGTTCAACATATGAATTTTTGATTTCGCAAGTTTAGAGTTCATGAACTAAACTGTGTTCGCATTTTTTTTTGGAATGAAAATTTTGTGAATCGCATTTGATTTATTTGGTTAAAATGCGAAGGTGATTAATGCGAAGGGATGCGAAAGGTGTAAAAATGAAAATGCGAAGTATTTCACAGTAGAATGCGAATTGGGGAAGAAAACAGAAGATTTCAATTATTGTCCCTGGAGTTTCGCATTTTTGGAATGAAAATTTTGTGAATCGCATTTGATTTATTTGGTTAAAATGCGAAGGTGATTAATGCGAAGGGATGCGAAAGGTGTAAAAATGAAAATGCGAAGTATTTCACAGTAGAATGCGAATTGGGGAAGAAAACAGAAGATTTCAATTATTGTCCCTGGAGTTTCGCATTTTTGGAATGAAAATTTTGTGAATCGCATTTGATTTATTTGGTTAAAATGCGAAGGTGATTAATGCGAAGGGATGCGAAAGGTGTAAAAATGAAAATGCGAAGTATTTCACAGTAGAATGCGAATTGGGGAAGAAAACAGAAGATTTCAATTATTGTCCCTGGAGTTTCGCATTTTTGGAATGAAAATTTTTGTGAATCGCATTTGATTTATTTGGTTAAAATGCGAAGGCTTAGGAAATTTTTTTAACACAAACTTTTCTCCTGTGATGTTTTCCCATTATCATAACAAGTTATACAATACGAACATAACACTTACCCTAATACACAAGGTTTAATAGAGTTGACCGGCTTGACTTGATGACTTGACTTGACTCAAGATTGACGATTGTCACATTGACTTTCCTTCTTCATGTTTACTTGCCAAAAGGGCTTTAGTGAGTTTGAACTTTTCAAGCCTTTGAACTTGTGGGTTAGCGAGAACAATAGGAGGAGGTGGAGGAAGTGAAGCATGATCTCGTGTTCCTTGATCGAATCGTGGAATATCATCTTAATGTGAAAGCTTGTTCCACGGGATTTGGGAACACCATAGTTGTCATACTTTAGCATCTACAAAACGGGATAAAATTCAAGTTAGTTGATTAATTGACTCCTTAATAAATCACCCAAATGTGATATTAAGGCTAGGACCCAACACAATACTCTACAACTTGGGAGAGGGATGCCGTAACCCAAATTGCAGAATATTTGAAGGTAAGTGAATGACGATTCGATAATTTTCCACCATGAAAAATTAAAAGGAGATTAAGTTTTAAATGTATTGAAAAACCCCTAAATCCTTCGAGATTCATTGAACTTTTCAATGGTATGTTTAAATCTCGATATGCTCCTCTATTTGTGACTGGGATGCCGAGGATCACAAAAACAGGGTGTGAATAACCATGCAAACTTGCATGGTGCCCCCAATGTTACACTCACCTATTTGATGTGCCGGTTAATCACACACGCTCCACCGAACTATGACAAACATTGAGTCACCCTTTACTACCTTTTCTTAGAACCATTTAGTGTGCCGGTTAACCACACACGCTCCACTAACGTCTTTGCAAGTGCAAAAAATGTAATTTCATGGAATTGCATCAATTCACTTTTGCCTTTAGTAACTAAGATTGGGAATTTTGTATAAACATTTAGTTACTTTATACTTGATTATACTTTTAATGGAAAGGGTTTGCCCTATCCTACCCGTTCGGCTAAGGACCCTCCATTAATCAAGAGTGCAGTGGGTAAGAGTGGATACCCATTCAATCGCCATTTTATAGGCAATTTCCTTAAACACCCCTTATAGGCCAGCTTCGTGAATGAGACCCACTAACAATAAGACTAGCAGTTTAACTTATACATATAATATTAGACTTTTAATGTTATATATAGTATAAGGGTGTATTTTATACTTTTAAAATACTAGGTGGTCTAATTTAATAAATTATACTTTTAATTTAACTAAATGTGAACCAAAACTTTATGGATTTATTAAATCTCTTTTAATTATACACCTTAATTAAATAATAAAACCATAAGGGTGCAATTTGAACTTTTTCAAAACTTAGGGTTTTAGAATTTAACACCTTTTAAAATTAAACTTTTTAATTAAAATTTAAATTCAAAAACTTGAGGGCAAGTTTTGAAACATTTCAAATCATTAGGGTTTAGAATTTAAATATTTCAAATCAAACCTGTTAATCAAAATTTAAATTTCAAAACTTGAGGGCAAGTTTTGAAACTTTTCAAAACACAAAGGATCCATAGCAAATAATTTAAATTAAACAATTAATTTAATGATTATCTAAATTTGACATAGTCAATATTACTTGCAAGACAATATACCAATTTAATTCAAATAATCAATTATTATCATATAAGGAAATTATCATTCAATCAAATGGTAATTATCTTTTGTTTGGTCAATGATATACTCAAATATATGATAAAATTCAGATATTAATGACCCAAAGCAATTGAGGCAAGTATCCTCAAGCAAAATAGCAAGAAATCCCAAAATTTGCCCTTACTGACGCTCGAACTCGCCAAGTTGAAGCTACTCGCCGAGTCCACTATGGAACTCGCCAAGTTCATCAGTCAGGGGCACAAAAAACTGATTTTCAAAGCTTGAACAAATAATCAAGGGATCAATACAATAGAAACCAATCAAGGCTCTGATACCACTGTTGGGTTTTAGCCATAAGAACATCCTATGTGCTCATGCAAACCCTAATGCTAGGATCTAGGTTTCTCTATTGTAGATGCATTCATCCAAGACTTTAAACCCTAGATCTAGCATATGATAATCGATATTAATATATGAATTAGGGTTTAGATCATACCTTGATTGTTATGTAACAATAACAATCTCAAATCCTCCTTGTAATGTCTTTAGAAAGCTTAGAGTCACAAGTGTCACTCCTCTAATGGCTCACAAACACCAAGAGCAAGAGGATGAAGAAGAATAAGAGAGGAGGCACCCAAAAACGTGTGGAAACCCTAAGGAAACTCTTCGCCACCTTTTCGGTGCTCTAGGGATCCTTAAATAGTGAGTCTATTAGGGTCATCTAACAAGGAAACCCTAATTTGACTGCTTAGGCCCTAAGCAACCCATGGACTCCCTCCTTAGAGGCCTAGGACAATTTCTAATGGGTTTCCCCATAGAATCCGTCCACCCCTCTAATATGGAGTCCATTAGCCCAATATTCAACTATCATACAATTGACAGTTCTAGTCCCTTAAGTTTAATTAATGTCTTTTAGCCACAAAATTAATTCTTAATTAATTATTAACTAATATTAATTAAACAATATGGTTTCTCCTTTAATATATTATTCTTATAATATATTAATAAATCATAATTAATCCACTCTCTCTCTCTCTCTCCATAATTCATCCTATCAAGTTGCTTTGGTGAAGGCAACCCAAAAGGACCATGCACCATCGGGTCAAGTACACACCAAAATAGTTAGGGACTTAGATACTAATCCAACAAAGGGGTAGTCCAATACACGAATATGTTAGATAGTAGGTATGTTATATGGTGTTTGATATGATGGGGGAACTCAATAAGCTTTGTGTTTACGGATGTTAGTTTTTGTTTTAGGTCCTTCTTCTTCAAAGGGAAAGGAGGCAACACGGTATCAACAAATCACACACATGATTTTCCGCACGTGATATTCTCGGGATTTGTACTCTGACATTATTACTATTTTATGATATGGTTTTGAGACATGTGATCTATGGTTTTTATGGAATGAATTAACTTGATAATATTTTCTTATAATTTTTTTTTATAAATCGCTACATCAAAAATGGAATTTTTGGTCCGTATTTTTCGGATGTTACAAGCTGCTATCAGAGCCTTGGTTTGAGGGATTCAGACGCAACTTTGGGGGTGTCTGGACTTAAATCGAGGTTTTAAAAGATTTTCAAGAAAATAGTTTTTCTAAAGTTTAAAAGAAAGATTTTTGAGAACGAACAAAGTTTGTGATGCGTGCAATCGGCCTAGCTCAAGTAAGTTTTCCCCAAGATACCCAAACATGTTTATTATGATGTATAAAATGACTATGGAAACTGCATGCTAGATTAGGGATGAGGACTAGGAAGGATGCCTTATATTCCTACTATATGTATGAGAACTGAATGCTATATTAGGGCTACGTATCTAGGAAGATGCCTTATGTGCCTGCTATATGTGCTTAATGAATTTCATGTTAGAATTGAGTAGTCAGTGATATAATGGCCTGGGTAGGATATTCTTGGTTTGGGTCACGCGATGCCCGAATGTTGCTTGCTTTGTGCTTTTAGAAGTTCTAGTTCTATTTAGCTAACTAGAAAACAAATACGTTAAGTTACATATTCTGAGGACTAAATTGTTGGATTAATGTCTATGTCCATAACTATAATTGGTGAGACTTGACCCGACCCAACATGGTCCATTTGGGTTGCATGGCATCATGCGTTTGGATAGACTATAATGAGAGAAATAACACTTAAGGTTTGTTAATATATTATAAGTTCTAATATATTATAAGATTATTTAAATTAGTATTGATCAAGAATTAATCTAGGATTAATTAAGTGATCAAAAGAAGACTAATTATATATATGGGTTGATTGTGTAAATCATCCATACTTGTATAGTGGGCTAAGACTCCATGGATTATCAAGTTGGGCTAAAACCCATAGGATGGTCCATGGATGCTCCATGGTGTATTTGAACCCATGGATCCAAGGAAATGGAAAGCCATGACAATTAGGGTTTACCCTAATTGTGACACTATATAAAGATCTTATTGTGACAAAATCGAAAACTAGAATATATGTGAAAGGGCTAGCCTGTTTCATGAAGTGTGTATGTTCTCTCAAGTCATTCCAAGTGCACATGATGTTGTATGAACCATTTGAGGTGTCACACTTGGGGCACTAGGCACTCAAGCTTCATGAAGACTTTCTACTTCAAAGAGGTATGTAATTCTAACTTGATATATTCATATGAATCATGTTATTATGCTAGTTAGGATGAATACCTTGGAAAGTTCATATTTGCTTGTATAATAGAGAAAACATAGATCCAATGTATTTAGCGTTGCATGTACACTTAGGAGTGTTACAATGCTCAAAACCCAACATAAATAATTTTAAAAGGTTAGGTCTATCCCTATTTCGTAGCTCTTGTTTGAGTCCAACCATTACAGGGTAGGACCTCTCACTCAAAGAATTATCTGGTCTTAGTGATATATGATGGTATTCGTGAGCTATTTAGGTAAAGGTAGCAGGGATTTCTTATGTAGTTAATGGCCGAAAATAGGTGGGAGAGTTACCCTAGGGTTAGCCTAGGATGACATTAGTGCAACGAGCAGTAGTAGTAGAAGGGACCTGGTAAAGTCTAGCTAATCCTAGAGGAAAGTACGGATAGATGTCGAAGGTAATATGGGCACGTACTATTGAAAGCAGAGGATCCGTACTCAAGTCAAAGAGGGATGAGATAGAACCAGGGAACTTGTAGAATATGTGAGGCCTTTTGAGGTTATGTATGACCCTGATGATTATGTGTTTTGTTTCAGAATGGTGGTGACACATCATGGATCAGGAGGTTCAGGGTCTGGGTAACGATTAGGTTTAGGTTCCGACCCAGTTGATGACGGACTACGCGAGTTCATCACGTCGGAGATCACGAGAGGCATCCTTAAGGCGCCCCCAGTGATTTTCGGATCGATCATGCAAAGGGATCATCGAACTGATGGAGAAGCACCTTAGGGCGTTCAGGAGTGACATGGCATCTAGCCAGTCCGGGACACGTACACTCTCCTTCAATGACTTTAGGGGATGTGGTGAGCCAGACTTCCATGGGGTGAAGGACCCTATTGTTGTTAGGAGGTGGATTGCAGACATCGAGTCCGATCAGTTGACGAGCTTCTGCCCTAAGGGGTCGAAGGTCCGCTATGTTGCAGGTTGTTTAAGAGACCGAGCTTGAGATTCGTGGGAGGCAGTCATTAATTCTTTGGGAGCCCCAACCATTGAGGCTATGACCTGGTCGGACTTTGTTACCAGGTTTAGGGTTAAGTTTGTGCCAGTTGTGGAGATTCAGCAGCTATCCAGGGAGTTTCTTGACATGAGACAGACGACTGAACCGGTGGCAGAGATTACCACCAAGTTCAAGGAGAGGGCCTTACTGGTACCTTAGTATGTGGGGGACGAGGATCTGAGGAAGACCCTGTACTATTACATGTTGAGATCTGACATCCGGAAACATGTCAGCAACTCAGCATGCCCGAACTTAGAGGACATAATAGCCTGGGCGAGAGAGAGAGAGAGAGAGAGAGAGAGAGAGAGAGAAAAGAGAGAGACATTGATATCAAGCACATCCGGAAGAGGAAGGAGGAGGCCGGGCAGGTTACTGGGGTTTCAGGGAAGAAACCCAAGGGATCTGGCACTAGGTCGAAGGGCCAGCAGGGCCAGCGCCGCTGTGGGAAATGCGGAAAGACTCATGAGGAGGTTTGTAGACTAGGATCATCAGGCTGCTATAATTGCAGCAAGCGTGGGCACTTTGGTAGGGTTATACTTCCCCTACCCCCACCCTTCAGACGTTAGACTTGATTTTCTTCCATTGCAATCAAAAGGGACATGAAAAGGCGAACTTCCCGAGGTTGATATCAGGAGCGCCAGTGGCGGCGCTAGCTCCAACGATGATGCAAATCATGGATAGTTGACATGGCAAGACATATGGTCCAGTGGCGAGGAGCCAAGCATTCTAGCTGACCGCCAAGGAGGCATGTGTCGCATCGGATGTGGTGATGGGTATGTTTTCTTCTCCATAACTCTTGTTACATGTCGTTTATGATACTTATGTCCTATGTTTTATGTGTTGTTTAGGATCGTTCCATGTGAACGGTATCCCAGTTCAGGTGTTATTCGATTTGGGGACTACCCGATCATTTGTCTCCCTTGCACTTAGCAAAAGGTTTTTTGAGTCTTCGGAGATGTTGGATTGTCCTCTAGAGGTCAAGATTGCAAATGACTGATCTATACGAGCATCAGAGGTTTTCATAGATTGCATTTTGAGGTTGTACGAAGAGTGATACCTAGTGGATTTGGTTCCCATTCCATTGCGTGGGAACAAGGTTATCATAGGCATGGATTGGCTGAGCCATAATAGGGCGGTGATCGACTGTGCGCAGAAATTGGTACGTTTCATGACCCCAAGTGAGGGAGAGCTGGTGATTCAGGGTGAGAGGATGCAGTGTGGACCAGCCATTTATTCAATAATGAGAGCTAGGCGCTACCTTCAACATGGTTGAGTAGGGAATGTCGCATACATTATGAATGCACGTGAGGCACGTAAGGAGACTGTAAGTGATGTACCAGTGGTGCGAGTGTACCCAAACATATTTCCAGAGGAGCTGCCTGGGGTACCTCTAGAGAGACAGGTGGAGTCAGGATCGACCTACTCCCTAGTGCGGCTCCGATAGCCAAGGAACCATATCAATTGGGTCGTCCTGAGATGTAGGAATTGTCTACACAACTGCAGGAGCTATTAGACAAAGGATTCATTAGGCCGGACAGTTCTCCTTGGGGAGCCCCGATCATTTTTGTGAAGAAGAAGGATGTGTTGTATCGGATGTCTATAGACTACCGGGAGCTGAACAAGGTAACGGTAAAGAACCGTTTCCCGCTCTCGAGGATTGATGATCTATTCGACCAGCTACAAGGGGCATCTTGGTTTTCCAAGATGATTTGCGTTCAGGCCACCATCAAAGGGCCAGTAGGGCCAGCGCCGCTTTGGGAAATGCGGAAAGACTCATGAGGAGGTTTGTAGACTAGGATCATCAGGCTGCTACAATTGCAGCAAGCGTGGGCATTTTGGTAGGGTTATACTTCCCCTACCCCCACACTTCAGATGTCAGACTTGATTTTCTTCCATTGCAATCAAAAGGGACATGAAAAGGCCAACTTCCCAAGGTTGATATCAAGAGCGCCAGTAGCGGCGCTAGCTCTAACGATGATGCAGATCATGGATAGCTGACATGGCAAGACATATGGTCCAGTGGTGCGGAGCCAAGCATTCCAGCTGACCACCAAGGAGGCATGTGTCGCACCGGATGTGGTGATGGGTATATTTCTTCTCCATAATTCTTGTTATATGTCGTTTATGATACTTATGTGCTATGTTTTATGTGTTGTTTAGGATCGTTCCAAGTGAACGGTATCCCAAATTCAGGTGTTATTCGATTTGGGGACTACCCGATCATTTGTCTCCCTTACACTTAACAAGAGGTTTTTTGAGTCTTCGAAGATGTTGGATTGTCCTCTAGAGGTCAAGATTGCAAATGACCGATCTATACGAGCATCAGGGGTTTTCAGAGATTGCGTCTTGAGGTTGTACGAAGAGTGATACCTAGTGGATTTGGTTCCCATTCCATTGCGTGGGAACAAGGTTATCATAGGCATGGATTGGTTGAGCCCTAATATGGCGGTGATCGACTGTGCGCAGAAATTGGTATGTTTCAGGACCCCAAGTGGGGGAGAGCTGGTGATTCAGGGTGAGAGGATGCAGCATGGACCAGCCATTTATTCAGTAATGAGAGCTGGGCGCTACCTTCAACATGGTTGAGTAGGGAATGTCACATATGTTATGAATACATATGAAGCATGTAAGGCGACTGTGAGTGATGTACCAGTGGTGCGAGTGAACCCAAACATATTTCCATAAGAGCTACCTAGGGTACCTCTAGAGAGACAGGTGGAGTCAGGATCGACCTAGTCACTGGTGCGGCTCCGATAGCCAAGGAACCATATCGTTTGGGTCGTCCTGAGATGTAGGAATTATCTACACAACTACAGGAGCTATTAGAAAAAGGATTCATTAGGCCGGATAGTTCTCCTTGTGGAGCCCCGATCCTGTTTGTGAAGAAGAAGGATGTGTTGTATTGGATGTCTATAGACTACCGGGAGCTGAACATGGTAACGGTAAAGAACCGTTTCCTGCTCTCGAGGATTGATGATCTATTAGACCAGCTACAAGGAGCATCTTGGTTTTTCAAGATGGTTTGCGTTCAGGCTACCATCAGATGAGGCTCAGAGATAAGGATGTGCAAAAGACTACTTTCCGAACTTGCTATGGCCACTACGAGTTCGTGGTGATGCCCTTTGGTCTCACTGATTCTCCTGCCGCGTTCATGGACCTCGTGAACTGCATATGCAGACTGATGTTGGACCAGTCTGTGATTGTATTTATTGATGACATCTTGGTTTACTCCAAGACGTTGGAGCAGCATGAGGAGCACTTGCGGGAGGTGTTGGATACCCTGAGGAGGGAGAGCTTTTATGCCAAGTTCTCCAAGTGCGAGTTCTGGTTGCACGAAGTGCAGTTTTTGGGGCACCTTGTCAATCAGAATGGGATTTAGGTTAACCCGGCCAAAGTAGTGGCCATGATGAGATGGGAGGTTCTGAAGTCTCCATATGAGATTTGGATTTTCCTTGGGTTAGCAGGCTATTACCAGAGTTTCATTTAGGACTTCTCTAAGATAGCAGTACCCTTTTCCCGGCAGACGAAGAAAGCTGTTTTCTTTCGATTAGGGCCTGACCAGTAGGCAGTGTTCGAGACACTGAGAAAGAGGTTGTGCGACACGCCTATCTTAGCCCTGCCAGTGGGCGTGGAGTATTGATGTAGAGGGGGCATGTCATCGTTTACGCCTCGAGGCAGCTGAAGCATCACGAGGCGAACTACCCTACGCACGATTTGTAGTTGGGGGCAGCTGTTTTCGCCCTCTTGATTTGGCGAAACTACCTCTATGTGGTCTGTTGTGCCATTTATATGGACCACAAGAGTTTAAGTTACCTCATGGATCAGCTAAATCTGAACATGTGGCAGTGTTGGTGGCTAGATGTAGTGAAGGATTACAATTGTGAGATCCTCTACCGATCGGGGAAGGCCAACGTTGTGTCCGATTTGCTTAGCTGCAAGTCAACCCCGATAAGAGACATTTTCTTGAGGATGAAGGTGATGACTCCATTTTTGGAGCGGATTCGAGAGGCGCAGGTTGAAGGTATGAAGGAGGAGTGCTGGAAGTGTGAGCGGATCATAGGCCAGGTGGCCTCGTTCGACTATGACAACTGTAGGCTACTAACCCTGCATGGGAGGGTCTGGGTTTCATACTGGGGCACAGTGCGGTGGATTTTTATGGATGAGGCCCTGACTACTAGTGGCCATCCCAAGGTGACGAAGATGTATATAGATCTTCTCCCTGACTACTGGTGTCCCTGCATGAAGCGGGATGTAGCCTGTGATGGGTTTTGAGCATTCTAACACTTCCTAAGTGTACATGCAACCCTAATAACCTTGGATCTATGTTTGTCTAATTTGTCATGCAAAGTTGAATTCCAAGGTTATATTCCTATCTAGCATACATGGGGAACAATTTTAACATAAAGTATAGATAGAATAACTTACCTTGTTGTTGCTTGTGTTCCTTGAAACCTTGTGAGCCTAGCACCTCAAGTGGTGATGCCTCAAATGCTTCACACAACACCAAATGCTCTTGGAAGAACTTATGAGAGTATACTCACTTCTTCAAATCGGCCAAGCCCTCTATTTCTTTGTTGCAACCGATTTTGGTGGAGATTATGTTTCTTATATAGTGTTGACACATCTAGGGTTAAACCCTAATGTGTCATGACTCTTCATTTCCATGACCCATGGGTTTGTAACTCCCATGGAGCATCCATGGAGCATCCTATGGGTGGAACCCAACTTGATGATCCATGGAGCCTTTTAGCCCACTATACAAGATATCGATGATTTACTTAATCAACTCATATATTTAATTAGTTATCTTTTGATCACTTAATTAATTATAAATTAATTCTTGATCAAACTAATCAAATAATATTATTAATATATTAGAACTTATAATATATTAATAATCTCCAAGCGTTATTTCTCTCATTTAGTTTATCCAATTGCATGGTGCCATGCAACCCAAATGGACCATGCCGGGTCGGGTCAAGTACATACCAGAAATAGTTATGGACTTAGACACCTTATCCAACAGTCTCCCACTTGGATAAGTCTAGTAACTATTACTGCAAGTATGACTTCAGGAACCGATCAGCAATCGTAGCTCT
Source organism: Lactuca saligna (assembly GCF_052625555.1). Lineage (NCBI taxonomy): Eukaryota > Viridiplantae > Streptophyta > Magnoliopsida > Asterales > Asteraceae > Lactuca > Lactuca saligna. Next base: position 77,600,286 of record NC_136423.1, on the reverse strand, counting down.
TTACAAGGTTTCTCGAAACTTGAGAAGAAGATGGTACGCCATTTAAGATAAGTGATCATATAATCCTCTGTTCTAGATATCAGTCGGACAAATACATGGAACAATGTCTTACTTATTGTCCAACATTTGTTTCCCGATTTCCGATTTGTTTGACAAAGAACTTTATTGAACACATCAATCTAGTTCTGACCGGACCCGGTACATAGGTCAAAACAAAATCATCGAGGGGCCCAGATATCAGCTTCTAATCCAAGAAGAAACAGATAAACTTCGACTCATATGTTTGTTCTACTACTCATTGAATTACACATAAGAGCACGATTTTATAACATCGAGTTACCAATGCGTTTTTCGTACAATCAATGCATAACCAACTCGTAAGTAACAAATCATATCTCTAGGTTTAAAGACTTATATGATATTACTGTCTCACGATCACTCGAGATAGAATTCCATGAAGTGATTCCAGTGAGCGTGGGTTGAGTCCAATGCTCAGAACTTATAAGCACTCATGATTGTTGTAGCCTTGTCCCAGACCTCTACAATCAAACATGACAGTCTTGATTCATACCTACTTCCGACATATGACCGACTGTGGAGGTTTGAATAATATGTTATACCAAACAAAATTATTCTGGAAGTCAAAACATGCAAAAGAAATATAGTAAACGATCGACAAGAGATAGCAACACTTTACTCATAAATAAAACACTTTTATTCATCATCAAATGTCAAATACACTTTACAAATTTCGAGATTATCTAACTACTAAATCTAATATCATCCTTCAGCCCTATGCTCCGAGCATGCTGGAGATGCTTAACCCGAGTCAGTCCCTTCGTGAGGGGATCTGCTGGGTTCTCATCCGATGATACCCTCTTTGCCACGAGGAGTCCTTCTTCGATCCGATATCTGATGAAATGGTATTTTCTGTCGATGTGTCTGGATCTCCCGTGATCCCTTGGTTCCTTGGCTAAGGCAACAACACTTTCACTATCACAGAAAATTTCCATCGGCTCTTTAATAGCTGGTACAACTCCAAGGTCTCCAATGAAGTTCCTCAGCCATAACGCCTCCTTTGCCGCTTCGCTAGCTGCAATATACTCTGATTCACAAGTAGAATCTGCCACTGTCTCTTGCTTGGAACTCTTCCAAGAAATTGCTCCTCCATTTAGGGTAAAGACCCAGCCCGACTGAGAGCGGAAGTTATCCCTATCAGTCTGGAAGCTAGCATCACTATACCCTACAACTCTCAAGTCATCACTCCCACCGAGGGTAAGGACCCAGTCCTTAGTCCTTCGTAGGTACTTGAGAATATTCTTTACCGCAGTCCAGTGTGCCTTGCCAGGATTCCCTTGAAACCTGCTAACCATGCTCAAGGCAAAGGCTATATCAGGTCGAGTACACGTCATAGCATACATGATCGAACCTACAGCCGAAGCATAAGGTACTCGACTCATTTCTGCTATCTCAGCCTCAGTGCTAGGGCTTTGTGTCTTACTCAGCTTGGCGCTACTCTGGATGGGTAACTCTCCTTTCTTGGAGTTTTGCATTCTGAATCTCTTCAGAATCTTCTCCAAGTAGGTACTTTGACTAAGTCCAATTAGTCTTTTACTCCGATCTCTCATGATTCTTATCCCCAAAATATAGGCAGCTTCACCAAGGTCCTTCATAGCGAAACACTTTCCAAGCCAGGACTTTACTTCCTGCAAGGTTGGAATGTCGTTTCCTATGAGTAGTATGTCATCCACATACAATACCAAAAAGCTAACTATACTCCCACTAGCCTTGACATATACACAAGATTCATCTTCACTCCTAGAAAAGCCAAATTCCTTGACCTTTTCATCAAAGCAAAGATTCCATCTGCGAGGTGCTTGCTTTAATCCATAAATGGATTTCTCAAGCTTACACACTCTATTAGGGTACTCGTTACTGACAAAACCCTCTGGCTGACTCATGTAAACATCTTCAGCCAACTTCCCATTAAGGAAAGCGGTTTTGACATCCATTTGCCAAATTTCATAGTCATGAAATGCGGCTATGGCTAACAGAACCCGAATAGACTTAATCTTGGCTACCGGAGAAAAGGTCTCATCATAGTCCACTCCAGGAATTTGAGAGAAGCCCTTTGCAACCAGTCTAGCCTTATAAGTGTGTACTTTACCATCCATGTCGGTCTTCTTCTTGAAGACCCATTTGCACCCTACAGTCTTTCGACCTGGTACATTCTCAACCAAGTTAAAAACTCGATTGTCATACATGGATTGTATCTCGCTATCCATAGCCTCTTTCCATTTGGCAGACTCGGGGTCCGCCATGGCTTCCTCGTAGCTGTTAGGGTCATCATGACTTACTAGTGTCTCATCACTAATAAGTGTCTCACCTTCTGCAGTAATATGGAATCCATAGTAATGCTCAGGTGCACTCCTAACTCTCGTGGAACGCCTCAGAGGTACAGATTTGTCAATTGGCTCAACAGAAGTTTCCTCCTCAAGTTGAGGGCTAGAGTTTGAAGTTCCTTCACCACTTGACTCTTGAATTTCTTCAAGATCAACTTGCCTCCCACTGTCTCCTTGGCTTATAAACTCTCTTTCTCGAAAGACTCCTCTTCTTGCTACAAAGACCACGTTGTCACTAGGTCTGTAGAAGAGGTAACCAAAGGATTGCTGTGGGTAGCCGATGAAAATACACCTCTCGCTTCGGGGTTTGAGCTTATCATGAGTCTCGCGTCTCACGAAAGCCTCGCATCCCCAAATCTTGATGTGGTCTAGTTTAGGTACTTTACCAGTCCACATCTCGTGAGGAGTTTTGGCAACTTTCTTTGTAGGGACTAGATTAAGGATATGGGCGGCAGTCTCTAAGGCATACCCCCAGAATGAGATTGGTAGCGAAGCTCGACTCATCATGGAACGAACCATGTCCAACAAGGTTCGATTACGCCTCTCAGCCACACCATTCAACTGCGGTGTCCTGGGAGGTGTCAATTGTGAGACAATCCCACATTCCTTTAGATAGTCGAGGAACTCTGAACTAAGATACTCACCACCTCGATCGGATCGAAGCATCTTAATGTTCCTGCCCAATTGATTCTCGACTTCCTGTTTAAATTCCTTAAACTTCTCGAAAGTCTCTGACTTATGCTTGATTAAGTAGACATATCCATATCTACTGTAATCATCGGTAAAAGTCAAATAATAACGATTAGCATCCCTTGTGGCATGTTTGAATGGTCCACACACATCCGTGTGTATAAGGTCCAACAAACCTTCACCCCTTTCACATGAGCCTGTGAAGGGTGACTTTGTCATTTTTCCAAGTAAGCATGATTCGCAACTATCATTTGACTTTAGATCAAACGACTCCAAGACTCCATCCTTTTGGAGTTGGCCTATGCGTTTCTTGCTTATATGTCCAAGACGACAATGCCATAATGATGCTTTATCCAAGTTATTATTATTAGTAGAATCAATACACAAAACATTATTTCCTAAGTTATCTACAATAGATACAACTTCATACACACCATCACAAGGTAATGCTTTAAAATAAAGTACATTATTAAAGAAAGCATTAATCGAACCAACTTCATTATCAAACGAAAAGGTGAAACCTTGTTTGTACAATGCATGAAAGGAAATAATATTTCTTGCCATTTCTGGCGAATAACAACATTTATTCAAATCTAAATTTAACCCACTACTTAGCGATAAAGTATAAACTCCAATCTTGGTGACAGGTGTAACTTTCCTATTCCCCATGATTAAGTTTATTCTTCCTTGCTCCACATTCTCACTTCTTCCTAGTCCCTGCAAGTCACAACAAATATGAATTCCGCAACCTGTATCAAGGACCCAAGATTTCGAATGGGGTGAGTTATTAGAAATGATAGTGTAAATACCTGCATGGTTGGGTTTGACTTTCCCATCCTTTACATCTTGCTGGTACTTTGGGCAGTTCCGCTTCCAATGAGCTTTTTCGTGGCAATAGAAGCATTCAGCCTCTTTTGGGTCAGAAGAAGGAGTAATGAAACCTTTCTTGGTTCCACTTGAAGAAGAGCCATCAAGGGTCCGAGCCTTGGTACCCTTTGAAGATCTCTTTCTCTTCCTCCCTCGACTTTGCCCGATTGCCAAGACCGGAGTTGTTTCTGGAGTAGGAGTGATAGCAACTGACTTCCCCTTAAGACCTGTTTCTGCGGTCTTGAAAAGTCCCTGAAGTTTGCTGAGGGTGACCTCTTCCTTGTTCATGTGATATGTCATGCGGAATCGATCATAGCACGATGGTAAGGAGTGCAAAATGATATCTATTGCAAGCTCCTAAGGGAAGTTCACATTGAGCTTCAGCAAAAGATCCACATACCTTTGCATTTTCTGCATGTGGCTCGTGACGGACTCTCCGTCCTTCATCATGGTTGTTATCATGGAGCAGATGACTTCGTACCTCTCTTGTCATGCACTTTGATGGTATCTTTCCATCAAATCTTGGTGCATTTCATAAGGGTAGAAATCTTCATAAGACTTTTGGAGTTCAGCTGTCATGGTGGCTAACATGATGCAAGCCACCTTGGTTGCATCTCTTTCATGAGCATGAAAGTCAGCGATCTCCTGGGGAGTTGCAGTGGACTCGTCAATTTCCTTAAGCTCCTTGTCAAGGACATATTCTTTGTCCTCGTAGCGGGTAATCATCCTGATGTTTCTGATCCATTTGTTGAAGTTGGATCCATCAAAGGTGACTTTCCCACATAGACTCATAAGAGTAAAGGAGCCATTAGGATTCGAGCCATAAGCATTAGTTGAAGACATCTGAAAAAAAGAACAAGTTTAGTTTAGATTTAAGAGAGTCCTTAATAAAACACCCAAATGTAATATTAAGGCTAGGATCCAATCACAATATAATATAACTTAGAAGAGGTATGCCGTAATCTAAGCTATACCATATTTGAAAGGTAGGTGAATGACGATTCACCAATTTCCACCACGAAAACCGAAATAATAAATATTTAGTTTTTATTGGTTTTAGAAATTCCTAGATTCTTTGAGATCCAATGAACTTTTCAAAGGCATGTTTCAATCTCGGGAGTGCCCTCCAAGTTTTGTGACTGGGATGCCGAGGATCACAAAACGAGGTGTGAAGTAACCATGCAAATCACTTGGTACCCTTAAAGTTTATCACTCAATCGATGTGCCGGTAAACCACACACGCTCCACCGATACTATAATAAACCTTAAGTCACCCTTTACCTACCTTGTTAAGTCCAAGTTAGTGTGCCGGTTAACCACACACGCTCCACCAACGACTCAGACAAAGTGTAAAGTGTAATTTCATGGATTAGCACCTTATTCACATTTTTCCTAAAGTAACTAAGATTGGGAATTTAATAAACATTTAGTTACTTTATATATTCATCATACTTTGAATGAGAATTTATAAGTCCTTGTCTTACCCGTTCGGCTAACGACCCTCCACCAGTCAAGCAAGCGGTGGGTGAGAATATTCACCCATTAAGTCACCATTTTATAGGCAACAACCTTATACCCACCTTATAGACCGGCTTCGTGAATGAGGCGTACTAGCGGTAAGACGACTTGTTCTTATACATATATATATAATTATTAAATCATCATAATATAAGTATAAGGGTTGAATTTTAACTTTTAAAATTCTAGAGGTTGGAACTAAAGTTTTAACTTAACTTTACTTGTTCCAAAACTTGAGGGCAAGTTTTGTAACTTTCAAAACTTTTCATTTCTTGTAACTTATGAGTTTAATAGAGTCATAAACTGAAGACTCTTCATTTTTATAACTCTTGTGTTTTCTTAATGGTTTTAACTCAAGTGTGACTCTTGGTTTTCCATAACTTAAGGATAAGTTATGGACTCCATTAAAACACATTATGATCAAGAATTAAACTACCAAATAGGTTACAAATAATTCCTATGATCATCTAAAACATCATAAGAACAAGAACATGAATATGAACATAATCAAAAATTACATAAAACTTTGTAATTTTGATAACTAGTTGTTGTAAATGAATTAGCAAAACATTACACCACCAAAAACAAGTTTACATTTACTAAAACAGTTTAGGGTAATGTTTCTAATTCATTTTCCAGCAACTGAATCGAAATTCTGCACTCATTCGACCCTACTCGCCGAGTGCATGAACATGACTCGCCGAGTTGGTTGAAGATACACATGGACTCGACGAGTCCCCCCTATGGACTCGACGAGTCCGATCGCAGACAGCAAATTTTCGATTCTGTTTTCAACTTTTAAGAACAAATAAGAACAAACAAGCCTAGGCTCTGATACCACTGATGGGTTTTGAGCATTCTAACACTTCCTAAGTGTACATGCAACCCTAATAACCTTGGATCTATGTTTGTCTAATTTTTCATGCAAAGTTGAATTCCAAGGTTATATTCCTATCTAGCATACATGGGGAACAATTTTAACATAAAGTATAGATAGAATAACTTACCTTGTTGTTGCTTGTGTTCCTTGAAACCTTGTGAGCCTAGCACCTCAAGTGGTGATGCCTCAAATGCTTCACACAACACCAAATGCTCTTGGAAGAACTTATGAGAGTATACTCACTTCTTCAAATCGGCCAAGCCCTCTATTTCTTTGTTGCAACCGATTTTGGTGGAGATTATGTTTCTTATATAGTGTTGACACATCTAGGGTTAAACCCTAATGTGTCATGACTCTTCATTTCCATGACCCATGGGTTTGTAACTCCCATGGAGCATCCATGGAGCATCCTATGGGTGGAACCCAACTTGATGATCCATGGAGCCTTTTAGCCCACTATACAAGATATGAATGATTTACTTAATCAACCCATATATTTAATTAGTTATCTTTTGATCACTTAATTAATTCTAAATTAATTCTTGATCAAACTAATCAAATAATATTATTAATATATTAGAACTTATAATATATTAATAATCTCCAAGCGTTATTTCTCTCATTTAGTTTATCCAATTGCATGGTGCCATGCAACCCAAATGGATCATGCCGGGTCGGGTCAAGTACATACCAGAAATAGTTATGGACTTAGACACCTTATCCAACAGCCTGGTGCGTTGAGAGATACCTGACCTGTAGGAAGGTCAAGGCAGAGTACCAGAGGCCTCACAACAACATGCAATCGTTAGATATCCCTATGTGGAAGTGGGAGGACATTACTATTGATTTCATCATGAAGCTTCCCAGGACCGCACGTGGAGTGGATTCGATTTGGGTTATCGTGGTTCGATTGACCAAGAGTTCCCATTTCATTCCAATCTAAGAGAGCAGTTTGGCTTTGAAGCTGGACGACATCTACATCAGAGAGGTAGTAGCTCGACATGGAGTGTCAGTCTCTGTGATTTCTGACAAAGATGTGCGATTTACTTCCAGATTCTGGAAGAAATTTCATGACGAGTTGGGTACTCATCTACACTTTAGAACAACCTTCCACCCACAGACAGATGGTCAGAGCGAGCGGAGTCAATGGACAATCTAGACTATGGAGGATATTTTGTGGGTGTGCGTCCTAGACATCGGTGGTATCTGGGATACCTACCTTCCCTTGGTAGAGTTTTCCTACAATAATAGCTTCCACACGAGTATCGACTGTCCATCCTTCGAGATGTTGTATGGGAGGAAGTGCAGAACCCTGATATGTTGGGGTGAAGTTGGACAGAGGGTCATGGGGAGTACCGAAGTGGTACTCAAGAAAATGGAGAGGATACTTCAGGTCATGAACAAGCTTTAGACTACTCAGAGTCAGCAGAAGAGCTTCACCGATAGACGCGGATCGGACCTAGAATTCCAGGTCGAGGATATGGTTCTCTTGAAGGTGTCACCTTCGAAAGGTATCATCCGGTTCACGAAGCGGGGAAATTTGGGCCCCAGGTGCATTGGTCCTTTCAGGGTTGCATCCCGGATGGGCAAGGTGGCGTATAGGATGGATCTGCCAGTCGAGCTTAGTCAGATCCACAGTACCTTTCAAGTCTCCCAGCTGCAGAAGTTCCTAGTGGATGACTCCGCGGTGGAACCTTTAGAGGATATTCAGGTGGACAACAACCTGAACTACATTGACCAACCAGTATCCATCCTCGACAGGAAGACAAAGGATCTGAGGAACAAGAAGGTCGAGTTGGTGAAGGTGCAATCGCAGCATCACTAGGGCTCAGAATGGACTTGGGATCCGGAGGACGAGATAAAGGAGCATGTAGTGACAAACAACATGGTTTTGTTGGCTTTTGAGCATTCTAACACTCCTAAGTGTACATGCAACCCTAAATACCTTGGATCTATGTTTTCTCTATTATACATGCAAATAAGAACATCCAAGGTATTATCCTAATCTAGCATACAAAACAATGAGTGTAACAAGATAGAATACATACCTCTTTGATGTAGAAAGTCTTCATGAAGCTTGAGTGCCTAGCCCCAATAGTGTGGAAGCCTCAAATGGAATCACAATCATCAAAACACTTAGAATAACTTGAGAGAGTTCTACATTTCATGAAATCGACTAGCCCTCTTCTTCACTTTCTAATGTGATTCTTGTGGCCGATTTTGTCAAGAATAAGATCTTTATATAGTGTTACAATTAGGGTAAATCCTTAATTGTCATGGCTTTCCATTTCTTTGGATCCATGGGTTTAAATACACCATGGAGCATCCATGGACCATCCTTTGGGTTTTAGCCCAACTTGATTATCCATGGAGCATTAGCCCACTATATAAGTATGGATGATTTACACAATCAACCCATATATTTAATTAGTCTTCTTTTGATCACTTAATTAATCCTAGATTAATTCTTGATCAATACTAATTAAATCATCTTATTATTCTTATTATTAATATACTAGAACTTATAATATATTAATAACCATAAGTGTCTTATTTCTCTCATTATAGTCTATCCAAGTGCATGATGGTATGCAACCCAAATGGACCATGCCGGGTCGGGTCAAGTCTTACCAATTATAGTTATGGACTTAGACATTAATCCAACAGTCTCCCACTTGGATAAGTCTAAAACTATTATTGCGTATGACTTCAGGAACCAACTGGCAATCGTAGCTCTCAAAAGCTTCTGTCGAACTCTGACCTTGTAGATGAACTCTGACCTTGTCAATGACTTGTCCATTAGATAAGGGATCATATATTCCTCCATTCTAGATATCATATGGACTGAGACATGGATTATAATCATTCTCTTTGTCCATTTGTTGTTTCCCGATTTCCAATTTATGACGACTGACTAATTGAACAAATCAAATCAGTCCTGGCCCGGCCGAGCACTTCCATTTGTCATCATCAAATCATCGAGGGGCCCACAGATATCGCTTTTATCTCGAAGGTAAAAGGAATGGATAAACTTCAACTCATATGGCTTGTTCTACTACTTGTTGAATCATACACAAAGGCACGTTTTATAGCATCGAGTTACCAAATGCGTTTCGTGCAATCAATGTACTATCAACTCATAGTAACAACTCATATCTCTAGGTTTGAAGAATATAAAATATTATCGTCTCATGATCACTCGTGATAAAATCCATGAAGTGATTCCAATGAGCGCGGGTTGAATCCAATACTCATAACTTATAAGCACTCATGATTGTTGTAGCCCTTTGTCCAACACCTTAGACCTCTACAAGCCAACTCATGACAGTCTTAATTCATATCTACTTTCAACATATGACCAACTGCGGATGGTTTGAATAACTTAGTCATTCCGTAAGAATAACCTAGTTTATTCGGGAAGTCAAAACATGCAAAGTGAAACACAATAATAATTGAATCCAATATGGTCTTAGAACTTATTAATATAAATAAAACACCTTTTATTTATCACCATATGATTACACATTATTCATTGTATACTGTTTCAACTATCAACTTTACTCTTGAATTTAAAACAATAGTTGTCCCATGCTCCAAGCATGTACACTATGTTTTCTAAACACTAGTCATGCCACACACCAAGTATGCATACTATGTTTGTCTATGATCTTTTTCTTTGTAAACTCGATCCATTGAACACAACTTCAATGATTCTCTTTTCACACTCCCAAATCCTTACTGCAAATGCAAGAATTCCAAATTCATGTCATTTACTGAAATCTGTTAGATTCTAAACTTATATGCATTGATCCTCTTGTAATGATTATGAATGAAGTCAGAAAGACTTGACAACAACCATTACAGAGCATTCCAAAGGAGATCAGCTCCTTGGGAACATCCTTCTTGCATTAAGTTTCCTAATCTTACACAGATTGAATAATTTCTAACTTTGAAACATTTACAGATTCCATTTTGACTATCACTTCTGAACAAGAGTTTCCTCCTTACAGATTATGTCAATATGGTCCTTCCAGAATTATCACTATACTTCCAATTGTCCTTGAGAAACCAATATTTGGTAAACCTTAGATTGTCCTTGACAATTGTTTAATCCTTTTAGTCATATCCAGTTCTAAACCTTTTCCCTTCTTAATACCTCAGGCATTTGGAAACTTTTAGAAAGGATGAATATTATAGCACATGCAATCGATCCTATATCCGAAGCATATGGGACACGATTCATGATGTTTGACATAAAGACATGATACTAGACCAGTCTTTTGCTACAATATTTTTTTTATTTTATTTGCCATGTTTTCAAAATTTAACTATGAAGAGGGATGTCGTAGTCATAATCGAATTTTGAGAACGCAATATATATAGAATTTCCTTAAGTCGAACCATTCAGACATAAAATTCATATATATATATCCTTGACTAAAGATGATTAAAATCTCAATCCAAGCTTCTAGAATTGAAATGAAGTATAATTTTCTCTCCCTTAATTATAGCAAAAACGACTTTTTCAACCCCTGAAACTTCACGAATTGAAACTTTTGTTTTCTATAATTAACATTGCTAACTTGCAACTCTAATCATAATTATCATGCTCCCTCTAACATGATGATTATTAGCATAACACTTATGCTCTCACTAGCTCTGACATATTTCCAGAAGTCTGCTCGACTTCTAAAATTTATATTCATACACCCTTTCTTAGATAGCTCACATGTGTGTCTAAACAATTTTCAGAACTATGAAAAGGGATGTCGTAATCATAGTCTCAATTGCTTAGGCATTTGCCATTTCTCACAAGTTCATGTTAGTTTGCCGGTTAACCACACGCGCTCCACTAACGACTTTTGAAAAATGCAAATAACACAATTGCTATCTACATAAAATCTACTTAGTGAAAGCGTTTCCTCACCATCACTTTCATGAATCAGAGAGAAACCTTATGACACTTAGATTTTAAAGTGTATGAGTTCCTATCCATGTGAATTTGTTAAAACCATAATCACAAGATAAGGTTAGTGACAAATTCAGCCTTACACGGATTAGACTTGTTCAATCTTAGTTTCTTGTCACCTTGGTAGCACAAGGCCCACCAATGCTTCCAAGTTGAACTCTGATAACTCACATGAAAATTCAACTTATTTGAAGTAGGTACAGAAATAAGAATTATGTCAACACGATAGGTTGCAAACCCTAAGTCGTGTGCCAGTGATAAATTACAGGTTTTACTCTTGATTAAATCTTGAAACTCTTTCAGGATCTTTAAGGCTCCCACTGTCCTCTTGACATATAAGTTTCCCCAGTCAAGAACCATTCCTTGACAAAACAAATATTCAAGGGATAGTGCGGATTCTTATCAAGACTAACACTTCACACAATTGGTCTTAGTTGGTCTTTGTCTCATCCAAGACATCACAACTTACCAATCTCAAATGTACAAGAGTAGAAACATTTCACACTACATTTGATAAGTGTTTTAAACCTTACTTTATGTCACTCAAGGTTACAATCTTGAAGTAAGACTCTAAGAATTGTTTTGGAACGAAGTATGACTCATCTTTTTGATTTTAACCAATCCAACAATTCATGACCTCTCTTCTTAGCCATAACAATGCACTAAGACGTCCTTAGAGTATGAATTTGTGATATGGTTTCATAATCATTAAGATGATCATGAAATATGATACTAAAGTACTCTCCCATCTTTTCAGATTTGAGAAACTTTTATCTTTCTGCCTAATTTGATTCTTCTCATTTGTTTTGTCATACATTGTATCCTTTCCAATGTTACAAAATTATACATAACCTTATAAGTATAATCATATTTACTAATCTTTAGTAAATCATGACAAATCAATCTTTGTGGTGGACCTTGACCAGCGCACACCCAGTGTACCTAATTCCTTAGTCCTTCAATTGACTAACATATACATGTGATCAAAGAATTAGTCTTAATTTTCAAAGATGAAAATTCTCATTCATCATACAATACAACTTTTATGATTCCAAGTTTCTGTCCAATTGAAACTTGGGTGATGAAAAACTTTCTTCATTTGGTAAATTCAGACACTACCACAAATGGAGGAATAAATTTCATATTTCCACTCTTGCTCTTAATGGAATCATATAAGCAATAATTTTTCCTCAAATGCCATTGTAAGGATATTTCAAAATAAATATAATAAAAAAATTTATTTTATTTTAAAAACTTAGCGGAAAAACTTATCCTTACAATCCATATGAAAAACTTGTTGTTATCTATTCCTAAGCAACATCTCATAACTCCTAAGAAGTAGCTCAAGAATCCGATCTTCAAACTACGCGATAGAAATCCATTTACGCGATCAGATTCAGCATATTCTTTCTTTGAGTTTCTTCACTTTTTCTTTGATTCTTAAAACATCACCATGTGACACAGTCACATCATGTATCAAGAATCTCAGAATAGAAATTTAGCAGAGTTAGATAGTGGAATTTACCTGAAGTAAAGTTAAACTTATCGACTTTAACATCCTTAGGTAAATTATGGCAACTTTGCAACCAATGCCCCTTTCTTTGGCAATATAAACATATGGACCCTTTGATAATGGTACACGGGACTATCACAGACTCAGTTTTTCTCTTTACCATTTGGTCAACCGAGTTGACTATGGCCGGTCCCTTTCCATTGGGAAGAGAATGCTTTTCTGGATTTCCTGTGTCACTATTGTCAATGTCCATTCAAGTTTTGAGGAAGTTGATCTTAACAAATAGATAAGATCATTAAGGGTCTTGTCATAGTCTGTTTCATAGGCGTTCCAAAAGAACTTACTATGTGACTTAGAAAGTGATTGAACCACCAACTTTCTCAAGACCTTGACACCCAACTCTCCTGGCTTGTTAATATGTGACTACATCTCCAAGATGTGATCACACCTAGACCTTGCCTTGCCAATAGGACTTGAGTGACCTTGAACTTGTGGGGTAGGGAGAATAATTGGAGGAGGTGAAAGAAGTATGATTTCCATTGGAACATCATCTTCATTTAGGAAAGCTAGTTTCAAGAGATTTGGGAAGATCATAGATGTCTAAACCAGACATGTTTTGGGAGATATTCAAGATAGTTGATTTAAAGTCCTTAATATGACACCCAATATGAAATATTAAGGCTAGGACCCAACAAACTATTTTATAACTTAGAAGAGGTATGCCGTAATCCAAGCTATAAAATATTTGAAGGTAGGTGAATGACGATTCACCAATTTCCACCAAGATAAACGAAATGATTTATTAGGTTTTAATTGGATTTGAAATTCCTAGATCTTTTGAGATTCATTGAACTTTTTCAATGGCATGTTTCAATCTCGAGTGTGCCCTCTCAAATTTTGTGACTGGGATGCCGAGGATCACAAAACAAGGTGTGAATAACCATACCAATTCACTTGGTACCCTTAATATTATCACCCAATCAATGTGCCGGTTAACCAGACACGTTCCATTGATCTATGACAAACATTAAGTCACCCTTCGTGATCCTTACTAGTCCAAGTTAGTGTGCCGGTTAACCACACACGCTCCACCAACGACTTGGTAAGGTACAAAGTGTGAATTCCATGGGCTAGCACCATATTCACATTTTTCCTAAAGTAACTAAGATTGGGAATTAAATAAAAAATATTTAGTTACTTTATAATATTCATTATACTTTTAATGAGAATTTAAAGTCCTTGTCCTACCCGTTCGGCTAACGACCCTCCACCGATCAAGCAAGCGGTGGGTGAGAGTAGACACCCATTAAGTTGCCATTTTATAGGCAACAACCTTATACCCACCTTATTGACCGGCTTCGTGAATGAGGCCTACAAACGGTAAAACGACTTGTTCTTATACATATATATATAATTAACCATTAATGTTATAAATAGTATAAGTGTTGAATTTTAACTTTTAAAAATCTAAGGGCTAACTTGTAATTAAAGTATTCATAAGAGAAAACTTTACAAATTCCAAAACCTGAGGGCAAGTTTTGAAACTATTCAAAACTAATTAATTGCATAACTTATGTGTTTAAAGTAGTTTTAATCCAAAAAAAAAAAAAAAAAAAAAAAAAAAAAAAAAAAAAAAAAAAAAAAAAACTCTTCAAGTTCCATAACTTATGGAAGACTTTAAACTAATAAAAGAATTAACTTTTCCTTATTTTATAACTTATGGAATTAATTAAGGTTACACTTTATTTATATATTTATTAATGAAGTGACTCTTGAACTTCCATAACTTGAGGACAAGTTATGGAGTCATAAAAAAAAAAATACTCAATGACACAAGACTCTTCATTTTGTAACCATTACCAACTTTTATGAGTTTTATGAGTCTTTAATGTGACTCTTCATGTAACTTGAGGACAAGTTACACAAACACATTTTATACTCAACTCTTAGATTAAAATGGAATGAAAGCAACTATTTCAATTAACTTTTCTATTAATCTAAGCAACTCATAAGAACAAGATAATTCAAATCAAACTTCTTCATGTAATTAGTCTAAACCTTAAACTAATACAAAACATGAATCTATTGACAATTATCTTTGAAAATGGATTAGCATGAACATTACCACATTAAAAAACAAGTTTATAAGTTCAAAAACAACTTAGGATAATGTTCCTGGTCCATTTCTAGCCAAAAACCTCGAAAATCTGTTGTCTGGGGTCCAACTCGTCGAGTGCATGAACCAACTCGGCGAGTTGGATCGAATTGAACACATTTTAGGCATGGACTTGCCGAGTCAGATGATCAGACAGAAACAAATTCGTTTTTTCAGCTTCTATTGCAGGTATAACAAGAAAACAAACCTCGCTCTGATACCACTGTTGGGTTTTGAGCATTCTAACACTCCTAAGTGTACATGCAACCCTAAATACCTTGGATCTATGTTTTTTCTCTATTATACATGCAAATAAGAACATCCAAGGTATTATCCTAATCTAGCATACAAAACAATGAGTGTAACAAGATAGAATACATACCTCTTTGATGTAGAAAGTCTTCATGAAGCTTGAGTGCCTAGCCCCAATAGTGTGGAAGCCTCAAATGGAATCACAATCATCAAAATACTTAGAATAACTTGAGAGAGTTCTACACTTCATGAAATCGGCTAGCCCTCTTCTTCACTTTCTAATGTGATTCTTGTGGCCGATTTTGTCAAGAATAAGATCTTTATATAGTGTTACAATTAGGGTAAATCCTTAATTGTCATGGCTTTCCATTTCCTTGGATCCATGGGTTCAAATACACTATGGAGCATCCATGGAGCATCATATGGGTTTTGGCCCAACTAGATAATCCATGGAGCATTAGTCCACTATATAAGTATGGATGATTTGCACAATCAACCCATATATTTAATTAGTCTTCTTTTGATCACTTAATTAATCCTAGATTAATTCTTGATCAATACTAATTAAATAATCTTATTATTCTTATTATTAATATACTAGAACTTATAATATATTAATAACCATAAGTGTCTTATTTCTCTCATTATAGTCTATCCAAGTGCATGATGGTATGCAACCCAAATGGACCATGTCGGGTCGGGTCAAGTCTTACCATTTATAGTTATGGACTTAGACATTAATCCAACCGGTTTGGCATGCGGAATTAAAGTTTGCACAATGAACATGGTGATTTGGGTGTTCAAGAGATGTATTGATTGTATATCGTGTTACAAAAAGGATCTAGATCTAGACTACTTAAATAACACACACTCACACACTCACTTTTACATCTCTCAAGCACACCTCTCCAAGTGGACAAACCCACCTTATATAGAGGTGTTTACATGTCTCTCTCTCTCACTCTCACTAACACATGTGTCAAAAGGCAAATACTCCACATGCAAGTGGGTTTTACAAAAGTCAAACATTTACAAAGTCAATCATGAATAACTTTGCACCCCAACATTCTCCCCCTCAAAGTTAGGAATGAATGACCCAATTCAAATTTTCCAAAGTCGAGCAACTACACGGTTCGTGCCTCAAAGGTGACACATGTTGAAACAAACTTCAATCTTCAATTCTTCCATGATTCTTCGATTTTGGCTCTAGGATGTGAGACCATACAAACCGAGTATCAACGAATGATTAACTCCAAATAATCACCCTAAAGTTGCGCATAAAAACACACCCCAAAAATCTTCAATAAAACCAAACCCATTTCGAATACATCACTTCGGAACTTCCAATTGCATCATCTCGTAAGCTTCAATACTTCAAGATCACTTCGGTCTTCAAATACGCGTAATATGAAAAATTCAAGTTCGAATTGCCATATAAAACTTCTCCCCATTTTTATAATCAAAATTTGATTATAAAACTACTAGGAAAAAAGAACATGCTCTATTCAGAATTTTTCATGTCAAAACTCCCCCTTAACATGTGGCATAAACTTTGTGCTTCAATCCGGAAAATCCAAAAAATATTCAATTTTTAGCTTCGTTCACGGATCACCTTTGACAAAATTTCTCAAAAATGGGTAGAAATGGTCAATTTCAAAATTCTGCAGTGACCTGGTGCGCCAAACACTACAAACTATGCAAAACTCTCCCCATTTTTCAAATCTGGGTA
Source organism: Lactuca saligna (assembly GCF_052625555.1). Classification (NCBI taxonomy): domain Eukaryota; kingdom Viridiplantae; phylum Streptophyta; class Magnoliopsida; order Asterales; family Asteraceae; genus Lactuca; species Lactuca saligna. The sequence goes on along the minus strand of NC_136423.1, from coordinate 77,583,311 downwards.
AAAAGCATCAATTTGCAAAAACTGTAGGGGCCTGAAATGCACTTTCTTCAATTTTCAGCAAAAAATAGTCATTTTTCGAATTTGGGTGAAAACTGCCAAAAATTCGAAGTCTCAAGGACCATGTTCGAAAATTCTGCCGGTGTGCACAAATCATACGAAACATGCCCAAAATATACGAAGCTCCAAAAAATTTTCGAATTTGGATGAAAGGTGTCAAACATTCGAAACTTGAGTTAATTTTCGAAGTATCAAAAATTCGAAGGTTTAGGGGCCAGATTCGAAACTTTTCCATTTCCTTTCAATTCATATGAATTGTTAATGATTCGAAGCATACGAAGACTTAGTAATAAACAATAACTTTCTTCTTATGAATTTTCAATATACCCCCTTCGAATCTAAAACACCCGAAATTTTCAACCCTTCGTATAAAATCTTTCTCTCCTTCGTTAGTTTTAATGAAGAAAATCAAACATTAGCAATCGAAAATCTTTGTTAGTTATGAACAAAAAATTTCGACTGTTCACATCAAACCCTTATGTTTCCCTTCGAATCTTATTCACCCAAACATCGACTTCTCAAAGTTCATTTCCAGTTACCCTTCGTACATCAACGATCAAAATCATCAAATAAAAGTGCTTCGATTTTTCCATTCCAACCATTCAATTTTTAACCCAAGCATCGACAATCTGTTGTCACTTCAACCCTCAAATCGATTACTTAAAACCTTTTTCTAGTTTGTTATCAAACAAACGAGTCAACCCAATTGAAATCCTTTGTCTACTTTAACTTCAAAATCAAATAATCGACAATATCAAACCAAACCATTGACTCCAAATACTTCAAAATCAAGTTTGCAATCTGTTCACTTCGTTTTACTGACAATGGCCATCAACTTTTCTATCACGTAGACGACTCTAATCTCGACATCAACGTTTCGATTCCAAATGATCATCCAAAATCAAAACTCCAAACAATCACCATATGATACGAACTCAATTTTGACATCATATACAAACATTCTTGACCTCAAAATTATCCAACCCCAAAACTGTATGAGTTCAACATCTTGATGTCGATTACCAAAATCACAACCTTCGAAATTACATCCATCGGCCATTCATTCGCTTTAAATTCAACACAGTCGTAATTGAATCCTTCTTCTTTAGCAATCAACTCAAGTCATCAAATGTTTAACATTCTAAATCACATATGTTGACTTTTTGGTTTGACTAGATTATTCATTAGTTATTGAATATTCTTCATCAATCCATCAACCAAATTTCATAAAATATTCAAATCGATGATCAAAAATAAGATTCACGAACATACAAGATCAAGAGATTAATCAGATGAAGATGAATAAGAGAATTTAAAGATCAAATTGATCAGATGAAGAACTCGATATGTGATTCAAATGTGGAAATCAAATTCTTGTTCTCGATTATAAAAAAATACATGAAAAATCATACGCACGAATTTATTCAGAGTAATAGATTAAAAACTAAATCAAACAATTGAATCTGATGAAGAAAATCAACATGTATCACGATTAGAGTGCATCTGATGGATTAGATTTCAAAGAATTGGATTGATTATATAACAAAAGTGGGCTTGGAATGGATCATGAACAGTAATAGATTTAAGATTGGGCTCAATTAGTGATTTTATCGGATAAAAACAATTTTGGGCTCATTACAAGAACAGTAAACAGTGAATCTTTTGGGCTCAAAACAATGATTCTAGGAATATAAAAAAATTCAATATGATTTTGGAATAGATTTAATTTAAACAAACAAATATGAGATTAGATCAGACCTTGATCAACAAAAGAGTTATTGGATCTCAACAAATAGGTTTTTCAATATAAATTTGATCCAACGAGTCAAATGATCATGAACTAAGAACGCAACACACGATTCAAGGAAATTATGAAAGATCATAGAGAGAGACTCACCAAAATTGATCAAATTGCAACAAAAATTGCCAAACCGAGAATGATTCTTCAAATATCACCTGGATCTTGAAGATCCGCTCTGATACCAATTGTAGTGACAAAGAACATGGTTTGGCATGCGGGATTAAAGTTCGCACAATGAACATGGTGATTTGGGTGTTCAAGAGATGTATTGATTGTATATGGTGTTACAAAAAGGATCTAGATCTAGACTACATAAATAACACACACTTACACACTCACTTTTACATCTCTCAAGCACGCCTCTACATGTGGACAAACCCACCTTATATAAAGGTGTTTACATGTCTCCCTCTCTCTCTCTCTCACTCTCACTCTCACTAACACATGTGTCAAAAGGAAAACACTCCACATGCAAGTGTGTTTGACAAAAGTCAAACATTTACAAAGTCAATCATGAATAACTTTGCACTCCAATAGAGAACTACCCCGAGCTATTTCCAGATACAACTGACTTCGAGGACAAAGTCTAAAATAAGAGGGGGATATTTGTAATGCCCGGCTCCTGGTATGTATTTTAAATTAAAACATTCATTTTTGCAAAGGGACTAGACGAGTCAGAGGCCTCGGACTCGTCAAGTAAGAAGGAAGGATTGAATGTGGAATTGAAGCCTACTCGACGAGTCAAGAGGCCTCAACTTGATGAGTAGGGTTGCTAGAGTGAAACCCTAATTTTTAGGGTTTGCACCCTATTTAAACACCTTAATTGGCCTCAACTACAGCCTCCATCACCTCCAAACCTTATTCACGAAACCCTAGCCTATTTTAAATGTTCTTGAGCCATTGTTGTCTGTTCTTGGTGATTTTGAATCTTGAGAAGGAAGAGGAAGCTTAGGGTTCAATAGGAGGCAAGTAGATCCAGAGTTTGTGCTCATTTCTGATTCATTTGATCTATAAAGTCTATACATTGTCTATTCATCTCTAGATCCCTTTATGGGGTAGTTTAAGGCTTGAAGGAACCATTTTTGGAACCCTTCATAGATGCAAGAATGTTTGGGGTCAAGACATTAGATCTAGAGTCTTTGAGGGACTCCATGGCATAAAGGTGCCAACTTTATGGCCATGGGAGCCCCATCCATCATAAGAACCACTTTTAGAGACTTTTTGAGCTAAATAACTCATGCATGCACGTAAAGTTAGAAACTTTACATGAAATATCAACCCTAAGGAACTAGATCTGTGTATTAGATGCATTAAGCCTGACTAAGATCGACTATATGGAATAAGACTTTGGGTGACTCAACGAGTCATTCATAGGACTTGACGAGTTGGGTCCTAGTCCCCCAACCTTTTCTATTATTGAGTAAACTCATTGATTCTAGAAGATGACTCAGCGAGTTGGATGTGTTTATGGACATGAAGATCAAAGAACTCAACGAGTTCACGGATGAACTCAGCGAGTTGAGAGAAAATGTCCCGACTGATATGAAGAGGAACTCAGCGAGTTCAAGGATGAACTCGGCGAGTTGAAGAGCAAAATGTCCCAACATATATGAAGAGGAACTGGACAAGTAGCGAGTGAAATGCAACGACTTGTATGAAAGGGAAATCGACGAGTTCATGGGAGAACTCGATGAGTAGGATCGAGACTCTAGAGATTTATGGATCTGGGTACTCAACGAGTTGATGGACCAACTCGGTGATTTAAATCAATTAGAATGTTGACTTGGACCATAGTGTTGACCTTTGACTTGACCTTTGACCATAGTTGACCCTTAAAGGGGCATGAGTATGAAAGAGTAATTAAAAGGATGTTTTAAGTAGGAGTTTAAGGAGAGTTGATCCCAGAGCCGTGGATCGTTCAGCTACTTCACGACATTGAGGTGAGTTACCTTCCAGTAGGAGTGGGTCTAAGGCACCAAGGCTGGCTCACTAGTAAATGTTATAGTAGAGATGATTGTCTTTGCGATAATTATATGGTATGTTGCTATTTGTTATGTTTATATGATAATATGATTTGATGTTATGTGTTATGTGATAGGAGGGGTAGGATAGACCCCAGTATTGGTCGATAGGGCCAAAGGGGTATGCCAGCACCTAAATAAGCTAGTCAGTATATGATTATATGTTTATGCACAAGGATGCTATGTGGTAGAATAGGGGGTGAAATAGTCCCCGGTACTGGTCAAAAGGATCGAAGGGTTATCCCAACACCCTGATGTGCTAGGTAAGGTACCGATCGAAAGGATCGAAGGGGTATGCTAGCACCGTGATATGCTAGGCTAGGTATCGGTCGATAGGACCGAAGGGTTAAGCCAACACCTTGATATGCTAGGCAGTTACTGGTTGAAAGAGACCAAAGGGGTAGTCCAGTTCTCAGATATGTTAGACAGTAGGTATGTTATATGGTGTGTGGTATGATAGGGGAACTCACTAAGCTTTGTGCTTACGGTTTTTAGCTTTTGTTTCAGGTCGTTCTTCTTCGAAGGGAAAGGAGCTGACATGGTAGTAGCGCATCACACAAATGATTTTCCGCACATTAGATTCTTGGGATGTGTACTTTGACATTATCATAATTTTATGATATGGTTTGGAGACATGTTATCTATGGCTTTTAAGGAATGAATTAACTTGATGATGTTTTCTTATAATTTTTTTTTTTATAAATTGCTACATCAAAAATGGAATTTTTTGTCCATATTATTTGGATGTTACACTACTGATTTCCTGAGAATACAAGTGATTTTGAAAAGAGTATCAACAATTAAGTTGGTAAGTTCAATATTTAAGTTTGTATGAAAATATGTGTCTTCGTTCCTTTTTAAATGTTAGTGTGATTTTCCGGAAAATCCAATATTTTTTTTAATATGTACTGTAGTCAATGTTTCTTGAAAATGGTAGTGTGTTCTCCCAGAAAATCCAATATTTTGTTTAATATGTATTGTAGTCTTTCTTTTTTAAGTATGTAATGTAGTCTTAATACCTTAAGACTAAAATGTATAAGTATTGTTATACTTTTTAGTAGTGTAGTATAGTTTTATATCTTTATAAAACCATTTGAATGCATGTTTCCAGAAATGTCAATTGTATTGTTTTGTAATCGTATCGGTGTAAAACCCTTTGTATGTATCCTGAAATGTAACTGTATAGTAGTGTAGTTTTAAATAAATAAAACCATTTGAAGTTGTCTATGTATTTGTATACCAAACATATTATTAATACCAAATTTTGAGTTATTATAACCATACTTAGCAACTATTGGCCTGTTAGGACATTCTTCAGGTGTCACAATGTTACGACACTTATCACCCCATACCTACCGGTCTAGCTGTTGCAAGCAGCTTAGGTGTGGTATTGTTAGTCCCGTATAGATCTATACATAATTTTTACGCTCTCCCTCCAGGTGAATCTTGTTATAATACATGACTTTTGATGGTACTTGGGTAAGTACTTGAAGATAATGTCTCACAAAGCTGTATTAATGGTTTATGCATAGTGTAAAGAAACTCCTTTTTCTTGTAATGTTAGTATGTAAATGTTTACATAGTATGAAAAATAATTATTCTTTTAAATAATTATTTTTTGTGCCCCCAACTATGTAAAATAGTTTATGTATTCCATAAACTATACCTACTATATTTTATATAAATGTATCGTTGAAATGGTGAACCCTTTGTATATAATTATCAAGCTTTCCATGATATTAATTTGGAATAAAATAATTATATATGTTCATTTATATAATTATACCCTTTTTGCTCTACATGTTACAAAAGGGTTAAAGTTTCACTGTATCAAATTTGTACCCATGTGTATATTTATATTTAATAAAAATATAAATGTAATGGTTTGTATATTAACAAAATTTATCTTGTGTTTTACTTGTATTCCGCTCTAAAACATCGAAAAAATGTAGAAAATGTAGGGGTATGAACTCACCTCGGGTGTGTTATTAGCTGAATATGAAGTGATAGCGGAAATCCTCTAGTTAGAGCACGTGTATATAGTTGTATCCTAATAGTATTTAACATATGATATCGTGTGTAAATTAGTTATACTAATATGAGAGTGTTATTAAAACACAATATTAAAAAGGAAAGTTACTAATTAACTCCTAAAAATTAATTTATGGACTTGCTTTTCCAGGGAATTGTTTTGAAGATGTTCTTGGGTACACTTGCTGATTGTATGAAGATATGAAGATTGCTTGAAGATCATAAGAATATTGATTGTAAAATGGTGGGGGGTTGTTTTGGGGCATAAATGAGAGAAATATGGAGGGTTTTCAGTTGTATATTTATATATTGGGATAATTTGATGTGACACTTACCTTGAATGTGTAATTTATCATCTAGATTGGTGTGCCACCACCTAAAGTTGATGTTCTCGGCTTATCGTCCAAACCGGGAACTAGGATTTTAGTTAAAAGGTCCAATGGAGAACCAAAGTTTCTCGGTCTATAGGTCTTCAATCAAAGGGAGTTCTCGGTGGGGGTTTGGGGTCCGAAGGTTCTTGGTGGGGAAGGATTTCGGTCCTCAAATGGATTAAAGGCGTTTTCAGTTTGGGTGGAATTTTGATTCCTAAAACCAAAAACACATAAAGTGGGGTAAATTACACTATTTTATTTTAACTTGTTGTTTCTTTGACTTCCTTTGACTTTAATTGACTTTCTTTGACTTTTATTAACTTGAAATAACCAGTTGTTACATCTATCATCTGCAATCACAAATGGTTCAGTCACCACTAGGGTATCCGCTAGGGCTTCCTCGGTCTCCTTGTTCTAAAACCAAGTTTAGCCTCGCGCCTCTTCTAGCAAGGGTCTCTGAAAAAGGACACTATGATGCATCATGTGTTTATGGTGTATGTGTTAAAGAAGGAAATTAAAATGAGTATAGCTCCTCGGGAGTAAAGACTTGCAATTGAGTTCTCCTGGAGACCTTAGGAGTTTTATCGACGTCAGGATCCACTTGGAATCTTGATTGGGCTATGTCTCCATGAATACGTTCTGAAACTGTTACACTTTTTGTAGCGGAGTGGACGGATGGGGTTTTTACGGGTGATTCAGCGTTGAATTGAATATCTACAAGCGACTTTTGAGAGTCTTCGATATTTAATATGGGAAGCTTTTTGCTAAGAGGGGTATGAAGGTTTAGCTTCTTCTTCTGGAATAGTTGTTTAGATACATAAGTTGCTTCATCTTCATCACCGAGGACGTTCACTAGCTCTTCAGTCTGAATTGGGTCTTCAATCATCATCGGTTTTTCGGTCACTCTAGGCTCTTCAGTTTTCATTTTCTTGGAGGCTCCGGCTCCTTTAGATGCATTTTGTTTTGGAGTCTTTATTTTGGATACGTTCTTGACCCTTTTTTATTTGGGCTCCAGGACAGGACCAGTGGTTAATGGCATGGGGCTAGGCGGGGTAGAACGATAGTGCTATATCGTTCGTAGCCTCAATATGCTCCGTGACCGCAGAGTTAAATATTCCAATTGAGGTCATGACATGTAAATTTAACTTTCGAATAGGATGAAAGATAGATTTGTCTTTAGGAACAAAATACCTGTTGAGATCTTGACATGCTAAATATTTGAGTTCTGCTCATAGACCGATGTTCGCTTCCTTGTGAAGATAAAATAAGCAGAGTGACCAAAACCTTGTAGAAGTGAGCTCGGTGTGTCCCACTCTTTGTGATCCTTTTCCAAAATTCTGGATGAAATCATCCCAAATGATGATTCCATAGTGAATCGCCTTTCCTGTAAAGATGCTCCAAACTATTTCCAGTAACTACTTCAGCTTGTTTTCTGTTCTGCCAGTTCTTCAGAACAAGCATCGAATCACATAGTGATAGATGGACTTCTACATAGCTGGTAGTTTCCCTTTCTTCAACTCTGCAATCCCTTTGAGTTTAGCTTGATAACCCATCTTATAAAGAGCTTTGAAGATATCAGAATTATTGGGGTTCTTCAAACTGGTTAAAGGAGGAACTTTGAGATTAATTGCTTCAAAAAATTAGGTTTTGTGAGAACCGCCATGGATTCATCTGCAATCTTGAGATGAACTTCATCGAGTTTGTCCAAAGGTCTAAACGCAAAGAAAGAAGAAGTGTACAGAAGAGATGGAGGAAGGACTTCTATGAATGCATCGAAAGGTCCAAACAATGTGTGTTTGAGCAAGAATAAAATCATCAACATGAATGCAGCATCATAGAGGTCATTATCATTGAAGATTGTATGAAAGTTGCTCACATCGATTGAAGGACTTATGTTTTAGTGTTTGAGGCTGAACCAGTTGGTTTGGATTGTTTCTTTGAGACTCCATATTTTACCATGTTTAATTCGAAAAAGGTTTTGAAGAACTTGCAGAAAACAGTTTGAGCAAGAGGAGGAGGAAGAGGATCGCCGATTTAGGGTTTAGAAAGCATCAAGATTTCTTGGGGAAAAAAGTGGGGTTTTATATCTCCAGATTTGAAAATGGTATCCAAACGAGAAATTTTTTTAACAGTTATACAAACCAAGTGTTTCTCCTGTTTGGGTTAGTTTTAAAAAAGATAAATATTTTCCAGAAATAACTCACATTAAATGTAGGTATGGGGCACATTAAATGAAAATGATGATTAAATGGATAATCGTGGAATGATTATTGAAATAACTGTCAGAAATCATGGGTTAAAAGATTAATTTTCATCTCACTATTGGGTTTAGATCAATCATCTCACAAAATGTTTGGTAAACACTTTTATTGAAAAGACAAATCTTTACTTTATTATTATTAAAAAAAATGGGTACGCTTTTTGAAAAGATACCCTTTAAGGTTGAAACAAATTTAATGAAAAGGAATAAAAACATTCGAAAGGATTTCTAGTTCATTAAATAGAACACCTTCGAAGAAACTTTATTTATTGCCAAAAAAGAAAACAACACTTCATGTTTTTTAAGGAAGAACTGCAGTATGACGAGTGATTGAGACTGTGGAATCTTAAGCACTGCATGATGACTTGATTACGAGGTTAGCATAAAAACAATAAACTAATCCAAAGAGCACATAAATCATGAATAGTATTTGGTATCCAAGGGATACCGAGGAGGCATTTTTGAAATCTATGCGTAATAGTTAAACTTTAAAAAGAAATAAATTTTTCATCATGGACAAATATGTGTGCTTCAAATATCAGGTGATAGAAGAAGTGAAGAAAAATCTATTTGGTAGATGTGAAGACATGAAGTCTTCACCATTTATCCTTTTAAGAAAGACTAAGGATCATGATTCATCATTTCTAAACTTCTAATAATCCATTAAGTTTGGTTGGATCAAGTTCTGTAGTGAAAACATCTGCTATTTCTTCATGGGATAGAAAAAAAAATAAGTTCGATGTTACCTTGCAATATGTGATGCTTGAGAAAGTGATACCGTAATTTAATGTGATTCGTCTTTGAGTGCTTAATTAGAATGTGAGAAATATAAATTGCACTCTCTGAGTCATGCTAAATAGGTATTTGTAACATTCTATAACCATAATCCATGAGTTGAGTTTTCATCGAGAGGACTTGAGAATAGCAGCTTGTTGTGGCAATGTATTTTGCCTCTGCAGTGGAGAGTGAGACACAATTTTTCTTTCTTGAACACTAACTCACCAATCTTCCACCAAGGAACTAACATCCTGAGGAAGTGCTCTTGCGGTCTAATCGACAACCTGCATGGTCTGAGTCTATAAAGGCTTGCAGACTGAATTCGTTTCCTATTGGGTACCAAAGACCTAAAGCCTTAGCCCCTTTGAGGTGTTTGAAAATATGTTTGACTAAATTTAGATGAGAAATCTTGGGATCAGCTTGATACCTGGCACAAAAACCCATTACAAAGACGAGAATCGGTCTACTTGCGGTCAGGAACAACAGAGAACCAATCATTCATCAGTATATCTTTTGATCTACTGACGCTCCGGTGGGATCTACGGTGTCCTTGTATCCAAAGGCCATAGAAACCTTTGTAGAGGAGCAGTTAGCCATGGAGTATTTCTTTAGCAATTTTTCGGTATACTTTTCTTAATTAATAAAGATTCCTTGAGGGACTTGCTTGATTTGAACATCAAGAAAAAAGTTAATCTCTCTGTTCATTTTCATTTGAAATTTACTAGTCATGAGCTTGGCAAAGTTGTCTACCATAACTTGATCAGTTGAACCGAAAATGATGTCATCCACATAGATTTGTACAAGAATTAAATGCTTTTCAATTGAATGTCGAAAGAGTGTAGGATCAATGACCCCATGCTTGTATCCAGATTCGATAAGAAACATTGAAAAAGTTTCAAACCAAGCTCTTGGTGCATACTTCAAGACATACACAACTTTCTCCAATTTTTAAAAATGATGAAGAAGATCAAGATTCTCAAAACCTGGAGGTTGTTGTACGTATACCTCTTCTTTCAGTTCACCATTGAGGAAAGCACTTTTTACATCCATTTGATGTACTTTGATATTCTTGTGCGTCGTATACACCAGGAAGATGCGTATGGCTATTAGCCTAGAGCATATGTGTTTGGTCATAGTCAATTCCTTCCAATTGGCTATAACCTTTTTGTATGATTCAGGATTTGTTTCTGATAACTACACTAGAGTCATCGAATTTGTTACGAAATACCCAATGAGTTCATACTGCAGTATGTCATTTTGCTTTGGGACTAGTTTCCACACTTTGTTTTTTTCAAATTCAGCAAAGCTCTTTTTGCAATGCAACGATCCAATCATGATCCAGAAGTGCATCTTTGATATTTTTAGGCTCTGTAGATGATATGAAATATGGATAATGACAATGCTTAGTTAAATCATTAGAAGAGCGAGTTTGTATATATGCAAAAGGACTTCCTGTTATTTGACCGGGTGAATGATCTCTTGTCCAGATGTGTAGACGTCATAGATGATGATTAACATTTGTATTGGATGGAATATATTTAACTTCGGGAGAATTTTCTCTTTGCATATTTTGAACTTGTTCCTCCTCGATCCGAGAACATCCCGCGGATTGATCTTGACTAGATTACTTTGCTAAAGGTGAAGGTTCACCTACGAAGTTAATGTTCACCCTGTACTAAAGCATTAGAAGTGATGGGAACTTCAGGAACTTCACCGATTATTATCTCTCCAACATCTTCTTCTGAGTCTTCTAGTTCTTCAAAAGTCCTTGATCGATTGTTGTTGAAAACTAGAATTGCTTTGTCTATGACTGGAACCTCGATGGTTGTGATTATATCAGGATTGAAAGGACTGCTTTCCCCCCATCTTGTGAGGTGGAAGTCATTTGTTAAGGGTCTTCAAATTTTGAAGGGCTAGAGTCTTTCGCATGTTGTAATTGTATAGAGGAGAGATTAATACTTCGGTTAGTCTCACAGTTTCTAGAGGATCGAAGAGTGTTTCATAGTTGACTTATGTGATGTTGAGAGGTCTGGAATCGATTGGAATGCCATTCTCCATGATAAACTTTGTTTCATTGAGAGGAGTGGTCTTTTGGAAATAGAAATCATCAAATATCACGTCAAAGCTTATGACTCTTGTTCTTCGGATTAGAACTTTGTATGCCACCTTGTTTGTAGAATATCCCAAAAATATTTCTTCTTCTGATTTGGGTGCAAATTTGATCAGATGCTCCTTATTGTTACCCAAAAAACACCTGCAACCAAAAATGTGAAGGAAACAAACATTTGGTTTTCGATTGTTCAAACCTTCATAAGGAGTCTTATTGAGTCGATTGTTGATGATGCTTCGGTTTTGTACAAAGCATGTTGTAGAGACTGCCTCTTGCCAAAATTAGATAGACAGATTTGTGAAGTTGAGCATTAACCTCGAAGCTTCTACAAGAGTTCTATTCCTCCTTTCTAGCACACCATTCTACTATAGTGTGTACGGTGCTGAAAAGTTGTGATTAATTTCTTTTGACACCAGGAAGTCATTAAGCAATCGATTTATAAATTATGTTCCATTGTCACTTTGAATCTTTTGAGTAGGAGGCTTGATCTGTAACTCAATTTCCTTGATGAAGTTGATCAGATTCTACGGTATCTCTGATTTAACTCTAAAAAAACACCCAAGTGAAACGAGTGTAATCATAAACTATAACCAGAATGTACTTTGTGTGATGTAGGCTTGCCACAGTTGTTGGACCGCAGATATTGATATGAAACAACTCTATAGGTTCAGTAATGGATGAGTATGTATCAACGGACAACTTCCCTTAGTTTTCTTTTCGCATTCACAAGCAGGGCGTAGTGTCATTATCAAATTTAAGGAGAGACAACCCTCGTACCATCTCTCAGGTAACCAAATTGTTGATGTACCAAAATTTGAGTGAGTAAGCTATCTGTGGCACAACTAGCTAACCTCGGCGTCAGCTTTTGATAGAAAACACAGTTGTGGTTTACCGATGACTAAGGATATGTCTAATAGGAACATTGTTCCAGCAACCTTTAATTTAATTAGACATTTTGATCTATCTTTTATCATTATGTAGCCGTATTCATCATCAAATTCAACTCGATGATCAGATTTGCAGAGTTACCAAGCACTAATGAGATTGTGTTTTAATCCTTATACATAGGTGACCCTTTGAATTGAAAAGTTTCCATTTGTTAGGAAACCATATCCTCGAATGTTTCCATTTACATCGTTTCTAAAGGTTACATGACCACCATTTGTGACTACCTTAAAGTCATGAAGGTATTCCAACCTTCCTGTCATGTACAAAGAGCATGCATTATCAATTAACCATTCTATTTTGAGATCCTCCTCTCACATTCCCTGCAGTATTAGTTAGTTAATTTGGGCACCCAAACTTATTTAGGGGCACTCAACAACATACAATTTAAACTAGGTAGTGTGTGTATTGTTGTGAATTTTGACGATGGATTGTTCTTTCTCTCCTTTTTCTTCCATATCCTTTTATAGATGAAATTCTTCTTTGTGGGTCTAGAGGCAGTCCTCTTAACAGGTGTACAAGAACAAAAGGTTAATTTTTTCTCATGTATCTAGATGGTTTGCCTAGATTTTGACATAGGAACATAATCAATGTAATTGGCTAGAATTAGTTTTATTTTAGATTTTTCCTTATTCTTTTGATTGACAATTGAAGGGTCATCATCCATAATTGACTTGAATTTTTGGTTAGGACTTTTGTTTAGAGGAGTGACAGTTATGGTATTGTTTCTTCAGACATATTTAGGACTATGAGTCCTTTTGAGACTTGGTAACATGTTGGGGCTTTGAGTCCTTTTGGGAATTTTGGTCTTTTAATCTTAGTTGAACTTCTTCATAGAGTTAGATTGGTCAAAAAGGTTTTTCACAGAGTTATTTTGAAAAGATTTGCTAAACACAGAGTTATTTGAAAATCCTTTCTTTGAAAATGGTGGCCTTTTGTTTTCAGTAACTTTGAGATTTAACTCCTTGCCCTTTCTCTATATGAGATTTGATTTCAAATTTCAAGGCTTGCTTTGCTTCATCTTTTGGTGACAAAATATCAATTTTTTTAGTTTAGGTCTTTGGCTTTTAAAGAGTCTGGAGTTTGTTGTTGGTCTAGAAGAAGAGTCATCAGAATTGTAGAGTTATTGACACTTATAGCATTGTACTTTCTTGAATTTGTCTATTCTTACCTCTCGAGGAAGAGCTTGAATCTTGGTGGTGAATTTTTTATAGAAGTATGCGGTGAGACTTTTGTTAAGTGGGATACCATAGAGGGTGTAGTACTCACTGGTATGGATTGAATATATTTAGGTAGTCCTGATGTTTCTGGGATAATTTCTTCATTGATACAGTTGTTGCTCACGACACGAAGTTTTCCAAAATGACATTGAATGTCTTTAGGATAGGTTTTTCCATTGACTGGGAAGTGAAAAGTCCTGTCAGGTGGGACGTAGGGATGTTCCGCATCAAACGGAGGTGGAGATTTCTCTCCGGTGATGTATCCATTTGACCATCCCCAATTATAAGTGTTATCCTCATTATTAACCAATTTTTCAATTGCTTCACCTTCATTAAAGAGATTTTCTATTAATTTTTTTAAAGATACAATTTCAGTTCGAGTTAAATCTCGTTGATTCAAAGCAACATCTAATTGGGTTTCACTAAGCAACCTAACATATTTTTCTAATTTCAGATCTGCTTCTAACATGGTGACCTTAAGCTTTTATTCTTTTAGTCTTCCTCTCAAGTGATATAGGTCTTGGGTTGCTATGTTCTTTTCATCTAAGGATGTGTTATAATCTGAAAAGGCGTCAGCACACGTTTGAGTAACTTGTTCTAGATGAGGTTTACAGTCATGCATGTTATAACTGTTTGAGTGAATCATAAATTTTACCAATACAATGATGCCGATGATCCGTTCCTTTTCCATGAAGCAGTAGTTTTTCTTCAACTCTTTATTATTATTTTTTTTCTTTCCAACCATACACATTTTCCTCGTTTCCTTTTGTTGTCTTCGTCCTCATCTACATCTCGTGGAGACCATAATTGGTGATCTCTTCTTACTTATGCTACAAAAACTTTCTCAATATTTTCTATGTATTTAGCTTCTTAAGCCATTCTAAGATAGATTTATCTTTCACGATGTTTTTTTTTGCTGTCTCTTGCAAAGTAATTTTCCTTGTAACACTTGTGGCATATGAGAACTCCTTCCTTTTTCTCTTCGGTACCAACTGCAGTATTTGAAGATTTTTCTTCTTTGGATGCTTCAGTGGAGTTTGTGATCTTCAATGGTGTGTTTTGAGATTGAGGTTGATATGGTGGGTTTCTGGGATATATAGAGGACTGATGATAAGGTTGAAAGGAGTTGTTTTGCGGATTGTAGTTTCCGTTGAAATGAGGTCTTGTGAACTTTTGATTTTTATGGTAGTTGGGGCGAGGGAGTCTGTTGAACTGTTGGCTTACAAGGGATAATGCTTGTTGAAATGTTTCTTCATCATCAGGTTACATTTATGGTTCATATGACTACAGTGTTTTGTCATATGAGGTATGGCAGGATGACTCTCCGATATGATGATACTGAGGTGATCGGTTGGTAGATTGTGGTGAGTGGGCGACAAAAGCGAGTTGTCTACCTAGATATATGTAATATTTCATCACCGTAGACTCTTGAGCTTGTAGTTCACCATAGAGCTTGCACAACGATAGAGATTTGACTTTGCTTTCACCTTGAACTATCATATTTACCATTATCCACTACTTTCCCAAGCCGTTCAGGAATTGCAAATTTTTTTCATGATCGCTTCAAGTAATGCCTGCATTTGAGACTTTGGTGATGGTGAGGTTGAATCTGTTGAAGGGATCATCAAGACTTTCACCAGGAGGAGCTTTAAAGTTGTTGAACTCGTTCAGTGCAGTGGTCAACTTTTTGTCTTGAGCTTGCTATGTGCCTTCATAAATATTTTTAAGAACATTCCAAATTTCTATTGTTTATTTACAATTAATAATAAGATCGAAACTATCATGAAGAACTCCACAAGAGATTTCATAGAAAGCAATTTTGTATTTTTCCATCTTCTCAATGTCAACGTTGGTAGGTCTGGTCATGGTAACTTGACCACCTCCAACTCTAAATTGGGCATCATCGATGACAATAGGAGTAAGGACAAGTTCATGTGGTCCATTTTCCACAGATCTTCGAACTTCCTTACCAAGTCCTTCAAAATATCCTTCCATACGTTGAGACCAGTGATGATATTCACTTGCAACAAGTATTGGAGCTTGATTAGAACCTCCAACACTGTTAGATATATTTAAAGAGTAAGCTTGTACCATATTTCCTTTAAAAAGTGATCTAAGTGGTATAGAAAGCCTTTTAAATTAGAGTTTTCTTTAGAAAACGAGATATGTCTTTATAGAAAGATAAAAAGCAACCACTATGGCTCTGATACCAATTGTTGAGGAATATCTTTAAGATGATTTTGCTGAAATATAAGTTAATTCCAATGAGCCTTTTGAGAAGCTCAAAAATAATGAAATATGCAGAATAACAAGGAAGGGTATAACAACAAGATTAATCAGTAAATAAAAGAAAGCATAAAGAATTAGTTGACTCGTAACATGGTTTAGATTCAAACACGAGTTAGTAAGTGATGAACAACATAAGTAATAGATGAAGATAGTCAAGACTTGTATTCCATGAAGAGTAATAAAATGAAAGTCTTGAAGAACTGGGTTATTTAAATTGATCGACATGATCGTCTATAAATAGTTGAACAAGTTACATGATAAACAATAAAATACTTCAAAGCAAGGCATCCATGCTTGCCATTCTTTGACATACATATCTCGACAACTAATCAATGTTAGAAAAAGTGAACATTACTTTTTTGAAATGTATGATTACAAAAGACAATAATCTACTATTCGGGTCATTCTTTTTCACTCGTTTTCAGGTCTTTAGTGAGATCTTCAAGTCTTCATAACATCTTCTATCACAATAACAAAACAGGTCTTCGATTTCATCAATAGACTTCTTAGCTGTTGAGGATCACTTCATGTTTCAACAAAAACCAATTATATATATATATATATATATATATATATATATATATATATATATATATATATATATATATATATATATTAAAACCAATTGTTATCAAACAATAGATAAATGTGTTTCTGACTTGGATATCTATAAACCCTCATACATAAACTTACCCACCCTAATCGATCATCACAGATCCTAGTTTACGATTATCAGGAAGGATTATCCTGCCTGATCCATCATTTAGAACAGCCAAGAGATTTTCATATAGACGATGACCACACACACTTTTAGAGTTGCCTGATCTGGATCCACTATTTCCGTTCATCCAATGGATTATGCATACATACCATTAAAGTTTCCTGATTTGGGCCCACCATTTCGGTCACCTAAAGGAATAAGTAGACATACCATTAAAGTTGTCTGATCTGGATCCACCATACTTGTTCATCCAAAAGGGAATACAATTTTTTCTCCGATACGTATTTCGTACGATCAACACCTGAATGTGCCACGAAACATAATTTTACCCTCCATTCCTAGCCTACACATGCATCTCCTGAATGAGACTACCCAATACCAAAATTAATTGAACTAGGTATTTATAAAAAGTTCTATCTTTATAAGAAAGCATAACTACTAAACTCCTAATACCAACTATGTCTAAACATCACCATCCTATCTTGGTGTATATATTTAGCACATAGTATTTTAGGCATTATTATACATTTATTCTTTTCCCTAGTAATATTTCTATTGTTGTTATTATATAATATATATATATATATATATATATATATATATATATATATATATATATATATATATAACCATATCTGGTTCGCGTATCATATATTCTTAAATACACTTCTAACACATAAACCAGGAAATAAGCATATAGCTCACAAATAAACTTTCTCACATATATTTAATACTTTAATTAATATTTTTATTAAAATCATGTTCATGAAAGGGACTGTGCACTTGCCTGACTTAGGTGGCTGACTGGAGAAATTGATAGCGCTCGGCTAATCTCCATCACTTTTCTTCTAACATGACCTAGATACGAATGTCACAAAGTCTTAGTCTAATTGAAATGTCCTGAAAATCCAAGGTAAAATTTTCATTTTTAAAACAATAATTTATATGAATATTTGTTCTCTAAGTCAGTCAAGATAAATAAATAACAGTTAAACATCATAGTAATATTCTCTGTGGGGATTTAAACTTTGGGGGATGTTGTGCAGTCATGCTAGACCCTTCACTTTTGACCCGGAAATACTTGAACCCATAAACATAAACCGTAAGCACAAATTTAGTGAGTTCCCCCAATATACCACATATAATACACATATACATATAATAGCATGTGGTTGTGTCAGGTCTGTATCAACCCCATATGAAAACATGTACCTGTGTCGAGTCTATATCAACGCTCGGGTCCGTATCAACCCATATGAAAGCAAGTACTTGTGTCAGGTCCATATCAACCCTTGGGTCCGTTTCAACCCCGAGTCATAATGACTATATATAACAACACATATTTGTATCGGTCCATATCTACCCCACATGCATAAAACATACATTCACATCTGCGAAAGTCACAAAGACAACAGGCACAAACATGCATATCAATATGTGTCACAAAGAGAGCTATCATCCTACAACATAATCCAACGGGTGACATTGGTGCCTTCAACCCATGATTACAGTGAAGAGACTCACATGAATCATGATACTGACTGAAACCTCACATAATGCCAAATCGATCACATCCAACAGCTCTCACCGCCAAAATATGGGTGCAAAACACCTCCTAAAAATCCACACAAGACAAACCCTAAGTCTTACTTCTAAATATAGAGACTGGCCAAACAGTCAACCCATTCCAAAATACAATGGACAACGTTAACTTTAGTCAACCGCTACGTCGTGGCTACCTATGGCGACATCGTGGCCCTCTAGCAACAGACCATCGTGGTATTCCTTATCGTTACGTCGTGGGCATTGAGTCTTCTGCGGCTTAATGGATTAAGCTAGCACCCTCGATCCTAATGGATCCAAAGTTAAGATCTGGTCCATACTATTGTTTAAGTGGATAAAGTTTCCAACTTTGTCCATTAAGACACCGAAATAGGTCAAGATCTAAAAACCTAGGTTCATATAAAGCCAAAATCCATGATGTCTTAATCATTAAGTCCTTAATCCGAAAAAGTACTTAACCCAAACACCCTAGAAGGGTTTATAACACCAAATCTATCATAAAGGTAGAATCTTTATAGACATGTAGGTCCAATACATGTCTAAGATCCATTTTAGTTCAAATTTGAGCTCTAAGAACCAAACCTTAAGCAAATGCCAAGAACTTCTACCAAATGCTAGATCCATAGCATATGATGCTCTTGGGACTTAGGAGAGTCATAAATTTGCCAACCTTATGAGTTCCTTCCCTCCAAACATGCTCAAACATGAGTAACATGGAATAATATTCAAGATCCAACCAATAAGTCATAATGCAAGGAACTTGTGTTGGGTTTTGAGCACTATAACACTCCTATGGTGCACATGCAACCCTAAATTCTTTGGATCTATGTTTTCTCTAATTATAAATGCATTTGTTTTTCTAAAGAATTCTCCCTATCTAGCATACAATTGAAGGTATATAAAACAAAATTTTAGTTTGGATGTTTACCTCTTGAGTAAGGTAGAGTTCTTGACCTTTGAAAGTTTTATCACTTCAAGTGCGCTGCCTTGGTTCACGAACACTAAAATGCAAAAGGAGGCTTGAGAGAATAAGTTGGTTATCTCCAAGATATGGTGTGTCCGATTTTGGCTCTATAGGGGCTCTATTTATAGTGTTGCACATGCTACGATTACATTTTGCAAACCCTAATAACCCATGACTTTCAATATTCTCATGCTCCATGGGTTTAACCTCCATGGACTATCCATGGATTAATTTAGCCCATCTACATGATCATGGATCATTGGCCAACAGTACAAGAATATTGATTTACATAATCAATCCCCCAATATTTAATTAGTCTCTTTTGATCACAAAATTAATTCCAAATTAATTATTGATCAATACTAATTACATAATAATATGGCTTCATATTAATATATTATTCTTATAATATATTAATAAAACTGATGAGATTAAACTAACCTTTAATCTACAAAGATCGATTAGATCTTGAACAAGTATATAAACATAAAACATTATGAACGCAATAATAAGAACAAGTCAAGATGGAATCAAACGTCTCGAATGATTAAACAAAATCCTCAGAAGAGCTCTATTAAGAACATCAACTGTAGAGGATTGGAAGGTTACAAGAACGATTAAAGAAACCTGTTATTGTCTGGATGAATCGCTATTTCGTAGATCTCTAAAAACCTTAACCTAATATGCATGCAAGTGTAAACTTATATACAGAACATAAAAGGTTCTCGGTTGGGCAGGCCCAAACCGGAATACAAAATAACTTATGCTATCGAGCCCAAAAGACGCAATCTTCAAAATAATCTTCAACCCAACAATCTCCCCCTTTGCGTCAATTTGGAGCGAGACCTTCACTAGTTACTTGGGCCAGCAGCTGAAGCAGGTACCTTCTTCTTCACGGTGCTAAACAGACATTTGGTGATGGAGAGAATGGTCTGTCTAAACCGAATGTACCAATTAATCATATCTTCGAAGTACTTGATGTCATTAGCCGTGTTCTCTTTACACCGTTTGATAATGAATAACACATGCTCCAAACAAGTTGTGGTGTAAAGGTGCTTGTCAGCTAAAGCGAAGATACATTTCTGTCCTTCCGCTCTAGTGAACATAACCGAGTTGCGTCTCGGGTCGATCCTGCCCAATTGCATTTGGTTGAGATCACTGGCCGATCCCACAGGAGCAATCTTTGGTTTCTTCTTGAAGACTGTGGCGACCTCCTGATCCATTAGGGCAACCTCCATGATGTAGCAGGCTAACATCCTTTTGACATGGTCTAGAATGGGACCATATTCGGCTTCATTAGTCAAAAGGATATTATACAGGACAATCCAATCATGAGGATTTAGATTCGGTAGATCTGCCAGGGAGATAATATGAGCAGTTCTTGCAGATCCCCGAATCAACTTGAACCGAACATTTATGAAACGACCTTCGGTATAAGGTTTCAGCACCCGAACGTTTACAATCTTCTGGGCGCTCCAAATGAGGTATTGAGGACGAGCAGCCGCCAGATAGAAGTCAATGAGCTCCCTGTCAAGCTCAGCATTCGGGTGAGGGACTTCAAAGATGTTTGAGAAGACGTGGAAGATGAACGCCTTTCGAGTCAGCGGCATATCGAACTGCGAATCGACAGTGTTGTTGCAGTCGAACGAGATAACCGGCTCGAGCCATAAAATGCTAGGAGTTTCTATGGCCTCTTTAATCAAACGTTCCCTGGTCCAGGCAAGGAAGAGAGTCTTCCGACTCTCAAGGAGATCGTGGGCTTCCTTTTGTTTGCGTTCAGCTTCTTCAGCCTCTCGCGCCACACGACTGGCATCATCGTCAACCTTGCGACTGTTCTTTCTTTTTAAAATGTCAGCAATGGTCTCCTTGTCTCCTTCTTCATCTTCTTCCTCAGCTAAGTTTTTGCCTTTGTTCTTCACACCCGAGCCTAAAGCTTGACCAGTCGGATGGGCGCTTTCCTGCAAGGACTTCAGCAGGTTAGAAGCGTCAGAGAATAGTTTATCGACTTTTGCGGTCGCCGCCTCACAGGCTCTAGTGGAGGCATCAATCGCAGCAGTTGCTAAGGCCACCGAATCATGTTGAGCCCTGGAGAAGGCATCAACAATTTTTTGAAGGGCAGCTTCAGAAAGAGAGGACTGCTGGTTGGAAGAGGAGGCGAGAAGTAGGTCAATCTTCTCGTTAAGCTCTTTGAGATGCTTCTTAGTCACTGGAGCATCATCCTCCTCGTCACTCTGAACTTGAAACGGACTATAGTAGACCGAATCAAAGATCATGTGTTCACCACCAAGATAAGGGTTTTCACCATCAGAGGCATTTTCAGGAGATGAAGGGGGGGGGTGAAGTTGGGGGTGTTGTGGGTTTGGTAGGATCAGGTTGAGTGGGTGTTAGTATAGTTTTGGGTGGTGGTTGAGTATGGGTAGTTTCGGTTGCATGGGTTTCGGTTTGTGGTGGTTCGGTTACGTGAGGTGATTCGGTTGCAGTGGTAAAGATTGGTGGAGGTGAAGGAACTGGGGAATTGGGAAGTTCCATCTATGGGGTAGGGGACCGAGGTGGTGTGTTGCCTCGTTGAGGAGATTCGTCTCCTTGAGAGCCGTCAGAACCCGAACTCTCACCCTCAGAGTCACTCGAAGAAGAGGGAATTACAAGCTTTCGCTTCTGTTGAGTCTTCCTCCTCTTCGGCTGTGGGGATTGTACAGCCTTCGGTTGTTTCCTCTTTTTGGGAGAAGGTCCCTTTGGAGCTTTGGACGTTTGCTTCCCTTTTTCTGCCTTTTTTCCCCTGCTCACCGGTTTGTTTGCATCGTGAATCGAACTGAGCATATCCGGTGTCAGTTCCCTTGGACCAGATGGCCGAAGCTCCTTGATCTTCCGAATCAACCTGCTGTCAGATGGCACGTCACCATACATTGACTCCGGGATGGAGCCAATGAAGGAAAATTTCGATGCATCTGAGACGATGATCTTCTTGGTATGGAACGTACCGATAGAAGACATCGATGCACCGTCAGCAGTAGGAACATCAAATTTATCCATTACCCATCGTGTAATCAAGATCCAGAACCGGGCCAACGACACCTCAGAGTGTCGGGATGATGAGGAGAGGCTTTGAATAAGCTGTTGCCATAGGACAAACCCATAGTCCAGGTTAATCCTGTTGTAAACCCCGTACATTATTGTTAGGAAGAGACGACTTGCACAATCGGATCCTGAGCTCCTTCCCGACAAGCCCTTGAAAAGGACTGTAAATAGGCCATTCCACTGTGGCGGCAGGCAAGACTTCTTAAACTTAGCGACAGAGGTGAGAACCTCTGTGTATCCCATGTTGTAAAACATGTTATACAGATGACCAATCTGAATCGTCTCCGGATGAACTCGTGAAGGGTCAACAGCAACCCCTAGCAAGTGACAGAAGCGTTGGCGAGAGACTGAGGTCTTGTGTTCTGCAATCTCGAAAAACACCCGGTCGACGGCCTTGTCGTAGTATGCAGTTGCGTAAACCTGCGATAGGGCCACAATTGGCACATATTCAATTCTGGATAAAGCCGGAGCAAGTTGGGAATACTTCAAACATTCTATGACCGGCGAGATATAGGAGTCGTACGCCAGTGGGTTAAGATCAATGACCAGACATTGTTGTGGGCGGATGGGAAGGATCTGTGAGGTAGCATGAACGGAAGATGAATCAGCCATTTTTGCAGGTATGAAGAAGATGATGAACAGGAAACTGTTTGGGAGTATTTGCGCTTTGGAAATTTTGAAGGCGGTA
This sequence comes from Lactuca saligna, assembly GCF_052625555.1. Taxonomy (NCBI): domain Eukaryota; kingdom Viridiplantae; phylum Streptophyta; class Magnoliopsida; order Asterales; family Asteraceae; genus Lactuca; species Lactuca saligna. The sequence goes on along the minus strand of NC_136423.1, from coordinate 77,560,418 downwards.
AAGAGGTAAAAGGTGGTGTAGAGGGCTAATGATAGTGGGTGATAAGAGAGAGAAAAATCGTTTCAAATCTCTTATGGAAATTTGAACCGGGTTGTTGAGTGACAGATGGATGACAGTTGAGGCGTGCGATGATCACGTAGGAGAGAGAGTGTCAGGTTCCTAGGATCACGCCGCCCAACAAGCGCCGTTTCATAGAGACAAGGATCGATTAGATCTTGAACAAGTATATAAACATAAAATAGTATGAACGCAATAATAAGAACAAGTCAAGATGGAATCAAACGTGTCGAATAATTAAACAAAATCCTCAGAAGAGCTCTATTAAGAACATCAACTGTAGAGGATTGGAAGGTTACAAGAACGATTAAAGAAACCTGTTATCGTCTGGATGAATCGCTATTTCGTAGATCTCTAAAAACCTTAACCTAATATGCATGCAAGCGTAAACTTATATACAGAACATAAAAGGTTCTCGGTTGGACAGGCCCAAACCGGAATACAAAATAACTTATGCTATCGAGCCCAAAAGATGCAATCTTCAAAATAATCTTCAGCCCAACAATCTCCCCCTTTGCGTCAATTTGGAGCGAGACCTTCACTAGTTACTTGGGCCAGCAGCTGAAGCAGGTACCTTCTTCTTCACGGTGCTAAACAGACATTTGGTGATGGAGAGAATGGTCTGTCTAAACCGAATGTACCAATTAATCATATCTTCGAAGTACTTGATGTCATCAGCCGTGTTCTCTTTACACCGTTTGATAATGAATAACACATGCTCCAAACAAGTTGTGGTGTAAAGGTGCTTGTCAGCTAAAGCGAAGAGACATTTCTGTCCTTCCTCTCTAGTGAACATAACCGAGTTGCGTCTCGGGTCGATCCTGCCTAATTGCATTTGGTTGAGATCACTGGCCGATCCCACAGGAGCAATCTTTGGTTTCTTCTTGAAGACTGTGGCGACCTCCTGATCCATTAGGGCAACCTCCATGATGTAGCAGGCTAACATCCTTTTGACATGGTCTAGAATGGGACCATATTCGGCTTCATTAGTCAAAAGGATATTATACAGGACAATCCAATCATGAGGATTTAGATTCGGTAGATCTGCCAGGGAGATAATATGAGCCGTTCTTGCAGATCCCCAAATCAACTTGAACCGAACGTTTGTGAAACGACCTTCGGTATAAGGTTTCAGCACCCGAACGTTTACAATCTTCTGGGCGCTCCAAGTGAGGTATTGAGGACGAGCAGCCGCCAGATAGAAGTCAATGAGCTCCCTGTCAAGCTCAGCATTCGGGTGAGGGACTTCAAAGATGTTTGAGAAGACGTGGAAGATGAACGCCTTTCGAGTCAGCGGCATATCGAACTGCGAATCGACAGTGTTGTTGCAATCGAACGAGATAACCGGCTCGAGCCATAAAATGCTAGGAGTTTCTATGGCCTCTTTAATCAAACGTTCCCTGGTCCAGGCAGGGAAGAGAGTCTTCCAACTCTCAAGGAGATCGTGGGCTTCCTTTTGTTTGCGTTCAGCTTCTTCAGCCTCTCGCGCCACACGACTGGCATCATCGTCAACCTTGCGACTGTTCTTTCTTTTTAAAATGTCAGCAATGGTCTCCTTGTCTCCTTCTACATCTTCTTCCTCAGCTAAGTTTTTGCCTTTGTTCTTCACACCCGAGCCTAAAGCTTGACCAGTCGGAGATGGTTCGGTCGTGTGAGTAGCTTTGGAGGAAGGAGGTGGTTTCAATCCTATCTTCTCATCTCCCCCTTGTTTCGGAATGGACACGAAACTCGGTAGCCCTTCGACTTTGTTGAGAAGATCGATGGCCGGAGAGAGTTTTTCAGCGAGGGAACGCCTCACCGAAAAGTTTAGAATGGGATCGTGTGCTTCCAGGATGTTGGATATTGCGGCGTGGACATCCGAAACACACGTTTTGATCACCTCCTTTTCGGATCGAAGATCTTCCAGTTGTTGTTGGGAGTTGGAGAGTTGTGTGCTCTTGATCTCGAGGGCGGTTGTTTTGCTCGCCAGATCGTCCATCAACGAATGCTCGGTTGCAAGATCATCTTGTAGCTTGGCGAGGCGAGCATCGATGGAGGCACGAAGTGCCGAGTTGTCGTCGCTTAGGTTTTGGCGAAGAGTAGCGAACGAAGTCAACTCCGATGAGACAAAGTTGGTCAATTGCTGAACAATTGGTTCCAAAGATGTCTTGGTGGCATGGGCGCTTTCCTGCAAGGACTTCAGCAGGTCAGAAGCGTCAGAGAATAGTTTATCTACTTTTGCGGTCGCCGCCTCACAGGCTCTAGTGGAGGCATCAATCGCAGCAGTTGCTGAGGCCACCGAATCATGTTGAGCCCTGGAGAAGGCATCAACAATTTTCTGAAGGGCAGCTTCAGAAAGAGAGGACTGCTGGTTGGAAGAGGAGGCGAGAAGTAGGTCAATCTTCTCGTTAAGCTCTTTGAGATGCTTCTTAGTCACTAGAGCATCATCCTCCTCGTCACTCTGAACTTGAAACGGACTATAGTAGACAGAATCAAAGATCATGTGTTCACCACCAAGATAAGGGTTTTCACCATCAGAGGCATTTTCAGGAGATGAAGGGGGGGATGAAGTTGGGGGTGTTGTGGGTTTGGTAGGATCAGGTTGAGTGGGTGTTGGTATAGTTTTGGGTGGTGGTTGAGTATGGGTAGTTTCGGTTGCATGGGTTTCGGTTTGTGGTGGTTCGGTTACGTGAGGTGATTCGGTTGCAGTGGTAAAGATTGGTGGAGGTGAAGGAACTGGAGAATTGGGAAGTTCCATCTCTGGGGTAGGGGACCGAGGTGGTGTGTTGCCTCGTTGAGGAGATTCGTCTCCTTGAGAGCCATCAGAACCCGAACTCTCACCCTCAGAGTCACTCGAAGAAGAGGGAATTACAAGCTTTCGCTTCTGTTGAGTCTTCCTCCTCTTCGGCCGTGGGGATTGTGCAGCCTTCGGTTGTTTCCTCTTTTTGGGAGAAGGTCCCTTTGGAGCTTTGGATGTTTGCTTCCCTTTTTCTACCTTTTTGCCCCTGCTCACCGGTTTGTTTGCATCGTGAATCGACCTGAGCATATCCGGTGTCAGTTCCCTTGGACCAGATGGCCGAAGCTCCTTGATCTTCCAAATCAACCTGCTGTCATATGGCACGTTGCCATACATTGACTCCGGGATGGAGCCAATGAAGGAAAATTTCGATGCATCTGAGATGATGATCTTCTTGGTATGGAACGTACCGATAGAAGACATCGATGCACCGTCAGCAGTAGGAACATCAAATTTATCCATTGCCCATCGTGTAATCAAGATCCAGAACTGGGTCAACGACACCTCAGAGTGTCGGGATGATGAGGATAGGCTTTGAACAAGCTGTTGCCATAGGACAAACCCATAGTCCAGGTTAATCCCGTTGTAAACCCCGTACATTATTGTTAGGAAGAGACGACTTGCACCGTCAGATCCTGAGCTCCTTTCCGACAAGCCCTTGAAAAGGACTGTAAATAGGCCATTCCACTGTGGCGGCAGGCAAGACTTCTTAAACTTAGCGACAGAGGTGAGAACCTCTGTGTATCCCATGTTGTAAAACATGTTATACAGATGACCAATCTGAATCGTCTCCGGATGAACTCGTGAAGGGTCAACAGCAAACCCTAGCAAGTGACAGAAGCGTTGGCGAGAGACTGAGGTCTTGTGTTCTGCAATCTCGAAAAACACCCGGTCGACGGCCTTGTCGTAGTATGCAGTCGCGTAAACCTGCGATAGGGCCACCATTGCACAGATTCAATTCTGGAGAGAGCCGGAGCAAGTTGGGAATACTTCAAACATTCTATGACCGGCGACATATAGGAGTCGTACGCCAGTGGGTTAAGATCAATGACCAGACATTGTTGTGGGCGGATGGGAAGGATCTGTGAGGTAGCATGAACGGAAGATGAATCAGCCATTTTTGCAGGTATGAAGAAGATGATGAACAGGAAACTGTTTGGGAGTATTTGCGCTTTGGAAATTTTGAAGGCGGTAAAGAGGTAAAAGGTGGTGTAGAGGGCTATTTATAGTGGGTGATAGGAGAGAGAAAAATCGTTTCAAATCTCTTATGGAAATTTGAACCGGGTTGTTGAGTGACAGATGGATGACAGTTGAGGCGTGCGATGATCACGTAGGAGAGAGAGTGTCAGGTTCCTAGGATCACACCGCCCAACAAGCGCCGTTTCATAGAGACAAGTCGTTACCATTTCCGCACACGCATTTAATGCCACAGGACAGGAGAGACCTTAAGGTTAAAGTGTGGATTCCCGTTAAATTACAATCAAACATTTATTAAGAAATGTTGAAAGGCTTCTTTTAATTAGGCTAAATAAGGGTGGCTTGGAAAAAAATAAAATCTCAGAAGAAAATTAAAAACTGGATCCCAAAGGAAGAAATGTTATGGTGTTTAACAATTTCATAGGAATCACACAAAATAGAATTTGAGATTTTAGTAGGGTACATTCGTCAAGCCTTTAGTGAAAACTTGAGCAACTTAATTGTTCACCGTCAATTCATTAGGTGTTGAATTTTGGGTTTCACTCAGCTCGTAGTGACACGAGACTAAGATCATAAACACAAATGTTGTGTAACCATAAACCTCAGCGGTAATTTCTGAGATTCTCAAGCGTTACTATGATGGAACGAGTGTAGTGGAGAAGAAAAATGGAGATGGTGTAAGAGAACGTAGTACCTCTGCTACGAAAATAAGGACCAAGCAGGAAACTCTTAACTCATGTGAGAAAAGAGTGAGGTAGCTCACGATTAGAATAAATGAGTTAGCCTTATTGGGAAGACAAGGTTTGTGTATACCAAGTCATGAAGGCCATTATTCAAAATCTTATGAGGCTTGAGATACATACAGCAGCATGCTTCTAGGGACACTTAAGTAATTCATCAAATTTATCCCCATAAACGAACACGAACACACAAGAAATTAAAAAATATTTTTGGAGTTTTTGAGATTAAAAAAAAACCAAATGAAAAACCGAACCTGAACGTTCGGCTGGTTTCGGTTCAAGAAAACTTTGAAAAACCGAACCCGAACCTTCGGTTGGTTTCGGTTTAGGAAAAATTTGAAAAACCGAACCCGAACCTTCGGTAGGTTTCGGTTTTGAAGAAATTTTGAGAAACCAAGGAATTTAGACAGGCAAGGAAAAAATATTTTTAACACAAGAAAAAACGAAATTGTCCAAGAAATATATAACAGAGAAAGACTACCTTTGAAGTAATGAGCGAGTCAGATAGTTGAACCGAACCCGAACGTTCGGTTGGTTTCGCTTCTTACGTTTGAGGTTGAGAGGTAGTGTGAGGTACTGACTTTGATTCCATCATACCTAGCCCTTGCAATATTTTATTGAATAATGCTTCAGGAAGAGCTTTGGTAAAGACGTCAGCCAGTTGATCAGTGGTTCTTACGAAGTGAACTTCGACGTTTCCATCTTCCACGTGATCTTTGATGAAGTGATACCTCAGTGCTATGTGTTTGGTTTTAGAGTGTTGCACTGGGTTATGACAGATCCTAATTGCACTTTCAGAGTCACAATATAGTGGGATCTTCTTCATATTGAGTCCATAGTCTCGAAGTTGACTTTGGATCAAAATCACTTGTGATGTGCAGGATGCAGCTGCAATGTATTCCGCTTCGGTAGTAGACAACGACACACACGTTTGTTTCTTGGATTGCCATCTGACCAACTTCCCGTCAAGGAATTGACAACCACCAGTTGTGCTTTTACGGTCGAGTCCACATCCTCCAAGGTCAGCATCAGAATAGGCTTGAACAAAGAAGCCTGAGTTGGATGGATACCATAGACCTAAGGAGGTGGTTCGCTTGAGATAGCGTAAGATGTTCTTCACTGCAAGCATGTGAGGTTCGCGTGGGTTTGCCTGAAATCGAGCACAATAACACACAGAAAACATGATATCAGGTCTGCTAGCAGTTAGATACATTAGTGAGCCTATCATTTGACGATAGAGCGTGATATCGACAGCCGGTTTGTCTAGAGATGGGGTAAGCTTGGTGCCGAATGCCATTGGGACTTTGACTTTTGAGTCTCCCATCATGCCAAACTTTGCTAGGAGAGTCTTCGTGTAAGCTTCCTGATTAATAAAGATGCCTTCGGGTCCCTGTCTTATGTTTAAACCAAGGAAAAAGTTAATAGGACCCATTGAGCTCATTTCAAACTTAGTCTCCATCAGCTTTCTGAATTCAGCTGTTAAGCTGGGATTCGTGGAGCCAAAGCTGATGTCATCGACATAAATTTGAACTATCATAAGGTGGTTACCTTCCTTTTTGCGAAAGAAGGTTGGGTCAACCGAACCTTGTTTAAATTTAGACATCTTTAAAAATTTTGTAAGCGTTTCATACCAGGCTCTCGGAGCTTGTTTGAGGCCGTACATAGCTTTATCCAGAATATAGTAATGATTTGGATGCTTTTCGTTCACGAACCCAAGAGGTTGCTCCACTTACACAGTTTCTTCGAGTTCTCCATTGAGAAATGCACACTTGACGTCCATTTGGAAAACCTCAAAGTTTTTGTGAGCAGCATAAGCCAGAAATATTCTAACAGATTCTAGCCTAGCTACTGGAGCGAAAGTCTCTTCATAGTCTATTCCTTCCTCCTGACAGTATCCCTTTACCACCAAACGAGCCTTGTTCCTTATAACATTACCTTCCTTGTCCATTTTGTTCCTAAAAACCCATTTGAGACCCACAACCGAAGCATCTGGAGGAGTTGGAATGAGGCGCCATACTTTGTTCCTTTCAAATTCGTTCAGTTCATCCTGCATTGCTTGAACCCAATCAGAGTGATCTAGGGCAGTGTTAACTGCCTTCGGTTCAACTTTTGATACGAATGAGTTAAACATACAAAACTCAACCTTTGAAAATAAGGATGTCTGTTTTGCCTTCAGTTGTGATCGGGTCAGAACCTTTTCAAATACATCACCAACTACTTGAGAGATAGGATGATTTCTGGTCCATTTGATAAGAGGAGGGTAATTCGGATCAAAGGTTGGGTCTAGTTCAACATTAATCATTTCTTCTGGCTCAGATTGGCTATCGTACTCAAGCATCATATCATTATGTTCCCCCTCAATTGATGAGCTTTGAGAAACATGAGGTGCAGGTGTCTCTTGTGGTGCTGAGCTTCCAGGCATTGAAGCACCTTCGGTTGGAGAGGTATCATCAGTTGGAGAAGCACCTTCGGGTGATGAAGGACCTTCGGTTGAAGTGGTAGAATTTGGCTCCCCCAGGGCTTGTGAGCTTGGCTCCCCCTCGACTTGTGAGCTTGGCTCCCCCTAGACTTGTGAGCTTGGCTCCCCCTCGACTTGTGAGCTTGGCTCCCCCTCGACTTGTGGGCTTGGCTCCCCCTCGACATGAGCATTGTTGGAAGGAGAGTCATTAGTGGTCGATCCTACTTCATGCATTCTTCTTGCAGCATCTTCGACAATCTGCTTCATATGATCAACTTTGTTGTCTGCTGCACCTGCTTCGGAGAGTGAAGCTTTCTCTGTTTCGTCAAAGAGCTCCAGAAATGTCTCATATAAATTGGCGACCGAGACTGTGACCTGGCCAGTTAGAGGAAAGATTTCCCCAGCGGTGTCTTCTTTGGCCTGTAGCTTCTTGACATAGCTATCGTCAAAGGTCACATAGTATGTCTCTTCAATCCTTCTCGAACGCTTGTTTAGGACCCTGTACGCCTTCGATGTGAGCGAGTAACCCAGAAAAATTCCCTCGTCGGCTTTGACATCAAACTTGTTGCGGTGTTCTTTAGAATTAAAGATGAAACACCTTGAGCCGAACACATGGAAAAATTTTACATTGGGCTTTCTGTTGTATAGTATCTCATATGGAGTGAGCGTGAAACGCTTGTTGAGATAGGACCTGTTTTGAGTAAAACAAGCAGCCGAAATAGCGTCAGCCCAAAAATAAAGAGGTAAGGAAGCGAAACTTAGCATAGTTCAGGCAGCTTCACACAAAGATCGGTTTCGTCTTTCGACTATTCCGTTCTGTTGCGGTGTGTAGGGAGCTGAGAAATTGTGACTTATTCCCTTTTCTTCAAGAAACTCTTCAAACTCCCTGTTCTTGAATTCGAGACCATTGTTACTCCTGATGTTGCGGACGACCTTCTTGAGCTGTATTTCAATTTGCTTGATAAACACTTTCTGCTTTTGAGTCGCTTCAGATTTGAGCTTTAGAAAGAATACCCATGTAAATCGTGAAAAGTCATCAACAATAACAAGAATATACTTGCTACCACCGATGCTTTCGATAGATGAAGGACCAACAAATCGATATGAAATAATTCGAGTGGTTCAACAACTTTTGTGTTGATTATAGATGGGTGACTTTGACGACTTTGCTTCCCCATTTCGCATGCAGCACACAAATGATCTATGTTGAACTTGAGCAATGGAAGACCCCTAACATGACCTCCAGTGACAAGTCGGTTGATATCTTTAAAATTGAGATGAGAGAGTCTTCAGTGCCACAACCAGCTTTCGTCGGATTGAGCTTTTGATAACAAGCATATAGATGGGTTTCCTTTGATGGGTTTAAGGTTTAAGGGAAACATTTCACCCTTTCGCTCTGACTTGAGAATCACTTTCTTTGTCCTTTTCTCTATGATTTCAGAACCTTCATCATCGAATGAGACTTTGAGACCTGTACCTCCAACAAGCTGAGATACACTAATGAGGTTGTCTTGGAGTCCTTCCACATAAGCCACCTTCCTTATAGTAAAGTCCCCATTTGTTGTCATCCCGTATCCCTTTATGGTGCCGAAAGAATTATTTCCAAACTTGACGTTGCCACCATTTGCAAGAGATCTGTATTCCCTAAGCTCCTCTTTCCTCCCTATCATGTGACGTGAGCAGCCACTATCGATGTACCATTCTTCGTCAAACTGATCGTCACTTATAACCTGCAAAAATTAGGCAGATTTAGGAACCCAAAGTTTCTTGCGTCCACGTGAGCTTTTCATGGGAACTGGAACAGTAAGAGAGATGTCAACTAGATATGTTCGTTTTATAAGAGTTGTTTCATCTTTCCTTTTAATGGTAAAAACTTTTATTTTGTTAGGATTGGGTGTGTTCGGTTTGGACTCTAGTTTGGATTTATTGACCTTCTGCTTTCCTTTTTGTTCAACTGACGAATGAGATTTTTGAGAACAAGCGGAATTAGCTTTAGAGCAAGATGGAGATGAATCGGTGGAAGTAGAAGAATTAAAAGAATGAGAAGAATTAGAATGACAGGGTTTGGATTGAGAGGATTTCCTGGCTGGAGACTCTAGGTGACCCTTTTGCTTTTGATCGTTGGGGGGACCGACCTTAGAGTCTTGTTTTCTTTTGACTTCAGAACCGAACCTTTGCCTTCGGTTGATATTTTCTCGTGAACCGACCCTTGGCTTTCGGTTGTTGTGACTTTCAGGCTTTCCTACAGGATTGTTTTCATACTTCAAATTCTTGTCTTGGTGTGAGAAATATGCATTCTGGGAATGCCAGAATTGTTTCCTTTCAGAAAGGTTCTTCCTGTATCTATTGTTCCTTTCTCTCTTCCTATTCCTCATCTGTTTAGGTTGATGATGAACATTCGCTTTCGTTTTCGGTGTCTCCTTGGCTGGTTCCTTTTGAACAGCAGGAGTTTTACTTTGAGCCGAAGGAGCAGAGGGAATGTCTGTAGAAGTTCCACTTTGAGCTGAGGGAGTAGAGGTAGCGTGTTCTTTTGCCGAACGATCATCCTCCTGAGGAATTTCTTTTGCACCACTAGTGCTTGGCTCATCGAAATTATCCGGCTTATTCAAGGGTTCTGGTATGTATCTTCCTTTGCTCTTCCAGGAAGTTCTTTCAGATAAACCAATGGTTTCGTTTGCATTATCTATTGGAGCTTCCCAGAAGTACTCATCGCAGCCATCAGCATTGTCTTCGTTTACAATAGCGGTGAGTTCAGTTGTTTGATGTTCGGTAACTCCTGTCACCTTGTATACTTGATTCGGAGTGGTCCTGACCTTTTGATACACAACTGCTTTCTCAACTAATATTGGGGACTTTTGATGGGACAATCGAGCGAACTCCACTGAATTTTCAGAAATAAGATTCTTGTGATTTTCAAGTTCGTTTTTAATAAATTCTGAGCAGTCAACCGTGTCCTCTACAGAAATTTCACTCATGTTTTCATCCTCGTTAAGCTCAGATGCATTTTCAACATCAATTTTGTTTTCTGAGCTTACATTGGCGTTTAAAGAGTCAAATTTTTGCATGGTTTCGGTTCTCAGTTTAAGTCTGTCATTTTCATCCAAAAGGTTTTTAAGCATGTCCTTGTGGTCCTTGGATTTAATGAAGGACTCAATTTTGTCCAGTCCATACATGTAGGTCGGATTGACATCATCAGACGATATCACACTCTCACAATTGTAGGCATCGGCATCGATTTCATCCTCCTTAAACTCTAGGAAGGGAAAAATCATGTGATGGATCTTTTGGCCTATTTCACAATCCAAGTGAAGCTGAGTAATATTAGAATACTAACGTTTAGCAATTAAACAAAAAACATTCCGCTGTTTTAACAATTTTAAATTGTCTCTTTGCAAATAAATGTTTTCGTCTTTAACTTTAACTAATTCCGACTCCTTTAACTCGATCCACATTCTCCGCTCCTCACTCTTCGACGCCACCCTGCTTAATTGATCAGTTAGGTTAGAATTGGTGACTCGAGTTTGAGTTAAGCTACTATCTAGATGAGAAATTCTTGTATTAACGTTTTTTAGTTCTTTCTCATATGAGGATGGTGGTACTTTGGATGAAATAAAAACAGATTGTACCTTCTTTATCAGTTCATCGAGCTCATTGAACTGCTGGCTAAGTGGTTTGGCCGTAAAGCACATGTCCTCCTGTACCTCCGATCCATCGCTTCCTCCATCGGTGTTGTATCCCCTCATTTGAGATACGTCAGTCACCATGAAGCATCTTCCTCCACTGCTTTCCTCCTTAGCCACATAAGCCTTTCCATGGGTAGGCTTCCTCACTTCATCGTCTTCTGAGTCGGTAGACCAAACTTCCGTGCTACCGAACTCGTCATCTTTAACCGAACCCTGCACAATGAGAGCATTAATAGAGGGGTTAGCGGTAGACTTCTTCTTTCTCAACTCGTCCAATCTTTTCTGCAACACAGCTTCCTCATCATTTCCATCATCCTTTTCAGCCATCTTCTTAAGGACACAGTCCTTAACATAGTGGTTTTTCCCACCACAGTAGAAACAGCTTACTCCGGAATCGCCATCCACCTTCGGTTCCTTCTTGTGCTCCTCAGCCTTCGGTTCATTGTTCACCTTTTCAGAGCTGTAACTCCCCTCCCAGTTTCGGTTTTTGTTGCTGGGGAATCTCTTCTTTATGAACCTCTTGGGATTGGACACCATCATGGCATAATCCTCAGACGTCAGATCATATTCCTCCAAGTTGAGGTCTTCATCCTCCATCACAGCTTTACTTTTAGATAGGAGGGCCAATGAACCAAGACTAGAAACTACGTTCTTTTCTTGCACCACAATCCTCTCTTGGGACTTAAGAATATCCACCAGTTTCGCCAAAGAGTATGATTTAAACTGCTCATGGGCTTTGACTGTGGAAACTACTGCTCTCCATTCAGACCTCAGTCCGTTCAAGAAAGTGACCTTCTGTTCGATAAACTTCCTTTCAATATCATGTTTGATCATCTTGATGAGAAGATGATTGAAGCGATCAAACGTCTGGGTCACCGTTTCTTCGGCTCCTTGCCTGAATTCTCCAAACTCAGATAAAAGCAAAGTTTGAATGGAATGTTCAAGATCCTCGTCTGTAGAATACAGTTCACGAAGTCTATCCCAAACTTCCATTGCTGTCGTGCATGATCTGACCAACCTGAATGTGTCGGACTGAAGGGCGAATCTGATCAACCTTAACGCCTTAATATTGCACTGGAATTTATCCTTTTCATCTTGTGCAATATCCTTCACGTCCTTTAGCAGATCATTGTACTCCTTTTGTGTCTTGATGATTCTGGACGATGCAGAATGAGAAAACGGTCCATTAATGATGGCTTCCCATATGAGGTACCCATTATCCTCCGATCCAATCACATAGTCTTCAAAGTGATGTGCCCATACTTCATAGTCATGGGTGTATAAGATTGGAATCTTTGTCGTCGAACCGATGCTGTTGGAAATATTAATAAGGTTTGATTGCGTCGCGTCCATTATAATCGTAAAAACCTGTTCAAAGATCAGACTTGTAATAAAGCAGATTAGGGCAAAACAATAAATATCAAGATACGTCAATAAAGAGATGACGGCTCAATAAATATTGATGATTGCGGAAAAACCCTAATGGAAATTTTTTTTCACAGTAAAGATGTGTATAGATTACACAGCCTCCTGCTCTGATACCAATTGATGAGATTAAACTAACCTCTAATCTACAAAGATCGATTAGATCTTGAACAAGTATATAAACATAAAACAGTATGAACGCAATAATAAGAACAAGTCAAGATGGAATCAAACGTGTCGAATGATTAAACAAAATCCTCAGAAGAGCTCTATTAAGAACATCAACTGTAGAGGATTGGAAGGTTACAAGAATGATTAAAGAAACCTGTTATCGTCTGGATGAATCGCTATTTCGTAGATCTCTAAAAACCTTAACCTAATACGCATGCAAGCGTAAACTTATATACAGAACATAAAAGGTTCTCGGTTGGACAGGCCCAAACCGGAATACAAAATAACTTATGCTATCGAGCCCAAAAGACGCAATCTTCAAAATAATCTTCAGCCCAACAAAAACCATATACAACATTATTCTCAAAATCCATCCTATCAAGTCGCACTGGTGAAGGCAACCCAAAAACGACCATGCTACAATCGGGTCAAGTACATCCAAGTTATAGTTATGGGCTTAGACACCAAATCCAATAGTCTCCCACTTGGATAAGTCTAGTAACTATAACTGCCAATGTACAGGATTCGACTTAGCAATCGTCAGCTTTCAACACCCACGGTCAACTCTGACCTAGTCAGTGACGCATTCTTTAGATAAGGGATCATATAAATCTCTTTTCTCAAGATATCAATTGGACAAATACATGGAACAAAGTCATACTTATTGTCCAGCAGTTTGTTTCCCGATTTCCTATCGGTCTGACTTAGTACATAACTGAACACATCAATTTAGTTCTTACTGGGCCCGACACATAAGTCAAAAAATAATCATCAAAGGGCCCAAGATATCACTTTTAATCCTCTTAGGATAAAAGTGAACATATAAACTTTGACATTATATGCTTGTACTACCTATTCATTAATTCGTGCACAACGATACGTTTTATAACATCAAGTTACTGATGTGTTTTCATATCATGAATGTACAACTAATTCATAGTCAACAACTCATATATCTACGTTTGAAGACTTGTATGATATTATCATCTCACAATCACTCAAGATAAATTTCATGAACTGATTCAAGGGAGCGCGGGTTGATCCATTACTCAAATCTTATTTTAGAAGTACTCATGAATGGTGTAGAAAACCTGTTGCTATGCCTAACTCCTTACACAAATCTACAAGCCAACTCATGAGTCTTCTTTCGTACCTACTTCCAAAGTATGATCGACTATGGATAGTTTGAATAAATCTAACTATTCTGGAAGTCAAAACATGCAAAGTAAAACTATAGTAAACAATTGACAGAAGACAATCACTTTACTTATAAATAAAACTCCTTTTATGCATCATCAAATTTCAATTACAATTTAGCTATTACACATTTCGGTTTATCTAATCACTAAAACTAATATTGTCCTTTAGCCAAATGCCCCTCGCTCTGCAAGTGCTTAACCCAAGTTAGTCCCTTTGTAAGAGGATTTGTTGGGTTGTCGTCTGACAATATCTTCTTCACCACGAGGTGCCCTTCTTCTACTTGATGTCTTATGAAGTGCTACTTTCTATCGATATGCCTGGATCTTCCATGAACTCTCGGTTCCTTGGTTAAGGCAACCATCCCTTCATTATCGTAGTATATTTCCACAAGCTCCTTTATGGAAGGAATAACTCCAAGGTCTTCCATGAAGTTTTTCAACCATATCGCCTCCTTTGTTGCTTCACTTATTGATATGTGATATGATTCACATGTTGAATCAGCTACAGTCTCCTGCTTGGAACTTTTGTATGTTACTGTTCCTCCATTTAGGGTAAACACCCAGCCCGACTGAGAGTGGAAATTATCTCTCTCGGTTTGAAAGCTGGCGTTACTATAGCCTGTCACTCTCAATTCATCACTCCCACTATAGGTAAGGACCCAGTCCTTAGTCAACTAAGCTCCAAACTTGATTGTCATACATGGACGGAATCTCGCTGTCCATAGCCTCTTTCCATTTAGTAGACTTGGGGCCTACCACGGCTTCTTTGTAATTGTTAGCTTCATTCAAATTTACCAGTGTGCTATTACTGATAAATGTATCAGCTTCTGTAGTAATATGGAAACCAAAAAACTCAGGTGGAACTCTAATTCTACCAGAACACCTCAGAGGTACGGACTTGTCAATTGGCTCAACTTGAGTTTCTTCGTCAGGTTGAGTTTTAGTGTTTGAGGTTCCATCACCACTTGACTCTTGAAGCTCTTCAAGGTCAATTTTCCTCCCACTATCCCCTTGGCATATGATTTCTCTCTTGCAAAAGATGCCTCTCCTTGCGACGAAGACAACATTGTCACTCGGTCTGTAGAAGAGATTTCCAAAGGACTTTTGTAGGTAGCTGATGAAAATACATCGCTCACTCCGAGGTTCTAGCTTTTAATGAGTCTTACATCTCACGAAAGCCTCGCAACTCCAAACCTTGATGTGGTCTAATGTGGGAACCTTCCCAGTCCACACCTCGTGAGGTTTTTTGGAAACCTTTTTGGTAGGGACTAGATTAAGTATATGGGCGGCAGTTTCTAAGGCATACTCCTAGGATGAGATAGGTAACGAAGATCGACTCATCATGGAACGAACCATGTCTAGTAAGGTTCTATTGTGCCTCTCAGCCGTACGATTAAGCTATGGTTCCCTAGGCGGCATCAATTTTGAAACAATTCCACATTACTTAAGATAGTCAAGGAAATCAATACTAAGATACTCTCTTCCTCGATCAGATCGCAACATCTTTATCTTCCTGCACAATTGATCCTCTACTTCTTGCTTAAATTCCTTGAACTTTTCAAAGGTTTCTGACTTATGCTTGATTAAGTAGATATAGCCATATCTGTTGTAATCATCGGTAAAAGTCACATAGAAGCGATTAGCATCCCTTGTGGCGGTTTTGAATGGTCCACACACATCAGTGTGGATGCGATCCACCAGACCTACACCCCTTTCACAAGTACCAGTGAAGGGTGACTTGGTCATCGTTACAAGTAAACAAGATTCTCAAGTGTCATCCGACTTTAAGTCGAATGACTCCAAAACTCCATCCTTTTGGAGTTGGGCTATGCACTTATTGTTGACATGTCCAAGATGACAATGCCACATGCATGCTTTATCCAAATCATTGGAGGCATCAATGTGTAGCACATTATTTCCTATGTTAGCTACAACATTCACAGTTTCCTATAAACAATTGCAAGGTAATGCTTCAAAATAAAATACACCATTGTAATAAGCATTAATACCACCAATTTCATTATTAAAAGAAAAGGTAAAACCTTGTTTGTACAAACTGTGAAAGGAAATAATATTTCTCGCCATATCAACCGAATAACAAAAATTATTCAAATCTAAATCGAAACCTTTATTAAGAAATAAAGAATAAACTGCAATCTTGGTCACATGCGACATTTTCCTATTTTCCATGATTAAGTTTATCTTACCGTTCTCCACATCCCTACTTCTTTTTTGTCCCTGCAAATTAGAACATATGTGAAATCCACAACCTATATCAAGGACCCAAGAATTAGCATGTGATGAGTTTTTAAATTGAATAGTGTAAATACCTATAAAGGAGGGTTTGATCTTCCCATCCTTTATGTCCTGCAAGTACTTGGGGAAGCTTCGTTTCCAGTGCCCTTTTTCATGGCAATGGAAGCACTTTGCATCCTTCGGATTAGAGGAATTAGTAGAACCAACTTTAGTCCCATGAGAAGAGGATTCATCAAGAGACTTTCCCTTACGGCTCTTGGAGGGAGCCTTCCTCTTCTTTCCCTTTCCATGTCCGATTCCCAGAACAGGGGCAAAAGTAGTAGTAGGAATAGACACAACCGATTTGCCTTTCAAGTTGCTTTTAGTAGTCCTTAAAAGGCCTTGAAGCTTGCTAAGAGTGACCTCCTCCTTTTTCATATGATAAGTCATACAAAACTGATCATAGCAATGAGGTAAAGAGTGTAGAATAATATCTATGGCAAACTCTTCATCAAAACTGACATTCAATTTAAGCAAGCGGTCCACGAATCTTTGCATCTTTTGCAAGTGGATCGTGATGAGTTCACCATCCTTCATTTTGGTTGTGATCAAGGAGGCAATGATCTCATACCTCCCCTGTCGAGCACTTTGATGGTATCTTTCCATTAAATCATCATACATTTCATAAAGATAGTAGTCCTCAAAGGACTTATGTAACTCTACAGTCATGGTTGCAATCATAAGACACTACACCTTTGTCGCATCCCTCTCATGAGTAGTGTGTTTAACGATTTTTTCAAGAGTAGTAGTGGTTACATCAGTCTCCTTTAGCTCTTTATCAATGACATATTCTTTGTCCTCATAGCGAATAGCCATTCTGATGTTTCGAATCCAATCATTGAAGTTCAAGCCATCGAAAATGACCCTCCCACATAGGTTCATGAGGGAGAAAGAGCCTGAAGGAATTGGTGTGGAAGCATTATTTGGAATAGACATCTGAAAAGAAGAAGAACAAAGGTTAGATTAGATGATAATCCTTGATATTACATACAATATGAAATATTAAGGCAATGACCCAACACAATATCCTACAATTAGGAAGAGGGATGTCCTAATCCAATTGTAGAATATTCGAAGGTAGGTAAATGACGATTTACTAATTTCCATCATGAAAAAGGAAATAGATTATTAAGTTTGAATTGGTTTGAAACTCCTAGATCTTTGACATTCATCGAACTTGTCAATGGCATGTTTAAATCTTAGTGTTCCCTTCAAGTGTGTGACTGGGATACCGAGGATCACAAACAAGGTGTGAATAACCATGTAAATTAGCTTGGTACACCTAATGTTATAGATCACCTAATCAATGTGTTGGTTAACCACACACACTCCATTGATATATGATTAACAAAGGGCAACCCTTTGCCACACATTGTTAGTTCCGAATTAGTGTGTTGGTTAACCACACACGCTCCACTAATGACTTAACAAAGGTATAAAGTGTAATTTCATGGATTAGCACCATTTTCACATTGTTCCTAAAGTAACTAAGATTAGGAATTTCATAAAGTTAAATTACTTTATATTTATCATAATAATTTTAATGAAAGGAAAATCAATGTCCTATCTACCCGTTCGGCTAACGACCTCCATGAGTCAAGGAAGCGTGGGTGAGAGTGGACACCCATTAAACCACCATTTTATAGGCAGTAACCTTATACCGCTCCCCTTATAGACCGACTTCATGAATGAGGTCTACTAAAGGTAAGAATGACATGCTCTTATACATATATATATATATATATATATATATATATATATATATATATACACACACACATACATACATACATACATATACATATACATATACATATACATATACATATACATATATATAGGGGTTGGAATTAAAGTTTCATTTAATGAGACTTTGCAAATTCCAAAACTTGAGGGCAAGTTTTGAAACTTGTCAAAACTCATCACATTCATAACCTATGAGTTTAATTTGATTTTAATGAAGAGACCTTTCACTTTCCATAACTTGAGGACAAGTTATGGAGGTCACTAAAAATCAACTAGATCATTTTTTCTAACAACTAAATTATCACATAATTCATGATCTAACTAAACTATGTAAGGCCCTGGAAATAAGGATCTTAACCAGTGATCAAGCAACTAACAATCAAACAAGAATAGAATGGAGTAGATGAAGAATGAACCAAGCTTTGCACATGTTTATATCAAAGAAACGCCATGTACAACTTGGACAATGGCCATAAACTCTATCGACTGACAACCACTGCTGACAGACTCTGACAAGACCTTTATATAGAGGAAAGGTTGGCTGTAAACAGGTTTATGATCGTAAACCTATTCACGGCCGTAAACAGACTATTGGCCATAAACACATCCAAACAACTCTATTACATGACAAAAGACCCATTAAGACCTATACATCAGATAGCCTAGCCCAAACCATAAACTAGACCCTTCAATCTCCCCCTTGGTTTGAGGCTAGATTTGACTTAGTCCTTTTCAACTATAAGCACATCGGACCACCCCCCCCCCCCCTCATGCCACGCCACACCCCTTTTGCGCTGATCTCTACAACCATGGTCGTGTATTCTTTAGTATCATGCTCGAAGATCTCTTCAGCCACTTTGATCTGATGACATGCCAAATGATGAATATCCCACTTTCCGAATTGAAGTAAGTCGCTTTTGTCGAACAGGCGAAAGCAACCATCTTGAAACTCAATGATAGCAGTCGCAGTGGTGTCATCATACACCCAGTAAAGCATATTCGCAAGAGATCCATCACAGAAGTTCTGCAACACAGGAATCTGCCTAACTTGGTTGGTCGGTGGCCACATCACAGTCTGGAAAGGCTTATTTGTCTTGGGATCCAGTATTTTAAGGAATGTTTTAATGAAGGACTCAGCAGTCTTCATGTTAGGAATTCCCTTCTTTACTTGGTCTTCTAAAAATAGCTTGAAATGAGTTGCCCATGGATCACCTGATGGATTTGCAAATGGACCACTGCATAGTTCTGAAAGATCAACCCTTGTCCATTAACTAAAATCATGAAAGTCTTTGTAATACTCCACGTTTGAGATTTTGCGGCTCACTATCCACTTGTTTACCCTTTCATGAAAACCCCATGAGACAATTCCTGATCTATCACCATACTTGTGTCTAATTTTTTTTTCTTTTCAAGATTAGTGATGGTGACAAAAGTATTAAGATAAGTTGGACACTACGATTAACACTTGGTGTATGTAATCAAGTATGATATGAATATAGCCTAATCAACTATATTTATCCGAGAAGTGACTCGTGTATTCCTGTGAATAGTTGTGGCAAGAAACAAGTCTAAAACTTACCAACTCTATATACCAAGAAACTCTTGAACCAAACATAAAGCTTAAAATACTATAGGAGTATTTTATGATACTATAAATAAATCATGTGAAAACTAAAGACCCTCACTGGAAGGTCTATACTTACTTAGTGTATACGTTAAGATTATATATAATTAAGATTTTATAGACTTAGAATTTGTGATTTCGCTCTACTTCCTATTCCTTGTTTGGTTGTAGTCTTAGAGTAGGATCACTTATTTGAAGGTCTATACGATCTTAGTTATATACAACTTGTATACACTACATGATTATAAGAGGAACATGTAAGGATAACACCATAAAAATTTTAATTAGAAATGCTTCTATTAATCTCATAGATTCTTTATATATCCCTATTCTCATACAGACAACATGGCTGATTTTCACCACGAAAAACCCTACTACGTTGCCATGGTACCCAATGGATGGATTGAGGAGGAGCCATAAGAGGTTCATGAGGAGAACCCAGAAGTGGGTCCTGAATAATACCAAGAGGTGTATTACGGGGGGGGAGGAGGAGGAGGAGGAGGATTCTGATGAAGAGTAAGATGAGGATGAAGGCACTAGAGAGATCCTTAGTGAGCCTTACTCTATCGGGAGCGAGCAAGGGACCCTTTCACCTCCATCCCTCCAGGATGCACCTCCACAAGGCGCAACCCAGCGATATGCCTGGACTAGAGGAGACGGTCGATGATCTGCATTAGGCGTGCACCCACTACACCATACTCCTAGCTCCAGAACCCTCATGATTCAAGTACTACCTCCAATTGTACCACAAGTGGCCCATCTAGACACCTAGGTTCGGGCTCTCCATCATGAAGTAATGGAGATTGGAGACGAAGCCTAGAATGCGACAATGCAAAATCGACACCTCCACGAAGAACAAGAACACCATTCAGGAGCGATACTGAACCAGCAAGTAGAGCAGGAGGATATTACGAATCGTCTACACTCCTTAGTGGAGGAAGAGGCCACCATGAGGAAACAGATACTTTCAGCTGAGGCTAGGGCAGCCTTCGCAGAATAGAGAGCGCAAAAGGCCACTTTCAAAATGAGTGAAATGGCTAGACACCTTGTGCGCCATTTTGGCATATGATAGACTAGTAAAGCCAAGTGAGTTAGTGACTACACTACTCGCACTATGTATTAGGTTTATTACATCTTTCATCATAACTGGTAGTAGTAAATCAAGAGAGGTGCGTCCTCCAAGACCCATGTAACTAGAGGCAACTAAATGTATTGACGCTTATGTTTTATTTTGATAAGCTTATGTTCACACAATACCTATTACCTATTACCATAAGTAAATTTTGATCATGTGGTCAAAACCTTTGGGAATCATACAACAAAACATCTGATCTATATATGTATATACATACATATATATATATATATATATATATATATAATTAGAAATGACCATAGTTACTTACGAACCTGTTCCATATCATACAACATAATGATGCCTCAACAAGGAAGTAATCAACCCACCGGTGAAACACCAATTCTACAAATGGACCTCACTACATTTCAAGCCACCATAACAACTATTGTAGCAGTCGTCATGGCACAACTTAGCACTAACAACGCAAAAGGAAAATGGAGCAGTGCTAGCGGTACCAACCCTAATGACAACCGACGACATCAGCAGGTGTGTTCCTGCAACGACACCCCCAAATCGTAAACCTAAGGACTCCTGCAACAAAGGAGGGGCATTACAAAATTTTTGGAACAAGAAAGAAAGTCGTTCGACTTAGGTAGCTGCCAAAACACAAAAAATTGTGGCAGCTCATGCCGCCACTACCCTTACTGCCTCAGTGCCGACAAGGTCATATGCTGGGAACCTACCCAAATGCTACAAGTGTAACTTCCCTAAAAAAGGATCATGCTGGGAGATACATTGCAAGAATTGAAACAGAAAAGGGCATACCACTCGCTTTTACAGAGTGCGAACTCGATAGTTGTGGTGATACTGGGTGTTTCAAAAGGGAGTGCCCAAGAGCCAGGGATGCGAATGCTAATAGTGATGGAAGGGTACTTGTGATCACTGCAGGAGAGACTCTCCCAGAACCACCAATGGATATCGGTACGTTTCCAAACAACGATATTCAAGCCTCGGATTTTCCACTAAAACTAGTGCCCATTTAGAGTTTATCGACCATAGACCTTGAAATGCGAGAAATCATAGTCAGAAATTGCCCCATTACCCCGAATAAATCACATCATTCATATAAAATTAAGGATTCTTACACGTGATCTATGATGGCTAGTGTAAACATTAGGGTCATGTATAATTAAGATTCTACATACTTAGAATGTGTGATTCTACCTTATTTCATGTTCCTTGTTCGGTTGTGGGCTAAGGGCAGATTCACTCATTCGACTGACTTTTCAAACTTAATTATATACAACTAGTTTACACCAAATGATTATAAAGGGACCTAGTATGTGACATCCCCTAATTTCTCAGCCAAAAAAGACCTATTTAATTTATGCTTTTTAAAATAAAATAGGAGAAATCCTTTTAAAAGATGTTGTGGAATTAGTCCCCAAAACAAAACATGATAAAAGTTTAGCAAAACTTTTCTTTAAGAAATGTATAGTTTCATTTCATATCAAAACATCGGGATGTCATCTTCCGATATAGATCAAAAGCATAAACAAGACGTTATAAGCCTTTCAACAGTTATTTACAACTACTGGCCTATAATCCAAAAATCCTTCATCGTCCTCTGACTATGCTCGGGGTCCACTACCTGTAACATAAAAAGCTGAGTGGGTCAGGCTTGGGAGCCTGGTGAGCATATAGGGTTTTTAACCCACAATAATAATAAACTTATTAAGTTCATCAATCAACAATAACCCTCATTACCCGTTCCCGTTATCCTCACTTTATGTCCCTAAACACTTAACACAAGGGACCTAGCCTAGAGAATATCATCAGGATGGACACTACTGCTAAGGGGTTTCCTCAACCATACATGTCCTAAAGGAAACCATGAGGGGGATTGAGTACAGAGAATGAGCACTTTTAGTTCATTTCACCTATAGGTTGCGGGTCTGCCAGTGTTCCACTGGACTGTCTAGAAAGTATGTGGTCGTCATCCAAACTCCGCTAGATGACTGGATCTCAAATCACATCGAGGCCTCTCATCACTTTTATTTTATCACACATCACTATCTACCCATGTTTTACCCAACATATTTGTAGATAAAAATACATATATAGTTTAAAATTAGTATAAAACATCAATTCAACAATTATCTCCAATAAACAATCAATATATATACACATAGCACGTATTTATATAAAATACTTCATCTCTATGTGTAAGATGAAAGTGACTATACACTCACATGATTTGATGATAATCGGGCAGCAATTCATTGCTTAAAACGATCATTTCTAATAAAACCAGGAGTTTTATTGAGAAACCGGGTTGTACAAAGGTCAGACTTTGAAACCGAAATGATAAATTTTCTGGGCTTCTCAGGCACTTCGTGGAGTATTTCGGGGCTTATAATCGATACCGGGGCTTTGGGGGATGTTAAAATGAAAGAAATATGGGTTTAGGGGCTAAAAGTGACAAGTTTCCAAAATATACTCGGGAGGTCTCGCACCCTCCTATTTATAGGGGCAAGACTTCTGATCCAAGGGCTGAGAAGAAGCCACGCGTTACAGATCCGAAGCTCGCAGCACCTGCTCGCATGTGGGCTCGCACTTAGCTGCGCATGCGAAGGGCTCGTTGTCGCCTCTTGATTGGAGCATGGTCTAGTCCGAGGCTTCGGACGTGGCTCCTCCTGCGAGGCTCGGACATGTGATAAAGGGCACGCGTCGGACGCCCATTGGATCGGATTTCGGATGTGAGGGCAGGCAACACGTCTCGCCAGCTGGCTTCGGTGACTCAGCAAATTCTTAGACACGCGTTGGATGCGAAGCGAGGACACGTGGCCGAAGTCCACGTGTGGGAAATTCCTCGGTTTTGGGGATTTTTCTCGTTTTTTGCACCAAAACTTCTAAAATCCATAACTTTCGCATACGAGCTCCTTTTTTGACGTTCTTTATATGCACGCGTAGGTAAAATTACGCTCTACAACCTTCGTTTAGCCTTCGTCGGCTAACTTTGAATTTAATTTTTATATTATTATTTTTAACAGATCGGGACAGGAAATCCGTTTAAAATTCATAACTTCTTCATCCGACGTCCGTTTTCGTCAGACTTTTTACCGTTGTGCTACTAATGACGAGACCTTCGATTCTCGTTTAGGTTGTGTCAACTAAAAATGACTCGATTTAAAATTCGAGTTTTTAGCTGTCTACTGCTAAGCTGAAACTTCAAAAAATCATAACTTCCTCATACGAAGTCAGATTTGGGCATTCTTTTTATACATACTCTCGGTTTAACGAAAACTACAAGTTGTGTTTAGATCACTAAGGCTAAAAGGTAGTTTATCAAAAACTCAATTTTTATGACATTCAACACTGTGCCGTTTTTGTCGCGAATCTTCGACAGGTCATAACTTCTTCGTTATAACTAAAATTTTGGTATTCTTTATATCCCCGTAATCCTTGTTTCTACCACTACCACTTTATGTAAAGATATCGGGTTTATCTCACACTTTAATTTTGACGCTTATTTTTATTCTTAATTAATTAAACCCTAATAATTAAGCATAAAACACATAATTCACATAATATTCACATAATTCCTTTTCATTTCTTCAAAATGAGTTACAAAGGTTAACCTAGACTATAACATCAATATTAATCCCTAGCCTAGAAACACGAGTGTTACATAGTAGGGATCATACTATGAAATTTCATCACTATTTATCGAAGCACTCATACTGCTAGTACACACTAATTTGGGTACAAAATATTCCTAGTAGTAATAACAAGGATAAAACTGGAGGCATTAAAGACATATACAAAGAATACACTATCGTTCTAAACAATCATCCTTTCCAAATCGACTTAACATCTATTACAATAAGAAGTTCTAACGTCATCATTTGACATGGAATGACTTGATCCTTACCATACCAATTTCCTGTGCTATGAAGAGACCCTTTTCCTTAACCGAAAAATTAACGAAACCCTTTCAATCTATAACGAAAAACCTCCGAATCATCCCATGCATCTATACTCATAAGTACCTATGTAATAGGTGCCACGCTCTTTCCTAGCCCACAATAGAAATAGGAAACAAGAAGCAAAAGACATCAAGGGTATCCCAGAGGTTTATAACCTCCCCGAGGTGTTCCAAGAAGTTCTTTCAGAAATACCACCCATGTACAAAGTTGAGTTCAGAATCGACTCGACTCTTGGAGCCATTCCCGTAGCCAAATCCCACATGCCATTTAGCACTAACATAAATACAAAAGTTGCCTGGTCGATGGAACGGACTAATAAGTAAGGAAATTATTAGACCGGTCCTCTAACCATAGAGAGCACCCGTCTGACTCATAAAGAGGAAGGGCAAATTGCCTATAGGACCATTGACTACCAAAATCTAAACAAACCCATCATCAAGGATCAATATCCCCTATTCCGAATCAACAACTTATTCAACCCACTTCAAGGAACAAGCAAAGGTCGGCATACCGCTAGCTCAGAATTCTGTAGGAAGAAATTCCTAAGACAACCTAAGATTTATAAGGCCAAATGCAACACACACAACCTTAACCTTGGTGACAATAGTGTTCACCTTACAAGTCTAGAGACAATACCTCTAGGGCATCAAGTACACAATCTTCATTAGACCATTCGAGGTCCTTGCTAGGATCGGTCCGGTGGTTCACAAGTTTCGGTTGCCATAAGAAACTCAGTGACATACATTCCATATTACCTGTGTCCAACCTTAAGAAGTGGTTGTTCGCCCTTGTAGTCCCACTCGACAAAATCAAGGTGAACAAGAACCTTCACCCCAAAGAGGAACATGTGGGGATCATGGACGAGGAAATCAAAGGAACAAAAAAAAGTCAGATACCAATAGAGAATGCCCACTGGAACTGCCAAGTAAGGACCCAAATTCACTTGGAAACACTAAAATCAGATGAAACTGAAATACCCCCAACTTTTCCCTAGGATTACCATGAACACGTTCAAGATGCTAATTTCGGGACGAAATTCCCTCTAATGTGGGGATCATATGATAAACCGAAAGATTTTATCAAGCAAGGTCCAGATCGTAACCCTGTAAAAGTGAAGTCACCAGGTAACCTTGTTGCAATAAACTCTTGAAGGCCATAAGGGTATTAGTTGTATAGGTTTGTATATAAGTATATATGAATACCTTGGAAATCATATTTGTAACAAGCTTTTGAAAGTAAAAAAAACTATAACAAGTCAATACAAATCAAATAGTTTTAACATAACATGTATTTATGTAAGGACCTTCAATTCTTGAGTTTTGAGGCCATCATCTTCATAATTTCTATTGCCCAAAACCAAAAATCCATTTCCACTTACTGTGAAACTCCATTTTCTCTCAAGAGGCCAACTTCCAAGCTTTAAATAGGCTTATTTCTTCAAGCATTTTTCTTAAGTTTGGTAAGTAAATTCGAGACTTCTTAGCACCATTTACACTCTTATGTTTAGTTCACTCTATTTACACACATTAAAATGTGTGAAAACCTTTAGGATAACACTATTCTCAAGGAAGTTCATTAACTCCATTCAAGAGTTTAGCCTTGAAATCTTCACTTCATCACCTCAAGCAACCTACCAAAACCACTTAAGGTAAGTTAATACCCCCACATTTTCAATATTTTTCATGTTTTTAGGGGGGGGGGGGGGAATACAAGCTAAAATCTATATACAACATGAATACTTGTTGTTACTTCTTGATGTTGAAGAATAAACCATTATTTGCTCAAGTTAGGATTATCACTACTTTTATACAACATTCGTGATAAAATAGTTATGATATGTAAAGTTAACCAAAAACATAAATTATATTATGTTACAAATATCATCAAAAAAATATGATTGTAAAACTTCAAGGTTTTGGAAACATTTCACTAAAATATAGTTTTTCTAGCAAAAATAGTTACATTTTAGTCATTTACTATTTTGGTGGGTTTCAACCCAAAGATATCAAGTTTTACTTTCATATTTTGACACTAGACAAGATAACATCTTTATATTTATATAAAAGATTATATAAATAGTCTCAACAAACATACAAGATAAACTATAATTTGTATAGTTTGGAGAGTCACAAAACTACACTTTCATTTCAGAGCAACCATTTAGTTTTCAAATGTATAATTATTTTACAAGAAAAATGAGTCATAGTTGATGTAAATCTGTTGATGCTCTTGTGAAACATTCCTTCACCGTACCTACCTAGTGTACACCTTAGGTCCTGCATTATAACTAGAGTATCCTTGAGGGAGAGAGAGATAGTTGTGTATAGATCTATACGAGATTGACAACCCCACACCTCAGTTGTTCGCTACAATTAGACCGGCAAGTCTAGGGTGACAAAAGTCTACCAATTCCGACGCCTGAAGAACGTCGTTCAGGCATATAAGTCATATTAAGCATGGTTATAATAAATCACATAGGGATTGACAAAACGATATGGTTTATGGAGTAACTTACACTTCATTAGTTTTATAAAAAAGATATAACTAAATACTATTGTTCAGTACTACGATACTTATACATTTTTAGTCATAGGATTTAAGACTACAGTTCACATTTAAGAAAATATTGGATTTTCTGGAAACATACATTAATATTTTACAAGGAAAAGATACAAATGAAATACATACATTTATATTTCGTATTAAATAAAATATTGGATTTTCTAGAAGTATACAAATCATTTTACACGACAACGTTACAAATGTTTCTCACACAAAAATACTTATGAACTCACCAACTTATGTAACATCCTGATCCTCAGGTATTAATAGTAATATTTTGGGTTGTCTTTTAGTACCTACTCGGCGAGTTGGCCTCCCTACTCGTCGAGTAGTAGCGGGCTTGTCAGTGAAGTTTAATGATCTACTCGCTGATTTCGCTATAGGACTCGACGAGTCAATACTGGAAAATGAAACTGTAAACTTCGGAGCCTTGCACCCTATTTAAAGGGTCATAAGCCTCCCTTAGCCTCCCCTTTACAATTCTTTTCCTCCAAAAGACCCCTAATTCGAGTGTGAGTGTGTTTGTTGGTGATTTAAGCTTGAAGGAAGGATTTGGTGAAGGTATCACATGAGGAAACAAGTTAGAAGAAGCAAAGGACTCGTGGGGATTCAAGATCTACCTTTGTGGAACACTTTCTGAAGGTATTAAGCTGTTCCTTGGTTCATTTGCTTCCAAAACCCTTTTGTGCATGGATTCTAGGAAAGGGATTTTGTGTTTAAGCCAAGATATGAATTTGTAACTTCAGATATGGACTCCTTTTGACCTTGAGATGCATAAAGTTATCCATTTAGCCTAGCATGAGCCTCTCCTCAAGTGTATGACTCAATCCCAAGCTTAGATTTGCTATTTTAAGGCCTTAAAGCCTTGCATGCACGTAAAGTTTGCAACTTTACGTGAAATGCATGCCTCAGGAGCCTAGATCTGTAATATGGAGGCATTGCATGGCCGCAAGGAGTCTGTATGGCTCAAGATCTGATAGGACTCGGCGAGACTCAGGGGGAGACTCGGCGAGTCATATGAAGACAGGCATGGACTCGGCGAGTTGGATGAACAACTCGGCGAGCCCACTGAACATTGCTATGAACTCGGCGAGTTGGATGAACAACTCGGCGAGCCGGATGAATATTGCCTAGAACTCGGCAAGTTGAAAGAACAACTCATCGAGTCAAGTAAGATTCCCCAATTGATTCGATGGTCACAAACGTGTCAATTGGCAAGCAAGGAAACCCGACGAGTGGACCTTGGATTATCAGTCAAGACCATATGAACTCGGCGAGTCACCTCGATGACTCGGCGAGTAGATGTTATCCCGTGCAACTCAGCAAGTCACTAGTTGCACTCGGCGAGTTAGGGTCAACATGGACTATTGACTTGATCCTAACTGAAGTGGACCAGGGCGGACTTTAAAGTTAATGGTTGGGTATTTTATGACACTTTTAGGTAGTTAAGTTGGAGCAGTTCGTGGGGCATATCTAGTCGAAAAAGAATTAGTTCCGCATTCGTGTCAGGTGAGTCTTCTCACCATACCGATGGGTCTAAGGCACCAAGGCCGGCCCATTATGTGATTACGGTAGATGTGATAGATACTCTGTGTTTGCTTTGCTATGTGATTTCATGTTGTATAAAGACCCCGAGGGAGCCCGTGGCATTGGATGTAAGACCATGTGGGGTAGCCCATGGCACTGGATGTAAGACCATGTGGGGTAGCCCATGACAGTACTAGGTAAAGACCATATGGGGTAGCCCATGTCGCTATTACAGGTTTGATGTATGCATAGTTTATGTGTGATGTGTGTAGCCTTATGGCTATCAGGATATGTGATTGTGTGTGGTATGATCTGGGAAACTCACTATGCGTTTCGCTTATAGGTTGTTGATTGTTGCAGGTACTTAGAAGCCTAAGGCCAAAGGCAAGGCATGATGGCGTGGCGTGTACTCTATCTCTCTTTTGGATGTTTCGGGGACTCTCTGATGATTTCATAAAAACATAACAATGATGTAATGAATGTGATTTGGAAACAAATGTTTTGAAAACTTATGGAATATGTAATCGGATACTTATTAAAATGAAAAATTTTCTTGTAAAATTTGGGATGTTACAAATTGGTATCACAGTCTTGGTTTGACAGATTCGGAAACATCCTCAGATGTGTTAGGACTCAAACTGAGGAAGTGGTAAACGTTTTCAAAAGTAACTTAAAAAGGATTTTTAAGCCCAAAAGAAGAGAGTACAACGCGCGTGATCAGCTGAGCCAAGTAAGTAGTTTCCCAATTCGAATAGCCATGTTATATTGAAAATGAGCTTTGTTGATTATGTGAATTTGCTAGGTGTATGTAAAAAAAAATTATATACAGTTAGGAGTTGCAGCCTCAGAATGAGGGATTTTGCCTTATTTCCTTTTCCTTATTCGGATGTGGTTTTAGGGTAGAATCTCTTATTTAAAATTCTACTTGATCCTTTCTGTGTATAATTTGCATGCTTAATAGCAACCTCCAGTGATTGGTATGATTGTTGTGACTAGGACAATCATAGGGTATTCATGGATTGATTCTTGCGAGGATTGTGAGTCATAGTTTTTCGGTCATGATAGTTTTGGAGGTACTGGGTAAAGCAGGGGGAAAGGTACAGGTAGGTGTGGAAAGTAGTACTAGGCCCATACTATTGGAAATACAGGACCCGTACCCGAACCCATGTTCTATCTGGGAATTCCAAAGGAGCTTGCTATGGATACAATCTCAATGTGGGAATCCTGATCTTTATGTTTGTGTTATGACAGTTCAGCATGGTGATTATGTGATTTAGAGCAGCGGGATCGAGATCAGGATCAGGATCGGGATCGGGATTGGGATATGGGGGTGGGTCAGGCGGCCCTACCGATGATATTGACGAGAGGTTGCACGAGCTGATCGCGGCTGAGGTTACGAGGGGCATCCTTGACGCTACCCCAGTCATCTTTGGGACGGTCAAGGAGGGCATGATGGAGATCATGGAGAAGAGACTTAGAGCATTCAGGGCTGATATTTCCGCGAGTCAGGGTGGAGCTCGAACTTCCTCATTTTAGGAGTTCAAGGCATGTGGAGCTCTGGAGTTTTCGGGGGTCCGGGATCCCATTGTGAGTAGAAGCTGGGTGGCAGACATTGAAAACGCTCAACATACGAGTTCTTTCCTGGAGGAGGCAATGGTCGAATTTTTGCTTCATGTATGCTGAGGGACAGGGCCCGAGATTGGTGGGGCGAGGTTACTAGTCAGATGGGGACATCCGATGTGGCTAGCATGACGTGGGCTGAGTTTGTTAGATGTTTCACCGTCTATTGAGGTGCAACGAATGGTGAGAGAGTTTCATGATCTACAGCAGACTACTGAGACTGTGGCGGAAATTACCGCCAAGTTTCAAGAGCGAGCTTTGCTTATTCCTCAGTATTCGACCGATGAGGACATGAGGAGGACCCGATATCACTGTATGCTGAGGGAGGACATTCGGGAGTTTGCGAGTTTCACAGGGTGCAAAATCCTAAATGAGATGGTTGAGAATGCCCATGAAAGGGAGATGGAGTTGGAGTCCCGCACAAAGCGGAAGATTGAGCAGGTACAGGTAGCGGGGACTTAGGCTAAAAAGCATAAGACCTCGAATTGTTCGGGTAAAGGCCAACAGGGTCGGGGTCGGTGTGCCAAGTGTGGGAGATTTCATAGTGGGGCTTGTCATACAGTCGGGATGTCAGGATGCTACTCCTGTGGCCAACAGGGCCCCTTGAGTAAGGATTGCCCCAAGAAAGGCTTGATATATTTTCACTGCAACCAGACAGGTCATAAAAAAGCCGATTTTCCGAGGTTGCAGGGTGGAGGAGGAGGATCTATGGCGGCGCACGTACCCACCACTACGAAGATTACTGATGGCCGCCCCAAGGCGGAAGCTCCAGCGGTGAAGAGCCGCACATTCCAGCTGACTACCGAGGAGGCTCGGGCCGCACCAGATGTTGTGGCTGGTATGATTTCATTATCCTCTGTTCTTTTAGTGTTAAACGTTGCATGTATGCTTATTGTGATTTGTATAGGGACCTATCTGGTCAATGGTATGACAGCCCATGTTTTGTTCGATTCAGGGGCTACCCGATCTTTCGTGTCTTGCACTTAGCAAGAAATTCTGGGACACACCGGGGACTTTGGATGCCCCACTCGAGGTGGAGATTGCAGATGATCGCACCGTGAGTGCTGCGAGGGTATATCAGGACTGTGTCCTGAATGTGCACGGAGAAAGGTTTCGCGTTGATTTGGTTCCCATACCCTTGCGAGGATAGAAAGTGATTATTGGGATGGACATTCTAGGAGCCAATGGGGCCATGATCGATTGTGAGTGGCAGTTAGTCCGAGTACATACCCCAAGGGGGGAGAACTGGTTATTCACGGCGAGAGGACCATGCAGGGCCCTACCCTTTGTTAAGCTACGAGGGCGAGGAGGTTTCTACAGCAGGATTGCATGGGATTTTTGGCCTATGTTTCAGATACGCGAGTGGAAGCAGTGGCGGATATCGATAGTGTACCAGTGGTGTGGGATTTTCGAGACGTTTTTCCCAAAGAATTACCCGGAGTGCCTCTGGAGAGGCAGGTGGAGTTTCGTATTGACCTGGTGCCAGGCGCTACCCCGATAGCAAAGGCACCATATCGGTTGGCACCACCCGAGATGCAGGAATTATCTGCCCAGCTTCAAGAGCTACTAGACCGAGGGTTCATCCGTCCAAGTAGTTCTCTGTGGGGAGCTCCGATCCTTTTCGTGAAAAAGAAGGACGGGTCACACAGGATGTGCATCGATTATAGGGAGCTGAATAAGCTGACGGTGAAGAACCACTATCCCTTGCCTAGGATTCACGATTTATTTGACCAGCTCCGGGGAGCATCGTGGTTCTCCAAGATTGATCTTCGGTCAGGGTATCATCAGATGATGATTCGAGATAAGGACATACCGAAGACAACTTTCAGGAATCGTTATGGGCATTACGAGTTCGTGGTGATGCCATTTGGGCTCATTAATGCTCCAGCCGCGTTTATAGACCTCATGAACTGGGTGTGCAGGTCGATGTTGGATCGGTGGGTGATTGTTTTTATTGACGACATCCTGGTCTATTCTAAGACCAGGGAACAACACTAGCAGCATTTGAGAGAGGTACTGGAGACCTTGAGGATGGAGAAGCTACATGCGAAGTTCTCCAAATGTGAATTCTGGTTGAGGGACATGCAGTTTCTGGTCATGTCATCAACCAAGAGGGTATTTCGGTTGACCCAGCAAAGGTGGAGGCGGTGATGCGATGGGAAGTGCTGAGGAATGCCTCTGAGATTTGTAGCTTTTTGGGCTTAGCGGGTTCTTATCGGAGATTTATTCAGGATTTCTCCAAGACTGTCGTGCCATTGACCCGCTTGACCAGGAAGAATGTGACTTTCTGATGGGGTGAAGACCAGCAGAGGGCTTTTGAGACCCTAAGGCGGAGATTATGTGAGGCCCCGATTCTAGTTCTACTTGAGGGATTGGATGACTTAGTAGTATATTGTGATGCATCTATTCCAGGGTTGGGTACCGTGCTGATGCAGAGGGGGCACGTGATCGCTTATGCTTCGAGGCAGTTGAAGCCTCACAAGGCTAATTACCATACTCATGATCTGGAATTAGGGGCAGTGGTGTTTGCCCTCAAAATTTTGAGGCATTACTTGTATGAGGTGAAATTCATTGTGTATAGCGATCACAAAAGTTTAAAGTATTTGATGGACCAGCAGAACCTAAATATGCGATAGATGAGATGGTTAGACATGCTAAAGGACTACTACTGCGAGATACTATATCATCCAGGGAAGGCCAATGTGGTGGCCGATGCATTGAGTCGCAAGGCGACAGGGTCGCCAATCAGGAGAATTTGTATAAGGGTGACGATAAGTCCCCCTTGATAGACATGATTCGAGGGGCTCAGGTTGAAGGGGTGAAGAAAGAGAACTGGAAAATGGAAAGGATTCGGGGGTAGTATCCTTTGTTTGTTAAGGATGGTCGCGGCTTATTGACACAGTGTGGCCGCGTGTGGATACCGATGTCGGGGGGAGTGAGGCAGAGACTGTTGGAGGAGGCGCATAAGTCCAGGTTTTCTATACACCCAGGTACAACAAAAATGTATAGGGATTTGAGGAAGGGCTATTGGTGTCGCTGCATGAAGCGAGAAATCGTCGGGTATGTGGAGAGGTGCTTGACCTGTAAGAAGGTCAAGGCTGAGCACCAGCGACCTCTTGACAAGGTTCAGCCATTACCCATTCCCATGTGGAAGTGGGAAGTGATCACCATGGATTTCATCACGAAGCTACCTCGGACAACGAGGGGAGTAGATGCCATATGGGTAATCGTGGATAAACTGACGAAGAGTGCCCACTTCATCCCAATCTCCGAAAGTATATATGCGAAAAAGTTGGCGGACATTTATGTTCGCGAGGTGGTGGCGAGGCATGGAGTGTCGGTATCAGTGGTTTCAGATAGGGATGTTCGGTTTACATCTAGGATTTGGAAGAAGTTCCATGAGAAACTGGGTACCCAGGTGCATTTTAGTATGGTGTATCACCCCCATACCGACGGCCAGAGTGAGAGGACGATCTAGACATTGGAAGACATGCTGCGGGCATGCGTGCTGGATTTTGGAGGAAGTTCGGATGCGTATCTTCCACTGGTAGAGTTTTCATATAATAACAGCTATCATGATAGTATTGACCGAGCACCATTTGAGATGTTATATGGGTGGAGGTGCAGGACCCCAGTGTGCTGGGACGAGGTTGGGCATCGAGTTTTGGGGAGCACAGAGGTGGTACTCGAGACCACCAGATTGATTAAGCAGGTACGCGACCGGTTGCGGGTCGCGTAGAGTCGTCAGAAGAGTTATGCAGATCGACGGCGATCAGACCTCGAATTTCAGGAAGGGGATTTTGTTTTGTTAAAGGCGTCTCCCTGGAAAGGGATTATTCGGTTCCACAAAAAGGGCAAATTGGGGCGCCGGTTCATAGGACCGTTCAGGATCATCGCCCGGGTGGGCAAGATGGCATATCGATTAGAGCTTCCAGAGGAGCTTAGTCAGATTCACAACACCTTCCATGTGTCTCAACTTCGGAAGTGTGTCGCCGACGAATCCTCAGTCATACCCTTGGATGCATTCGGTTGGATGGGAGCCTGAATTACATCAAAAGACCAGTTGCGATTTTGGACAGGAAGACAAAGAAGCTCCGGAATAAAGAAGTGAAGTTGGTTAAGGTGCAATGGCAGCACCGAAGGGTTTCAGAATGGACATTGTGACATCCCCAAAATCTCGGCTAGAAAAGACCGATTTTCATTTATGCTTTTAAATATTTTCAGAGTAAATCCTTTTGATTTGAAAGAGTTGCGGAATTTGTTCCCAAAAACAAAACATGATAAAACAATGTTTACCAAAGCATTTCATAAAAGAAATGTATTTTCATTATAATCAAAACTCGGGGTGTCATGTTCCGATACAGACCAATAAGCATAAACGAATACATTACAAGTCATATAACAAATATAAACATATGCAGACTTGTAAACAAAACAACTTGATGGTTTGTCCATCTCATGCCCTTCCGCCACTTCCTGTAATACAAATAAAACTGAGTGGGTTAGGCTTGGGAGCCTGGTGAGCATATAGGGTTTTCAACCCACAATAAATAATTAAATTAATTATTATCAACCAACAATAACCCAGTTACCCATTCCCGTTATTCTCACTTTACATCCCTAAAATAACTAATACAAGGGACCTAATATAAGAATATTTTCATCGGGGTGACAACACATGCTGTGGGGTTTCCTCAGCAATATAAGTCAAATAAGGCAACCATGAGGGGGATGGAATACAGCGAATGAACACTCAAGTTCATTAACACCTACAGGTTATGAGCCTGCTAGCGTTCCACATGACTATCTAGAAAAGTCTGTGGTCGTCATCTAAATTCCGCTAGATGACTGGATCAAACAACAACGAGGCCTCTCATCTGTTTATTACACACCAACTATCTACCCATGTTCTACCCAACATATTAGTAGATAAAAACATACATTTTATACATATTTTCAAAACCTGTATAGCATGCTTGATCAAAACATTTTCCATATAACAGATGAGGCACACGCACATAACACGTATTTCATATAGAAATAATCATATCTGTAAGATAGAAGAAAGTGAATATACATTCACACACATAACAACAAAATATACACATAACACGTATCTCGTATAAAATACTTCATAATTATACGTTAGGAGAAAGTAACAACGCATTTACACGTATAAACGACAATAAACTTAATACCCTCAAACCATACTTGTATTATTATTGCGTTTATGAAAGGAAGTATACACTCACTTGATCAGAAGATGATCGGATAGCACTACGACTTGCAAAAGTAATAATCCTCAGCAGATCTGGAAGATCTCTACGAAAATCGAACTTCTCGCGGGCAGAGCTTCGGCTCGGAAACCGCACTTCTCGGGATCTTCGGGATCTCAGGACTCGCTTCGGGACTCGGGAATATTACCGGGGCTTCGGGATGGCTTCGGGGGTAAAAACGCAAAGCTTCGGCACAAAAACGAGAGGAAATTAGCAATTTGGCCGGTTGCCCTCGCATCCTATTTATAGGAGGCTGGGAGCTCCTCGTACGCGGGGCGTACGTGCCTCAAAAACGTAAGCGCATGCGTCATCCGAAGTGTCGACACTCTTCGGAGTACGCAGGGCGTACTCACTTACGCGGCGCGTAAGTCGGATCAGACCTGTGACTCGCCTTCGGATAATGCTTCCGAATTTTGATTTAAAAATAAATACAAATTAATTAATAAACTTCGGAAATTCAAATCTTCTTCATACGAACTTCATTTTCGACGTTCTTTATATCCACGGAAAGGTGAGACTACGCTCTACAACTTTTGTTTAGACTCCGTCGGCTAATTTTGAATTTATTTTTATTATTTATTTTTAATAGGCCGGGACAGAAAATTTCGTTATAAATTCATAACTTCTTCGTCCGACGTCCGTTCTCGCCTAACTTTTTATCACTTTGATACTAACAACGAGATCTTCGATTCTCGTTTAGATCACTAAGGCTAAATATCTCTTTAACGTAAATTTCACTTTTTACGTTATTCAGCGTTGCCGGTTCTGTCGCGAAACTTCGACAGATCATAACTTCCTCGTTATAACTCGGATTTCGGCATTCTTTATATCTTCGGAAACCTTGTTTCAACTACTACAACATTATCTAAAGATATCAAGTTTAATTTACACTTAAATTTTGACGCTTATTTTTATTCTTAATTAATCAAACCACATAATTAAGCAATTAAGCACAAAACACATAATACTCAAATAATACAATCTTATTATTTCAAAACGGGTTACAAAGGTTAACCTAGACCATTATATTGCTAAAAATGGCAAGCCCGGAAACACAGGCGTTACAGACATGGGAATCGGAAGATGAAATGCAAGGTTTTAACCCGGAGTTATTTGAACCAGCAGGCTTCGAGGACGAAGCCTAATTTAAGTGGAGCAGAGTTGTAACGCCTTGATCCTCAGGTATTAATAATAATATTTTGGGTTATCTTTTTAGTACCTACTCGGCGAGTTGGCCTCCCTACTCGTCGAGTAGTAGTGGGCTTACCAGTGAAGTTTAATGATCTACTCGCCGAGTTCGCTATGGGACTCGACGAGGCGATACTGGAAGATGAAACCCTAAACTTCGGAGCCTTGCACCCTATTTAAAGGGTCATAAGCCTCCCTTAGCCTACCCTTTACAGTTCTTTTCCTCCAAAAGACCCCTAATTCGAGTGTGATTGTGTTTCTTGGTGATTTGAATTTGAAGGAAGGATTTGGTGAAGGGAACACTTGAGGAAACAAGTTAGAAGAAGCAAAGGACTCGTGGGGATTGAAGATCTACCTTTGTGGAACACTTTCTGAAGGTATTAAGTTGTTTCTTGGTTCATTTCCTTCCAAAACCCTTTTGTGCATGGATTTTAGGAAAGGGCTTTTATGTTCAAGGCAAGATCTGAAGTTGTAAATTCAGATATGGACTCCTTTTGACCTGGAGATGCATAAAGTTATCCATTTAGCCTAACATGAGCCTCTCCTCAAGTGTATGACTCAATCCTAAGCTTAGATTTGCTATTTTAAGGCCTTAAAGCCTTGCATGCACGTAAAGTTTGCAACTTTACGTGAAAAGCATACCTTAGGAGCCTAGATCTGTAATTTGGAGGCATTGCATGGCTCCAAGGAGTCTGTATGGCTCGAGATCTGATAGGACTCGGTGAGTCTCATGGGGAGACTTGGTGAGTCATATGAAGACATGCATGGACTCGGCAAGTTGGATGAACAACTCAGCGAGCCCACTGAACATTGCTATGAACTTGACGAGTTGGATGAACAACTCGGCGAGCCGGATGAATATTGCCTAGAACTCGGCGAGTTTAAAGAACAACTCGGTGAGTCAAGTAAGATTCCCCAATTGATTCGATGGTCACAAACGTGTCGATTAGCAAGCAAGGAAACCCGACGAGTGGACCTTGGATTATCAGTCAAGACCATATGAACTCGGCGAGTCACCTTGATGACTCGGCGGGTAGATGTTATCCCGTGAAACTCAGCAAGTCACTAGTTGCACTCGGCGAGTTAGGGTCAACATGGACTATTGACTTGATCCTAACTAAAGTGGACCAGGGCGGACTTTAAAGTTAATGGTTGGGTATTATATTAAACTTTTAGGTAGTTGAGTTGGAGCAGTTTGTGGGGCATATCCAGTCGAAAAAGAATTAGTTCAGCATTCATGTCAGGTGAGTCTTCTCACCATACCTATGGGTCTAAGGCACCAAGGCTGACCCATTATGTGATGACGGTAGATGTGATAGATATTATGTGTTTACTTTGCTATGTGATTGCATGTTGTATGAAGACCCCGGGAGGAGCCTATGGCATTGGATGTAAGACCATGCGGGGTAGCCCATGGCAGTCCTAGGTGAAGACCATGTGGGGTAGCCCATGGCACTGGATGTAAGACCATGTGGGGTAGCCCATGGCAGTCCTAGGAAAAGGCCATGTGGGGTAGCCCATGGTACTATTACACGTTTGATGTATACATGGTTTATGTGTGATGTGTGTAGCCTTATGGCCATCAGGATATGTGATTGTGTGTGGTATGCTCTGGGAAACTCATGAAGCGTTTCGCTTACAGGTTGTTGATTGTTGTAGGTACTTTGGAGCCTTAGGGAAAAGGCAAGGCGTGATGGCGTGGCGTGTACTCTATCTCTCTTTTAGATGTTTTGGGGACTTTCTGATGATTTCATAAAAACATAACAATGATGATTAGAATGTGATTTGGAAACAAATGTTTTGAAAACTTATGGAATATGTAATCGGATTACTTATTAAAACGAAAAATTTTCTTGTAAAATTTGGGATGTTACAACTTAATCGTTGACACTTTTGAAAATCACTTGTATTCTCAGGAAACCAGTAAACAGGTACTCAACCCTTCTTGAGGGTCGGTGTCGTCGTTTCATGTTTTCTACTTTTCAAATATTTGTATTCAACTTTTGAACAAATAGAGATTTGTAAACAATGTAATACTTGAAATCTAATGTTTGCGTTGCTATGTTTCATTTATATTCAACTATTATGATACTGTACATGAAGTCATTCCATCTGCCACCAAACGGATCCGCCGTTTTGGTTTTGGGGTGTGACATAAACCTTGAATTGTTTTTCTTTGGTAACATAGATACTTGTATGTTTTCTTTTGATAATATAATATACCGTGAAAAAAATCCATTATAACATTGTAACATTGTACTTTCTTTTTTGTTGATTTTTTTTAATCTTTTCTTAGTAAAGATTGGTGTTTTCATAATCAATTTTCATCTTACTTGCTCACATCACGAGTGGGAGATAGTGACCATCATTGAGATGTTCTTTTTTATTATTATTAGCAATGTATTTTAAGCCATGATTTAGGGAAGACATTTCGTGGGCCAACTGCCCTAAAAACACTTTTTTCTGTGAGTATGAGTATGACTATTTCTCTTTCTAATGACTTAGATTGACTTATGAAGATCATTTTTATAATTGCTTAAGGTTGAAAATTGGTTTAAAGAACTTTGCTAAGAATTAAGTGAGCGACTAACCTTCTATTTCTTAAGAGGTAAGTTTGGAAATAAGGTAAGTTTGACTATTTACTTTTAATGAATCAAGGCTCGATTTTTTTTACTTCAACGCTCAATTTCTGATTTTCAGTATTTAGGTAAGAACATCTTCTATTTTTGTGGTTTTTTTTTTTTTTTTTTTTTCTGAATTTTAGTATTTACTGTTGTTTTAATCAACTTCCAGATGATTGCATCAACAACATGCTACGACTATAAATTGGTTTCAAGAAGAGTCCAACATAAATGATTGGGTTATGTTTTTCAATTTTGTTTAAATAATTGGATGTTCCACTTCTCTTCTAGGAATGCATACCATATGGAAGCTATTTTTTTTTCTTTTCTGTGTTGTGTAGTGGAAAAAAATTTGCATTGTCTTTTCCTATTTGGCTGCGATTGTAGTACAGAGCTAGAGGTAGTTCACATGGAAACTGGAATGATATATACTTCTAATCCGGAACTAGAAAACAAGTTTAATATAATAAGTTCAACGTAAATTAATAAAATCTTCATGCTTTATCCATTCTTTTGTTGTATCCAACCCCACTTTTGCGGGATTCTTCCTTAATTGATAGTAAAATTGGAAAGGGAAAAGCAAGAGATATGCTTGAATATTGACCATGAGGGAACTCTTGAAAATATTAAATAGAGCCCCATATATACACTTCTTAACTTCACTATATTAGTTACCAACTTTGCTTCACAAGGATCATATAACATTATTATTACCAAACTTAACTTTTTTTTTCTCTATAAAGAAAGAATGCTTCTCCCATCACATACTTTTCTTAATATAAAAAAAAAAATCATTAATAAATTTGATGATACAACATTAATCCTTATAAGTTGTCAATTTCATTGAAGGGAACCACAAGAATCTTGATTTTTAGTAGACAATTTCTTGAGAAATTCATAGGTGGTAATCATTGTAGTTGCAGACATCGACATCGAGATCCATCTCGGCCCTAATCCTCTGTAACACGCACTCAATCCACCTTCCGTCATCAATTTCCTCAACGTCGGCCCTATTCCCGGCTTCCCATTACATCCGTCGTCTAAAACTTGAAGTCTCGTTTTAATTGTATCCAAAGGCATCGTAACTAACGCCGAAACCCCACTTGCCACGGCGGCGCTCGCCGCCTGCACCGCCACTACCGCCTTCGAATCCGGCGTAAACCCAACCCCTCCTCCACCACCACCGTTTCCGTCTCTTTTCAAATGATTACCAATCCCATCCCAAATCGAGCGGTGGGCCATGGAGTAAGACGCCCACCACACTGCATTTGACGGCGCGTATGTCAAGATTGAAATCCCAAATCCTCTGTATAACCCTCGAACGCCGTCGTGATGGATGATTTTCCGGAACGCGTCAATGCCGCCGGTGTATTTGAAACCAGTCATGGCGGTTGTATTAAGAGATTTACTACCTTGAACCATTAATCTCTGGCTCACGACATCGATTGGGGTCCAAACTAATTGTGCAGCCATGGCTGCGGTTACCCCCGCTGCAGCATTTGCAATCGCCGCCGCTTTGGCCTCTGTAAAACCCATCTTCACCGTCGCACAACCAACGCTACTCTTTGTCATTTCCAGTGCACCCATGTAAAGAGCTCTAGCCGGAATAGTACCCATTAACGACGTTCCAAATCCTCTATAAAAACCCCTCAAACCATCGTGTCGGAGAATCGAGATCGCCATTTTGAAACAAGGGGTGTCTTTCACAACCACTTGCTGCCGTGTTTTCAACACCACCGTCGGGTACAACGTACCGGAAACGCCAGAAAACAAGGCGGCGCCGAGGAAGAAAAACTTGGATTTATCGAGCATTTCCCAATCAATGTCAGCTGGGAGATGAATTTCCGTCCTGGAATCATCCTCCGCCACTCCCAAACTCATCTTCGCCACTTTCTCGCACTTCGTCCGATCCCGATAACAATATCAATAAAAATCCTATTCAGTAATTTCTACTATCAACTAAACTACTAGTCGTCTTAATCAATTAAATCAGAAATTCAGCTACTACAACTAATAAGATCAAACCCCAAACCAGGCCGTTGACCAACAGCAAAGAACAAGAACCCGGATCCCAGAATTGGGAGTATGCTATGAAAGTTATCCGTTTGATTATATGTCTATGTGGGTTGATTGGATCTACTATCAATAACTTTTTTTTCCGTTTGCGGAGACAGATTTGTGATCGTACGTGAGTTACCAGAAATGGATCGAACATATCCGGTGATGGTGGTGGTTGATAGGAGCTCCGATGGTTGAGATTCTGACGGGGATCATCGGAAAAGGATGCATAGGAAGATCTAATTGAGTAGTGAAGAAAGGAGAGAGAAAAAGATTAGCGAAATGGATTAGATTGGATTGAGATGAGGAATATATTATAACAGAAAATGGCGGAGGAGATAGTGGGTAGGAGAAGGAGGCGTCAATGGATTCTCAGGACCTGGATTTTCCGGATCAGGTGCATACCGACACGTGTCAGTTAAGATGTCTGGGGCACTCGGATTGGTAACGTGCTAATCCACTTGCGATGCACACATGTCAGTTGAATTTCCGAGGACGGTTTAGTCAGATGCGGTCTTGTATTCGATCTGGCCGGTTGACGGTTGCCCTTGGTATAGGGAGTAACGAGGCATATTTGCATTCCGATCCTTGTAGTTTCGTTATTTTCAATAAGCCTACTTTAACTTAGAATATTTTAATAGTTTCGATAATGAGAAAATCAAATATAAATTAGACAGACAATAGACATTTAGGTCGTCTATATGCCATAATGTATCGAATTTATTAGATTTAATGAATTTTTATATAAAAGATTTATTTATCATATAAATTTATCATTTAATTTTTAAAATATATTGAATTTTATAATTTTCAGTTCAATAATTATTTTAAAATTTAAAGAGTTTTTTCTTTGTTTAATAGTTCAACGAGCATTAAAATCCAAAATATTGACAGCCCAATTTAACATCTTACTATAACTGAGCTTAATATCTTCAATGGAAAATTGTCATTCCAACTAATGGAAACATTCCATTAAATCCACGTTATGAATACTCTTAGCTTTACAACCTTGGTAACTTGTGGAAACTTCCAAATATGGTTTCGAATTCACGGGGATCGCTTAATGAGCTCGGGGCTCTAAAAGAACCAAAAATTTAGGGCCCTTTGGTATGTACTATTATCAAACTCTATAATAAAAGCAAATGTACAAGTGAAAGTTGTTTTTTTTTTCTATTTAAACTTGCATCCTTGCAGTGTTTTAATTAAAAAAACTCAAACTTGTAGGCTTATTTTAACTCAAATACGCACAAATCGATGAACAGATACATAGAAAACACTCAATAACAAACATTCCTTAGCTTCAGGTTACATAAGCAAAGAAATCAAAAACCACTAACTCAAACTTCCAGTGTTTTAAAAACGATCAATAACAAACATCCCTTAGCTTCAGGTTACATAAACAGAGAAACAAAGCATTCGAAAATCACTAACTCAAACTTAAAGTGTTTTAATTAAAATGACAAGCAACAAGCAAGCAACGCCAAATATGAGTGGAAATACTAACTCAAAAATCAAAAATCAATGAGAAAGAAAGATATCGATCATTAATCAATGAACAAAAAACAACAGAGAATCAGATAATGGAGAAAATTAACCCTAATCGGCTATTGACACTAATAGATATTCAGATGATGAAAAAATCAAGTGAAAACATTGCACATACCTTGAATTAGTGAATCATCAGAGATTTTTGAACAATGGAGAACCAGAGAAATTCATGAAAGAAGCCAAGAATGGAGAAGGAAAATTTTTCATCGGTTCAGACGGCTTTTCAGTGTTGAACAATTGAGATTGTAGAAGCCTAGAATCGATAATCAGTATTCATTGTGGGAGAATGCAGAAGGAAGGAGAAGAATAGAAGTGTGGTCGTCGCTTTTTGATTTGAGGCATCAGGCATACATATCAAAAAATGGAGAAGAAGGTATCGACAATCAACATTAAAAGATTTGGGTAAGTGGGGCCCTTTACAAAATGAGGCCCTAAGCCCTAACTTACTTTCATAATATATAAGGTCGGCCCTGCGAATTCACTCTAACCCCAATGATGAATATAGTGTTAATGCCATGAGGAGGTTGTTAGAATCTAAATTAATTTTGTATAAATGGTTGCCCATTTGTTAGTCAAAACTAATACCTTTGAAAGTAAGATGCTTTATTTGGAGAGCTCTATTAGCTAGAATCCATGTGGCTGATGCTTTGATGGTCAGGGGTATTAACACTATAAATTTTATTTTCCCTTTATGCAATAACGAGAATGAATCAATGGATTATCTTCTCATTACTTGTAACTATAATCGGGAGGTACAAGATTGGATCTTTAAATGGTGTGGAGTTCAAAGTAGAAGATTCTTAAATGTTAAGGAATTCATTGATTATCCGGCTATTGGGAGAATCGTCCTAGGAAAAAAAAGATTCTAAACTTGGTGTTCTACTGTCTCCTGTGGAATATTTGGTTTGTGAGGAATAACAAAATTTTTAAGAAAATTATTGCACAACCGACAAAAATCCCAGACAATA
The DNA here is from genome assembly GCF_052625555.1 of Lactuca saligna. NCBI lineage: Eukaryota > Viridiplantae > Streptophyta > Magnoliopsida > Asterales > Asteraceae > Lactuca > Lactuca saligna. The sequence continues at coordinate 77,516,612 of NC_136423.1, read as the reverse complement.
TTATTTCCTCTTCCTATGTTTGGTATAAGTATAGAAGCAATAATGGATGTGGAGTGTGGAGCGACTGTTGTATTTCGCCTTTCTCTCACTTTTTTTTGTAGTTTGTTCATTTTTAGTTTCTTATTATCTTTACTTTTCTCCTAGTATTTGTATCCCTGTCTCATTTTAGTTTCATGCTTGTGAGCGCTTGTTCTTAATGATATTTGTCATTCAAAAAAAAAAAAAATCATGGATATGATTGATGATTGTATATATTTTGATATCAACTAGGTGTGAGATCCATATATTATACGGGTTTATTAAAAATAAAATTTTAATATCAATATAAATATGAAATATTTTATAATGTAATACTTTACATAATATAATGTAATCTTCTAAAAATTTACAAAAAAAAAAAAACTAATTCGTTTGAAGTATTTATGAGAATTTATTACCAAATTAATAGAATGATTTTATTTTTTTTATAGAACTCATTACAATTTTATGGAATTTTATTTTAAGAAAATAGAAATCCTTAAAAAATGACAAGTGGAAAATAGAATTTTTAAAATTCTCACAAAATAACAAATGTCAAAATAAAAGAAAAAATAACATGTAACAAAAAAAATATTCATTTATTAAAGATGATTTATTAGCTCTAACTGATAACTATATATCGATAGATATAGTTTCATAATCATATAAATTTTTAGAACTTATGACTATACATCGGTAAATATAGTTTTAATCATGTAACTTTTTAGAATTATGAATTTTGGATTGGAAATGGAGATAACAATACAAACATTGTAAAACAATGCCTTGTTGTAGCTTAGATGAGTCGGGGGACTTTTCTTGTATATTTACAAAAAGTAAATTGGTAACTAGAGTAACGTTGGAGGGGTAAACTGAAAATACGGGAGACCGCAAGTTGTGTGTTAACCAGTGGGCTATATTATATCTTGTGGGTACCATGTATGTTGTTTTTCATTGATCATGTCGAAACAAAATATATATAAACAAAAAAGTGCAGCACGTCGTTTTTATAAATGTGATATATTGTTGATCGGCTTTTAAGAAGAAATAAATGCACAACACTAATAAATTTTAGATCTTTATTATTAGATCATGCCAACGAAGTTCAAAAAATGTGTAATTTAGGTTAGACTAATAGGTGTAGACAACATGTTATTACATATTATTATATTTAAAAGGTGATATGTCAGCATCCTATTCATACATAGGTGATAACACTAATAATTTTCTATTTTTTTTTAATTTTTTTTTGATGTTTTTTTATATTTCGAATTTTTATTTATTTATTTATATTTGAAAAGTATAAATAAATTTTTTACAACAAAACACAAAAACATTTAAAAACCTAAAAAGCAAAAAAACAAAAAAAAGGATAAAACCTACATTTTTTGCTTAAAATATTCATCTTTATCTTCGTGACCAACATAGATATAATCCGCCAAGTCTTCACGGAGTTGTTTGTGTTTTCGCTGATTTTGAATATCAACCACCCTATGTAAATATTCTGATATCCATGGTTGAAATGACACATGTCTTGGCTCCGTAGGCAAATATGTTGCAATATTCCGTCTTTTATCTTCGACAACCATGCTATGCATTATGATACATGCATACATGATATATCGTAGAGTATCTAACTCATAAGGTGTTGCTGCATGTTTGATAGCTTCATTTCATTTACTTATTTTTATAGTTTATTTTAGTACATTTTATTCGCATTTTAGTTAACTTTCATGCATATTTTCCCTTTTGTTATTTTTATGACCATTTCGGGGTACTTTCTAGTTTCTTGAGCATTATTGCAGATTTTCTTGGAAACTAGCGGGGCGGCACTCTTGCGAGGCGATTGGGCTTGAAGGGAATTGGAGATTTCATGCTTGATGGCTATGAAGGTGATTCATGGGGTGGACTTGTCAATTGCTTGAAGGCTTGGAAGAATTGAGCTTTAAATTTAAAAGATGCGGGGGAACATTCAAGCGTATGAAAATTATTAATCGGGCGAGTTCACGAGCTTTGGAGAGGATTTGGAGAGGTCAAATTGGGCTTTAAATGAAGAAAAACTTGAAGAAAATGGGCTAGGAGGTGATTGGATTCGATCTGGGCTAGTGGGATATGCTTTAGAGGCCCAAAAATCTCAAAGAAGCCCATGTCAGGCACCACCCGCGCAACCCACCCGCGCAGCAGCACGCGGGTCGCGCAAGGCCCTGCAGGGGCAATTTCGGGAATTCTTCTTTTGAGCTATTTGAGGAAGGTTGGTGCCCATCTTTTGCATACTCTTGGACATCCGATTTTTGAAGATTCTCTCTGGAGTTTTGGAGACTTTTGAAGGCCAAGAACCCTTGAAGAACATCATATTTTTACCTCTTGATTCTTGCTTAATGTTTGGTACAAATTTCTCTAACTTTGTTTCTTTGTGTTTAGCCATGCTTGGCTAAACTAATCTTGGTTGACTTTTGTTTAATCCTTTGAACTTTTGTTGAATGTTGAAGAATCCATGAACATGTTCTTGAATCTTTATGGAAATGTTTTGTGTTTTAATATCTTATCATTACTTGTATGTTTTAGTTCATGAGTTTAAATGTGTTTGTGGTGATTAGTTGGCTAATTTCTTGATTAAGTAAAGGATCCTCAAATTAGCAAGCAACAAATGATTTTTGTGTTGTTTTTACTTCACACAATCATAAAAACATTTCCTCCAACATGGTGGTGAAAGCATTTGGCCCCTCTTGGATTTGGTGACTTTTTGGTTCTTAATGCTAGTTGACTTTTACTAATTACATGCTATTTGGAATTAGTGACTTTGACTAAGGAAATTGTTATGAGCTTCTCTAGCCATTTCAACAATTAAGAAAAGTCTAGGTAATCTCAAGCTTCTTGGATTACTATAGTCAAATTGAGGATTTAAAACAAGTATTGCACCATTGAATTCTAATGATATGTTCATCAAAAGTCAAAGTGAGAAAACTCTAAGTCAACCATCTTTCCCTTATTGATTTTACATCAAATTCTTATTTTTGTTGCAATTGTCAATTTAAATCATAGTTAATTCTAGTTAGCTTCAAGTATTTCAAAACACCAAAACCCCCCATTTTATTTTTATTGTTATTTTACAAGTATTTTTACAAAGAGATTTTTCATAGAGTTAGAAATTGAACCAATCTCCGTGGATTCGATCCCTTTACTACTATACACTATTTAGTGTGTAACATTTAGGGTTATTATTTGTGTTGGCCTCGACAACCACCAAATTTTTGGCGCCGTTGCCGGGGATTGGTTTATTTTTAATCAATTTGTTTCTCTATGCCCAGATCTCAGCGTACAGGTGACTTGATTTACAATCCAGAAATCGAAAAAGAAGCAAGGCGTTTAGCAAAGGAAAAGCGAATTGAACGTGGTCAAACTTCTAATCCTCACGGGGATCCGGAGGTCGAAACCGCTTCACTAAGCGACATAGAGCCCGATTCTAGTCCCGACCTTCGCCAAGAAATTCCCGAAACACCACCCCTACAACAAAATCCACCCATTATTGAACCAATTGAAATGGCGGACGGAGGAGAAGTTCCTGAAAGAACTTTGAGGCAAATGATGGAGACCGATGTTACCCAAACTCCAACCGGTATCAATTACCCGGTTTTGGAAGGAGGCTCGGAGTTGAAGTCAAGTTTAGTCCATCACCTACCGACTTTCCATGGATTGGAGAATGAAGACCCTCATAAGCACTTGAAGATGTTCCACATTATTTGCACTAGCATGAAGCCACAAGGGTCAACCGATGACCAAATCAAGCTAAGGGCATTCCCCTTTTCACTGGCCGATGGAGCAAAAGATTGGTTATTCTATCTTCCACCGGGGTCGATCAACTCATGGACCGACATGGCAAGAGCTTTCCTTGACAAGTTTTATCCCGCCTCAAGAGTCTCAAGTCTTCGAAATGAGATTTGTGGAATCCGCCAAGGTCAAAATGAGACTTTCCATGATTATTGGGAGAGGTTCAACAACTTGTGCTATAGTTGCCCACAACACCAAATTCCGGAACAACTCCTCATTCAACACTTCTATGAGGGATTGTTGCCAATGGAGAGAAGACTAGTTGATGCCTCAAGTAGTGGAGATGTCTTTAGTAAAACCCCACAACAAACAAGACAACTTTTCAACACCATAGCCGCAAATTCACAACATTTTGGCCCTCGCCAAGACATGAAGAGAGACACACAACACAAAGTTAATGAAGTGGGAACATCGAATCTTGAGTCTCAAATAAAAGATCTAACATCCGTCGTCCAAAAGCTAGCCATGGGACAAACTCCACAAGTGATGGTTTGTGGAATATGTGCAACCATGGGACATCCTACGGATATGTGTCCCATCCTTCAAGAAGATGCGGAGCATGTGAATGCCACGGGAGAATTCCAAAACTACCACAACAAACCATCCGGGTACCAAAATGCATATAATTCAAGTTGGAAACCAAATCCCAACGGAAGCTACAACCCAAGACCATTGCCTCACAATGCATTGGTTAGACCGTCCTATCCACCACCACAACCTCAATACCAACATCAACAACCACACTATCAATCCAAACCGCACCCTCCACATCATCATCAACAATCTCCTCAATCTCAACCAAGTAGCTCCGGAATGTCTCTTGAAGACATTGTCAAATCTCTAGCCACTAGTACCCAACAATTCCAAAAAGAGACAAGGACTAGTATCTCCAACCTTGAAGCACAAATGGGAGATATAGTTACATCTATAAGCAAGTTGGAATCTCATGGTAAACTCCCTTCTCAAACCGAAAAGAACCCAAATGTCAATGTGGTGACCTTGAGAAGTGGCAAGCAAGCCGGAGAAAGTAGTTCAAAGAAGAAGCTAAGGGAAGAAGAGGAAGAAATAGAGATCATTCCCATTGAAGAACCTACAGTCAAGAACGATGCACAAGCCGGAGTTCCAAAGAAGTCCATCCCTCTAGTAACACCAATAGCCACTCAACCACCGTTCCCCTCTCGACTTGCAACCTCAAAGAAGAATATGGAGGAGAAAGAGATTTTGGACACCTTCCGAAAGGTGAAAGTAAACATCCCTCTACTTGATGCAATCAAGCAAATCCTGAGATATGCAAAGTTCTTGAAAGAACTTTGTACCAACAAGAGGAAGTTGAAGGGAAATGAGAAAATTTTGATGAACGAAAACGCATCCGCGGTTTTACAAAGGAAACTTCCACCCAAATGCAAAGATCCCGGAATGTTCACGGTTCCTTGCAAGATTGGAGATGTCACTTTTAGTAGTGCTATGCTTGATCTTGGTGCTTCTATCAATGTCATGCCTTATTCAGTGTATGAATCATTAAATGTCGGACCCTTAAGTGAAACCGGTGTCATAATCTCTCTTGCGGATAAATCAAGTGTCTTTCCTAGAGGTGTTTTAGAAGATGTCCTAGTGCAAGTGAACCAGTTAGTCTTCCCGACGGATTTATATGTGATTGATCTAGATGAGCAAGTGTCTTCCAAATCGGCTCTAATCTTGCTTGGGAGACCGTTTTTGAAGACGGCTAGGATAAAGATCGATGTGTATGCGGGAAGTTTGACAATGGAGTTTGATGGTGAAACAATAAGTTTTAATATTTATGATGCCATGAGATATCCTAGTGATGTTTCATCTTTGTACTTTGTTGATGTTGTTGAGCCAATTACTCAAGAATTGTTTGAGTTATCTAACGGTGATATGTTGGAGATGATCTTAAGCAAAGGATTCGATTGTGGGAAGCTAGCCGAGCAATTAAAGTTTTATTCTTTGGATCCGGAAGTTGAGAAGTTGGTAAATAAAATGGAAATGAAAAAATCCACAAGATTAGATGTCAAGCAAATTGAATTGTCCCAAACTCATACAAAATTGTCTCCATCCCTTGTTCAACCACCCGAGTTGGAATTAAAGGTCTTACCTCAACACTTGAAGTATGCCTACTTGGGAAAGAATGAAACCCTTCCGGTTATCATCTCAACTCATTTAACCGAATTTGAAGAAGAGCAACTCCTCAAGGTGTTGAAGGAGCATAAAGAAGCTATGGGTTGGACGATTGCGGATATCAAGGGTTTGAGCCCCTCCACTTGTATGCCCAAAATCTTAATGGAGGATGAATGCAAGCCAAGTAGAGACGCGCAAAGAAGGCTAAATCCACCAATGATGGAAGTCGTGAAGAAAGAGATATTAAAGCTTCTTGATGCGGGGATGATCTATCCAATCTCGGATAGCAAGTGGGTGAGTCCGGTGCAATTCGTTCCAAAGAAGACGGGAATCACGGTGGTCGAGAACAACAAAGGTATGATGGTTCCCACCCGTGTGCAAAACGGGTGGAGAGTATGTATTGACTACCGCAAACTCAATGCGAGCACACGAAAAGATCATTTCCCATTGCCTTTCATTGATCAAATGTTAGAAAGGTTGGCCGGGAAATCCCATTATTGTTGTCTAGACGGGTACTCTGGTTTTCACCAAATCCCGGTGGCACCAGAGGACCAAGAAAAGACAACATTTACATGCCCATTTGGTACTTTTGCATACCGGAGAATGCCATTTGGATTGTGTAACGCCCCGGCCACTTTCCAACGTTGTATGGTTAGTATCTTTTCGGATTATGTTGAAAACATAATTGAGGTTTTTATGGATGATTTCACGGTACATGGCAACTCTTTTCAAGAATGTTTGACTAATCTCACAAAAATTTTAAAAAGATGCATTGAAACAAACTTGGTTTTGAATTTTGAGAAATGTCATTTCATGGTGAGTCAAGGTCTCATTTTGGGTCACATTGTGTCTAAAAAAGGAATTGAGGTAGATAAGGCAAAAATTGATGTTATTCAAAGCTTACCTTACCCGAATTGTGTTCGGGAAGTTCGTTCTTTTCTGGGCCATGCAGGTTTCTACCGAAGATTCATCAAGGATTTTTCAAAGATAACAAGACCAATGTGCCAACTCTTGCAAAAGGAGGTCGATTTCGAGTTCAATGAGGCGTGCAAAGAAGCTTTTGACAAGCTCAAAGAGTTGCTTACATCCGCTCCCATCATGCAAGCACCAAATTGGGATCTCCCTTTTGAGATCATGTGTGATGCAAGCAACTATGCGATTGGCGCCGTTTTGGGTCAAAAGAATGGGAGGGCCTCCCATGTGATTTGTTATGCATCAAGGACACTAGACAATGCCCAAAGCAACTACTCTACCACGGAGAAGGAGCTATTGGCCATAGTGTTCGCCTTGGAGAAATTTAGACAATACCTACTTGGTACCAAGGTCATAGTGTATTCGGATCACGCAGCTCTTAAGTACTTGATGATGAAGAAAGATGCAAAGCCGAGACTCATCCGGTGGATCCTACTGTTACAAGAATTTGACTTGGAAATCCGGGATAAGAGCGGATGCGAGAACCTCGTTGCCGATCATCTAAGTCGGATCACTTCAAATGAAACTCCTCTCCCATTGCGGGACGAGTTTCCGGATGAGCATCTCTTTTCCCTTACCCAATCTATTCCTTGGTATGCCGATATCGTTAACTTTTTGGTCACAAAAAGGTATCCCGACACATTCACGCGTTCTCAAAAAGACAAGTTGAAAAGTGATGCAAAATACTATGTGTGGGATGAACCTTATTTGTGGAAACATTGTCCCGATCAAATCATTAGGCGATGTGTGCCTCAACAAGAGCACCAATCCATTTTGCAATTTTGTCATGAATTTGCTTGTGGGGGACACTTCGGACCTAGCCGGACTTTGAGAAAAGTCCTTGAATGTGGATTATTTTGGCCAACCATGTCACGCGATTGTTATATGTTTTGCAAAAGTTGTGAGCGGTGCCAAAGGACGGGAAACATTTCGCAAAAGAACCAAATGCCCCAAAATCCAATCCTTGTTTGTGAAATTTTTGACGTATGGGGGATTGATTTTATGGGCCCATTTCCCGTGTCATTTGGCAACGTTTATATTTTACTCGCGGTTGACTATGTTTCCAAATGGGTTGAAGCCAAAGCCACAAGATCGGACGATGCCAAAACGGTTATCGAGTTTTTAAAGTCTAATGTTTTTGCGAGATTTGGTGTGCCTAGGGCTTTGATTAGTGATAGAGGGATGCACTTTTGCAACAAAATGATGGAGGCTCTATTGAAGAAGTACCACGTGACTCATCGTATCTCCACTGCCTATCACCCTCAAACGAATGGTCAAGCGGAGGTCTCGAATCGTGAAGTGAAGTCTATTCTAGAGAAAACGGTGAATCCGACAAAGAAGGATTGGAGTTTGAGACTTGACGATGCCTTATGGGCATATCGGACCGCTTAAATGACCCCGATTGGAATGTCGCCCTTCAGATTAGTTTTCGGAAAACCTTGTCATCTTCCCGTCGAGTTAGAGCACCGAGCATTTTGGGCGGTCAAGAAATGCAACTTCGACATTGACGAGGCTGGAAGACATAGGAAACTTCAACTCCAAGAGCTAGAAGAATTGAGAAACGAATCCTATGAAAACGCAAGGATTTATAAGGAGAAAACGAAGCTCTTCCACGACAAGTCCATCACCCGGAAGAATTTTGAACCAGGACATAGGGTCTTACTTTACCATTCACGGTTGAAGTTATTCCCGGGCAAATTAAGATCAAGGTGGATTGGCCCATTTGTTGGAATAAAGACTTTTGACCATGGAGCGGTGGAAATCCAAAGTGAAGAAACGGGACATATTTTCAAAGTTAACGGGCACCGATTAAAGCCATTCTATGAAAGTTTTAATGCAAGTGTTATTGAAGTCATCCACTTGGATGTCCCAAAGTGTTGAACCAAGCTAGAAGGACGTCTCGCCTAAGACGTTAAAGAGAGGCATTTTTGGAAAAGCTTTATGCTTTCGTGTTTCTACGTTCGAATAAAGAAGTTTTGAAAATGTTTTGATACGTCTTTTGAAGTCATTTTTGAAGAAATCAAGAGTTTCTAGGTGTTTGGGGCATTTGGGATCAAGAACTAGTGAAGAAACGGAAGAAAACAGAGAAAAATCGAATTCCGGGAGCAGGAGTCTGCACGACCCGCGCACGGGTGCGCGGCTGGTGTGCGCGGCCGGTCTTCAACATGCAACAAAGATCAAATCGAAACTACAACATGTGCGCGACCCGCGCGCCCCCTCTGCGCGACCCGCGTGCTGCCTTGACGATCATCCCATAAATTGTTGACCAGCTTTGACTTTCGTTGACCAGGTGGTTTAATGAGTTGACCAACATTGACCGGGTGTTGACCACACTTGAATATGGATTGAAAACCTCCAGCAACTCTCCTTCTTCATTTCATTCTCTCAAAACCCTCTCATTCTCTCTCAAACTCTCAAGAACACATACACCCACTTTTCACAAAAATTTGATTTCCCGGAGTTCCACCGGTCGGAATACGACGAGACCACCACCATTCTTCACCATTTTCCGTGCTCTACAAACCCCACCTAAAGTTTACTCCGATCCATCGCCGGATCTAGGGGCGCCACCACCACCCAACTCGCGGCTTTCCGGCCATTTTCCGGCCAACTCCCACCACCTCTCACAATTCCGACACCACCAAAGTGTTTCTTTTTCGGGGATCTTTACATCTAACCAAAAAAAACCTCAAAATCTCACAAAAAAATTTTCCCATAATTTTTGAGCCACCACAAGCCGCCGCCGGATTTTTCACACAAATCAAGTTAAAAATATCCCTTCAATGAACAAGACTTGCATTTAGGCACCCACGAATAACCAAAGCTTGGGGTGCACGGTAGCGGATTCCGGGTTCAAGTTCAATTTTGGGATAAAATGGGTATTCTCTTTCCTTGGTTTTTATTACATTGCATTGTTTCAATTCAGTAATTGCATTCAATTGTGCTTTGGAAATTACCTAAGATCGTTAGTTGTTGCCCGGTTTATTTGGAAACATTGATATGAGAAAGGTTGAGATTGGTTAATTTGTTTGGAAATTTGTTCAAAAAAATTGTTTAAACTTTGGTTGGGATTTTCTCATTTTGTCTCGTATTGCTGTCGAATTTTTGTTGGGATTATCAAATTATCCGAGTGTTGTTGTTGAAACCATTTTACATTGTCAAAAGTTGGGTGTCATTATTTCTTGGATTTTTTTTTGTGTTCGGTCTAAAGATAGTTGCATTGATTTGAGAGTGGTGAGGTGAGGGATTACATTGGTAAAGTTGTTTTTGATATTATAGGTTTCAAAAATGGGCAAAACCACGGCTCGGACACGCACCCATGGATCATCGATCGATCCTAACCCGCAAAAGGATACCGCCGGTCCATCACGCAAAGCAGCCGGTAAACGAAAAAAAAGAGGAGAAGAGGGAAGCGATCCTTCCCTTACAAATGCTAAGATCAAAACCTATCGCTCCAATCTTCGGGGTCGCGCAATCCGGCTGACAAAATTCTACCACAAAAAGTCCATGAAAAAGCTTGGGGTGCATGATGGTGTATACCATTTGTTCATAAAACTCGGTTGGCGTGGTTTTCTTCGACTTTGTGACAGAACTTACGAAGAACCCACAATGGAATTTCTTAGCACATATGCACGAGATGATGACACGGAAGTCCTCACATTCCAGTTGAAAGGGGAGCATCATAGACTCACATACGCAGAGCTTGATTCTATCATGGGTATAGACGATCCATTCCGCATCAGCCCCCAAAGTCAAGAGTACCAAGATTTTCTGCATTGCCCTGATGCAAACTTCTGGATGCAAATTTCCGGTCTCCCAACCTTCAACCCAAACCGACAGCGAGCCAAGCACATCGTTCACCCCTGTTGGCGAATTGCTCACCGAGTCCTTACGACGAGTATCTTCGGGCGTCTCGAGCCCGGTCAAATCAACAGATGTGAGCTATTTTTCCTCCGAAGCATGAGGCATGCACTCTCCCTCAGTTTTTCAGGCTTCTTTTTAGACAAATGTGACTCCATACGCCAACGTTCCTCAGGGGAAATTTTCATCGGGGGACTTATCACGATCATAGGTCGAGCCGTCGGCCTAGACTTCCCGGATCCCGAGTACATACCTGTCGACACCCCACCGAACTTCCTGCTAGATTGTGACACTCTCATCCGGATGGAGATGTTGCTCGATCGGGGAACCCGCACGTACAGTTAGTTAGACGCTGACAAAGCCCCGGTTTACATCCTGCCAAGTTGGATCGGTTCTTCATTCGATACAGGCGACCCCGACACTTGGCTTCCTCCAGATCAATTGACCCAAGCAGGTGTATTCCCAGAATTCGGTGATGATGAGGGTGACGACGCATAGGAACAAGAGGAAGAAGATGAGGAAGAGGACGACGAGATGCCCGAAGCTGAAGACCATTTTGACCAACCCTCGATGCAGCAGCCGATGTTTCAGCACGATCAGTTCCAGGCCCCTTCGCATCATTTTGACCAGCCGCATCAGCAGGACGGACACGAAGTCCCACCATATTTCCCCCCCACGTTCTTTGACCAATTTGCCACAATGTTCTCCACGGTGCAGCGTATCGACGCCCAAACGCAAGAGAATTCGAGAGCCATCCTAGATGTGGCAAGCCGTGTTGATCGATTGGAGCAGTCCTCCTCTCACACTTCCCGCCAGCTCCAGGATATGTGGGACTACCACCATTGCCACGGGCATTTCCCGCCACCCGACCCCCCGATCTAGGTCCTTTCTGCCCTTTCCTTAAGCATTGAGGACAATGCTTGTTCTTAAGCTTGGGGTGGGGCATTTCCCTTTTTTTTCTTACTCTTTTTCATGCATTTTTAGAGGTTGGATAACATATTAGTTTAAGTTAATTTGCATTCATTTTTTTTTATTTTATTAAATTTTAAGAAGATTTTATTTTCTTCTTTTCTACTTTTTATTTTTGCATAACATTTAGCTTAAGACATTAGCATTCATGCATTTTTGTTGTCTGTTTATTCTCACCTCTCTTGGATGCCATGGAACAGGTTCATAGTTATTGTATCATTATTGGTCCAGGATCTTGTTGCTATCTCACCCATCGAACCGGGACCACTAGCTGCAGTTTGGGATTTCATACTTGGGATCAGATGCTGGTAGCTTAAAGGGGTAAGTGATCATGGACAGGTAGTTTTCATGAAGAATTATGCATACAATACTAACAACTGTAGGATATATTATAGCAATGGGTGTTCTTAGCCTTGCGGTCACTACCGCAGAGAGGATCACACTTGATCATGTTTGAACTGTTAGGATGAAGCATTGGTGCTTGTCCCCGAGTAGAATCCATATTCGGTCTCTTTACATCACCATATCTTTTTGCGATTTTCTTAGAATTTAGAGAGTCTTTTAGTCCACATTTGGACATTTTCATTATCTTTGAAAAACCACAAGTTTGAAAAGGAGCTTACATTACATCTTTATGCTCCACACATGGTCATTTTCATACTTAGGCCATTCGGATTATACCATTACCCTTTCGGTTCCACCTACACACCTTTGGGAACCAAATTTTGAGTCAAAGGGTTTTATCATTAAAAAAAAAACAACAAAAAAAAAAAACAACAAAAAAAAAAAAACAAAAACAAAAACAAAATGAAGCATGCAAATTTTCAGTTGCAACTATCTTAGATAGGTGGCCGGTTCAATTATTGAACAAATTTCCCAACATCTTGGTCACCCGACATTTGATATTCATTTGTATAGATCTGTTTTATTGTATATAGATCGAGTTGTTATTTTTTTTCTTTCTCACAAATTGGTGATGTTAGAGAGACTGTCGAGTCGGATACTACGGGAGGTTTGGGCCAACACTAAGTGAACTGATTCCTACAACGGTGCCCGAGCGATTAAACCTAGTTACACATGAGAGAAACCAGCAAATGTGAGATCAGAGTGTACACTTAAAGAAGAGCTCCACCCGAGCCCATCCAGTTGCTTTCTCCCTACTACAGATGTTCTTCATTGTATACATGTTCCATTGAGGCTGCGACTGCTCATCCCTCCTTACTCACCTAAAGGAGTTGTCCTGGATGTGGTTTATGGTTCCATTGTCATCGGATGAAAAAGTTGTGAGATAGCAGCGAAATCAATTTTGACCATGTTGACTAACGTCGAACAGGTTCCATGGTTCTATCCATTCTTTTTATTTCTAGGGTAGTTCATCCCAAGTTCATTTAGTCTTGTCTTACTTGAGGACAAGTAAGGTTTAAGCTTGGGGTGATTTGATAGCTTCATTTTATTTACTTATTTTTATAGTTTATTTTAGTACATTTCATTCGCATTTTAGTTAACTTTCATGCATATTTTCCCTTTTGTTATTTTTATGACCATTTCGGGGTACTTTCTAGTTTCTTGAGCATTATTGCAGATTTTCTTGGAAACTAGCGGGGCGGCACTCTTGCGAGGCGATTGGGCTTGAAGGGAATTGGAGATTTCATGCTTGATGGCTATGAAGGTGATTCATGGGGTGGACTTGTCAATTGCTTGAAGGCTTGGAAAAATTGAGCTTTAAATTTGAAAGATGCGGGGGAACATTCAAGCGTATGAAAATTATTAATCGGGCGAGTTCACGAGCTTTGGAGAGGATTTGGAGAGGTCAAATTGGGCTTTAAATGAAGAAAAACTTGAAGAAAATGGGCTAGGAGGTGATTGGATTCGATCTGGGCTAGTGGGATATGCTTTAGAGGCCCAAAAATCTCAAAGAAGCCCATGTCAGGCACCACCCGTGCAACCCACCCGCGCAGCAGCACGCGGGTCGCGCAAGGCCCTGCAGGGGCAATTTAGGGAATTCTTCTTTTGAGCTATTTGAGGAAGGTTGGTGCCCATCTTCTGCATACTCTTGGACATCCGATTTTTGAAGATTCTCTCTGGAGTTTTGGAGACTTTTGAAGGCCAAGAACCCTTGAAGAACATCATATTTTTACCTCTTGATTCTTGCTTAATGTTTGGTACAAATTTCTCTAACTTTGTTTCTTTGTGTTTAGCCATGCTTGGCTAAACTAATCTTGGTTGACTTTTGTTTAATCCTTTGAACTTTTGTTGAATGTTGAAGAATCCATGAACATGTTCTTGAATCTTTATGGAAATGTTTTGTGTTTTAACATCTTATCATTACTTGTATGTTTTAGTTCATGAGTTTAAATGTGTTTGTGGTGATTAGTTGGCTAATTTCTTGATTAAGTAAAGGATCCTCAAATTAGCAAGCAACAAATGATTTTTGTGTTGTTTTTACTTCACACAATCATAAAAACATTTCCTCCAACATGGTGGTGAAAGCATTTGACCCCTCTTGGATTTGGTGACTTTTTGGTTCTTAATGCTAGTTGACTTTCACTAATTACATGCTATTTGGAATTAGTGACTTTGACTAAGGAAATTGTTATGAGCTTCTCTAGCCATTTCAACAATTAAGAAAAGTCTAGGTAATCTCAAGCTTCTTGGATTACTATAGTCAAATTGAGGATTTAAAACAAGTATTGCACCATTGAATTCTAATGATATGTTCATCAAAAGTCAAAGTGAGAAAACTCTAAGTCAACCATCTTTCCCTTATTGATTTTACATCAAATTCTTATTTTTGTTGCAATTGTCTATTTAAATCATAGTTAATTCTAGTTAGCTTCAAGTATTTCAAAACACCAAAACCCCCCATTTTATTTTTATTGTTATTTTACAAGTATTTTTACAAAGAGATTTTTCATAGAGTTAGAAATTGAACCAATCTCCGTGGATTCGATCCCTTTACCACTATACACTATTTAGTGTGTAACATTTAGGGTTATTATTTGTGTTGGCCTCGACAACCACCAATGTTCAACCATGTGCCATTTTGATTTCAAAACCCCAAAAGCACGTTCAACGTTCTTACGTGCTCCTTCTTGTCGTCTCTTGAAATATTTGTCCCTTGAATCTATTGGGTGTCGAAACGCCTTCACAAACATGGAATATTGTGGATATATTCTGTTTGTAAAGTAATACTCAAACTTATATTCATTTTCATTCATTGTGAAAGGAGCATCCTGGGGTTTTCTGACAAAAGATTGTCAAATATTGGTGATTTATCGAGAATATTGACGTCGTTATTAGAACCCGCAATCCCGAAAATAGCATGCCAAATCCATAAATCTTGTGAAGCAACAGCCTCTAATACCAACGAAGGCGCTCCATGATGACCGCTCGAATACTGACCTTTCCACGCCACGGGGCAATTTCTTCATTTCTAGTGTGTGCAGTCAATGCTCCCAAGCATACCCGGAAAACCATGTCTTTCTTCATGCGCCACATATAGTTTTTGCATATCATGCAACGAAGGTTTGCGCAAGTATTGGTCACCGAAGGTTTCGACAACACCTCTTGCCAATAAATACAAACTTTCTTGTGCGGTTCTCTCAGACAATCTTATATAATCGTCAACAGAATTACACGACTCCCCCATTGCCATAAGTTTAATTGCAGCAATACATTTTTGCAACCCTGTGAAACCTCGTTTGCCTCTAGCATCATATCTTATTTGGAAAAATTCATATCTAAATAAATATTATACATGTAAAAATTTTATTTATTTTATCTAAAAGTGACATTTTATAAATTATAAAAGTTGAAACAAACGATACCTAAATAAATATTAAACATGTAAAAAGTATATTTATTGTATCTAAAAGTGACATTTTATAAATTATAAAAGTTGAAACAAACGATACCTCAATAAATATTAAACATGTAAAAAGTATATTTATTGTATCTAAAAGTAACATTTTATAAAATGATAAAAGTTGAAACAAACGATACCTCAATAAATATTAAACATGTAAAAAGTGTATTTATTTAATCTAAAAGTGATATTTTATAAATTATAAAAGTTGAAACAAACGATACCTTGCTTCCATAGCTTTGGCTATCCTTTCAAAGACATTTTTCTGCAAACGAAATCTTCTTTTGAAATCGTTTGGCTGGTAGACACAATTTTTCGCAAAGTAATCGTTAACTAGCCGTCTATGCCCTTCCTCACGATCTCTATTTAACGTCGCACATCGCGTGAGTAGTGGAGCTGGATCTGGCTATAGTAAGCTATCTGTACAATACCGTTACATCATACTCACGAACAAATCGTCTTCGTTGTTATCATCGTTGTACAGATGGACAGGGTCAAATTTATCCATATTTTGCTTTTGAAGTATTGAAAGAAGTATGTAGTTGAAAGAAATTTATGTTTTTTGTATTTAAAAATGATATAGATTTTATGTATTTATAGTGTAATTTTTTTTCATTTCACTGTATCAAACAACGGTAATATTACCGTTTTTCAACGGGACAACGGTCAAAATTTTGGCATTATGACTCATTTCCACGGTAACGCCTGATGGCGTAACGCAATAACGTGGGGCTGGGGGCGGTGCTCCTTGTTATGGCGCCGTTAAGCGCTCCTGCCACATAAGATAACACGGGTTCCACGTTGCATACACCCGGATGTCTTAGGATTCGTTGGATCGTTTGATGGGAACAAAAACTTCATATTCCTTCGAGGGCACATTAACCGTAAAATTAGGTAGAACTGTATTAATGAGTTTGATGATAATACCACTCATTAGGGGCAATGTCCAAGGATGTTATTCCGACGTGGCCAATGAAAAACGGCGTCATAACGCACAAAACACCACTCTCCAGTCGCGTTATTTTGTGTTACGACATTTGTCGTGTTTGTGGTAACGGGAGGGCATGACTCTCATTTTGGTGGAATTTCTCAAACAGTCAAATTTTAGACGGTTTAAAAACTGACACAAACCCCCATATATATCTAACACGTAAATCATCTATCTAACACGTAAATCTTAAAAAACGTACATAATTTTTTTTTATTAAGGGTATATTTGTAAGTTAATCACTTTTTTTATTTACTTCTTTGTTCTTTGTCTTCATATTCCGATTTCATGAGATATTTATCTCCTTTGAATCAGATATAGAAGAATTCATTATCAAGATTCTTTTTTTATATAATTCGTTGACAGTTACACGTATTTTTTGCATTTATCTTCATGTTTCGCATCTATATTGTAGCTTCTACTTTGTATTCAGTTTCCGATTTCATCAGATCTTTATATCATTGAATCGGATATATCGGAATTCATTATCAAGATTCTTTCTCTATATAATTCGTTAGGAAATAAATGCATGCTTTCCATTTATCATGAAGTTTCACATCTATATTGCAGTTTTTCATCGGATTTTTGTTCTGTAGTTTGAGATCTATATTTCAATTTTATCATTTGATCGGAGTTGATTTCACTTTGAACCAGATCGTTTTTACGCTCTGAAGTGAGAGACATTGCTTAATTGATCAGGTTTTCATATGAACTTTATTGCAATTGCATCATCTGATCGGAGTTGATTTAATTTTCTTTCAGATATGCTCTGAGGTGAGATATATTCAAAATCAATTAGGTTTTCATATTTACGACTTTTTTTTGTGTTTTTTGTTTTAATTTTGTTGTCGTTCAGTTTCTATTATATTTTATTTTGATTTTCATCGATATTAAGATTGTTTTTGTTTTTTGTGCATAACAATTCGTTTATTATGTCGAAATTCGAGTGTTATTGATGGTGATTTGTATTTTTCGATGCGTGAAAGTGAAGAAGATGTTGAGAACTCATTTTTTGAAGGTATCATTTATTTAATTATTATGTTCTTTTTAATTTTGTTAATGATCATGTATTTACATATGAATCTGTAAATCTGAATAAATTATTGTCTTATTCATGTATAAACAAATGTATGATAATTGTAATTTCAAATTTATTATTATTTTTGTTTTATTCATATATGAATAAGTACTGTTTTTATTCTATATTTTTTAAATCATATGAATTTTATGTATTTATATATGAATGTTTTATTAATCCATTAACAAACATTGCTTTTTTGTTTTATTCATATGAATTTCATGTATTTATATATGATTGTATTATTCATGCATTAATAGATTGATTTAGATTTATAATTTTTTATCAGGTGAATCTTCGAGTTCAATAGATGATGTGGAATATTATAGTAATGTTATTAGATAACATGTCTATTAAGCCAAATGTACATGTTCAATTTATTTCATTTAAAGGTTTAATCTTCAAATCATTAGAGCTGGCGATCAAAATGTTTTCTGAGATTGTTGAAACTAGTGGTTTTGATCTGAGACTAATCACACAGTCAAGGTTTGGTAGCAAGATTATAAATAAGAAACATGTTATATGTAATCGTGGTGGCAAACAGATAAAGAAATCTTATGACACGTTGGGTACAAGTGGTGTTAGGAGGAAATGAAATTCAAATTCAAGAGTTATTGGTCGTCAAGCAAAGATTATATTTGAATATGTGTATGGAATTCTAGATTATATAGTTTTTCAGTTTGATGAACTTCACAACCATCCACTTGAGAAGAGAAGTGATTTAAAAAAAAAACGACGAAAATGTCATATTCAGAAAGAGAGTTTATAGTACGTGCTTCCACATCAAAAATAGGTCCAACTATGGCTCATAAGTTGAGGGTAAGTCTGAGAGGTGGGTATGAGTTTGTTAAGCCCAAAGTAGTTGACTATAAAAATTTAAGGAGAGATATCAATAGGGTTATAGGTTATAAAGATTCCAAATGATGTAAACACAATGACTGACCATCGAGCTCACTATCCAACTTACTTATTTGAGTTTAATTGTCAAGATGATGTTTTGGACTCTATGTTTTGGGCTGATGAAATGGAGAAGACATATTATGGTGAATTCGGTGATGCTATCAAGTTTGATGCCACTTTCCGAACAAACATGTAAGTTATTCTATCTACTTTTTTATAGCTTATTCGTATATAAATATTTTAAATTTATGTTTTATGTTTAGTTTTTAATATTGAAATTATTTTAATAATATACTGTAAGTGTATTCATACATGAATTTTTTTATATTCACTTATGAATACATCAAAAATTGACTTTAATGAACACTTTTTTGTGTCATAGGTATGAAATGGTTTTTGTTCCATTTACTGCTATTGACCATCATAAAAAGTCAGTTAGAGTTGGAGTGGGGTTGCTAACCACTGAAAGCATTGAGTCATACTCTTGGTTGCTTAAATCGTTTCTTAAAACTCATGAGAAAGAACCAACAATTGTTTTAACCGATCAAGATGTTGCAATAAAACAACTTATTGAGAACGTATTTCCTAATTCAAAACACTGATTATGTGTGTGGAATATAATGAAAAAGTTGAAAAACAATGTATTATTTTAATATATTTCAAATATTTTACATAGTATTAGTTATCCATAGATGAATATAGTAATTTTTTTTTCAAATTTTAGTATATTCATTTATGAATATTTATTATTATTTTACTTATTAATATTTATTCATTTATAAATAAATATAGAAGTTTATTTTATTTTTATTTTAATATAGATATCAGATGATTTATTTACTAACACGGACTTTAGAAAAAGATTCTCGAAACTTGTTTGGGACATAAATATGAAACCTGCTGTCTTTGAGGTGAACTGGGGTTTGCATATGAAGGAATTCAATCTTGAAGACACAAGATGGTTTAAAGACATGTTTACAAAATGTGATTCATGGATACATGGATATTTTAATGATATTCGAATGTGTGGGTTGATGAAGACTACGTTGAGGTCAGAGAGTATGAATTCATTGTTTAATACCTACTCAGAAAGTGGTAATTTACTTTTGAATTTCATGATGAATTACGATACTGTTATTTAAAAGCAAAGGAATACTCAAAGAGAGCTTGATAAGGCGTCAAAGAAAGCATCATACAAAATGTAAACACCTCGAGAAATAGAACTACAAGCATCAAAAGTTTATACAAGTACATTGTTTTTTGTGGTGCAAAAGGAAATATATAAAGCAAGTTTTTTTTTTGTACCTACGCCTATGTTGGTATTGAAGATGGGTGGGAAATTTACATTGTGCAACACAAAAACAGTAAAAAATGAATTTAAGGTAATTTAATAGTTTTTTTTATGAATAATGTAATGTTTATATATGAATATGAGGATATTCTAATGGGTTTTCGTAACATCCTGAGATTTTTGTAGGTATCTTCGAATCTTTCCCTCATTATTATCATTGTCATTTTTAGTCCTTGGGGTTGGGAGGATATAGCCATGAGATGCCCTAATGGGTAATAACATAATTTTGAATTAAGAGGAGTTCATTGTGCATACATAAGTGTACGCTGAACCTACTAGGCGCGCCCTAATATGTTGGGCATACTCATGTCAGGAGAAAACCATAATATTTAGGGTTTAGGTGTTATATAAGTGTCCTTATGAGCTCATAACCCTCTATCATTTCAGCCTCTATAGCTTTCAGCTGTCCTCGAAACCCTAACCTTTCTCTTGAGTATGTGAGCTAAAAGTGTGTGTTTTGAGTAGTTGAAGAAGAAGGGATTACATCAAGGAGTTGGAGAAGTGAGGCAAGCTTGAAGATCTGAGGTTATCTTCTTCTCTAGAAGCTTGAGGAGGTAAAAATCTACTGCATTTATGCTTGTATGATGTAGATCTTGACTTAATAGCTTTATGATACCTTTCTTCTCCTACAAAGTCTCAAGTCTGTGCATATTATGTCTTGGATGTGTTTAGTTGTCCTTTTAGATCCTAGGAAGGGTCATAAGTGATAAAAATGAGGTCCTAATGGCTAGAAGGGTCCCATGCAAATGATAGAAAGGTATTAATGGATTAAGACCTTGCATTAAGGACTTCCTGGACATTCAAACTCTTAAAGCTTGAAACTTTATGATTCTAAGACACATTTTGCCATTGGATCTGGGATTTGGGCTTAAGTGCTCAAGCCATTAAGCATTTATTAGAGTTTTGGTAAAGATCGTGTATGCCCTGCATAGAGAGAAGTATGACCCACGTACTGAGTCAATAACCCCGTTTTTCAGTCAACGCGAGGCTCGTGTACGCCCCGCATAACCTTGGGGTATGCCCATTGTACGCCCTCTGATGGGATTTTGCGATTTGGGTTTCGGATTTGGGCCATATTTGGGTTATTGTGGTTTGGGCCTTTGCTGGACTTTCTGAATAAATGTGTTTTAGGCCAAATTTGGAAATTAACCTTAGGGTGAGTCCCAATTAAATATTTAGACCCAATTTGGAAAATTAGGCTAATTATAGGCCTTGTATATTGGCCTTATGGATTTAAGAATTTGGATTTGGGCCTTGGCCCAACTTAAGGAAAGGATATAATAGACTATTACTGTATGTTGGACCCTTGGTCAAGATTGATATTGCCATTATTGACTTAGTATTCATTATTTTGGATATTTCGGGATTTTTTGTGAGACAGCGGTCGGAGACTTTCAGTCCAGTTTAGCACGACTTGTGAGGTGAGTTTTCCTCACTATACTAATAGATTTGAAGGCACCAATGCTATCCCATTTTGGATTGTATCCTGGTTATAGGATGATGCTATGTTTAGTGATCTGTTAGATTGGTATCTTGATATATAAGATGATGTTATGATTATTGATCTGTAGATCTGTATGACTGTCTGTGCATGCTAGCTATCATATGATATTTAAGTGTTGATTATGTGATTGTGGATAGGTTGAGGTGGTCCTGCTTGGTACTCTAGGCCAGTAGACCCAGGGTGATTTGGATAGACTGAAGGCCCATCGGGGCTTACCAGTCAGGCCGAAGGCCCGGAGAACGGTCAAAACAGGCTGAAAGCCCGGTAGAGCAGACCAGACATGTTGAAGGTTCTAAGAGTGAGCCAGATAGACTGAAGGCCCAACGAGGGTGGTCCAGTCATACTGAAGAATTTATATGCATGATGTTTGTTATGATATTATTCTGTTTGTATGGCGTTGGTGTTTTAGGGGAACTCACTAAGCTTCAGGCTTACAATTTTGAATTTTGTTTCAGGTACTTCAGATGATCGCGGGAAGGAAAAGGCTTGATCATGCAGCTCCTCACATTTTCTGATTTTGATTTATGGGATTCTCTGATATTAAACTATTTTGAAAACATTTTGTAATTATTAATTGTTTTTGGATGCTTGAAAAAGTTTTAAAATTTTATGAATTTTACTATATGTTACAAGTTGGTATCAGAGCCTTGGTTTGAGTGAATTAGAGGAACACTCATGTGAATCTAGTCTCAAACTAAGGAAAAGATTTTCAAAATGATTTTCAAATGGTTTTCAAAATACTAAATGAGGTTGTGATGTGTACGATCAGCCGAAGCTAGTAAGCAAACCCCAAAATACCATACGGTTATTTGGTATTGTGATATGTTAGAAAAACATGCTATGGATAGGCTAGGGATCTTCAGGAATTGCATAGTAGAATTGTCTAATTATTTGATGCCTGATAGATTAGGGTTTTCCATATATGAAATTGACATCATTAATGTAGTTGCTTAATGTATGCATCACGGTTGTATATAACTAAGATCCGATAGGATGTGAATATTTGGTCTGGCCTTATTTTCTATTCTTGTCTGATGAAGGTCTTAGGTTAGGATCGAATATTTGAAAGTCTATAGGTTCTATAGGGTCTTGGGTTATGTATGGCTAGCATACACTAGTGTTGCAGGGTTGGTGGAAGTTTCATGGATGAGTTGTGTAGGGTGAGTCAACCAACTGT
This sequence comes from Lactuca saligna, assembly GCF_052625555.1. NCBI lineage: Eukaryota > Viridiplantae > Streptophyta > Magnoliopsida > Asterales > Asteraceae > Lactuca > Lactuca saligna. Next base: position 77,493,965 of record NC_136423.1, on the reverse strand, counting down.
GAGATGTTTAGCCTTCCTATAGGAGTGAGGATTGAGCGCTCTCCTATGCTTATGTGTATTGTTAGGGAATTGTGATGATCCTTGAGAAAAATATGGGTAGGTATGGAAGGTTGTATGGGCCCGTACTACAGAAAGCACAGGACCCATAGGCGTAGCGAGGAAGTCACAACCCCTAGGGTTTTGTTGGGAGTTGGTTCCCCGTTATTATATGTGATTATTGATATCTTCCTAGTATACTTTCAGCATAGTGGTTTCAAGGAGATTTGTAATCGGATCCAGGTCAGGATGAGGAGATAGTAGTTAGGGTGGACCAGTATTGCCCGAGACCATTGGTCAGATGAGACCAAATGAGTTGGATGCAAGGATTAAGGAGATCATGCATGATGAGATTGCTACACTTTTCCTGGCTCAGTTATCGGAGATGTTTGGGTCTATTAAGACTACTATGGTTGAGTACTTTGATGAGCGCTATGCAGCCATTGCTAAGACGGCTGCCACTAGCTTTTGCAACCGTAGCAGTTGCATGTGGTGGGGCCAGTCGAGCTTTTCAGTACCGGGACTTCAATAACACGAAGCCCCTGACTTTTGATGGGATTCAGGACCCGATCATATCCATGAGGTGGCTATCTAAATTTGAGGGATGCTTTTTCACATGTTCATGTCCTACTGACCAGAAGGTCAGGTGTGCTCTGAACCTGCTGCGGTCTGGAGTAAAGGACTGGTGGAGATTGATGACAGGGTTGTATTCTGATGAGTAGAGAGCTGCGGTTACTTGCGATCAGTTCATGTAGATGTTCCACTCCCACTACATTCCATGGGTTGAGCGAGTGCAGATGACACATGAGTTTTCGATTTGAGACAAGGATTAGAGTCGGTGATGGGTATTATCCGCATGTTTACTGAAAGGGAAATGTTTTGAACAGAGTTTGCTTCCGAGCAGGCTCAGATGACACGTTATTTGAGCATGCTCAAGACTGGCATCAAACAGTTATTGCTACCCAGCATTGTGATACATTATTGGAGTTACAGGGGGCCGCTAGGCGGTGTACGCTTGAGATTGAGTTGCAGTTGAGAGAGCAGAGGCAGGCCCTGACACAGTCACAGCCTGTGTTGAAGCAGTCCAAGACCACTGATTCTAGGTCTGGAGGCCAGCGTGGCCGCACTTGTGGAAAGTGCGGGAATGATCATTCTGGAGTTTGTCGATCCAGTGGTGTGTGTCGCAAGTGCGGCAAGGAGGATTACTTTGCGAGGGATTACATTTACATTGTTACAAGTTTATAAATATCTATCTAATCACTAAAACTAATATTGTCCTACAGGATAATGCTCCTCGCATGCTGAACGTGCTTAATCCTATTCAGACCCTTTGTGAGGGGATCTATAGGATTCTCTCCTGAAGATACCCTCTTGACCACGAGGAGTCCTTCTTCTATACGATATACAATGAAATGATATTTTCTATTGATATGTCTGGATTTGCCATGATCCGTTGGTTCCCTGGTTAAGGTAACCGCTCCTTCATCATCGCAAAAAATTTCCACAGGCTCCTTTATGGATGGCACAACTCCAAGGTATCCAATGAAGTTATTTAACTATATAGCCTCCTTTAATGCTTCGCTCACAACTATGTACTCTAATTCACACGTTGAATCAACCACGGTCTCCTGCTTGTAACTTTTCCAAGTCACAGCTCCTCCATTCAGGGTAAACACCCAGCCCGACTGAGAGCGGAAGTTATCTATGTCGGTCTAAAAACTAGCATCACTGTACCCTGTGACTCTTAAGTCATCACTGCCGCTGAGCACAAGGAACCAATTCTTAGTCCTTCATAGATACTTAAGAATATTCTTAACTGCTATCTAGTGAGCTCTACCTGGATTCCCTTGATATCGACTTACCATGCTTAAAGCAAAGACCACATCAGGGTGAGTACATTTCATAGCGTACATGATCGAGCCAACGGAGGAAGCATATGGTACTCGACTCATTTACGCTATCTCTACATCAGTACTCGAACTCTAAGTCTTACTCAATTTGGTATTGCTCTAGATAGGTAACTCCCATTTCTTGGAATTCTCCACGCTAAAACATTTTAACATTGTATCCAAGTAATTACTTTGACTAAGTCCAATTATTCTTCTACTCCTATCTCTCAAAATCCTTATCCCAAGAATGTAAGCACCTTCTCTTAGATCCTTCATAGTGAAGCACTTTCCAAGCCAAGACTTAACTTCCTACAAGGTTGGAACATCATTTCCTATGAGCAACATGTCATCGATATACGAAACTAGAAAGCTAACTATACTCCCACTATCTTTGACATATAAATAGGACTTATCCTCACTTCTAGAGAAACCAAACTCTTTGACTTTCTCATCGAAGTAAGGATTCCATCTGTGAGAAGCTTGCTTCAATCCATAAATGAATTTCTCAATCTTGCACACTTTATTGGGGTATTTAGCATCTATAAATCCCTCTGAACGGCACATGTAAACATCTTCAGCCAACTTCCCATTAAGGAAAATGGTTTTGACATCCATCTACCAGATTTCATAATCATGAAATGCAGTGATGGCTAGCATAACCTTAATAGACTTGATCTTAGCCACTGGTGAGAATGTCTCGTCATAGTCAACCCCAGGAGTTTGAGTAAAGCCCTTTGCAACTAGTCGTGCCTTGAACGTGTGCACCTTTACATCCATGTCGGTCTTCTTCTTAAATATTCATTTGCACCCAACTATCTTACGACATGGTACATTTTGAACCAAGTTCCAAACTTGATTGTCATACATGGACTGGATCGCACTGTTCATTGCCTCTTTCCATTTAGCAGAGTCAGGGCCTACAATGACTTCCTTGTAGTTAGAAGGCTCATCAAAATTTATCAGTGTACTATCACCAATAAACGTATCACCATCTGAAGTAATGTGGAAACCATAAAACTCAAGTACCATTCTAACTTGAGTGGAACGTCTAAGAGGTAATGACTCGTCAATTGGTTCAATAGGTATCCCTTTCTTAGGTTGAGAGCTAGGGTTAGAGGTTCCTTCATCGCTTGATTCTTTAATCTCTTCAATATCAATTGTCCTCCTTGGCATATGAGTTCTCTCCCGCAAAAGAATCCCCTCCGTGCTACGAAGACCACGTTCTCACTAGGTCTGTAGAACAAATATCCAAAGAATTTATGTGGAAAACCAATGAAAATACACCGCTCACTATGAGGTTCAAGCTTGTCGTGAGTCTCTCATCTTACGAAAGCTTCACAACCCCAAACCTTGATATGTGCCAACGAGGGAACCTTCCCTGTCCACATCTCGTGAGGTGTTTTGGCAACCTTCTTTATAGGGACTAGATTAAGGATATGGCTAGCAGTCTCTAAGCCATACTCCCAGAAAGATATTAGAAGTGAAGCTCAACTTATTATGGAACGAACGATGTCCAATAGGGTTCGATTATGCCTCTCAACCACACCATTAAGCTTTGGTGTCCTAGGAGGTGTCAATTGCGAAAGAATTCCACATTCCTTAAGATAGTCGTGGAACTTGATGCTAAGATGCTCACCACCCCTATCGGATCTGAAAATCTTGATCTTCCTGCCCAATTGATTCTCTATTTCTTGCTTAAACTCTTTGAACTTTTAAAAGGTCTCTGACTTATGTTTGATCAAGTAGGTATATCCATATCTTCTATAATCATCGGTAAAAGTCACATAGAAGCGGTTTGCATCCCTTGTGGTGGATCTGAAGGGCCCACACACATCTGTGTATATGAGATCCAACAATCCTTCACCTCTTTCACAAGAACCAGTGTAAGGTGATTTAGTCATCTTCCCAAGCAAACAAGACTCGCACGTTTCATCTGACCTAAGGTCAAATGACTTCAACACTCCATCCTTTTAGAGTTGGGCAATGTGCTTCTTGTTGACATGTCCAAGACGATAATGCCACAAGCATGCCTTTTCAATACAATTAGATGAATAAATATGCAGTACATTATTTCCTAAATTATCTACAATCATCACAATTTCATATACACCATTACAAAGAAATGCTTCAAAATAAAAATTACAATTATAATAAGCATTTATAGAACCAATTTAATTATTAAATGAATATCTAAATCCTTTTCTATACAGACCATGAAAAGACATAATATTCCTCTTCATTTCTAACGAGTAGCAACAATCATTCAAATATAAACCTAACTCACTACTAAGCACTAAAGAGTAAACTCCAATCTTGGTAACATGTGACAATTTCCTATTTCCCATTATCAGGTTCATCTTCCAATGCTCCATATCTCTACTTCTTCTTAGTCCCTGAAAATCAGAACAAATGTGAAACCACATCCTGTATCAAGGACCTAAGAACTAGCATGTGATGAGTATTTAGATAGAATAGTATAAATACCTGCGAACATGGGATTTATCTTCCCATCCTTGATGTCCTGCAAGTACTTCGGGAAGCTTTGTTTCCAATGCCCCTTATCATCGCAGTAGAAGCACGTTGCTACTTTCGGGTTGGAGGAGGGAGTGGCAGAACTGATTTTACCTTTGGATCCACTAGTAGAAGATCCATCATGATACTTTCCCTTCCAGTTCTTTGAGGGAGCTTTCCTCTTTTCCCCATTCCATGTCCAATAGCCAGGACTAGGGTAGCAACAGGAGTAGATTCAACACCTTTTCCTTTTAATCCACTTTTACCAATTCTTAATAGACCTCGAAGTTTGATCAAAGAGACTTCCGCAAAGTTGACATTCAACTTGAGAAAACGATCAACATACCTCTGCATCCTTTGCAGGTAGGTCATGATGGAGTCTCCATCCTTCATCTTGGTTGTTATGAACAAGGTGACTATTTCATACCTCTCTTAACGTGATCTTTGATGGTACTATTCCATCAAGTCCTGGCACATCTCGTAGGGCTAATAGTCCTCGTAGAACCGTTGTAGCTCGGGAGTCATGGTGGCCACCATAATTCACGACACTTTGGTCGCTTCCTTGCGTTTGGCCCTGTACTCAGCCATTCCTTCGGGAGTAGCGGTGGCTTCATTTATCTGGACGAGTTACTTGTCAAGAATACGTTCCTTATCCTTGTAATGAAGGACCATTCAAATGTTTCTGATCCAATCATTGAAATTGTATCCATTAAAAGTAACCTTGCCACAAATGTTTAGGAGCGAGAGTAGGTTTGAGGAGTTGTTGTTAGAGGAGTTTGAGCCAGGAGCGTCGTTTGAGCCAGACATCTGAAAAGAAATAAAAGTTTTAATAGATAGGAAATCCTTAATATAACACCCTAAATGAAGTATCAAGGCTAGGACCCAACACAACAATTCACAATTTGGAAGAGGGATGTCGTAATCGAATTGTAAATTATTTGAAGGTAGGTAAATGATGATTTACCAATTTCACCATGAAAACAAAACCTAAATTAATTAGTTTTTATTAAATGAAATTCCTAATTCTTTGAGATTCATTTAACTCTTTAATGGCAAGTTTAACATTGATTATGCATTATAAGTTTGTGACTGGGATACCGAGGATCACAAACAAGGTGTAAATAACGATGCAAATTAGCTTGATACTCTCGATGTCATTTACCACCTAATGAATGTGCCTCTTAACCACACACGCTCCATTGATCAATGATAATTTACGAGCTACCCATTGCCACTCTTTGGGCCAATTTAGTGTGTCGGTTAACCACACACGCTCCACTAACGACTTGACAAAGTGCAATGTGCAATTTCATGGATTAACATCAAATTCCCATTCAAACGTTCGGCTAACAACCCTCCACCAATCAAGTAAGCGGTGGGTGAGAGTGGAAACCCATTCAATTGCCATTTTATAGGTAGTTTCCTTATACCCCCTTATAGATCGACTTCGTGATGAGGCCTACTAAATAGTATAAGGGTGCATTTAAACTTTTAAAATACTAGGGTTTTAGAATTTAATATTTCAAAATTAAACCTTTGATAAAATTTTAAATTCCAAAACTTAAAGGGTGTAAATTGAAACTTTTTAAAACTACTAGATCAAATTTCAAATAATTAAATTAATCAAATAATTTTGTTATTATCTTAAAATTTAACCAAATCCATCTAATTTGATAAGGAAATCAGATTACCTTTTAGAAAATTCAATTTAAGATGATAAAAATGAATTATGGTAATTATCCTAATCCAAAATAGATATGGAAATCAAAAAATCAGCTAACAGACAAGCCAACTCATCGAGTCAGGGCAAGGACTCCTCGAGTTCATCTAACTTGTCGAGTTCATCATAGAATTCATCGAGTTTTCCAATCAAAAATTTTTTTCTATTTTTTCAATCGATTAGGACAGATCACTATTGCATCAAATATAACAGAAAAACACCCTAAGCTCTGATACTACTGATGGGTTTTGAGTATAACAACGTTCCTATGTTTTCATGCAACCCTAATTGATTTGGATCTATGTTTTTCACTAGTTATATGAAAACTAGGGTTAGAAGATTACCTTGCTAGCTATCTAGTAATAACAAGGATTCCTTGGATGATCTTGACTCTTGAAAGCTTTGGTACCTCAAGTGTTGCACCTCTAATGGAGTCACAAACACCAATATCATAGGATGAAATAGAGAGGAGGTAAGGCACTACAATTTTCGGCTAGGGTTCTTCTAAGAATGCATGGGGCCGAAAATGTTATGCTAGGGGTTCTTTATATAGTTGAGGTTGTTATGGTTTTCAGTTGGAAACCCTAATTTCATTGTTCATTGCTTAGGCCTTCAGCAGTCTATGGACCTCCACAATAGAAGCCGTAGATGAAATTATATAGGGCTTGCTATAGATTTCGTCCACTCCTCCTAAAAGAGTCCATCAGCCCAACTTTGCAACTATCAATGATTTGCAAAACCAGTTCCCAATCTTTTAATCAGTTCCTTTAATCCCAAAATTAATTCTAAATTAATTTCTGATTAAATACTAATTATATAATATGATTTCTAATTAATATATCATTCTTATAATATATTAATAAATCATTTATTAACCTCTTTCTCAAAAAGTCATCCTGTCAAGTTGCTATGGTGAAGGCAATCCAAAAGGACCATGCTACTATCAAATCAAGTACACACCAATTATAGTTATGATCTTAGACACCTAATCCAATATATTCATATCTGAATATTCTGATCATCTTAACATTAGAACATGTTCATATATGAATTTAATTTCTTATATGAATATTTACAATGCTAATATTCATATATGAATACTTATATATGATTATTGATATATGAATATGAATTATTGTATATGATATATGAGTATTCATATATGAATATGAGTATTTATATATGATTTTAAATGTGTAAATTTTGTTTAAATTGTTTTTTCATTTTTTATTATGTTTTTGTAACAGATTCAAATAAAAGTTAAACAGAAAGAAATAGAATGCAGTTGTGAACATTTCAAACATATATGTGTTTTATGCAGACATGCTTTTACAATAATGATGAGATATGGTGTTAAAGAAATTATTGAAATGTACATTCTGAAAAGATGGAGAAAGGACGTGATATCAAAAAATTATAGTTTTAGTTCTCATGAATCTGATTCAGGGTATCATAAGAATGTGAAGCTAGTCAATGATTCATATTATAGTTTTGAATCATGTTTGGATGTTATAAGAGGTGAAAAAAGGAAAATTGCTTTGTTTGCTAAGAAACAACAGATGTTGTTGAAGGAATTTAAGAGTGATTATACATATGGTGGATTGATTAGCAAGACGGATGGTGAAGTCGTAGGGAAGCATATGAGTATTTCTATTCCTATTCCAAAACAGATTAATATCCATGTTCCTCAAGTTGAAAGCAATAAAGGTTCTGGAATCAAGAAAAGAATTCCATGTGCCAGTGAAACAACATATGTTAATTCTAAAAAAGAACATAAAATGTTCTTAGGATATGGACCATGAGTTCCTCACAATTTGCGAACATGTCCAGTAAGAATTGCAACTGCTCAATCAAGAATATATATATATATATATATATATATATAAAGGGTTTTTTTTGTTATTTTTTTTGGTTCTATTCATTTATGAAAATATGTAGATAATAATAATAATAAATAATAATATCCATGTATGAATAATACAATATTATTGTGTTATTATCGATTTATCAGAAGCTACTAACACATTTATATGGATATGGTAAATTGATATGTTAAATAAATGTTAATTATTAATGAATATATCATATATATATATATATATATATATATATTTTAATTTAGTAATAAATAAGTTATATGGATATGGTAAATTGATATGTGAAATACACATATTACTCCTAAATTATTCATAAATGAATACATTATATTTTTCTTCATTTATGATTGAAGACATTATTAATTACATATTAAAGGTAAAAGAATATATCATATTGGTATTCATTTATGAATAAACAGAAATAAAGTTGAAAACTAGTAGAAATGAATACATCATAAATGAATACGAATATATGTATTCATGATATTTGTTTATTAATTTGCTAATAAATAAGTTATATTCATATCTGAAGTATGTTATACTCACTTATTACTCCAAACTTAATAATAAATGAATACACTATATTTGCATTCATTTATGATTGAAGACGTTATTATTTACATATTAAATGTAAATGACTATATCATATTGGTATTCATTTATGAATAAACAGAAATAAAATTGAAAACTATCAAAAATAATCACACTTGTTCATAAATCATTATCATAAACTTTGAAAATATTTAATATAAACACTGACAGAAATAAACAAACTTGTTTCTATTACATAATCATTCAATACAAAATAATAAAACCAGTTCACAAGCTTTTCACAAATTATTTAAACGATGTCCAGTAACACTTAACAAACCATCTAAAACTTGTTCACAAACTTGTTTCACAAAACCATCTTACATGTTCTCCAAAAGCATTCAACTTTAACACAAATTGTTCTTCCATACGATCATACTTCATCACAGACAATCATCAATATTCTTTTAACATTTTTTGAATTGTTTGAATAGACTTGTATGCATGAGCGGTACGCACATTGAATTCCATATTTTGATATTTTTCAGCAAGATCCAACACCTTAGCCTTCAACATGTTAATTTAAAAAGTTGGTATTCAGTGTGCATACCTTTGCCTAAGCTTATCTAAAGTAGTTTGTTGAATAACACTTTCTTTATGAAGACATTGTTTCCACTTTGAGATTGGTTGTCTCATATAGGTCTCCATATGTCTTATTGTAAAGACCCCACAATCAACTTTCAATTTAACTGTTCTCCACGAGATTTCAAGTTGGGGTATGATATTTTCTTTTAAGATGGCATTAGCTCTTAGATGGTTTATTTCTTTAAAGTATCTCAAAAACAATTTGTTTTGACCATTAAATAAAATAAAAGTTAGATATTTAATAAAGTGTTTCTTATACGTTGTTATGAATTTGGTACTTACCAAACGTTTCAATAGTACTCCATATTTCCCTTCATAACCCCCTCAACTGCACTGTTATCTAAAATTTCAATTGATGGTTTTTTTAAGTTGAAGACAATCACAAAAATGTGAGCACTTCTAACAACTAGAAAGAATACATGTTTTTATGTATATAATGGTAAGTATTTTGTTGATAAAGTATATATAAAGAAACAAGTTTAATTAACATACCATGTAAATATCTTTTATGTTCAAGATTTTTTTGTACCCATTAGTGCTTTCATGAAAGTTCTCCTTGAATTTTTCATACTTTCTTTCATCAAACAATATTGAAGATGCATAAGCATTCTATAACCAAAATATTTTAAAGTATTAGTAAGTTATTAATCATAAATGAATACATCATGTTGTTATATTAATCAAAAGTGAATACTACAAATATTTATTTTTGATTTTTATATTCATAAATGAATACATCATTTTGTTATAATCGTATGTGAATTTCAGTTGCATATACATAATTATCTTAAATGATAGTAAATAAATCCAATATTCATAAATCAATGCATTATATTTGATATTCATTTATCAATAAAGAACACCAACTTACATAAAATTCAACTTTCAAGAAACGTCTGTATGGTGAATTTTCGACATCCCTTCCTAGTTCTTGGTGGTTAAGTAAATCACCCCAAATATCTAAAACTTCTGTAAAAATCTTTGTGTTTACATATGCACTTTCCATAATCGCTCTTTCAATTACTTGACCATATTTTGTCTGGACAACCAAATCTCTACAAATATATAATCAAAATGGCATACATTATTATCTATGTAATAATCATATATGAATATGTCTATAAAATAAAGTTACTTACGATGTATTCCCTTGCAAGTTGAACAACCACTCACAAACAATACTCTCCTGATGTGTTAGCTTAGGTTTTGTGTGTATTATCCTGCATTTGTAAGGTGATTTGAAAGTGTCAACAAGTGTCTTCTCTCTTGATTCATGCATATCATGCTTTGATGGTCCTACTTCAGTAGGAATTGCTACAAAGATTGGATTTGGATTAAGAAGATTTTTTTTTTGCTCATCTGATCACAACTCTCTGATGATCTTCTTTGATTTGTTTCTTTGTAAGTGTTTTTTTGGTGAATATTCATTGTAGTTTTTACTTAAAGTTTGATCCGAATCTTGACTAAGACATAGACTAAAGCTTAGATGAGTATTATCTTCATTTTCTGATTTTTTTACCTGCCAGAAGATTTATCATATAAATAATTATATGTTAATTATAATATTTTTTATATTTTATTCATATGTGATTATTGATCATTCCACTCATATATGATTTTTTAAATGTTTTTCGAAACTGTTACCTTCTTCATTTCCTTTTGTCTTGTCAGCTTCTCCTCCTTTTTTATTTTCATTTTCAGAATTTCCCTTGCCTGAAAGATACACAACTTATATGAATATTTTATCTATATTCAAAATATTGTATTACTTATTCATAAATGAATATAAATATTTTAATATGTTAATTTATGAATAAGTAATACATAGCTTTGCTTATGAACAAGTAATTCTATCTTTTACTTATTAAAAAATAAAAAGTGTATTATTCAAAAAAATCAATGTAAGCATTACTTACATTGTCTTATTTGCTTTTGAATAAGTAATATATTCGGTTATGAATAAGTAATGCATATCATTACTTATGAATAAGTAAAACTATATTTTTTATTTATTCATATATTGTCTTATTCATTTGTGAATAATCAATCTTATTATATTTACTTATTACTGAATCAACCATTTACCTTAATCATCTGCATTTTCTTTCTAAACTTCTATTTGTTTATCTCTACCTCCATCATTTCCTTTTGTCTTCTTAGCTTCTGCTCCTCCTTTATTTCCATGTTCAGACTTTCCCTTGCCTGAAACATATGCATCATATATGAATATTCTATCTTTTTTACTCATTTATATAGTGTCTTATTCACTTATGAATAAACATTGTTATTAAAAAATCAATATAAGTATTGCAATATATTCAATTAATAGTGAATCATTCATTTACATGTATCATCTACATTTCCTTTCTCAACTTCTCCTTATTGTTTATGTACACCTTCTGAGTTCCCCTTTTACTGCAAGATCTATATAATATTATATATTAAGTATAATTAATTAATGAATTAGTGAATCCATAATAAGATTTTTTATTTGTAAATAAATAATAAGTTGATAGTAACATACCTTGAATAACTTGATTGATCAGAATATTAGTTTTACTTCTAGTCATTGGTTACCACAGACAAAATTTAATAAAAAAAAACTTTTTATTGAGTATTAATGTTTTTATAAAATAAAAGTAACTCAAAATTTACCTATATAAATATTATCCGAAATAGTTTTCATTTCATGGTCATTCCAGATTTTATCTTTTTGACTATTTAAACTTGAAAAATCCAATTCTAAGGATATTATCCATAAAGTTTTCAACAAATTTATACAAAAGATTTTGATTTGTTTCATTTTGTTGACTGCTTTCTCCATGATTATTTGTTTCTTCGGTCTCATCATCGTTTTTCTCTTCATCATTCTCATTTTCATTGATCTCTCCATTTTTCTCTTTTACTTTAGTTTCACCTTCTTTTTTATTGTTATCTCCATCATTCTTTATTCCTTCATTCTCTGCTTCTTTTCCATTAAGCAAATAATCTACTTCTGTTGACTTCCATCATTATTAAGGTCTTCTTCATCATTTCACTCTTTATCTTCATTCTCTTTTTCATCATTTTTGACCCATTACTGGTGCCAACTTGATACCTTCAAGATAAGTTTCATTACTTGGAAATTCAAAAGAATTATGCTTTTAGTTTTTTCTTCAACAATTATATTAGTGATATTTTCTTTGAAAATCTTGAAACTTTCCTTTTCAGAAAATTTTGTTATTGCATCATTTAGCTTTAAATTAAGCTTTTCCTTTATCTTCTCAAAACTATTAAGCATTTTAGATAATTTTAATTCATATGCCCATGTAATAAAAAGAAGTATGATTAAAATTTATATAATAAGTTAGTGTAATCATATATGATTAGCATATTCAGAATAATTACCTCAACAAAAACATCTTCATCTTTATCACAATCACTGTCTTCCAGATCTGTATCTCCTCCATATTGTTCATTAAAAAAATTATTCATTTAATTCTCCAAGGCAAAATCTACATATTTCTTGTTTAAATGTTTCTCGATATCTGATCTTCTCTCAACTCCAATAACAAATTGTTGGAAATTTATGTATTACCGTTAGAGCTTCCGAGTGAATTTTATCAGCATAGAACAACTGCAGATAAATGATAATTAATTGATATTCATAAATGAATTTTTTACAAAATCTAGTATTAATATATATATATATATATATATATATATATATATATATATATATATATATATATATATATATATATATATTATATAGGATTAAGTAATGCAAAACATTACATATGATTATTCATATATGAATGTGTGCTATTCAGCTATGAATAATTAATATTCTAAATATGAATATAAACATCATTACTTATTTTCATTGATCTCTCCATGATTATTTGATTCTTCAGTCTCATCATCGTTTTCTCTTCATCATTCACATTTTCATTGATCTCTCTATTTTTCTCTTTTACTTAAGTTTCACCTTCATTTTTACTGTTATCTCCATCATTCTTTATTCCTTCATTCTCTGCTTCGTTTCCATCAAGCAAAATAATCTACTTCTGGTGACTTCCATCATTATTATGGTCTTCTTCACCATTTCCCTCTTTATGTTTATTCTCTTTTTCATCAGTTTTCTTGACCCATTACTGGTGCCAAATTGATACCTTGAAGACCAGTTTCATTACTTGGAAATTCAAAAAAAATTATGCTTTCAGTTTTTTCTTCAACAATTATATTTGTGATCTTTTCTTTGAAAACCTTGAAACTTTCCTTTTTAGGGAATTTTATTATTGCATCATTCAACTTTGAATTAAGCTTTTCCTTTATCTTCTCAAAACTATTAAGCATTTTACATAACTTTGATTCATATGCCTATGTAATAAAAAGACGTATGATTAGAAATTAATATAATAAGTTAGTGTAATCATATACGATTAGCATATTCAGAATAATTACCTCAACAAAATCATCTTCATCTTTATCACAATCACTGTCTTCCAAATCTGTATCTCCTTCATATTGTTCATTAAAAAATGCTTCATTTAATTCTCCAAGGCCAAATCTACCTATTCCTTTTTTAAACGTCTGTCGATATCTAATCTTCTCTCAACTCCAGTAACAAATTGTTGGATATTTATATATTACCGTTAGAGCTTCCGAGTGGATTTTATTAGCATAGAACAACTGTAGATAAATGATAATTAATTGATATTCATAAATGAATTTTTTTACAAAATCTAGTATTATATATATATATATATATATATATATATATATATATATATATTCACATAGGATTAAGTAATGCAAAGCATTACATGTGATTATTCATATATGAATATGTGTTATTCAGCTATGAATAATTAATATTATTAAAATGAATATAAACATTATAATATATTTAATTATGAATAACTTACCACCAAGAAAGTTGAAGGTCCAACAAAGTGGCTGTTATTCGAGTATGGTATGTATAAGTTATTTGTTCTAACGGGACAGTCCAAGAGATAGTTGCAACAGTCTATGTTGCCGATATCTTTGTTTTGAAATATAACTCAAAGGGAATAGGTTGCATCTTCCCATTAATGTTGACTCACAACATGTGTTTACAAAAAGAACTAAGAAGTTCAATTTCAAATTAAAATCAGCTTCTGTGGTACGAACAATATCTGTTTTAATTGCATTCAATTGAATGACTGCTCCTTCTTGAAAATGTTGTTTCCATTCATCGTAACTAGTATCATCTTTAGGCCAGTGATCCAGTTGTGTAAGTATTTTTCCACTAGTTGGAACGCCCAACATGTCATGAAAAGACTGTTCTATTATTTTCAGCTCCTTTCCTTCAACATCTATCACCATTCTTTCAGAATCAAAATTTTGAAGAATATAAAATCCCAGCTTTAATGGTATATCTGTCATTTTCATTTTTAACAGACTTCTAAAACCCATAGATCTTACACATTCTTTTTGTTGTTTGCTCAACCCAAGGATTATAGAGAATAATGACTCTAGTGAATATCTGTTTTTCATGGAGTAAAATTACCTTACCACTGGGTTTTTCTTCTCTTTCTTAATTGGTGAATCCTTTTTATTCACCTTCTTTGATGGACGACTACTTTCAAAATCAGAGTCTGAATCATGTAGTTGTCGTTTTTCAAGAGTTTTTGATTTTGCTAGACTTTTTTTTTTCTTTGATGCTTTGTTTTCTTTGGTGTTATCTTTTTTTTTTTCTGGTAAATGAAAACATATAATACTTTAATTGGGTGGAAGTATGCCACACCCCCAAACCAAGGATGTGGAAACGTCCGGGGGTGGAGGACTTCATGTATAGTATCATAACCACAATTTCAATAGTAATTTAAGCAAACACAACAAACATATATATAATTGAAAAAGTTACATCACTTGTATGAATTACATGTTTCAAAATCAATTACAATATGTTGACAAAATATGAAAAGTTTGACGCCTTAACGTCCCATCCTCAAAAGCACTTGATTACCTGTTTAGTGTTTTTCTGAGAATACAAGTTGTTTGAAAAGTGTCAACACAAAGGTTGGTGAGTTCATAAGCTTTTATTAATAAACTTAGTAGAAGTCTTTCACATGTAAATGTCGCGTTTGTTTCAGAAAAATCCGATATTTTCCTTGAATTCCGTAAAATGTAGCCTTATAACCAAAGACCAAAATGTATAAGAAATCATCATTACTTAGTAGAAATGTCGTGAGTTTAAAATGATATGGAAAGTAAAATTTTAATCAACCTAAAACCTACTTCGGTTTTATGAAATCCCGTAAACTTTATGAATTGTTAACTCCCTAGGTGAGTCACTATAATCATACAGTGACTATGTGAACCTGCCACAACGTTTCTCA
Source organism: Lactuca saligna (assembly GCF_052625555.1). Lineage (NCBI taxonomy): Eukaryota > Viridiplantae > Streptophyta > Magnoliopsida > Asterales > Asteraceae > Lactuca > Lactuca saligna. The sequence continues at coordinate 77,478,391 of NC_136423.1, read as the reverse complement.
GGCGTCGCGAAAATGAAATGACATTTGTCACCCATAGACCTGCATGTCCCACTGTAGCTAGCAGCAAGGTGTGGGGTGTCAAACCCAATATAGATCTATATACAAGTATCACGTTCTCCCTCAAGGAGATTCTGATTATAACTACCAGGAATTATATCCCGCACTCGGACGTACGGGGGGAGAGAGAGTCTCACAACATAGGGTAACAAGTTTACGTGAAATGTGTGTGAATATAAATCTTTCTTGTATGAATGTACCCTTTTTGTACGAGTGTGTTGAGTGATGTATCATAAACTTTACCTATTGTAGTTTATCTAAAACGTATGTAGTATGTATGAATTCTTTTATGGAAATGTATTAGTGTTGTGAATTTATCAAACTATACTTTTTATAGTTAAATATACGTGTTCTAAAGTGAACGAATAATATTTAATATGAATGACTTAGTTTCAGTTCATAATGATAAACTAACAAGGAAACACATTCAAATATTAGAACTTATGATTATTAACTTTGCTCAGCATAATACAAAGTGTTATGATATTTACATGCTGTTGGCTAACTTTAGCCATTCTGCCCTGTTTTGGAAAAATCATAGAAAAATCATATGAAGTCGAAAACTAGATCCGTAAATTCTGAGAGTTCAAAAAATGTGTCTAGTTTACTCATAATTTTTATCACGATTTTTAATGACCTCCAACTTGGGTGAAAAAGTCCATAATCACAGACTGGTCCGGATTGTTGTTTGAAATGATAGGCAGTTTTGTAAAAATCACCATAAATTGTAGAAAAATCGTACGGAGATGTGCAAGTAGTCATTTTAAAACTACAAACTTGAACTATTTGCACCTTTTACAGGTTTGAAAACAAAAATGTTTAAGATGCCCAAAACAATCCGTGAATGGAGTTGAACTTTTCTGATGAAGGCTGTTAGAAATATTTAGTTATGTTCTTGGTGTTTTAACTTGTATCCCCCCCCTGAAAACTTGAGAAAACATGAAAATGTAGGGGTATGAACTCACCTTAAGTGATTTCAGTAGATGATTGTTGAAGAATGGAAGTGTTTAGTTCAAGAACACTTGGAGATGCCTTGAAGATTTTCGAGAATCTAACATTATAGTTATGGAGTTTGTGTAAGCAATCAAAGATTTGAGTAGAAGGAAGTGAAATAATAATAGGGAGGATGAATTTTTACTTACTAAGAGTGGAAGAACACTTGAAATCAGCCTTGAATCTCGAAAATTTGTGTAGAAAAAGTTTGAGAGAAAAGTGGTGTTTGTTACTTAGTGGAATGAGAGAAATGAGAGAAAAATGAGGAGTGTGGTTGTTTGTTCCAGCTCAAAAAAACATGGGAGTGAGTGAAATTTGAGTGTAAGGGGACATTGAAGTGACATAGGTAAGGTGGGGAGGTATGGCTGGTTATAGAGTGGATGTGGGGTGGTTGCTTGTGTCATAAGTTAAGGCAAAGTCAACACTCCACCTTAAATAAATCCCCCATTAGATCTTTATTATTTAGATAATGATTTTCATAAAAATATGTTTAAATTAATAATATTTAGAGTTTATTATGTTAAAATATAATTTCTGGAGAAAATCCCGGGTTAAAATAATTAAAAACGGGCCTTAAATGCAAAACTACGCGAAAACCGGGAAGAAAGGCATTCCCAGCGAGACCTCTCGGTCCCTAGGCCGAGGTTCGGTCCTTGCTGGGGGCTGTAGCCAGAAACGAAACGAACAGAGGGAAGCGAAAGGGGCGAGGAAGCGAGAGGCGAAGGCGAGAGGGGGTTCGGTCCGGAGATAAGAGGCGACGCGTCCGACCGAAAGGTGCCGAATGAACAGTGGTGAACAGTACCTTCGGGTTCAGTTCTTCCAGGGCGTGGTTCGGTTCCTCTTAAGCGGGGTTCGGGTTTGGTTCCTCTTAAACAGAGTTCGGGTTCGGTTCCTCCTGGGCGAGGTTCGGGTTCGGTTCCTCTTAAGCAGGGTTCGGTTTCGGTTCAGGAGGGTTCGGCTCCTCTTTGCTCTCAGTCCCTAAGAGGACCTTCGGGTCCTAAGAAGCTTCTCTCTTCTCGAGAGGTTTCGGTTCCTAGTGTCTATTTTTCTCGTTTTTACCCCGTTTTAAGCCGTTTTTGACACGGTTAAGCGTCGGAATGACCCGAATGATTCTAAAAAGTTACAGGAAACTTTGGAGAGAGATTTGGGAGAGATTTTACATACTTGGAGAGATTTGGGAGAGATTTGACATTCTTGGAGAGATTTCTCATACAGAGAGATATTTGAGAGAGATTTCACATACTTGGAGAGATTTGGGAGAGATTTCACATACTTGGAGAGATTTGGGAGAGATTTCAGATACTTAGAGAGATTTGGGAGAGATTTAACATTCTTGGAGAGATTTCTCATACAGAGAGATATTTGAAAGAGATTTCACATACTTGGAGAGATTTAGGAGAGATTTCACATACTTGGAGAGATTTGGGAGAGATTTCACCTACTTGGAGAGATTTCGCATACTTAGAGAGATTTGGGAGAGATTTCACATACTTAGAGAGATTTCTCAAACAAAGAGAGTTTTGGGAGAGATTTCACATACTTAGAGAGATTTCAAATAGAGAGAGATAGAGTGAAAACGATTGAGAGAGGTTTCGAGTGTGGCATTTGTGAGTGTCCGGCTTCGCAAAGTAAGGTCCACAAACACTGTTAAGCCTTGTTTAAGGATCTTACACATTCCCAATGAGTATTCAACATGGTTTTTATCAGTTTAGTTCATCGATTTACTCTAAGGCTCAGGAAATTTTAACACAAGATTTTTCCCAAGTGAAGTTTTCCCATTAATATAGCAAGTTATACAGTATGAACATAACACAAACTCTAATACACAAGGTTTAATCGAGTTGACCGGTTTGACTTGATGACTCGACTTGACTCAAGATTGACGATTGTCACATCATCCCCCCGTTAGAGGGAATTTCGTCCTGAAATTTAAATTCGGCTGGGAACTTCAAGGGTTTGGGAAAAGATGTGGATACTTTTGCTTCATTTGATCTTCATGTTCCCAGGTAAACTCAGGCCCTCATTTCGCGTTCCAACGAACCTTCACTATGGGAATGCGACTTTGTTTTGTTCTCTTGATCTCTCGATCCATGATCTCGATGGGTTCCTCCACAAAGTGGAGATTTTCATTAACTTCGATTTCTTCGAGTGGTATTACGAGTGTCTCGTCAGATAAACACTTCTTTAAGTTGGATACGTGGAATGTAGGGTGTACATTACTAAGTTCTTGTGGTAGTCGGAGTTTGTACGCCACAGGACCAATCCTAGCAAGGATTTCAAACGGACCGATGTACCTTGGGTTTAGTTTCCCTCGTTTACCGAAACGTATCATCCCCTTCCAGGGGGAAACTTTTAGTAGTACCCGATGTCCGACCTGGAATTCTAAAGGTTTGCGTCGCTTATCCGCGTAACTCTTTTGTCGATCACGAGACGCTTTTAGTCTTTCCCGAATTTGAATGATCTTTTCTGTGGTTTCCCTTATGATTTCAGGCCCAGTAAGGGTGCTATCAGGGACTTGCCCTCTGGCTAGTTGAGTATCTCCAACTTCGGTCCAACACAGTGGTGATCTACACTTGCGACCGTAGAGAGCTTCGAATGGAGCGACTCCAATGCTAGTGTGATAGCTGTTATTATAAGAGAATTCGATAAGCGGTAGATGGGTATCCCATGCCTTACCAAAATCTATCACACAGGCTCTCAGCATGTCTTCCAATGTCTGGATGGTTCTCTCGCTTTGTCCGTCAGTTTGTGGATGGTAGGCCGTACTCATGTCTAGCCTGGTTCCCAGAGACTTCTGTAGGGACAGCCAGAAACGCGAGGTGAATCTACTATCTCGATCAGAGATAATGGATGTTGGTACACCATGTAGTTGCACGATCTCTCTAATGTACGTCCTGGTTAACTTCTCCATCTTGTCTGTTTCCTTTATTGGCAGGAAGTGCGCGGACTTGGTCAATCTATCCACAACCACCCATATGGTATCCATCCCACCTGATGTCTTAGGCAGTTTGGTTATGAAGTCCATGGTTATTCGCTCCCACTTCCACTCGGGTATATCCGGTTGTTGAAGTAGTCCTGATGGCTTCTGATATTCCACCTTGACCTTGGCATAAGTGAGGCACTTGCTCACATAAGTAGCAATTTCAGCCTTCATGTTTGGCCACCAGTATAACCTTTTGAGGTCGAGATACATCTTATCTGACCCAGGGTGAATGGAGTATCGAGTCTTGTGGGCCTCGTTCATTACAACGTCTCGGTACCCACCGAACTTCGGTGTTCAGATTCGATTCATGAGATAACGAGTTGCATCCCCTTTGACTTCCAAGTTCTTATCCATCCCCCTTAGTGCTTCACTTGCCACGTTTTCTGGTTTCAAGGCTTCTAATTGGGCATCCTTGATCTGGGTGGCCAGTTAGGAGTGGATGGTCATGACTAGGGATTTTACTCGGCGACCCGAGTATTCTTTCCTGCTTAAGGCATCGGCTACTACATTGGCCTTGCCCGGGTGGTAGCGAATTTCACATTCGTAGTCATTCAGTAATTCCACCCATCTTCTTTGGCGCATGTTAAGTTCTTTCTGATTAAGAATGTGCTGGAGACTTTTGTGATCAGTGAAGATGGTGCACTTGGTGCCGTAGAGGTAGTGCCTCCAGATCTTCAGGGCGAACACCACCGCTCCCAGTTCAAGGTCGTGGGTTGTATAATTAACTTCATGTGTCTTCAGTTGCCTTGATGCATAAGCGATGACTTTTCCCCTTTGCATGAGCACACAACCGAGGCCTTGATTCGAAGCATCGCAATACACCACAAAATCATCGGTTCCTTCTGGAAGAGACAAGACTGGTGCGCTGCATAGGGCTTGCTTTAGTGTCTGGAAGGTGGCTTCTTGTTTATCTTCCCATTCGAACACCACCCCTTTCTGAGTCAAGGTGGTGAGAGGCTTAGCGATCTTGGAGAAGTTTTGTATGAATCTTCGATAGTAGCCTGCGAGTCCCAAAAACTGTCGGATTTCTATTGGCGTTGCAGGTGTTGACCAATCTTCGATTGCTTTGATCTTTGAGGGGTCCACATGTATTCCTTCTTTGCTTACTACGTGGCCAAGGAATCCTACTTCACGGAGCCAAAATTCACACTTTGAGAATTTGGCGTAAAGCTTCTCGGTTCTTAAAATCTCCAGAACTAGTCGTAGGTGTTGTCTGTGCTCTTCTTCGCTCCTCCAATAGACCAAGATATCGTCGATGAATACGATGATGAATTTATCCAAGAAGGGTCGACACACTCGATTCATCAAATCCATGAACACCGCAGGCGCGTTTGTTAACCCGAATGGCATCACTACAAATTCATAGTGCCCATAGCGAGTTCTGAATGCCGTCTTGGGGATATCCTCTTCCTGAACTCGTAGTTGATGATAGCCCGACCTCAGGTCGATTTTTGAAAAGTAGCTGGCCCCTTGGAGCTGGTCGAAGAGGTCATCGATTCGGGGTAGGGGATAACGGTTCTTGATAGTGAGTTTGTTTAGTTCTCGATAGTCTATGCACATGCGAAAAGACCCATCCTTCTTCTTTACAAATAAGACTGGTGCTCCCCAGGGCGAGAAGCTTGGCCTGATGAACCCTTTGCTCAATAGTTCATTCAACTGGCTGGATAGTTCTTGCATTTCTGCCGGTGCTAAGCGATATGGAGCCCTGGCGACGGGGGTAGCTCCTGAGATTAAGTCGATTCGAAATTCGACTTGTCGTGCGAGTGGTACACCTGGCAGATCGTCTGGGAAAACATCAGGGAAGTTGCATACTTCTGGAATTTCTTTGATGTCCTTCACCTCCTGTTTCTTGTCTACGATGTGGGCTAAGAAAGCATGGTATTGCTTTCGGAGGTACTTTTGGGTTTTAACACAAGAGATGATTTGTAGGTTCGCACTAGGTTTATTGCCATAAACGGTGAGAACGTTGCCATTCGGCAGATTGAGGCGGACGGCCCTTTCGTAACATAGAATGTCGACACGATGAAGGCTTAACCAATCCATACCAATGATTATATCGAAGCTTTTTATGGTGACCGGCATAAGGTTAATTTTGAATAAATGGTTGTCTAGAGTGAGAGTACACCCTATGTAAATATCATTAGCGCGCTCAACCTTTCCATTTGCCATTTCTACGATGTAAGAATCTTCTAGTGGTTGAGAATTTTGCTTAAGTATATGTTTGAATTGGTGACTTATGAAACTTCTTTCTGCCCCACTATCAAAAAGTACGCATGCATAAGAGTTATTGAGGAGGAACGTACCAGTAACTACAGATGGATCCTTGACTGCTTCTCCCTGCCCTAAATTTAGGACTCTCCCTACACCCCCAGCATTAGGGGCTCGTGCCTTGGGGCAGTTCCTCCTGAAGTGTCCCGTTTCACCACATCCATAGCAGGTTTGGCTTGCTCCGGTGTTGGCGGTCGTAGCGACTTGTGCGGCGGGTTGGGTAGTCGCTCTAAAGAATCGTGCGGTGTGCCCCTTTTTGTTACAGTTATTGCAGTGTAACTCTCGACAAGCACCGTTATGGTGGTAGTTACACTTGTTACACTTGGGAAGCGTTCCTGTATACTGTTTCGGTGGCCCTGGAGCGACAGTAGTAGTGGCGGCAGGAACAGCAACAATCTGTTGCTTTTTGGCGGGGTCCTGAATTGGTTGTTTCTTTTTATTGCCCCAGAACTTCCTCTTGTTGTTCCCTCCTTTTGTTCAGTCGGTGGTGGTTATCACGGTACCCCGGCTAGCCCTATGATCTATGAGTTGTTGTGCCAATTCCTTGGCACTCTCAAAGGTAGTGGGTTTCGAGGCCAATACACTATCTTGAATCTGGGATGATAGCCCCCAGAGATATCGTTCCACCTTCTTCTCTTCTGGAGTGACCATTGTTGGACAGAGGAGTGCTAGGTCGTTGAAACGGGCAGTATAAGTTTCAAGATCAGTGCCTATCATTCTGAGGTTCCAAATTTCTTCTTCAAGTTTTTGTATTTCGCCCCTCGGGCAGTATTCCTTTAACATTAGGGCTTTCAAATCCTCCCAGCTGATTGCGTTAGCTACTGCGGGAGTAAGTGATTTAACTCGGCCATTCCACCAAGTAAGTGCTTTTCCAGTGAATGTGAATGCCGCATACTTGACCTTGTTCGCTTCGGGACAAGCGCAGATTTCAAAAATTGCCTCAGTCCTTTCGAACCATTGCACCAGCGTGATAACGCCCCCGCTTCCATTGAAAGGGTCGGGTTTGCCATTCGTGAAGTCTTTGTAAGAGCACTCCCTCGTACGCCCCGTGCTGTCCCCATGAATGGAATTGGTAGCTCCGGATCCAGAACCGCCAGAACCATTAGTTCCCATTTGCGACATTGCTGCCGCCACGGCTGCGGTTACTGCAGCCTGGAACATTGCAGGATCAAACTGCGGAGGTGGTGGTGGAGGCGACACTGTGTTGTTGGAAGGCCTTGGTCTTTTCTTTGGTGGCATGGTTCTGTCATAAAAAAAAATGACTAGTCGGTAAGACTTCAATAGTGATAACGAGTCGAGTGTTACTGGTTTCATCCCTCTTGTATTTTATCATAACTTTATTATTCGTAAATTGTTTGTGTGATCAGGTTATGATGTATAGTGCCAAACATTCAATAAATAAAACACATGCCAAATTTCATTGATAACTTTTAGTACATAACGTTTAGAGGGAAAAGTTTGACCTCATAAGGGTCTACATTACATCGTTACAAAAGATAGTCTTGGCATTACAAAATCCCTTTGAATAGTGTAATCACATAGTCGCAGGGTCGACCTACATACAAAGAGTAGCACCAACGCGTACTCATAAAATTTTACTACCAAGACGTGTGAATAGTAACGAGTTCTAATCACTGCGACCCTTCTTTGACGGAGGCTACGATGATGTCGATGCGCCCTGTAGTTCCGCCAATCTGCGTTCGGCTGCAACCATTCTCTCTTCGAGTGCCATGTATCTTTCCCAATACTCTCTTGTTTCTGCTTGAGCTGCGAGAAGGTCTTGAATGAGTTGGTCTCTGTGGTGGGAGTCTCGTTCTAGGTCTCTGGTGAGATCAGTAGTAGACTGTACGATGGCACTTAACTCCAGGACCTGATCGGTCGTCGTCGTACCACGATCATCCATACTTGCTATTCGTTGTATCGTGACGGGGAGAGCTCTGTCAGCTGGTCCACCATGAGCGAGATCATAGTAACCTCGTTGGTAGCCATATGGTGACCGTTGGCGTTGTTGTCGGCTCCATCTTTCGATCGTTGTTACCCAAGGGGGTTCAGGTCCGTTGTATCCAAAACGGTGCGCGGGTACCCTCACGATGTAGGGAGGGTTGATTACTTCTGGTGGTTCCTCCGCTTCGTTCCCAAACATGACTATCTCATCACCTTCCTCTTGTTCTTCTTCATCTTCCTCTTCTTCTTGGTCATCTTCCTCTTCTTCTTCTTGTTCGTCTTCCTCCTCGGGCTCCTCCTCGGGATCCTCTTCGGTATCCTCCTCGGGATCCTCTTCGGGATCCTCTTCGGGATCCTCTTCGGGATCCTCCTCGGGATCCTCTTCCGGATCCTCCTCGGGATCCTCTTCGGGATCCTCCTCGGGCTCATCATCGATCCATCCCGCGTTTCCCTGATTGGGAAAATAGGGGTCCCCGGGTATATGAAATCCTGCCATGTCGTCTGCACGAGAAACGGGGTTAAGAAGCACATATCGGAAAATAATAATCTGGAACTATAGAAACGTACAAATACTCCTATAGTATTTTTAAATGTTTATATTTGGTTCTTAGCGTGTTCTTTATGGAGTGTAATTAGGTTATCAGATTTGTCGCTCATTACGACTATTCCTTAGTGTGCGTAATTTATTTCTTGGACGGATATAGTTGATCAGGCTATATCCCTCCCAGAACTGATTACACATGCTAAGGCGTATTAATAATGTTCGACTCCTCCTCTTTCAATTTATGTTCTCCTAAGTTATGACACCATGCTAGTATAGAATGCATGTAAGTATACTTTAAAACAAGAAATTATTTGTTTTCTAAAAGTACAACTCGTTAAAGCATTTTAAGAATCAGAGACTTTTAGTCCCAAATGTGTTTATAGTTTGTATATCTTATGTGGTTTGACATACTTAATTCACTATAAACCGTGCTCTGATACCAATCTGTCATACCCCCAAACCAAGGATGGCGGAAACGTCCGGGGGGTGGAGGACTTCATGTATAGTATCATAACCACAATTTCAATAGTAATTTAAGCAAACACAACCAACATATATATAATTGAAAAAGTTACATCACTTGTATGAATTACATGTTTCAAAATCAATTACAATATGTTGACAAAATATGAAAAGTTTGACGCCTTAACGTCCCATCCTCAAAAGCACTTGATTACCTGTTTAGTGTTTTCCTGAGAATACAAGTTGTTTGAAAAGTGTCAACACAAAGGTTGGTGAGTTCATAAGCTTTTATTAATAAACTTAGTAGAAGTCTTTCACATGTAAATGTCGCGTTTGTTTCAGAAAAATCCGATATTTTCCTTGAATTCCGTAAAATGTAGCCTTATAACCAAAGACCAAAATGTATAAGAAATCATCATTACTTAGTAGAAATGTCGTGAGTTTAAAATGATATGGAAAGTAAATTTTTAATCAACCTAAAACCTACTTCGGTTTTATGAAATCCCGTAAACTTTATGAATTGTTAACTCCCTAGGTGAGTCACTATAATCATACTGTGACTATGTGAACCTGCCACAATGTTTCTTAGGCGTCGCGAAAATGAAATGACATTTGTCACCCGTAGACCTGCAGGTCCCACTGTAGCTAGCAGCAAGGTGTGGGGTGTCAAACCCAATATAGATCTATATACAAGTATCATGTTCTCCCTCAAGGAGATTCTGATTATAACTACCAGGAATTATATCCCGCAGTCGGACGTACGGGGAGAGAGAGAGTCTCACAACATAGGTTAACAAGTTTACGTGAAATGTGTGTGCATATAAATCTTTCTTGTATGAATGTACCCTTTTTGTACGAGTGTGTTGAGTGATGTATCATAAACTATACCTATTGTAGTTTATCTAAAACGTATGTAGTATGTATGAATTCTTTTATGGAAATGTATTAGTGTTGTGAATTTATCAAACTATACTTTTTATAGTTAAATATACGTGTTCTAAAGTGAATGGATAATATTTAATATGAATGACTTAGTTTCAGTTCATAATGATAAACTAACAAGGAAACACATTCAAATATTAGAACTTATGATTATACACTTTGCTCAACATAATACAAAGTGTTATGATATTTACATGCTGTTGGCTAACTTTAGCCATTCTGCCCTGTTTTGGAAAAATCATAGAAAAATCATACGAAGTCGAAAACTAGATCCGTAAATTCTGAGAGTTCACAAAATGTGTCTAGTTTACTCATAATTTTTATCACGATTTTTAATGACCTCCAACTTGGGTGAAAAAGTCCATAATCACAGACTGGTCCGGATTGTTGTTTGAAATGATAGGCAGTTTTGTAAAAATCACCATAAATTGTAGAAAAATCGTACGGAGATGTGCAAGTAGTCATTTTAAAACTACAAACTTGAACTATTTGCACCTTGTACAGGTTTGAAAACAAAAATGTTTAAGATGCCCAAAACAGTCCGTGAATGGAGTTGAACTTTTCTGATGAAGGCTGTTAGAAATATTTAGTTATGTTCTTGGTGTTTTAACTTGTATCCCCCCCCTGAAAACTTGAGAAAACATGAAAATGTAGGGGTATGAACTCACCTTAAGTGATTTCAGTAGATGATTGTTGAAGAATGGAAGTGTTTAGTTCAAGAACACTTGGAGATGCCTTGAAGATTTTCGAGAATCTAACATTATAGTTATGGAGTTTGTGTAAGCAATCAAAGATTTGAGTAGAAGGAAGTGAAATAATAATAGGGAGGATGAATTTTTACTTACTAAGAGTGGAAGAACACTTGAAATCAGCCTTGAATCTCGAAAATTTGTGTAGAAAAAGTTTGAGAGAAAAGTGGTGTTTGTTACTTAGTGGAATGAGAGAAATGAGAGAAAATGAGGAGTGTGGTTGTTTGTTCCAGCTCAAAAAAACGTAGGAGTGAGTGAAATTTGAGTGTAAGGGGACATTGAAGTGACATAGGTAAGGTGGGGAGGTATGGCTGGTCATAGAGTGGGTGTGGGGTGGTTGCTTGTGTCATAAGTTAAGGCAAAGTCAACACTCCACCTTAAATAAATCCCCCATTAGATCTTTATTATTTAGATAATAATTTTCATAAAAATATGTTTAAATTACGAATATTTAGAGTTTATTATGTTAAAATATAATTTCTGGAGAAAATCCCGCGTTAAAATAATTAAAAACGGGCCTTAAATGCAAAACTACGCGAAAACCGGGAAGAAAGGCATTCCCAGCGAGACCTCTCGGTCCCTAGGTCGAGGTTCGGTCCTTGTTGGGGGCTGTAGCCGGAAACGAAACGAACAGAGGGAAGCGGAAGGGGCGAGGAAGCGAGAGGCGAAGGCGAGAGGGGGTTCGGTCCGGAGATAAGAGGCGACGCGTCCGACCGAAAGGTGCCGAATGAACAGTGGTGAACAGTACCTTCGGGTTCGGTTCTTCCAGAGCGAGGTTCGGTTCCTCTTAAGCGGGGTTCGGGTTCGGTTCCTCTTAAGCAGAGTTCGGGTTCGGTTCCTCTTAAGCAGGGTTCGGTTTCGGTTCAGGAGGGTTCGGCTCCTCCTTGCTCTCAGTCCCTAAGAGGACCTTCGGGTCCTAAGAAGCTTCTCTCTTCTCGAGAGGTTTCGGTTCCTAATGTCTATTTTTCTCGTTTTTACCCCGTTTTAAGCCGTTTTTGACACGGTTACGCGTCGGAATGACCCGAATGATTCTAAAAAGTTACGGGAAACTTTGGAGAGAGATTTGGGAGAGAGTTTACATACTTGGAGAGATTTGGGAGAGATTTGACATTCTTGGAGAGATTTCTCATACAGAGAGATATTTGAGAGAGATTTCACATACTTGGAGAGATTTGGGAGAGATTTCACATACTTGGAGAGATTTGGGAGAGATTTCACATACTTAGAGAGATTTGGGAGAGATTTGACATTCTTGGAGAGATTTGTCATACAGAGAGATATTTGAGAGAGATTTCACATACTTGGAGAGATTTGGGAGAGATTTCACATACTTGGAGAGATTTGGGAGAGATTTCACCTACTTGGAGAGATTTGGGAGAGATTTCACATACTTAGAGAGATTTGGGAGAGATTTCACATACTTAGAGAGATTTCTCATACAAAGAGAGTTTTAGGAGAGATTTCAAATAGAGAGATAAAGTGAAAACGATTGAGAGAGGTTTCGAGTGTGGCATTTGTGAGTGTCCGGCTTCGCAAAGTAAGGTCCACAAACACTGTTAAGCCTTGTTTAAGGATCTTACACATTCCCGATGAGTATTCAACATGGTTTTTATCAGTTTAGTTCATCGATTTACTCTAAGGCTCAGGAAATTTTAACACAAGATTTTTCCCAAGTAAAGTTTTCCCATTAATATAGCAAGTTATACAGTATGAACATAACACAAACTCTAATACACAAGGTTTAATCGAGTTGACCGGTTTGACTTGATGACTTGACTTGACTCAAGATTGACGATTGTCGCAAAGTATTCATATTTGAGTAGTGCAAATATATATAACAGGGATATACAAGTTATTGATATATAAATATGATATATAAGCCATATACATATACATACATACATACATACATACATACATACATACATACATATATATATATATATATATATATATATATATATATATATATATGAATATGGGTGTTGATTTATTCATATTTGTATATTACATAAATATAACAGGGATATACAAGTTTATTCATATATGAATAGAACAAAAATATAGTAGGGTTATTCAAGATATTCATGTATGAAAATAATATATATGTTAGAAATTTTGTACCTTTAACATTTTTCCTCTTCAAATGTGTTTTCTCTCATTTTTGTTGGCTCTTTATCAAAAACTTAAATATTGTTACCTTCATTCATTAGTGAGCAGAATATAAATGAATTTGAAATATATTTTACAAAGAAACTATTTTATATTCCTTTTTTATATGAATAATTGAATAGAACATATATATTCATATTTTGTGTGTGTGTTTGTATATATATATATACATATATATATATATATACATACATATATATATATATATATATATATATATATATATATATATATATATATGTGAAGATACTGAAGATCAATCATGAATTTTAGAAGAAAAACATTCCAAAACAACATAAGATAGACATATGAATACACGTTTCCATTCACATATGATTAGCTTTTTGATATGTTTTATTTACTAGTGAATACAAAAAAAAAACTAAGCCATATATATTTATTCATATATGAATATATGAATTCTGTAGTTTTTTTAATATAAAACATATCCAAATTTTAGTATTCATATGTTAATAGAAGAAAATTACAGCAATGATATATAAGTTATTTATAAATGAATATAACAGATATGATAAGAATTTTATATATTTGTTATTTTTCTGTATGAAACGTGTTTCTCTCATTGTGGTTGGGTCTTCATCAGAAATGTCAATCTTCTTAGCTTCATTCATTAATGATTAGAAGATAAATGAATTTGATATATATTTTACAAAGAAAATATTTTATATTCATAAATGAATAATTGAATAGAACATATATATTCATATTTTTTATTCAAATATGAATATATATGTTATATTCATATGTGAATAGAACATATATAACCCTATTTTGTTGTATTCATATTTGAATAATGTATATCACATGAAATTATGTTCTATTGATATGTGAATATAACATATATAATTTAGTTTCGTTTTTGTTCAAAAGTAAATAAAGCATATCAAAACAAAATTGTCTTCAGTATGTTCATTTTCTGTTGTATTTTTAAGTAAAATCACATCTAAATGTTGGAAATCACATAAGAATAAAGTTAATCAGATCTAAATAGAATACCAATTTTATTTACCTTTTTCATTCATCTTTGTTTTTCATTTATATATATGCTTGATTATTGGTGTTGTTTTTGTAAGGTTATGTAGTTAATATTAGGACAACAAAACTGAAATGTGAAGCAACGTTTATATTTTAACAGAAAAGTTGTGAATAAGTATGAAAAATAAAGAGAAAATGTAAAATCATTTGTATAAAGGAGGATTATTACAAAAACTTCAAGTAAATCAACTAATAATGATGAGGATTATGAAAATGAATGATGATTATAAAATTTGTAGTACACAATCTAGTTGGAAGAAGGAACAGTGTGAATATTTTTTTATACTTCTAAATCAACTAATAATCAATGATGATTACGAAAAATTTGAACTAATTAAGTGATAAGTTTAGAAATTATTACATATCGTTAAAAATCAAAGAAAAAAAATCTGATGATTACCTTTCATAGTTAACAATGACGAAATGGTTCCATTTAGGTTTTCGTCGGAAGACATTTTGTTTGATTTGTTCTTCGTGAGACTGATTTATTGAAAACGGTTATTGAATCCTTCTGAAAATAACGATGATGTATTCGAACAGGGAAATGATGATTTTGATGTCGAGATTTAATGTGCTGGGGAAAGAGGTGTGATTAGGGTTTTATCTAGACTAAGGGGACGATGAGGGAGGCCACAAATGAGTCATAAGTTCTTTAAATAGGGTGCAAAACCCTGAAAATTAGGGTTTCATAAACAACCATCAACTCATCGAGTTTGGGCCTTCCAACTCGTCGAGTGGACCCTAAAAATGCATGGCCATTGAAACTCTACACGACAAGTTGGATCCTTCCAACTCGTTGAGTTGCCCTGAAAATACATATATAAGTTTTAAATTTCATTCTTGAAAATTAAGATGTTACAACTCTCCCCCGCTTAAATTCGATTTCGTCCTTAAACTCATCCCTTATCATCCTTGGCATGTCTGACATCCTGAGGGGAACCTCCACAACTTGAACTCACAACGACCTTCCCAAGACGATCAAACCTAGCAGAAAATTTCCACCTCGGAGAAACCCAATCCATAATTTCATGTAGCGACCAATCCCACTTTACCTGAAGATATGCAATCTTGAAACTTGATTTTGGTCTAACTCCTCGTCAGACCGCCCATACTAACCATTGCTTAATTCCATTCCCTTTATTCTCTAGACGGACTACTCAGCCCTGGAAACTTCAGATTCCTACTAGTAAACGGAACCACGGATCATACTCTGCTGCCGAAAACTCTTTACTAGACAAAACAGATTCGATAATCGTTACAGAGAAATTTAATTCTAATAAAAAAATTC
Organism: Lactuca saligna; assembly: GCF_052625555.1. Lineage (NCBI taxonomy): Eukaryota > Viridiplantae > Streptophyta > Magnoliopsida > Asterales > Asteraceae > Lactuca > Lactuca saligna. The sequence goes on along the minus strand of NC_136423.1, from coordinate 77,462,933 downwards.
CCTAGGATATGATGAACAATGGGAGACAACTGGGGAATGAACCTTTTGTGCCAACTGGTAATGCTTCCCTTAACTCCCGAACCAATATACACATCACTGCTAGCTCATAACCACAAACACCCATGACGGGCCCGATCAGCCTCGGGCTGGAATATCAACATGTCGAATCTAATAAACCATCAGGTTTAAATTTTCATGGTTTGTTGGCCTACCACCTCAACCATATCACTACCCCAGAGCCTCCGTGCCTGCGACTTATAGTCCGCCCACACCGGGTATCTTGGCCTACTGCCTCAACCCTACCGCTCCTGCTGAGCCTCCATGCCTACGAGTTACCGTCGGCCCGCACCAGGTATCTTGGTCTACTACATAGATTATGGCTGCCTCAACCCACCCAAGTACAATGTGCTACCTTAAACCATCAACATAAAGATATAACCCGGTTCCTAGAACCTGAAAGACAGGGACATTCTAACCCAACAACCCTTGGTTTCACCATCGATGACATTACACCTTTCTCCTGAAACTCGCGACTTACAACACTAACCAAAAGATTCCCCCAATTACCTCATTGACCTCTAGAATGCATGCCTCAAATGGATACACTTGCGATTCCTAATGCATGTTTCCACTATAAGCCATCCTGAAATGGCCATCCATGAATCCACCACAAGTTTTCGACTGAAGATACCACAAATCGTGCAGAAAATATCCTCAAATAGGTCGATAGCGAACCTCTCCCAATCTGAAACCATACCATACACCAAAACCTTAGTATAACCTTTGACTCTCAGCCATGCCATTACCAGCCTCCGAACCTATGAAAGAAGATGATCAAACCAAAAACTTCCGCATTTCATCCGTTCCCTAACAACAACTTGCAAACAAACAGAAATACGGAGCAAACATTCCACATATTCGTTCTGATATTTGATTGGCACTATGGCAACCGTCAACTTTGGGTCAAACAAAGTCAACAAGTTAACTCGGTCAACTCAACTAGTACTAGTACATTAGTGTTTATGCTAAGTTTTCCTAATGTATACAACTTACTATTATAATACAAGGTATCACTTGTGATTTGAAAATTGTCAAATATAAACCCTAGATAGGGTGAGTAATGTAATAACATGATAAAATTCAACTATGTATCCTTTGGGGATAAATAACACTTATACCATGGCGTAGTAGACTTTAAAATCCTATCACTACGGGGCAAGGCCATAACAAAGACTACAAACACAATCTTTCTCAATCTCTCTCTCTCTCTCTCTCTCCCCCCAAATCTCTCTCAAATCTTTCCCAAATCTCTCTTAGTAACAAGAATCACACTTCCAAACTGTTCCATAAACACCCATACCAGCCCAACCCTTCAATTTTTTTGGAAAACAGCTCAAAACTGAAGGAGAAACCAAAAAGATCAAGAATGCTTCTCATGCATGTAACCTTCTTAGGCATGTAACCTTTACAGTGAAGCATTGAATCTCGCATTTGCGGAATGTCGCAGTCACGCATGTTTGCATGTCCTCGACAATTTTTTCATCTGACACTCGCAAGTAGTGCCTTCGCGGTCGGAAGCTTCGTAGCGAGCATTCTCACTTTCGCAGCCTTGACCTTCACTTTTGGAAACTCTCGCATGTGAACCTTCACTTTCGGATCCTAAGCTTTCACATACAACCCTTCAGTTTCGCATGCTGAGCATTCACAACTTGTACCTTCGCATTCATACCTCTGACCTTCACAGCCTGTCAAGCCTTCAAACATATCTCCAGATTTTTGGCAGTTTCAGACTTTTCCTCATTTTTAAGAGTTTTTGATGCCGGTTTTCCATCAAACTCAAATTTTTTCACATCCTAGATCTCCTGAACTCATATTTTATGGAAATCTTGAAGCTTTATTAAATATAAATCACCATTTCATAAAATAATATCTAAAATTATAATGATATTATATTACTTTATACATAAAGTAATGGCACAAGTGGATCAAGTGGACCCCCCATGAATCCCATGTCACCTTTATGTCACTTCTCTAATATTCATTGGTCAAATCATTATCCATTACACATCCCAACAACCCATCCACTTGCTTAGTTTTTCCTTTAAAAAGAATAATTAGGAGATAAAAATCTCACTTCACCATTACCTCCAAAATTCCACTTGCTCCCTATCTAGCTACGTTTTCCTCAAGGAGTATTCTTGGGTCATTCCTCCTTTTTGGTAAGTATCCCCTCTAACTCCTAATATTTCTACATGCTTCCATAATAATATTAAATCATTTACACACATATTCACATATTAATGTCTATATGATCATCAAAAGTTCCAAGCATTATCAAGTGCTCTCAACAAGAAAACCTTCATCCTCAACCTTCCAATCATCAAGGAAACACTTAAGGTGAGTTCATACCCCTATAATTTCAAGTTTTTCCAAGTTTCAAGGGCTGGGGGGGGGGGGGGAATACAAGTTATGTTACTCATATAAAAATCTAAACTTAAAAATTGGCTTTTCCAAAAAAGTTATGGTCGGTTCATAGACTGTTTTACCCATCTTAAACTTAATTTTTTTTCAAAACTGTACAATATACAAATATTTCAGGTCTATGCCTTTTTAAGGACTACTCACATGCATTCATACAATGTTTTGTGATTTATGGTGATTTTTAAAAAACTACCTGACATTTCATAACAGTTTCGGACCAGTCTATGAAAATTAATATTTTCACTCTGGTTAGGAAGCACTAAAGGTTAGGAGAAAAATTATTCACAAAGTAGACACATTTTTTAAGATATGAGAGTTTATGGATCCAAATTTGAACTTATGATGATTTTTCTATAATTTTTTTAAAAACATGAACGGAAAAGTTTAAAACTAGAAAAATGAACATCTAGTATATTATACCCTATGTAAGTATAAATATATATGCCTATATTTATATTGAGTACAAAAACCAAATGCTATAATAAACTCTTTAAGAATGATTTATGAATCATCAACACTTTGTAACATGTTGAGCAAAGTGTATAATAGTAAGGAAATATATATTGATTATTTTCATGCAATTTAATCCCATGAAAGGGGATAATCATACATATAAAGGCTTTTTCATCACTACAAAACATTTATGATAAGCTATAATTGGTATAGTTTATGGGTCTTTCACACTATGAAATTTACTATGAAAGGTTATTATTCCACTTACAAAAGGGTTTTACATTACACTACACGTAAATTCATTGAATCAAATTTTGCGAGCCAAAATCTTCACGTATAAATTAGTGTACCTACAAAAGTCATGTATTATAACCGGAGTCTCCAGAAAGAGAGCATCATAGTTGTGTATATATTTATATTGGAATTGACAATCCCACACCTAAGTTGCTTGCAACAGCTAGACCGGAAGGTCTGGAACCTCCCAGTACGCGGGGCGTACGCCTGTACGCGGGGCGTACATGGCTCCGAAGTCGTCACTGCATGCATCATCCGAAGTGTCGACATTTCTTGTTGTACGCGGGGCGTACTCGAGTACGCGGGGCGTACTCCGGATGAGTCCGGTGACTCGTCTTCGGATAAGGCTGGATTTAATAATTAAATTTAATTATTAATTATTTAATAAACTTCGAAAATTCATATCTCCTTCATACGAACTCCGTTTTCGATGTTCTTTATATCCACGCGAAGTTGAGACTACGCTCTACAACTTTCGTTTAGACTCTGTCGGCTAATTTTGACTTTATTTTTATTATTTATTTTTAATAGGCCGGGACAGAAAATTTTGTTATAAATTCATAACTTCTTCGTTTGACGTCCGTTCTCGCCTAACTTTTTATCACTTTGATACTAACAACGAGATCTTCGATTCTCATTTAGATCACTAAGGCTAAATATCGCTCTAACGTAAATTTCACTTTTTACGGCATTCAGCGGTGCCGGTTTTGTCGTGAAACTTCGACAGGTCATAACTTCTTCGTTATAACTCGGATTTCGGCATTCTTTATATCTTCGGAAACCTTGTTTCAGCTACTACAACATTATCTAAAGATATCAAGTTTATTTTACACTTAAATTTTGACGCTTATTTTTATTCTTAATTAATCAAACCACATAATTAAGCAATTAAGCACAAAACACATAATACTCAAATAATACACTTATATTATTTCAAAACGGGTTACAAAGGTTAACCTAGACTATCACATTGCTAAAAATGGCAAATCCAGAAACACAGGCGTTACAACTACCGCAAGAACTCAGTAACGTACATCCCACCTTTCATGTGTCCAAATTAAAGAAGTGCTTATCCAATGAAACACTCATCATCCCACTTGAAGAAATTGAAATCATCGAGAGTCTCCACTTCATTGAAGAACTGATGGAAATCATGGACTGGGAAATAAAGCAAACAAAGCAAAGCCGCATACCCATAGTGAACGTATAGTGGAACGCCAAACGAGGACCTGAATTCACTTGGGAATGTGAGGACCAGATGAAACAGAAATACCCACATCTTTTCCTCAACCCTTGAAGTCCCAATAAAAATGCTAATTTTGGGACAAAATTCCTTCTAATGGGGGGATGATGTGACAACCGTCAACTTTGGGTCAAACAAAGTTAACAAGTCAACTCGGTCAACTCAACTAGTACTAGTACGTTAGGGTTTACTCTAAGTTTTCCTAATGTTTGCTAACGTACAACTTACTATTATAATACCAAGTATCACTTGGGATTTGCAAATTGTCAAATATAAACCCTATATATGAAGAGTAGTGTAACAACATGATAAAATTCAACTATGTATCCTTCAGGGATAAATAACACTCATACTATGGCGTAGTAGAGTTCAAAATCCTAACACTGTGGGGCAAAGCCATAACAAAGACTACAAACACAATCTCTCTCTCTCTCTATCACTATCTCCTAAATCTCTCTCAAATCTCTCGTAGTAACAAGAATCACACTTCCAAATTTTTCCATAAACACCCATACCATCTCAACCCTTCAATTTGTTGAAAAACAGCTCAAAATTGAAGGAGAAAACCGAAAAGATCAAGAAAGTTTCGCAGGCACGTAACCTTCGCAGCGAAGCCTTGACTCTCGCAGTCTCGAACTCACACAGTCACGCATGTTCGCATGTCCTTGACAACGCATCTGAATCTTGAAAGTAGTGTCATCGCGGTCAGAAGCTTCGCAGTGAGCCTTCTCACTTTCACAGCCTTGACCTTCACTTTCGGAAACTCTCGCATGCGAACCTTCGCTTTCAGATCCTGAGCTCTCACATATTAACCTTCACTTTCGCATGCTGATCAGTCACAGCTGGTACCTTCGCATTCGCACCTCTCACCTTCACAGCTTGTGGAGCTTTTGGACATCACTCCAGATTTTTGGCAGTTTCGGACTTTTCGTCATTTGTAAGAGTTTTTTACGCCGGTTTTCCATCAAACTCATATTTTTCACATCTTAGACCTCCTAAACTCATATTTTATGCAAATCTTGAAGATTTATATTACTTTATACATAAAGTAATGGCACAAGTGGATCAAGTTGACCCCCTATCAAATCCATGTCACTTTTATGTCACTTCTCTGGTCTCCATTGGTCAAATCATTATCCATTACCCATACCAAAAACCCATCCAATTGCTTATTTCTTCCTTTAAAAAGAATAATTAGGAGGTAAAAATCTCACTTCACCATTACCTCCAAAATTTCTCTTTCTCTCCAAAGGAAATTCTTTCTCCCTATCTTGCAATGCTTTCTTCAAGGAGTATTCTTGGGTCATTACTCCTTTTTGGTAAGTATCTCCTCCAAGTCCTAATATTTCTACATAATTCCATAATAATATTACATCATTTACACACATATTCACATATTAATGTCTATAGGATCATCAAAATCTCCAAGCATTTTCAAGTGCTTTGAACTTGAAACTCTTCATCCTCCACATTCCACTCATCAAGAAAACACTTAAGGTGAGTTCATACCCCTATATTTTCGAGTTTTCCAAGTTTTAGGGGGGGGGGGGGTGGGGGGAATACAAGTTATGTCACTCATATAAAAACTAAACTTAAAAATAAGATTTTCTAGAAAAGTTGAGTTCGGTTCATGGACTGTTTTATCCATCTTAAACTTAATATTTTTCAGAACTGTACAATATGAAAATATTTTAGGTCTATACCTTTTTAAGGATTACTCGCATGCATTCACATGATTTTTCTATGATTTATGGTGATTTTTACAAAACTACTTATGATTTCACAACAGTTTCGGACAAGTCTGTGAAAATGAATATTTTCACTCTGGTTAGGAACCACTTAATGTCAGGATAAAAAATATGCACAAAGTAGACTCATTTTATAAGCTATGAGAGTTTACAGATCCAAAATTTGACTTACAATGATTTTTCTAAAAATGTGCACAAAAAAGTTTAAAACTAGAAAAGTGAACATCTTCATATCAAAGGCTCGTGTATTTATGTTTGATGCATAATAATTATTGGTTGTGATTGTATAAGTATATTAAACCCTATGTATATATATATGTATATATATATATATATATATATATATATATGTATATATATATATATATGTATATATATATATGTATATATATATATGTATATATATATATATTTATGCATATATTTATATTGAGTACAAAAACCAAATGCTATAATAAACTCTTTAAGAATGATTTATGAATCACCAACACTTTGTAACATGTTGAGCAAACTGTATAATATTAAGGAGTAACATGATAAGGTATAATCGGTATAGTTTTTGGGTATTTTACACTATGGAATTTACTATGAAAGGTTATTATTCCACTTACGAAAGTGTTTTCATTACACTACACGTAAACTCATTGAATCAAATTTTGTGAGCCAAAATCTTCACGTACAAATCAGTGTACCTACAAAAATCATGTACTATAACCGGAGTCTCCAGAAAGAGAGTGTGATATTTGTGTATAGATCTATATTGGGATTAGCAATCCGACACCTAAGTTTCTTGCAACAGCTAGACCGGCAGGTTTGGGTGACAAATATCATAACATTTCGACACCTGAAGAACGCCATAACATGCCATCTATGACGTTAGCACAGTTATAGTAACTCACATGGGGAAACAACGATACATATAGTTTATGGGGATACATTTACTCAAACAATTTTATATATTTTAAAACTGCTCATACTATTATAAAGTACGAAAAATCCTTGTATATTTTGGTCTTTTAGTTTTAAGACTACAGTTCATTTCAAAAAGGAAAATATTGGATTTTCTAACACTATCTTTTATAAAGAAAGGCTTTCAACTCCAGATACAAACGCTTATGAACTCACCAACTTAATTGTTGACACTCTTTCAAAACTACTTGTATTCTCAGGTAATCATTAAAACATGTAACTATCAGCTTTTGAGGATAGGACACTAAGGCGTCAGAAAAATCATTTTATCATCAAATTGTAATTGATTTTGAAATATGTAACTCATGAAACAATGTAACTTTTTCAATTATATTTATGATAGTTGTGTTTGCTATGGTCACTATTATTCTTTATGTTATGATATAATACATGAAAGTAGTCCACCCCCGGACGTTTCCGCCATCCTGGTTTGGGGGTGTGACGGATACTCCCAACGACCCTTGACCGTCCCCTATCCAAACCAACTAATTTATGGGTTCTCTGACCCCCATCAACGTATCACTACTGAGAGTATCACAAACAGAATAAATAAATAATCCTTACCATTAGGCACACATCCCATGATTGGAATGCTCCTGATCCCATACCGATCTTGTCGTTATTACTTTGCTTGCCCAACTTTATGGGTCCTAAAGATACTCTCATCCCTTTACTGCCTTGAGGGGACCTAATCACCGTCCCACACAAAACTGAAGGCGCCCTACTATGCTGCAACCCTACCATGTACGATTCACTTATAGCACAAGGTGCTACCCAAGCAAAACCTTACGAACCCATGGTCGTACCCAACCCGAGGATACGATAATGGATGAACTCTTGACTCGAGTCGAAGGCTATAACCCAAAAAAACCATGCATGTTCTTGGGAAGCCCAAATCTCATCAAAAAGGAAAGATTTCCCAAGTTAAAACAACACACCACCTTCATCAATAACAGAAGATGTCGACATTACCAATCGAAACAACACCCCATACTTGATCGAGACTACATGGATCCTACCCACACAAAACTAACCTGAGAAGACTTCCAAGGCAATCTCAAAGGTTGCCAAAATCAATTCCACTATGAATAAGTAATTACACTCTACTACTGAGGGAGAAATTTCCTAAGGGCCAAGGGAAACATAAACACACTGCACTGGAGGGTGGGTGACGCATTCCTTTTTCTTAACTGTCGCCTATCGAATCCTTCGAGGAATTTCCGCTGAAAGACGAACTCAATGACTAATGGTCGAGGACATGCTAACACCTAAATCGGAGAATCACAAACCCACCTGGAGTTGAACATACCCGCTTCTGGAGAAGTTTACTAATCAATGTCTGCCCAACAATCTGAAAAGAGCAGTTCGAACAGCAACTGACAAAACCTTCAATGCCTGACACTTACCCTTAGAATTCCTAGTTCTCCCCCACTTAGGGTTCTAACTATCACCCAATGGTTAGAAATAAACTCACAAATAAAACTGACTCAACCATGTACGATCATTCTTGACCATGGTATGAATAATGTACACACAATAATCCTCCCGCTACAGATCAATCGAAACCCAAGAGAAACTTGATTTTTAGCTGAAGAATTCCAGCACGCAGAATGGCATATAACAACCCTCAATAAACCAAAATAGAAGAAAGTCAACCCAGAATATACTTACCTAATCCATCAAAATTCCAACATAAAACAATTCCTGATACAATCTCGAAGAATACCGGAGAGGTCACACTCTCAAAAGAATTCAAAAAAAGTCTAACTTCCTCCTCTTGAGTTACCCTGAAAAATCTGTAGGCACGCAAGAAAACTTCCCTTCGATCGTAGGTGACATGAACTAATGCCTGTTTGCAATCCCAATGACAATTCGACACCCGGCCTACTCGAGGATGTGGTACCTAACTTGCCTCACAAGAAAATCATGCCACATCGATCCACCTGCGCTCAACAGCATTAAAATACTGTCGCCAACACTTTTGACTATTGCCCCCAAGCTGGGATTACAACCTGACCTTGGGGTGACAAGCCTGCTCACTCCTTTGAATTCGGAAAGCTAAAAGGGCACAATGCCTGCCAAAGATAACAACATTCCAATCCATCAATTATTCTTTCTACTTCTAGCTATAAAACTCATCCGATCATAATCATCACTCCCTTCCTGAGTCTCACGAATTGCATTATTAGCCTCTAGCAAAACCCCTGAGATCTCAAACCAAAACTCACTAGGTCTGCACCACCCAAGATGCCGCTTGGCTCACATACCAGGCCCCTCCCCATGATTGAGCAACCACAACCAAAATTTTGATAAGAAAAGAACCACTGCCGCGAACCATTGTATCCAACCATGCTACCTTACCTGACCAGCACTTAGAATCCCCGAGATCTTCCTTGATTCTGTTGGATTAGTGTCTAAGCTCGTAACCATATTTGGTAAGTAGTTGACCCGGTTGTGCATGGTCCTTTTGGGTTGCCTTCACCAAAGCAACTTGACTGGAGAAATAATAGAGAAAGAGGTTATTATGATTTATTAATATATTTTAAGAATAATATATTAAAGGAGAAATCATATTTGTTTAATTAATATTGGTCAATAATTAATTAAGAATTAATTATGTGATCAAATGTAATTAATTAAACTAGAGGGCTGAATTGTAATTATGTGATAGTTGCAAATTAGGGCATTGGATGCCCCATGGATGGGGTGGACGAATTCAAGGTGACAAGGCCTTAGAATTTGTCCAAGATAAGGATTCAAGGCTTATCTTATGGGTTGCTTGGTGGGCAAGTAACCAGATAAGGATAAGGACTGAAACCCTAATCTCTACCCTATATAAAGATCCCTTAGGCCTTAGAAAATCGGCCACTTGATCCCTAGAAGACCTAGAGTCGATTTTTGCCTCTCCTCTCCTCTCTCTCTCTCTCTCTCTTTCTTGCTTCTCCATTTGCTTGTGGTGTTTGTGAGCCATTAGAGGTACTACACTTATGGTACTTGCTTTCCAAGACAAGGAGATTGAAGACTAGTGTTGTTATTACAATATAAGAACAAGAGGTATTTAATCCCTTCTACTATATAGATTTCGAAATGCCTAGGTGCATGCTAGGGTTCTACTTGTGTTCATAAAGTTGTGTATCTAATAATGAATACATAGATCCAAATCTAGGGTTGCATGCACACATAGGATTGTTTGTATAAAACCCATCAGTGGTATTAAAGCATATGGTTAATTGTTTTCAATTAGAATTATATAATTGTATGAATTTGACACTTTAGGGTTTATGGCTAATAAACCCTAGGCGACAAGATTTCGAAATTAGGGTTCTTGAACCCTATTTTCGAAAATTTGATAGTGTTTTTGAAACCCTTTCCTTTGTGCCCAAGATTTCGAAATCTAGGGTTTGCAAACCCTAGGGTTTTTGAAATATTCCTCCTTAAGATCCTAAATTTTAGGGATTTCTATAATCCCATATCTTCTAATTATCCTTTAATGGTTAAATATGGCAATTAAAGATTTTGAATCATCCCATCCCATGATTTTCAAAATCTAAAGGGATTTAACAGATTAAAATTAATTAATTATTTAATTTAAGATAATCTTTTATGATTTAGTAATTCAAATTAATTGTTTAATTTAGATAATTATTAAATTAAGAGTTTTAATATTTAAAATTTTAATTTAAAAGTTTTAAATTTCGATAATTTTAAATTGAAATTGAAACCCTAGTATTTTAAAATGTTTAAAATACACCCTATATTATTATATTATTACTAGATTAATATATATATATATATATATATATATATATATATATATATATATATATATATATATATATATATATATATATATATATAACTAAAATGTTAGTCTTACTGTTAGTAGGCCTCATTCACGAAGCCGATCTATAAGGGGGTATAAGGTTATGGATTATAAAATGGCCGTTTAATGGGTATTCACTCTTACCCACCGCTTACTTGATTGGTGGAGGGTCGTTAGCCGAACGGGTAGGATAGGGCAATCCTCTCTTCATTAATAAGTATAATGAATCTATATAAAGTAACTAAACGTTTTTTTTACAAAATTCCCAATCCTAGTTACTTTAGGCATAAGTGAATTGATTTAATCACATGAAATTACACTTTGCACCCTTGCTAAGAAGTTAGTAGAGCGTGTGTGGTTAACTGGCACACTAATTGGTTCTAAGCTAAGGTGGCAAAGGGTGACTCATTGTTTGTCATAGTTCGATGGAGTGTGTGTGGTTAACCGACCCAACCTGCCCATCGAATAGGTGACTGTAACAATGAGGGCATCATGTACATTTACATGGTTATTCACACCCTCTTTGTGGTCCTTGGCATCCCAGTCACAAACGAGAGGGGCATATCGAGATTTAAACATGCCATTGAAAAGTTCAATGAATCTAAAAAAAATCTAGGAATTCTCAATACATTTAAAACTTAAGCCTTTTATGTTTTTCATGGTGAAGAATTAGTGAATCGTCATTCACTTACCTCCAAATTATTTGCATGTTGGATTACGGCATCCATTTTCTAATGTGTAAATAATGTTGTTGGATCCTAGCCCTAATTTCTCATTTTGGGTGTTTAATTAGGGATTCAATTCTAATCAAACTTTGTTCCTTTCAATTTGCAGATTTCTAACGCAAACACCAACAACGCTGCTGCTGGTTCATTCTTGCTAATGAGCCTATGTCAAAAAGTAACATTTGACGGATCGAATTTCAACGAATGGATAAGATACATTTGCATGATTGCTCGTTACGAGGACAAAGAATATATCCTCGATAAGAAGCTTGAAAAGATCAATTCGGAAATCGCTACTCCTGATGAAATGGCCGTCTTTGGGACCCATGAGCGTGATGCAACGAAAGTTCATTACATTATGCTGGCCACTATGAATCTTGAACTCCAAAAGTCCTATGAGGACATGTATCCCTATGAAATGCACCAAGATTTGCTGGCGTGGTACGACCAAAGCGTAAGGAAAGAGCGCTATGAGATCATCACCAACATGATAACCGCTAAGATGGGGAACGGAGAGTCCCTAACCTCGCATTTGCAAAAGATGCAGAGGTATGTTGATCGTCTTCGCAAGTTAAATGTTAACTTTGGGGAAGATTTGGCTATCGACATCATTCTCCACTCCCTGACCTCGTGCTACAACCAATTTAGGATGACCTACCATATGAACAAAGAAGAGGTCACCTTAAGCAAACTCCAAGGGCTCCTAAGGACTGCTGAGAGCAACCTCAAGGACAAGTCTATTGCATCAACTCCCACTCCAGCCATTGCTCCTGTTTTGGCCATTCGGCAAGGGAAAGCCAAGAAGAGGAAGGCTCCTTCAAAGAGCCACCACAAGGGAAAGCCCTAAGATGGTACCTCTTCTAGTGGAACCAAAGTTGGTTCTGCTAAGCCCAACTCAAACCCAAAGGAGGCAGAGTGCCACCACTGCCAGAAAATAGGGCACTGGAAGAGAAGCTGCCCGGAGTATCTGCAAGCCATCAAGGATGGGAAGATCAAGTCGTCTTTCACAGGTATTTACACAATTAAATCTAACGATTTATCGCATGCTATTTCTTGGGTTCTTGATACAGGATGTGGTTTTCACATATGTTTTGATTTGCATGGCCTAAGAAGAGATAGGGATGTGGAGCATGGAAGAATAAATCTAGTCATGGGGAATAGAAGATCGTCTCCTCTAACCAAGATTGGAGTGTATTCTTTAACGCTTAGTAATGGATTAGGTTTAGATTTAAATAATTGTTTCTATTCGCCAGATATGGCAAGAAAAATCATTTCATTTCATGGTTTCTTTAGACAAGGATTTAGATATTCGTTTGATAATGAGAAAGGTTCGATTTATGCTTATCTAAATGGTGTTTTATATTTTGAAGCATTGCCTTGTAATGGAATTTATGAAACTATTTTGGTTGTAGATAACCTAGGAAATGATGTATTGTGTGTGGATTCTTCCAATAGTATGGATAAAGCATGCTTGTGGCATTGTCGTCTTGGATATGTTAACAAGAAACGCATAGCCCAACTCCAAAAGGATGGAGTGTTGGAGTCATTCGACCTTAGGGATGATGGCGTGTGCGAGTCTTGTTTACTTGGAAAGATGACCAAGTCACTCTTCACTGACACTTGTGAAAGGGGTGAGGGTCTATTGGATCTCATACAAACCGATGTGTGTGGGCCCTTTAGATCCACCACAAGGGATGCGAACCGCTTCTATGTGACTTTCACCGATGATTATAGTATATATGGGTATATTTATTTAATTAGGCACAAGTCAGAAAACTTTGAAAAGTTCAAAGAGTTTAAACAAGAAGTGGAGAATTAATTGGGCAGGAAAATCAAGATGCTTCGATCCGATCGAGGAGGAGAGTACCTAAGTCTTGAATTCCACGACTATCTCAAGGAATGCAGAATAGTTTCGCAATTGACGCCGCCTAGGACACCGCAGTTGAATGGTGTGGCTGAGAGGCATAATCAAACCCTTTTGGACATGGTTTGTTCCACGATGAGTCGTGCTTCACTACCTATCTCATTCTGGGGGTATGCCTTAGAGACTGCCTTCCATATCCTTAACTTAGTCCCTACAAAAAAGGTTGCCAAAACACCGCACGAGATGTGGATAAGGAAAGCTCCCTCATTGGTACATATCAAGCTTTGGGGTTGCGAGGCTTTCATAAGATGAGAGACTCACGACAAGCTCGAACCTTGTAGTAAGTGGTGTATTTTCATTGTCTACCCGCAGAAATCCTTTGGATATCTCTTCTGTAGACCGAGTGACAATGTTTTCTTTGTTGCGAGGAGAGGGGTTTTCTGAGAGCGAGAACTCATAAGCCAAGGGGCCAGTGGGAGGCAAATCGATCTTGAAGAGATTCACGAGTCGAGCGATGAAGGAACCTCTAACGCTGGCGCTCAACTCAAGGAGGAAACTCCAGTTGAACCGATTGACGAATCCTTACCTCTTATACGTTCCGAAAGAGTTAGAGTTCAACCCTAGTTACATGGTTTTCATATTACTACAGAAGGGGACACGTATATTAGTGATAGCACACTAATAAATTTAGATGAACCTAACAGCTATAAGGAAGCCATGGCAGGCCCGAAGTCTGCAAAATGGAAAGAGGCGATGGACAACGAGATTCAGTCCATTTATGACAACCAAGTTTGGAATTTTGTTGACCATGTGCCCGGACGTAAGACTATTGGGTGCAAGTGGATCTTCAAGAAGAATACTGACATGGATGGGAATGTTCGCGCGTATAAGGTGCGATTGGTTGCGAAGGACTTTACTTAAACTCCCAGAGTTGAGTATGATGAGACCTTCTCACCAATTGCTAAAATAAAGTCTATTAGGGTGATGTTAGCCATTGCTGCATTTCATGATTATAAATTATGGCAAATGAATGTCAAAACTACTTTCCTTAATGGGAAGTTGGATGAGGATGTTTACATGGCTCAACAAGAGGGTTTTGTCAATGCGAAGCATCCCAATAGAGAGTGAAAGCTTGAGAAGTCTATTTATGGACTTCAACAAGCATCTCACAGATGGAATCTTTGCTTCGATGAAAAAGTCAAAGAGTTTGGATTTGTACGAAGCGAAGATGAATCATGTGTGTATGTCAAAGCCAGTGGGAGTATAGTTAGCTTCCTCGTTTTGTATGTTGATGACATACTACTCATAGGAAATGACATCTCAACACTGCAGGAAGTTAAGTCTTAGCTCGGGAAGTGCTTCGCTATGAAGGACCTCGAAGAGACTTCCTATATTTTGGGAATAATGATAGCGAGAGACCGAAGTAAGAGACTAATAGGACTTATTCAGAATACTTACTTGGACAAGGTGCTAAAACGTTTCAGTATGGAAAACTAGAAGAAGGGAAAGTTACCGATCCAAAGTAATGCCAAGTTGAGTAAGAATCAAAGTCCGAGTACCGAAGCCGAGATAGCAGAGATGAACTGAGTACATTACGCTTTTGCAGTTGGATCGATCATGTATGCTATGACTTGTACTCGCCCTGATGTGGCCTTCGCTTTGAGCATGGTCAGTAGATATCAAGGGAACCCTGACAGAGTACATTGGACCGCAATCAAGAATATTCTTAAGTGCCTTCGGAGGACAAAGGAATGGTTTCTAGTCCTCGGAGGGAGTGATGACTTAAAGGTGCGAGGGTATAGTGACTTGGAAAAGTTCCAAGCAAGAAACCGTAGTTGATTTAACATGTGAATCAGAATACATTGTAGTGAGAGAAGCATCAAAGGAGGAGATATGGTTGAATAACTTCATTGGAGACGTTGGAGTTGTACCTGCCATAAAGGAGCCTATGGAGATTTTCTATGATAATGAAGGAGCGGTTGCCTTGACCAAGAAACCGAGGGATCATGGTAGATCTCGACATATCGACAAAAAATATCACTTTAATAGACATCAGGTAGAAGAATGACTCCTCGTAGTTAAGAGGATATCGTCAGAGGATAACCCAGCAGATCCGCTTACGAAGGGACAGAGTAGGGTTAAGCACATGCAGCACGCTAGGAGCATTGGGCTGGAGGACGATATTAGTTTGGATTAGATAGTTTAGAAATGTGTAATAGATAAATGTAATTGACATTTGATGATTAAATAGAGGAGTATTATTTATAAGTATAGTCACTATCTTATGTTGATTGTTTAACTATTATTCTGCTTTGCATGTTTTGACTTCCTGAATAATTGAGTTAATTAAGAATAATCGAATTATTTAAACAGTCAACATTCGTTTATATATTGGAAGTAGGTATGAATGAAGACTGTCATGAACTAGTGTGTAGATTGTCTGAAATGTATTAGACATAACAAAGGTTTGTTACAACGTTAATGAGTGCTTATGAATAAGTTTTAAGCATTGGAATAAACCCGCACTTGCTGGAATCACTTCATGGAATTTATCACGAGTGATCGCAAGATGATAATATCATATGGTCTTAAAACCAAGATATATGGTTTATTGTTTCCTAATTGGTTGTGCATTGATAATGAGAAAACGCATCAGTAACTTGATGTCATAAAACACATTGTTGTGTATAATTTGATTAGTGAATAGTAATGGCATATACGTTGAAGTTTATCTGTTTCTTTTATCCTAAGAGGGTACAGGCGATATCAGGGCCCCTCGATGATTTGATTTGACTTGTGTGTCGGGCCCTGTCAGGGCTGAATTGATGTGTTCAATTAAGTTCTATGTGAAATGAATCTGAGATCGAGAAACAAACTGTTGGACAATAAGTATGACTATGTTCCATGAGATTGTCCGCACAATATCCAAAACAGAGGACTATAGGATTCCTTATCTAAAGGACAGGTTGTTGATAAGATCAGAGTTCAACAGCGTCTTTGAGAGCCACGATTTCTAATCGAGTTATACTTGCATTTGTGGTAACTAGACTTATCCAAGTGGGAGACTGTTAGATTAGAGTCTAATCTCGTAACCATATTTGATAAGTACTTGACCCGGTTGTGTATGGTCCTTTTGGGTTGCCTTCACCAAAGCAACTTGACTGGAGAAATAATAGAGAAATAGGTTATTATGATTTATTAACATATTATATGAATAATATATTAAAGGAGAAATCATATTTGTTTAATTAATATTGGTCAATAATTAATTAAGAATTAATTCTGTGATCAAATGTAATTAATTAAACTAGAAGGGATGAATTGTAATTATGTGATAGTTGCAAATTAGGGCATTGGATGCCCCATGGATGGGGTGGACGAGTTCAAGGTGATAAGGCCATATAATTCGTCGAAAATAATGATTCAAGGCTTATCTTATGGGCTGCTTGATGGGCAAGTAACCAGATAAGGATAAGGACTGAAACCCTAATCTCTACCCTATATAAAGACCCCTTAGGCCTTAGAAAATGAGCCACTTGATCCCTAGAATACCTAGAGCCGATTTTTTCCTCTCCTCTCTCTCTCTCTCTCTCTCTCTCTCTCTCTCTTGCTTCTCCATTTCCTTGTGGTGTTTGTGAGCCATTAGAGGTACTATACTTGCTTTCTAAGACAAGGAGATTGAAGACTAGTGTTATTACAATATAATAACAAGAGGTATGTAATCCCTTCTACTACATAGATTTAGAAATACCTAGGTGCATGCTAGGGTTTTTCTTGTGTTCATAAAGTTGTGTATCTAATAGTGAAAACATAGATCCAAATCTAGGGTTGCATGCACATATAGGATTGTTTGTATAAAACCCATCAGATTCGAGTATGGATCCTATGCTTTTAGTATTACGGGACCAATACTACCTTCCACATCTCTCCATACTTTCCTCAAGAATTATCTCGGATCCTCTACGTCCTAGTCACAAAATACATCTTAAACCTGCTCCTTGGTGAAACAGTCGTACTAAATACACCCTAGGCTATCCTAGGATTCACCCACATCCCTCTACCATCAGCTGCTGAAGAACCCCTACCAACTCCAGCTAACCACTTCATGAATACTACTACATGCAACCAAGCTTAAATCATTCTTCAGCTAAAGGACTCAGCTATACAACAGTTGGACTCTAACAAGAGCTACGTAATAGGTCCAAGTCCTTTATCCTAAGATTATTTAACCATCATAACATATAATTTAATGTTTTCATTTGATGGTTAACTCCCATTAACATGGGTTCCACAAAGCATAAAGCAAGCAACATTCGGGCAGAGAAGCCGACTAGCACTAAAATGCAATACAATCGGACATATCCTCGATCTTCAACTCCCCGCACCATAGGTGCAACTTCGCCCTACTCACACTCTCCCCAGAGAATTTAATAATTCCTTGTACTAACCCACTACACACTGCACCTGCTCAGTGAAAGCTATACACTAGCCGGTGGACCCCACATGACTCACCATACCACTAATTGCCACATGAACCTCCATCAGTGCTAGATGACTATCGCCTGAATACAATCACATACCCCAATGTTTAAACAATCTTAGGCTAAAATATTCAATTCGACAACGGTTGGACTCAGACGAGAGCTGTGCAACAGGACCAAACCTCTCAGCATAAGATCCTTTGAACCATACAACATGTGACTTAGCGTATCCACTCAATAGCCAGTTCACATGCAAAAGAGTTATAGATCATCCCAACAAGAAAACTCTATAGGAACTAAGGCATCACATAATCAGACAATTCTACCATGCAATTCCCGAAGATCCCTAGCCTATTGCTAGCATGCTGTTCTAACATATCATAAGCTGATATAACTGTGTGGTAATTTGGGGTCTACTTACTGACTCTGGCTGATCGTACACATCACATCCACTTTGATTATTTTTAAAGCCATTTGAAATTTGTTTTGAAAACCCCTTTTTCCTTAGTTTGAGACTGGATTCACATGAGTGTTCCACCAATTCGCTCAAACCAAGGCTTTGATACCAACTTGTAACATCCATAAAATTTCAATAAAATTTAAACTTTCCAAAACAATTCCTTTTTATTAGAAGTGCGTATAAAACCTTGGTTTCCAAAACATTTAATTAAAACTGGAATCATTTACACATAGTTTTCAAAACGTTCGCATTATCAGAGTTTTCTAGAAACCATAAGCCCACAATGCGAGGATGTGTACGGTCAAGCCTTCGCCTTGCATAAACATCTGAAGCACCTGAAACTGTAAGCACAAAGCTTAGTGACTTCCCCCAAAGTAACAAATCCTATCTACCAGGATACCAATTTAACATATCATAACAGCATAACAACGTCCTATCTACTAGGATACCAAGCTAACAGATCATAACCATATAAGAACATCCTATAACTAGGATAACAATCCAAAGGGCCGGCCTTGGTGCCTTCGACCCTTTGGTACAGTGAGGAAAACTCACCTCACAAGTAGCACAGACTGACAAGATCCAACTCTCGAACCACAAATCCGAACTCAACTGCCTACAACCACCATGTGGCTAACTGATGGGTTTTAGGTAAAACAAATAACCTAGAAAAACAATTCCTAAGTTCACATGCAACCTACTTTGGATCTATGTTTTATCTATTGAACATACAACTTTGAATTGCAAAACAAGAACCCTAGAGGAGAGAGGCTATAATCGAAATCTACAAACTAGGGTTTAGTAATTACATACCTTTCAATTGTTATAGTAAACAATTGATAATTCCCTTGATCTTGATCTTGATCTTCTTGGAAGCTTAGCACCACAAGTGTAATGCCTCTAATGGAATCACACCCAAACTAGCAAGAAGGACATTAGAGGAGAGAGGGAAGAGGGAGTATGAAAAATTTCGGCCCTTAGGTTTTCTTCAAAAGAAAAAGAGTGACCAAAACATGAACCAGGAGGCTCCTTATATAGATGAGGGATCTAGGGTTTAGGGGAAACCCTAGTTATCCTTTGCTTAGGGCCTAAGCAAACCCAAGGGCCTTATCCAAGCCCCTATGGACGAAATTATTAGGGTTTCCCCTAAAGATTTCGTCCACCCTTATCCAAGGGGGTTCTAGAGCCTTCCACTCAACTATTAGATAATTGCAAACTAGTCCCTGCACCTTATAATTAATTCTTTTAACCCCGAAATTAATTCTAATTAATTTCTGGCTAACAACTAATCAAACCAAATGATTTCTTATTAATATATTAAGCTTTTAACATATTAATAAATTCATTTATATTAATTTATTAATCTTATAATAAATTAATATCTCTCCTTTCATAATTTCCTTGTCCGGTTGCTAGGTTTGAGGGCAACCCAAAAGGACTGTGCTGCTATCAATTCAAGTACATACCAATTATAGTTATGGGCTTAGACACCTAATCCAACAGTCTCCCACTTGGATAAGTCTGTAACTATAATTGCTAGTATACCTTCTAAATTTGACCAGCAAATTGTAGCTTCCAAAAAGCTGTTGCCGAACTCTGACCCAGTCAGTTACGTGTCCTAAGATAAGTGATCATATAATCCTTCGTTCTGCTAGATATCCCTAGACAAAAGACATGGAATGAAATCAACCTCTTTGTCCAGAATCTATGTTTCCCGATTCTTGATTACTGATGATGTAGGACTTCTAATTGAACACATCAATTTAGTCCTGGGTGGGCCCAACACATAAGTCAACACCAAATCATCGAGGGGCCCACAGATATCGCTTTTTCCCATTAAGGAAAAAGGAACGAATAAACATTGACTCATATTCTTGTATCTTTTACTCATCAAACCATACATGATAATACGTTTTATAACACCAAGTTACTGATGCGTTTTCGTATTACCAATGCATAACCGAATTGCAAATTACAACTCATATATCTCTGTTTCAAGATTATAAGATATTATCGTCTCAGTATTACTCGTGATGAATTCCATGAAGTAATACTCTGAGCGAGGGTTTATCCAATACTCAAATCTCAATTTCTGAGTACTCATGAACGTTGCAGCAAAAAATCTATTGCCATGTCTATCCTTAGACAATCTACAATCCAATTCATTACAGTCTTGATTCACTACTTACTTCCAAAAGTACGAGCGACTGTGGAGTTTGAATAATCTTATTATTCAGGAAGTAAAACATGCAAAAATGAAACACAATAATAAAAAATTGACAAAAGCTAGAACCCAAACTTATAAACAATACTTTATTATTTAATCACCAAAAGTCAATTACATTTACTTTGTTACAAGTTTCAGAACAAAAATAATCTAACTACAAAAACTAATATCATCTTTCAGTCCTATGCTCCGAGCATGCTGAATATGCTTAGCCCTACTCAAACCCTTTGTGAGGGGACTGCTAGGTTATCTTCAGATGACACCCTCTTCACTATAAGATGGCCTTCTTCTACTCTATGTCTGATGAAATGGTACTTTCTGTCGATATGTCTGGTTTTACCATGATCTCTCGGTTCCTTTGTCAAGGCAACCGCTCCTTCATTATCGCAGAACAGTTCCATAGGCTCCTGGATGGTTGGAACAACTCCGAGATCCCCGATGAAGTTCCTCAACCAAGCTGCTTCTTTTGACGCTTCACTTGCTGCTATGTACTCTGATTCACAAGTAGAATCAGCCACCGTATCTTGCTTGGAACTCTTCCAAGTAACTGCTCCTCCATTTAATAAGAATACCTAGCCTGACTGAGAACGGAAGTCAACTCTATCCGTCTAAAATTTGGCATCACTGTAACCATCAACTCTCAAAGTATCATTGTCTCCAAGTACAAGGACCCAATCCTTCGTTCCTCGCAAATACTTGAGTATATTCTTCACGACTATCCAATGAGCTCTACCCGGGTTTCCCTGATAGCGACTGACCATGCTCAAAGCAAATGCCACATCAGGACAAGTACATGTCATAACGTACATGATCGATACGACTCATTTCATCTATTTCCTCATCTATACTCAGGCATTGAGTCTTACTCAATTTGGTATTGCTCTGGATAGGTAGCTCTCCCTTCTTGGAATTTTCCATACTAAACCTCTTTAGTACCTTATCCAAGTATGTGCTCTGACTAAGTCCAATTAGTCTCTTCTTTCTATATATGAATATTCTAATCCCAAGAATATAGGCGGCTTCTCCTAGGTCTTTCATGGAAAAACACTTTCCAAGCCAAGACTTAACTTCATTCAAGGTTGGAACGTCGTTACCAATGAGTAATATGTCATCGACATATAACACCAGAAAAGTTACTATACTCCCACTAGCCTTGATATACACACAAAACTCATCTTCACTTCTAGAGAAATCAAACTCTTTGACTTTCTCATGGAAGCAAAGATTCTAGCTGCGAGATGCTTGTTTCAATCCATAAATGGATTTCTCAAGCTTACATACCCTATTGGGAAACTTTGCATTAACAAAACCCTCTGGCTGACTCATGTAAACATCCTCAGCCAACTTCCTGTTAAGGAAGGCAGTCTTGACATCCAACTGCCAGATTTCATAGTCATGAAAGGCAGCTATGGCGAGCAATATCCTAATAGATTTAATCTTAGCCACCGGCGAAAAAGTCTCATCATAGTCAACCCCTGGGGTTTGAGTGAAACCTTTTGCAACCAGTCGAGCCTTGAACGTATGCACATTCCCATCCATGTCTGTCTTCTTCTTGAAGATCCATTTGCACCCAACTGTCTTCCGACCTGGTGCACTATCAACCAAATTCCAAACTTGGTTGTCATACATGGACTTAATCTCGCTGTCCATTGCTTCTTTCCACTTGGAAGCCTCTGGGCCTGCCATTGCTTCCTTATAAGTGACTGGTTCATCTAAGTTTACCAGTGTTCTGTCACTGATGAATGTGTCACCATCTGAAGTAATATGAAAACCATACAACTCAGGTGGCACACTCACCCTAGTGGATCTTCGAAGCGGTAATGATTTATCAACCGGTTCAAAAGGAACTGTTTCCTCTGGTTGAGTGCTAGTGTCATCTAAGGTTCCTTCATTGGTTGACTCTCGAATCTCTTCAAGTTCAATGGTACTCCCACTATCCTCTTTGAATATGAGCTCTCTTTCCAGAAAGACTCCTCTTCGAGCTACAAACACCACGTTTTCACTAGGCTTGTAGAACAAATATCCAAAAGACTGCTTTGGGTAACCAATGAAAACACATTTCTCACTTCTAGCTGCTAGCTTGTCGTGAGTCTCTCGTATTACGAAAACTTCACAACCCCAGAATTTAATATGTGCTAACGAGGGAACTTTCCCTATCGACATTTCGTGAGGTGTTTTGGCAACCTTCTTTGTAGGGACAAGATTGAGGATGTGGGCGGCTGTCTCTAAGGCATACCCCCAGAAGTGAATAGGAAGCGAGGCATGACTCATCATAGAACGAACCATGTCTAACAAG
Source organism: Lactuca saligna (assembly GCF_052625555.1). NCBI lineage: Eukaryota > Viridiplantae > Streptophyta > Magnoliopsida > Asterales > Asteraceae > Lactuca > Lactuca saligna. The sequence goes on along the minus strand of NC_136423.1, from coordinate 77,439,869 downwards.
GTTCGATTACGCCTCTCAGCTACACCATTTAACTGTGGTGTCCTAGGAGGAGTCAATTGTGAGACTATCCCACATTCTTTCAGATAGTCGTTGAACTCGGTACTAAGATACTCCCCGCCTCTATCCGATCTAAGTATCTTGATCTTTCTGCCCAATTGATTTTCGACTTCATGCTTAAACTCTTTGAACTTTTCAAAGGTTTCTGACTTAAGATTGATCAAGTAGATGTAACCATATCTGCTATAATCGTCAGTGAAAGTCATATAGAATCGATTAGCATCCCTTGTGGTTGATTTGAAGGGCCCACACACATTTATGTGTATGAGATCCAACAGACCTTCACCTCTTTCACAAGACCCTGTGAATGGTGATTTTGTCATCTTTCCCAAAAGACAAGATTCACACATATCATCTGATTTTAGGTCAAATGATTCCAAAACTCTATCCTTTTGGAGTTGGGCTATGCGTTTCTTGTTAATGTGTCCAAGACGACAATGCCACAAGCATGCCTTGTCTACACTATTAGACAAGTCAATATTAAGTACACTATTTCCTAAGCTATCAACACAAGTCACTGTTTTATACACACCATCACAAGGTAAAGCTTCAAACACAAAAACACCATTCTTATAAACAGAAATTAAACCATTCAAATCATTAAAAGAATATTTAAAGCCTTGTCTGAACAATGCATGAAATGAAATAATGTTTCTCGTCATCTCAGACGAATAGCAACAATTTATTAAGTCTAATCTAACATCATTACTAAGCAATCATTGATAAACTCCGATCTTGGTCACTGGTGAAGACTTTCTGTTCCCCATGATCAAGTTTATCCTCCCATGCTCTATCTCCTCACTTTCCTTTAGCCCCTGCAAATCAGAACAGATATGAAAACCACATCCTGTATCAAGGACCCATGAACGAGAAGATAATGAGTTATTAGCAGAAATAGTGTAAATACCTGCTGAGGATGGCTTCACTTTGCCATCCTTGATATCTTGCAGATATTGTGGGCAAGATCTCTTCCAATGCCCCTTTTGATTGCAGTAAAAGCAAATGGCCTCTTTTGGATCAGAAACATGGGGAGTGGAACCATTGGGCTTAGCCTTTGGGCCATTAATAGATGACACAGCTTGAGCCTTGCTCTTCCAGTTCTGCTTGGGAGGACCTTTCCTCTTTTTCCCCTTTCCCTGTCCAATGGCCAAGACAGGGGCACTTGCAGGTGTGGAGGGTATACTTTTACCCTTCATCCCTGCCTCAGCTGTCTGCAACAAGTTGTGCAATTGGGCCAAAGTCTGCTCAGTGTTGTTCAAATGGCAAGTTAAGATAAACTGACCATAACAATCAGGCAAAGAGTTCAAGACCACGTCAATGGCCAATTCCTTATCGAAGTGAATGTTGAGCTTGACCAAACGCTCTATGTAGCGTTGCATTCTTTGCACATGAGATACAACCGATTCCCCCTCTTTCATCTTGCAAGCCATGAGTGACTTGACTACCTCAAACTTTTCTTGACGAGCTCGCTTATGGTACTTTTCCATAAGGTCCTTGTTCATCTCAAAAGGCCAGTAGTCCTCATAGTACCTCTGCAATTCTGGGGACATGGTTGCAACCATGATGCATGCCACTTTGGTAGCATCATCATAGTGTTTCTTGTAGGCAGCATACTCTTCGGGAGTGGCTTTTGACTCATCAAGTTCTTTGAGCTCCTTTTTAAGGACATACTCTTTGTCCTCAAATCTAAGCACCATCTTGATGTTACGCATCCAATCGTTATAGTTGGAGCCATCCATAACGACTTTGGAGCAGATGTTTAGTAGAGAGAAGTTGTGGCTGGAGGATGATGAAGCAGAAGTGTTTCCAGGAGTAGACATCTTTAAAGAAAGATAGTTTTAGTTAGATTCCAAGACACCTCAATATAATAACCCAAAGATATCTTATCAAGGTTAGGACCCAACTATGACGATTTACTACTTAGAAATGGGATGCCGAGATCCAAGTTCAAATCTCATATAGGTAGGTGAATGACGATTCACCAATTCACCATTTGAAAAAATAAACGAAGTGAAATTCCTAATTCTTTTGAGATACATTAAAACTATTTAATGGCATGTTTTAATCTTGGATTATGTTCTACTATTTGTGACTGGGATACCGAGGATCACAAACTAGATGTGAATAACCATGCAAATGTGCTTGGTAACCTTATTGTCTTTATCATTAACTATTGATGTACCAGTAAACCACACACACTCCATCAAAATGATAATTATAAGATACCCATTACTACTCTTTATTAGTGCCTTTTAGTGTGCCGGTTAACCACACACGCTCCACTAACGACCAATAAAGGATAATGTGCAATTTCATGGATTAGCATACTTTTCACATTTTTCCTAAAGTAACTAGAGTTGGGATTTTGAAAAATAGTGTTCTAGTACTTTCTTTAATAGCATTATACTTTTAATGTGGAGTAGTTGTCCTATCAAATCCGTTCTGCTAACGACCCTCCACTAATCAAGGAAGCGGTGGGTGAGAGTGGACACCCATTCAACTACCATTTTATAGGCAATTTCCTTATACCCCCCTTATAGACTAGCTTCGTGAATGAGGCATACTAGCGATTTGACTGACCATATTCTTATACATATATAATGTTTAACTTTTAATTATAATATATATATAAGGTGTGTTTTAAAACATTTTAAAACTCCAAGAGTTTATATAAATTTTCGAAATTTAAACTATTAAATTTTAAATTTAAATAAACCAATCAATTAGATTGAATATTTATCTATTAATTAACTTTTAATTAATCTATTAAATATTCTAAGGATTATCTAATCAAATTAATCAATTAATTTAATCCTAATCCTTATCCCTCTAAATTTCGAAAATTAGGGGTAAAGGATAATTATCCAATTAATCTAATCAAGTAATAATTATCCAAAACAAGAAACCCTAAAATCTTAGCATATTTCGAAATTCACAAGGGAGGAGGCTAGGGTTTTCAAAACCCTAACCCTAATTTCGATTAGGGTTCTTTGGAGGCTAGGGTTTTCAAAAACCCTTTGATCCATAACCCAAAAAATCGAAAAAATGGCCTTTAGGGTTTAATAGCTATAAACCTTAATTTGAAATTCAACAATTATGACAATTTAATTTAAAACAAACAATGGCTCTGATACCACTGATGGGTTTTAGGTAAAACAAATAACCTAGAAAAACAATTCCTAAGTTAACATGCAACCTACTTTGGATCTATGTATTATCTGTTGAACATACAACTTTGAATTGCAAAACAAGAACCCTAGAGGAGAGAGGCTATAATCGAAATCTACAAACTAGGGTTTAGTAATTACATACCTTTCAATTGTTATAGTAAACAATTGATAATTCCCTTGATCTTGATCTTGATCTTCTTGGAAGCTTAGCACCACAAGTGTAATGCCTCTAATGGAATCACACCCAAACTAGCAAGAAGGAAATTACAGGAGAGAGGGAAGAGGGAGTATGCAAAATTTCGGCCCTTAGGGTTTCTTCAAAAGAAAAGGAGTGACCAAAACATGAACCAGGAGGCTCCTTATATAGCTGAGGGATCTAGGGTTTAGGGGAAACCCTAATTATCCTTTGCTTAGGGCCTAAGCAAACCCAGGGGCCTTATCCAAGCCCCTATGGACGAAATTATTAGGGTTTCCCCTAAAGATTTCGTCCACCCTTATCTAAGGGGGTTCTAGAGCCTTCCACTCAACTATTAGATAATTGCAAACTAGTCCCTGCACCTTATAATTAATTCTTTTAACCCCGAAATTAATTCTAATTAATTTCTGGCTAACAACTAATTAAACTAAATGATTTCTTATTAATATATTAATCTTTTAACATATTAATAAATTCATTTATATTAATTTATTAATCTTATAATAAATTAATATCTCTCCTTTCATAATTTCCTTGTCCGGTTGCTAGGTTTGAGGGCAACCCAAAAGGACTGTGCTGCTATCAATTCAAGTACATACCAATTATAGTTATGGGCTTAGACACCTAATCCAACACTAACTTCATCAAAACTCTAATTACCAAAATACCCTCAGAAGTCAAACCTGGTCAACCCAGGTCAAAGTCGAAGTCAACAAATAAGGTCAATAGTCCATGTTGACTAAACTCGTCGAGTGCAGCTAGCAACTTGTCGAGTTCCTTCATAACTTAGAAAAACCAGGAAAAACCCTAACTAACTCGTTGAGTTATGTAATCAACTCGCCAATTTCATTCAAAATCCAGAAAGCCAAAAAACTCGAATCAACTTGTCGAGTTTGTTATGCAACTCGTCGAGTGCCTTCAGGCTTTTCATATTTAATCCTTTCCAATCGAATCCAAAGCCCCAAACTATAGATCTAGTCCCCTAGGGGGCGATGAGGGAGGCTACAAATGAGTCATAAGTTCTTTAAATAGGGTGCAAAACCATGAAAATCAAGGTTTTCTAAAGAGCCATCAACTCGTCGAGTTGGGGCCTTCCAAGTCGTCGAGTAGACCCTGAAAATGTTTGGCCATTGAAACTCTACACTACGTGTTGGAGCCTTCAAACTCGTCGAGTTTCCTTGAAAACACATATACAAGCTTTATAATTCATTCTTGAAATTTGTGATGTTACACTCTAAAGAATTGAAGGCTTTACTTTGATATTATCAGCCTTGTCACTACCATTTTCGGATCACTTTCCAAGGCTTCACTGCCTCCTAGTTCACCCCTACTTATCCTCCCTAATAAATAAAGAACTTTTTCCCACATGTCTTCTTCTCCTTCATTTGGACACATGGCATTTCTAGAATTTTTGAATTCTTTATTTTTCACTTGTCATTTTATTGTATTTTTATTTTATTAAATTAAAGTTCCACATTTAATATGTAAGTTAATATATATGTAAGGTATTTATTAGAAAGGGTTTATATATGTAATGTATTAAATACATTAAAGCCTCATTAATTTTAATAATTCAAATTTTTTCTCAATTTTCTTATAAATTAAAACTTTTCAAATTGTTAAAATCTTTTTTTTATTTTTTTATAAATAAACTCATGTAATACATGGGTCTCACACTTAGTTTTCAATATATATTACTAAATGTATTATCTCTCCCACTAGTTCCACGTCCTTTTCTATTATTTATGGTATTAGAAGCTGTCAAAAGATCTTCTTACCTAATCCCTTTAAACACCACCTTACTTTTTGGTACATAATTTCGGTTTCATACTTCAAGATTTATGCTTTTTTTCGGACTTAGCAAAATCGTGTTTATAAAAGGCCTCTTCATTAAATGTAATATGTTGGCTTCGAATAATACTTTGATTCTGATTACCTTAAAACTGGTACCGCATATCATCAATTCCATACCCAATAAAGTAGCACTTTCTTCTTTAATTTTCAACCTGTCTTTTTCACTACCTTTACTTTTGAAATACAAAAAGGGCATCCAATAGGTTTCACATGTGCGAGAAGGACTTCTTGCCCTTGCCATTCCACTTGTGGAATCTTGAACCCTAATGTTCCCCTCCTCAAAATTTAGTAATTGCTAAAGGCCAGAAGCGAGGAACATTATACATGGTTGAAGTTTCAAAATATGAGATAAATTCTGCAAAAGGATTGATGATATGAGGTATCTCAAAATCTTTTCCTTCTTTTGCTGAATTTATCTCATATGTTGAAACTTCAACCATGTATAACGTTCTCTACTTCTGGCCTTTAGAAATTACTAGATTCCCCTTTGCTATCTTCCATTAGTGATTACCAAAATCAACATGATGTCCTTTGTCATCTTATTTCCTTACTGATATCAACGTTCTCTTCAGATCCGAAATATACTTCACATTCTTTAATGTCTACTTTGAACCTATAGTTGTCTTGAGGAAAACATTCCTAACTTCTATGATATCGAGACTCTTACTATCTGGAAATGGAACCTTACCTTGTAATACTTGAAATTTTGCATCACATCTTTGTAATGATTTACATGGAACGAAGCACCCGAATCCATTACCTAGGATTTTATAGATCTTTCAACGCAACACATAAATGCATCGTACAAATCTTCAGTCAAATTAATTTCCCTTTTGTATTGTTCTATCAAAAGTTTTGAATATTGATTCTTGAAGTGACCATTTTATTTGTAGTTCCAACATACAATATCCTTTCCGCTTTTTGATCTCCATCTCTTTCTTGATTTTGATATTTTTCTACCATTATGTCTCATGTTTTATTTTCTCCATTCTCTTCGGTTCTTAGCATATATATACTCTAAAAGGAAACAAAAAAATTAGGAACTAAAAAACCAATATTGATAATTGAACCCCACATATCAGTGGCCAAAAATAGCATGTCAAATGTTATTTGCACAACTATGCACAAGATTATAGCAAAAACAAAAAAATATTTTAGGATAATATGTAAGAGTCCTCTAAAACTAACCATAAATTTCATGGGTAATATATTTACGCCTAGATATTCCTAGTAGAATTTGTTAATTGTCGACATTGAATGTGAATGACAATGTGTAGAAAAACTCTATAATATCTAACAATTTCTTAGTGTAGACATTGTTATTTACAAGGTTGTCAATATTAGAATCCTATCTAAGATAGTTTTTGGGTTTGCAAGATCGGGATCGTAAGATCGGGACTGAGATCCTAGGATCCTACAAAATAAAATAGAATTTTAATTTATAATATTTAATCATGAAAAATATTTTAAACATTTAATTTTTCGTTCAAAAGTTATAAAAACTTCAGAATATTAGTCATAAATTACAATAAAAAATGATAAACAGTAGATCGGTAAAGGGTAAAAGACATAAAATGGTATAAAAAAATTATTTTCAAAAAAAAATCAAGGGAATGTAGGATCGGATCGGATCTCGATCCTATGATCCTACCGACGATCTTACGATCATATATGTGATCCTACCCCAAATATGATCCTTTTACTATCCGGATTGTTTTTCATACCTAGGATCGTACGATCCTACGATCAGAATTGCGATTTTGACAACTATGATTATTCACATGTGAATGATCAATACTAATCACAAATATCTATCTTAATAATAAAGTACATCTTTTGTCCACGAGATGATTTGAACCCTCAACCTTTTAGGTGATAAACATCTTTTTAACACCTTGATACCGCTAGGCCAAACTCCTTTTAGTGCTTGGTCAAATTTTTTTTTTTTTTTTTTTTTTTTTAAACGGCAAATCTAACCTACTCCTAAACTACACCTTAAATCCACCTATGTCCACGACGGGACTTGAACCCTCAACCTCAAGTAGGGAGGGCAACACCGGATACCGCTGGGCTACAAGCCCTTTGGTAGTGCTTGGTGAAATTAATTGACAAAACCTTTCAAGTCATATATCTACATCAACAAGCTGAAATTCAACATCTTATTACTTTGTGAAATTGTTCATGAAGTTTCAGATTCCACAAATTCTATCAACTTTCTAAGATTATACATTATCTATCACTTTATGATGGAAGCCAACATGAATAGGTTGTGAATTGTACATAATAATTACATCGGAGGCCTGAGAGCAGCAGCACCAACTGGTTGTGTTCTGTGAATATTTTGGGTCGTAGGCCAAGACATGATGTGAAGGCTTATGCTTTCCAGTTGATCCACCGCTCCAACAAGAGTATCCCTTATATCATCATGATCGCAGCAGTGTAATAAACCATCTGAGCTAACCATTGTAGGCATCACATTTTTACCTTCTAAGCGTGATATCACAACCATATGCCCCATTTCAATCGAGTTCTCAAACAGTTGTCTCAGACCAGCTCGATCAGCAGCTGAGCCTATTGTCACCGCAAAAATGCACACGAAACCCTGATACATTTACAGATTTTAGAACATCATATTTTAAATTAAGTAACTAGATAATAATAACAATGTCAGCTACGTGAATTTCACTGATATAGATTCGGTAGATTTTCTTTTTATAATGTCTTAATAAAAGTAGATTAAAAGTACAATGTTTATAAGGAGTGGATTTTTTAACACAGAATATGTGAACAAGAAAATGATCAAAAGCATATTCGTGTAACATGGTAATATACGTAAAAACCTAAGATGCTATAATAAACAAATTAAAAAGGTAGCTAGGTTCCTTTTTTTATATTTTGTTCTTGCTTATATTTTGCTACATACTTTTAGTTTATACATTATTTTCTATAACCGAAATCTCTAGTAGATTAGTTTAAATTCATGTAAATATATAAGAATACAAAATACAACAGATTTTCTTATGATAAAAGGATTACATGAATTTAAACTAGACAAAATTGCAAGAATAGTTCTTGTGGTATATCGAAAATTGTCACTTTGGGCCAAACAGATTTTGACTAGCATAAATGGTCTAAAAGTTTTCATTTTGTTGCTAGTTTGGTCCATTCTACTTTAATTTTTTATAAAATGACGATTTTGCCCTTTTTTCTTTTTTCCTTTTTTGTTACAAAAATAAAAGAAGAAAAGAAAAAATGTCCACCCTCTTTCTCTCTCTCTCACACACACACAACTAAAAACACGAGATGATCGTTTCTCTCCCTTTCTTCCTCTGACGAAGAAAAGAGGCTGCCGACCACCACCTTCACAGCCCCTCCCCGCCTCCCTCCGGTCATGTAGCACCAATAAACACCCATCCCTTCGCCCACTGCGTCGTAAACCCTCTTGATCGATGGAAACCTCGTCGGAGACTTAACAGCCAAGAAGAAGGCAACTAGACAAAGATCGGAAAGGCTCCAGGTGTATCCAATTTGCAAGGTGGTGTCAGAAGCTAGAAGGTTTTATGGATCTGGGAATGGTTTTTGAAGACGAAGAGCGGAAATGCATCAAAACCCCCAAGGGTTTTCAATGTCAGTTTCACCGGAGCAACCATTGTCTTCGTTGTAACAACAAATGTGGATCAACGGCGGCACTGGAAACTCGAGCAATAGATGTCATCGTCGTTGTTGTTTCACCCCTTCACAAACAAAGATCGGAGTTAGACTTTGTATACAGGTAGCGGAAAAACCCTTCTCATCAGTGAAGAACATATGTCATCATCGTTCTCTCTTCACCACAGGCTGGTCTGGACTCCGGTGGCGCTAGAAACACGATGTTGAATAAACTCGAGCCAGAGCCACAGATGGGGGAACGACTCTAGCCAAACCCTTCTCGCCATCGACGAACAGATCTGGGGATTCGACGGTGAAATGGGTAGCATAAGAGAAGTCGGCATCGGAAAATGTTAGGGTTCCGATAAGAGGTTGTGATCCAACTGGTGGTGGTGGTTTGGCTACTGTGGTGTGGTGGTATTGCAGTAATAAAGAGAGAGAGAGAGAGAGAGAGAGAGAGAGAGAGAGAGAGGGCATTTTTTTCTTTTCTTTTTTCTTTTTGATTTATGTAATAAAAAAATTGAAAAAAGAAAATACAAAGGGCAAAATCGTCATTTGATAAAAATTTAAAGCAGAATGGACCAAACTAGCAACAAAATGAAAACATTTGGACCATTTATGCTAGTTCAAACGTGTTTGGCCCAAAGTGGCAATTTTCGATATACCACAGGGACCATTCTTGCAATTTTGTCTTTAAACTAATCTACTCAATATCAATATCTAGTGACTAAAAATTTCGTTTATATTTTCAAATTTTTATTTTTGTCAAACCAACTAAAAAGTCGAAATAAAATCTCTTAAACTGATAAAGTATACGCTTCATGGCTTCAAGATAATAACATGTATTTTTCTATTTATATAATTGATGGAACATATGCAGCCTACGCTTTCTTGATAATAACAAGAAATTCTGGCTCCACATGTTGTAATCATGCATGAAAATGGATTTGTGAAATGACGAATGTACCCCTATCAGTAAGAGTATCGATGTTGTTACCTCGTCCGTCCTTTTGACATCGATCCCAAATCTATTTTCTCCAGGTTCGGGTATCAATTCAATTGGAATTTCTTCTGTTCCTGGCAAAAACCATAACCTTATTCCATGCACGATATATGTTGGAACCCTACTTGAATTACATTTCTTCTGAAAAACCAACAATCATGGAGTTTATACTTGATCTTGAATCCAATCACATTATATACTAGATTCATTAAAACTTTCACAAAAGATACCGATGAGGAAATCTGTTCAGTCTGGATGTTAACAAACACGATAGGAGTTCCAGAAGAAACCGCTGCTGAAAACCAAGCCATTGCTCTAGTGGTCGTTGAATTAATATCGTCTTCATTTGCAAAAGGCATGAAAATAATAGAACTAACGACTGTAGACCGGTGGTCCGGTAGATAAGTAGCCACTTTCCTCCTCCACTCGTACTTTATTGCCTCTTGATTAAACCCTCGATGAACCACATTCACCGCTCTCCTACTCATTTCTGCATGTAGATTCAAGAAAACAAAAATCAATTCAAAAAATGACAAAACAAGAATGCTTATCATGGATGCTACAAATCTTTTTTTAGCAATGAAGGATCCATTTCCCTAAAGTAAATGTGTCTAGTTGATTTCATACTTGAACAATTGCAAAAACTGTTGTTTAAGAGAGAAATTAAGGTATACCTTGAAGTTCAGTGCATTGATCGAAATCCAAGTTGTCTAAAACTGCGACATGTTTATCGTTAGAAGCAGCTCGAAAACTAAACTTTCGATGCAATCTGAAACGCTTTTCATGCACTACACGAACACATAAATGTACCATTTGATTACCCCTTCGAACCTTCAACCAAACTAATCCCTCATCGTTCTTTTTGCTCATCCTTCCCAACTGTAACCTAAGCTCGGCTTTCCCTTTTGTTGGTATAAACAACTTGTCGTCAATATCTTCGAGTGTACAACTATCCGCAGCAGCAATACCTTCGATAATGTCTCCAGGTAAGGGCATCCCCTCATCCCATTCTTCCACATCTTCTTGTTTCACATGTTTCACGCAAACTAACATATGTGGAAAGCTTGTTTCGTTGGTTTTCATGGCGGAAACGATAATATACTACCTTTATGAGTTTCACGTGATTATATATATACATTTACACATGTATGCACGGATAATTCAAGAAAAAGAATTGTGTTGGAGATGGAGATTATATTGATGAGTGTCTTTGTTTTCTTTAGAATTTTGTTTGTGCTATATGATTGTTTAGTGTCTTGATAACTTCTAGGTTTTGTGAAGCGGCCGGCTTTCATAGTTCTTGTTTCTTTGTTGGAACTGTTGGAATAATCTTATCTGCAAAACTGTAAATAAAAAAAATCAAAATAATAATACATATTTAATTACCAACTGTAAATGAATAAACAAAATATAAACCAAGAACTCATATTTAATTACCAAAGGCCGTTAAAAAAATTGTCAAAGGGAATATAGCCCAAGGATATGAAAGTGTAATTAGGATGGCTGGTAGCCCAAGGGTTGAGTGTTGAATTCCTCTTTAATACAAAAAAATATAGAACAGAAGTATTTTTCTTTTTTGGAACGGCATATACCAAGCGGAAGCCCTTCCGTCTTTTACAGCGGAAGCCCGGGTTCAAGCTCCTTTACAGGGCAAACCCTCACCCTTTTTAATGGGATTCCAAACGAAAATTCCCTATGAGTGGCCACCAATCAGAATCGAACTCCCCACCTTACCCGTCAATGGTTATAAACCCAACACCTCTTTCCCAGGACTGGGCTTAATTGGTGAACAGAATTATTTTTCAATGTCTTGGACAACATATTTTGATTAATGAATACGAAACATCTCAACAACCACTCAATAAAAAAGTCCTCAAATTAACCAATTGTTTTTTCTCTTTACTAATTTATTATGGTATTAGTGTAGTGGTGCTGTCAAGAATGACATATTGAAGGAAATTCTGAATAATTAACTTTCAAATAACCAAAATATCACTATCGAAGGTGGTGTTTGTTAAAAAAGAAAAAAAAAAGTTCTTACCACTTATTGTTGTGCGGTTCAGCACACGCGCAACACTTTTAATTTCGCATCAGTTTGGTTTTTAAACGGTTTCGGGCTCAAAAACCTCTTCCCGTCCTATGCCCCATATATAGCATTTGTGCGTGGCTCTTCTCATCTCTTCTAACCTAATCTAAAAAAATTAAAAAAAAAACGGACAACAGACATCGCCCATTGCCGCATTCGTTCACCTCTTCTTTCTTTCTCCCCTCTTCTCATCAAATCGGACACTAGGAGCTAACCATCGTTCATCTTCACAGGTCCTCCTATCGCTCGCCGGTCACTTACCAGTCGTTCGCCGACGTCAAGACCTTTGTCATTGTCTTCATCTGCCATCGTCTACAACAGGTATGTTTTTTTTTTTTTTTTTCTGATTTCTGATTTGACAACCGATTTATGCTTTTGAGATATTATTTATGCTTGTTAAAATTGATTTTTGTTGAGCTGTTAAGAATCTTTGCTAAAAACTTTGTTGAAATCAGAAAGTTATGCATATTTATGTTGATTTTTGATGTAGTTGTTCCTATAATCGATTTTCTGCTCTAAGTATGTTAGTTATGTTTTCTGAAAATAATTTGTGCTGATTTGTTATAAATGTTTGCTAAAATCTTTGCTGAAATCAAAAGCTTATATGCAAGTTTATGCTTATTTGATGATTTTTTTTGTATAATATTTGCTTATATGATTTTTTTTTAGATTCATGATGCATTGTTGTTAAAATATCATTAATTTAAGTAATTATTATAACTTAAGTTATTATTATGTTGAAATATCATTATTCTATGTTGCTAAAGTATGTATTTCATATTTGTTTTGTTTTTAGCAATGAGAGATAAATATATATAGACTAATGCGCAAATACAAATTCTTATTGCAGAATTATATTAAAGAAGTACAAATTGTGGGTAGAAAAGGTTTAAGTTTGCACAAACATTCATGGAACAAGTTAGGAACAACCATTAAGGAAAAGTATGACATGGATTTGACTCAAAGACAATTGAAAAATGCCTATGACAACCATAAAGCCAAATACACATAATAGTTATACTTGATTTTTTTTTTTGGCAATCTTTATATATATATATATATATATATATATATATATATATATATATATATATATATATATATATATATATGTGTGTGTGTGTGTGTGTGTGTGTGTGTGTGTGTATTTTGTTTATATAGTAGCCATTTATTCTTATATAATCTCAGTTATGCCACATCCCAAACATCATCGGGACATGGATCATCTTCTTTTCAGTTGCACCACTAAACCTATGGACATCCCTTTTATTAACATAAATGAGGATGATTACTTTTCCAATCACACTAGTGAGCCTTTTTACTCAGCCACCACCTTCTACTACTTCACCTTCTACTACTTCACCTTCTGCTACTTCACCTTCTGGTAACCCCAACAAAAGGGATAAACCCTCAACATCTAGATCTTGATCTCCTAGCGCCTCACTTGATCCACCTTCTAGTGCCTCACTTAAAGCTTTTATTATTGCTGATGATTTAGCACTGGAGATGCAAAAAGCTCTATGAAATTGGACTAAAGGGCCAAAAATTCCCTAATGTTTAGAGAAGCTAGAGTTGCTCGAAGCTAGAGTTGCTCGAGTTAGGCCCAGTAGAACCCTTTATGATCTATTGCTTATCACATTTTTGGACGGACCATGAATATAAAAGAGATGTGGGTAAAATTTTCTAATGATCCACAGATATTAAAAGGATGGATTGAGACAACTACAAGTATAGGAGTTTTAAAGGATGGAAAGATTATCCGTTAAGTTTATATATTTGAGTTGTTTAGGTTTTAATTGCATGTGTTAGAACTATGTGGTTATGTTTTTTGGTTATTCCGTACTTAAATGTTATTTGTGGTATTTGGTACTTGAATTTTATGTTATGTTGGATTAGGTGTTTAAGCCCATAACTATATTTGGTGTGTACTTGATTTGATATGTAGCATGGTTCTTTTGGGTTTCCTTCACTCATGCAACTTGATATGATGACTAGTGGAGATATATATATATATATATATATATATATATATATAGAGAGAGAGAGAGAGAGAGAAAGAGAGAGAGTACGATTTATTATATGAATAATAAATTGGTACTCAAGATGATTTTATTAATATATTATTTGGAAATCATATTATTAATTAGTAATTAATCAGAAATTAATTTGATATTAATTTTGGGATTAAAGGAACTGATTCATAATAAATGGGCTATTTTGCAAATCATTGATAGTTGCAAAACTAGGCTAATGGATTCCATAGAGTGGACTGGACGAAATTTATTGGTAAGACCATAAGATTTCGTCCAAGGGCTCTAAAGAGGAGTTCCATAGGCTGCTTAAGCCATAAGCAGTAATTAGGGTTTCCTCCAAAAACCCTAGCAGCTTACCCAGCTATATAAGGAACCCCTTGTAACGTCCGTAGATCAGGTCTAGTCAATTTAGAGACAAGGAGCATCAAAAATTACTTTTTGATAGAAGACTATTTGGAATGAATAATCTTAACGAAGTGGTAGTGGTCATGACAATGATTCCGGATATATATAAAGAATGCCGAAATCTGAGTTATAACGAAGAAGTTATGACCTGTCACAACTAGAAATTCTATGTCTTGTAATCACTATACTCAATTAAATGTTAAAAATCAAAAACTCAAAAACAAGTATGATGCTTACTCAATGGGAAACTAAACCCCAATTCACTACATCAAACAATTGGAAAACCCTAGAAGTTCTTGTTAAGTCCATTTTGGACTAGAACTTCCTTATTGGATCCAAATGGATCAATAAACTTCCAATTGGACTATCATGGGCTTAGAACCCTAATTGGGATCTAATTGGACCCACATCTATTTATTTCAACATTTTGAGCCATGTTGGACCTAGAATGAAATAAATACAAAATTTTGAACCACGATTAACCTAAACTAGCCCAACAAAGTGTAAAAATCATACTATATTTCTTTTGGGACTAAAAACCATTCAACTTAACATCTACATGGGGTAGGACATTAAAGCCCAATTTTTTTTCCTTTCCATTTACAATTCTCGGCCCATAAGCCCAAAACCAAGAAGGAAGAGTGACTTAAGCCTTGCCACCTCACTTATATCCCACATATCTCCATCCATGGACCAACATACAACTAGGATTGTCAACTCAACTCTCTCTCTTCTCTTCTTCTTGAACTCGGCCGAGAGCAACACCCACACACACACAAAACACTCACAAACTCTCTCTAAAATCACTCAAGGCTTCTTCTTCTTCTCCATCCAAAAATCTCGAAATTTAGGAAGCATTCAAGGAAGTTCTTCCACAAAATCATCATCTAAGGTAAGGTTTTGCTTGGATCTATGACTTGTATTCCTTATTTATCAAAAATCTCTTCCTAATCCATGCAAAAATCATGATCTTGCACTCTAGAAACCCCATAAACTCGAAAACTTCATCAAGGAGTGCAAAGGCCAAAAATCATTTCATTTCTTCCATTCTTTCTTCAAAAACTGAATCAACACCCAAGGTGAGTTTCATATCCCCTTATTTTCGGTTTTTATGAGTTTTTGTGGGGGAGAATACAAGCAAAAGTGTAGATCCATCATTATGTGTATGTTGTGGTTGATTTCTATGCTTATATGTATGTTTTGTATGATTTTGATGATAGATCTAGTATGAAATGCTAAAAACCGAGACATATATTTTATTATAGCATAAAATATATTACTACATGC
Source organism: Lactuca saligna (assembly GCF_052625555.1). NCBI lineage: Eukaryota > Viridiplantae > Streptophyta > Magnoliopsida > Asterales > Asteraceae > Lactuca > Lactuca saligna. Next base: position 77,424,130 of record NC_136423.1, on the reverse strand, counting down.
AAAGTATACTAAGAAAAATGGCCAAAGGGCTTGACAACACTTAATTTGGGCTAAAAACTCATTTTTTTGACATAAAATGTTGAAAATACAAAGTTAAAGGGGCCTAAAGTGCAATATTTCGAAATCTGATGGGTGAGATGAGTCAAAACAGTTTACACAATGTATTTTCTGAAAATATACTATTTAGAGGGTTACAAACATAAATTCCAAGCTTATTGGGCTAAATATGACATTTTGGCCCAATGAGGCCCAATATGCGAAATTTTCTAAATTGGGGGACCAAAACTGCATTTTTCTGTAAAACAGGGGACTATAAGTGCTCCATGTACTTTTCAAAGGTTTAAAATGCTTTCCAAATTTAAAAAGGACCAAAGTTGTAAAAATTTTCCAAATTGGGTCAAAAATGTAAAAGTTGCGAAAAAGAGGGGTTATAACCGAGAAAACTGAAATTTCAAGGACTTAAACTGTTTTCTATGATAAATATGCTGGAAAATACTTATTTCAATAATTTTTGGTATAAAAATGTCAAGAAAATTGATTTAGGGACCAAACCGGAAAGTTTTTAAATAAAGGGGTGAAAAGGGTAAATTATACAATTAAGGAGGGGCTGAAAACAGAAAATCTTCAAGGCTAGTTAATACATGCAATCTGACCAATTGACGATACCACGCTTGTCGACGAAATACAATCCATTACAATACCAAAAGTCGTTAAACGAATTGGTTCGGTCTCGAACCAATAAAAATCCAAAACCACTAATACGACGACGTTACGACATTACGATTCATAACTAATAACGATGGAGAATTCACTATACATGCGAGTGTGCGCAGACGTCTATGCACCATCTTTGGGCCCCAAAAGTGTAAAATCTTGTTCGTTGAGCCTAGCTAGCCCAATGACCTGATCTTAAGGCCCGAAGATCTCTCTCTCTCTTACGAAGTGTTGGGTTTTACCGATCCGACATAACGTAACAGGACTTTCAATGGCAAACGTGCTGCTAGTTCCCAAGTGTCCTTCAGTACTGCTAGTAAAGTTGGTAACTCACGATTGCGGGATTGGGCTTCGGGCCCTTCGCAATTGCATTAGTCTTGAATGACGCGGGGAAATACCGAGGGTTTCGCACCTTCTCTCCTTCCCTCCGGTCGTGGGACTACACAAGTCCGGGAGGATCGAGTTGTGTGAAGAATTACGAGTGGCGCCTAAGGGACCGCTTGTAAGGTTGTCGATTGGACGTTTTCATTAACGTACGTCACAACGCTTCACCACCCATTGTATTCACAATGCCTCCGGAGCTCAGCGATTCACTCTAACGAAACGAAACAACGGTACACAAACTAAGTAATACAAAGTGATAGGAAAACGTCGGGTTTTCCTAGGGTTTTCAACAATTACAAATTATGAATTACCGGTCGAATTTTCATAACTCTTACGCCCACATTTATAGAATTCAAACATGCATACTCATGGATCAACACATATTTTTACACTATTCTATTTTTAGAAAATATCGGATTTTCTGATGGGTTTCAAACATTACATCGGATTTCAAACACTACTTATGAACTCACCAACATTTCGTATGTTGACGTTTTTTTCAAAATACTTGTATTCTCAGGTAACAGATAAGGTGACGGACGATTTATACTCTATGATGTTTGCTGTGGTTTAAGTGATGTTGAACAGTTATTTTGAGAATGTAACGTTTGAGCAATGTAACGAATGTAAACACTATCGGTTGTATTATTCCAAATGTTGGTGATGTTTTATGTTATGTTTCATGTATATGCATTGTGATGGTATTCAATGAGTCACGACAGCCCTCGGACGTTTCCGCCGTCTGGTTCGGGGGTGTGACAGGTTGGTATCAGAGCATTGTTTATAGTGAACTAGCATATCTAGCCACACATGGATATGCAACTATAAACCAAAAAGAGGGACTAACATAACTCTGAACAAAACAAGTAAATAAAATACGCTTGCTTGTATTAGGAATAAGAACATAACGCCGAATCAAACACAATAATGCTGGTGTCTCGGTTAAATTGGGACTGTTCTTAGTAATACCAAGGAGTGAATGTAGCCTGATCAACTACATTCTCTCCAAAGTAAAACTAATACACGACTCGATGAGATCGGGATAGCTAGGGAACCTAAAACTATACCCCTACCACCAAGAAGAGGATGTCGGTTTAGCTTGTACCGTAGCGTTAGAATCATAGGAAAAGTGATAGCTTATTCGCATACTTTCTCTCAGTCGTCATGGAGGGAGAGCATCAGGGCATTCAGTTCTTCCAAGCCCCTGAGGCACACGGGGTACTCGAAGGCGAACCAGAAGGGAATCAAGAGGGAGCCTATGGCATTGAACCAGACGAGTACATGGACACCGACTATGAGTTCGAGGAGACCGACGATGACATGAAGGAGGATCAGGCCCCAGACATGGGTCACATCGCATCTCCTGTTAGCGGAGTGCAACAGGATCACCACGTCCCACCAGTGAATCCCGCAAGGGAGAATCGCTCCCCAGAAGCCGTGATTGCCGACTTACGACAACAACTGTTCGTCATGGAAGCGCGAGCCGTGCGAGTAGAACTTGAGAGGGATGAGGTCATTGTAGACATGACAGAGATGGCGCAGCTGCTAGCTCAGCACTTCGGCATATGATTTCACCATTATAGTAGGACGCAGCTCATCGCGGTTAGGGATAGACTTATCATAGTAGTTCGTTAGGAAATATGCTATGTACTCCGACTCTATGTTTAAGTGACTACACTACTCATAGAGTCGTTATGCTGTCGAACTAGTATCACTCATGTATGCTCCTACGAGCAAAATTTTCATGTATCAAATGCGGATAATATTAGTAAATTTCTATGTGTTTTATTACGATATTGCGAATTGCTATGTGTTGAGATATTATTGATTAGTAAATGGTAGTAGTGTTTAAGTTCGTACCATGCACCTAGTCAGTAGGATCACGACCTCACCGAAACCACATACCCTCAACATCTTTCCGTTTTGTCACAGAAAGATGCCTCTCCGACCTACTCGCGGAAACCCAGGACCAACCCCACCTGAAGTTGACTCAGTCGCCTTCCAGGCAGCTGTATCTGCAGCAGTCACTGCAGCGATTGCGCAAATTCAACAAGGGAACAATGGAGGAGTCAATGGGCAAGGAGTCGAAAGTTCAAACAATGGAATGAATCAAGGACCCACCAAGGCATGTACCTACAAGGACTTCACAAACGCCAAACCACGAACTTTTAATGGCACTGGAGGAGTGATCACTCTGAAGCGATGGATCGAAAAAGTGGAGTCGGTATTCGAGATATGCGACTGCCCTGAGCACATGAAGGTGAAGTTCGCAGCCTGCACTTTTGTGGATCAAGCACTCACCTGGTGGAACGGGCATGTAGAATCCATGACACTCCCTGTAGCCAACTCTATGCCGTGGACAGAAATGAAAGAAATGTTAATGGCAGAGTACTGCCCACGAGGCGAAATACAGAAGATGGAACAAGAGCTATGGAACCTCACTGTGCAAAACGCGAACATCGATGCCTACATATCAAGATTTAGCGAACTATCTTTGCTGTGCCCGGGTATGATCACCTCGGAAGGAAAGAAGATTGAGCGATTCATCTGGGGACTCACATCACCGATTCAAGGGAATGTAATAGCTGCAAACCCCGAAACATTTGACAGTGCAAAGAGACCGGCAAAAAGATTGTACGACCATAATAACAAAAAGGGAGAGAAGCCAGTGGAGGCTGAGAAGAAGAAGGAAGGAGATGACAAGAGGGGAAGGAACAATAAGAGGAAGGGGTGCCAGGGCCCCGACACCTCCAAGAAGCAGCAGACAGTGGCGGTTAATGCCGTTACCACATCGGCTCCAGCCGCACCACATGCTCCAACCTCAACCACTTCAAATGCTTCCAAACCTTATTCCGGTAATCTTCCCAAATGCAACAAGTGCGGTTTCCATCACTATGGGGAATGCAAGGATTTTCAGTGCACCAGTTGCAACCGAAGGGGTCACACCGCAAAGTACTGCAAGGCTTACCCTCCCCATAACCAAAATCAGGGAATCAACAACAACAACCCTCGCAACAACAACAACGCCCATGCCAGCGGCAACAGCGCAGGGCCTAGCTACACCTGCTACGGATGCGGGAAGACTGGACACATCCGCCGAGACTGTCCCAACAACAACAATTTAAGAAATGGAGGAACAGGAAGGATGTTGACCATGGGCCAGAGTGAGGCTATTCAAGACCCCTCTGTTGTTACCGGTATGTTTCCCTTAAACCACGCTTATGCATGCATCTTATTTGACACCGGGGCAGAACGAAGTTTCGTAAGCAATAAGTTTAAGCACTTATTAAAACAACTCCCCCAAAAGTTAAATGAAGCCTATACGGTGGAAATGGCCAATGGGAAAACCGAGTCCACTGGGGAAATCTACACCGGATGTACCCTAACTCTTAATCAACACGTTTTTCGAATAGACCTAATGCCAGTGTCAATTAGGAGTTTCGACGTGATCATCGGTATGGACTGGTTAAGCCCCCACCATGCCGAAATTATGTGTCATGAGAAGGCCGTTCGTCTTCGCCTTCCAAATCACGAAACCCTAGTAATTTACGGAGACAAATCTAGCATGAACCTTCGTCTCGTTTCGTGTGTCAAGGCACAAAAATATCTACGAAGGAACAATCTAGCGTTCCTGGCTCATGTGGTGGACAAAACTAAGGAGGAGATTAACGTTCGAGACATTCCCGTAGTATGTGAATTTCCGGATGTGTTTCCTGAAGATCTTCCGGGAGTGCCCCCAAAGAGACAGGTTGAATTTCGAATTGACCTTATCCCAGGAGCAACTCCTCTTGCTAAATCACCCTATCGGTTGGCTCCTGCCGAGATGCAGGAATTATCCAGCCAACTCAGCGAACTTTTGGACAAGGGATTTATTCGACCTAGTTACTCGCCATGGGGAGCTCCGGTGCTCTTTGTCAAAAAGAAAGACGGATCTTTTAGAATGTGTATCGATTACAGAGAATTAAACAAACTCACAATCAAGAACCGCTACCCACTCCCACGAATCGATGACCTATTTGACCAACTCCAAGGGGCTAGTTATTTTTCTAAAATAGATCTACGGTCCGGATACCACCAACTCAAAGTCCGGGAAGAGGATATTCCAAAAACCGCTTTCCGAACTCGCTACGGACATTATGAATTTGTCGTAATGCCCTTCGGTCTAACGAATGCCCCTGCCGCATTTATGGACCTAATGAATCGAATCTGCCGACCGTTTCTTGACAACTTTGTCATTGTTTTTATCGATGACATCCTCGTCTATTCTCGAAGCAAGGAAGAGCATGGACAACATCTCCGACAAGTCTTAGAAACTCTACGATCGGAAAAACTTTACGCCAAACTCTCCAAGTGTGAGTTCTGGCTGCGGAGCGTGAACTTCCTAGGTCATGTGGTCAGCCAAGATGGAATCCATGTGGATCCCTCTAAGGTCAGAGCTGTAAAAGGTTGGGCAATCCCGACAACGCCCACAGAAATTCGTCAATTCTTGGGATTAGCAGGCTACTATAGGAGGTTCATTCAAAACTTCTCTAAGATCACCAAGCCACTTACCTCGCTTACGCAAAAGGGCGTACCATTCAAATGGACAGACAAACAAGAAATCGCATTTCGAACCTTGAAGCAAGCTCTCTGTAGCGCACCTGTACTATCTCTGCCTGAAGGAACGGAAGACTTTGTAGTCTACTGCGACGCATCAAATCAGGGTTTAGGTTGCGTTCTCATGCAACGTGGGAGAGTGATAGCCTATGCATCCCGCCAGCTAAAGACGCATGAAGTAAACTACACGACCCATGATCTAGAGTTGGGAGCTGTAGTCTTTGCCCTAAAAATTTGGAGGCATTACCTTTACGGAACAAAATGCACCGTCTTCACAGACCACAAGAGCCTCCAACACATCTTAAACCAGAAGGAGTTAAACATGAGGCAACGAAGATGGGTTGAGTTGCTAAACGATTATGAGTGCGAGATTAAGTACCACCCAGGCAAGGCCAACGTGGTAGCGGACGCATTAAGTCGAAAGGAGTACTCTAATCGTTGTGCAAAAACTCTCTCGATAACCATTCAGTCACACCTGGCCACTCAACTTGCAGTAGCTCAGTCGGAGGCCATGAAGACGGAAAATAGAGCAAGCGAAGTGTTGCGCGGAATGGAAAAGAACCTGGAGACAAAGGGGAATGGAGTATACTATTTCATGAACCGTATTTGGGTCCCTAAATTTGGAGGGTTTAGAGATGTTTTCATGAAGGAAGCCCACAAGACACGATACTCCATTCACCCCGGTTCTGATAAGATGTATTTGGATATTAAACAACACTATTGGTGGCCTAACATGAAGGCGGAAATCGCGACCTACGTCAGTAAGTGCCTTACATGCGCCAAAGTAAAGGTGGAATACCAGAAACCTTCAGGATTGTTGCAGCAACCGGAAATTCCCGAGTGGAAATGGGAGGGGATTTCTATGGATTTCGTTACCAAGCTACCCAGGACGTCGGACGGACTGGATACCATATGGGTAATAATCGATCGACTAACGAAATCGGCCCATTTCCTGCCAATCAAGGAATCCTACAAGATGGAGAGACTGACGCGATTGTACCTACGAGAAATCGTGAGACTCCATGGAGTGCCAAAATCTATTATCTCGGATAGGGACAGTAGGTTTACGTCCCGATTTTGGCAATCACTCCATAAGGCGATGGGAACAAACCTCGATATGAGCACCGCTTATCATCCACAAACGGATGGTCAAAGCGAGCGAACTATCCAAACACTCGAAGATATGCTCCGTGCATGCGTGATAGACTTTGGAAAGTCTTGGGATACCCACCTACCCTTAATAGAGTTCTCATACAACAATAGTTACCATTCGAGCATCAAGGTGGCTCCTTTCGAAGCACTTTACGGACGTAAATGTAGATCACCGTTATGTTGGGCTGAAGTAGGTGACACCCAGCTAGCAAAAACGCACACGTCGGACAAAGCACTAACGGGACCGGAGATCATCCGTGAAACCACGGAAAAGATCGTCCAAATCAGAGCTTGATTGCAAGCATCGCGTGACCGACAAAAGAGCTACGCAGACAAACGACGAAAGCCCTTAGAATTTCAGGTCGGTGATCGATTACTGTTAAAAGTCTCGCCCTGGAAAGGGGTTATACGTTTCGGAAAACGGGGAAAGCTGAACCCGCGATACATTGGACCTTTCGAAATCGTCGCTCGAATTGGTCCAGTAGCATACAGACTGCAACTACCCGCAGAGCTAAACGGCGTACACCCCGTGTTTCACGTATCTAATCTGAAGAAGTGTCTCTCAGATGAAACACTCGTCACTCCTCTTGACGAAATTGAAATCAATGAGAAACTCCTGTTCGTTGAAGAACCAATCGAAATCATGGACAGGGAAGTGAAGCGTACTAAACAGAGTCGCATCCCGATCGTGAAAGTACGGTGGAACGCAAAGCGTGGGCCAGAATTCACTTGGGAACGCGAAGACCAAATGAAGCAAAAGTACCCTCACCTATTCTAGTTTTCTCAAATCTAGCTTTCAAATAGAATTTCGGGACGAAATTCCCTCTAACGGGGGGATGATGTCACAACTAGAAATTCTATGCCTTGTAATCACTATACTCAATTAAATGTTAAAAATCAAAAACTCAAAAACAAGTATGATGCTTACTCAATGGGAAACTAAACCCCAATTCACTACATCAAACAATTAGAAAACCCTAGAAGTTCTTGTTAAGTCCATTTTGGACTAGAACTTCCTTATTGGATCCAAATGGATCAATAAACTTCCAGTTGGACTATCATGGGCTTAGAACCCAAATTGGGATCTAATTGGACCCACATCTATTTATTTCAACATTTTGAGCCATGTTGGACCTAGAATGAAATAAATACAAAATTTTGAACCACGATTAACCTAAACTAGCCCAACAAAGTGTAAAAATCATACTATATTTCTTTTGGGACTAAAAACCATTCAACTTAACATCTACATGGGGTAGGACATTAAAGCCCAATTTTTTTTCCTTTCCATTTACAATTCTCGGCCCATAAGCCCAAAACCAAGAAGGAAGAGTGACTTAAGCCTTGCCACCTCACTTATATCCCACATATCTCCATTCATGGACCAACATACAACTAGGATTGTCAACTCAACTCTCTCTCTTCTCTTCTTCTTGAACTCGGCCGAGAGCAACACCCACACACACACAAAACACTCACAAACTCTCTCTAAAATCACTCAAGGCTTCTTCTTCTTCTCCATCCAAAAATCTCGAAATTTAGGAAGCATTCAAGGAAGTTCTTGCACAAAATCATCATCTAAGGTAAGGTTTTGCTTGGATCTATGACTTGTATTCCTTATTTATCAAAAATCTCTTCCTAATCCATGCAAAAATCATGATCTTGCACTCTAGAAACCCCATAAACTCGAAAACTTCATCAAGGAGTGCAAAGGCCAAAAATCATTTCATTTCTTCCATTCTTTCTTCAAAAACCGAATCAACACCCAAGGTGAGTTTCATATCCCCTTATTTTCGGTTTTTATGAGTTTTTGTGGGGGAGAATACAAGCAAAAGTGTAGATCCATCATTATGTGTATGTTGTGGTTGATTTCTATGCTTATATGTATGTTTTGTATGATTTTGATGATAGATCTAGTATGAAATGCTAAAAACCGAGACATATATTTTATTATAGCATAAAATATATTACTACATGCAAAGTATACTAAGAAAAATGGCCAAAGGGCTTGACAACACTTAATTTGGGCTGAAAACTCATTTTTTGACATAAAATGTTGAAAATACAAAGTTAAAGGGGCCTAAAGTGCAATATTTCGGAATCTGATGGGTGAGATGAGTCAAAACAGTTTACACAATGTATTTTCTGAAAATATACTATTTAGAGGGTTAAAAACATAAATTCCAAGCTTATTGGGCTAAATATGACATTTTCGGCCCAATGAAGCCCAATATGCGAAATTTTCTAAATTGGGGGACCAAAACTGCAGTTTTCTGTAAAACAGGGGACTATAAGTGTTCCATGTACTTTTCAAAGGTTTAAAATGCTTCCCAAATTTAAAAAGGACCAAAGTTGTAAAATTTTTCCAAATTGGGTCAAAAATGTAAAAGTTGCGAAAAAGAGGGGTTATAACCGAGAAAACTGAAATTTCAAGGACTTAAACTGTTTTCTATGATAAATATGCTGGAAAATACTTATTTCAATAATTTTTGGTATAAAAATGTCAAGAAAATTGATTTAGGGACCAAACCGGAAAGTTTTTAAATAAAGGGGTGAAAAGGGTAAATTCTACAATTAAGGAGGGGCTGAAAACAGAAAATCTTCAAGGCTAGTTAATACATGCAATCTGGCCAATTGACGATACCACGCTTGTCGACGAAATACAATACATTACAATACCAAAAGTCGTTGTTAAACGAATTGGTTCGGTCTCGAACCAATAAAAATCCAAAACCACTAATACGACGACGTTACGACATTACGATTCATAACTAATAACGATGGAGAATTCACTATACATGCGAGTGTGCGCAGACGTCTATGCACCATCTTTGGGCCCAAACGTATAAAATCTTGTTCGTTGAGCCTAGCTAGCCCAATGACCTGATCTTAAGGCCCGAAGATCTCTCTCTCTTACGAAGTGTTGGGTTTTACCGATCCGACATAACGTAACAGGACTTTCAATGGCAAACGTGCTGCTGGTCCCCAAGTGTCCTTCAGTACTGCTAGTAAAGTCGGTAACTCACGATTGCGGGATTGGGCTTCGGGCCCTTCGCAATTGCATTAGTCTTGAACGACGCGGGGAAATACCGAGGGTTTCGCACCTTCTCTCCTTCCCTCCGGTCGTGGGACTACACAAGTCCGGGAGGATCGAGTTGTGTGAAGAATTACGAGTGGCGCCTAAGGGACCGCTTGTAAGGTTGTCGATTGGACGTTTTCATTAACGTACGTCACAACGCTTCACCACCCATTGTATTCGCAATGCCTCCGGAGCTCAGCGATTCACTCTAACGAAACGAAACAACGGTACACAAACTAAGTAATACAAAGTGATAGGAAAACATCGGGTTTTCCTAGGGTTTTCAACAATTACAAATTATGAATTACCAGTCGAATTTTCATAACTCTTACGCCCACATTTATAGAATTCAAACATGCATACTCATGGATCAACACATATTTTTACACTATTCTATTTTTAGAAAATATCGGATTTTCTGATGGGTTTCAAACATTACATCGGATTTCAAACACTACTTATGAACTCACCAACATTTCGTATGTTGACGTTTTTTTCAAAATACTTGTATTCTCAGGTAACAGATAAGGTGACAGACGATTTATACTCTATGATGTTTGCTGTGGTTTAAGTGATGTTGAACAGTTATTTTGAGAATGTAACGTTTGAACAATGTAACGAATGTAAACACTATCGGTTGTATTATTCCAAATGTTGGTGATGTTTTATGTTATGTTTCATGTATATGCATTGTGATGGTATTCAATGAGTCACGACAGCCCTCGGACGTTTCCGCCGTCTGGTTCGGGGGTGTGACATGACCTATTGAAGTTTCATGACAAAACCGACATAACACAACACGACGTAAATAGTGAATTTATAATAGAGCGATATTTGGCCTTAGCAATCTAAACGAAAGTCGTAGAATATGTTAAACCGAGAGCACACATAAAAAACGTCCAAATGTGACTTCGTATGAGGAAGTTATGATTTTTCTAAGTTTCAGCATAACAGTATGCAGCCCGAAATTCGAATATGAGATCAAGGGATTTCTAGCCGAAACAATCTAAACGATAATCGAAGATCTCGTCGATAATAGTTCAATGGTAAAAAGACAGACGTAAACGGACGTCGGATGAAGAATTTATGAGTTTATAATGGAGTTTTCCTGTCCAGACCTACTAAAAATAAATATAATAAAAATTAAAATCAAAATTAGCCGATGGAGTCTAAACAAGAGTTGTAGAGCGTGATCTCACCTACGCGTGGATATAAAGAACGTCGAAAACGGAACCCGTATGTGAAAGTTATGAATTTCTGAATTTTAGGGTGCGAACCCCAAAGCTGTGTCAGAGACCACGATGTGAAAACAGTGTTCACAACGTAAAATGTCTTCTGACACCTTCTGGAGCCTGACAGAGCAAGTGCACTGATTATGAATGCAATGACCTATGTTTGACCAAGCTCACGACGTGAAATGATGGTTCACAACGTGAAATCTGAAATTTCAGTCCTATAAATAGAAACCAAAGGCAGCTGGGTTTGGTCGCTAATTTCTCAACCTCTCTCTTACTCTACTCACCTTTAAGCCTACTTTTGACCCTCCGAATCCCCTGTATCATCCCGATACCCGAAGCAAGTCCAATACCCGAAGCAAGTCCTGACGCTCCGAAGATCCGCGAGAAGCCCGGTGTGTGAAGATATCCCAATTTCACTGGAGAATTACTACTCGAAGAGTCGTAGTGCTATCTGAGGATCGTCTAATCAAATGAGTGTATAGTTCCTTTCATAAACAGGATTTTAATACAAGTATCGGTTGAATGTATTACATCTATGTTATGTGTGAGTATGTAGTTACTTTCTTCTAACACATAAATATGAATTATTTGCTATAAAAAACATGCTATGCGTTTATATATTGTTGTTTATTTGAGATGAGTGTGGAATGGATGTTTTATATAGTTTTCAAATGAGTTAAACTGTATATGTAATTTATATCTACAAATATGTTGGGCAGAACATGGGTAGATGAGATAGTTGGTGTGTGATAAAATATGAGTTGGATAATGAGATAAAAGGTGATATAGATCTTGAGATGAGGGTGACAGGTGAAAAAACTGAGTGAAACCTTTACCTAAACGATGACCCCCATTATTCAGCAGGGTATGGATGACAACCACAGATTATTCTAGATAGTCCTGTGGAACACTAGCAGGCTCGTAACTTGTAGGTGTTGTGAATTTGATGTTCACCGATGTACTCTAAAAACCCATTGACACGTATTACGAGAGGGGTCTCGAAAACGATGCTATCAATAAACGAGATAAACTTGTTATTAATCCAGGAGTATGGATTAAGACATAGTTAATTATCCCTAGTCCGGGAGTATGGATTGGGCACAATTTTAGATCCGGAAGTATGGATTAGATTAGGAGATTAGTTTTAGATCCAGGAGTATGGATCATATCAAGAGGTTAGTTTTAGATCCGTGAGTAGGGATCAGGTAAAGAGGAAAATTTTGATATGAGAGTTTAGATCGTGGAATTATGAGGATCGACGAGGTGGGATAAGAGTTGTTTTATATGGTGAAATTGTATAAGTTTGTGAGTTCTAATATATATAAATATATCATATAACATTGTGGGTTGAAAACCCTATATGCTCACTAGGCTCCCAATCCTGACCCACTCAGTTTTCTTTGTATTACAGGTTATGGCAGGAGAGCATAAGTTGGCTGACATAATGAGAGATTTTGGATTATAGGCCAGTAGTTATAAATAACTGTTGTAAGGTTTATTTTGTTCTGTTTATGGTTTTGGTATGTATCGAACATGACGTCCTTAATCTTTTTAATGAAATAAATTTGTACGAAAATGTTTTGATAAATCTTTATCATATTTTGGGAACAAATTCCGCAAGGCTTTTAATTAAACAAGTACTCTGATTTTTAAAACAAAGCATATACAAATCGGTCTTTTCTAGCCGTGAAATTGGGGATGGCACACCCTCTACATGAGAATTTCGTCCTAAGCTTGAGAAATCCTAAGGATAGCTGATTTTCATCTCTCTCCTAAGTCATTCTTTGTACTGACTGCTTGTAACTCCATTAGAGGTGCAACACTTGAGACACTAGGCTTTAAGAAGTCAAGATCAAGCAATGATTGTTATTGTTATTACAATATAACAAGTAAGGTAATCATCAAACCCTAATATATATGTGAATTTCAAAATTGTATATACTTGATTTAGGGTTTGTTGCTTTGGTGTTCAATTTGCATGTTCAATAGAGGAAAACTTAGATCCAAAGCAATTACGGTTGCATGATCAAATAGAAATGTAGATATTCTCAAAGCGCATCAGTAGTATCAGAGACTAGGATGTTTTTCAATTGAATTGGTGCAAGAGTGGATCGCCAAAAAAACAAGAAATCGATTTTTCTGGTGTCTAACACATGAACTCGACGAGTTCACTTGCCAACTCGGCGAGTTGACTCGTCTGGTGCTGGATTTTTTGATTTTTGATCAGATTTTGATTTGGATTATTACCATAACTCATTTTTTTAATGCCTAAATTTGATTTTTCTAATTGGTATGTGTTATCCTTATCAAAGTTTAAGATTTCATTACATATGGGTAATATAAGATTATTTTGATTCAAAGATTTAACCTAGTAATTTTGAAAAAGTTTTAAATTACACCCTCTTGATTTTATATTTTAAATTTGAAATTAAGAGTTTTTTAATTTTAGAAAATTTAAATGGTTAAAGCCAAGTATTTTGAAACGTTTTAAAAAATACATCTCATGGTTTTATAATTTAAAATTTGATTAAATAGATTTATTATTGAAATCTTAAATTTAGAACATTGGTATTTTGAATAGTTTAAAATATACCATCATTTATTTTATTAATAAGATTAATTAAGTGTTTAATTAAAAAATTTCTGGTGCTTACTTCCAAAAGCTTTAAAGAAGGGGTTCTGATTTGTTACCATAATAGATCAAAAGATATGTGATCTTCCTTTTTGAATTATGATTTCATTAGGATTATTGTAGATTGATAGTTCATAGTATATTGCCTTTATGTGAAAGACCTAGACCCTTTTCGGTTGCATGTGCCATAATCATTTAATTGTTAAATATTTTTCCACTTAGAGCATCGTTTTTGTAACTTGCGTTTTCCACCAATGGTGTTAGAGCCTACGATTGCCGCTCATCTAATTTCACATAAGTGAATCAAACAAAAAAATCATTTTTTTTTCTATCCCATGACGTGAGCGTTGATGTTAACGACGTGATATCTGAAAATTTTGATTTTTTCGATTTTAATCTGCCTAATTTGTTTTGCATGCTTATTATATGGTAATTATCTGTTTTATATCTGCCAAATCCGAATTTTCCTATATATTTGATAATTAAATAAAAGTCTATAAATTACTAGATTAATCTTTGACTTGATTAATTATTTAATTGATTAATATAATTAATTTTTAAATGTGCAAATGATTAATTTAGATATTAATTGCTTTTAATAATTAATGTCAAATCCCTTGTATTTTAAAAATTTTTAAAATAGACCTTATACTATATATACAATTAAAATTTTAATATATATTATATGTATAAGTCAAAGTCAGTCAAATCGCTAGTAGACCTCATTCAGAAAGCCATGTTATAAGGGGAGTTTAAGGAAACGACCTATAAAATAACTGTCATTGGGTATCCACTCTTACCCATCACTCACTTGTTTGGTGGAGGGTCGTTAGTCGAATGGATTTGATTGGACATAATCTCATTAATAATTATAATGCTATAAAATTAACTAAACCTTTTTCCACTCTTAGTTACTTTAGGAAAAATATGAAAAGTATGCTAATCCATGAAAAGCATGCATCATGATTTATATGTCATTAGTAGAATGTTAGTGGTTAACCGAGATAATAATAGGGACTATAAAGAGATATGATGTACATCTTGAAAATTATCATTGTTGATGAAGCGTGTGTGGTTAACCGACACATCAATTTGAGATGGTAAATGACATCAAGGTTGTCAAGTGGGTTTGCATGGTTATTCACATCTCATTTGTGATCCTCAGCATCCCAGTCACAAAAGTTAGAGCATAATCTGAGATTAAACATGTCATTGATAAGAATCAATAAAACCAAAAGATCTAGGAGTTACATAAGATTTGAATTGGTAAAAGACTTACCTACCTAAAAAGATTTGTATTTGATTATGACATCCCTCTTCAAATTTTGAATTGAAAATATGGATCGTAGCCTTAATTTAAATTTATGGGTTAGTAAAAATCAACTAACTTGAATGCTCTTGTTTTTCTCCTAGTTTTAGATGTCTTAGGAAGATAGATATGGTTTTCCTCATTCTTTTAGAAATGATTTTCCTCTTCCTTCTAAATATGATCTTCCACATTATAATCAAGGTGAAAATTTTTTCTCTTCTTCGGGAAATGGTGGAACTGGACAACAGTTTCTTCAACTCTTCCACCTCCGCCTCCAGTGACTCTCCCAAAGTCACGTTTTCTTCAAGTTGAAAGATACAAGACTACTCAAACTCTATTGGCATATAGACATCAAAATGGAACTTTTATGTGTGTGCATGTTCTGGAAATAAAATTGTATATTGACAAATTTAAGAGCATGGGTGTCGTTTTCCCATGGGAGTAAGCCATTGATTTAGTTCTTTTTTTGTTTCCAAAGTCATACGAATAGTTAATTGAGAAATTTCATATGATGAACATCAACATGAACCAAGTTTATACGATTCAAATGTTCATGGTTGTTGAAGCATAAATGCTTAAGAGCACATCTGAAGCAGAAATGATTATCAGGTCTAATTCCAATGTTTCCATAGACATTAACAATAGTGATAGTGGTGATCCAGAAAAGATTTATCTATCCAATGGAAATGGGTCATCCAAGATCAAACTGTTTGATTGTATGGTAAAGAGAAATGATAGCTTTAGGAATGTTCCATGTGTTGACCTCAAAAAGTCCATTTATTTCCACTACCAATTGAAGGGACACTAGAAACGAAGCTTCCCGAAATACCTGAAAGTTCTTGGAGATTATAAAAGTTAAGTCGTGTGACTCTACATCAGGTATATCCATTATCTGACTCCATTGTCTTATAAGCTCCTATCCATAGACTATTAATACATGATGTGATGATAACCTTTTGATGGTATTAACGGAGCTAAGAGAAAGAAGGAAGCTTGAGCAAGGTGAGCTAAATTTGAACATGAGAAATGGAGTTTAGTCACACGGTTCGAAGATCAAAGTTTAGAGAAACTTTTAAGGAGCTATCATAATTTTATAAAATGCTATTACTCTTCAGAGATGTCAAGAAACATGTTTTTCATCTTATGCGTTGTAAGGACAAGTTCCAATTTTTCATATATCTTCAATCAAAGTGAATTTTTGGTTAATCTGCTTGCCTTATTTATACTTCCTTCCAATGACATTTATGAAAGTGTTGGTTACAGTTCTAATATTAGAAATATTAATTGTGTATTTGACTCTTATGATATCGCATGTGGTATTGTCATAACTGACCAAGTGAAAATAAATCTTATCACCAAATAGACAGATACTTGGTATTATACAAGTCACATTGTAGAGTGTATGAGAATCTTGTTCATTGAAAAACCATAACTAATTCATTGATTACATGTTTATGTGAATCAAGTAAAGGACTAATGGTTCTAGTACATGTTGATATGGACTACTCAGATCCACCATAAAGGATGATAGCTCTATTAGTCATGATTTTATGATATGTCAGTAAATATGGTTGCGTTTATAAGATTAAGTATAATTATGATACTTTGAAAAGATTTAAAGAGTAGTAGAATGAATAAGAAGAATCTATTATGTAGAACGATAAAAGATTCTCCAATCTGATAAGAAATGAGAGTGCTTTACTATCGTTTTATGATCATCTTAGTGATTATTGATCCTCGAAAACATCTTAGTGTAATTGTGTGACTAAAAAGAGGAATTGGATATTGATAGAAATAGTCCGATCATAGCTAAGTCATACTTCGTTCGAAATCAAGCTGTAGATCCATGAATCATATCTTGAAACATTTTTCCAAACTAAGAATGTTGGGAGCACCTCAAAATATGTGGAGTAGAAATGTTTTCTTACTCTAGCACATATAGGCTTGGAGTTATGAGGTTTTCAAGAAACAAAAGATAAAATGAGACATATTTTATGTAGTGTTTTCTTGTCGAGAATCCACACGAACTTTTGAAAATTTGTTTTAGCTCATCAACTAATGTTCGTTGAAAGAAAAACTCATATGTCAAGAAGTCAGTGGGAGTTTTATTGATCTTGAGAATTTCAGGATTCAGTCGACAATAAGCCTTTTAGTTATCACTAGCATACGGCTTGAGGTTGATGACGAGTTGTGTTTGATTGACACATTCTTATTTCTATGTACTTCAAGTTGAGTAGACAATGCTTATTAGTTCTATGTTTTTCATTTGACTACAAAATCTTAGCGCATTGGTCAGTGAAAGTACATTAATCAATATGGGTGAGATTCTAACATCATGGAAGCACTGGTAGGCCCTTGTGCTACTGGAGGGCAAGAAATTTAAAATAATGAAGTTCAGTTCATAAAGGAAAGCTAAATTTGAATTTGATTTTTTCCTAAACCTTGCCTTATGTTTGTAGGGTGGAAATGATAGATTCTCATGGATGGGAACATATACACCATAAAATCTACGTGGAAAAGGTTTCTCTCTAATTCATGAAAATGATTTTGAGGAAATACTTTTGCTAGTAGATTTTAAAAGGCCTGATAAACATCAGAATGGATGTTGTTTGTCTTAATTGCATTATGAAATTCAGAATATTATTACGACATCCTTCTTCATATTTCGAATTATGAGGAATTGCAAGGAATTGTTTGAACTTTTAAGAAATATATTTTTAAGTTTTGAAAAGGGTTTAAACACACACACATAAGCTATCCAGTGAAGGTGTATATGCTTAAGAAGTCTAGTTGGAGATTTATCAAAGAATCACGTAACATAAATCTGTCCTTCAGTAAGAAAGTGAAGATTATTGATTTCTAGAAGTCCAGTTGATTTGTGGGTACATATCAAAGCTACTCGGAGCATAACTATTACTCCAAGTATTGCATGTTGATGATACTGTTTGGAGCCAAAATTTTTCAATTTGTAAGTTGCAAAGATTGGAAATTGTTTCGATATGTTAGACTTAAAGGAGAAGGCGGTCATAATTCATTTCGAATTTAAAGGCTTAGGTCATGTAGTTTAATAGAACTTAGTTATAGATGTATGCGAATATTATGTTGAAATGGTTCAACATAGGAGACTCGATATATAGGAATATTATAGCAAGAGATTAAACAGATATGAACTCCTTATGTGAGACATAATGAATCGAGTCCCATATTTTTTAGATATAGGATCGATTACATATGCTATAATATCCACTTATTATGATTTTTCCAAACGCTTTGAGTATTGAGAGGAAAAAGGATTATAATTTTTGTATGACTATAGTTGTTAAACAAACTGTCAAGAACATTATGAGGTTTGTTGAAGATTGGTTGCTTGAGGACAGTTGTAATTATGATATTTGTCACACCCCAAAACCACGAACGGCGGAAACGTTCAGCGGTGGAAGACATCATGTACAGTATCACAACAGTGTAAGATAGTAAGCAAGCAACAACATCATCCATTGCATTATAAGTAAAGTTATAATACATGTGTATTCTTTTATGTGTAATAAGACACCAAAAGTATATAATCAAAATTAAAGACGAGACTTGTCTGCTTCGTCTTCTCAAAACCTGGCCACCGTACATGTCTACTGATGACCTGAGAATACAAGTTATTTTGAAAGAGAGTATCAACTTTAAAGCTGGTGAATTCATAAGTATTTAAGTGTCATTGTCTTGTTTTGAAGAACTGTTATGAATTTCGTGTAAAACCTTTAAGTATGACAGTTGATATAAGTATGAAAAACCCTAGAAAATCCCTTATTTTCTAGTAATATGAAATGTAGTCTTCAAACGAGACCCGAATGTTTTGTAAGTAAAGTAATAGTTTTTCCTTCTATAGACTAGTACTAAAGTACTGAGTCTAACTCACCATTTATGTGAAAGTATCACAACCTAAAGTAAACATGAAAAAGTATAATCATGTAAGTATTATCCCTGGATTACCAAGACTAACACGACATCGCTGAAGCAAAAGGTATAACCTAATGAACATCCGAAGATTGTCCAATTAACCCCTGTAGCGAACAGTGGTTCCAGGAATGGTTAGCCCCGTAACTGACTCTACATCACTGTAAGCGAAATAGATAACCTAATGAACATCCGAAGATTGTCCAATTAACCTCTGTAGCGAACAGTAGGTTCCAGGAATGGTTAATCCCGTAACTGACTCCTAATAGATCATTTACAGGGATAGGGTGATCATTATCTGGCTCTAATTCAAACCATCCAGCAATAACTTCGTTTGGAAGGAACAGGTTGCCGTGGGGTTAGAGTCCAGCCATGTTATCTACGCGAGAATTTTGGGGTAAGAAAATAATTATTAGACAAACTATCTTGATAATTATTTAGAAAATCTTCATTAGTTACATCGCTCTTTGTGAAATGCATACCGGTTATATGTAATCAAAACAGGATAGGCCTTCGAATAAGTGACCTTAACCCCAAATTCACACAGAATAGGGGTAAAGTAAAACTCTCACAGATTCTAAGTCTATAACATCTTAATTACATATAGCCTTAGTGTATCCACTTAGCAACTATCAACTTATTAATGAAGATCCCGTTTTAGTTCTCAAGTATAAAGTACTTATAGTAATACCAAATACTCCTATAGTATTTTAAGTTTAATGTTATGTTCTACTGCTCTCATTGTGGTAGGGTTGGTAATATTTTAGCATTGTTGAAACCACACAATTAAACTTAGGCACATGCTAGTCAACCCTCGGATAATATAGGTGATTAGGCTATATCTTCCCAGTTCTGACCATATGTCTCTAAGCCCATCTGTGTTGCCCAACAAGCGTAGTTCTTTTGTACTGTCCTAGTGACACTGATTTTAGTATGAATACATGCATGTATACTAATCAAATATTTTATTATTTAAAGTATAAACTCTTGGTTAGAGTATTTTTAATCCTTTATGTATTTATAGTTAGTATATCTTTTATGGGTTGATATACTTAATTCACTATAAACAATGCTCTGATACCAATCTATCACACCCCAAAACCACGAACGGCGGAAACGTTCAGAGGTGGAGGACATCATGTACAGTATCACAACAGTGTAAGATAGTAAACAAGCAACAACATCATCCATTGCATTATAAGTAAAGTTTTAATACATGTGTGTTCTTTTATGTGTAATAAGACACCAAAAGTATATAATCAAAATTAAAGACGAGACTTGTCTGCTTCGTCTTCTCAAAACCTGGCCACCGTACATGTCTACTGATGACCTGAGAATACAAGTTATTTTGAAAGAGAGTATCAACTTTAAAGCTGGTGAATTCATAAGTATTTAAGTGTCATTGTCTTGTTTTGAAGAACTGTTATGAATGTCGTGTAAAACATTTAAGTATGACAGTTGATATAAGTATGAAAAACCCTAGAAAATCCCTTATTTTCTAGTATTTTGAAATGTAGTCTTCAAACGAGACCCGAATGTTTTGTAAGTAAAGTAATAGTTTTTCCTTCTATAGACTAGTACTAAAGTACTGAGTCTAACTCACCGTTTATGTGAAAGTATCACAACCTAAAGTAAACAGGAAAAAGTACAATCATGTAAGTATTATCCCTGGATTACCAAGACTAACACAACATTGCCAAAGCGAAAGGTATAACCTAATGAACATTCGAAGATTTTCCAATTAAACCCTGTTGCGGACAGTGGTTCCAGGAATGGTTAGCCCCGTAACTGACTCTACATCACTGTAAGCGAAATAGATAACCTAATGAACATCCGAAGATTCTCCAATTAACCTCTGTAGCGAACAGTAGGTTCCAGGAATGGTTAATCCCGTAACTGACTCCTAATATAAGTAATAACCTTAGGCATCCGTAGATGTCCATTAACCTCTGTAGCGAACAGTGGTTCCAGGAATGGTTAATCCTGTAACTGACTCTCGTTGAACTGGGATGGGTTGGATGATTTACTGAAGGTACTAATAAATCATCTTTACGAATCGAGTTTCAAGTATTCATGTAAGTATACACAGGTAGATGTATCTACGTAGAGGTATTCATGTAATGTGTTCATGTAAGCATATTCATGTATCATGTAAGCATATGTAAAGGTACTCATGTATTAGGTAATGTACTCGTAATGACTCATGAATGAACTGACCCTTGTGTGATTCCTTGTAATAGGAATAATGTTTGATATCTTCTAACTATCCCTATGATAGTTAACTGAAAGGTAATTGGTTGTTTAAGTAGGTTTATACACTCTTACTACTCAAGGGCGTGGGAAACTAAATGAAAGATGTAAACTATAACATCAATACATATATAAGAATATAAGTGTACATGCATAGTTTAGTTCAAGAATGAAAAATGGTTTTGTAAGACATCTAAGGGTTTTGAACAAATATAAAAGTGACTTGATGTCATTTTGATAAACATTTCAAAACTAATACATTTGATAACAAAGCATTTTAAAGATAGAAAACCATTTCATGCATCACATTTTGTAGTATGTGAAATCCGTTGAATGAAAACACAGTTATAAAATACATATAGATGATTTAATAACATACTGTTTTCTACTTGTATCCCCCCCATTAAAATATTTAAAATCATTTAAAACATTGATTAAGGGGTATGAACTCACTTGTGGTGAGTGGATTGGATTGAAATGCCGGTTACGGTGCTAGATGACAAATGAAGACTTGTACACACGCACGAGCCTAGTTATCATATCATGAACATATATATAACTAATTAGCCAAATTATAACTAATAATTTAAGTTAAGACACCCTAGAACATGAAAACGCTTTGTTTCAAGTGTTAAAGATCACAAGGATTGCATCCGAGTGTTGGTAGGTCAAAACTAGCATGTTTGGGGTCCAAGGGTAAACTCCTTGGGAGTTTACGGTCTAAATGACCTTTACCCTAGGAGTTTACGATAGTAAACTCAAGGTTTTACAGTCTAAACTCCACTCCTTGCAACCATGTGTTGTTTGGTGGTTTAACAAGTCCTTGGAAGCAATCCTACTAGGTGGTTTAGCCTTTGGAATGGACTAGGGCCACAAAACACCCTCTTTGAGTAGTTTACGGCATAAGGGCATTTTCCTTTGGGTTTACTACCATAAACCCTTATGGGAAAGGATATTTCCATGATTTCAAGTCCTTAACACATCTTGGTAAATGTCAACGTTAGCTTTTAGGGTTAAGGAAGGAAAATGACTCATTTAAACATCCTTTTGGGTGTTTACGGTTTTGGGATATCCTTAGACAGTAAACACCTATAAATGGTGGTGTTTGGTGTTTTTCAAAGCTTAAAAACATCAATGGCAGGTTTAAATATGTTAAGGTACGTCTTAAACTTCAAACTAGGGCTAAACATGGGACTTAAGTCAATTTTGGGGGACTTTATGGTGTTTACAGCCCAAGCATCATCTTGGACCGTGAACACCTCAAGCCTGGTGTTCTTGACCGATTTTCTTGGTGTTTAGATGATATACTAGCTTACAAGCACTTAAGGATGGAAGTACTTACTATAATGATGCTTGATTTGAGCTAAAAGGCCAAGAACACTTAGTGTGTGTTCTTGGTGTTCTTGGTGTTTTGGAAAATCTAAACAAAATAGATAAATGAATGGATGAATAGATGCACAAACACTAGATTAAGTGTTTTACTAACTTGAAATGGTTAGAACATTGGCAAGATCGAAGATTTGGAATTAAATGTTGGATGATAGTTGAGAGAGTTTTTGGAGTTTACTCTTTTGACTATGTGGGGAGTAAACACAATGACTAGTTTCTTGGGGAGTAAACTCATACATATGCATGAGTTTACGGTTTTTGGGTGATTCCTAAACCCAAAACATAAAAGTTTGGTCGGGTGATTTTAATACGCGAAGTGTCTGCGGTTTTCAAAAATAAAAACCCGAGACGACACTTTCTTTTACCCGTTCGTTTAAAAATAATATTAAAATAATCAAACGAACTTTATATTTCCTAAAAATAAGAAATAATGTCATTGACTTATGATACGAAGTGGTTGACTTTTAGGGTTTGACCGAATGGAAATTTCGGGTTGTCACAATATTCTTTGGGAGGACCATAGCAACATGTTTTAGATTGAGATGATTCCTAGTCAAAATTGATGGTCGTAACGAATATGGAAATGTTTCCATAATGAGAGTTAATCATTAAATCTACATGTGAGTTGGAAACTTTAATGCAAGAGAAGTGTTTAAGGAGTGTACCTTGAATTTGAAACTTTATTACCATGTAATTGTTTCTAGTAACGAAGTTTCAATAGAACATTTTGTAATATTGTTGGCTCAGTCTCTGTGACTTAGACGCCTCGACAACACAGAAGGTTGATGCATGTAAAGTTAGAATTCCAATACATTTTAGATAGTGACAAGCATTTGAAATTATGAAATGAGCATCATTGGAATAATATCCAGTTGACTTGTTCACAAAAGAAGGACCATAGATAGACATTGTATGCATGTTCATAACATGGCATGACCGGTGTTATTTAATTTAAGTAGTTAGTTGATTACTCGAAAGATTTTACAATGAATAAAGTTGTAATAATTATGATGATTAAATAATAGAGATTATTTATATTCAATAGTTTTGGCAGAATAGTTAATTAGTTTATTATTGTGTTTCATTTATCATGTTTTACTTCTCGTATAATTTATTTATTTAAATTCAACAGTTACTCATACTTTGGGAAGTAAGTTGTGAATTAAGACTATCATGAATTGGATTGTAGATTGTATAAGGAATTTAGACATAACAATTGTGCTGCTACAACGTTCATGAATACTTAGAAAATGGAAATTTGAGTATTGGATAAACTCACACTCAGAGAATTACTACATGGATTATGTCACGAGTATTTCTGAGACGAGAATATCTTATATTTTTAAAATGGAGACATATGAGTTGTAATTTACAAGTCGGTTGTACATTGGTATTGTGAAAACTCAGCAGGAACTTGATGTTATAAAACATAGTGACATGTGAAATTGGGTGAGTATAAGATATAGGCATATAAGTCAAAGTTTATTCGTTCTTTTTTCACTAATGGGAAAAGTGATATCATTGGGCTCAACCCTAACTCAAATAATGTGCTCATTTTGAAGTCTTATGTCGTCATCACAAATCAGGAAATCGAGAAACTAAATTTTAGACAATTAGATTGATTCTAATCCATGTCTCATGTCCATACGATATCTAAATGAACGGAGGAGTATTTAATCACATATCTTAGGGCCAATGTTTGGTCAGTTCAGAGTTTGGTAGTTGCTATGAAAGCACTCTTTGCTGTCTAATTTAGAAGATATACTGGTAGATGGACTTATAGACTTATCCAAGTGGAAGACTTTTTGATTAGGTATCTAAGCCACTAACTAAATTAGTATATACTAATTGAATTATTAACAAAGTCTTTTTGGGATGTCGTCAAACCTAGTAATTGAATAAGATGACTTTTAGAGAGAGAGAGAGAGAGACTGATTTATTGATTTATTATATGATTTATAAATATCAATGTATGAATATATTAATATATTATGAAAATAGTATATTAATTAGAAACAGTAGTATTTAATTAAGAATTAATCATAAATTAATTAGAATTAATTTGGATTAATTAAAAATGCAATGAATTAAGTTGTAATTGTTTAAAGTTGAATAAAAGAGATTCTAAAACCCTTCATAAAAGGTGGACCGGTTTTTGACCCATTCTAGGGTTTCCAGAATGTTCATTAGAGATAAATAGGAAGTAGGATACTTACCTAATTTAATATAATAGTATTATATTCAAATTAGGGATATCAGGGTTTATTGGTTCAACTATAAATAGGTACATTCACTTGCAATTGCGGCTACACTCCTTTTCTAAGAGCTAAGGCCAAAATTTTGTATCCCCTCTCCTTTCTCTTCAAGTATCCTAGTTGTTAGGGTTGAGTGTGAATTATCAGAGGCATGCGATTTTTGATGCTTGCTTCCAAAAGATTTAAAGAAGGGTTTTTGATTTGTTTACTATAACAAATCAAAAGGTATGTAATCTTCCTTTATAAATTTGGATTTCATTAGGGTTATTGTATTTTGATAATTCATAGTATGTTGTCTTTATGTGAAAGACATTGATTCCTTTAGGTTGCATATGACATAATCATTTAATTGTTAAATGTTTTTTGGCTTAGAGCATTGTTATTGTAAACTTTGTTTTCCATCAATATTGTACAAATACAAACACACATAGACACTTATTCAAAAGGGTGTGAATGTAGAGAATGGGTAAGATCGACAATTTTGGTTTTTTTTTATTTATTTATTTTTATTTATTTTTTTTTTTTAGTTTCATAGTTCTCCATTTTTAGGAATGTAAAAAAGTCAACACATTCATGATTCTTTCTTTCTTTACTTATTATCATTATTTTTTTTGACGCCGATTTGTTGAGATTAAAAAATTTAAAAAGAAGCAAACGTTAAGGATTTCAATAAGATCTAGCCGATCAGAGCAGGTTCCAATAAGTCTTATATTTAAAGACCATCGTATCATTAAACTTCTAACCCAAAAAAAGGGATATATACACTAAAATCCCTATATTTTCAAACATTTGACATGAAATTCATAATTTTTTAACATACTAGTTTTAGTTTACAATTTAACAAAAAAGTCTTACACTTTTTTTTTACAATGAAGTCTTAATTACCGGCTAACAGACAATAAATTATAATCATGTCAAAAACTGACGGTAGTTAGGATTTTACTAACTTTAAATAGAATTTAAGATTTTATTGTCAAATAGTTGAAAATATTAAGACTTTAGTGGATAGATTCCTACTTTATTCTAAGTGGCAAACATGGACAAGATCATGGATTCTACTTGTGTGCGTCAAGCATTTAAATTATATTGAATTAAATAAATTAGGGATACCTTTTTCAAACTTTATTAAGAACTAGGTTACTACCCGTAGGTACTACGAGTAATCAATGTTGGAACAGCCCCTACAACCTTTGAACAATAAGAAGAAAAGAGAACAGGTTCCCTGTTGTTGCTGCAGCACAAGAAAAGAAAATAAGAAGAAACAGATGGAGACTTTTGTTTATTCTGGACTCAACTACACTTTATTAATCAAAACAGCTGGCTATAAATAGCCTACAAACAATCACCGGGAATAAACAACCTAAAGCCTAAAAACTAGCCATTACTCCTAAAGAAAAGCACCTACAGTGACCAAGTATATCCACACGTTTTCTCTATATTTGAACTTGGTCAAAGCTATTTTATTCAAACATTAAACAAATAATCCATAAACTAACTATTTGACTCCTACCCATTATTCAAATCAGCCCATTATGTCAAGATTACCCAACACTCACCCTTTTAATCTTGACAGTAATCTGATTCCATAAAGGAGTGCTGGCTCATCATCATCTTGAATCAAATTAGCTTCTTCTTCTTTTATTTCTTTCTTAGGAGACTCAGCTGCATAATGTCCATATTCTTGATAATTATAGCATTTAATATGTCTCTTGTCTCGATAGGTACCTTGCTCCCTTCGATCTTCATAGCTTTGGAACCGACTATCTCGACCTCTACCACGACCTCTTCCTTGACCCCGACCTCTTCCTTGTCCAGATTGATCTTGATTGAAGTTACCACGTTTGGTTCTCTCTTCCCATTCTTCTTTTGACAATATAAGTTTGTTTTGATTTTGGTCATTATCATCTTCATCAAGAACCTTGATTCTCTCTTCATATGCCTTCAACCTTCCCACAGCTTCCTCAAGTGACATGTCCTCTATCTCGGAGTATTGCTCAATCGATGCAACAATCTGCAAAAACTTCTTAGGAACTGAATTTAGTAGTTTTCTTACCACTATCTCATCCTCCAAGCTAGACCCAAGACTCTTGAATTTGGATGCAATTTCACTAAGTTTCCCCGAAAACTCATCGATTGTGTCACCCTCTTTCATCTTCAACATCTCTAGCTCGGTTCTAAGTGTTTGCAGTCTCGCCTTTTGAACTCTTTCGGCTCCTAAATACTGCACACGAAGAGCTTCTCACACATCTTTTGCATCCTTATACTTAGCCACTTGAAGCAATATATCTTCAGGTAGAGTTTGAAACACAAATGCTCTTGCCATTAGATTTTTCTTTGCTTCCACCGCCCTTCCCGTTTCCGGATCAACCGCTTCCCATAAACCATATGCTTGTAGGATCGACTCCACCATAATCGACCAACTTGTATAGTTTGTAGCTGTTAACTTGGGGCATTGCAATGGGATACTTTGACTGCTCATGGATACAACCTGACTTGCACCACCGGGATTTGTTGCTGGCATCGTCCCTAACTCGATCCTTTCTTCTTGTAAAGAACCAACCACACAGATCACTCTCTTTCTTCTTGCACAGAACCAACCAACACTTGAGTTATTTCTGATATATATATATATATATATATATATATATATACTAGAAATCGGCCACCATTTGTTCTCACACACACTAGTGCCATTTCATGTGCCAAATACCTCTTTATATAGTGTGGTGGATTACGGTTACATCTATGCAAACCCTAATACCCATGATCTTTCATTTCCATAGGATCTATGGGTTAAAAACTCCATGGACTATCCATGCAAGCTTAGCCTATTCGAAATGAACTTTGGCCCATTATATATATATATATATATATATACACACACACACACACACACACACACACATAAGAGTTCATATTTAATTAGTTCCTTTTGATCACTAAATTAATTCCAAATTAATTATTGATCAATACTAATTAAATAATATGATTTCATATTAATATATTATAACTTATAATATATTAATAAATCATAAACATACTATTCTCAAAAGATTATCCATACACATTGTTTCGGTGAAGTGCAACCCAAATGGGCCATCCAGATCGGGTCAAGTACATACCAAATATAGTTACAGACTTAGACACCTTATCCAACAGTTTCTTGGCTTCCATTTGTATGTTTTTGGGATGCAATATATAAAACCTAGAAAAAGAACCAAAGACAAACCTGAAATAGCGGGGAAGGACGGAGGCGGAAGTGGGAAGATGGAATTTGAGGAATGGAAGAGGCCACGCAACTCGAAGCTCACTTCCATTTTCCCCCTTCTCTTATTTCGGAGTTATAAGTTACAGGTAGAATATGAATCACCACATAAACATCATCAGAAAAGAGAATTTGACATAGCATATTAAAATCACAATATAATCCAAATAGAAACCATACCTAGACGAAGAAGAGTGAAACAAATGGCAAACTTGCAATCGAATAAACCAACATCGGCTTGTACCTGACCGTGAAATAGACGATCGTCTCATCCAGGACGCCATGGCGCCGATGCAAATAATTCCTTCTTCGTCTTCCCCATCTTCTACAAAACCGTCGCGTAAACCAATAACTGTAATTTGGAATTAAAAAAAAAAAAACTCGACAATAAAGATAGAAAAATGTCTTATAACTTAATGGCAACGCAGTGGTTTGAGTAGGTTGTATTAAGATAAAGATAGAAATAGGGGCAAGGAAGCTAAGCCACTGCTCCTAAGGATCCACAACAGACCAAAAAAGGCGTTCTCCTTCTCTTCCTCACAGGTATCTCTATCTATCGATAATTCCCCAAATTTCAGTCTGTCACATGAGCTGTGGTGTTATGGTGAAGTGACTGACCTAAATCGAGAGATAAGGAAGAAACTAATAAATCGATAGTTTTGAGGCGGTAGGTCGGTAGATTAAAGTAACCTCGATGTTATCTGGAGCAAACCTATTCGACAGTTGAAGCGTGGTGGATTGAGAAGACACCACGTAACACATCTCTGATCGATGTATCCAATACCAAATCCTCCACCGTGGTTGATTGATTGATAGATTGAGGCTCTATATCGATCTATTGGTGATTGAAGTCGGTAGGTGGAACGGCAAGGGGAAATAGAGTGAAGGGCGGAAGGCAGAGAAGAATGAGAAGAAGAACAGGTACAAAAGAAACGGAGCAGGGCAAAAATCGACGAAGTCATCGTCGTTACATCTGGGTCTAGAAGTTCAATCAAGGAATGGAGTCCATCTACCTGAAAATGGAATAAAAGAGTGACAAATGAGGCGGTAGAGGAAAAGAGGTGGTGGGGAAGAGGGGAAGAAGGGATAGGAAAGAAGGAGCGAGAAACGAATCTGATTGGAAGCAGGGGAGGTAGAAGAGGGGATATACACGTGTCGAGGACACTAATCCTCCAGCCATTGACACTAATCCTCCAGCCATCGACCATAAAAGACCAGAATCTATAAAAATTCACAAAGGGAAAAAATTAAAGAAAACCCACTAAAGAAAAAAGAAAAAAAATCAGCCAATCATAATGTAGAACTGTTCACAAAGGGAAAAAAATCAACCAATCATAATGACTTAAAAGGTAATATATATTTTTGATTTGTATATATTTGGTCATTGAGTTTTTTTTCTGTTTATATTTTTCCTTTCAACTTGTTAAACTGTAGACATTCAGTTCTTATAACAGACTACTCCAAGTAAGCCGGAAAAAAAATGACTTAATAGGGTAATATATTTCTCACTTTGTACACATTTAGGCCTTAATATTTTTTTCACATTTAGTCTTTATTATTTTTTTTGTTGCAAAATAAGTCATTATTGTTTTGTATATATTCAATACTTAATACCTGTTTTTTTAGGTTTTTTCTCCCGACATTCTATATGCGATAATCATTAAAAAAGTGTTTAGAGCTATTGATACTTATAACCATTGGTCACCGCTCCCTTGGTTGTTTAGATCTTGTGGTTTGACAAAAGTCTTGTGTTCTGAACATCGTAACTTCTTCATACGATCTCGGATTTTAACGATGTTTATATGCACGTGTTGGTATATGAGTCTATTATAATTTCCATTTAGATTACTCCAGTTAAAAAATGATCTATTTTTACTTACTCTTTTATTAAAAAAAACGTTCATATATATATATATATATATATATATATATATATATATATATATATATATATATATATATATATATGGAAAAGTGAATATACATTTAAGGGTATATAAGCTTAGATACTCAAACTTACTATACTACGTCATTTTGTATCATACAGTACAATCTAATTGTTGAATGTTCTTATAATTTAACTTCTAACTTGATTTTACTTCCAAAATTTTTATAAATTAAACATTTATCTTCTTCTTACATAATTTTCATTTCCAACTACAATATATATAGCCTAGTAGGTGTTCGGGAAAAAAATGTGATATAAGACAAATATAATAGTGAAATTTCGAATATCTTGAAAGTAAATCAAGTTAATGTTGAAGTTTAAGAACAATATAATGAATATATCAAACAAAATGATGTATTATGGTGTGTTTGGGTACCTAATTTTATATACCCTTAAACGTATATTAACTTTTCCCATATATATATATATATATATATATATATATATATATATATATATATATATATATATATATATATATATATATATATATTCATAAAAAACGTATAGAATTTTTTAGTCTTTTATGTTGCTACTAACCATGTTTAAATGAAGGTAAGAGAGCATGGGACTAAATGTGTTACCAAACAATGAAATAGGAACCATCCATGACTAAATAAAAATACTAGGACCAAAAGTGTTCTTTTTACAAACCACAAGACCAAAAATGTAGAAAGTCGACATTGTAATAATCTTATTTTCCGTTACGCAGTAGAAAGTCGATATTGACATATTGTGCCATTGCGATAATATTCTTAAGAGATTATGCATTGTGATAATAATCTTATTTTCATTGTGATGATAATATATATATATATATATATATATATATATATATATATATATATATATATATATATATATATATATATATATATATATATATATATATATATACTAGCCGTCTACCCGCGCAAAGCGGCGGGGCACGTGAGTTCTTTCGGTGATATGTTTCCATTACAAAATTGTTATGTTAAAAAAAAGTACATGTTGAAGACAATATAATCAAACTATGGTGTTATTTGTTACATCATGCATCAAATAACCAATAAAAAGCAACCAGTCAAGACGACACAAAATATTAATCGTGCAATACTTCTTTATATACCACATTTGCTGTATAAACCCCATCACCTTTTGAATTTTCGTTAGGCTTTACTAATACTTTTGTATTGCAACGTGAAACCCCTCTGGACAATGCAACATAAAGTTGTCCATGCGAGAATACTGGTTCTGGAAGATAGATACCTACATATGGAATTGTTTGTCCCTGAGCTTTATTGATTGTCATTGCAAAGCACAATCGAATAGGAAACTGTTTCCTCATTAGAGGATCGATGGTTGCTACTAATTGCTTGTAACTGGTATTGGTTTCATATCGATGGATGTGGATTCGCATATGAAATCAATTGTGTTCGCATATATGAAATCAGTTCGCATATGACAACAATTGAGCTCGCATTTGGTTTTGTGGGTCAAAACAGTTCGCATAAGAAGTTCACGATTTGTTTGAGGTTAATTGATTTTGATTTCGCAAGCTTGGAGTCGGAGATCTGGATTGTGTTCGCATCTATAGAATACGAGGAGAATTTAATGGTGATATTCAGTTCGCATTTGGTGACACAAGTCCGTGGTTGATGATTTTTGGTTGGTTCGCATTTGAAATTAGTGGGTTTCGCATTTGGCTTCGTATCTGGGTTTCTGAAACAACTGAAATGCGAATATGAGACAACTGATTAATTTCTCAGTTAATGCGATGAAATGCGAATGAACTCAAAGACGGATGGATGCAAGATGCGAAGAATTTGAATGAAAATGCGAAGTTTTTAATGTATAAATGCGAATTGGGGAAGAAAGCTTAGAGTTTCGCATTTGGCACCTGATCTTTTCAAGAAATAATATAAGTGGTCCAACTTCGCAAAATGGGGTCATTTAATCAGAAAATCGATCATTCTTCAAATATGACATTTAATCAGAAAATCGATCTAAAAATGAGACATTTGGTGTTTATCGATTTTTCAGGGTCGAAGGGTTGTATGAAAAGCGAAGGCTGAGTAATTGAAAATTAGAGGATCGATGGTTGCTACTAATTGCTTGTAACTGGTATTGGTTTCATATCGATGGATGTGGATTCGCATATGAAATCAATTGTGTTCGCATCTATGAAATCAGTTCGCATATGACATCAATTGAGTTCGCATTTGGTTTTGTGGGTCAAAACAGTTCGCATAAGAAGTTCACGATTTGTTTGAGGTTAATTGATTTTGATTTCGCAAGCTTGGAGTCGGAGATCTGGATTGTGTTCGCATCTATGGAATGCGAGGAGAATTTAATGGTGATATTCAGTTCGCATTTGGTGACACAAGTACGTGGTTGATGATTTTTGGTTGGTTCGCATTTGAAATCAGTGGGTTTCGCATTTGGGTTCGTATCTGGGTTTCTCAAACAACTGAAATGCGAATATGAGACAACTGATTAATTTCTCAGTTAATGCGATGAAATGCGAATGAACTCAAAGACGGATGGATGCAAGATGCGAAGAATTTGAATGAAAATGCGAAGTTTTTAATGTATAAATGCGAATTGGGGAAGAAAGCTTAGAGTTTCGCATTTGGCACCTGATCTTTTCAAGAAATAATATAAGTGGTCCAACTTCGCAAAATGGGGTCATAAAAAGACAAGTGCAGAATTTTCATTTCGCATCCCTGTAGTCTTCGCAAAATGGAAAATTTTACCCAGTTTCGCATTTGGGGTAAATTTTTTTGAGAAATTGGAATATTTCAAACTTTTTTTCTTAAAGAAAACACATTGTCTTCGTCTAAGAGAGGGAGAAAAACGATTAGGGTTTATAAGGGAAATACTTCATGGCAGTGGGATTTATAGCAGGGTTTATAAGGTGGAGAGAACAAACACACGTCTGCTATGAGATATTTTAATCAGCTGCAAATGCAACATTTAAAGGATATTTGTTGAAGCGTATTAGGATGAAAAGGTTTTAAATTTTGAATGACCATGAAATTAGGATTTTGCTGAGAAATATAAGGAATCAAAACAAATTTAAAATTTAATATTATTTTATTAATGGTTGTTTGTAATATTAGCTTACTCGTTTGTACGTCTTAAAAAAATAATATTATTATATTCAATCTATTTATAGAAATAGTTAGATTTCTTTTATAAGTAGTAAAGATAAAGATATATATATATATATATATATATATATATATATATATATATATATATATATATATATATTGCAACCTCAGGTCCATATAGAACCTCTTCAAAGATCCCACATGTTGAGCCTAGGGCTCTGATACCAAATGTTGGAACAACCCCTACAACCTTTGAACAATAAGAAAAAAAGAGAACAGGTTCCTTATTGTTGCTGCAGCACACGAAAAGAAAATAAGAAGAAACAGATGGAGACTTTTGTTTATTCTGGACTCAACTACACTTTATTAATCAAAAGAGCTGGCTATAAATAGCCTACAAACAACCAACGGGAATAAACAACCTAAAGCCTAAAAACTAGCCATTACTCCTAAAGAAAAGCACCTACAGTGACCTAGTATATCCACACGTTTTCTCTATATTTGAACTTGATCAAAGCTATTTTATTCAAACATTAAACAAATAATCCATAAACTAACTATTTGACTCCTACCCATTATTCAAATCAGCCCATTATATCAAGATTACCCAACAATCAATTTCAATTCAATTTTAAAGAAGATTACTTGCTGATTTATCATTGATTATATTGACTTAAAAAAATCTCAAATAATTAACAATTTAGGATATGCAAATTTCTAGAAATTTGCAATATTATATTATGGAATTGAAATTAAATAAATGATGTTGATTGTTTATTTTTAGGGATTAATTTAAACTTAACATATTTAAAGATTACGATTGCTGGAAATTGATGGAAGTTAATATGTATACAGAATTAAATTAAATTAGGGCAAAATAGTCAATTAACTTTATAAAAATATTAGAGTCCCAAGTGTCCCTTATAAAAAGACAAAGACAGCCTCTTTTGTTAGAGAGTAGCTATCATTTCTTCCCTTTAGAGAGTAGATATCATTTCTTCCCTTTAGCTGTTTGAATAATTAACTTCAAAAAGAACTATGGTTTATTAATATAGTAAACCCCAGAATGCTTTCGGTTTTAGTTTGATTTAAGTTACATACGATACATACGTACATAAAGATTTCAAATTAATTAAACATTGAATCCTACGTAAATATTTGTGATTTCCTGCCGAAGACTGTCAATTTCGGTTTGAGCATGAATTCTTTCTTCAGCATGAAGTGAAGTTAAACATTTCTCTCTCGTTGATATCTTCCTCTCAATCGATTTTATCTGCATTTCAACAAATAAAACCCTTTTTTATCAATTACCAATGGTTATCCCATACAACATGATGATATTTTAATACTTATTATTATTATTATTTTTTAACAACTATGACATTTTAAGATGCCCCGACCTTTCTGTATGGCCACCTTAATAGTCCATGCTTACGGCAAATTTTCTTGATTACAGTTGGGCAAACGCGTATCTCCTTCGCAGCTACTTCTATCGGAATATGAAAGTAATCGACAAGATCTTTCATAGTAAGTTTTCCTGTCCGTTCCCTCTGCTCAAAAAGTTTAGAAACTAAAATACAAGCATGTATTATGGTAGTAATCGTGGAAAAAGAGATCCATTGATGATAAAAAAACCTGCATTGAAAGGGTTTTCTGGTTATTAAGTCTTCCTCTACTGGTCCCCACATCTGCTTGGTTAGTTTGCTGATCACCTGTTTAAGAAAAAAAAGTGTTAAATATCCTAAAACGTTCATCCATAAAGTTTGTTAGTTCGTTTATATTTAGGGTTTATTGCAATTAAAGAATGTGAAACGAAGCAAATGCATGGCTCACTGATTGAATTCATTTTGCTCATGCATGCATGGCTATACTCTGTTCTTGTTCTCTACCAAACCCTAAAACTCTTCAAAGTTAAGAATCTTGATGGTCGATATCAAAAATGTCAGCGTAAAAAAGTCGATATATAGTGTTGAATATGGAACCTAAATTTGGAATGAGATCATCCGTGTCTACATTGTGCTCCCAATCGAACCCAACACATACAGCTTCATAGAATGAAGAAAGCGGATCTTGTAACATTACATGACCCTTTGTTTTTCGCTCTTTGCAGTATTCCACGAGGAATTGTTTCACTCTACTTGTGGTTTCTTTGCAAAAACTGATCAAAAGATACACGATATCATTCAACAAGTAATGGAAGTTGTAGTAAAGTTAATGACACTTACTCGAACATTTTGTACTCATGGCCTTGGTTCGTTGTGTGATCAATACTGTACTTATCTAGAACAGCATGACAAATCAAACCAAGTCTTCCATGAACCTCAAGCTTCGTGATATCAACACCTAATCAGAAGTTAAAATTAGAATAAAAACTACGTGAATAAACCAGTGAAATTTAACCATGAAACACACATAAAGCAAACCATTAGTATGTATGATTTCTCTAAGAATATGACAGCAACTGCAAGTATATGGAGGCACTTGCAATGGCCAGGATGAAAGTTGAATCGGGTTTCCAAAATCATTTGTTCCGTTAGCGGTATTAACACCAATGTTTGTCTCATCACAAGCCCGAGATGGGTCCGTTTGGAAACCTTCTTCATGCGTCTCATTCCCAAGATTTAATGGATCGAAAGATGAATCATTGGGTTGAACGTTTTCAGAATCAATCACCGGTGACTGAAATGTTGCGGTGGTGATCGGAATTTCGTTTTGTTGCAAAGGGGTTAGTAATTCGGAGAAATTTGGTGGAGGGAAATCATCATTATCACACATGAGATAGTGTTCGAATGCTTGGAGATTGTGGTTCGATGGTTCGTTATGAGAAAGATTGGCATTTGATTGGGCCATCTGTTGGTGTTGGATCGTGGTGGATGCTTGGCGGCGCCTGGGGTGGGAACCACCAAGCGCCGCAGCAAAGGAACGACTATGAATTCTCAGGCGCCGGTGAAGGAGTCGGGAAAATGGAGACGGAAAGCTTATTGATTTGGAGTGTAGCGACAGGGAATGAAAAGAAAAGGCGGGAAAGATAAGGCAGTTAAATACCGTTATATGAAGTGCCTGGCTCTTGTTTCTTTTTCGTTTTTTACAAAAAATTTCATTTTCAGTCTAATTTTTAAGAAATAGAATTTATCGGATACATATTTTATTAATTCATTTACAAATTTGATGTAATGACGGTCAGGAATTTAGGCATTAGTGTTTGAGCTTTTATCTTTATCATCTTTTACTTGGGTCATGGCAATTTCGTTTAAGATAACATTTTGTAGTGGTGATCTTTCAATACCTAAGGATTTATTTAAAAAAAAAAAAAAAAAAAAAAAAAAAAAAAAAAAAAAAAATCTAAAGTGTTTTCCAAAATATAAAAAACTTTTATATTTGTTAAAAGAAAATATTTTTAATCAACTTTTTGATTTAGATCATAATTCGAGTGTCCTTGTTCCAAATGTTATTTATCGTGTGAGCTTCAACATTAAAATATGAAATAAGCATTATTTTAAGACACTATTAGATTGTTTTCAAAATAAATAGAAAGAAAAATAAATAGAAAGACTAGTATGTCCAACATTTAATGGCAAAATATGTAACACCACATTTAGCAGTATAAGTTATGTCCCTCTAATTAAATAATTTTTTTGAAATGTACAAATTAAAAAATAATAATTAAATTAAATATGAAATTAATAAACTAAATTATTGAAGTTAATTAAACAAGTTTAAATTAGTAAAAGACTAAAATTTTAAAAATGGTCCTTCGAGTTTGTTGAATATTACACTTTCAGAAAAAGTTTTCAGTTAGTATTAACTTTTCTTTATAGTTTCAATTTTTGTTCAATCGATCAACCCCAATCAAATCTAACTGTTGGTTAATTATCCCCCCCCCCCCTCTTTTGTTTTCTAGCTACGAAGCCATAGTTAAAGTATCATCCATCCATCCAGTGTCGGAGCTATTGTCTGAAATCATACAAACACAAGTTGTAATCAGGGTAAAAATTCCCTATTGGGAGTGTCTCACTCTCTCTCTCTTTCTCTCTCTTTCTCTCTCTCTCTCTCTGTATATATATATACACACACACACACATATATTGATGCTACATCGTCTCTAGCCACCTGCTCTAAGGATGTGCTTTTATGCCGGAGGGAATTTGTGATGTCACAACAGACAAGGCCGTTAGAGCCGCCCCAGGGACTGGGCCTCGGGAGCAGACTCCAACGATCAAGTTAGATCGATTTGATAGATGATATGGTATTGCTTCGCTTGAGAGAACTATTTTTGTACTGGTGGTGGTGTATACGGATGAAGGCGGAGGATGGCAGCTGAGCCACCCGTCCGGAGTCTAGTGTGGCGGCTGAGCCCACAGAAGAGTCCCCTTATATGGAGAAAGCACTATTTAATTTATAGGTGACAATTAGGTCAAGGGGAAGTAGGACATGCCTTATGCTAACCCAATTCATGCCCAGCTAGCAAGGAGCTAGGCAAGGCCGCCTAGGGGTCCCGGGCGAAGCTGGCTGGCGCACATCAGGCAAGGATGGCGAGCACACATTAGGAAATGTTGGCAAGGGAGTGCCAGACAAGGGGACACCAAGAGAGCCACAGGCAAGTCTGGCAAGGTTGTGCCAGAACGGGTCGATAGGAGAATCCCAGGCAAGGCTGGAAAGGGAGCGCTAGGAAAGGCTAATAAGAGAGTATCAGGCAAGGTTGGCAAGGGAGCGTCGAACAAGGCCGGCGCACCAGAGTTGTCTAGGCCATGCTAATGGACCTGATATCATCATATCACCCGAATCCGACGTTATTGGTATGCGGTCAATGACATTGGACTGTACTCAGTCATATAAATCGTGTGTTATCATTTCCCCCAAGTCCGATGTGATTGGATTGCTGACAATTGGATTGGACTACAAAAATCACTAATGCATTAAATAATAAAGAGAATGATCGAACCTCGCCCACGAGAGTCGTCGTGATGGGTAATGAGCCAAGCATAAGTTGGCTTAACGATCTTTTCTTATTAGGAGTATGACACAGTCAGTGAGATGCAACATAGTTATTGTTGTCATTATGCAGGGCAAGGCTGCTAATGATGTTATGCCGAGCGGGGCCGCTATGCGACAATGATGTTGATGAGGTGTCGAGCCAATGTAGCTAAGAAGCGTAAGCTCGCCATTCACTCCCTGAGACTGTTATTCAACGCAGTCGTTGTTATAGTCACGCAGAGATGAAATGTTACCGATAACCATCTACATAGCTTGCTTTATGTGAGCATTGATAACCATCCTGAAGGTGTTTTCTGCATGGCTATACATAGTTGGATTTCCCCTAGTCTGATGTGGGTACGTAGGTAGTCAAATCAGACTATGATGAATAAGGAAAGGTTGATATATAAATACATAATGATGTTATTGGAATAATATAAAGTAGCAAGACTCTTGTCTGAGATGTATGTTGTCAAACCGATAAGCTTTAAGGTTGTTGACCATATAATAGGTGACAGTGTAACATCCTGAAAATCAGGTAAAGCAATTTAACCCTTCCTTTTTGTCAAGTTGTCAAGATTAGTCCCTTGAGTGAGTTCTTGTAGCAAATGAGTACACTGAGCGTACTAGGGCGTACGCTGCGCGTACTCATGCGCTTAAGTTGGACGCGGACTCGCCTGGGTACACTGGGCGTAGCGGGCCCAGATGCAAACCCTAATATTTGGCTTGTGCACTATATAAGGGACGCTAAGGCTCATTTCTCAGCCTCCATATCAGAGAGTGAAACCCTAAGAGAGTCTTCCATCGTCCTTAGCTTGAGTGCGAGTGTTTTGGAGCTAAAAGTGCCTTGGTGTGTTAGTGAAGAAGAAGGAGAGGAGCTTGTGGAGGCTAGGGCTTGAAGTGCAAGTTTGGATCTGAGATCTTCAGAGGAAGGAGCTTTATCTAGAGGTATAAAGTTCAAAACTTTTGTAACACCGTAAATTTTAAGACAATTTTTCACATTTTAAAACCACATTTCCAAATACATTCATTACTAAAATCTCATTGTATCATGCCATTTTTCACAAAACATTTCCCAAGATTAAATGATAATAAACTTCGCGGGTGTGTGTACAGATCATGGCGGCGCCTTCCCGCGATCATCACCGGTACCTGAAACACATAACACATAACACTGTAAGCATAAAGCTTAGTGAGTTCCACATAACACATAACACATAGAATAATTCAGTGCAAAACATCACATAAATACTATACAATAACTCTGTCACATAACTCTAATTACCACTCAAGGTAAAGTATAGTGAGAAGACTCACCTCAGATGTCTCGGTAAATCCCTGACGCGGTAGCAGTATAGTCTAGCCTCCGCCTAATCACATAAAGTAAGATACGCTCATCAATATAACTCTCGAGACTAGACCCAACCTTCTCTTAGCATCCTCAGATGGGTAAAATACCATTTTACCCCTCTCTTGACTCAAAGACCCCATTGTTGACCAATCCCTAAAAGTGAACAAAGTCAACGGTCAAACTTTGACCTGCCTCATCGTGTGTACTTAGGCGACTCGGCAAGTCTACCCGTGTCCACTAACTCTCTAGTCTCGCTTGGCATGTCGAGTCCCTCCCCTTGCACGACGAGTCACACCTGGCACGAATCGTGGGGCCACACCGACTCAACTTGCCGAGTCTCAAGATCAACTCGGCGAGTTGCGCCCTGAACTCCAGTCCTCTTATCCCTCTCTGACTCACTGAGTTATTCCCCCAACTCGGCAAGTCTACCCACTGAGTGATTTACGGGAAACCCTAGACCTACTCGCCGAGTCTGCCCTTGGACTCGGCGAGTCCATGCCATGCACAAATTCAATTGACCTCCTGAGGTCAGATCTGTTCCTTTGATCCATAGATCTGACCTTCCCAAGCCTGATAAACACGTAAAGCTGGAATCTTGACACTCATGGGATGTCTAGGAGGTTTCACTTGGTGATTTAGCCCCAAAATAACATCCTAAGCTCAATACCTCCAAAGCTCAACATAAAGCAAGCTGAGATAAGCTCTTTAGAGAACTATAGGTCCAGATCCGAAGTCTCAAAGCGAATAGGGGCCATATTCTCACAATTTCTTCCATTAAAGGACATGAAAACCCTGCATATATGGATTCCTTCAACAAAACAGATAAAGTGGCGATATAGTACCTCAAAGATGAAGTCTTTTGCTCGAAATCCATAGATGCACCACCTCCTTGGTCTCCTCTAAGCTGGAAACACTTCCTTCTTGCAAGAATCAACCACAAAGATCAAGAAATGGCTCCTTTCCTCTCACAATCGCTCTAGCTCTTTTAGGGTTTCTCTCTGGGGTTTGGTAGCTGCAATTGATGGCCCTAAGGGCCTTTAAATAAGTCCCAAACCTGGGAAATTAGGATTTCATTGAACAGCGTGGACTCGCCGAGTCCAGTCATGAACCCGGATGAGAATCCGCGACCTTACTCGGCGAGTCTAAGCACCAACTCGCCGAGTCCCTTCAGATCCTCCAAAAATAAAAGAATAGAATAATATACCTGGGAATCCGAATGTTACAATTCTCCCCCGCTAGAATCAGACTTCGCCCTCGAAGTCTTACTCTGCAAATAAATCTGGATACTGCTCCCGCATTTCTTGCTCCAGCTCCCAAGTCAACTCTGACCCTTTCCGATGCTGCCACTGGACCTACACCAGAGGCACCTCCTTGTTCCTCAGAACCTTGATCTTCTGATCCCTGATCGCTACCGGTCTCTCAACATAGTTCAGGCTCACATCCACCTGAATATCCTTTAATGGTACCACTGCCGACTCGTCGGCTATACACTTTCTCAGCTGTGATACGTGGAAGGTGTCATGAATCTGACCCAACTCTGCAGGTAGCTCCAAACGGTAGGCTACCCTGCTTACTCTCACGATCACCCTGAAAGGTCCAATATATCGAGGCCCCAACATGCCCCTTTTCCTGAATCAGATCACTCTTTTCCAAGGAGAGACCTTCAAGAGCATGAAGTCGCCGACCTGAAACTCGAGCTCGGACCGGTGCCTATCCGCATAACTCTTCTGATGACTTTGGGCCGTCAGTAACCTCTGTCTGACCTGCTGAATCTACTCGGTTGTCTGAAGCACAATCTCGATACTACCCATCACACGTTACCCTACCTCTCCCCAGCAAATGGGGGTCCGACACCTCCTCCCATACAACAGCTCAAAGGGTGGCATACCAATGCTTGAATGATGGTTGTTGTTGTAGGAAAACTTTACCAAGGGCAAGTACGTGTCCCAACTCCCGCCGTAATCCAACACAAATGCTCGGAGCATGTCCTCGAGTGTCTGAATCGTCCGCTCACTCTGCCCGTCAGTCTATGGGTGGTATGCGGTATGAAAATGCAGCCTCGTACCCAATTCCTCATGAAATTTCTTCCAGAATCTAGAATTGAATCGCACATCTCGATCTGATACAATCGAGATCGGCACTCCATGTCGCGATACCACCTCTCTTACGTACACTTCTGCCAACCTCTTCGCGGAAGAGCTCTCACTGATAGCAAGGAAGTGAGCGCTCTTCGTCAACCTGTCCACAATCACCCAAATTGCATCGACACCTCTCGCAGTCCTCGACAATTTGGTTATGAAATCCATGGTAATCTGTTCCTTTTTCCACTCGAGAATCTCTAATGGCTGCAACTTACCATGTGGATGCTGGTGCTCGGCCTTAACCCTGCGACAAGTCAGGCATCTCTCTACAAACCATGCGACATCCCTCTTTATACAGGGCCACTAATACTCCCTCTTCAGGTCCAAATACATCTTAGTGGCCCCAGGATGTATCGAGAACTTCGATCGATGAGCCTCTTCCATCAAAATGGTATGCATCCCGCCCACAAACAGTACCCATATCCGACCCTGAAATGTCATAAGCCCCCAGCTATCGGTAACGAACTCCAATACCAACCCGACAACCCTCTCTCTCTCTCTTCTAGCTTTCTAGTCTCACGGCCTCAGCCTGGGCCCAACGAATGGTGTCCAACACCGAAGTCATCACTATCAATCTCAAACAAACATCCCGCATCGGGGCGCCCTCCGCCTTACGGCTCAGTGCATCGGCTACAACATTAGCCTTGCCCGGGTGGTACACGATCTCACAATCGTAATCCTTCACCACATCCAACCATCTCCTCTGGTGCATATTTAGGTTGGGCTAATCCATTAGATACTTCAGGCTCTTGTGGTCCGTGTATATGGTACTCTGAACCCCATACAGATAGTGACGCCAGATCTTGAGGGCGAACACTACCGCCCCCAACTCCAGATTGTGGGTGGGATACCTCATCTCATGAGGCTTCAGCTGCCTCGATACGTATGCTATTTACATGACCCCTCTGCATAAGCACCATTCCCAACCCCGATATCGACGCATCATAATACACTACGAAGTCCTCCATCCCCTCCGGAAGGGCTAACACCAGTGCTTCACATAGTCTCTGGCGAAGTGTCTCGAAGGAGGCCTACTGCTTTGGGCCCCATGAAAAAGCAACACCCTTCCGGGTCAACTTGGTTAGTGGCATGGCGATCTTGGAGAAATCCCTGATAAATCTCCGGTAATAACCAGCCAACCCTAGGAAACTCCTGATCTCGGTAGGTGACCTCCGCACCTCCCAACTCATCACTGCCTCAATCTTGCCCGGGTCGACCAATATCCCTTTCTGGTTAACGAGGTGCCCTAGGAACTTGACCTCTCGCAACCAGAAATCACACTTGGAGAATCTGGCATAAAGCCTCTCCGATCTCAGAACTCCGAGGATCTCCCTCAAATGCTCCTCATGCAGCTCTGGATCTCGAATACACCAATATGTCGTCGATGAACACGTTCACCGAGCGATCCAACATCGGCCTGCACACTCTGTTCATGAGATCCATGAACACCGCCGGTGCA
The DNA here is from genome assembly GCF_052625555.1 of Lactuca saligna. Taxonomy (NCBI): domain Eukaryota; kingdom Viridiplantae; phylum Streptophyta; class Magnoliopsida; order Asterales; family Asteraceae; genus Lactuca; species Lactuca saligna. The sequence continues at coordinate 77,380,951 of NC_136423.1, read as the reverse complement.
TTTGTGAGTCCGAAAGGCATCACCACGAACTCGTAATGCCCATAACAAGTCCTGAACGCTGTCTTCTGGATGTCCTCATGTCGCACCCTCACCTGATGATATCCAGACCTCAAATCGATCTTGGAGAACCAAGATGCTCCCTGCAACTGATCGAACAAATCATCGATCCTCGGCAACGGGTAACGGTTCTTGACCGTCAGCTTGTTCAACTCCCGGTAATCAATGCACATCCGGTGTGAACCATCCTTCTTCTTAACAAAAAGGATAGGTGCTCCCCATGGCGAACTGTTCGGCCGAATAAACCCCTTCCCCAGTAGTTCCAGAAGTTGTGAGGATAACTTCTGCATCTCTGGAGGCGCAAGGCGATAGGGCGCCTTGGCGATAGGTGGAGCCCCCGTAACCAAATCGATACCGAACTCAACCTGACTCTCGGGAGGCACACCCAGTAACTTTTCCGGAAATACATCCGGGAACTCATGCACTATCGGAACCTCATCTACTGACCTCGATCTCTCTGAATCAACCCTCGTATCCATCAACTACGCTACAAATCCCTTACAGCCCTGCTGTAGGCTCTGCCTCGCTCTAGCGGCTGAACAAAATGCCGGCCCAGAATGCGTACCCTCGCTTTACACTATAAGAACTCCCCCACTTGGGTCTCGCATGGTCACCAACTGTCTCTCGCAGTCGATAACCGCTCCAAATTTGCTTAACCAGTCCATGCCTACGATGACACAGACATCTCCCATCGCAATAAGAACTAGATCAATCGGAAACTCAATGCCAAAAATCTCGAGTACACACCCTCGGATCATCTTGGTGGCATACACCGCCCTCTCGTAAGCTATGGAAACTCTCAGAGGTCGACTCAACGCCTCTCGACTAATACAGGTGTGCTGACTAAAATCCAAAGATACAAAAGACCGACTCGCACCCGAGTCAAATAACACCAAGGCAAGTACAGAATTCACAAGAAAAGTACCTACGCATATCATAATATAAGCATGATCTCTCAACATAAAAGTAACTACATGAAATAATACATACCAGCCACGACTTCGGGCATTGCACGGATCTCTTCTGCAGTCAACTGAAAGTGTAACAGCCCGGAATTTCAGGTATTGTTTTAAAACTATTTTTGGGGACATTTTAGGAAGGGACTCGGCGAGTTGGTGCCTGACTCGCCGAGTAGGACCACAGGCTTGGTCGCGGATGCGCGACTGGACTCGACGAGTCCAGATATGGACTTGGCGAGTCGACGCTATTCAGCAGATGCCCTAGCCGTTTAGTTTGGAACGTATATAATGCCTCTTAGGCCGTCACTGTACGTTTTTTTGGCCGATTGTGAAGCACCTAGCATCTGTGGACGACTAGAGGAGAAGGGAAGGCTATTGGGGACCTTGAGGAGATTGTTAGGCAAGAAGAGGCAAGGTGTTGGTCAAAGGAAGATCAAGAGGATTGAGTTCTGAAGGTTGGGGACACAGAGATCACGTTTTTCAGGTAATACTCGGTCCATTTCTGTTGTTTTGGTGGTGAGCACGAATCTAGGGTTTATGAAACCCATTTAGTGATTAGATAGATTATAATGTTATTACCAAGCGTTTAAATCCCAGTAATAGCATGTTTAGAGGTCCAGGAAGTCCCATGTTTATATATTTCGGAACCATGCGGATTACAGGAGGCAGTTGATCGACTGCATGGCATGGACTCGCCGAGTCCAATGATCAGACTCGGCGAGTAGCTTGAAGATCCGCTGGGACTCGCCGAGTTGTTCTTCAGACTCGGCGAGTAGCTTGAAGGTTCACTGGGATTCGCCGAGTTGTTCTTCAGACTCGGCGAGTAGCTTGAAGGTTCACTGGGACTCGCCGAGTTGTTCTTTAGACTCGGCGAGTGGAGTCGGGGTGGCCCCGCGATTCTTCCACGAGGATCTCGTCGAGTCAGGAGAGATACTCGACGGGTAGAAAGGGGAACAACAGGGAAGTTGGGGAGGACGTCTAGACTCGCCGAGTCACCTTTGCACTCGACGAGTCCGGTCAAGCTGACCGTTGACCAGAGTTGACCTGCATGTAATTTCGTAGGGTCAGTTGTCTTGTGTGATAAGATTATTAATAAGGGTATATGGTATTATAGGGAGTCTGCAGATTGGCGGATCGAGTGCGAGTAGTTTCAAGAGTTTATAGCTTACATACTACGAGGTGAGTTTTCTCACTATACTTCACCCGTAAGGGTTTGACTGTGAGACCGGAAGGTCGTATATGATATGTGTTATTTATGCTATAAATAGAAAGATAAATGCTATGCATGATATGTATGTTTATACGGGCTGGAAGGCGATATATTATGTGACAGAAAGGTCAGGTATGATGTATGATGTATGTGCTATGTGTGTTATGTTATATGTATTATGTGTTGTGAATGCTATGGGCCGGAAGGCGATATGTTATGGGCCGGAAGGCGATTATGTTACGGGCCGGAAGGCAATGTATTGTGGACCGGAAGGTCAGGGCCTGGAAAGGCGTATGTGTGTAAGTCGTATACTGGGGAACTCACTAAGCATTTATGCTTACAAGTTGTATGTATGTGTTTCAGGTACTAGCGAGGACCGTGGGAAGGCGCCGGCGTGACGCGTACACACTGCCATTGTTGGAGATGTTGGGGATTCTTTTAATTGTATTTTGAAATGAAACTTGGAATAAATATTATTGTTGAATGAAATTGTTTTATTTTAAATGAAAAATTTATTTGAAAATTTGAGTTATTACAATTGGTATCAGAGCCTTGGTTTGAGGGATTCGGGTGTACCTTCGGGTGTAACTGAACTCAAACCGAGGATTTGAGGAAAAATCTTTTAAAAATAATAAAGACATAAAATTTTATAAATGGTAAAGCGGTAAACAAGAACGGAGCAGTGTGTACGATCAGCCAGCGCCCGAACGGTAAAGATCCCCAGAATACCTTACAATGTTATGTTATGCACTGAATTATGAATGGTTATGCATGCTAGAAGACTAGGTATACATGATAGGACTAGAATGGCCTGTTTTGTGATGCCTTAGTCTAGGGAGATTGCTTATATGAGATATTTGGTAGCGTGCAAGTAGATAGTGCATACCAGAGGTAGAGTACTCATTATTCGAGGTTTGGGGAGGAAGATTTGGGACGAATACTGATACGGTGTGGTCGGTAGTATTGGGCCCGTACTACCGAAGACACCGGGTCGGTGGAAGACCCAAGTAAGAATCCCTGGATATCGGAGACTGAGTAGGGTGCGTCATCGAGTACAATTGTACTTGGTGGAGTCTCTGATAATTTTATGTTGTATTTCAGAGACATCATGGTTATCACACGTAACGGAGCGAGTTCGAGCACTGTGAGTGACGAGGATATTCGTCAGATGATCCAGGAGGAGGTGGCTGCAGCGATCCGGGCCGGGATCCCGGAGATGTTTGGGTCTATTAAGACCACGCTGATGGAGACGTTTGAGGAGCGGTACGCCGCACTGACTGAGGCTGCAGCTGCTGCCGCTACCGCAGCCGTGGCTGCTGCCAGGCCGCATGGGGGCGATTCGTTGCTGTTCCGAGAATTCAACAACACGAAACCCCCTGAGTTCGATGGGACGCAGGATTCGATTGCAGCGATGAGGTGGATCGCCGACATTGAGGGGTGCTTCTATACTTGTTCATGCCCGGAGCACCTGAGGGTACGGTTCGCCTTGAACCAACTCCAACTGGGAGCGAAGAACCGGTGGAAGTTCGTGACGGCAAACTTCACTCTGGCGGAGATTACAGCGGTGACGTGGGAGAGGTTTACTGAGATGTTCAGGGACGAGTACGTTCCCCCGGTGGAGAGGGAGCGATTGATTCAGGAGTTCTTGACCCTTAAGCAGGGTACTGATTCCGTTGCAGTGGTCACGCGGAAGTTTCATGAGAGGGCGATGTTCTGCCCTGAGCTGGTATCTACAGAGCAGTCACGGATGAGTCGGTATTTGGGCGTTCTGAGGAGGGATATCCGGGAGTTTGTGTCAAACTCCACCTATCGTACTTTCACTGAGCTTCAGGCGAACGCCAGGAAGCGCGAGATCGAGTTGGAGACTCAGGCGAGGGAGGAGGCCGAGTCTCGGCAGGTGGATCGGCGGCCGGCAACCAAGCGGATCAAGTCCGCTGATTCGAGGATGGGAGGTCCGAAGGGTCGCACTTGCGCGAAGTGCGGCAAGGGTCATGAGGGGGCGTGCCGAGCTGGTGGTTGCTACAAGTGTGGCAAGGAGGGACACATTGCCAGGGATTGCCCTAAGGGGTTTATGGTTTGCTTTCACTGCAACCAGACAGGCCATCGGAAGGCCGAGTGCCCGCAGCTTCGTCAGGGAGCTACACCTACTACCAGGACTACTGAGACCCGACCGGCGAAGGTCGAGGCCCCGAGGGCTCGCGGGAGAGCCTTTCAGCTGACTGCGGAGGAGGTCCGCGCTGTGCCCGATGTTGTGGCAGGTACTTTTCTTGTGAACTCTATGCCTGCTTTAGTGTTATTTGATTCGGGTGCGAGTAGATCTTTTGTATCGTTAGCTTTTAGTCAGCATATCGGCATTAGTCGTGAGCCGTTAAGTCGGCCTTTGAGCGTTTCTATTGCGGCCGAGAGGGTGGTTTGTGCTACGGAGGTTCTTCGGGGATGCGTGCTAGAGATTTTCGGGGTTGCGTTCCCGATTGACCTAATTCCTATTGCGATGGGGGATGTCTGTGTCATTGTAGGCATGGACTGGTTGAGCCGATTCAGCGCCGTCATTGACTGCGAGCGTCAGCTGGTGACTATACGAGACCCTAGTGGGGGAGTTCTTACGGTATACGGCGAGGGTACCCATTCGGGATCAGCTTTTTGTTCGGCCGCTAGGGCGAGGCAATGCCTACAGCAGGGATGTAAAGGTTTTGTGGCGTATGTGATGGATACGTGGGAGACTTCCGAGAGACCGAAGACAGTGGAGGAGGTTCCAGTGGTGCGCGAGTTTCCAGATGTTTTTCCTGAGGATTTGCCGGGGGTACCTCCTGCGAGACAAATAGAGTTTGGTATCGATCTGGTTCCGGGGGCTGCGCCTATTGCGAAGGTGCCTTATCGTCTTGCACCTCCAGAGATGCAAGATTTGTCCTTGCAACTCCAGGAGTTGCTGGGAAAGGGATTTATTCGACCGAGTAGCTCGCCGTGGGGAGCACCGATTCTGTTCGTCAAGAAGAAGGATTGTTCACACCGGATGTGTATCGATTACCGGGAGTTGAACAAGGTGATGGTCAAGAACCGCTATCCATTACCGAGGATCGATGATTTATTCGATCAGTTGCAAGGGGCATCTTGGTTTTCCAAGATCGATTTGAGATCAGGGTACCATCAGGTAAGAGTGCGGGATGAGGACGTCCAGAAGACAGCATTTAGGACGCGGTATGGGCATTACGAGTTCGTGGTGATGCCTTTTGGGCTCACCAATGCCCCGGCAGTGTTCATGGACCTCATGAACAGGGTATGCAGGCCGATGCTGGATCGGTCCATGATTGTATTTATCGACGACATCCTGGTGTATTCGCGGTCTAGAGAGCAGCATGAGGGACATTTGAGGGAGGTCCTTGAGGTACTGAGGTCGGAGAAGCTATATGCAAAATTCTCCAAATGTGACTTCTGGTTGCGGGAGGTCCAATTTCTGGGACATGTTGTTAATCAGGCAGGGATATTGGTTGATCCGGCCAAGGTGGAAGCAGTGATGAGTTGGGAGGCACCGAAGTCACCTTCCGAGATCAGGAGTTTCCTTGGGTTGGCGGGGTACTATCGGAGGTTTATTAGGGACTTCTCCAAGATCGCGGTACCGCTCACCAGATTGACCCGGAAGGGTGTTACATTCTCATGGGGACCCGAGCAGCAGACTTCCTTCGAGACACTTCGTCAGAGACTGTGCGAAGCCCCGGTATTAGCTCTCCCGGAAGGGATGGAGGACTTTGTCGTATATTGCGATGCATCGATTTCGGGACTGGGTGCAGTGTTGATGCAGAGGGTCCATGTGATAGCTTATGCATCGAGGCAGCTGAAGCCTCACGAGGCGAGGTATCCCACGCATGACTTAGAGTTGGGGGCAGTAGTGTTCGCTCTCAAAATCTGGCGTCACTACCTGTACGGGGTTCGTTGTACTATATACACGGACCATAAGAGTTTGAAATATCTGATGGATCAACCCAACCTAAATATGTGTCAGAGGAGATGGTTGGACGTGGTTAAGGTTTATGACTGTGAGATCCTATACCACCCAGGCAAGGCTAATGTGGTAGCCGATGCATTGAGTCGTAGGGCGGAGAGCACTCCATTGCGGGACGTATGTCTAAGGTTGACGGTGATGACTCCGGTATTAGATGCTATTCGTGGGGCACATGCTGAGGTTGTGAGAATCGAGATGCAGAAGAAGGAGCGGGTCATCGGGTTAATTTCAGAGTTCGTTAAGGATGGACGAGGACTTCTGACGTTTCAGGGTCGGATTTGGGTACCATTCGTGGGCGGTACGCGTGCTACTTTGATGGAGGAGGCTCATAGATCGAAATTCTCGATCCATCCCGGTGCTACGAAGATGTATTTGGATTTGAGAAAGGAATATTGGTGGCCTTGCATGAAGAGAGACGTCGCTTGGTTCGTTGAGAGGTGTTTGACCTACCGTAGGGTTAAAGCCGAGCACCAGAGACCGCATGGTAAGTTGCAGCCCTTGGAGATTCCTGAGTGGAAGTGGGAACAGATTACGATGGATTTCATCACCAAATTGCCGAGAACTGCCAGAGGAGTCGATGCAATTTGGGTGATTGTGGATAGGTTGACAAAGAGTGCACACTTCCTTGCCATTAGCGAAAGTTCATCAGCAGAGAAGTTGGCGGAGTTATACGTGAGAGAGATAGTATCTCGGCATGGAGTGCCGATCTCGATTGTTTCGGACCGCGATGTATGTTTCACTTCCAGGTTCTGGAAGAAATTCCATGAGGAGCTGGGTACTAAACTGCATTTTAGTACCGCATACCATCCCCAGACAGACGGTCAGAGCGAGCGGACGATTCAGACATTGGAAGATATGCTTAGAGCGTGTGTGTTAGACTTTGGGGGTAGCTGGGATGCGCATTTGCCTTTGGCTGAGTTTTCCTACAACAACAGCCATCATTCGAGCATTGGTATGCCACCTTTTGAGTTGTTGTATGGTAGGAGATGTCGGACTCCCATTTGCTGGGGAGAGGTGGGACAGAGAGTGATGGGCAGTACAGAGATCGTACTTCAGACGACCGAGCAGATTCAGCAGGTTAGGCAGAGGTTATTGACCGCCCAGAGTCGACAGAAGAGTTATGCGGACAGACGCCGGTCCGAGCTGGAATTCCAGGTTGGTGATTTCGTTCTCCTGAAGGTTTCTCCCTGGAAGGGAGTGATCCAGTTCAGAAAGAGGGGCAAATTAGGGCCCCGGTTCATAGGTCCATTTCGGGTAATTGCAAGAGTAGGTTGGGTAGCTTATCGGCTAGAGTTGCCAGCAAAGTTGGGACAGCTTCATAATACCTTTCACGTTTCACAGTTGAGGAAGTGTATAGCCGATGAATCGGCAGTGGTTCCGTTAGAGGATATTCAGGTGGATACAAGCCTGAATTACGCCGAGAGACCAGTAGCTATCAGGGATCGGAAGATCAAGGTTCTGCGGAACAAGGAGATACCTCTGGTGTTGGTTCAGTGGCAACATCGGAAGGGATCGGAGATGACTTGGGAGCCGGAGCGTGAAATGCGGGAGCAACATCCGGAGTTATTCGCAGAGTGAGACTTCGAGGGCGAAGTCTAGTTCTAGTGGGGGAGAGTTGTAACAGCCCGGAATTTCAGGTATTGTTTTAAAACTATTTTTGGGGACATTTTAGGAAGGGACTCGGCGAGTTGGTGCCTGACTCGCCGAGTAGGACCATAGGCTTGGTCGCGGATGCGCGACTGGACTCGACGAGTCCAGATATGGACTCGGCGAGTCGACACTGTTCAGCAGAAACCCTAGCCATTTAGTTTGGAACGTATATAATGCCTCTTAGGCCGTCACTGTACGTTTTTTTGGCCGATTGTGAAGCACCTAGCATCTGTGGACGACTAGAGGAGAAGGGAAGGCTATTGGGGACCTTGAGGAGATTGTTAGGCAAGAAGAGGCAAGGTGTTGGTCAAAGGAAGATCAAGAGGATTGAGTTCTGAAGGTTGGGGACACAGAGATCACGTTTTTCAGGTAATACTCGGTCCATTTCTGTTGTTTTGGTGGTGAGCACGAATCTAGGGTTTATGAAACCCATTTAGTGATTAGATAGATTATAATGTTGTTACCAAGCGTTTAAATCCCAGTAATAGCATGTTTAGAGGTCCAGGAAGTCCCATGTTTATATATTTCGGAACCATGCGGATTACAGGAGGCAGTTGATCGACTGCATGGCATGGACTCGCCGAGTCCAATGATCAGACTCGGCGAGTAGCTTGAAGATCCGCTGGGACTCGCCAAGTTGTTCTTCAGACTCGGCGAGTAGCTTGAAGGTTCACTGGGATTCGCCGAGTTGTTCTTCAGACTCGGCGAGTAGCTTGAAGGTTCACTGGGACTCGCCGAGTTGTTCTTTAGACTCGGCGAGTGGAGTCGGGGTGGCCCCGCGATTCTTCCACGAGGATCTCGTCGAGTCAGGAGAGATACTCGACGGGTAGAAAGGGGAACAACAGGGAAGTTGGGGAGGACGTCTAGACTCGCCGAGTCGCCTTTGCACTCGACGAGTCCGGTCAAGCTGACCGTTGACCAGAGTTGACCTGCATGTAATTTCGTAGGGTCAGTTGTCTTGTGTGATAAGATTATTAATAAGGGTATATGGTATTATAGGGAGTCTGCAGATTGGCGGATCGAGTGCGAGTAGTTTCAAGAGTTTATAACTTACATACTACGAGGTGAGTTTTCTCACTATACTTCACCCGGAAGGGTTTGACTGTGAGACCGGAAGGTCGTATATGATATGTGTTATTTATGCTATAAATAGAAAGATAGATGGTATGCATGATATGTATGTTTATACGGGCCGGAAGGCGATATATTATGTGACAGAAAGGTCAGGTATGATGTATGTGCTATGTGTGTTATGTTATATGTATTATGTGTTGTGAATGCTATGGGCCGGAAGGCAATATGATACGGGCCGGAAGGCGATATGTTATGGGCCGGAAGGCGATTATGTTACGGGTCGGAAGGCAATGTATTGTGGACCAGAAGGTCAGGGCCTGGAAAGGCGTATGTGTGTAAGTCGTATACTGGGGAACTCACTAAGCATTTATGCTTACAAGTTGTATGTATGTGTTTCAGGTACTAGCGAGGACCGTGGGAAGGCGCCGGCGTGACGCGTACACACTGCCATTGTTGGAGATCTTGGGGATTCTTTTAATTGTATTTTGAAATGAAACTTGGAATAAATATTATTGTTGAATGAAATTGTTTTATTTTAAATGAAAAATTTATTTGAAAATTTGAGTTATTACAGAAAGGCTCTCCCTCGTGCCTTCGGTACCTCAGCCTTCACTAGCTGGCTCTCCGTAGCTCTGATAGCAGCAAGGGCAGATCCTTGAGGTGCTCCCTGAGCTGTCCCTCGTAACTATGGACACTCTGCCTTCCGGTGTCCTGTCTGGTTGCAGTGAAAGCATACTGCAAACCCCTTGGGGCAATCCTTGGCCATATGCCACTCATTGCTACATTTGTAGCAGGACCCCGCTCTGCACACCCCATCGTGGCTCTTTCCACACTTGCCGCAAGTGCGGCCCTTCTAACTCCCAGATCTTGAATCACCGGGCTTGGCCCGCTAGGCTGCTGGCTGAGACTGTGTCGGTCACCGATCCCTCCCCTAAGACTCAGCCTCCTCCCTAGCCTGAGTCTTCATCTCTATCTCCCTCTTCGGGTATTTTCCTGAAGCTCAGAAAATGTCCGGTACGTTGAGTTCGCCACGAACTCCCGTATATCCCTCCTCAAAATGCTCAGATATCGGCTCATACGTGCCTGCTCGGAGGACACGTGCTCTGGGCAGAACATCGCCCGCTCATGAAACATCCTTGTAATCACTGTAACAGACTCGGTACCCTGCTTGGGGTTAGAAACTCCTAGGCCAAACACTCCCTCTCCACCTGGGGAATGTACTCATCTCGGAACATAGCAGTGAACCTCTCCTTCGCTCCCAAGCGAAGCTGGTTTCAATGCGAACCGGACTCTCAAATGCTCTGGAGATGAGCAGGTGAAAAAACACCCAACAATGTCTGAAATACACCTCATCGCTGCAATCGGGTCCTGGGTCCCATCAAACTCCGATGGTTTTGTGTTGCTGAACTCCCGGAACAGCAACGCATCACCACCCTGCGGTCTAGCCGCAGCTACAGCTGCAGTGGCCGCAACAACAGCAGCATCAGAAGGAGCAGCATATCTCTCGTCGAATGTCTCTATCAGGGTGGTCTTGATAGACCCGAACATCTCTGGAATCTCATCGTGGATGGCAACAGCCACCTCATCATGAATCATCTGGCGGAGCTCCTCGTCGTTCACACCCCTTCCACAGGTCCCTGGTCTGTGGTGTGTCCCTACCATGATGCCTCTCTGAAATACAACATAATATATCAGTAATTCTCTTGGGTATACACATAATCGATATCCCAATCCTACTTGATCTCTGGTACCCTAAGGATTCTTACTTGGGTTGCGCACTGACCCGGTGCCTTCGGTAGTACGGGTCCAATACTACCGTCCACACCGCATTAGCATTCATCCCAAGTCCTCCTCCCAGAGTCCCAAATCCCAGGTACTCTACTCTCTCTACTTATATGCTACTTGCTAGCTGATCTCTCATAAGCTCCTCGCTGCTATCTAAACACTGTCAAGCATCCCTAGCAGCAAAACTCCTAGACTAAGGCATCATATATATCAGGCGACTCTAGTCCTAATAAGGATACCTAGTCCACTCTAGCATGAATAGTATAACTCATCATATAACATAACATAATATATCTCGTAACACTTATTACAAGGATATTTTGGGAAATCACCGTTCGGGCGCTGGCTGATCGTACACACGGCTCTGCTCTGTTTGTCTCAGAACTCTTTTTACTCTTTTAAAAAGTTTACTTTTATTATCAAAAATTTTCCTCAAATCCTCAGTTTGAGTTCAGATACGCCCGAAGATGCATCCGAATCCCTCAAACCAAGGCTATGATACCAACTTGTAACACCATAAATTTTAAGACAAATTTTCACATTTTAAAACCACATTTCCAAACACATTCATTAACAAAATCTCATTGTATCATATCATTGTTCACAAAACATTTCCCAAGATCAAATAATAATAAACTCCGCAGGTGTGTGTACAGATCATGTCGGTGCCTTCCCGCGATCATCACCTGTACCTGAAACACATAACACATAACATTGTAAGCATAAAGCTTAGTGAGTTCCCCAAAATACCACACATAATCCATACTAGCCACTCGAGGCTATAACTCTGTGGCTCTTGGGCCCTAACTCTGTGGACCCTCTAGTCCTAGCTCTATGAACCTTCCGGTTCTGACTCTGATATACTCTGATATACACATGCCATAAATCACATAGAATAATTTAGTGCAAAACATCACATAAATACTATACAATAACTCTGTCACATAACTCTAATTACCACTCAAGGTAAAGTATAGTGAGAAGACTCACCTCAGATGTCTCGGTAAATCCCTGACTCGGTAGCAGTATAGTCTAGCCTCCGCCTAATCACATAAAGTAAGATACGTTCATCAATATAACTCTCGAGACTAGACCCAACCTTCTCTTAGCATCCTCAGATGGATAAAATACCATTTTAACCCTCTCTTGACTCAAAGACCCCATTGTTGACCAATCCCTAAAAGTCAACAAAGTCAAAGGTCAAACTTTGACCTGCCTCGTCGTGTGTACTCAGGCGACTCGGTAGGTCTACCTGTGTCCACTAACTCTCTAGTCTCGCTTGGCATGTTGAGTCCCTCCCCTTGCACGACGAGTCACACCTGGCACGAATCGTGGGGCCACACCGACTCAACTCGCCGAGTCTCAAGAGCAACTCGATGAGTTCCGCCCTGAAATCCAGTCCTCTTATCCCTCTCTGACTCACTGAGTTATTCCCGCAACTCGACAAGTCTACCTACTGAGTGATTTACGGGAAACCCTAGCCCTACTCGCAGAGTCTGCCCTTGGACTTGGCGAGTCCATGCCATGCAAAAATTCAAATGACCTCCTGAGGTCAGATTTGTTCCTTTGATCCATAGATCTGACCTTTCCAAGCCTGATAAACACGTAAAGCTCGAATCTTGACACTCATGGGACGTCTAGGAGGTTTCACTTGGTGATTTAGCCCCAAAAATAACATCCTAAGCTCAATACCTCCAAAGCTCAACATAAAGCAAGCTGAGATAAGCTCTTTAGAGCACTATGGGTCCAGATCCGAAGTCTCAAAGAGAATAGGGGCCATATTCTCACAATTTCTTCCATTAAAGGACATGAAAACCCTACATCTATGGATTCCTTCAACAAAACAAATAAAGTGGCGATATAGTACCTCAAAGATGAAGTCTTTTGCTCGAAATCCACAGACGCACCACCTCCTTGGTCTCCTCTAAGCTAGAAACACTTCCTTCTTGCAAGAATCAACCACAAAGATCAAGAAATGGCTACTTTCCTCTCACAATCGTTCTAGCTCTTTTAGGGTTTCTCTCTGGGATTTGGTAGCCGTAATTGACGGCCCTAAGGGCCTTTAAATAGGTCCCAAACCTGGGAAATTAGGGTTTCATTAAACATCTTGGACTCGCCGAGTCTACTCATGGACTCACCGAGTCCACTCATGAACCCGGATGAGAATCTGCGACCCTACTCGATGAGTCTAAGCACCAACTCCCCGAGTCCCTTCACATCCTGCAAAAATAAAATAATGGAATAATATACCTGGGAATCCGGATGTTACAACTTTCCTCTTTATTTGGTTTGATGTTGCATGGACCATTTCTAGGGTTAAAAGTCCCAAAGGTGGAGACTTTATGAGTGTAATGGACTCCATGGACCTAGATCTATCCCATTTCAGTGATATTTGTGTTGTAGATCCATAAAAATCCCAACTTGGTTGTTGTTATGGGGTCATGCTTGAGTTATGAGCTTTCTAGGGTTGGGAATGGAATGTGATGAGTGTTAGTGACTTGTCCAACCATGCAAAGGCTTAAAGTAACCAACTTTATGGATTAAGAGGCTTTGGGATGGTCAGATCTGAAAGTTGGACGTGTGTCTTAACTTTTTAAGACCCTAAAAGCTAGAGAGTTTGAAACTGGGAGTTACGCGGGGCGTAATCCCAGTACGTGCGGCTTAAGGGGTCGCGTACCCCGTTTATGTGAGGACATCGGGTACGCCCAACGTACATGTTTGGTACGCACAGCGTAACCCAGAGAGTTGACTTTTGTTGACTTTTAGGGTTTGGTCAACTTTAGGGCCTTTGAGCCATGGGAGGGTAAAATGGTCTTTTACCATTCTGAGAGTACTAATAGAAGAAATAGTCTAGCCTTGAGAGATGTATTGATTAAGAGTGTTTATTTCATATGATTAGGCGGAGGCTATGTGATTTATGTTGTGTATGTTCCAGAGTTTACAGAGTTAGAATCGGTAGGTTCACAGAGTTAGGACCAGAGGGTCCACAGATTTATAGCCTCGAGTGGCTAATATGTGTTATATGTGGTATCTTGGGGAACTCACTAAGCATTTATGCTTACAGTGTTGTGTTATGTGTTTCAGATACCAGTGAGGATCGCGGGAAGGCGCCGACATGATCAGTACACACATGAGGAGTTTTTATGCATTATTATCTTGGGTTGTGTTTCTATGGCTGATATGTGTTACAATGACATTTCTATAATATTTATGAATGAAAGTATGTTTTTGAAAATGTAAAAATTGTTTGAAAATTTTGGGTGTTACAAGTTGGTATCAGAGCCTTGGTTTGAGGGACTCGGGTGCACCTTCGGGCGTATCTGAACTCAAACTGAGGATTTGAGAGATTTGCAAATAAAATTCACAAAATTTTCTCAAGGAGTAAAACGTTTTTTTAAGAGCAGAGCAGAGCAGTGTGTACGATTAGTTAGGGCCCGAACAGTGATTTCCCAAAATACCCTTACATTATGAGTTATGAGATATGTTATGATATGATATGCATGCTAGAATAAGCTAGGTATTCTTATTAGGACTAGAGTGGCCTGATTTGTGATGCCTTAGCCTAGGGGTTTTGCTAAGAGATGCTTAAGAGCGAGTAGATAGCAGCGAGGAGCTATGAGAGATACGCTAGAGAGTAGAGTACTTTGGATTTGGGATCCTAGGAGGAGGACTTAGGATGAATACTGATGCGGTGTGGACGGTAGTATTGGGCCCGTACTACTGAAGACATCGGAGCAGTGCACAGCCCAAGTAAGAATCCTTGGGGTACCAGGGAACGAGTAGGGTCGAGTTATCGAGTGCGAGTATGTTCGAGCAAGTCTCTGATATGTTTTATGTTGTATTTCAGAGACATCATGGTTGGGACACACCACAGACTAGGGACCAGCAAGGTGAGCGATGAGGAGCTCCGCTAGATGATCCATGAGGAGCTTGCGGCTATCAGTGCAGAGATTCCAGAGATGTTTGGGTCTATCAAGACCACTCTGATTGAGACTTTCGATGAGAGATACACGGCGGTTACTGAGACTGCAGCCGCTACAGCTACCGCAGCTGTTGCTGCTGCCAGACCTCAGGGTGGCGATTTGTTGCTGTTCTGGGAGTTCAGCAACACGAAGCCACCAAAGCTTGATGGGACACAGGATCCAATTGCTGTGATGAGATGAGTTTCTGATATTGAGGGATTCTTCTATACGTGTTCATGTCCAGAGCACCGAGGGTGCGGTTCGCGCTGAACCAGCTTCGCTTGGGAGCCAAGGACTGGTGGAAGTTTGTGACGGCGCACTTTTCGTCTGCTGGGCTTGCCGCAGTGACCTGGGAGAGATTCACCACTATGTTTCATGATGAGTACGTTCCCTCGGTGGAGAGGTAACGTTTGGCCCAGGAGTTTCTGACCCTCAAGTAGGGTACTGAGTCTGTTATTGTGATCACCAGGATGTTCCATGAGAGGGCGATGTTCTGTCCTGAGCACGTGTCTACCGAGCAGGCATGTATGAGTCGGTATTTGAGTATTCTGAGGAGGGACATACGAGAGTTCGTGGTGAACTCGTCATACTGAACATTTTCCAAGCTTCAGGCAAATGCTCGGAAGAGGGAGATAGAGTTGGAGACTCAGGTTAGGGAGGAGGCGGAGTCTCAGGGGAGGGATCGGTGACCGGCTCAGTCCCAATCGGTAGCCAAGCGAGCCAAGCCCGCCGATTCGAGATCAGGGAACCAGAAGGGCCGTCCTTGTGGCAAGTGTGACAAGGGTCATGAGGGAGTGTTTAGAGAAGGGTCTTGCTATAAGTGTGGCAATGAGGGGCATGTGGCCAAGGATTGCCCGAAGGGATTTGCAGTCTGTTTTCACTGCAACCAAATCGGACACCGGAAGGCCGAGTGTCCGCAGCTGTAGGGATCTGTCCATGCTACTGTTCAAGCTACCGAGAGCCGGCCGGTGAAGGCCGAGGCACCGAAGGAACGAGGGAGAGCTTTCCAGTTAACCGCGGAGGAGGTCCACGCGACACCCGATGCTGTGGCTGCTACGTATTCTTTCACGTATTTACTATGATGTTTGAGATATGGTGTTTATATTATGTTATGCGTGGGTTCTTTCCTTATGTGTTCTGTACCTGCTTTGGTGTTATTTGACTCGGGTGCGAGTCGGTCTTTTGTGTCATTAGCCTTTAGTCAGCACATCAGTATTCGTCAAGAGGCATTGAGTCGACCTTTGCGAGTTTCCATAGCTAATGAGAGAGCAGTGTATGCCACAGATGTGATTCGAGGATGTGTACTCGAGATCTTCGGCGTTGAATTTCTGATTGATTCGGTCCCGATTGCTATGGGAGATGTATGTGTCATTGTGGGCATGGACTGGTTGAGTAGATTTAGAGCAATTATCGACTACGAGCGACAACTGGTGACTATACGAGACCCTAGTGGGGGAGTTCTTACGGTTTATGGCGAGGGTACCAGTTCTGGGTCAGCATTTTGTTCAGCTGCAAGAGCTAGGCAGAGTCTACAGCAGGGCTGTAGTGGGTTTATGGCTTATGTGGTGGGTACGAGAGTAGGTGCAGAGAGACCGAGGTCGGTCGATGAGGTCCCGATAGTGCGTGAGTTCCTGGATGTTTTCCCCGAGGAGTTGTCGGGTGTGCCTCCCGAGAGGCAGGTGGAGTTCCATATTGATTTGGTTCTGGGGGCAGCGCCTATCGCCAAGGCACCCTATCGACTTGCACCTCTAGAGATGTAGGAGTTATCCTCGCAGCTTTAGGAGCTGTTGGGAAATGGGTTTATACGGCCGAGTAGCTCGCCGTGGGGAGCGCCGATCCTGTTTGTCAAGAAAAAGGATGGTTCACACCGGATGTGCATTGATTAACGGGAGTTGGACAAGCTGACGGTTAAGAACCGTTACCCCTTACCGAGGATCGACGATTTGTTCGATCAGTTGGAGGGAGCGTCTTGGTTCTCCAAGATTGATTTGAGGTATGGATATCATCAGATGAGGGTGCATGATGAGGATATCTAGAAGACAACTTTCAGGACTCGTTATGGGCATTACGAGTTCGTGGTGATGCCTTTAGGGCTCACCAATGCACCGGTGGCATTCATGAACCTCATGAACAGGGTGTGCAAGTCGATGTTGGATCGTTCGGTAATCGTGTTAATTGATGATATATTGGTGTATTCGAGATCCAGAGAGCAGCATGAGGAGCATTTGAGGGAGATTATACGAAGCCCCGGTATTGGCCCTTCTGGAGGGAATGGAAAACTTTGTGGTATATTGTGACACGTTGATATCAGGACTGGGTGCGATGCTGATGTAGAGTGGGCATGTGATAGCATTCGCATCGAGGCAGCTGAAGCCTCATGAGACGAGGTATCCTACCCACGATCTGGAGTTAGGGGCTGTAGTGTTCGCCCTCAACATTTGGCGTCACTATTTATATGGGGTTCGATGTACTATATATACGGACCACAAGAGCTTGAAGCATCTGATGGATCTGTCCAACCTGAACATGCGTCAGAAGAGATGGTTGGACGTGGTAAAGGATTATGAGTGTGAGATCCTGTACCACCCGGGCAAGGCTAACGTGGTAGCCAATGCCTTGAGTCGTAGGGTAGAGGGTGCCCCATTGCGAGATGTTTGCTTGACGATGACAGTTATGACTCCAGTGTTGGACACCATTCGGGAGGCCCAGGTAGAGGCCATGAGACCCGAGAACCACAAGCGAGAGCGGGTGATCGGACAGATATCTGAGTTCATTGCTGATAGCCGGGGGCTTATGACCTTCCAGGGCCAGATTTGGGTGCCATTTGAGGGCGGGGCACATGCCATTTTGATGGAGGAGGCACACAGGTCGAGGTTTTTGATCCATCTCGGGGCCACTAAGATGTATTTGGACCTGAAAAGAGACTAATGGTGGCCCTGTATGAAGAGGGACATGGCGTGGTTTGTAGAGAGGTGCTTGACCTATCGTAGGGTTAAGGTCGAGCACCAGTGTCCACATGGCAAGTTGCAGCCACTTGAGGTTCCCCAGTGGAAGTGGGAACAGATTTCCATGGATTTTATCACCAAATTGCCGAGGACTGCGAGAGGCGTCGACGCAATTTGGGTGATCGTCGACCGGCTAACAAAGAGCGCTCATTTTCTTGCTATCAGTGAGAGCTCTTCCGCAGAGAAGCTGGCAGAGGTGTATGTGAGGGAGGTGGTATCGCGACATGGTGTACCGATCTCGATTGTGTGAGATCGAGATGTGCATTTCACTTCTAGTTTCTGGAAGAAGTTCCATGAGGAGTTGGGTACTAGGATGCATTTCAGTACCGCTTACCACCCAAAGACGGACGCACAGAGTGAGTGGATAATTCAGACGCTCGAGGACATGCTTCAGGAATGTGTATTGGATTTCGGAGGGAGTTAGGACACGTATCTGCCTTTGGCTAATTTTTCTTATAACAACAGCCAGCATTCGAGCATTGGTATGCCTCCCTTTGAGTCGTTGTATGGGAGGAGGTGCCAGACTCCCATCCATTGGGGAGAGGTAGGGTAGCGAGTGATGGGAAGCACCAAGATAGTGCCTCAGATTGTCGAGTAGATTCAGTAGGTTAGGGAGAGGTTGCTGACGGCCCAAAGTCACCAGAAGAGTTACGGGGATAGAAGAAGATCCGAGCTCGAGTTTCAGGTTGGAGATCTTGTACTCCTGAAAGTGTCTCCTTGGAAGGGAGTGATTCGATTCAGGAAAAGGGCAAGTTGGGGCCCCGGTACATTGGACAGTTTAGGTGATCACGAGGGTAGGCAGGGTAGCATGTCGTTTGGAGCTACCTGCAGAGCTGATCCAGATCCATGATACCTTCCACGTGTCTCAGCTGAGGAAGTGTATAGCCGACGAGTCGGCAGTGGTACCGTTGGAGGATATCCAGGTGGATGCGAGTCTGAATTATGTTGTGAGACCGATCGCGATTTTGGACCGGAAGGTCAAGGTTCTATGAAACAAGGAGGTGCCTCTGGTTCAAGTCCAGTAGCAGCATCAGAAGGGGTCCGAGCTGACTTGGGAGCCGGAGTCAGAGATGCGGGAGTAGCATACAGAATTGTTTTCGGCATGAGACTTCGAGGGCGAAGTCTGGTTCTAGTGGGGGAGAATTTTAACATCCCGAAATTCAGGTAAAGCAATTTAACCCTTCCTTTTGTCAATTTGTCAAGATTAGTCCCTCGAGTGAGTTTTTGTAACAAATGAATACGTTGAGCGTACTAGGGCGTATGCTGTGCGTACTCATGTGCTTATGTTGGACGCGGACTCGCCTGGGTATGTTGGGCGTACCCAGGGTTACGCTGGGTGTAGCGGGCCTAGATGCAAACCCTAATATTTGGCTTGTGCACTATATAAGGGATGCTAAGGCTCATTTCTCAGCCTCCATATCAGAGAGTGAAACCCTAAGAGATCCTTCCATTGTCCTTAGCTTGAGTGTGAGTGTTTTGGAGCTAAAAGTGCCTTGGTGTGTTAGTGAAGAAGAAGGAGAGGAACTTGTGGAGGCTAGGGCTTGAAGTGCAAGTTTGGATCTGAGATCTTTAGAGAAAGGAGCTTCATCTAGAGGTATAAAGATCAAAACTTTCCTCTTTATTTGGTTTGATGTTGCATGGACCATTTCTAGGGTTAAAAGTCCCAAAGGTGGAAACTTTATGAGTGTAATGGACTCCATGTACCTAGACCTGTCCCATTTCAGTGATATTTGTGTTGTAGATCCATAAAAATCCCAACTTGGTCGTTCTTATGGGGTCATGATTGAGTTATGAGCTTTCTAGGGTTGGGAATGGAATGTTATGAGTGTTAGTGACTTATCCAGTCATGCAAAGGCTTAAAGTCACCAACTTTATGGATTAAGAGGCTTAGGGATAGTTGGACGTGTTTCTTAACTGTTTAAGACCCCAAAAGCTAGAGAGTCTGAAACTAGGAGTTACGCGGGGTGTAATCCCAGTTCGCGCGACGTAAGGGGTCGCATACGTCGTTTCCGTGAGGATGTCGGGTACGCCCAGCGTACATGTTTGGTACGCGCAGTGTAACCTGGAGAGTTGACTTTTGTTAACTTTCAGGGTTTGGTCAACTTTAGGGTCTTTAAGCCACGGGAGGGGTAAAATGGTCTTTTACCCTTCTGAGAGTACTAAAAGAGGGAATAGTCTAGCCTTGAGAGATGTATTGATTAAGAGTGTTTATTTCGTATGATTAGGCGGAGGCTAGATCAGCTTTTTACAAAGTTCGAGATTACCGAGTCACCCGAGGTGAGTCTTCTCACTATACTTTACCTAGAGTGGTAGTTAGAGTTATATGACAGAGTATCTTGTATGTTATTTATGTGATTATGATGCACTACATTATTTCTATGTGATTTATGTTGTGTATGTTCTAGAGTTTACAAAGTTAGAACCGGAAGGTTCACAGATTTAGGACCAGAGGGTCCATAAAGTTATAGCCTCGAGTGGCTAATATGTGGTATATGTGGTATTTTTGGGAACTCACTAAGCATTTATGCTTATAGTGTTGTGTTATGTGTTTAGGTACCCGTGAGGATCGCGGGAAGGTGCCGGCATGATCAGTACACACATGAGGAGTTTTTATGCATTATGATCTTGGGTTGTGTTTCTATGGTTGATATGTGTTACAATGAAAATTTTATAATATTTATGAATGAAAGTATGTTTTTGAAAATGTAAAAATTGTTTGAAAAGTTTGGGTGTTACAGATAGAGGTTTTAGGAGCTAGGCGATTAGGTTGCTAGTAGGGGTTACGTAGTGAGACTGTTGCCAAGAGCTAAGAAACAGAGATGTTGATGGATAAGTGGTCTATTGGTAGGGAATGCGTAACGATATTGTTATCGAGAGTCAGGTAACATAGATGTTGAGAGGTTGGAGGAAGCAGGGCCGATGTTTATAGCATTCTTGCTTAAGAGTAGCCTCACTATAGTGGGATGTAATATAGAAAACACTTTGTTGATTGTCTGAGAACAAGGAAACAATGATGATTGTGTGAGTAGAAACACCAAGAGCATGGTTTTAAGCACGGTAAAAACTTATGGTGTGCGACTTACGGTGTGCGATGATGCGTGACTTATATTGTGCAGCTTAAAAGAATAGCCCGGGCTTTAGCTGCCAACGATCGTAGATACATCATGCAGGAGAGCACATGGGAGAGCATCGTATCAAACATATTGGGCTTAGCAGCCAGCGATCATAGATACATCATGTGGGAGAGCATAGCATGGAATAGGCCGTGCTTTAGCTACCAACGATCATAGATACATCATGCGTAAGAGCATCGCATGGAATCATATAGGAAAAGGTTGTGAGCCTTTGAACCTTTGTTTGCGGAGCATGCAACTATAATAGAGTCAAGCTGAGAAGCCAGGTGACTCAAAGCAAGGGTGTTGAACCCTATAGTCGGAGCTTGTCGCTATAATGGAGTCAGGATGAGGAGCCAGGCAACATCGAGGCAAAGGTACTAAACCTTGCAGGTAGAGCTTTCCGCTATAATGGAGTCGGGCTGAGAAGCCAGGAAATGGAGTCAGCCTGAGAAGTTAAGCAACTCAAGGTAAGGGTGTTGAACCTTGCAGGTGGAGATTTTGGCTATCATGGAGTCGAGCTGAGAAGACGATGACTCGAGGTGATGGTTCTAAACCTTCTAAACCTTGTAGGATTGGGCATAGCATCCTCAAATCCATGTGTCTAGCCCGATTTACCAGTCCAAGATAGGATATAAATGCAACTGATGTATTCTTTCACCATTGACAGTAGTGGTAGTCAGTGCCTGATTTCCTTGGCCCTGTGAGATTTTTACCAAGAGCTGGACAATAGAGCTGCTAAGGGCTATGCAATAGTACTATTGGCTAGGGGTTTGCATTGATACTAATGAGAGTTGTACATCGAGGTTGTTGGCTAGAGCTGGGAGTAGGACTATTGAGGACTAGGCAACATGGCTATTACTGGAAGGTGCATGGCTACTAGAAAGAGTCGAGTAACACAACTAATGAGATTTATACAATGAGATTGTTGACAAGAGTTGGGAAGAGGGCCACTGAGGACTAGGCAACATGGTTATTACTAGCAGGCGCATGACTGCTGGAAAGAGCCGAGCAACACAACTAATGAGAGTTGTACAAGGAGGCTGTTAGCAAGAGCTGAGAGCAGGTCATTGAGGAATAGGCAACATGGCTTTTATTGGCATGTGCATGGCCGCTGGAAAGAGACAAGCAACATAGCTGATGAGAGTTAGGGAGAGAGGCTAGCGAAAGTAGGACAACTGAGCTGCTGAGAGCTGAGTAGCGGGACTTCCTAAAGCTGGTCAACATGGCTGCAGAATGGCGGTCAGTATAATTGTTGAGAGTTAGGCAAAGAGACTGCCAATGTGTTATCCCCATTTTCACAGTTAGAAAAGACCAATTTTGTTTATGCTTTTAAAAATAAAATCAGAGTAGTCTTTCAAAATATGTTGCGAAATTTGTCCCCAAAACAAAATATGATAAAATTTTATCAAAGCATTTCTTTAAGAAATATATTTTCGTTTCATTACAAACTTAGGATGTCAACATCGATACAGATCAAAAGCATAAACAGTACAATATAGGCCTTACAATAGTTATTTACATCTACTGGCCTATAATCCAAAATCTTTCGTCATCATCCAACTATTTTCTTGTTCCACTACCTGTAATATAGAAAGCTGAGTGGGTCAAACTTAGGAGTCTGGTGAGCACCTAGGCTTTTCAACCCAAAATAAATATAATTATTATGTTTAAACATCAAACAATCAACCTAATTATCCCATTCCCATTATCTTCTTTACTCTTAAGGATTCACCCTAAGAATCAGCTATTCCTCATTCATTCATTCCTAAGGATTATCCTAAGGAATAGGCACAAAGTCCATCTTTGCCTATGGCGCAGCTGCCAATGTTATTTATTAGGCGCAGCTGCCAATAACATCATTTAGGCACAACTGCTAGGATTATGACATTCTCTATTAGGCACAAATGCCAATATTATCCTTTAAGCGCAGCTGCCAGGATACTTAGAATACATCTGGTGAACACGTACGGTTTATGGCGTAGCTGCTAATATTCATCTACATCATCTTTCATCCCTCATTATTTATCTACCCATGTTTTACCCAACATATTTGTAGATAAAAATACATATACAATTTAAATCATTCTAAACATGTATAAAACATCCATTCAACACCCAACTCAAATAAACAAACAACATATATACACATAGCACGTATTTTATATAAAATAATTCATATATATGTGTAAGATGAAAGTGACTATACACTCACTTAATAAGACGGTGATTGGACAATACTTTGTGTCTTAAAACAATCTTTTTCGATAAAACCGGGATGTTTTCTCAAAAATCAGGCTTTATGCGGGCAGAGTTTCGACTCGAAAACTCTTTTTTTCTTGAAGACTTCGGGCTCTCTGGGGCTTTTTTATGATGCTAGGAAGGTATTCTAGGCTTGGGGTATTTGTTGCAGCTAAAAAGAAAGAAAAAAGGGTGAGAAATGTAATTTTTGTAAAAAAAATTCGGGGTAGCCTCGTACCCCTTTTATAGGAGGCCGAAGCTCCTGATTACATTGGGCGTAACATCATAGTTGAAGGGTTTTGAGCAACACATCATTCCTATGGTGTACATACAAACCCTAATAGCTTTTGGATCTAGTTTGTCTAATGAACATGCAATTGAATATCCAAAGTTATAAACCTTAGATCTAGCATACAATTAATCATATTAACATAAGATTGGGGTTTAGATTTTACCTTGATTGTTATGTAGCAATAACAATCTCAAATCCTCCTTTGTAATGGCTTTAGAAAGCTTAGAGTCACAAGTGTCACTCCTCTAATGGCTCACAAACACCAAGAGCAAATGGATGAAGAATGATAAGAGAGGAGGCACCCAAAAACGTGTAGAAACCCTTAGGAATCAGTTGGCCACGTTTTGGTGCCTAGGGATCCTTAAATAGTGAGGATATTAGGGTTATCTAACAAGGAAACCCTAATTTGACTGCTTAGGCCCTAAGCAACCCATGGAATCCCTCCTTAGAGGCCTTGGATGATTTCTAATGGGTTTTCCCATAGAATACGTCCACTCCATCCTTTATGGAGTCCATTAGCCCAATATCCAACTATCACACAATTGACAGTTCTAGTTCCATTTATTTAATTAATATCTTTTAGCCACAAAATTAATTCTTATTAATTCTTAACTAATATTAATTAAACAATATGATTTCTCCTTTAATATATTATTCTCATAATATATTTATAAATCATAATTAATCCTCTCTCTCTCTCTCTCTCTCCATAATTCATCCTATCAAGTTGCTTTGGTGAAGGCAACCCAAAAGGACCATGCACAATCGGGTCAAGTACATACCAAAATAGTTATGAACATAGACACTAACCCAACAGTCTCCCACTTGGATAAGTCTAATAACTATTCTACGTATGACTTCAGATCCTGATCTGCAATCGTAGATTCCAAAATCCGCTGTCAACTCTGATCTTATCAGAAGCGTGACCTTTAGATAAGGGATCATATATTCCTCCATTCTAGATATCGCATAGACGTGAGACATGGATTGAAATCATTCCCTCTATACTGTTTTCCCGATTTCCGATTTATGATGACTGACAACAGACTACAATTGAACACATCAAATTAGTCCCGGCTTGGCCAAACGCTTATGTGTCATCACTAAATCATCAAGCGGCCCACATATATTGCTTTCATCCCACTTTGGATAAAAGGAACATATAAAATTTGATTTAATGCTTGCTTGCACTCACTTACCGAATCACACACAACAATATGTTTTATGACACCAAGTTACTGTGCGTTTACATATTATCAATGTGTAACCGACTCGCAAGATACAACTCACATATCTTGGTTTCAAGAATATAAGATATTATCGTCCCACCAATCACTCGTGATAAAATCCATGAAGTGATCCAAGTGAGCATGGGTTTAATCCAATGCTCAAATCATATTCATAAGCACTTATGAACGTTGCAGCAAACATTTGCTTATGTCTAATACACTTTAGACAATCCACACACCAATTCACGACTATCTTCATTCATACCTACTTCCAACATATGAACGACTGTGGTCCGTTCAAATAATTTTGATTGTTCTTAACCAATTTAATTATTCAGGAAGTCAAAACATGTAAAGTGAAACACAAGAATAATACTAATCCCATATGGCCCCAAACTCTGGGTATAAATAAAACATTTTATTTAGTCTCCATATTAATTACTCATTATTTGTTGTTTCGGCTAATCAACTTCTTACTTGAATTATTACTACACTTGTCCCATGCTCTCAGCATACACACAATGTTTACCTACGGTCCTTACTTTGTGAAATATATCAAATGAACACATTTCCAATCATACTCATTTCATAACTCCCAATCCTTATCGTAAGGATAAGAATATCAAATTGTTGTTACTTATGATAGATTCTAACATTTTATGCAATGATTCTTTCGTAAAGTCATAGCTCAAAATCATCAAGACTTGGCCAATCTCTATCAGAAGCAATTCTATAGATATGATGTCTCTCACTCAAAGTACATTCCTTTGAACATCCTTCTTGCATAAAAGTTTCTAATCTAGACATAGATTCTCAATATCCAACTCCTAATATGGAAACATTTCCATATTTGTCAATTCATTCTTAATAGAATCTTATCTATTCATAATAATGTCATCCAATACCATACTTCCAACTACTCACAAGCGACCAATCCTCAGCGAGCTTTGGATCGTCCTTTGATAGTTATTTAATTATCTTAGTCAAAACCGATTCTAGTCCTTTTTCCCTCTAATGCGCTAGACATTTGGAAAATTTTATAATGGTCAAATCTAATAGCACTGGCAATCAATCCTATACCCGAAGCGTATAGGACACGAAATATATGATACTTTATCAATCTATTGCCATAATATTTTATGTGTCTCCTTCTTACAATTCGAACTATGAAGTGGAATATCGTAATCATAATCGAAATTTAAGAACACACTATGTATCCTTTGACTAAATTTATTAAAATTTCTCAATCTAAGCTTTAGATTTTGAAATGAAGTACAATATTCTCTCCCTTAATTATAGCAAAACAACTTTTCACCCCTTATGACTTTGCAAAGTATAACTCTTGTTTTCTATAATTAATATTGCTAACTTGCAATACTTGCCTTAATAATCATACAAGCACAACATTTATGCTCCCACTATCATGATGATTATTATCATATAAGCATAAAACTTATGCTCCCACTAGCTTTGACATGTTTTAGAAAACAACTGAACTTCCAGAAAACAATACTTATTAAATTTCTGAAGTTCATATTTCTAATACATAATGCTTTGAAAATCCTTTATCAAAGCTTCTTAAACTTATACACCTTTGCCTTAGATAGCTCGTATGTGTGTCTAAACAATTTAGACTAATTGCCAAATCTCACAATTCGAATTATGGAAAGGGATACCGTTATCATAATCGAATTCGAGAATACAATCTTTCACAATCACTATCTTCTTAAAATCTCTCTTAGTGAAAGCATTTCCTCACATTCATTTTCATGAAGGAGGGAATCTTATGACATTTAGATTTTATGGTGTATGTGTTCCTATCTATGTGAATTTGTCAAAACCAAAGTTTGCGACAAATCCAAACTCATATGGACTGAACTTACTTCAACTTGATTTCTTGCCTGATGATTATTATCATATAAGCATAACATTTATGCTCCCACTAGCTTTGACATGTTTTAGAAAACAACTGAACTTCCAAAAAACAATACTTATTGAATTTCTGAAGTTCATATTTCTAATACCTAATGTTTTAATAATCCTTTATCTAAGCTTCTTAAACTTATACACCTTTGCCTTAGATAGCTCGTATGTGTGTCTAAACAATTCAGACTAATTGCCAAATCTTACAATTCGAATTATGGAAAGGGATACTGTTATCATAATCGAATTCGAGAATACAATCTTTCACAATCACTATCTTCTTAAAATCTCTCTTAGTGAAAGCATTTCCTCACAGTCATTTTCGTGACAGAGGGAATCTTATGACATTTAGATTTTATGATGTATGTGTTCCTATCCATGTGAATTTGTCAAAACCCAAGTTTGCGACAAATCCAAACTCATATAGACTGAACTTACTCAATCTTGATTTCTTGCCTTATGGTAACGCAAGTGCCCACCATGTCTTCTAAGTAGTTAAGCAACTCACCCTTTCATATCAATGTACTTTTCATTGATCAAGGTGCTTGCCTTTTATGCGTTCAAATGAGAACTCATAGAACTCACATGCATAATTAACTTAATTGGAATGGCACAGAAACAAAATAATGTCAACACGATTGGTCATATACCTCAAGTCGTGTGCTAGTGATGATTGATAAGGTTTATTCTTGATTTGTTCATTGAGACTCCCACTGACTCCTTGACATATAAGATTCTCTTGTCAATAAACATTTCTTGACAAACAAATATTCAAGAGTTAGTGTAGCTTTTATCAATACAAAACACTTCACAAAATTAGTCCTAGTTGGTCTTTGTCTTATCCAAGACATCACAACTTTCCAATTTCAAATGTGCAAGAATACGAAAACCTTTTCCAAATTCCACATTTGATGAATGTTATAAACCTTCTTGAGACTTGTCACTCAATTCACAATCTTAACTCTGAGACTTGTTTTTGGAATGAAGTATGATTGACTTCTTGATTTAACCATTTCTTTAATTTTTTTGATTTCTCTTCTTAGACATACAATTGTACTAAGACTCACTTAGAGGATCAATTGAGATATGGTTCTTAATCATTAAGACCTATCATAAAACATAATAAAAGGTACTCTCCCTTCTTCTTAGAATAGAGAAACTTTTATCTTTCTGCCTACTTGATTCTTCTTTATTCGTTCTGCTATTTATTGAAACTCTTTCAATCAACTGAGAATTACACTTAATCTCATAAGTATAATCATGTTTACTTAACCTTAGTAAATCATGATGAATATCTTTGTTACTCTTGTGGTGGATTTGATCAACACACAACCCTGTGCACTCGATCTCCTAGTCCTTCACTTGATACTTTGTCAACGAATTAGTCTAATTTCCAAATATGAAATTTCTCATTCATCATGCAACCAAGTTGTATGATTCCAAGTTTCTGTCCAATTGAAAGTTGGGCGATGAGAAACTTTCCCTATTTGGTAAATTCTTGACCTTTCCACAAATAACATAATTAAGAATCAAATCCATTATTGCTAATAATAGAAACTTACAAACATCAATTTTTCATACACGCCATTGCAAGGATAAATAAATAATATAAAATAAAAATTTATTTTATTGCGGAAAAATTTGTCCTTACAATGCAATTCAACTGAAAAACTATGTTGTTACATATTCCTAAGCAATCTATTCTAACTCCAAGTAGTAGCTTAAGAATCTAATCTTCAAGCAATGCGATCAAAATCCATTTCTTCATGATTAGATTCAACTCACTTCTTCCCTTAAGCTTCCTTCGATCCTACAAAACATCAAAATGTAATCTTATCACATCATGTATCAAGAATCTAAAATAGGAACTTAAAAGAGTTAGTTAATGGATTTTACCTAAAGTAGAGCCATATGTTTTGACTCTCCCATCTCTTAGATCTCTTAGGTAAATAGGGCAGCTTTGTCTCCAATGCCCCTTCTCTTGTCAATAGAAGCAAGTGGACTCTTTTGGAATGGCACAAGGAACTATATCAGAATTTACCTTTTCTGGATCTCCAATGTCACCATTTTCAATGTCCATTGAAGTTTGGGAGTTTGATTTACCAGACAAATTTGCTCGACCAGCTCACCAAATCATTACTGATTTAGTAGCTATAAGCATATAGGTCAAATCAATGAGGATCACGTCATGATGTGTCATATAGTACTCTCTGATGAACTCACTATCTGATTCAAGAAGCGACTAAAGAAACTAGTCAACAACCAACTTACCTGAAATCTCGACACCCAACATCCTTAACCTATTAATGTGTGACTTTATCTCTAAGATGTGTACACACATAGGTTTTCCATGTTTACTTGCCAAAAGGGCTTGAGTGAGCTTGAACTTTTCAAGCCTTCAAACTTGTGGGTTAGGGAGAATAATTGAAGGAGGTGGAGGAAGTGAAGCATGATCTCTTGTTCCTCGATCATATCGTGGAACATCATTTTCATTTAGAAAGCTTGTTCCATGGGATTTGGGAAGACCATAGTTTTCATACTTTGACATCTACAAAACGGGAGAAAATTCAAGTTAAGTTGATTAGAATCCTCGATGTGAGACCCAAATGAAACATCGAGGCTAGGATCCAACACAATACTCTACAACCTAGAAGAGGGATGCTGTAATCCAGTTGCAGAATATTTGAAGGTAGGTAAATGACGATTTACCAATTTTCACCATGAAAAATGAAAAAGAAATTTAAGTTTTAAATCTATTGAAAATTCCTAGATCTTTTGAGATTCATTGAACTTTTCAATGCATGTTTAAATCTCGATATGCCCCTCAGTTTGTGACTAGGATGTTGAGGATCACAAAATAGGGTGTGAATAACCATGCAAGCTTACATAGTGCCCCCAATGTTACAGTCACCTATTCGATGTGTTGGTTAACCACACACGCTCCACCGAACTATGACAAACAATGAGTCACCCTTTGCTACCTTTACTTAGAACCATTTAGTGTGCTAGTTAACCACACACATACTCCACTAACGTCTTTGCAAGGGCACAAAGTGTAATTTCATGGAATTGCATCAATTCACTTTTGCCTACAGTGACTAAGATTGGGAATTTTGTAAAAGCATTTAGCTACTTTTGTAATTCATTATACTTATAATGGAAGGTTTCTGTCCTATCCTACCCGTTTGGCTAACGACCCTCCAATAGTCAAGAGTGCGGTGGGTAAGAGTGGATACCCATTCAATCGACATTTTATAGGTAATTTCCTTAAACACCCCTTATAGACTAGCTTCGTGAATGAGGCCTAGTAACGGTAAGACTCACTGTTTACTCATACATATATAATACTAGACTTTTAATGTTATATATAGTATAGGGTGTATTTTACACTTTTAAAATACTAGATGGTCTAATTTAATAAATTATACTTTTAATTTAACTAAATGTGAACCAAAACTTTATGGATTTATTAAATTTCTATTAATTATACACCTTAATTAATTAATAAAACCATAAGGGTGTGATTTGAGCTTTTCAAAACAATACTAGGGTTTTAGAATTTTACATTTCTAAATTAAACTTTTAATCAAATTTTAAATTCCAAAACTTGAGGGCAAGTTTTTGAAACATTTCAAAACATTAGGATTTAACTTATTTAAATTTCAAAAACAAAACTTTAAGTTCAAATTTAAACTATAAAACCTAAAGGGATTAATTTGAAACTTTTCCAAACTTTGTCAAGAATATTCTAGATCACAAAATTCAAATAAGGCAATTAATAATTAATTGGTGGTTATCTAATTTGACCTAGTCCAAATTCTTGCAAGATAATTCACCAAATAATTCAAATAATTAAATCTAATCATATAAGGAAATAATTATCTAACTAATATGAATTTATCTTTAATTTTGGCAAAGGTACTCACCCAATATCATAAAAATCTGATTTATATCAATAAAAACAACGTTTTGGTAACTATCCCACAACCAAAAGAGCACAAAATCCTGATTTTCCCTCTTTCTGACCAACTAACTCGTCGAGTCAGGCATGGACTCGGCGAGTTCATCTATGGACTCAGCGAGTTCAGCCCCCAGAAACCCTAAATTTCGATCTTTAAGCAAGGATAATTCATAATAGCATCAAATACATCAAACAAACAGCCATGGCTCTGATACCACTGAAGGGTTTTGAGCAAAACATCATTCCTATGGTGTATATGCAAACCCTAATAGCTTTTGGATCTACTTTGTCTAATGAACATGCAATTAAATATCCGAAGCTATAAACCCTAGATCTAGCATACAATTAATCATATTAAGATAAGATTGGGGTTTAGATTTTACCTTGATTGTTATGTAGCAATAACAATCTCAAATCCTCCTTTGTAATGGATTTAGAAAGCTTAGAGTCACAAGTGTCACTCCTCTAATGGCTCACAAACACCAAGAGCAAGTGGATGAAGAATGATAAGATAGGAGGCACCCAAAAACGTGTAGAAACCCTAAGGAAATAGTTGGCCACGTTTTTGGTGCCCTAAGGATCCTTAAATAGTGAGTCTATTAGGGTTATCTAACAAGGAAACCCTAATTTGACTGCTTAGGCCCTAAGCAACCCATAGACTCCCTCCTTAGAGACCTTGGATGATTTCTAATGGGTTTTCCCATAGAATTCGTCCACTCCATCCTTTATGGAGTCCATTAGCCCAATATCCAACTATCACACAATTGACAGTTCTAGTCCCATTTATTTAATTAATATCTTTTAGCCACAAAATTAGTTCTTATTAATTCTTGACTAATATTAATTAAACAATATGATTTCTCCTTTAATATATTATTCTCATAATATATTTATAAATCATAATTAATCCTCTCTCTCCATAATTCATCCTATCAAGTTGCTTTGGTGAAGGAAACCCAAAAGGACCATGCACAATCGGGTCAAGTACATACCAAAATAGTTATGGACTTAGACACTAATCCAACAATAGTATGCAGGGAGTACTACTTTACCAGCCACTACATTGGGCATACATCGAGTACGATGGACGTAGGAAGGGATTATTGCGAATGCGTCATAACTACGAACACGTGTGCAACATGAAAAGAAGTAGGGCGACACGTCTAACTTCAAACCATGTACACATAAGTACGTTAGGCATACGTACCTCGTACAATGGGCGTATATTATTATGTTGGGTGTTCTTCCAGCCTCGAAGTTTGTGCCTGAAACTTCAATAATTCATATATTGCGGATACGTGCTCCGTTTTTTGAGTTCTTTTTATCCACGCATAGGTGAGATTATACTCTACAACTTTCGTTTAGACTTCATCGGCTAATTTTGAATTTATTTTTAAATTGATATTTTAACAGGTCGGGACAGGAAAAGTCAGTTAAAAATTCGTAACTTCTTCATCCGTCGTTCTTTTTTTTTGTCTTTTTACCGTTAAACTACTATCGACAAAGATCTTCGATTCTCATTTAGGTTCTGTCGGCTAGAAATCGTTCAATCTATAATTCGAGTTCCGGGATGCACACTACATTGGGCATACATCGAGTACGATGGGCGTAGGAAGGGATTATCATGGATGCGTCATAACTACGAACACGTGTGCAACATGCAAAGAAGTAGTGTGACATGTCTAACTTCAGACTGTGTACACATAAGTACGTTAGGCATACATACCTCGTACGATGGGCATATATTATTATGTTGGGCGTTCTTCCAGCCTCGAAGTTTGTGCCTAAAACTTCAATAATCCATATCTTACAGATACGTGCTCTGTTTATACTCTACAACTTTCGTTTAGACTTCATCAGCTAATTTTGAATTTATTTTTAAATTTATATTTTAACAGGCCGGGACAGAAACAGTCCGTTAAAAATTCATAACTTATTCATCCAACGTCCATTTTTTTTCTGTCTTTTTACTGTTAAACTACCATCGACAAGATCTTCGATTCTCGTTTAGGTTGTGTCGGCTAGAAATCGCTCAATCTATAATTCGAGTTCCGGGCTGCATACTGTTATGCCAAATCTTAGAAAATTCATAACTTACCTATACGAAGTTATATTTATACGTTCTTTTTATGTACGCTCTCGGTTTAACGTGTATTACGAATTTCGTTTAGATCACTAAGGCTAAAAAGCATTTTATCGTAAACTCGCTTTTTACGTCACACATCGTCATGCTGGATATATCGTGAAACTTCGACAGGTCATAACTTCTTCGTTACAACTCAAATTCCGGTATTCTTTATATCTCCGGAAACAATGTTTCGACCACTACAACTTTCTTCATAGATATCGGCTTTATCTAATATTTATTTTCGATGCTTATTTTTATCCTTAATTTATTAAGTATAAAACACATAAATTCACATAGTTCATTCTTATTACTTCAAAACGAGTTACAATGGTTGACCTAGACTATTACTTCATCATTAATGCTTTAGCCCAGAAACACGAGCGTTACAATTCTCTACCCCTTAGGATGATTCCGTCCCTAGAATCATACATCGGAAAACAAATGCGGATAGTGACTCATCATGTCACTCTCCGTTTCACATGTGATATTTGGCCCATTCGTCTGTTTCCATTGCACAAGCACTAACTCGACCATATTGGATCGCAACTTCTTAGTTTATTAGTCAACAATTGCCTCCGGTTCTTCAATTAGCCTCTTGCTTTCATCCAACCTTAATTCGGAAATTGGAATTACGTCGGGAACTTCTCCCGTGAACTTCCTCAAATAACACACGTGGAAAGTGTTATGAATACCATCTAGTTCTTCTGGTAGTTCTAGCTTGTAAGCTTGGTTCCCAATCCTCTGAAGAACTTTAATCGGTCCAATAAACCTTGGACTCAACTTTCCCCGAACCACGTAACATACTCATCTTAGTCGGACTCGATTCGATATGACCTCTAGGGTCGGAAAATCAATCATCTTTTTAGTCATTACCGAAACAATGGTAACGACATACTTGAACAAAAACAGAATCAATTACTAGCTTCTTAGTAACCTTGTGACTTTCCCAGATCCAAGTGTGACTCTAGTGCTTCCAGTAGT
Source organism: Lactuca saligna (assembly GCF_052625555.1). Lineage (NCBI taxonomy): Eukaryota > Viridiplantae > Streptophyta > Magnoliopsida > Asterales > Asteraceae > Lactuca > Lactuca saligna. The sequence goes on along the minus strand of NC_136423.1, from coordinate 77,347,384 downwards.
ATAGGCCTCTACTACTATTCACACCTACTCATACTCATCCCAAGTATTGTCTCGAAGTTTTCCAAGTCCCCATTCAAAATTTTCAATTAATCATTTGACACATCAGGTAACAAAACGAAGCTTTATATTATTTCTTGAAACAATTACACAAATGTTCAAGTTAAACCTCTACTATGCCTCTAATAGGCTACACCACATGTCATTATGGCTACTCCATATCTTGATCTTTGGATATAAAGTCTTCATTCTTGATTCCTTGCATTGTCACTGACTTCATCGAGGATCATTTGGAATGCTCTTGCCTTCAGCTTTGGCGGTGCATTTTCTTTGTAGCTCCTTCCCTCTTTAGGCAGTCTTGCTTGAAGTGCCTTTCTTCATTACATATGTGACACACCCTTTTGTTGAATGTACACTCATTGGCGTAATGAATAGACTTTCCACATTTGAAACATGTCACCTCCTCGCCATATTTTCCAAAGTGTTTCTTCTTGCACTTATCGCACCATCTTGCTTCACCTCCTCCTCCTCCTCTAGTCTTCGAGAATTTTTCTCTTCTCGTTGGACCCTGAAGTTCCTTCAATCTTTCACTTCTTGCCAACATCAACCTTGTTGACGCACTGGCACTGCATACTCCCATGGAAGTCCCTTTGCGTACCTATTGATTTTTGTCAGCACGTCTGGGACAATACATAAAGAAAACTTCATTTTTCCTGTGAAGTTATTAGTGTATTCATCGATGTACATGCTTTCAGTCTTTAATGTCAGAAATTGGTTCTCTAGCTCAAGCCGATTTTGGACCGAGCAGTACTTGCGCTTGAAATGCACCAAGAACTCTGCCCAATTTAGTTGTAGTGGCTCATTAGGACTTAAAGTCTTCCCTATAGTGTTTCACCATCGAACAATGCCACCTCTGAACTGATGCACTGCAAATGTGGTTTGTAGCTTACCTTTGCAACCACATGTCATGAAGGCTAATTCTTACTCCGGCGGGATCTTCCTTTCAAGTGAAACTTGACAACTTGCAAGTCGTAAAGTCTTTGTACTTGTATTCAATTTTCTTAACTCCGTCCTCTTGGTAATTCCTCCTAGCCATAGGCAGTTCAGCTTGACCAACAGATCAACTATAATTTCCTTCCTCTGACTGACCGTCATTTAGTTTAGGTTGTTCAACAGGCGTTGAAGGTTCATTCTTGTTTTTCAGCAATAGTTGTCTCATTTCTTCCCTTTGTTCAGACATCATAGCATGAATCATGGCTTTTACTCCAGCCATTGTGATTGATTCTGGTGCAGCTTCTACTATAGGCACCTGCTCCATCACTTGGGGTTGAGGTTGCTAATTCCTATTTGCATTTCCAGCTCCACTTCGGGTTCTTGCCATTATGATCTATACACCAAATTAGGCGAATTTAGATCTTTATTCACAATATATATATATATATATATATATATATATATATATATATATATATATATATATATATATATATATATATATATATATACTCCTTATCACTCCGAAACGTTACATGCTAGTTCTTACATCGTAGTCATACGCTTAGAATGCAGAACAGATAAGGTTTCCAGATCCGGTCGGCAATAGACCATAGATCCAAACAAATAATATCATATACGGAAAACATATACTAGTGCTCGTGTCTAAAATATGGTAGACACTCATTTAACTATCATTACTTAGCATTCTAAGTTTAAGTCTAGAAATCCTACAAATTCCTAGTTCGCTTAAACTAATGCTCTGATACCAACTATGACATCCCCATTTTCACCGCCAGAAAAGTCCGATTTTGTTTATGCTTTTAAAAATAAAATTAGAGTAGTCATTCAAAAGATGTTGCGGAATTAGTCCCCAAAATAAAATATGATAAAATTTTATCAAATCATTTCTTTAAGAAATGTATTTTCGTTCCATTACAAACTTGGGATGTCAACATCGATACAAATCAAAAGCATAAACAGTACAATATAGGCCTTACAATAGTTACTTACATCTATTGGCCTATAATCCAGAATCTCTCGTTATCGTCCAACTATGCTCTTGTTCCACTACCTATAATATTGTAACAACCCAAAATTTTTCGTCGCCAAAACCCGTTCTACCCGAAAAAGTCGCCGTTATCAAATTCATTCTGTTTTCTCTTTGGGATAATTATTTGAACTTATATGTTTATTTTAATTTAATGAGTGTCTAAATCACTCAGGAACTCATGTTATTAACCCAAAACATTAATTTCATAAGTTTTAGAAACACCCCCGCCGGGTGACGGTAACTTAATCGGGTGCGACCAAAAGCCGCGTTTAACGTCGGTATCGGGTAGAATTCCTCCGCGTACAAGTTTTAAGACCTATATAAACGTGTTTTAGCACCCATTTGAAGCTTTTTCCTTCTCTCTCTACTCTCTCTCTCTAACCTCTCTCCTAAATCCAAGTTTAAGGGTCCAAAACTCAAATTTAAGGCCTCAAATCCCTAAGGTACCTTCCTAGCCTTAATCTATAGCATAATTGGCTTCCAAATTCGACATTTAATCATGAAATGGGACAACATATATGAGTTTACGGCCCAGGAGGCTGCCTAGGCCGTAAACACCAATTTGAAGGGTTTTAAGCCCTTAAATTCCTTCCTAATCTCATTTGGACTTTAGATATGGCTAAGGGACTTCAAGATATGGGCTTAGAACATTTAAAACATGAATTTTGAAGACTTTGAAGGAGTTTACGGCCAAGACACAAGCTTGGGCCGTAAACTCATATTTAAGGGGTTTTCTTGACCTTAAACCCTTCCAAATCACTAGTATGGCTTAGATATGAATTATAGAACATAGATCATTGCATTTGGACACTTGAAACATGATTTTTGGGGGACTTACATGAGTTTACGGCCAAGGCTTGTGCTTGGGCTGTAAACTCCATGAAACATGGTGCAAATCCAATTCTAGGGTGTTTGAAAGCCATCCAACAGCACCAAAAGCCTTGGAATAAATCAAAGGACCAACCAAAAATAGTTTTAAGGCTTTACAAACATCAAAACCCTACATTTGAGAGTTTACGGCCATAGAACATGTCTCATGGCCGTAAACTCATAAAAGGGTGTCAAATGGTGCCCTAAACTCATTTCTAGGCTTGTGGGAATTTTTAGAATCACATGTGTTTGATTTTAACACCTTAAAAACACTAAATCTTGGAGATTTGAGAGTTTATGGCCAAAGACCCCATGCCTAGGCCGTAAACTCCCTTATGTATTGTAAATGATGTTTTTAATTCAATCCAAGCCTTAAGAAAAATTTATCCAAGCATTTCCAAGTGTCCATATCCATTTATGACCCAAATTTGCACCATAAACCACCCTACCATGAGTTTACGGCCGTAAACTCATGGGGAATGGGTGTTTTAGACCAAAAACTCTTGTATAAGTTTATTCATGGGGAGTAAACTCAAGTCCCAAGTCCCTCGCTTCAATTCCCGTCCTTAAACGCCACCCGGGTCCCTCCAAACACTTGTATCGGAGTGTTATCGCGACTTGAAGCAATTGTCCCTATCCAACAATCAATCTAAGTCCTAATTAGATACAAATGTGTATCTTTACATCATAATTAGGAACCTCGTGTATTTACAAGTCTCGGATCAACTCTTAGCATCCAAAACGTCTCATATCTCGTCCGGTGAGTTCATACCCCTACGACTTTTTCACTGTTTTCAATGTTTTCAGGGGGGGAATACAAGCAAACTACAACTGTTTTCAAATCAAAACATTGATATGTTTCAAATTATATCTGACAAACTTATAAACTCTTTTACTCGTTATGTATTATGCTGAGCATAAGGAATGACTTATCAATTACAACTAAAAGAATTTTAGTTATGGAAACAATCAAACTAATCAAATTATTATGGGAATAATTTGGGGGTCTTTAATGTTCTTTCTATCATATGTCGATATCTATATCAAGTTATTAGATAAACTATGTCTGATTCAGTTTATCTCCGTATCATTTGAATGTATTCTCAGATAATTTCATTGTATGTATCTATATTTAATTTACTATGTTTCATAATCTTCTTTATGTCGATATCTTATGACAACCATGTGAATAGTTTATACTGGTTTGTGAGAAGGTCACTACCCTTTATGGATGATCAGTAAATCCTCCCCAGAAGTGTAACCAGAGTCTCCTGGAGGGAGAGCGCGGAATTTTTGAATAGATCTATTTGGGACTGACAATCCCACACCTTAACTGCTAGCTACAGTTAGGCGGGCACGCCTGGGGTGACAAATTTCTGGATATCATTTCGACGTCTAACAAACATCAAGGAGGTCACGTTGTCGTATTAGTATGGTTACCCGACTCACAACATGTATTAATATTAGCTTATTCACAGTTTGGGTTTAGAATCTATATCTCTTTCGGGATCGTGATCCCATGGTATTATCAAACTATTTTATATCTTATACGGGATAGTGATCCCATGGTTTTTTATTTAATTCTCATACGGGATAGTGATCCCATGGTTTTGTAACTATATCTTATACGGGATAGTGATCCCATGGTTTTGTATCTATAACTTGTGCGGGATATCTTTCCCCATGGTCTTTAACTATATCTTATACGGGATAGTAATCCCATGGTTTTGTATCTATAACTTGTGCGGGATGTCTTTCCCCATGGTCTTTAACTATATCTTATACGGGATAGTGATCCCATGGTTTTGTATCTATATCTTATACAGGATAGTGATCCCATGGTTTTCCAAATCTGTATCTTATCCGGGATAGTGATCCCATGGTTTTTAATCTTTATTTCCATATATACATCAACTTATCTCGTGTCTAGTCCGGGATGATAGTCCCATGATCTTAAATCTGTACTTTCATATGTGTCAAACTATCTTATATCTCTTTCGGGATAGTGATCCCAAGATTTTCATTATATAGTTTTGTGTGTTAAACTGTACTTTGTGATATACAACTCATCTTACAATTGGGAAAATATGGGATTTTCCTGGGGTAAAACACAACACGTAATCGAATTGGTAATGAATGATAACTAAACCAACTTCACATAAGAAAATATGGGATTTTCTTGGATAACAAGTCTTTTCGGAAACTAAAGGAAGTCGATACATTTTCATAAAACAAAACCGCTTATGAACTCACCAGCTTTATGCTGATTTTCAAACCGCTTGTATTCTCAGGTCCAAGTTAGACAGGTACCCGGTGATCTTCTTTTGGTGAAGACAGAGTGCATGGAAGACTCGTCTCAACTTTTGTTAATATGATGCATATGTATATCTTGTATAACTTTAGTTTTGAAACAAATGTAAACTTTCATATATATGTAATGTAATGGTTGTTTACTGTGATTACTATGCACATTGGATTTGATACACAACGTCGTAGTCCACCCCGGAAATGTTTCCGCCTTTGATTTTCGGGGTGTGACAGATTGGTATCAGAGCCCTTGTTTATAGTGAACGGAGTATACCAAACCTTACATGGTATAAAACTATAAACACTAAAGGGCCTCAGTGCTCTGAAATAAAAGTATCTTCAAAACTATAAGTATTTTCAAAAGTATACAAGTATACCGAACCGCCGAAATCCGTAACTACAAGTAGAACAAAACATAAGTAAATGGGTGTTGTACACTGCGGTTAAACCTAGGCAGTTATTTAGTCGTGTCTAGGATCAATATAGCCTGGCCAACTATATTCATTCAAGAAACGGCCAACATGTGCTTGGGAGTGACTGTGGTACGCAGCATGCCTAAAACTTACCTAATATCTCAAACAACAAATCGTCGCTGCAGCGAACCATGAAATACTATGGGAGTATTTCTCGAGCCAATCCTTCGTAGAAAATCCTCGTACACACGATGTTACTTGATCATTCCGCTAGCGATAAAATGTTCTGTCTTGATAACTCTTTCCTGCTTTATCGCTTAGTATGATGCTATATCTGTCTTGATGAGATATCCCCTGTTCAATATCTCTTGATTCAATTCGGAGGACTTATAATCCTCTCTTTCCTGATCTTTTTAGATCAAGATGCCTTCAAGAAAGAGACCCAGCTCGAAGAACAACGACAATCCTCCTCCACCACCACCTTCTCCTCAATTCGATCTCGCATCACTTCAACCAGTTTTGACTGCTGCAATGGTGGCAGCTATGTCACAAATGAATCCCGGCGGCTCCGGAGGTGGTCCCCAGCCCCAAAATCCAGAAGAAAAACCAGGAACACCGAAGAGGGGGTTCCTACAAAGACTTCATGAACGTGAAACCCACAACCTTTGATGGCACTGGAGGTGTCATTTCCCTGACTCGATGGTTCGAGAAAATCGAGTCAATCTTCGAAATATGTGCCTGTTCGGAGTCTGTCAAAGTCAAATTTGCCGCCTGCACTTTCCTTGACAAAGCCCTGACTTGGTGGAACGGCCGAGTCAAATCCTTAACCCTACCTGTAGCGAATGCCATGGGTTGGGAAGCTATGAAGGAGCTTCTGCTTGCAGAATACTGCCCTCGGGGTGAAATTCACAAACTAGAACACGAACTCTGGAACCTTAAGATGAAGGGTTCCAACATAACTGCTTATACTTCAATATTCGATGACCTGGCATTACTTTGTCCGGGAATGGTTACCCCGGAGAGTAAAAAGATCGAGAGATTCATCTGGGGATTGACCCAGCCAACTAAAGGGAATGTCTTGGCTGCAAAGCCAGACACGTACGACAGCGCTAAATGCCTTGTGAAAATCTTGATCGATCACGAAGACAACTCTGATGAGGAAACTACCACTCCTGAATCGGACACAAGTGGAGGTGAAAGTAAAAAGAAATCTCGGAACAAGCGAAAGGCCCCAAGTACGAAAGGGTCTTCTAAGAAACAACAAATGGTAGCAGTCCATGTTGCTACTGCCCCTGTTGCTGTCTCAGCTGTCGGTTCTACAGCCCAAACTCCTACCAGTGGATACACTGGTACCCTTCCTTGGTGTGGTAAGTGCAACTACCATCACCGCATCCCTGGTCCATGTCGCGAAAGGATCTGCGACAACTGTGGCAAGAAGGGCCATCTGTCTCGAACCTGTAGAAAACCAGTCACACCAACGAACCAATCATCGGGAGCAGGAATCAGTCCAGCCTGCAACAATTGTGGTGAAGTAGGGCACTTCAAAAGGAATTGCCCCAAAGCAACTACCACCACTGATCCCTCTGTCGCCACAGGTATACCTCTCTTTGATAACTCTTATACTTGCAACTCTTTTCGATTCCGGTATTTAGAGGGAAGCCTGTTACCTATCTATTTGAACGTTCTCTAAACTTCACCCTTCGTATGTGATCGAAATGTTTATCATCGAGACGACTAACCAATGAGATTGAGCACCCTAACTTCGTATCTATAGATTGAATCCTCGGTCCAGAGGACTATTCTGTTCCATTCGGTTAAATGGGAAACCTTTCACGAAAATACTTTGATGCTACATTTAACATAGAATGACTGAGTCTCATTCATGTTGTTATCCTGATTTCGAGAGGGTCGCATATCTATATCTTTTTCCTCGACCTAACTCTCATGATCTTCGGCATCAAACTTTCGTATTGTGTCATGCTTTAAAACTCAAGAGTTTTCCTGATACGAATTACCACATCCCTCGTTTCTGTGATCATTGAGAAACGGGAAGTTAGTAGCCCTTTCTACTAAATGTTTGCCCCGAAGAGTTTCCGGGAATTTCATTCGAACGTCTAAAGTTTAGTTCCACATCATACTTTTCGAGGTCCTCGTAGAGATTGATTCTACAATCTTCAGGGTTCGGATGGTCGTAGAACTTGTTAACATCTATCCAGTACATCATGTCTCGAATCCTTAGAAGCTTCTACCCAACGAAACCCTAGTTATTCCTTGAGGAAACCGAAGTCGTCCAGGGTTGGAACTTCCATGAGAAAACCGATTGATAACATAGATTGAGAGAGAGTCAAGGTACGAAACAAGGACACGTTCCGATAGTGAGAATTCACTAGAACGCCTAGTAGAGACCCGATTCCACTTGAAAAAGTGAATATCCGAAGTAGCAAATCCATTCGAGTCTCATTTCAAACTCATGATCTATATCTTATTCTTTGAATTTCAGGACGAAATTCCCTCTAAAGGGGGGATAATGTAACAACCCAAAATTTTTCGTCGCCAAAACCCGTTCTACCTGAAAAAGTCGCCATTATCAAATTCATTCCGTTTTCTCTTTGGGATAATTATTTGAACTTATATGTTTATTTTAATTTAATGAGTGTCTAAATCACTCAGGAACTCATGTTATTAACCCAAAACATTTATTTCATAAGTTTTAGAAACACCCCCGCCGGGTGACGGTAACTTAATCGGGTGTGACCAAAAGCCGCGTTTAACGTCGGTATCGGGTAGAATTCCTTCGCGTACAAGTTTTAAGACCTATATAAACGTGTTTTAGCACCCATTTGAAGCTTTTTCCTTCTCTCTCTACTCTCTCTCTCTAACCTCTCTCCTAAATCCAAGTTTAAGGGTCCAAAACTCAAATTTAAGGCCTCAAATCCCTAAGGTACCTTCCTAGCCTTAATCTATAGCATAATTGGCTTCCAAATTCGACATTTAATCATGAAAAGGGACAACATATATGAGTTTACGGCCCAGGAGGCTGCCTAGGCCGTAAACACCAATTTGAAGGGTTTTAAGCCCTTAAACTCCTTCCTAATCTCATTTGGACTTTAGATATGGCTAAGGGACTTCAAGATATGGGCTTAGAACATTTAAAACATGAATTTTGAAGACTTTGAAGGAGTTTACGGCCAAGGCACAAGCTTGGGCCGTAAACTCATATTTAAGGGGTTTTCTTGACCTTAAACCCTTCCAAATCACTAGTATGGCTTAGATATGAATTATAGAACATAGATCATTGCATTTGGACACTTGAAACATGATTTTTGGGGGACTTACATGAGTTTATGGCCAAGGCTTGTGCTTGGGCTGTAAACTCCATGAAACATGGTGCAAATCCAATTCTAGGGTGTTTGAAAGCCATCCAACACCACCAAAAGCCTTGGAATAAATCAAAGGACCAACCAAAAATAGTTTTAAGGCTTTACAAACATCAAAACCCCACATTTGAGAGTTTACGGCCATAGAACATGTCTCATGGCCGTAAAGTCATAAAAGGGTGTCAAATGGTGCCCTAAACTCATTTCTAGGCTTGTGGGAATTTTTAGAATCACATGTGTTTGATTTTAACACCTTAAAAACACTAAATCTTGGAGATTTGAGAGTTTACGGCCAAAGACCCCATGCCTAGGCCGTAAACTCCCTTATGTATTGTAAATGATGTTTTTAATTCAATCGAAGCCTTAAGAAAAATTTATCCAAGCATTTCCAAGTGTCCATATCCATTTATGACCCAAATTTGCACCGTAAACCACCCTACCATGAGTTTACGGCCGTAAACTCATGGGGAATGGGTGTTTTAGACCAAAAACTCTTGTATAAGTTTATTCATGGGGAGTAAACTCAAGTCCCAAGTCCCTCGCTTCAATTCCCGTCCTTAAACGCCACCCGGGTCCCTCCAAACACTTGTATCGGAGTGTTATCGCGACTTGAAGCAATTGTCCCTATCCAACAATCAATCTAAGTCCTAATTAGATACAAATGTGTATCTTTACATCATAATTAGGAACCTCGTGTGTTTACAAGTCTCGGATCAACTCTTAGCATCCAAAACGTCTCATATCTCGTCCGGTGAGTTCATACCCCTACGACTTTTTCACTGTTTTCAATGTTTTCAGGGGGGGAATACAAGCAAACTACAACTGTTTTCAAATCAAAACATTGATATGTTTCAAATTATATCTGACAAACTTATAAACTCTTTTACTCCTTATGTATTATGCTGAGCATAAGGAATGACTTATCAATTACAACTAAAAGAATTTTAGTTATGGAAACAATCAAACTAATCAAATTATTATGGGAATAATTTGGGGGTCTTTAATGTTCTTTCTATCATATGTCGATATCTATATCAAGTTATTAGATAAACTATGTCTGATTCAGTTTATCTCCGTATCATTTGAATGTATTGTCAGATAATTTCATTGTATGTATCTATATTTAATTTACTATGTTTCATAATCTTCTTTATGTCGATATCTTATGACAACCCTGTGAATAGTTTATACTGGTTTGTGAGATGGTCACTACCCTTTATGGATGATCAGTAAATCCTCCCCGGAAGTGTAACCAGAGTCTCCTGGAGGGAGAGCGCGGAATTTGTGAATAGATCTATTTGGGACTGACAATCCCACACCTTAACTGCTAGCTACAGTTAGGCGGGCACGCCTGGGGTGACAAATTTCTGGATATCGTTTCGATGTCTGACAAACATCAAGGAGGTCACGTTGTCGTATTAGTATGGTTACCCGACTCACAACATGTATTAATATTAGCTTATTCACAGTTTGGGTTTAGAATCTATATCTCTTTCGGGATCGTGATCCCATGGTATTATCAAACTATTTTATATCTTATACGGGATAGTGATCCCATGGTTTTGTATTTAATTCTCATACGGGATAGTGATCCCATGGTTTTGTAACTATATCTTATACGGGATAGTGATCCCATGGTTTTGTATCTATAACTTGTGCAGGATATCTTTCCCCATGGTCTTTAACTATATCTTATATGGGATAGTAATCCCATGGTTTTGTATCTATAAATTGTGCGGGATGTCTTTCCCCATGGTCTTTAACTATATCTTATACGGGATAGTGATCCCATGGTTTTGTATCTATATCTTATACAGGATAGTGATCCCATGGTTTTCCAAATCTGTATCTTATCCGGGATAGTGATCCCATGGTTTTCAATCTTTATTTCCATATATACATCAACTTATCTCGTGTCTAGTCCGGGATGATAGTCCCATGATCTTAAATCTGTACTTTCATATGTGTCAAACTATCTTATATCTCTTTCGGGATAGTGATCCAAAGATTTTCATTATATAGTTTTGTGTGTTAAACTGTACTTTGTGATATACAACTCATCTTACAATTGGGAAAATATGGGATTTTCCTGGGGTAAAACACAACACGTAATCGAATTGGTAATGAATGATAACTAAACCAACTTCACATAAGAAAATATGGGATTTTCTTGGATAACAAGTCTTTTCGGAAACTAAAGGAAGTCGATACATTTTCATAAAACAAAACCGCTTATGAACTCACCAGCTTTATGCTGATTTTCAAACCGCTTGTATTCTCAGGTCCAAGTTAGACAGGTACCCGGTGATCTTCTTTTGGTGAAGACAAAGTGCGTGGAAGAGTCGTCTCAACTTTTGTTAATATGATGCATATGTATATCTTGTATAACTTTAGTTTTGAAACAAATGTAAACTTTCATATATATGTAATGTAATGGTTGTTTACTGTGATTACTATGTACATTGGATTTGATACACAACGTCGTAGTCCACCCCGGAAATGTTTCCGCCTTTGATTTTCGGGGTGTGACAGATTGGTATCAGAGCCCTTGTTTATAGTGAACGGAGTATACCAAACCTTACATGGTATAAAACTATAAACACTAAAGGGCCTCAGTGCTCTGAAATAAAAGTATCTTCAAAACTATAAGTATTTTCAAAAGTATACAAGTATACCGAACCGCCGAAATCCGTAACTACAAGTAGAACAAAACATAAGTAAATGGGTGTTGTACACTGCGGTTAAACCTAGGCAGTTATTTAGTCGTGTCTAGGATCAATATAGCCTGGCCAACTATATTCATTCAAGACACGGCCAACATGTGCTTGGGAGTGACTGTGGTACGCAGCATGCCTAAAACTTACCTAATATCTCAAACAACAAATCGTCGCTGCAGCGAACCATGAAATACTATGGGAGTATTTCTCGAGCCAATCCTTCGTAGAAAATCCTCGTACACACGATGTTACTTGATCATTCCGCTAGCGATAAAATGTTCTGTCTTGATAACTCTTTCCTGCTTTATCGCTTAGTATGATGCTATATCTGTCTTGATGAGATATCCCCTGTTCAATATCTCTTGATTCAATTCGGAGGACTTATAATCCTCTCTTTCCTGATCTTTTTAGATCAAGATGCCTTCAAGAAAGAGACCCAGCTCGAAGAACAACGACAATCCTCCTCCGCCACCACCTTCTCCTCAATTCGATCTCGCATCACTTCAACCAGTTTTGACTGCTGCAATGGTGGCAGCTATGTCACAAATGAATCCCGGTGGCTCCGGAGGTGGTCCCCAGCCCCAAAATCCAGAAGAAAAACCAGGAACACCGAAGAGGGGGTTCCTACAAAGACTTCATGAACGTGAAACCCACAACCTTTGATGGCACTGGAGGTGTCATTTCCCTGACTCGATGGTTCGAGAAAATCGAGTCAATCTTCGAAATATGTGCCTGTTCGGAGTCTGTCAAAGTCAAATTTGCCGCCTGCACTTTCCTTGACAAAGCCCTGACTTGGTGGAACGGCCGAGTCAAATCCTTAACCCTACCTGTAGCGAATGCCATGGGTTGGGAAGCTATGAAGGAGCTTCTGCTTGCAGAATACTGCCCTCGGGGTGAAATTCACAAACTAGAACACGAACTCTGGAACCTTAAGATGAAGGGTTCCAACATAACTGCTTATACTTCAATATTCGATGACCTGGCATTACTCTGTCCGGGAATGGTTACCCCGGAGAGTAAAAAGATCGAGAGATTCATCTGGGGATTGACCCAGCCAACTAAAGGGAATGTCTTGGCTGCAAATCCAGACACGTACGACAGCGCTAAATGCCTTGCGAAAATCTTGATCGATCACGAAGACAACTCTGATGAGGAAACTACCACTCCTGAATCGGACACAAGTGGAGGTGAAAGTAAAAAGAAATCTCGGAACAAGCGAAAGGCCCCAAGTACGAAAGGGTCTTCTAAGAAACAACAAATGGTAGCAGTCCATGCTGCTACTGCCCCTGTTGCTGTCTCAGCTGTCGGTTCTACAGCCCAAACTCCTACCAGTGGATACACTGGTACCCTTCCTTGGTGTGGTAAGTGCAACTACCATCACCGCATCCCTGGTCCATGTCGCGAAAGGATCTGCGACAACTGTGGCAAGAAGGGCCATCTGTCTCGAACCTGTAGAAAACCAGTCAAACCAACGAACCAATCATCGGGAGCAGGAATCAGTCCAGCCTGCAACAATTGTGGTGAAGTAGGGCACTTCAAAAGGAATTGCCCCAAAGCAACTACCACCACTGATCCCTCTGTCACCACAGTTATACCTCTCTTTGATAACTCTTATACTTGCAACTCTTTTTGATTCCGGTATTTAGAGGGAAGCCTGTTACCTATCTATTTGAACGTTCTCTAAACTTCACCCTTCGTATGTGATCGAAATGTTTATCATCGAGACGACTAACCAATGAGATTGAGAACCCTAACTTCGTATCTATAGATTGAATCCTCGGTCCAGAGGACTATTCTGTTCCATTCGGTTAAATGGGAAACCTTTCACGAAAATACTTTGATGCTACTTTTAACATGGAATGAATGAGTCTCATTCATGTTGTTATCCTGATTTCGAGAGGGTCGCATGTCTATATCTTTTTCCTCGACCTAACTCTCATGATCTTCGGCATCAAACTTTCGTATTGTGTCATGCTTTAAAACTGAAGAGTTTTCCTGATACAAATTACCACATCCCTCGTTTCTGTGATCATTGAGAAACGGGAAGTTAGTAGCCCTTTCTACTAAATGTTTGCCCCGAAGAGTTTCCGGGAATTTCATTCGAACATCTAAAGTTTAGTTCCACATCATACTTTTTGAGGTCCTCGTAGAGATTGATTCTACAATCTTCAGGGTTCGGATGGTCGTAGAACTTGTTAACATCTATCCAGTACATCATGTCTCGAATCCTTAGAAGCTTCTACCCAACGAAACCCTAGTGATTCCTTGAGGAAACCGAAGTCGTCCAGGGTTGGAACTTCCATGAGAAAACCGATTGATAACATAGATTGAGAGAGAGTCAAGGTACGAAACAAGGACACGTTCCGATAGTGAGAATTCACTAGAACGCCTAGTAGAGACCCGATTCCACTTGAAAAAGTGAATATCCGAAGTAGCAAATCCATTCGAGTCTCATTTCAAACTCATGATCTAAATCTTATTCTTTGAATTTCGGGACGAAATTCCCTCTAAAGGGGAGATAATGTAACAACCCAAAAATTTTCGTCGCCAAAACCCGTTCTACCTGAAAAAGTCGCCGTTATCAAATTCATTCCGTTTTCTCTTTGGGATAATTATTTGAACTTATATGTTTATTTTAATTTAATGAGTGTCTAAATCACTCAGGAACTCATGTTATTAACCCAAAACATTTATTTCATAAGTTTTAGAAACACCCCCGCCGGGTGACGGTAACTTAATCGGGTGTGACCAAAAGCCACGTTTAACGTCGGTATCGGGTAGAATTCCTTCGTGTACAAGTTTTAAGACCTATATAAACGTGTTTTAGCACCCATTTGAAGCTTTTTCCTTCTCTCTCTACTCTCTCTCTCTAACCTCTCTCCTAAATCCAAGTTTAAGGGTCCAAAACTCAAATTTAAGGCCTCAAATCCCTAAGGTACCTTCCTAGCCTTAATCTATAGCATAATTTGCTTCCAAATTCAACATTTAATCATGAAATGGGACAACATATATGAGTTTACGGCCCAGGAGGCTGCCTAGGCCGTAAACACCAATTTGAAGGGTTTTAAGCCCTTAAACTCCTTCCTAATCTCATTTGGACTTTAGATATGGCTAAGGGACTTCAAGATATGGGCTTAGAACATTTAAAACATGAATTTTGAAGACTTTGAAGGAGTTTACAGCCAAGGCACAAGCTTGGGCCGTAAACTCATATTTAAGGGGTTTTCTTGACCTTAAACCCTTCCAAATCACTAGTATGGCTTAGATATGAATTATAGAACATAGATCATTGCATTTGGACACTTGAAACATGATTTTTGGGGGACTTACATGAGTTTACGGCCAAGGCTTGTTCTTGGGCTGTAAACTCCATGAAACATGGTGCAAATCCAATTCTAGGGTGTTTGAAAGCCATCCAACACCACCAAAAGCCTTGGAATAAATCAAAGGACCAACCAAAAATAGTTTTAAGGCTTTACAAACATCAAAACCCCACATTTGAGAGTTTACGGCCATAGAACATGTCTCATGGCCGTAAAGTCATAAAAGGGTGTCAAATGGTGCCCTAAACTCATTTCTAGGCTTGTGGGAATTTTTAGAATCACATGTGTTTGATTTTAACACCTTAAAAACACTAAATCTTGGAGATTTGAGAGTTTACGGCCAAAGACCCCATGCCTAGGCCGTAAACTCCCTTATGTATTGTAAATGATGTTTTTAATTCAATCCAAGCCTTAAGAAAAATTTATCCAAGCATTTCCAAGTGTCCATATCCATTTATGACCCAAATTTGCACCGTAAACCACCCTACCATGAGTTTACGGCCGTAAACTCATGGGGAATGGGTGTTTTAGACCAAAAACTCTTGTATAAGTTTATTCATGGGGAGTAAACTCAAGTCCCAAGTCCCTCGCTTCAATTCCCGTCCTTAAACGCCACCCGGGTCCCTCCAAACACTTGTATCGGAGTGTTATCGCGACTTGAAGCAATTGTCCCTATCCAACAATCAATCTAAGTCCTAATTAGATACAAATGTGTATCTTTACATCATAATTAGGAACCTCGTGTGTTTACAAGTCTCGGATCAACTCTTAGCATCCAAAACGTCTCATATCTCGTCCGGTGAGTTCATACCCCTACGACTTTTTCACTGTTTTCAATGTTTTCAGGCGGGGAATACGAGCAAACTACAACTGTTTTCAAATCAAAACATTGATATGTTTCAAATTATATCTGACAAACTTATAAACTCTTTTACTCCTTATGTATTATGCTGAGCATAAGGAATGACTTATCAATTACAACTAAAAGAATTTTAGTTATGGAAACAATCAAACTAATCAAATTATTATGGGAATAATTTGGGGGTCTTTAATGTTCTTTCTATCATATGTCGATATCTATATCAAGTTATTAGATAAACTATGTCTGATTCAGTTTATCTCCGTATCATTTGAATGTATTGTCAGATAATTTCATTGTATGTATCTATATTTAATTTACTATGTTTCATAATCTTCTTTATGTCGATATCTTATGACAACCCTGTGAATAGTTTATACTGGTTTGTGAGATGGTCACTACCCTTTATGGATGATCAGTAAATCCTCCCCGGAAGTGTAACCAGAGTCTCCTGGAGGGAGAGCGCGGAATTTGTGAATAGATCTATTTGGGACTGACAATCCCACACCTTAACTGCTAGCTACAGTTAGGCGGGCACGCCTGGGGTGACAAATTTCTGGATATCGTTTTGACGTCTGACAAACATCAAGGAGGTCACGTTGTCATATTAGTATGGTTACCCGACTCACAACATGTATTAATATTAGCTTATTCACAGTTTGGGTTTAGAATCTATATCTCTTTCGGGATCGTGATCCCATGGTATTATCAAACTATTTTATATCTTATACGGGATAGTGATCCCATGGTTTTGTATTTAATTCTCATACGGGATAGTGATCCCATGGTTTTGTAACTATATCTTATACGGGATAGTGATCCCATGGTTTTGTATCTATAACTTGTGCGGGATATCTTTCCCCATGGTCTTTAACTATATCTTATACGGGATAGTAATCCCATGGTTTTGTATCTATAACTTGTGCGGGATGTCTTTCCCCATGGTCTTTAACTATATCTTATACGGGATAGTGATCCCATGGTTTTGTATCTATATCTTATACAGGATAGTGATCCCATGGTTTTCCAAATCTGTATCTTATCCGGGATAGTGATCCCATGGTTTTCAATCTTTATTTCCATATATACATCAACTTATCTCGTGTCTAGTCCGGGATGATAGTCCCATGATCTTAAATCTGTACTTTCATATGTGTCAAACTATCTTATATCTCTTTCGGGATAGTGATCCCAAGATTTTCATTATATAGTTTTGTGTGTTAAACTGTACTTTGTGATATACAACTCATCTTACAATTGGGAAAATATGGGATTTTCCTGGGGTAAAACACAACACGTAATCGAATTGGTAATGAATGATAACTAAACCAACTTCACATAAGAAAATATGGGATTTTCTTGGATAACAAGTCTTTTCGGAAACTAAAGGAAGTCGATACATTTTCATAAAACAAAACCGCTTATGAACTCACCAGCTTTATGCTGATTTTCAAACTGCTTGTATTCTCAGGTCCAAGTTAGACAGGTACCCGGTGATCTTCTTTTGGTGAAGACAGAGTGTGTGGAAGACTCGTCTCAACTTTTGTTAATATGATGCATATGTATATCTTGTATAACTTTACTTTTGAAACAAATGTAAACTTTCATATATATATATATGTAATGTAATGGTTGTTTACTGTGATTACTATGTACATTGGATTTGATACACAACGTGGTAGTCCACCCCAGAAATGTTTCCGCCTTTGATTTTCGGGGTGTGACAAATATAGAAAGTTGAGTAGGTCAGGCTTGGGAACCTGGTGAGCAAATAAAGTTTTTAACCAACAATAAATATAATTATTATGTTTAAACATCAGGCAATCAACCCAATTACCCACTCTCACTATCTTCTTTACTCTTAAGGATTCACCCTAAAAATTGGCTACTCCTCGTTCATTCATTCCTAAGTATTATCCAAAGGAATAGGCACGAAGTCCATCTTTGCCTATGGCGCACATGCCAATGCTACTTATTAGGCACATCTTCTAATAACATCATTTAGGCACAACTACCAAGATTATTTTCGTAGCTGTTGGGATATTTAGAGTACATCTGGTGAACATGTAAATCAAAAACACCTACGGTATATGGCCCAGCTGCCAATATTCATCTACATCATCTTTCATCCCTCATTATTTATCTACCCATGTTTTACCCAACATATTTGTAGATAAAAATACATATACAATTTAAATCATTCTAAACATGTATAAAACATTCATTCGACATCCATCTCAAATAACCAAACAACATATATACACAGAGCACATATTTTATATAAAATACTTCATATCTATGTGTAAGATGAAAGTGACTATATACTCACTTGATAAGATAGTTATTGGACAACACTTTGTCTCCTAAAACAATATTTTTTGATAAAACCAAGACGTTTTCTAAAAAACCAGGCTTTACGCAGGCAGAGTTTTGACTCGAATTTTTTTTTCTTGGAGACTTCGGGCTCTCCGGGGCTTTCTTATGATACTAGGAATGTATTCTAGGCTTGGGGTATTTGTTGCAACTAAAAAGAAAGAAAAGTGGTGAGAAATGAATTTTTTGTAAACATATTCGGGGCAGCCTCGTACCAGTTTTATAGGAGGCCGAAGCTCCTGATTATGTCGGGCATAACATCTTAGTACGCGGGGCGTACTACTTTACCAGCCACTACGCTGCGCGTAGGAAGGGATCATCTCGGACGCGTCATAGATACGGACACGTGTGCAACATGCGAAGGAGTAGGGCCACATGGCTAACTTCGGACCGTGTACACATAAGTGCGTTGGGCGTACATACCTCATACGCTGGGCGTATATCAGTACACTAAGCGTACCCCTTGGTATGTTTGGCGTTCTTCCAGCCTTGAAGTTTGTGCTTGAAACTTCAATAATTCATATCTTTCGCATACAGGCCCCATTTTTGACGTTCTTTATATCCACACATAGGTGAGATTATACTCTACAACTTTCGTTTAGACTCTGTCGGCTAATTTTGAATTTATTTTAATGTTATATTTTAACAGGATGAGACAGGAAAAGTTCGTTAAAAATTCATAACTTCTTCATCCGACATCCATTTTTGTTTTTCCTTTTATCGTTAAACTACTATCGACAAGATCTTTGATTCTCATTCAAGTTGTGTCGGCTAAAAATCGATCGATGTATAATTCGAGTTCCGGACTGCACACTGTTATGCCAACTCTTAGAAAATTCATAACTTCCTCATACGAAGTCAGATTTGGACTTTCTTTTTGTGCACGCTCTCGGTTTAACATGTACTACGACTTTCATTTAGATCGTTAAGGTTAAAAAGCACTTTATCGTAAACTCACTTTTGACGTCACACAACGTCATGCCGGTTCTGTCGTGAAACTTCAACAGGTCATAACTTCTTCGTTATAACTCGGATTTTAGTATTTTTACTTCTTCAGAATCCTTGTTTCAACCACTACAACTTTCTTCATAGATATCGAGTTTAAGTAATATTTATTTTCAATGCTTATTTTTATCCTTAATTTATTAAGTATTAAACGCATAAATTCACATAACTCATTCTTATTTTTATCCTTAATTTATTTAGTATTAAACGCATAAATTCACATAACTCATTCGTTTATAAAACAAATTTGTTCCTGGGGATACACAATCGTGTATAACGCCAACTCGTTATGTAGTTCGGCCCTTTTCTCAGGATAACACTTCTATATAGTGTTGTGGCAACCCTTCTACTCCCTCCCTTTTTTAAAAACACCATGTGTATTCTGAAACATATTTGTTGAGTGGTGCTTATGGCGCGCTATCCTTAAACTACTTATTTTGTCTTGCAAAGGTAGCCCATTTTATTTGCTGATGGAGTAGCCCAATAAAATGCAAATACTGATTTTCATGTAGCCCAAAATAAGATTGGAGGAAATTCACTTGAATAATTAGGCTCATGTATGTTATTAAGAGGCTCATGTGTGTTGTTAAGATTGTCCATAAAAAAGCCTAAAAGAAGCCCAGGCTGAGAAATACAGCCCATAGGACCAGCCCAAATTCATTTTCGTCAATTTTGTGTTGGGTTGTATTGGAATAGATACCAAAGTTATTAACATGTGGCCCATGTGTTTGAGTTAAAGCTCAAAGAATTTACAACCCAAATATAACTTCCTTCTTCTTTTGTTTTTCTCATATGTGTGAAAGAAATTGGAAACAAGAGTATGGCCTTGTAGGCCTGCAATTCCTTTTCTATTTTGTTTGAGAACCGTATTAGCCATTGAAGATGACAAAAACTTCTAGCCGCTATTCTCGTGTTGTTACACCTTGGAAGTACTAAAAGGAAACTACCGATGATTAGAAGTGTAGGAGCTGAGATGACATGTCTCACTTTTCTTTTTATTGTTCCTCGTTAGAGCTGGACGATATAGCGGAGATCGGAGCAACGATTTTGTCGGTGCGATGGTCTACTGGGTTAATTGTTGAAGATGCGAAATCGTCTCCGACAAAAGAGCCAAATGGTCATAAATTGAAGTGTAACCTTACATCGAGATAGAATTAAAGAGGGTGGGCCAATTGCATAAATATTAGAAATCATAAGGACGAAAATGGTACAAATATAAAACTTGGACTAAAAGTGAAATACTTGGAAAACCATATGGAACATTTCTAAAATTTAGTCTTGGTAAAATTCCAAAGTTTCAACGTTAAATAAAATTCAAGGATAAAATTTTAGTGATGACAAATTACTTTTTCAAAGATTGAGAAACTTAGTCATAAAATGTAATTCACTTGGTAACTATGTTTTGAGGAAGGGATAGTAATGACTTGATACATAGATGTTTAAGTTGGGTATTTTAGGTTAGAATTATTGGTAGATATGCTTTTTGGAAATTTAGGGACCAAAATTGACAAAACCAGAAAACTTACTTTTGACTTAGCTAACATCTTAAAGGGATAATATTGATAATGAAATTGTTATTTGAAGTTAAATTAGAAGCATGAGATTTGAGTGAAGTGTTTAAATCATCTAGTATCTAAAAGATATGGACTAAATAAGACAGTTGGCTAAATTATAGCAATACCCATATAAGGGTAGGTTATGAGCATAAGGATTTTCTACGATCACCTCCTTTGGTGGATTTTAATTTTTTGGAAAATTGAAGAGAGTGGTAGATCCATATCCAGATCCGGATCATGGGAAAGAGAGGATGATTGTGTTGGATTAAGTGGCTAAGTCCATAACCATATTTGGCATGTACTAGATTTAATTTGTAGCATGGTCCTTTGGGTTGCCTTCACTCATGCAACTTGATAGGATGACTAGTGGAGAGAGAGAGAGAGAGAGAGAGTAGGATTTATTATATGAATAATAAATTGGTACTCGAAATAATTTTATTAATATATTAATTGGAAATCAAATTATTAATTAGTAATTTTTTAGAAATTAATTTGATATTAATGATTAAAGGAACAAATTAATAATGGAGGAACTGTTTTGCAAATCATTGATAGTTTTAAGACTAGGCTGATGGACTCCATAAAGTGGAGTGGACAAAATTTATGGTAAGCTCGTATGATTTCATCCAAAGGCTCTAAAGAGGGAGTTCATGGGCTGCTTGTTCCTTAAGCAAGGAATTAGGGTTTCCTTCATAAACCTTAGCAGCTTACTTAGGTATAAAAACCCTCCATACACATGGAATTTCGGTCTATGCATTCCAGATAGAAACCCTAGCCGATTTCTTGTCTCTCGTTGTTATCCTTGTTGTGTTGAGTGTTTGCGACTCTATTAGAGGTGTAAAACTTGGGGCACTAAGCTTTCAAGAGTTGTAACGACCCGTCTCTGGTATGTGGCTTTTAGTATTTATTTTTGAAGTTCGTAGAGGAACTCAGCGAGTCTATGTCCCGACTCGTCGAGTTGGGTCGCGTTGTTGATCAGTGTATAGATCGGTGACTCGACGAGTCCATATTCGGGACTCGGCGAGTCGGCCTGCCAGGTTGAAATCCTAAATCTCCGGGTTGCTCACTATTTAATCCACCTTATAGCCTCCATTCTCGCCTCCTTCACCCTCAGAACGCTGTGAGAAAACCCTAATCCATCCTTGAGTGAACTAATTGTTCTTGTGTTGATTTGTGAAGGCTTGAAGAAGGAGAAGAAGAAAGGAGCAAGGAGAAGAGGAGTAGTACAAAGATCCAAGGGCAAATCAGAGTTCTTTGAGGTATTCTTCGGATTTCCTCTTGTTTTATGCTTTAAACCTCCATTAGGACTCTTCTAGATCTAGTTGATGCTTTTCCCAAGCCTTATGATTGTATGGATGCCCTAATAAGTCGAGATATCCTTAGATCTATTCATTTAGAAGTTTCAGAGCCCAGATCTATTGCCTTTATGAAGATACTTTGCATGGAA
This sequence comes from Lactuca saligna, assembly GCF_052625555.1. Classification (NCBI taxonomy): domain Eukaryota; kingdom Viridiplantae; phylum Streptophyta; class Magnoliopsida; order Asterales; family Asteraceae; genus Lactuca; species Lactuca saligna. Next base: position 77,325,093 of record NC_136423.1, on the reverse strand, counting down.
ACCCTAGATCTAGCCTTTATTATGCTTTTTGAGCCATTTTATCTTCATGAATGCATATGGGCACGTAAAGATAGAATCTTTACGTGCTAATCGAGTTAAGGGAGTCCAGATCTATAAGTTTTATGCACTGGATTCAAGCAGAATCAAGTTTTGAGTTGCTACATGCAAGCGACTCGGCGAGTCGAGCCGCGAGTCCCTGATTTTTCCCTTTTTGAGTGATGCCGAGTGGGACCAGTGAGTGATGGAGTGGACTCAGCGAGTTGTGGTTAGACTCAGTAATGGAGGGACTCGGCGAGTTGTTCATACAACTCGGCGAGTCCAAGGCAATCTTCTTAGCTCGAAGAACAACTCGTCGAGTTCTTCATACGGCTCGGCGAGTCTGATGCAGATTGCCTGAAGTTTTAGATTCGAAAGGGAACTCGTCGAGTTGATGCCATACTCGACGAGTAGCAGCGAGTAGGGTTGACAAATGAGAGTAGGGACTCGGCGAGTTAGCGGCCCAACTTGGCGAGTCAGGTCAATTGTAAAGATTGACTTTGACCAGGAGAGTTGACTTTAGCCAGGGGTAAAGGAGTCATTTACCCCAATACAGTTATTAGTAATTTGATTGAGTGTAATTGTGGATTTTTAGCCGGGGAGATACCAGAGCAGCAGCAGATAGTTCCCGGAGCCACACACTCAGCAGCCAGATCACGAGGTGAGTTTCCTTTCAGTAGGAACGGGTCTAAGGCCACAATGTCGGCCCGTTTAGCTAGCAGTAGTATCCGGACTTCGGTACGATGTAGATTCTAGTATGTTTGATGCCTTTGTGGCTCAGACAGTATTTTGTGTTATGTGTTCCGGGTTACGTCCCGATGTAGTATGCTATCTATGTACTCATGTTAGTTTATATGTTTATGTGATGCTATGTTCAGTATGTTCCGGACTTCTGTTCGATGCAGTTAGTTCCGGACTTCGGTCCGATGCAGTAGTTCCGGACTTTGGTCCGATGCAGGAGGCAAGGCCTCAGTAGTTCCGGATCCCGATCCGATGCAAAGGGCAAGGCCCTGGTTAGTTCCGGACTTTGGTCCGATGCAGTTTCCGGACTTCGGTCCGATGCAGTGGGCAAGGCCCAGTATGTGATTATATGTATTATATGGTTTGTGGTAGTTTGGGGGAGCTCACTAAGCTTTGTGCTTACAGTTTCAGTTTTGGTTTTAGGTACTTCCGCAAGCAAAGGGAAGAGCTCGGGTTGATGGCATCGCACACACACACCACAGCTTCAGTTGTCCTGGGAGTTGTTTTGATTCTCATAGATGTGATTGATATATTCTTGATTCAATTTACTCATAACACTTTACTTTTGTTTTTGAGATATTGTCGTACGAGTTTACCTTATGATGTTATTATGATGTTTTAGTAATTATTCAACAAAAAAAAATGGGTCGTTTTTTCTGGGATGTTACAAGTTGGTATCAGAGCCTTGGTTTGAGGGATTCGGATACACCCCCGGGTGTATCTGAAGTCAAACTAAGGGAGAGATAAAAAGATTTTCAAAAAAAAAAAGAAAAAATGTTTTCGAATGAAATTTTGAAAAAGCACTTAGAAAGAAAAGAATTTTTAAACAAGATAAGGGTGTGGTGCATGCGATCAGCCGAGCTCAAGTAAGTACTCCCAAATTACCCATACAAGTTTTATAATTACGAATAATTGTTCCGGTTTCAGTAGAACAGCATGCTAGTATAGGACTAAGGATCTAGGAGGATGCCTTATGTGCCTGCTATATGTGTTTAGCTTTATGAGAATTGCATGCTAGTAACGAGTAGACAGCAGTAGGATAGCCTGTTTAGGTTATGCCTGGTAGCACGAGCTTAGCATTGTATGCTAGATCGGTTCCTCGTTATGAGAGTAGGATTGCTTGGGTAATTTCCGGTGTCTGAATGTTGCTTGCTTCGTGCTTGGTAGAACTCTTAGTAATGAGAGTTAGCCGTTAGGTGAATATGTCACGTCACATGTGATCAGGGTTGAATAATCTCAGAGTGTTGGATTTGGCCCTATTGTGCAGCTCTCGTTTGAGGCTAACCGTTGTAGGGACAAGCCTTTTACTAGAAGGATTATCCGAGCCTCACCACATGTGATGGTATTCAGGTGATGGCTAATTAGCATTACAAGGAGGCCTTCAGCAGCTGACGACTGTTTTGAGCAGAGTCAAGATTTCCCTAGGGCAAGCCTAGGATGAGAGTAGCAGAGATCAGCAGTAGTAGAAGTGACTTGGTGGAGTCAAGGCAGTTCTTGAGGAAAGTACGGATAGATGTGGAAGGTAGTATGGGCCCGTACTATTGAAAGTAGAGGATCCATACTCGAATCAAGGAAGGCCGAGACAAGACCAGGACGCTAGTAGTAGTATCATGATCCCTTGAGATATTTCAGTTTTCTGATGTTGTTATGATATGTTTCAGAATGGTAGTTTTGCGTTCGAGACCAGCAGTCAGCAGTTCAGATGCCGGAGGGGGATCAGGACCAGGATCAGGCCCGGAGGCCGGGCAGATGGATGAGCAGACCAGGGACTTTCTTTCTTCTGAGGTTACCCGCATCATACTGGAGCAGACTCCTGTGATCTTCGGTTCGATCAAGGAGGGTATTCTAGAGCTGATGGATGAGAGATTGGGCACTTTCCGTGTCGAGATGGCGGCCACGATGGGGTCGCGCACACTTACGTTCAGGGAGTTCAGGGCATGTGGAGCTCCAGACTACCATGGGGCGCGGGACCCCATAGCGAGCACGAGATGGTTGGCGGATGTGGCCAACGCATTCCGCACTAGCAGGTGTCCCAAGGGGGACAAGGTTAGATTGGCGTCCTGTCTTCTGAAGGACAGGGCACAGGATTGGTGGGAGGAGGTTGGTCATACCATTGGAGATGATGCAGCGTTAGATTCCATGACCTGGGCTGATTTCTCTACCAGGTTCAGGGCAGAGTTTGCACCAGTTATTGAGGTACAGCAGTTAGCCCGAGAGTTTCAGGACCTCACCCAGACCACAGAGACCGTGGCGGAGATCACCGCCAAGTTCAGGGAGATGGCTCTTCCTATTCCTCAGTATGCAGCCGATGAGGATATGAAGAAGGCCCGTTATCATGAGATGTTACGGAGTGATATCCGCATGTTTGTGAGCCGGTCCAGCTAAAGCTCGGGAGAGGGAGATTGATCTAGAGATGGAGAAGAAGAGGAAACCGGAGGCGGTTTCGGGTTTAGGAGGTTCGGATAAAAAGCCCAAGGTATCTGATCACAGGTCCAGGAGTCAGCAGAGCCACGGTCGATGTGGCTAGTGTGGGAGATTGCACGAGGGGACGTGCAAGGCAGGGAGTTTCGGCTGCTACAAGTGCGGTCGGACTGGGCATTTGAGCAGGGATTGTACGGCCCCTGCTACTGCTGTTGCAGCATCAGATCTGATTTGCTTTCAGTGCAATCAGAGGGGACATAAAAAGTCCCAGTGTCCAAGTTTTGCTACAACAGAGAAGGTGGTTGCACCTGCCCCTGTTACTTTGAGGATTACAGATGGCCGTCAGGGCCGAGCAGAGATACCAGTGGCTGGGAGCCGAGCTTTTCAGATGACAGCAGAGGAGGCGCGAGCGACTCCTGATGTGGTGATGGGTATGTATTTTTCCCTTCATCTCTATATTACTATTATTGAGTATTGCTTACGGTTATATGTTTTGTATAGGGTCGTTCTCTGTGAACGGCATCTCTGCTACAATATTATTTGATTCGGGGGCTACCCGATCGTTTGTATCGCTAGCGCTTAGCAAGAGATTTAGTAGAGCTCCTGGAGAGCTGGATTGTCCACTAGAGGTCGAGATAGCAGATGATAGGACCGTGAGGGTCGCCAGAGTACATCGAGGATGTTCTCTTCAGTTGTTCGACGAGCAGTTTTTGGTGGATTTGGTCCATATTCCCCTGCAAGGAAATAAGGTTATAGTGGGCATGGATTGGTTGAGTCCCAACGGGGCCGTGATTGATTGCGAGTTACAGCTAGTGGGGGTTCGCACTCCCAGTGGAGGAGAGTTAGTGATTCAGGGCGAGAGGCCACAGCGTGGACCAGTTCTTTGTTCAGCCGCGAGGGCGAGATGCTATTTTCAGCAGGGTTGCACAGGCTATGTAGCCTACATTATGGATGCCCGGGAAGAGGGAAGTCGACAGTGGATGATGTTCCAGTAGTACGAGACTTTCGAAATTTATTCCCGGAGGATTTACCAGGAATACCTCCCGAGAGACAGGTCGAGTTTGGGATCGACCTAATTCCTGGTGCGGCTCCGATAGCCAAGGCACCGTATCGGTTAGCTCCCCCTAAGATGCAGGAGTTGTGTACGCAGCTGCAGGGGTTTCTAGAAAAGTGTTTGTTGGGCCAAAGATTATTTTGAAGATTGCGTCTTTTGGGCTCGATAGTATTAGTCACTTTGTATTCCGGTTTGGGCCTGTCCAACCGAGAACCTTTTATGTTTTGTATATAAGTTTACGCTTGCATGCATATTAGGTTAACGATTTGAGAGATTAAGAAATTAGCGATTCATCTAGAGCATAACAGGTTTCTTTAATCGTTCTTGTAACCTACCAATCCTCTACAGTTGATGTTCTAAATCGAGCTCTTCTGAGGATTTTGTTTAATCATTCGACACGTTTGATTCCATCTTGACTTGTTCTTATTATTGCGTTCATACAGTTTTATATTTACATACTTGTTCAAGATCTAATCGATCTTTATAGATTAAAGGCTAGTTTAAATCTCATCAATTGGTATCAGAGCGGGAGGCTATGTAATCAATACACATCTTTTCTGTGAAAAAGATTTCCATTAGGGTTTTTCCGCAATTATCAATATTTATTGAGCCATCATCTCTTTATTGACGTATCTTGATATTTATTGTTTTGCCCTAATCTGCTTTATTACAAGTCTGATCTTTGAACAGGTTTTTACGATCATAATGGACGTGACGCAATCAAACCCTATTAATATTTCCAACAGCATCGGTTCGACGACAAAGTTTCCAATCTTATACACCCATGACTATGAAGTATGGGTGCATCAGTTTGAAGACTACGTGATTGGATCGGAGGATAATGGGTATCTCATATGGGAAGCCATCATCAATGGACCGTTTTCTCATTCTGCAACGTCCAGAATCATTAAGACACAAAAGGAGTATAATGATCTGCTAAAGGACGTGAAGGATATTGCACAAGATGAAAAGGACAAATTCCAGTGCAATATTAAGGCGTTAAGGTTGATCAGATTCGCCCTTCAGTCCGACACATTCAGGTTGGTCAACTCCTGCACGACAGAAAAGGAAGTTTGGGATAGACTTCGTGAACTGTATTCCACAGACGAGGATCTTGAACATTCTATTCAAACTTTGCTTTTATCTGATTTTGGAGAATTCAGGCAAGGGGCCGAAGAAACCGTGACCCAGACGTTTGATCGCTTCAATCATCTTCTCATCAAGATGATCAAACACGATATTGAAAGGAAGCTTATCGAACAGAAGGTTACTTTCTTGAATGGTCTGAGGTCTGAATGGAGAGCAGTGGTTTCTACAGTCAAAGCCCATGAGCAGTTTAAATCATATTCTTTGGCGAAACTGGTGGGTATTCTCAAGTCCCAAGAGAAGATTGTGCTGCAAGAAAAGAACGTCATTTCTAGTCTCGGTTCGTTGGCCCTCCTATCTAAAAGTAAAGCTGCGATGGAGGATGAAGACCTTAACTTGGAGGAATATGACCTCACATCTGAGGATTATGCCATGATGGTGTCCAATCCCAAGATGTTCATAAAGAAGAGATTCCCCAACAACAAAAAATGAAACTGGTAGGGGAGTTACAGCTCTGAAAAAGTGAACAATGAACCGAAGGCTGAGGAGCCCAAGAAGGAACCGTAGGTGGATGGCGATTCCGGAGTAAGCTGCTTCTACTGTGGTGGGAAAAACCACTATGCTAAGGACTGTGTCCTTAAGAAGATGGCTGAAAAGGATGATGGAAATGATGAGGAAGCCGTGTTACAGAAAAGATTGGACGAGTTGAGAAAGAAGAAGTCTACCGCTAACCCTTCTATTAATGCTCTCATTGTGCAGGGTTCGGTTAATGATGACGAGTTCGGTAGCACGGAAGTTTGGTCTACCGACTCAGAAGACGATGAAGTGAGGAAGCCTACCCATGGAAAGGCTTATGTGGCTAAGGAGGAAAGCAGTGGAGGAAGATGCTTCATGGTGACTGACATATCCCAAATGAGGGGATACAACACCGATGGAGGAAGCGATGGACCGAAGGTACATGAGGACATGTGCTTTACGGCCAAACCACTCAGCCAGCAGTTCAATGAGCTCGATGAACTGATAAAGAAGGTACAATCTGTTTTTATTTCATCCAAAGTACCACCATCCTCATATGAGAAAGAACTAAAAAATGTTAATACAAGAATTTCTCATCTAGATAGTAGCTTAACTCAAACTCGAGTCACCAATTCTAACCTAACTGATCAATTAAGCAGGGTGGCATCGAAGAGTGAGGAGCGGAGAATGTGGATCGAGTTAAAGGAGTCGGAATTAGTTAAAGTTAAAGATGAAAACATTTATTTGCAAAGAGACAATTTAAAATTGTTAAAACAGAGGAATGTTTTTTGTTTAATTGCTAAACGTTTGTATTCTAATATTACTCAGCTTCACTTGGATTGTGAAATAGGCCATAAGATCCATCGCATGATTTTGCCCTTCCTAGAGTTTAAGGAGGATGAAATCGATGCCGAAGCCTACAATTGTGAGAGTGTGATATCGTCTGATGATGTCAATCCGACCTACATGTATGGACTGGACAAAATTGAGTCCTTCATTAAATCCAAGGACCACTAGGACATGCTTAAAAACCTTTTGGATGAAAATGACAGACTTAAACTGAGAACCGAAACCATGCAAAAATTTGACTCTTTAAACGCCAACGTAAGCTCAGAAAACAAAATTGATGTTGAAAATGCATCTGAGCTTAACGAGGATGAAAACATGAGTGAAATTTCTGTAGAGGACACGGTTGACTGCTCAGAATTTATTAAAAACGAACCTGAAATCCACAAGAATCTTATTTCTGAAAATTCAGTGGAGTTCGCTCGATTGTCCCATCAAAAGTCCGCAATATTAGTTGAGAAAGCAGTTGTGTATCAAAAGGTCAGGACCACTCCGAATCAAGTATACAAGGTGACAGGAGTAACCGAACATCAAACAGCTGAACTCACAGCTATTGTTAACGAAGACAATGCTGATGGCTGCGTTGACTACTTCTGGGAAGCTCCAATAGATAATGCAAACTAAACCATTGGTTTATCTAAAAGAACCTCCTGGAAGAGCAAAGGAAGATACATACCTGAACCCTTGAATAAGCCGGACAATTTCGATGAGCCAAGCACCAGTGGTACGAAAGATATTCCTCAGGAGGATGATCGTTCGGCAAAAGAAGATGCTACCTCTACTCCCTCGGCTCAAAGTAAAACTCCTGCAGTTCAAAAGGAACCAGCCAAGGAGACACCGAAAACGAAAGCGAATGTTCATCATCAACCTAAACAGATGAGGAATAGGAAGAAAGAAAGGAACCATATATACAGGAAGAACCTTTCAGAAAGGAAACAATTCTGGCATTCCCAGAATGCATACTTCTCACACCAAGACAAGAATCTGAAGTATGAAAACAATCCTGTAGGAAAGCCTGAAAATCACAACAACCGAAAGCCAAGGTTTGGTTCACAAGAAAATATCAACCGAAGGCAAAGGTTCGGTTCTGAAAAAGACTCCAACTGAAACCAAAGGTTCGGTTCCAAGGACAGCTCAAACCGAACGCAAAGGATCGGTTCTGAAGTCAAAAGAAAACAAGACTCTAAGATCGGTCCCCACAAAGATCAAAAGCAAAAGGGTCGTCTAGAGTCTCCAGCCAGGAAGTCCTCTCAATACAAACTCTCTCATTCTAATTCTTCTCGTTCTTCTAACTCTTCTACTTCTGCCGATTCATCTCCATCTTGCTCTAAAGCCAATTCCCCTTTTTCTCAAAAATCTCATTCGTCAGCTGAACAAAAGGGAAAGCAGAAGGTCAATGAATCCAAACCAGAGTCCAAACCGAGCACACCCAATCCTAACAAAATAAAAGTTTTTACCATTAAAAGGAAAGATGAAACAACTCTTATAAAATGAACATATCTAGTTGACATCTCTCTTACTGTTCCCGTTCCCATGAAAAGCTCACGTGGACCCAAGAAACTTTGGGTTCCTAAATCTGCCTAATTTTTGCAGGTTATAAGTGACGAGCAGTTCGACGAAGAATGGGACATCGATAGTGGCTGCTCACGTCACATGACAGGGAGGAAAGAGGAGCTTAGGGAATACAGATCTCTTGCAAATGGTGGCAACGTCAAGTTTGGAAATAATTCTTTCGGCACCATAAAGGGATACGGGATGATAACAAATGGGGACTTTACTATAAGGAATGTGGCTTATGTGGAAGGACTCCAACACAACCTCATTAGTGTATCTCAGCTTGTTGAAGGTACAGGTCTCAAAGTCTCATTCGATGATGAAGGTTCTGAAATCATAGAGAAAAAGACAAAGAAAGTGATTCTCAAGTCAGAGCGAAAGGGTGAAATGTTTCCCTTAAACCTTAAACCCATCAAAGGAAACCCAGCCATATGCTTGTTATCAAAAGCTCAATCCGACGAAAGCTGGTTGTGGCACCGAAGATTCTCTCATCTCAATTTTAAAGATATCAACCGACTTGTCACTGGAGGTCATGTTAGGGGTCTTCCATTGCTCAAGTTCGACAGAGATCATTTGTGTGCTGCATGCGAAATGGGGAAGCAGAGTCGTCAAAGTCACCCATCTATAATCAACACAAAAGTTGTTGAACCACTCGAATTACTTCATATCGATTTATGTGGTCCTTCATCTATCGAAAGCATCGGTGGTAGCAAGTATATTATTGTTATTATTGATGACTTTTCACGATTTACATGGGTATTCTTTCTAAAGCTTAAATCTAAAGCGACTCAAAAGCTGAAAGTGTTTATCAAGCAAATTGAAGTACAGCTCCAGAAGGTTGTTCGCAACATCAGGAGCGACAATGGTCTTGAATTCAAGAACAGGGAGTTTGAAGAGTTTCTTGCAGAAAAGGGAATTAGTCACAATTTCTCAGCTCCCTACACACCACAACAGAACGGAATAGTCGAAAGACGAAACCGATCTTTGTGTGAAGCTGCCCGAACTATACTAAGTTTCGCTTCCTTACCTCTTTATTTTTGGGCTGATGCTATTTCGGCTGCTTGTTTTACACAGAACAGGTCCTATCTCAACAAGCGATTCACGCTCACTCCATATGAGATACTAAACAACAGAAAACCCAATGTGAAATTTTTCCATGTGTTCGGCTCAAGGTGTTTCATCTTTAACTCTAAAGAACACCGCAACAAATTTGATGTCAAAGCCGACGAGGGAATTTTTCTGGGTTACTCGCTCACGTCCAAGGCGTACAGGGTCCTCAACAAGCGTTCGAGAAGGATTGAAGAGACATACTATGTGACCTTTGACGATAGTTATGTAAAGAAGCTACAAGCCAAAGAAGACACCACTGGAGAAATCTTTCCTCTAACTGGCCAGGTCACAGTCTCGGTTGCCAATTTATACGACAAATTTCTGGAGCTCTTTGATGAACCGGAGAAAGCTTCACTCTCCGAAGCAGGTGCAGCAGACAACAAAGTTGATAATATGAAGCAGATTGTCGAAGATGCTGCAAGAAGAATGCATGAAGGAGAATCGACCACTAATGACTCTCCATCCAACAACGCTTCAGTTGAGGGGGAGCCAAGCTCTCATGTCGAGGGGGAGCCAAATTCTCATGTCGAGGGGGAGCCAAGCTCACAAGTCTAGGGGGAGCCAAATTCTACAACATCAACCGAAGGTCCTTCATCAACCGAAAGTGCTTCTCCAACTGAAGATACCTCTCCAACCGAAGGTGCTTCAACGCCTGGAAGCTCAGTACCACAAGAAACACCTGAACCTCATGTTTCTCAAAGCTCAACAATTGAGGGGGAACATGATAATATTACGCTCGATTACGATAGCCAATCTGAGCCAGAAGAAATGATTAATGAGGAACTAGACCCAACCTTTGATCCGAATTATCCTCCTCTTATCAAATAGACCAGAGATCATCCTATCTCTCAAGTAGTTGGTGATGTATCTGAAAAGGTTCTGACCCGATTACAACTGAAGGCAAAACAGACATCCTTATTTTCAAAGGTTGAATTTTGTAAGTTTAACTCATTCGTATCAAAAGTTGAACCGAAGACAGTTAACACTGCCCTAGATCACTCTGATTGGGTTCAAGTGATGCAGGATGAACTGAACAAATTTGAAAGGAACAAAGTCTGGCACCTCATTCCAACTCCTCCAGATGCTTCGGTTGTTGGTCTCAAATGGGTTTTTAGGAACAAAATGGACAAGGAAGGTAATGTTATCAGGAATAAGGCTCGTCTGGTGGTAAAGGGATACTGTCAGGAGGAAGGGATAGACTATGAAGAGACTTTCGCTCCAGTAGCTAGGCTAGAATCTGTTAGAATATTTCTGGCTTATGTTGCTCACAAAAACTTTGAGGTTTTCCAAATGGACGTCAAGTGTGCATTTCTCAATGGAGAACTCGAAGAAACTGTGTATGTGGATCAACCTCCTGGGTTCGTGAATGAAAAGCATCCAAATCATTGCTATATTCTGGATAAAGCTGTGTACGGTCTCAAACAAGCTCCGAGAGCCTGGTATGAAACGCTTACAAAATTTTTAAAGATGTCTAAATTTAAACAAGGTTCGGTTGACCCAACCTTCTTTCACAAAAAGGAAGGTAACCACCTTATGATAGTTCAAATTTATGTCGATGACATCATCTTTGGCTCCACGAATCCCAGCTTAACAACTGAATTCAGAAAGCTGATGGAGACTAAGTTTGAAATGAGCTCAATGGGTCCTATTAACTTTTTCCTTGGCTTAAACATAAGACAAGGACCCGAAGGCATCTTTATTAATCAGGAAGCTTACACGAAGACTCTCCTAGCAAAGTTTGACATGATGGGAGACTCAAAAGTCAAAGTGCCAATGGCATTCGGCACCAAGCTTACCCCATCTCTAGACAAACCGGCTGTCGATATCACGCTCTATCGTCAAATGATTGGCTCTCTGATGTATCTAACTGCTAGCAGACCTGATATCATGTTTTCTGTGTGTTATTGTGCTCGATATCAGGCAAACCCACGCGAACCTCACATGCTTGCAGTGAAGAACATCTTACGCTATCTCAAGCAAACCACTTCCTTAGGTCTATGGTATCCATCCAACTCAGGCTTCTTTGTTCAAGCCTATTATGATGCTGACGTTGGAGGATGTGGACTCAATCGAAAAAACACAACTGGTGGCTGCCAATTCCTCGATGGGAAGTTAGTTAGCTGGCAGTCCAAGAAGAAAACCTACGTGTCACTATCTACTGCTGAAGCGGAATACATTACCGTTGCATCCTGCACATCACAAGTGATTTGGATCCAGAGTCAACTTCGAGACTATGGACTCAATATGAAGAAGATCCCACTATATTGTGACTCTGAAAGTGCAATTAGGATCTGTCATAACCCAGTGCAACACTCTAAAACCAAACACATAGCACTGAGGTATCACTTCATCAAAGATCACGTGGAAGATGGAAACGTCGAAATACACTTTGTTAGAACCACTGATCAATTGGCCGATGTCTTCACCAAAGCTCTTCCTGAAACGACCTTCAATAAAATTCTACAAGGCTTGGGTATGATGGTTGTAGAGTCGGTCCCAAATCCTCAAATCTCTATTTAAGAATCAAGAACCGAACGAGACAGACCGCTCTGTTGCTCTCTGCTCTGGCGCTTTAACGGAACCGAAACAACCAGACCGCTCGGTCTCTCTCTGCTCTGGTGAAATAACGGAACCGAAACAACCAGACTGCTCTGTTGCTCTCTGCTCTGGCGCTTTAACGGAACCGAAACAACCAGACCGCTCGGTCTCTCTCTGCCCTAGTGAAATAAAGGAACCAAAGCAACCAGACCGCTCGGTCTCTCTCTGCTCTGGTAAAATAAAGGAACCGAAGCAACCAGACTGCTCGGTCCCTCTCTGTCCTAGTAATTTAAAGGCACCCACGCAAACAGCACGCTCGGTCTCTCTCTGCTCTAAGGATTTACTGAACCGAACGAGACAGACCACTAAGTTCTTCTCAATTCTGAAATTGTCACCGAAATACACAGATCGATCGAAAATTCCAAAATTACAAAAACACTTTTTCTTTCTGGTCGGTGTACGTTTTGCACAGGTGCATACAAGCATCTCCTTCTGTAGTGTTTACCCAGGTATGTTTTATCTTTATCAGACTAGTTAGACATCCCTAGAAGCATGCTGCTGTATGTTGTCGCAAGCCTCTATGACCTCGAGCATGCCTTAATGATTCGATCAATACCTATCGTTTCTTCCCAATCAGGCTACTTTCTCACACTCGGTCTAGAGCTACCTTACTCTACTCATCTGAAACATGAGTTGCTCTGCTTTGTCCTTATTCTATAGCAGAAGGTACGTTCGGTCTCTTACCCATCTCCTCATCTTCTTCATTTACATTCGATTCCCCAAAGTAACCCTTGATGCTTTCGGTCTTTACCACTGAGGCTTATGGTTGCACAACATCTGTGTTTATGATCTTGGATTCGTTTACCACGGTCTAAGTGAAACCCAAAATCCAATACCTGAAATGAATTGACGGTGAGTGATAAACTCAAGCTATTACTTGGAAATCTCATTTTCCTTTTGCGTGATCTTTTATGAAATTGTCTCCACCTAAGACATTTCTTCTCAAAGAGGTCCAGTTTATTTTTTCTTTGAGATTTCTGTCTATACCATTCACGTCACGAAATACTTCCCTCCTACCTGTTCAACAGATCTCATCGATCTCACAGGTATCTCTACCAACACTCAGTTTTATGTTAAGACTTGATGTTCGGTTTGAGTTCAGTCACCCTTCAGCCCATTATCAAAAGATGCCTTTCATTGTTTGTTAAAAGACAACTGATCGTATTTCTCGGGAAACCACACAAGCACTCCAGGTCACTCTTGGCCTTGAAGGAAGCGATTCTTGCCCGGAATCTTCCGCTTTCTGTCTTCTTAATAGACAACACTCACATCCCAAACACCTTTGATTTATTTCTTTATCTTTCACACTCTTATGCACGAAAATTAATTTTTTTCCAACATTCTGATTGCTGTTTGGTATGTGGTTTTAAGTTTCAGCTGTAACCAAACAAGGGCACAATAATTTCAAACGGTACAAAAAAATGATTTGGGCGCATGCAATTGATTCCTTTCACACCCACGTGTGCTGACGTATTCCTAGGATACACCATAACTTACAATCGCGCTTTTTCAGACGACGTTTTGGTTTCTTCATCATCATGATTTTCTCTCTCCTGTGAACGGTATAAATAAGGGGGGATCGTGTTATTTGGCATTTACCTCTCACGAATTCTCTCTCTGAAAAAGTTTTAACTGTTCATCTTCTTCCACAACTCAACAATGGCGACTTCTTCTTCAGCACAAGATCAAACTGCCTCCTCTTCTCTGCTCTCAATCAAATCTAATCAAAATTTTATTATAGAGATGACGCCATTCTTATATGACTCCTACATGCTACACGTGGTGGAATGCCTCAAATATTCCCCATTGGTGTTGGCACTCACGCAAGTGGAGGCCGTACCCATGTCCCTGCTCTCCCAAGTCTACACAACGGCCAACTACGACAAACATAAGGACCGCATCTTCTTCACCATTCACGACAAGAAAACCTCGGTGTCCAAAACACGGTTTTGCTCCCTTTTAGGGCTTGCCGTCGACTCCTCCGTCATCTCACCGGATTTCATCACCACTGCGCAACTTTTTTCGATGATGTATGAAATGGGGTATACGGATGTTCTTACCACCATTGCCAAAGTCAAGAAATCCTGTCTTCCATCTCAGTGGAACGGATTGCTTACCCTTTTATTAAGGGTTTAGCGGAGAGATGTGGTGGTTCTGACACCACAAGCAAAGGGTTTCTGACCATCATGTATGGTCTTTACAACAGCATCAATCTAGATTATGGCTCCATAATCTGGGCTCAAGTCGTTCAGAGTCTCAACACAACTGCCAGGTACTCCGAGATCTCATGCGGCAGGTTTTGGATGCTTATCACCAGAAGGGCCATGGATTCCCTTGACATCCCGGTAATGAAGGATGCTCTTACGGCTTCAATTGCATCTTACCACACCAAGAAGATCATAGTCTCCGATCCAAGTAAGTTTCTTCACTATGGATTGATCCCTGAGTCCATGTATAGGTGCGTCACGCCACACAGCAAAATCATGGCTGACTACAGCACCAGAACACCCTTGCCTCCTAGGGTTCTATCCGAGGAACAACGTGCTGCTCTTGATGCCCTCGATCAACCTGCCAACCGTGGCAAGAGGGCAAGCAAAAAGGAGAAAGCATAAAAGAAAGAACCTGAACCGAAGAAGGAGAGAAAGAGAAGATCCTCCAAACGCAAGTCTGAGGCAGAGGCACCTTCTCAATCCAAATCCAAAAAGGTCAAGAAGATGGCTAAAAGAGCCAAAGGGTCTCCTTCTTCTGAATCTGCTCCATCAGACACAGAGGTTGCTGCTCCTCAAACCGAAACAACACCTGTTCAGTCTCCTCAACAACCATCTTCTCCAGCGGGCACTCATCTACCCTCTCCACCAGCATCTCCTCAACTTACCAAATCACCCACTCCTCCTACTTCTCCAAAAATTCCAACCCCACCCCAATCACCCACACAGAAGGTCACACTTTCTGTTCCTATAACCATCCCTCCAACAACAACAGAACCTACCATTCCCCTCTCTGTTCCTCATCCTTCATCCTCTATCTCCACGCCTATTATCACCGAATCTTCCCAACCACCAGTAACGGTCAATGTATCTGATACAGGGGCTGCTACTGTGGTTGAAACCCCGGCCATCAACCTTCCCCCATCTCCTTCTCCATCCTCAAACTCCGGTGCTACCTTGGGGGGCGATGATGAAGAGTTCGACTCTATCTATTATAGCCCCTACCGGATTCCTACAGACATAGATGCCGATACCCTTGTTTCTAGTCAGCAGATTTAGGAAATTCATGCCAAACTTGACAGTCTGTTGGCTGATAATAAAGCCTACGGGGGTGTTGTGCTCAAAGCCTTCATTGAGTCTGCGATCAAGACGTACACTGACGCCTTGGATCGTTCAACTGACGCCATAGATAACTCAGCTGCTTTATGCTCAAAAGCCACCAAGGAAGTTTCTGAGGTTGTTCACACAACTCAGATCTTTCTTGATTCTCTAAAAGCTCATGCTGACTCTAGTGCAGCCAAGCTTCAAGCGTCCGTAGACTCTTTCTCGGCTACCCTTCAGGGTGAAACCACCAAATTTGAGGCTCTGCGCGCTGACCTCAAAACTGAATCCTCCTCATTTCTCAAAACTTTGGATTAACGTTTTTCTTCTCTGGCAGCCGAGAGCACCCTGAAGGAAGATCTTGTCAAGCACCAGGCAATCATCGACTTACAAAAGATCCAACTGGCCCAGGCACAACAAGAAATTTCTTTGCTAAAGACTCAGCGGGCAGTTCTTCAAAGTTGCGCTGGTGATGTCAAGAATATGTTAACAAATGTTCTTGACACTCATGATCCCTTCCTAACCCTCACTATCAGACAGCATCTCCAGGCGAAACTCCTTCCTACTATTAACATCCTGAGTGAAATGAAGCGTGTCCCGGAGAAGCTTGTTCTTCCGCGACAAGGGGGAGAGGAAGGTGTGTCCAAGACAGAACCGAAGGTTAATGTAGCTTCGGGTTCTGGGAAACAAGTCCTTGTTGAGAGCGAATCAGATTCAGATGAAACTATCACTGAAGCTCTTCAACGCAAGACAAGGGACAAAGAGCTTGATGAAACTCTAAAGATAGCTCGAGAGGCCGAGGCCAGGGAAAGAAAGATCAGGGAGGATGAGGAGGCCATTCAAGCCAAGAAGACTATGTTCCCAGATTGGGACAGAGACACATTCATCACTCAAGCGATTGAGTTTCCTTCCATATATTGGTTGGAACCGATTGCATCCTTCGAGTGTGAAAATACAAAAGACTCGCAGTTCGACATGCCAATCACGCGCAAAGCTTTCACATTTCATTGCTTTGATGTCACTGCCGATGTCCCTCATCCAAACCTGAAGGTTGACAGAGAGCTAATAGATTTCTATCTGAAGTATGGTCAACCGCAGTACTTGACATGGAGCGCTCACAAAATCATTAAAGTCAAGGTACTAAAACCGACACAGGCTGGGAAATTTGTGAACGTTAATCTCAAAATCAACAGAGGAACGGCCAACACAGAACATCTTATTTCTCTGGCAGATCTTCCCAGTCTGAATCCACATGATTGGATTCTGCTATACAACATTCTTCTCTCCAACCAAAGAGAGTATGAACTGATTCTTAAACATCTTAAAAGAATGTTGGCTTCCTACGTCCATGAGCTCGCCACTATGGATCAGGAAATAGCAAAAGTTATGAACAAGAAACCAACCGTTAAGCCCACTTCCAAGACAGGAGATGTTCATAAAATGAAGATAGGGAAAATTGATTCTTCCAATCTGACGGTTATGTTCACCAGAGGCGACAAGCATAAGTTTCTGTTTGCTTTGGTAGACAAACATATGTTTTCTACAGATTGTCTGGAGCATATTATTAACATCATTCACCGATGCAAACAGAACTCAACAGCAGACAAGAAGAACTTCACTGACATGCTTCGTTGGTATATCACCTTCAGGCATCACATTCTGGCTATAATACCGAAGATTTTTGAGACGGTAAAGAAGCCCTCTGCTGTGAAAAGAGAGTGAAGGTCTCGCTCCAAATTGACGCAAAGGGGGAGATTGTTGGGCCGAAGATTATTTTAAAGATTGCGTCTTTTGGGCTCGATAGTATTAGTCACTTTGTATTCCGGTTTGGGCCTGTCCAACCAAGAACCTTTTATGTTTGTATATAAGTTTACGCTTGCATGCATATTAGGTTAACGATTTGAGAGATTAAGAAATTAGCGATTCATCTAGAGCATAATAGGTTTCTTTAATCGTTCTTGTAACCTACCAATCCTCTACAGTTGATGTTCTAAATCGAGCTCTTCTGAGGATTTTGTTTAATCATTCGACACGTTTGATTCCATCTTGACTTGTTCTTATTATTGCGTTCATACAGTTTTATATTTACATACTTTTTCAAGATCTAATCGATCTTTATAGATTACAGGCTAGTTTAAATCTCATCAGGGTTTTATACAGCCGAGTAGTTCACCCTGGGGGGTGCCGATCTTATTTTTGAAGAAGAAGGATGGGTCGCACCGTATGTGCATCGACTACCTGGAGCTAAATAAGGTAATGGTGAAGAACCGTTACCCCCTCCCGAGGATAGATGATTTGTTTGATCAGCTTCAGGGAGCGTCTTGGTTCTCCAAGATCGATTTACATTCCGGATATCACCAGATGCGAGTTAGAGGCGAAGATGTGCAGAAGACTGCTTTCAGGACCCGATATGGTCATTATGAGTTTGTAGTGATGCCTTTTGGGCTCACTAATGCTCCAGCCGCATTCATGGACCTCATGAATCGCGTATGCAGACCGATGCTGGATCGGTCTATGATAGTATTCATAGATGATATCTTGGTGTACTCCAAGACTCAGGAGCAGCATGAGGAGCACCTGAGGGAGGTGCTAGAAGTGTTGAGAAGGGAGAGGTTTTTCGCGAAATTCTCCAAGTGCGAGTTTTGGTTGTGTGAGGTGCAGTTCCTTGGTCACCTCATCAACCAGAAGGGTATATTGGTAGATCCGGCCAAGATAGAGGTCGTGATGTAGTGGGAAGTCCCGAGGTCTCCATCCGAGATTCGGAGTTTCCTGGGGTTGGTAGGGTATTACCGGAGGTTCATTTAGGATTTCTCCAAGATTGCAGTACCGCTCACCCGACTGACTAGGAAGTCGGTGGTGTTTCGTTAGGGGCCTGAGTAGCAGACGGCATTCGAGACCCTCAGGCAAAGGTAATGTGAGGCTCCGATTCTTTCCCTGCCCGAGGGGATAGAGGATTTTGTAGTCTACTGTGATGCCTCAATCACAAGTATGGGAGCAGTGTTGATGCAGCGGGAGCATGTGATAGCTTACGCCTCGAGACAGTTGAAGCCTCACGAGGCTAACAATCCTACGCACGACTTGGAGCTGGGGGCAGTGGTGTTTGCCCTCAAGATTTGGAGACATTATCTTTATGGGGTCCGTTGTACCATCTACACGGATCACAAGAGCTTGAGATACCTTATGGATCAACCGAGTCTTAACATGAGGCAGAGGAGATGGTTGGATGTGCTGAAGGATTAGGATTGTGAAATCCTTTATCATCCAGGGAAGGCCAACGTAGTGGCCGATGCCTTTACTCGGAAGGTGACAGCAGCCCCTATCATAGATTTGTGTTTGAGAATGACAGTGATTACTCCGTTGTTGGAACGGATCAGGGAGGCTCAGGTTGAGGGCCTCAAGGAAGAGAAGCAGAAATGTGAGAGGATTGTAGGCTGAGCAGCTGCGTTCGATTATGATAGTCGGGGGTTGTTGACCCTTCATGGGAGAGTGTGGGTACCGTACGGAGGCGGAGTACGGAAGGTGTTGATGGATGAGGCTCATAAGTCTCGATTTTCTATCCATCCAGGGGCAACGAAGATGTGTAGAGATCTTCGACCCGATTATTGGTGGCTCTGCATGAAGCGGGATGTTGCTTGGTATGTGGAGAGGTGTCTGACCTGCAGGAAGGTCAAGGCAGAACATCAGAGGCCTCACGGCAAGATGCAGCCGTTAGACATTCCCGTATGGAAATGGGAGGACATCACTATGGATTTTATCACCAAGCTTCCCAGGACCGCACGAGGAGTAGTTTCGATATGGGTAGTAGTGGATCGGTTGACGAAGAGTGCCCATTTTATCCCGATCCAGGAGAGTATATCAGCAGAAAAGTTAGCTGATATCTATGTGCGTGAGATTGTGGCACGCCATGGAGTGCCGGTATCGGTGGTGTCAGATCGAGATGTCCGTTTTACCTCCAGATTCTGGAAGCGGTTCCATGACGAGATGGGTACTCGTCTCCACTTCAGCACCGCTTTCCACCCTCAGACGGACGGGCAGAGTGAGAGGATGATTCAGACTCTCGAGGACATGCTTAGGGCATTGATCGACCTCCCTTTGAGATGCTTTATGGTAGGAAGTGCAAGACCCCGATTTGTTGGGGCGAGGTGGGTCAGCGAGTCATTGGGAGCACAGAGGTGGTGCTCAAGACGACCGAGTTAATCCAGCAGGTCCGTAGTAGACTGCAGACTGCGCATAGTCAGCAGAAGACTTATGCCGATAGGAGGCATTCAGACTTGGAGTTTTGGCTGGGTGACATGGTTCTTCTGAAGGTCTCACCGTGGAAGGGTGTTATCAGGTTCCGGAAGAGGGGCAAGTTGGGTCCCAGGTTTATTGGTCCTTTCAGGGTTTTGGCCCGGGTGGGTCGGTTTGCGTATCGGTTAGATCTTCCAGCAGAGCTTAGCTAGATCCATGACACTATCCATGTGTCTCAGTTAAGGAAGTGTTTGGTGGACGAGTCAGCATTTGTTCCTTTAGAGGATATCCAGGTGGATAGCAGCTTGAATTATATTGAGAGGCCGGTTGCGATTCTGGATCGGAAAGTAAAGACCTTGAGGAACAAGGTAATTCAGCTAGTGAAGGTGCAGTGGGAGCACCGGAAGGGGTCTGAGTGGACGTGGGAGGCTGAAGATGAGATGAGATAACATTATCCCGGGTTATTTGCAGATGCAGCAGCAGACTTCAAGGACAAAGTCTGAGTCAAGTGGGGGAGAGTTGTAACGACCCGTCTCTGGTATGTGGTTTTTAGTATTTCTTTTTGAAGTTCATAGAGGAACTCGGCGAGTCTATGTACCGACTCGTCGAGTTGGGTCGTGTTGTTGATCAACGTATAGATCGGCGACTCGGCGAGTCCATATTCGGGACTCGGCGAGTCGGCCTGCCAGGTTGAAACCCTAAATCTCCGGGTTGCTACTATTTAATCCACCTTATAGCCCCCATTCTCGCCTCCTTTACCCTCAGAACGCTGTGAGAAAACCCTAATCCATCCTTGAGTGAACTAAGTGTTCTTGTGTTGATTTGTGAAGGCTTGAAGAAGGAGAAGAAGAAAGGAGCAAGGAGAAGAGGAGTAGTACAAAGATCCAAGGGAAAATCAGAGTTCTTTGAGGTATTCTTCGGATTTCCTCTTGTTTTATGCTTTAAACCTCCATTAGGACTCTTCTAGATCTAGTTGATGCTTTTCCCAAGCCTTATGATTGTATGGATGCCCTAATAAGTCGAGATATCCTTAGATCTATTCATTTAGAAGTTTCAGAGCCCAGATCTATTGCCTTTATGAAGATACTTTGCATGGAAACCCTAGATCTAGCCTTTATTATGCTTTTTGAGCCATTTTATCTTCATGAATGCATATGGGCATGTAAAGATAGAATCTTTACGTGCTAATCGAGTTAAGGGAGTCCAGATCTATAAGTTTTATGCATTGGATTCAAGCAGAATCAAGTTTTGAGTTGCTGCATGCAAGCGACTCGGCGAGTCGGAAGAACGACTCGGCGAGTCAAGCCGCGAGTCCCCGATTTTTCCCTTTTTAAGTGATGCCGAGTGGGAATAGTGAGTGATGGAGTGGACTCAGCGAGTTATGGTTAGACTCAGTAATGGAGGGACTCGGCGAGTTGCTCATACAACTCAGCGAGTCCAAGGCAATCTTCTTAGCTCGAAGAACAACTCGTCGAGTTGTTCATACGGCTCGGCGAGTCTGATGCTGATTGCCTGAAGTTTTAGATTCGAAAGGGAACTCGTCGAGTTGATGCCATACTCGACGAGTAACAGCGAGTAGGGTTGAGAAATGAGAGTAGGGACTCGGCGAGTTGGCGGCCCAACTCTACGAGTCAGGTCAACTATAAAGATTAACTTTGACCAGGAGAGTTGACTTTAGCCAGGGGTAAAGGAGTCATTTACCCCAATACAGTTATTAGTAATTTGATTGAGTGTAATTGTGGATTTGTAGCCGGGGAGATACCGGAGCAGCAGCAGATAGTTCCCGGAGCCACACACTCAGCAGCCAGATCACGAGGTGAGTTTCCTTTCAGTAGGAACGGGTCTAAGGCCACAATGTCGGCCCGTTTAGCTAGCAGTAGTATCCGAACTTCGGTTCGATGCAGATTCTAGTATGTTTGATGCCTTCGTGGCTCAGACAGTATTTTGTGTTATGTGTTCCGGGTTACGTCCCGATGTAGTATGCTATCTATGTACTCATGTTAGTTGATATGTTTATGTGATGCTATGTTCAGTATGTTCCGGACTTCTGTCCGATGCAGTCAGTTCCGGACTTCGGTCCGATGCAGTAGTTCTGGACTTTGGTCCGATGCAGGAGGGAAGGCCTCATTAGTCCCGGATCCCGATCCGATGCAGAGGGCAAGGCCCTGGTTAGTTCCGGACTTTGGTCCGATGCAGTTTCCGGACTTCGGTCCGATGTAGTGGGCAAGGCCCAGTATGTGATTATATGTATTATATGGTATGTGGTAGTTTGGGGGAGCTCACTAAGCTTCGTGCTTACAGTTTCAGTTTTGGTTTCAGGTACTTCCGCAAGCAAAAGGAAGAGCTCGGGTTGATGGCATCGCACACACACCACAGCTTCAGTTGTCCTGGGAGTTGTTTTGATTCTCATAGATGTGATTGATATATATTCTTGATTCAGTTTACTCATAACACTTTACTTTTGTTTGTGAGATATTGTCGTACGAGTTTACCTTATGATGTTATTATGATGTTTTAGTAATTATTCAACAAAAAAAAATTGGGTCGTTTTTTTTGGGATGTTACAAGAGTCAAGGTGGTTCTTGCTATTACTGCATAACAAGTGAGGTGATAATCCAACCCTAGTTTTATACATAATTTTGAAAATTGTATGCTAGTCCATAGGGTTATTGCTTTGGTGTTCATATTTGTGTGTTCAATAGAGAAAAACTTAGATCCAAAGCAATTAGGGTTGCATGCGTACATAGGAAAGCTGTAATGCTCATAACCCATCAATGGTATTAGAGCCTAGGATGTTTTTAATTGAATTGATGCAAGAGTGAACTGCCAAAAGAACAGGAAATCAAATTTTTTTGTTGTCCAGAGCTAAACTCAACCTGTTGACTCGTCAGTTTCGTGATTTTCGATTTTTTGATCTGATTTTGATTTGGATTACTACCATAATTCGTCTTTATTACTTAAAATTGATTTTTCTGATTAGCATCATCATATCCTTATCAAAATTAAAGATTTTGTTAAATCTGGATAATATAAGATTATTTTAATTCATAGATTTAACCTAGTAATTCTAAATAGTTTCAAATTGCACAAATTTGGTTTTATAATTTAAAATTGAAATTAAAAGTTTTGATTTTAGAAATTTAAATAGTTAAACCCTCATATTTTGAATACTTTAAAAGTGCACCCTTATGGTTTTTATTAATAAAATTGGTTAAGTGTTTAATTAAAAGAGAATTAATATATCCATAATATGGTTTAAATTTAATTGAATTAAAAGTTTAATTTATTAAACGATTAAACCGCTTAATATTTTAAAAGTTTAAAATACACCCTTATATTATATAAGATTAAATGTTTAATTTTATATACATATATATATGTATATATATATATATATATATATATATATATATATATATATATATATATGTATATATATAAGAAAAGGTCAGTCTTACCGTTAGTAGGTCCCATTCATGAAGTTGGTATATAAGGTGTGTTTAAGGAAGCGGCCTGTAAAATGATCGTCATTGGGTATCCACTCTTACCCACCACACTATTGACTAGCGGAGGGTCGTTAGCCGAATGGGTAGGATATAACATTAAATCTTCATTAAAAGTATAATGAATTATAAATTAACTAAACACTTTTATAAATTCTCAATCTTAGTTACTTGAGTGGAGCGTGTGTTGTTAACCGACACACTAATCCAGAACTAATGAAGGATGACAATGGGTAGCTCGTAAATTATCGTTGATTGATGGAGCATGTGTGGTTACCCAACATATTGATTACATAATAAATAACATCGAGAGTACCAAGCTAATTTGCATGGTTATTCACACCTTGTTTGTGATCCTCGGTATCCCATTCACATACTTGAAGGCCATAATCGAGATTAAACATGTCATTGAAAATTTCAATGAATCTCAAAAGGTGTAGGAGTTTCATCTAAAACCTAATTCGTTAAATTTTCATTTTCATGGTTAAATTGATAAATCATCATTTACCTACCTTTATATGATTTACAATTGGATTACGGCATCCCTTTTCCAAATTGTGAATTATTGTGTTGGGTCCTAGCCTTGATATTTCATTTGGGTGATTTATCAAGGATGAAATAAACTAACTTCAATTTCTCCCTTTTGTAGATGTTTAATTCTGACAACTATGGTCTTCCTCAATCCTTTGGAAAAGGCTTTCCTTTTAAAAATGATCTTCTACTAGTAGATCAAGGTGAAAGATCAATCCCTTCTTCATGCATTGGTGGAACCGAAAATCATTATTCACTTCCTCCACCTCTTCCAGTGATTCTCCCTATCCCACATTTTCGTGGACTTGAAAGTTTCAAGGTCACTCAAGCCCTATTGGCAAGCAAACACCAAGATGGAAGGTCTGTGTGTGCACACATCTTGAAGATGAAGTCACATATTGATAGACTAGGGATGTTGGGTGTGATTTTCCTAAGGAAGCTGGTTGTTGACTTGGTTCTTTAGTTACTCCCCGAGTCATATAGTCAATTTGTTAAAGATCACTATGTGACTGACAACGACGTGACCCTTATTGATCTGTCATATTTGCTAATTGATGCTGAAGAAGCCATGCTTTGGCGCAATGGTCAAGCAAATTTGATTGGATGATCTACATCCAAAATATCCATGGACATTGGTGATGGAAAAGGTGATAGTCCAGAAATGGTTTCTCCTCCTAAGGGAGAGAAATTAGCCATGGTCAAAAAGGTTGATCATAAGAGAAAGGAAAATTCTGAGATAGTCCCATGTGTCATTCACAAAGATTCCATATTTTTCTATTGCCAAGAGAAGGGGCATTGGATGCGGAGCTGCCGTATCTACCTGAAAGATCGCAAGGATAGTAAAGTCAAACTATATGACTCTACGTCAGGTAAATCCACTATCTAACTCTATTAAGTTCGTATTTATAGATTCTAAATACATGATGTGATAAGATTTCATTTTGATGTTTTATAGGATCAAAGAAAAGGAGGAAGCTTAAAAGAAGAGTAAGCTGAGTCTGGTCATGAAGAGATGGATTTTAATCACATGGTTTGATGATTGGGATTTTGAGCTGCTATGTAGGAGTTATCATAGATTGCTTAGGAATATTTAGAAACATAGTTTTCATTTGTATTTGCGTTGTAAGGACAAGTTTTTCCAAAACTTTTATAAATAAAGTACATTTTGATTTTGTCTTATTTTACATATCCTTGCAATGTTGAAAAAGGATTTCATTCTTAGTTATATCGCTTGTGGCAGTGTCATAATTACCAAGTGAGGAATGATTCTCATCACCCAAGTCTCAATTGGACAGAAACTTGGAATCAGACGATCTGAATTGTGTGACGTACGAGAATCTTGATCCTTGGGAAATTGGGACTGATTCGTTGTTCACATGTGTATATGAGTCAAGTGAAGGACTAAAGGATTTAGTACACATTGATGTCGACCCGTCAAATCCACCACAAAGGATGATAAGTCTATTCATCATGATTTATTGATAGTTTAGTAAATATGGTTATGCTTACAAGTTTAAGTTTAATTCTAATACCTTGAAAAGTATCAAAGTATATCAGAACAAATAAGAAGAATCAATTAGGCAGAAATATAAAAGTTTCTCCGATCTGAAAACAAAGGATTACTTTGGTATCGTGTTTTATGATCATCCTAATGATTGTGGAACTATGTCACAATTGATCCTCTATGGACACCATAATGCATTTACATGACTAAGAAGAGGTATCGGGAATTGTTGAAATGGTTAAATCAAACGGATAAATCATACATCATTCCAAAATCAAGTTTTAGAATTACTCCAAGTTGTACCTTGAGTAACATGTTCTAAGTAGGCTAATAACACCTCATGAAATGTGGAGTAGAAATATTTCTTACTCTTTCACATTTAAAAATGGTAGTTGTGATGTTTTGGCTAAAACAAAGAACAACTAAGACCAATTATATGAAGTGTTTCTTGATAAGAACTCGCGCTAACTCTTGAATATATGTTTGTCAAAGAATGTTCCTTGACAGAGAATCTTATATGTCAAGAGGTCAGTGGGAGTCTTAAGTTGTCTTGAATGGTTTCAAGAACTAAACAAGAATAAACCTTTTAGTAATCACTAACACATAACTTGAGGTTTATAACCTACCGTGTTGACGTATTCTTGTTTATGTGCCCATTCGAGTTAAGTTGACTATGCATGTGAGTTCTATGAGATCTCATTTGATTGCATAAGGTAAAGTGCCTTGATCAGTGAAAGTACATTGATCACTATGGGTGAGCTGCTAAATAACTTGGAAGCAATGGTAGGCCCTTATGCTGCCAGATGGCAAGAAGTTGAGAATAAGCAATTTCAGTCCCTATGAGTTTGAATTTCTCGTAAACCTTTATTTATGATAGTGTTTGGAAATGACAATTTCACATGGATAGGATCTCATATACCTTAAAATCTAAGTGGTAATAGGTTTCTCTCTACTTCATGAAAATGATTGTAAGGAAACACTTTCACTAGTAGATTTTAAAGGATTAGAGTTAGCAGTTATGATAATTGCGTTCTCAAATTCGAATATGATTACAACATCTCTTTTATAGTGCAAATTGTGAGAAATGGAAAATAGTTTGAATGTTCGGCACTTATTGTTTTGAGTTCTAAAAAAGTTTAGACACACACATAAGCTATCTAATGAAAGGTGTATGAGCTTAAGAAGTCTAGATAAAGACTTATCGAAGCACCTCGTATCAAAAATATGAACTTTGGTAACAAACTCAATAAGTATTGATTTTTAAAAGTCCAACTGATTTCTAAGTATATGTTAAAGCTAGTGGGAGCATAATTGTTATGTTGGTAAGAACATAACTGTTATGCTAGTAGGAGCATGATTTTTATTTAAAGTGTTGCAAGTTTGTAATGCTATTTCTAGGAAACAAAGGTTACAAATTTGTAAATTTGCAGAATTTGGAAATTGTTTCGCTATGGTAAGGCTTAAGGGAGAGGGCATTTATACTTCATTTCGAATCAAAAGGTTTAGATTGAAATTTTAATAGAACTTAGTCATGAACGTATATGAATGTCTTGTTGTAATGTTTCAACATAGGATATTATATATATAGAAATATCATAGCAAGCGATTGGTCTAGTATCATTTCTTTATGTAAAACATTATGAATCATATCCCGTATGCTATGGGTATATGATCAATTGCATATGCTATAATATTCACCTGTTCTTATTTTTCCAAATCCCTAGCGCATTAAGAGGGAAAATGGACCAAAACCGGATATGACTAAAGTTGTTAAACAAATGTAAAGGAATACCTTAGTTTTATCAAAAATTGGTTTCTTGGGACAGTTAGAAGTATGGTAATGAATGGACCATATTGATAAAATTCTTAATAGATAGGATTCTATTTAGAATGAATAGTCATATGGCAGTTATGGAAATGTTTCCATAATGGGAGTTGGATATTGAGAATCTATGTGTAAGTTACAAACATTTATGCAAGAAGGATGTTCAAGGAATGTACCTTGGATGTGAGACTTAATATCCATGGAATTTTTCTGTAACAAATCTCCAGGGGAATGTTTTGTAATATCATTAGCCAAGTCTCTATGACCTTGGTGCCTTGACATTATAAAAATAATATTGCATGTAAATTCAGATCTAACAAGATTCTCATAGTGGCAAGAATTTGGTAATCTTACACTTGTGATAACGATTAGGGAATTGTGAAATGTGCATCATTGGAAGTGTGTTCAATTGATCTATTTCAGAAAGAAAGTATCGTAGATAAACATAGTGTGCATGCTTAGAGCGTGGGATAACTATTGTTTTTATTCAAGTATTAAGTTGATTGATCGAAACATTATACAATGAGTAAGTTCTAATTAATATGGTGATTAAATAATAAGTGTTTTATTTATATTCAAAAGTTTGAGACCATATTGGATTAGGTTATTCTTGCGTTTCACTTCGCATGTTTTACTTCTCGAATAGCTAGGTTATTCAAACATTCACGGTTGGTCATACTTTGGAAATAAGTAGTAAATTAAGACTGTCATGAATCCGATTGTAGATTGTCTAAAGGCTTAGACATAGCAAATGTTTGCCCCAGTGTTCATGAGTACTCCTGAAATAGGAATTTGAGTATTGGATTAAACACATGCTGATCTGAATCACTTCATGGATTTTATCACGGGTGATTGTGAGATGATAATATCCTATATTCTTGAAACGGAAATGTATTGATGTTGTTTACAAGTCGGTCGAGCATTGATAATACATAAACGCATCAGTAACTTGATGTTATAAACATATTGTTACGTGTGATTTGATGAGTAAACAATACAAGCATATGATTTGAAGTTTATTTGTTCCTTTTACCATAAATGGGATAATAGCGATATTCATGGGCCCCTTGATGATTTAGTGATGACACCCTAAGCGCTTGGCCAAGCCTGTACTAAGTTGATGTGTTCAATTGTAGTTTGAGTTAGTTGTCGTAAATCGGAGGTCGGGAAACAAACCTTGGACAGAAAGAATGATCATAATCCATGTCACATGTCCATACAATATCTTGTGGAATGGATGAATATTTGATCACTTATCTAAAGTACGCATTACTGATAAGATTAGAGTTTGACAGCGGCTTTTGAAAGCTACAATTTCTAGTCAAATTCTAAAGTCATACTTGCACTAATAGTTATTACACTTATCGAAGTGGGAGACTGTTGGATTAGGTGTCTAAGCCCATAACTATATTTGGTATGTAATTGATTTTATTTGTAGCATGGTCCTTTTGGGTTGTCTTCACTCATACACATTAATAGGATGACTAGTGGAGAGAGAGAGAGAGAGAGAGAGAGAGAGAGAGATTTATTATATGAATAATAAATTAGTACTCGAAATGATTTAATTACAATATTATAAGATTAATATATTATTTGGAAATCATATTTTCAATTAGTAATTGATCAGAAATTAATTTGATATTAATTTTGGGATTAAAGAAACTAATTAATAATGGAGGGACTATTTTGCAAATCATTGATAGTTTTAAGACTGTGCTGATGGACTCCATAGAGTGGAGTGAACAAATTTTATGGGTAAGCTCATATGATTTCATACAAAGTCTATAAAGAGGGAGTTCATGGGTTGCTTGTTCCTTAAGCAATGAATTAGGGTTTCCATCAGAAACCCTAGCAGCTTATTCAGCTATATAAACCCTCCATACACTTAGAATTTCAGCCTATGCATTCCAGATAAAAACACTGGACAGTTTATTGTCTCTCATTGTCATCCTTGTTGTGTTGAGTGTTTGTGACTCCATTAGAGGTGCAACACTTGAGGCACTAAGCTTTCAAGAGTCAAGGTGGTTCTTGTTATTACTACATAGCAAGTGAGTTAATGATCCAACCCTAGTTTTATACATGACTTCGAAAATTGTATGCTATTCCATAGGGTTATTGTTTTGGTGTTCATATTTGAATGTTTAATAGAAAAAAACTAAGATCCAAAGCAATTAGGGTTACATATGCACATAGGAATGTTGTAATGCTCATAACCCATCAGACTGAAGAGGATGTTACTAATTAAGTTTTAGTTTCCAATGATGGCATTTCTAGTGTGGTTTTGATGTGAGCTTCAAGCAGGTCATAAAGATGGTAACATTTCTATCCTTTATTATTCATTCCAGTCTCCTTTTTCAGGTGAGTTATGATATCATATGTGTCTTCAATGAGTTCACATTTATGTGTAATATCTCAATGAAGTTCATGTTGAATTTATTTCAATAAATTTGTAGATTATGTGGTTCTAAATCGACATGAAATTAGTCGCATGTACCATAGTAGATTGTTGCACTATTAATTAAGTAGACAATTATACCTAGCCTACATACTCGTATAGAACTAAAATAAGATTTATATGTAACCTCTTTTACTCGTATAGAATTGGAATAAGATTTATACGTAGTAACCTTCGTTTGTATGGAATTACAAACACTTATATTGATGGTATATGAGACTTTTAGGTATACTAATTTTTTGGTAAGAAACCATTATACCTGGGATATATGTACTATATGTTAGAAACAAGTATGAGTCAAAATGAAATTTTCAAACTCTATTATATACTTTTCCAACTTGGGAAAAGTACTATTTTTACTCAGAGTCAAAACTTGTAAACTCACCAACTTTATGTTGACGTATTTTCAAAATGCATGTGTTCTCAGGAACTTGATAAGCTAGAATAATATAACTTTCTATTACTAATACAGGTATGTAGTTTATAATAACTCTTCTGTACTATTCAATATATGTTGTATAGCTGTGATACAAAGAAATGACATTACACCACCCGGTGTTTCTGCCAACTGATGGGGGTGTGACAGATTGGTATCAGAGCTATTAACTATAGTGAACTAGTACTTTCTTAGGAAAGCACGACTATAGGTTAGGGATTACTCTACTAGGTTAGGTATATCACTTAGACTACAACAAAAAGTATTATTAATTATTTAGTGAAGGACTACTTACGGGAGTGGTGACAGGATAGACACGTCGCTTTTGGTTGCTGGATTTCAGAACGGCTATATGCTAAAATGATCCTGCCCTTTCGACTATCCAGACTAGCCGGTTCCTTATCAAATAGACCTGAAGTAACAAACAATAATTAATAAAGCGTGAATACAAAAAATAAGAAATATAAATTCATATATAAAGACGCATACCCGCGATGAGAATACACCTTAAACACCTGAAATGTTTTTGACCTCAAGGATTTAGGTCAAATATTCCAACTAAAGATTATATGTGCGTAGATCTTATCACAAGTAGGTGTAGGTGCACAATTACATTTTATTATGATCAGATCATATGGACTATTCAAATTGGAAGTAATATTTGATCGACTAAACACTTGGTGGTCCAAAACACATAGGAATTTGACATGGTTCGTTCTCGAGAATGGATAATCATAGAAGATACAAATGAGGAGCAAGAAGCTTCATTCCCTATATCGGCAAACGATCCTTTCTACCCTATAAATGCAAATATCTTCCATCCAATACCTTCTAACAATGGAACATATTTACCTTCTAACGATTGGGAAGAGAGTGAACCAATGGAAGAAAGCGAGCCTATGGAAGAGACAGAGTCAGTTGCCTCTTCCTTGCCACCCATGAATATTCTTTACCGTCTAGTTCAGGAGGAGGGAAGATGAAACGCAGAACTCGTAAATCCATACCAAGATGGATAAAGGTTAAGAAGAGTCAAAAGGGGACATGTTTAGGAACCCATAGAGTTCAAGATGAACCTGCAAGGATAACATAAATGGTTGATAGGTAGGTAGCAGAAGAGAGAGATGCTAAAAAGCATGAGATTAGTCAATCATCCCGACCATATCTCTCACATTCTTCCAAAGATGACACTTTGTCTCAGTTGTTTGAGAAAAGTGTGAGAATCGAAAACAAGATGGAAATTTTCGAAGGGAAGACTACTCATATTTCAAGAAGGATGCAATGACTAGAAGGACAGAGAATGCGAGATCAAAAGGCAGTGATTGATGTCCATCACGACATTAATTTCACTTATAACAACATGATTACTTACGATGCAAGGATT
The DNA here is from genome assembly GCF_052625555.1 of Lactuca saligna. Taxonomy (NCBI): domain Eukaryota; kingdom Viridiplantae; phylum Streptophyta; class Magnoliopsida; order Asterales; family Asteraceae; genus Lactuca; species Lactuca saligna. The sequence goes on along the minus strand of NC_136423.1, from coordinate 77,293,958 downwards.
GCAGAACTACAACTCTACAATCAAACCTCAAGAAATGAAGAGCACATTGGAGAGCTTGAGAAGAGGAATCAATCACTTGAGGAGCATGTGATTCATGTCACTAACGTACTAGGCCATCACTTAGGATACTTGTAGATTTAGTAAAACTAGTGGTTGTGTAACATAAGAGACAAAAATCAGACTAGTTAAGTTAATAGGGAAAAAAATTCTAGCAAGGGTGTAGTAAACCTTGCAAATTTTGTTTTTAGAAACTTTTCTCATATAAACCTATAATAAACTGGTGTAACCACTGGTAATAAATATAAAGCATATCTTACAATAATCATGTGCCAAATAGTGTCGTCCACTATGCTTTATACCTTGAAGAAAAATTGAGGTTGTTAATAATCGTAATTCAATGACTAATACTTCATAAAACTCATAATATTCTTACTATCTATAATACAAACTAAATAAAAATGCCTAGAAGAAGTTGTGCTCGGCTAAACCTTAACCAACAATTAGAACCAGAACAACAACTACCACCAACAGAATTAAACACCTCAATAAGTTCAATAGAACTTGAAGAAATTATAGCCCAAAGAATATATGCAGCTCTAGCTAATGTCACAACAAGAGGAGTTAGAAATGAACGCAATGTAGGAACCGTCAGAATGTGTACCTACAAAGACATTATGAATTGCAAACCAAAGAGCTTCCTTGGAACTGAAGGAGTCGCTAATTTGACAAGGGGGATTGAAAAGACAGAGTCCGTCTTTCAAATAAGCATCTGTCCAGATGATTGTAAAGTACAATTTGTAGCATCTACTTTCACTGATGGGATGTTAAGATGGTGGAACAACCATGTAAATACAATAAGAATTGACGCTGCAAATTCCATGAAATGGGAAGCGCTGAAGATGATGCTAGTAGAGGAGTATTGTCCTAGGGAGGAAATACAAAAGTTGGAACAAGAATTGTGGAACCTAACAATGAAGGGTTCATAGATAAATGCTTATATCGCTAGATTCAATGACCTTGCAGTAATGTGTCCAACACTGGTAACCCTTGAATATAAGAAGATCGAGCGATATATCTGGGGTCTAGCATCACAAATCAAAGGAATTGTAATCACATCAAAGCCTACAACATATGACAGTACAAAGCGCATAGCTCATCAGCTAACCAACACATAGATCCAAGTGGGATTTATAGCTGAGTCTGGAACGAACAAGCACAAATTTAATAGGAAGAATTCCAGACAATCATCTGAGAAGAGGCAAGATGTGGAAATTAATAATGCAGCCATGACAACAATGCCCATACAACCAATGAAGTATGCTGGAAGATTTCCAAGGTGCACTCAATGCAACCGTCATCACCTAGGTAACTATTCGTCGTGCAGTCAATGTAACCGTCAGCATGCAGGTGACTATCTTATTTGCATGCAGTAAAAAAAGAAGAGACACACTGCTAGTTACTACAGGAGCACAACACCTACAACAGTAAATCAAGGAACAAACACTAGAACAAGCTATGATGGAGGAAGAGGGTGTTTTGAGTGCGGTAAAATTGGACATATAAAGAAGGAATGTCCAAAGTTAAGGAGTCAGGGAGGTTAGGCTGTGGTAGGGAATTCGTGATCGGAAGTAGGGAAGCTATCCAGGACCCTTCGGTGGTATCTAGTACAAAATAAATTTCGGGATGAAATTATTCTAACAGGGGGAGAATGTAACACCAGTCAAAATACGTCAATAAAAATCACATGTGATTATGTCAATTAAGTAATGTGATTTTGTCAAACAAGTAATGTAATAAACTCACTATGTAGTTCATGGTAAATTCTTATACAAGTATGAGCTTTCATACATACTTTATTATACAAATAAAAGTATACTTCCATACGATTCCAAAATTATATAGAACATCTAAATATGACTTCAAATGAAGAAGTTATGTATAAACTCTAACACTATAAATCTCTATAACAAGAGGAATTTAAAATAGATTTAGAATTAGCTTTTGGGATCTAAAAGAAGGTTGTAGTACTCAGAAATACCTACGTGTGGACATAAAGAAAGTCAAAAACGGAGTTTATATGCAAAAGTTATGACCTTCCAAAGATGTATCAGTCTAAGAGCATGACATGTGACAGAAACCCTAAATCAGTCAGGCTCCACGACGTGGACATGAGTTCCATGACGTGAAAGTAATCTAGGACATGTCTCAATGCTGGTATGCAGATGGCAAGTCTATGGAAGTAAGGTGTTGAATCTCCACGATGTGGACATAAAGGCCACGATGTGGAATCAGTATCGTGACACCTTCCAAAGCTAGGACCCAAATGGCAAGTCTACGAGGTGATGCAACTCTATTTCCATGATGTGGACATTAAACCAATGGCATGGACTTGTCTTGGACAGCCTATAAATAGCAAGTTCAACTCTAAGAATCCTTACTCCTAAATCTCTTCTCACTCTCTTGCTTGTTGAAGTTGTTTCTCATCCCGTATGCGATGATCATGAACTGTTGACCGTTTATAGTTAGATTACATAAAATCACGCTACTAGGGTGAGTTCCATGGCCCCACTTTTAAATGTTTTTGGGGGAAAATGCATGATAAAATATTGTATATAAATTAATATTATTTCTATATGATAGTATATTCGTATCAACATAGATAGTTATCTTAATTAGGATATAGTTGTTTTGTATATGATATTTTGAAAACGTACAACTATCGTAAACATGATTACCATGTTATTATCATAGATTATACTAATGTAGACCATGAGTTATACTTGGGAGTTATATATATATATATATATATATATATATATATATATATATATATATATATCTTATGTGCGATATAGTTCCGGAGTTGTACTCGGAAATTCTATATACTAATTACTAGGTATGTTGCTATTATTGGTTTTATGTCAATATAAAACCAGTTATGTTATTAATATAGCCCTGAAGGTATATTCAGGAGTTCCATATATACTTATTAACTATGTTGCTATTGTTGGTTTTATGTCAAGATAAAATCTACTTATACCTTAAATTATAGTTGTTGTACTGCCTAAGTATTATAAATATTAAGAGTGTTGCTTAAAGCATAGTCTAATAGCTTAGGTTGTTAGACACAAATATGCTTTCACTATTAGAACTGACGGAACTCGACAAAGTCTACATGAGCGACCGTATTCATCAACTAAGATTGGAAATGTTAGTGGAAATCCTCTGCCCTATAACCACTAATCCCGTTTGAGCGAGGAAGTCGTGTATGAATAATATATGGGTTGACAAACCCACCCATGGTTGTTAGCTACAACCAACATTTGGCGGGTGATGAATTTTCCAAACTTACTCCATTCTAACGTCGATGAAGTGTGTCGAACCTACTACAAGGTATGATCCTTGTAACATTAATCAGAGGAATGAAACTAGTCATATAGTCGCGGTTACGAACTCATGGTAGCACAACTTTAGAAGAATTATACTTTGTCGACATACAAGTATGAATGTTAAGTATAAGTTTCCCAAACACTTATACTCTAGGAACAAGAAACTTGTAGGTATACTACTTGTACACTAAGTTGACAATTATACCTAGCGTACATACTCGTACAGAACTGAAATAAGATTTATACGTAGCTGTTTTTACTCGTATAGAATTGGAATAAGATTTATACGTAGTAACCTTTGTTTGTATGGAATTACAACCACTTATATTCATAGTATATGAGACTTATAGGTATACTACTTATTTGGTAAGAAAACAATTATACCTAGGATATATATATATATATATATATATATATATATATATATATATATACTACATGTTCGAAAGAAGTATGAGTCAATAAGACATTTTCAAACTATATTATATACTTTTTCAACTTGGGAAAAGTACTATTTTTACTCAAAGTCAAAACTTGTGAACTCACCAACTTTATGTTGACGTATTTTCAAAATGCATGTGTTTTCAGGAACTTGATAAGCTGGAATAATATAAATTTTTATTACCAATAAAGGTATGCAGTTTATAATAACTCTTTTGTACTATTCAATATATGTTGTATAACTATGATACAAAGAAATGACATTACACCACTCGGTGTTTCCACCGACGGCTGGGGGTGTGACAGTTTTGGGCCCAATTTGGAAAATTGGGCCATATTTGGGTTGTGGGTGATCATTTTGGAATTTAGACCTTTTTTGATAGTTGGTTTGGCCTTTGGCCTTGGGCCACGTTAGGTAAAGGGTAAAATGGATCTTTTACCCTATTTTGGAATCTTAGTGTGAGACTGGATCCAATTATTATTTGGATGTTATTTTTTTATTGATAGCACGTGGATTTTAGTAGATCTACAACCTAAGAATTACCTATCGCTTTCAGCTGTCGGAGGTAAGTCTCCTCACTATACTTTGGGTCGAAGGCACCAATTTTCACACCCCAAAACCAAGAACGGCGGAAACGTTCTAGGGCGGAGGACGTCATGTACAGTATCACAACATAGTATAATAGTAAACAAGTAAACAACATCATCCATTGCATTAAATAGATAATTTTAATACAAGTGTGTTCTGTAGTATATAAGACACCAAAACATAAATCAAAATATAATATAAGTCTTGAATCCGCTCCATCTTCCCAAAAGCTGTCATCGGTACCTATCTACTGATGACCTGAGAATATAAGTTATTTTGAAAGAGTTTATTAGCACTAAAGCTGGTGAGTTCATAAGTATTTAGTGTCTATGTTTGTATCAAAATGTTTGAACCGTTGTTTGAAGTACAAGTTTGTAAACATTTGTAATAAAAGTATGTGAATGTTTGTAAGTGTTTGTAAAAGTTTGTAACCCCTAGAAAATCCTATATTTTCTACTAAAAGTAGCCTTCTACCAAGGAACAACTGTTTTGTATGTTTATTTCTTGTAAAAGTGTGTAATGTTCTTAAGTATAACTATCATTATCAAAATATAGTTTGTACATTAATGTTTATGTGAAGTAATCACCAAATAAATGTAAAGGGTAAATTAATGTAGTACTGTAGTGTTGTACTTTAGGAACTACTGTTGTACTATCTACCTTAAACCGGATTTATATCAAGGTATTATGTGATTAATTGTACCATACTATTGACTGGAAAACACGACAATGTAATTCGTCAAAAGGTATGACATTTGGAACCCGAAGACCTCCAGGTCCCGCTGTAGCTAGCAGCAAGGTGTAGGATAGTCAATCCAGTATAGATCTATATGCAAACTCACGCTCTCCCTCTAGGAGATTCTGGTTACAACTCGGGCCATGACAATGAAGGCATGCTCCATTACAGTGGATCACATTTATGTTATCGTATACTTGTATGTTCTCATCGTAGTATCGTTGTATATGTTCTCATCCTAGTATAGTTGTATATATCTCATCATAGTATCGTTGTATATGTTCTCATCCTAGTATAGTTGTATATGTTCTCATCATAGTATATTTGTATATGTTCTCATCCTAGTATAGTTGCATATGTTCTCATAGTAAAAAGTAATGACTCATGAATGAACTAACTCTTGTATGCTTCATTGAGCTAGAAGTAGTAAGTAGTATAACTCTAAACTATTCCTATTATAGTTTATTAGTAAACTTGTTTGTATGATTGAATGTACTGAACTAAGATAAAAGTCTTCATATCTATACATATATACATAATATGTAACTAAGGATTCAACGACACTCGGATAAACAACTGGGTACATTAAGACCACAACCAAACAAGGACAGGAAGTAAAGTGGGTTATCTCTCCTCAGTCCTTCAAACCTTATTTATATAACTGTATGTTTAGTAGACATGGTTTTAACAATATATAAATTTGAAAACTGTAAAAGAAAGGTTTAGTATACAAAAGTGAATTTGATAAAGAGTTTGATATGTAAAATAGTTTGATAGATAGTTTGAAGTCATTTGTTTGGTAAAACAGTTTATAGTATGAAAAAACCATTTGTATACTAGTTATTAATCACATGTCATTGATCTAATAACTACCATGGTCCAGCTTGTATTCCCCCCCCCCCCCCATAAAGCATTTAAAAACATTTAAAAGCATTTAAAAGGTTGATTAAGGGGTATGAATTCACTTGATTGAAGTGGTTGTTTTGAAGTAGTCGAGAGAGGAATCGAGCAGAACTTCGACTAGAGAGAGTTGAAATCTTGGGATTTTCGGGGATCTCGGGAGTGTAGGAATTCCTTCGGGACTCAAGTATGAAAAACCGGTGCTTCGAGAAGGCTTGTTGAGGTAATCACACAGAGTAACAACGCTTAGATGGAAAGAGATGAGCACCAAACCCGGCACCCTTAAACTTCTATTTAAAGGGGCTGATTTGGGGTCTCACGTCATGAGTTTTGGATTGATCACGTCGTAAGGCTTAGTCAGCATGATCCTCTTTGACAAGTTGACGTTTCTGACACCCCAGAACCCATCAGTCACGAGCTCACTTCGTGAGCATGGTTCCCTCACATCGTGAGGCTGAGTCAGCCTCGGGTTTTGTGTCCCGAACTTGTAAAGTCCGTAACTTTCGCGTACGAGCTCCAATTTCAACATTCTTTATATGCACACGTAAGTGTGAAAAGGATCTAAAACTCTCGTTTAGACTCCGTCGGCTAATTTTGACTTTATTTTTATTATATTATTTTTAACAGGTCGGGCTTGGAAAATTCCATTTAAATCCCATAACTCCTTCATCTGAAGTCTATTTTCGTCAAACTTTTTACTGTTGTACTCCTATTGTCGGGGTCTTCAACTTTCGTTTAGGTTGTGTCGGCTAAAGACCGCTCGATCTCTATTTCGAGTTTTTAGTTGTCTACTGCTAGGTTAGAAACTTCGAAAATTCATAACTTCCTCATACGAAGTCAGATTTGGGCGTTCTTTTTATGTATATTTGCAATTTAATGATATACGACTTTCATTTAGATACCTAAGACTAAAAAGTATTTTATTGAAATTTCTCGTTTTATGCTTAACAGCGCTTTACCAGTAGCGTTAGGAATCTTAGATTGGTCATAACTCCTTCGTCATAGCTCGGATTTTAGTGTTCTTTATATTTTTAGAAACCTTATCACAATATCTACCACATAGTGTACCAAAAACAGAACTCTTTGAACATTTCATTTTCATTGATATTCTTATTATTTTACAAAGAGGTTACATGACTCGACTTTTAGTCATTACATTGACCTGAAACAATGGGTTATCACATCATCCCGCCATTAGAAAGAATTTCATCCCGAAATTAATTACAAAATAAGTGTCAATGGACTAGGGAAGAGATACGGGTACTTTTGTTGCATCTGATCTTCTGGCTCCCAAGTGAATTCAGGTCCTCGCTTAGTGTTCCAGAGAACCTTCACTATTGGTATGCGACTCTGTTTAGTTCGTTTGATTTCCCTCTCCATGATCTCGACAGGTTCTTCCACAAAGTTGAGGCTCTCGTTGATTTCGATCTCGTCGAGTAGAATTACAAGAGTTTCCTCGAACAGACACTTTTTCAAGTTTAAGACGTGGAATGTAGAATGTACGTTACTGAGCTTGCAGGGTAGGTTGAGTTTGTAAGCTACAGGGTCGATTCTAGTGAGAATCTCGAAAGGCCCTATGTATCTTGGTTTGAGCTCCCCACGCTTTCCAAAGCGTATCAAGCCCTTCCAGGGCGAGACTTTCAAAAGAACGTGGTCTCCTACCTGGAATTCCAAAGGCTTCCTTCGTTTGTCTACGTAGTTTCTCTGTCGGTCTCTAGAGGCCTTCAATCGTTCACGAATATGAACGATCTTCTCTGCCGTTTCCCATATGATTTCCGAACCTGTGAGACTGCTGTCAGGAACTTGTCCTTTAGCTAGATGGGTGTCACCCACCTCAGCCCAGCACAGAGGGGATCTGCACTTCCGGCCATAAAGGGCTTCAAATGGAGCAGCTTTGATGCTCGTGTGATAACTGTTATTGTAGGAAAATTCGACAAGGGGTAAGTGAGTATTCCATGCTTTCCCAAAGTCGATCACACAGACTCTCAACATATCTTCCAGTGTTTGGATAGTCCTCTCACTTTGTTCGTCTATCTGAGGATGGTAGGATGTACTCATGTCCAGCCTTATTCCTAGGGAACTTTGTAGTGACTGCCAGAACCTTGAAGTGAATCTACTATCTCTGTCAGAGATAATGGATATAGAAACATCATGCAGTCATACGATTTCCCTAATGTAGGTTCTCGTAAGCTTCTCCATCTTGTTAGTTTCTTTGATAGGCAGGAAGTGTGTAGACTTGGTCAATATATCGATGATGACCCATATGGTATCAAGTCCACCCGTTGTCTTGGGCAACTTGGTTATGAAATCCATAGTGATCCGCTCCCACTTCCATTCTGGAATCTCTGGTTGTTGCAGCAAACCGAAGGCTTTCTGGTATTCGACCTTAACCTTTGCGCAAGTAAGGCATTTACTCACGAAGGTAGCAATCTCCAATTTCATGTTAGGCCACAAGTATGACTTTTTAAGATCCATATACATCTTATATGAACCTGGGTGAACGGAATACCGAGTATTGTGTGCCTCGATCATGACCAAGTCTCGGAGGCCACCGTGCTTCGGTGTCCAGATCCGGTCCATGAAATATAAGGCTCCGCCACCCTTAGCTTCTAAGTTCTTATCCATTCCTCTAAGGGATTCACCCACCACCTTTTTAGGTTTCAAGGCTTCAAGTTGAGCCTCCTTAATTTGTGTAGACAAGTGTGAATGGATAGTCATTCTCAACGATTTGACCCTTCGACCAGAATATTCTTTCCGACTTAGGGCGTCTGCTACTACGTTGGCTTTCCCCAGATGATAACGAATTTCGCATTCGTAGTCATTGAGTAGTTCGACCCACCGTCGTTGTCTCATGTTGAGCTCCTTCTGATCGAATATGTGTTGTAAACTCTTATGGTCTGTAAAGATCGTGCTTTTCGTACCATACAGATAGTGTCTCCAGATCTTGAGGGCAAACACAACTGCCCCTAGCTCAAGATCGTGTGTGGTGTAGTTGACTTCGTGTGTCTTCAGTTGTCTCGAGGCATAGGCGATGACCTTACCTCGTTGCATCAGAACACAACCGAGCCCTTAGTTGGATGCATCACAGTATACTACGAAGTCTTCTATCCCTTCGTGGAGGGATAGTATTGGTGCGGTGCATAAGGCTCGCTTCAACGTTTGAAACGCTTTTTCTTGTTTCTCTTCCCAGTCAAAGGCCACTCCTTTCTGGGTCAGTGTAGTAAGCGGTTTCGCAATCCAGGAGAAGTTCTGTATGAACCTGCGGTAGTAGCCAGCAAGACCTAGAAATTGACAAATTTATGTAGGCGTCTTTGGTGCTGACCAGTTCTCAACGGCTTTAATTTTGGATGGGTCCACGTGGGTTCCCTCTTCGCTAACCACGTGTCCTAAGAATTCGACTCTTCGGATCCAAAATTCACATTTAGAGAACTTCGCATAGAGCTTCTATGTTCTTAAAGTTCCTAGAACTTGTCGCAGGTGATCGCCATGCTCTTCCTTACTTCGAGAGTAGATCAGAATGTCATCAATGAAGATGATGACGAACCGATCCAAGTAAGGACGACATACTCTATTCATTAAGTCCATGAACATTGCGGGCGCATTGGTCAATCTGAATGGCATCACCACGAACTCGTAGTGTCCGTAACAATTTTGGAAGGCTGTCTTTGGATCATCCTCCTCTAGCACTCGTAACTGGTGATATCCGCATCTTAGATCAATTTTGGAAAAGTAACTCACCCCTTGCAGTTGGTCAAATAATCGTCTATGCGAGGCAGAGGGTAACAATTTTTGACCTTCGACTTGTTGAGTTCTTTGTAGTCGATACACATACATAATGATCCATCTTTCTTTTTAACGAACAAGATCGGTGCTCCCCAGAGTGAGAAGATTGGTCTTATAAAGCCCTTGCTGAGCAGTTCGTTAAGTGGACCAGATAGTTCCAGCATCTCTGCTGGTGCTAATCGGTAGGGCGATTTGGATACTAGGTAGCTCCTGGGACTAAGTCAATTTTGAACTCGACTTGTCGTTACGGAGGTAATCCTGGTAGTTCTTCAGGAAAGATGTTGGGAAAGTCGCTCACTACCGGAATGTTCTTTAGTTCCTTCGTTTCTAGTCTCGTATCGACAACGTGAGCAAGGAATGCACAATATTCCTTATGTAGATACTTCCGTGCTTGAATACTTGAGATGATACGAAGACTCATTTCGGGTTTGTCGCCATAGATAATGAGAGTTTCGTTATACGGGAGATTAAGGCATACAACTTTTTTGTAACACATAATGTCAGCACGATGAAGACTCAACCAATCCATGCTAATTATGTTGTCGAAACTTTTAATCAAGACTGACATGAGGTCGATTAGAAATGAATGGCTATCTAGAGTTAGGGTACATCCTATGTATATGCTATTTGTGCTCTTAGTTTTCCCATTAGCCAGTTCTACAGTGAATGGTTCCTTAAGTGTGCGTAATTTTTGTTTAAGTAGGTGAGCAAATTTATTATTCACGAAGCGTCTCTCTGCTCCTCTATCAAACAGTATACATGCATAAAAGTTATCGAGGAGAAACGTACCAGTCACCACTGTAGGGTCAACAACTGCTTCTCCGTAGCCTATAGCCAGAACTCTTCCCGCTCCACTAGCATTTCTTGCTTTGGCGCAGTCCCTTTTGTAGTGGCCCACTTCGCCACATCCGAAACAAGCCTGGCCTACACCAGCGTTGGGAACTTGGGTGATCGGCCTTGCCGAAGACTTGCAGAAACAGACAGTGTTTCCTTTCTTGTTGCAGTTAGAGCACTACATTTCACGGCAGGGTCCGATGTGGTGGAAGTTACATTTTTTGCACTTTGGCAAACTTCCCGCATACTGCCTTATTGGAGTAGCAGCCATAGGTTCGATCGCAGCATGAACCACCACGACTCTCTGCTTTTTAGCAGCTCTTTGTTTCTTCTTATCATCCCAAAACTTCCGCTTATTGTTAGTGGATTTGGAGGGTTCTGAGATGGACAAGGTTGTTGTTTATGATGGGGATTGGACACCATGGTCGATGAGTCATTGTGCCAATCGTTTGGCACTGTCGAAGGGAGCAGGGTGTGAAGCTAAGACATTTCCCTGATACGGAGGCACTAGCCCCCAGATGTAGCTTTCGATCTTTTTCCCTTCGATGGGAACCATGTTGGGACAGAGGGCCACCAGTTCACTGCACCTGGCGGTATACGCGACTATGTTGGAGCCCCTCATGGTTAGGCTCCACAGCTCCTGTTCCAACTTCTGGATCTCGCCCCTCGGGCAGTACTCCTCAATCATGAGGTCTTTCATACTTTCCCATCCTATGTCATTTTCCACTACAAGAGTGAGTGACTTGACATGGTTGTTCCACCATGTCAGGCCTTTCTCCTCAAAGGTGCAAGCGGAAAACTTGACCTTACTCATGGCAGGGCAGGAAAAAATCTCGAAGACCGACTCCAGCTTCTCAAACCATTGCGATAGGGCAATGGCTCTGCCAATCCCCTTGAAGGACTTTGGCTTGTAGTTAGTGAAGTCCTTGTAGGAGCACTCCCTCGAGCGTACAAGGAGTTCACCTTGAGTAGAGTTAACAGGGGTTCCACCTCTGCTAGCATCAGTGGAGTGATATTGAGCCATGGTCGTAGCCACAGCCGCAGCCACTACAGCATTTAGAGCTGCCACGCCGAATTGTGGAGGAAGTGGTATTGGAGTTGGAGTACTCAGAGGATTACGCCTTGTAGATTTGCGAGGAGGCATCCTTCAACTATAAGTTTAAAGGAAAGATGTACATGGTGGTTAGAATCAATTGTAAGCATGGTGAGAGTGTTCCATGGGCTAAATCACCATAGTCCAACAGTTGAATGAGTGTATGTTTTGAAATAGCAATATAGTAGAAGAGAAGGAAAAGCACAAGAGTACAGATTTTTCCAACAGGTTAGATAACTGCCAATATTACTGGTATTACTGATGTAAACGATTTTGGGAAAAACGACCTAACAGTAGGTCTTACATCAAACTATATGAGGGAAAATGTTTGACAGCTTAGAAGGCTAGATAGTGTAATGAAGGGGTTCCACCTCTGCTAGCATCAGTGGAGTGATATTGAGCCATGGTCGTAGCCACAGCCGCAGCCACTACAGCATTTAGAGCTGCCACGCCGAATTGTGGAGGAAGTGGTATTGGAGTTGGAGTACTCGGAGGATTACGCCTTGTTGATTTGAGAGGAGGCATCCTTCAACTATAAGTTTAAAGGAAAGATGTACATGGTGGTTAGAATCAATTGTAAGCATGGTGAGAGTGTTCCATGGGCTAAATCACCATAGTCCAATAGTTGAATGAGTGTATGTTTTGAAATAGCAATATAGTAGAAGAGAAGGAAAAACACAAGAGTACAGATTTTTCCAACAGGTTAGATAACTGCCAATATTATTGGTATTACTGATGTAAACGATTTCGGGAAAAACGACCTAACAGTAGGTCTTACATCAAACTATATGAGGGAAAATGTTTGACAGCTTAGAAGGCTAGATAGTGTAATGAAAGACAGGAATATTTTACAGACAAGTGCTTCATAGAGCACAGATACGAAAGGTTATTCCTGAATCAAAAGAAAAGATGTACTAGACATCTTTTAACGGCGATGGGAATTCCACGGGCGAACCCTAAGGTCTTCCATCTGACGAACCACTTCTTGGAGGTGTCGTTCATGAGCCCTCTGGCAAACTCGGAGTTCTATGACTTCAGCTGGGGACGCAGCTAGCTGTTGCTACAGAGTCTCATTATTCCTTCTGGTCCTTTCCATTGCCTCTTCGAGATGGCAAATACGGACCGTGTTGACACCAGTGTTGGCATCAATCTCCACTACTCGGCTGATGGCTGCCCGACCTTGCTCCACATTCCAAGAAATCCTACGAACCAAGATAGGTAAGGCTCGATCAGCCGAGCCACCCTCACTTATGTTGTAGAAGCTTCGGTCCCCGTTGTAGGGTAAGGGTTGACCTTGTTCGTCGCTCAAGCGATCCAATTTGTTGCCCACAAGGGTGTGGGACCCTGAAACGCTGGTCGGGGGTTGTTAATTGGGGCTTGACCTACTTGGGGTAGGTTATTGACTTATGGCTCGGAGTCATATCCATCCGAGAAGCCTTCTGTGTGATGATCATCTAAAGGGATTTGATGCTCATCATCGGACTCTGCTTCAAGCCATCCAGCATTGTCGTGGGTGGAAAGTACGGGTCATTATGATGATGGAATTCATCCATGATATGTATGCAAGAAAAAGGGGTATAAGAATCTTATATAAATAGACATACTACCTAAGATAATTATAATATGATATTTATCAGTTATGTCAATACTTTTGTAGTGTATACCAGGTATATGAAATCGAAGTAGGATAGACCTTCGAATAAGTGGTCCTAACTCCAAATCCACAACCAAACAAGGACAGACAATAAAGAAAAGATCACAGATTATGAGTCTATAACACCTAAATTTCATATAACCTTAGCGTATGCACTTAACGACTATTGACCTACTTGATAGAGACATTTTTATGTTCCCAGATAAGTGATTATAGTAACACAAAATACTCCTGTAGTATTTTAAGCTTATGTTCTGTTCTAGTGCTTTCATTGTGGTAGTGCTGGTAAGTTTTTAGACTTGTTTCCATATCACAACCATTCTAGGGCATATGTTACTCACTCCTCGGACCAGCATAGTTGATCAGGCTATACCACTCCCAAGACTGACCATGCATCCCCGAGCTTACTTGTGATATTCAACAATCGTAATACTTTTGTATTTGTCATTGTGACACTGATTTTAGTATGAATGCAGACTTGTATACTTAGTTAAATACTTTATTATTTAAAAGTGTAGACTCTTGGTCAGAGTGTTTTAATCTTAATGTGTTTATAGTTAGTATATCTTTTATGGGTTGATATACTAGATTCACTATAAACGATGCTCTGATACCAATCTGTCACACCCCAAAACCAAGAACGGCGGAAACGTTCTAGGGCGGAGGACGTGATGTACAGTATCACAACACAGTATAATAGTAAACAAGTAAACAACATCATCCATTGTATTAAATAGATAATTTTAATACAAGTGTGTTCTGTAGTATATAAGACACCAAAACATAAATCAAAATATAAGATGAGACTTGAATGCGCTCCATCATCCCAAAAGCTGTCATCGGTACCTATCTACTGATGACCTGAGAATACAAGTTATTTTGAAAGAGTTTATTAGCATTAAAGTTCGTGAGTTTATAAGTATTTAGTGTCTATGTTTGTATCAAAATGTTGAACCATTGTTTGAAGTACGAGTTTGTAAACGTTTGTAGTAAAAGTATGTGAATGTTTGTAAGTGTTTGTAACCCCTAGAAAATCCTATATTTTCTACAAAAAGTAGCCTTCTACCAAGGCACAACTGTTTTGTAGGTTTGTTTCTTATAAAAGTGTGTAATGTTCCCAAGTATAACTATCATTATCAAAATATAGTTTGTACATTAATGTTTAAGTGAAGTAATCACCAAATAAATGTAAAGGGTAAATTAATGTAGTATTGTAGTGTTGTATTTTAGGATGTTGGGTCCAAAATATGGTTTATACTTTACTTTTGTAGGAAAATGTATTTTTGTGTCTTGGAACGTAAACAGCTTGGTGTTTACGGTCGTGTTTACGGCCGTAAATAGGTTTACGGCCGTAAACCCATTTACGACCGTAAACCCATTTAAGGCCCATGTTTCCCGTGTATATATATAGGGGTGAGGGGTGCGAGGAATAGATTGATGAACACTAGAGGAGCTTAAGTGTGTGCATTTGAAGGTGTTCTAGAGAGAGAGAGAAAAGAGTGTGTGTTAGTGTGTGTGAATCTTGTATCCGGATCTTCATTCATATCAATACATACAAGATTCATCATCATCTTCTTCTCATTCTCTTCTATTTGATATGACATCATCCGTTTGATTGGGATTCCGCACCATCAAACGGATCTGATTGATACACAAACAGATTGGGGACTTACAATTGGTATCAGAGCAGAAACCAGTTTTAAAGCTTCTTTCAATCGACGTTTGGGCTATTTTTAGGCTATTTCAACCGATATCTTTGGAGTTTGAACCTGCTGGAAGTGTCTACTTGGTGAAGGGAATCGTTTCTACTGAAAAATCACGTTTTTGTGGGATTTCTGAGAGTTTATAGTCAACCGTAAACTCCATTTATGGTTGTTGTATCAAGAACTTCAAGAACCGTAATCATTGAATCTTCAAGAAACATAAACTAAATTTCAAGGACTGCAAACACATAAACTGGAAACTATCAAACCGTAAACTCGTAATCCGTAAACCCTGTTTACGGTCATAAGCCCTTAAACCGTAAATCAAGTTTACGGCCGTAATCTTTCAACCGTAAACTCAGTTTACGGTCGTAAACCTCTTCAACCGTAAACTCAAGTTTTGAACTTAATTTGCTTAATTTCAAATGGATTCTCAAGGTCAAAATCATTTCAATGAACTTGATTCTAATTGTGTTTTAATGGCTTTTAAGGTCTACGAGGACATGAAAGAGAGACAGGATATGTTAAGACAAAATTTCAACATGTTCGATTATATCCCTGGAGATACCCTGGAAGCTCAGTTGCAGCGATTTACCACACTCACTACTGAGATGAATATAGCTGGGATCTTCTTGACCAAATTTGAGAAAAACAAAAAGCTGCTGAATGCACTTCCGAAATCGTGGGATATGGACGTAGCTGACACCAAGAAGACAAAAGATCTCAATCGTCTTAGTCTGGCTGATATAATTGAAGAACTTGACGCTTTGAATTGTCGAAAAACAATGAGTTCCACAAACCTCTCGGTCAATGAAGTTTCATGTTCTCAATCATGTGAAGTTTCATGTACATTATCTAGTGAAGATACGATTAAATTTCTTCGGGAACAAATTGATTTATTAAAAAGAGAAGTTGAGGACCTGAGATATGAAGGATATCAACTCAGGAAAGGACAGAAACCCCTGAAGGCTGAATTAGAAACAAAAATAAAGGACTTTAAGAGAATTCAGCAAGACTACAGTGAAAAATGTGAACATTATGATTATATTAAGAGACAGAATGCTGAGTTAATTACTGAGCTTGATACATTAAAAGGGATTTTTGAAACTGCAAATTTTGATTTTAAAAAGTTTGATGTATCAAGCGAAGTAGTTGCCAACATGATAGACCATTGCATGCAATTTAAACATAATCAGTCAAAGGTTTTAGGATACGATAATGTACCTCCTCCTTTTAATCATACATATCTGTATCAACCTTTGTCTAAAGAGGAGATTGCCGACAAACCATTCATGGTTTCTGGCAAGCCATTTGGTTTTGTTTCAAGAGGATTTATCAATGTTGAAAATACTAACGCTTCTACTTCCCCTGCATATCAATCCTTAAATCAATCCAAGCAAGCAGCTGAAGAGAGTGTGTCTGATGGTAAATTAGCAGAAGATGAGAAAAAGGAGAAAACCATTGAACAAACCAACATCTCCTTGAACTCTGAATTTGTTGCTTCGAACTCAACTGCTTCTGATCAACCTGTCGTTGAGAAATACAGGCCACCAATTCCAACGCAACAGAGTTCTTGTTGCAAGTGTGCATGTGGGAACAACAATAGAAAAGGCAAGGATACGCCACTAGGGGCAGGAAGAAACAATTTCCTAGTGAATAAAAAGGTTTGTTTTCACCATGGAACACCTGTTCATATTGCCCGAAAGTGTCCAAATTGCACATACGTTCCTTACTACGCACAAGGCTGGCAAAATGCGCCAAGAGGGAGATACTTCAAAAGAAACCCCTCGGGATCACGATCAGATATTGACGACTGTAATGCCAAGAAGGCCAAGAATTCAAATCCAAAGGGCAAGAATCAAAATCCCAAAGTCAAGAAAGCAATGTTGGCCAAGAAGCCAAATCCAAGAGATGCTCCCGTGAAGCCAAAATCAAAGTCATATTAACGGCCAACTTCAAGTTCCAAAGCAAGTACTGAGCCACCCATCAGATCGAAAAAGAAATGGGTTCCAAAGGCTCACTCTCCCAAATCAACTAATGAGTCTAATATTTCCTCATCTTCTGTTTGTGATAAACAGGATATGTCATAGGAGAAAGTACCGTGCAAGGATGACAAAGGTCGACCCAGTTTCAAAATGGATTGGGCTCCAAAGACCAACTGATCCTGCTCTGTTTCGGAGCAGCTATGGAGGCATATCATCATACTTCGGTTTGTTGGTAGTGGCTGTTCCTGGCACTTGATAGGGGACATCTCTCAACTGTACAACATTTAGACATTTGTTTGAGAGTATGTGTCCTTCGCGGGAAGAGAAGAAAGGAAGAGATTGATGGGTTTTAGCCATATGAGCATTCCTATGTGCATATACAAAACCCTAATGCTTGGATCTAGGTTTCTCTAATTGAACATACATTGAATCCAAGACTTCTAATGGCTAATAGAGTATAATAACAATATGAAATCAGAATTAGAAGCTTACCTTGAATCACTTGCTTGATCTTCTTGTCCTTGGAGCTTTAGAGTCACAATTGTCACTCCTCTGATGGCTTACAAACACCAACTAGCAAGAGGATGATTTGAGAGAGTAGGTAGGGATATAGAAATCGGCCAGGGTTCTTCCAAGAGTAAGAAAATACCGATTTCTACAACCCTATGGGTCTATTTATACTTGTAAGGCTCCTAGGGTTTCACCTTTAAACCCTAATTGGATAACATAGGCCCTAAGCAATCCTAATCCCTTCATGATAAGCCTTGGACGATTTCAAGGCCTATCCAAAGTCCTTAAAACCAGCCACCACTTATCCATAAGGGATTATAGCCCAAAGTACAACTATCATGCCATTGACAGTTTATTCCCCTTTATTTAATTAATCTCTTTAAGTCACCAAATTAATTCCTAATTAATTTATGACTTATATATTAATCAAATAACAATATTATTATTCCTTATATTATTCTTATAATATATTAATTATATTCCTTCTCTCATTATAAATCATCCTGTCAAGTTGCTATGGTGAAGGCAACCCAAAAGGACCATGCACAACTGGGTCAAATACTTGCTTAATATAGTTGTAGCCTTAGACACTATTCCAACAGTCTCCAACTTGGATAAGTCTAGTAACTATATATACAAGTATATTCCAATTAGCAATCGTAGCTCTCAAAGACGTTGTCAAACTCTGATCTAATCAATCTTGTCCTTTAGATAAGGGATCATACAATCCTCTGTTCAGATATCATGCAGACATTTCTGTGGACCCAATTGTCTAGCATTTGGTTTCTCCATCTCAGATTTATTCGACATAGAACTTAATCGAACACATCAATTCATTTCTGATCGAGCCCAACACATAAGTCAAATCAAATCATCGAGTGGCCGAGATATCGCTTTTAACCTCTTAGGATAAAAGAAACAGATAAAATTCGACTTATATGCATTTACTTATTCATTAACCAACTATACACAACAATGTGTTTTACAACATCAAGTTACCGATGCAGTTTCGCATTATTAATGTACAACCAATTAACAAATAACAAACCATATATCTAGGTTTTAAGACCCTATGATATTATCGTCTTGCGATCACCCTTTTATCATATTCCATAAGGTGATTACAGCAAGCGCGGGTTTGTTCCAATGCTCAAAACTAGTTCATAAGCACTCATGAACGCTGCAGCAACCTTTTGCTATGTCTAATACAATTTAGACAATCTACATACCAATTCATGTCAATCTTCATTCATACCTACTCCCAACATATGAACGATTGTGGATTGTTTGAATAATTCGATTATTCTTAATAAACTCAATAATTTTGGAAGTCAAAACATGCAAAATGAAACAATAGTTAAATGATTAACATAAGACAGTAACATTACTCATAAATAATACTCTTTTATTTAATCATCAAATGTTAATTATATTTATCTATTACACGTTTCTAATACTATCTAATCTATACTAATATCATCCTTCAGCCCAATACTCCTAGCATGCTGCAAGTGCTTAACCCTACTCAGTCCCTTCATAAGCGGATCTGCTGGGTTATCTTCTGATGATATCCTCTTCACCACGAGTTGTCCTTCTTCTACACGATGTCTAATAAAGTGATATTTTCTGTCGATATGTCGAGATCTACCTGTTGGGTTTTGAGCATTCTAACACTCCTAAGTGTACATGCAACCCTAAATACCTTGGATCTACGTTTTCTCTATTATACATGCAAATATGAACATCCAAGGTATTATCCTAATCTAGCATACAAAACTATCAATATAACAAGATAGAATACATACCTCTTTGATGTAGAATGTCTTCATGAAGCTTGAGTGCCTAGTGCCCCAAGTGTGACACCTCAAATGGTTCACACAACACCAAATACACTTGGAATAACTTGAGAGAATTCTACATTTCATAAAATCGGCTAGCCCTCTCTGGAATAATACTAGTGGCCAATTTTCCTCAAGAATAAGATGCTTATATAGTTATACAATTAGGGTAAACCCTAATTGTCATGACTTTCCATTTCCTTGGATCCATGGGTTCAAATACACCATGGAGCATCCATGGAGCATCATATGGGTTTTGGCCCAACTAGATAATCCATGGAGCATTAGCCCACTATACAAGTATGGATGATTTACACAATCAACCCACATATTTAATTAGTCTTCTTTTGATCACTCAATTAATGCTAGATTAATTCTTGATCAATACTAATTAAATAATCTCATTATTCTTATTATTAATATACTATAACTTATAATATATTAATAACCATAAGTGTCTTATTTCTCTCATTTAGTCTATCCAAGTGCATGATGCCATGCAACCCAAATGGACCATGCTGGGTCGGGTCAAGTCTTACCAATTATAGTTATGGACTTAGACATTAATCCAACAGTCTCCCACTTGGATAAGTCTAAAACTATTATTGCATATGACTTCAGGAACCAACTGGCAATTGTAGCTCTCAAAAGCTTCTGTCGAACTCTGACCTTGTAGATGAACTCTGATCTTGTCAATGACTTGTCCATTAGATAAGGGATCATATATTCCTCCATTCTAGATATCATATGGACTGAGACATGGATTATAATCATTCTCTCTGTCCATTTGTTGTTTCCCAATTTCCGATTTATGACGACTGACTAATTGAACAAATCAAATCAGTCCTGGCCCGGCCGAGCACTTCCATTTGTCATCATCAAATCATCGAGGGGCCCACAGATATCACTTTTATCCCGAAGGTAAAAGGAATGGATAAACTTCGACTCATATGGATTGTTCTACTACTTGTTGAATCATACACAAAGACACGTTTTATAACATCGAGTTACCAATGCGTTTCGTGTAATCAATGTACTATCAACTCATAGTAACAACTCATATCTCTAGGTTTGAAGAATATAAGATATTATCGTCTCATGATCACTCGTGATAATATCCATGAAGTGATTCCAATGAGCGCGGGTTGAATCCAATACTCAGAACTTATGAGCACTCATGAGTGTTGTAGCCCTTTGTCCAACATCTTAGACCTCTACAAGCCAACCCATGACAGTCTTAATTCATATCTACTTCCAACATATGACCGACTGTGGATGGTTTGAATAACTTAGTCATTCCGGAAGAATAACCTAGTTTATTCGGGAAGTCAAAACATGAAAAGTGAAACACAATAATAATTGAATCCAATATGGTCTCAGAACTTATGAATATAAATAAAACACCTTTTATTTATCACCATATGATTACACATTATTCATTGTATACTGTTTCAGCTATCAACATTATTCTTGAATTTAAAACAATAGTTGTCCCATGCTCCAAGCATGCACACTATGTTTTCTAAACACTAGTCATGCCATACACCAAGTATGCATACTATGTTTTCTATGATCTTTACTTTGTGAACTAGATCAATTGAACATAACTTCAATGATTCTCTTTTCACACTCCCAAATCCTTACTGCAAATGCAAGAATTCCAAATTCATGCCATTTACTGAAATCTGTTAGATTGTAAACTTATATGCATTGATCCTCTTGTAATGATTATGCACAAAGTCAGAAAGACTTGGCAACAATCATTCCATAGTATTCCAAAGGAGATCAGCTCCTTAGAAACATCCTTCTTGCATTAAGTTTCCTAATCTTAAACAGATTGGAAAAATTCTAACTTTGAAACATTTCCAGATTCCATTTTGACTATCACTTCTGAACAAGAGTTGCCTCCTTACAGATTATGTCAATATGGTCCTTCCAGAATTATCACTACACTTCCAACTGTCCTTGAGAAACCAATCTTTGGTAAACCTTAGATTGTCCTCGACAATTGTTTAATCATTTTAGTCATATCCAGTTCTAAACCTTTTCCCTTGTTAATGCCCCAGGCATTTGGAAACTTTTAGAACGGATAACTATAGCACACGTAATCGATCCTATATCCGAAGCATATGGGACACGATTCATGATGTCTCACATAAAGACTAAACCAGTCTTTTGCTATAACATTTCCATTTCTATTTGCCAAGTTCTCATAATTCATATTATGAAAAGGGATGTCGTAATCATAATCGAATTTTAGAACGCAAATAATGGAACCATATACAGAATTTCCTTATGTTGAGCCATTCCAACATGAAATTCATATATATCCTTGACTAAATGATTAAAACCTCACGATCTAAGCTTATAGATTTGAGATGAAGTATAATTTCCTCTCCCTTAATTATAGCAAAACAACTCTTTCCCAGTTGAAACTTTTGTTTTCTATAATTAACATTGCTAGCTTGCAATACTTATCGTAATTATCATGCTCCCACTAACATGATGATTATTAGCATAACACTTATGCTCCCACTAGCTTTGACATGTACTCAGAAATCAGCTGGACTTCTAGAAATCAATACTTTATTGACTTACCAAAGTTCAGATTTCTGATACTAGATTGTTTTGATAAGACTTTATCAAAAACATACACCTTCCCTTAGATAGCACACTTGTGTGTCTAAACAATTATGAAGAGGGATGTCGTAATCATAATGGTTAGACCTTTTTTGCTACTTCTCACAAGTCCAGGTTAGTGTGCCGGTAAACCACACACGCTCCACTAACGACTTTGAGAATGCAAAATATCACATTTGCTATCTAGCTAAATTCTACTTAGTGAAAGTGTTTCCTCACCATCATTTTCATGAATCAGAGAGAAACTTTATGACACTTAGATTTAAGGGTGTATGTGTTCTTATCCATGTGAATTGTCAAAACCATAGTCACAAGACAAGGATAATGACAAATCCAAACTCATATGGACTGAACTCAATCTTAATTTCTTGCCACCTGGTAGCTCAAGGGCCTACCATTGCTTCCAAGTTGTTGTGCAAAACATTGAGAGCTCTAAGAACTCATATGCAAAGCCAACTTTAACTGGAATGGGCACAGAATATGTCAACACGATAGGTTATAAACCTTAAGTCGTGTGCTAGTGAAGAACTTTAGGTTTCATTCTTGATTAGTTCTTGAGACTTTCAAGACCTTTAAGACTCCCACTGTCTTCTTGACCTATAAGACTCCCTTGTCAAACATCCAAGAGATAGTGCGGATTCTAATCAAGACAAACACTTCACATAATTAGCCTTAGTTGGTCTTTGTTTTATCCAAAACATCACAACTTACCAATTTCAAATGTACAAGAGTAGGAAACTTTTACTCTTACATTTGACACGTGTTTTAAACCTTCTTAAAGACATGTCACTCAAGTTACAATCTTGGAGTATGACTCTAAGACTTGTATTGGAACGAAGTATGACTCATCTTCTTGATTTAACCATTTCAACAATTCAAGATCCCTTCTTCTTAGTCATAAGAATGAACTAAGACTTCCTTAGAGAACTAATTTTGATATGGTTTCTTAATCATTAAGATGATCACAAAACTGATACTAAAGTACTCTCCCATCTTTTCAGATTTGAGAAACTTTTATCCTTCTGCCTAATTTGATTCTTCTTATTCGCTCTGCCTTACATTGGAACCTTTTCCAATGTCTCAGAGTTACACTTAAGCTTGTAAGTATAATCATATTTACTGAGCTTTAGTAAACTATGACGAATAGCCTTATATCTTTTGTGGTGGACTTAATCAGTTCACATGACTATGTACTCGATCCCTTAGTCCATTACTTGACTCACACATCCATGTGAACAAGTAATTAGTCTTAATTTTTCCAATACTTGAAAGTTCTCATTCATCATGCTATACACCTTGCATGATTCCAAGTTCCTGTCCAATTGAGACTTGGGTGATGAGAATCTTTCCTTTATTTGATAAATTTAGACATTACCACAAATGAAAGAATCAATTTCATATTTCCACTCTTGCTATTAATGGAATCATATAAGCAACAATTTTTCCTCAAATGCCATTGTAAGGATATTTAAAATAAATAAAATCAAAAATTTCTTTTATTTTAAAACTATGCGGAAAAACTTATCCTTACAACCCATATGAAAACTTGTTGTTATCTATTCCTAAGCAATATCTCATAACTCCTAAGAAGTAGCTCAAGAATCCGATCTTCAAACTACACGATAGAAATCCATCTACGCGATCAGATTCAGCATATTCTTTCTTTAAGTTCCTTTTCTTTGATTCTTAAAACATTACCATGTGACCCAGTCACATCATGTATCAGGAATCTCAGAATAGAAACTTAACAGAGTTAGATAGTGGACTTTACCTGAAGTAGAGTCAAACTTATTGACTTTAACATCCTTAGGTAAATTTGGCAGCTTCGCAACTAATAACCCTTACTTTGGCAATATAAACATATGGACCCCTTGATAATGGTACACAAGACTATTACAGACTTAGCCTTTTTCTCTTTACCATTTGGTCAACCTAGTTGACTATGGTCAATCCCTTTCCTTGGGAAGAGAATGTTTTTTTCTGTATTTCCAGTGTCACCATTGTCAATGTCCATAAAGTTTCAGGAAGTTGATCTTAGCAAATAGATAAGATCATTAAGGGTCTTGTCATAGTCTGTTTCATAGGTGTTCCAAAAGAACTCACTATGTGACTTAGAAAGTAGTTGAGCCACTAAATTTCTCAAGACTTTGACACCCAACTCTCCCGGCTTGTCAATATGTGACTACATCTCCAAGATGTGACCACACCAAGACCTTTTCTTGCCAATAGGGCTCGAGTGACCTTAAACTTTTTCAAGAACTTGTGGGTTAGGGAGAATAATTGGAGGAGGTGAAAGAAGTATGATATCCATGGGACATCATCTTCATTAGGAATGCTTGTTTCAAGAGATTTGGGAAGATCATAAATGTCTAAAACAGACATGCTTTTTTGGGAGATATTCAAGATAGTTGATTTAAAGTCCTTAATATGACACCCAATATGAAATATTAAGGCTAGGACCCAACAAACTATTTTATAACTTAGAAGAGGTATGCCGTAATCCAAGCTATAAAACAATTTGAAGGTAGGTGAATGACGATTCACCAATTTCCACCAAGATAAACGAAATGTATTATTAGGTTTTAATTGGATTTGAAACTCCTAGATCTTTTGAGATTCATTAAACTGTTCAATGGCATGTTTCAATCTCGAGTGTGCCCTTCAGGTTTTGTGACTGGGATGCTGAGGATCACAAAACAAGGTGTGAAGTAACCATGCAAATTACTTGGTACCCTTAAGTGTTTACCCCTCAATCGATGTGCCGGTTAACCACACACGCTCCAACGATACTATGATAAACATTAAGTTACCCTTTGCCTACCTTGTTAAATACGAGTTAGTGTGCCGGTTAACCACACGCGCTCCACTAACCGACTCAAACAAAGTGCAAAGTGTAATTTCGTGTATTAGCACCTTATTCACATTTTTTCTAAGTAACTAAGATTGGGTATTATTAAAAGTTTTAGTTACTTAGTATTTATCATTAATACTTTTAGTGAAGGGAGAATTATAGTCCTGTCAAACCCGTTCGGCTAACGACCCTCCACCGGTCAAGCAAGCGGTGGGTGAGAGTAGACACCCATTAAGTTGCCATTTTATAGGCAACAACCTTATACCCACCTTATAGACCGGCTTCGTGAATGAGGCGTACTAGCGGTAAGACCGACTTTACTCTTATACATGTATATATTATTAACTTATAATATTATAAAGTATAAGGGTTGAATTTTAACTTTTAAAATTCTAAGGGCTAATTTGGAATTAAAGTATTCATAAGAGAAAACTTTACAAATTCCAAAACTTGAGGGCAAGTTTTGAAACTATTCAAAACTAATTAATTCCATAACTTATGTGTTTAAAGTAGTTTTAATCCAAAAACTCTTCAAGTTCCATAATTTATGGAAGACTTTAAACTAATAAAAGAATTATCTTTTTTCTTTATTTTTATAACTTATGGAATTAATTAAGGTTACCTTATTTTTTTATTATTATTATTTTTTTTTATTTAATGAAGAGACTCTTGGTCCTCCATAACTTGAGGACAAATTATGGAGTCATAACTCCAATTAATTAGAACTAGACTATTCATTTTTGTAACCTTTGCCAACTTTATGAGTTTTATGAGTCTTTAATGTGACTCTTCATGTAACTTGAGGATAAGTTACACAAACACATTTTATACTCAACTCTTAGATTAAAATGGATTGAAAACAACTATTTCATTCAACTTTTCTATTAATCTAAGAAACTCATAAGAACAAGATAATTCAAATCAAACTTTTTCATGTAATTAGTCTAACCTTTAAACTAATACAAAACATGAATCTATTGACAATTATCTTTGAAAATGGATTAGCATGAACATTACCACATCAAAAAACAAGTTTATAAGTTCAAAAACAACTTAGGGTAATGTTCCTAGTCCATTTCTAGCCAAAAACCTCGAAAGTATGCTGTCTGGGGTCCAACTCGTCTAGTGCATGAACACAACTCGGCGAGTTGGATGCATTTTGCCTTGGACTCGTCGAGTCCCTTCATGGACTCGGCGAGTCTGCTGGGCTGACAACATCAATTTCGATTTTTCAGCTTCTATTGCAAGTATAACAAGAAAACAAGCCTAGGCTCTAATACCACTGTTGGGTTTTGAGCATTCTAACACTCCTAAGTGTACATGCAACCCTAAATACCTTGGATCTATGTTTTCTCTATTATACATGCAAATATGAACATCCAAGGTATTATCCTAATCTAGCATACAAAATTATCAATATAACAAGATAGAATACATACCTCTTTGATGTAGAATGTCTTCATGAAGCTTGAGTGCCTAGTGCCCCAAGTGTGACACCTCAAATGGTTCACACAACACCAAATACACTTGGAATAACTTGAGAGAATTCTACACTTCATAAAATCGGCTAGCCCTCTCTAGAATAATACTAGTGGCCGATTTTCCTCAAGAATAAGATGCTTATATAGTTATACAATTAGGGTAAACCCTAATTGTCATGACTTTCCATTTCCTTGGATCTATGGGTTCAAATACACCATGGAGCATCCATGGAGCATCATATGGGTTTTGGCCCAACTAGATAATCCATGGAGCATTAGCCCACTATACAAGTATGGATGATTTACACAATCAACCCACATATTTAATTAGTCTTCTTTTGATCACTCAATTAATGCTAGATTAATTCTTGATCAATACTAATTAAATAATCTCATTATTCTTATTATTAATATACTAGAACTTATAATATATTAATAACCATAAGTGTCTTATTTCTCTCATTTAGTCTATCCAAGTGCATGATACCATGCAACCCAAATGGACCATGCTGGGTCGGGACAAGTCTTACCAATTATAGTTATGGACTTAGACATTAATCCAACACTACCATGATCCCCTGGTTCCTTGGTCAAGGCAACCGCTCCTTCATTATCACAGAAAAATCTCCATGGGCTCCTTTATGGTAGGTACAACTCCAAGATCACCGATGAAGTTCTTCAACCATATTGCCTCCTTCGACGCTTCGCTCGCTGCAATGTACTTTGATTCGCACGTTGAATCAGCTACGGTTTCCTGCTTGGAATTCTTCCAAGTCACTACTCCTCCATTAAGGGTAAAGACCCAGCCCAACTGCGGACGGTAGTTGTCTCTGTCGGTTTGAAAGCTGGCGTCACTGTACCCTCGCACCTTCAAGTCATCACTCCCTCCGAGAACTAAGAACCATTCCTTCGTCCTCCGAAGGTACTTAAGGATATTCTTGACTGCAATCCAATGGGCTCTGCCAGGGTTCCCTTGATATCTACTAACCATGCTCAAAGCAAAGGCTACATCAGCGCGAGTACAAGTCATAGCATACATGATTGAGCCAACTGCGGAAGCGTATGGTACTCGACTCATTTTTGCTATTTCAGCTTCGGTACTCAGACTTTGAGTCTTACTCAACTTGGCATTACTTTGTATCGGTAATTCTCCCTTTTTTGAGTTTTCCATACTAAAACGTTTTAGTACTTTATCTAAGTAAGTATTCTGACTAAGTCCTATTAGTCTCTTACTTCGCTCTCTCACTATCCTTATTCCTAAAATATAGGAAGTTTCTCCGAGGTCCTTCATAGCGAAGCACTTCCCGAGCCAGGACTTAACTTCCTGCAGAGTCGGGATGTCGTTTCCTATGAGCAGTATGTCATCGACATACAAAACGAGAAAGCTAACTATGCTCCCACTGTCTTTGACATATACACACAATTCATCTTCGCTTCGTACAAATCCAAACTCTTTGAATTTCTCATCGAAGCAAAGATTCCATCTGCGAGACGCTTGCTTAAGTCCATAGATGGACTTCTCAAGCTTACACACTCTATTCGGATGCTTCGGATCAACAAAACCCTCTGGCTGAGCCAAGTAAACCTCCTCAGCCAACTTCCCGTTAAGGAAAGCAGTTTTGACATCCATTTGCCAAACCTCATAATCATGAAATGCGGCAATCGCTAGCATCATTCTAATAGATTTTATCTTCGCAACTGGTGAGAAGGTCTCATCATAGTCAACTCCAGGAGTTTGAGTAAAGCCCTTCGCAACCAAGCGCGCCTTATATGTGTGTACATTTCCATCCACGTCGGTCTTATTCTTGAAGATCCATTTGCACCCAACGTTCTTACGTCCGGGCACATTATCAACCAAATTCCAAACTTGGTTGTCATACATGGACTGGATCTCGCTGTCCATTGCCTCTTTCCATTTTGCAGACTCTGGGCCTTCCATGGCTTCCTTAAAGCTATTAGGTTCATCTATATTTATTAGTGTACCATCACTAATATATGTGTCCCCTTCGGTCGTAATATGAAAACCATAAAATTAGGGTTGAACTCTAACTCTTTCAGAATGTCTAAGAGGTAAGGACTGGTCAAGAGGCTCAACCGGAGTTTCCTCCTCGGGTTGAGCGCCAGCGGTAGAGGTTCCTTCATCTATCGACTCTTGAATCTCTTCAAGCTCGATTTGCCTCCCACTGTCTCCTTGGCTTATGAGTTCTCGCTCTCGGAAAACTCCTCTCCTTGCAACGAAGACTACATTGTCATTCGGTCTATAGAAGAGATATCCAAAGGATTTCTGCGGGTAGCCGATGAAAATACATCGCTCACTACGAGGTTCGAGCTTGTCGTGAGTATCTCGTCTTACAAAAGCCTCACAACCCCAAACCTTGATATGTGCTAACGAGGGAGCTTTCCCCGTCCAAATCTCGTTAGGTGTTTTGGCAACCTTCTTAGTAGGGACTCGGTTAAGGATATGGGCAGCAGTCTCTAAGGCATACCCCCAAAATAAGATAGATAGTGAAGCACGACTCATCATAGAGCGAACCATGTCTAACAAGGTTCGATTACGCCTTTCTGCCACACCATTCAACTATGGTGTCCTAGGTGGCGTCAATTGTGAAACTATTCCACACTCCTTGAGATAGTCGTGGAATTCAAGACTTAGGTACTCTCCTCCTCGATCGGATCGAAGCATCTTGATTTTCCTACCCAATTGATTCTCCACTTCATTCTTGAAATCTTTGAACTTTTCAAATGTTTCTGACTTTTTCTTGATTAAGTAGATATACCCATATCTACTATAGTCATCGGTAAAAGTCACATAGAAGCGGTTCCCATCCTTTGTGGTTGATCTAAACGGTCCACATACATCGGTATGTATGTGGTCAAATAGACCCTCACCCCTTGCACATGTACTAGTGAAGGGTGACTTGGTCATCTTTCCAATTAAACAAGACTCGCATGTGTCATCTTCCCTAAGGTCGAATGACTCCAACACTCCATCCTTTTGGAGTTGGGCTATTCGCTTCTTGCTGACATGTCCAAGACAACAATGCCACAAGGATGCTCTATCCATACCATTGGAAGAATCCCTGCACAAAACATCATTTCCTAAGTTATCTACAACCATAACAGTTTCATAAATTCCATTACATTGTATTGCTTCAAAATATAAGACACCATTTAGATGAGCAAGAATAGAACCATTCTCATTATTAAAAGAAAATCTAAAACCTTGTCGAAACAAACCATGAAATGAAATGATGTTTCTTGCCATTTCTGGCGAATAGCAACAATTGTTCAAATCTAAACATAAACCATTCCTAAGCACTAACGAATACGCTCCAATCTTGGTCACATGCGATGATCTTTTGTTCCCCATGATTAGATTTATCCTTCCATGCTCCACATCCCGATTTCTTCTTAGTCCCTGCAATTCAGAACAAATATGGTAACCACAACCGGTATCAAGGACCCAAGAAATAGTATGAGATGAATCGTTAGATTTGATTGTATAAATACCTGCGAAAGATGGCTTGATCTTTCCTTCCCTGATAGCTTGCAGGTACTCTGGGCAGCTTCTCTTCCAATGCCCTATTTTGTGGCAGTGGTGGCACTCTGCCTCCTTTGGGTTAGGATTAGGCTTAGCGGGATCAAATTTGGTCCCACTAGAAGAGGAACCATCTTGGGACTTTCCCTTGCGGTGGCTCTTAGACGGAGCCTTCCTCTTCTTGCCTCTTCCTTGCCCAATGGCCAAAACAAGAGCAGCGGGTCGATTGGGAGTGGGTGCAACAGACTTGTCCTTGAGGTTGCTTTCAGCAACCCTAAGGAGACCTTGGAGCTTACTTAGGGTGACTACTTCCTTGTTCATGTGGTAGGTCATCATAAATTGGTTGTAACACGGAGGCAAAGAGTGAAGCACCATGTCGATCGCCAAGTCTTCCCCAAAGTCAACATTCAACTTGCGAAGACGATCGAGATACCTTTGCATCTTTTGCAGGTGCACGGTAAGAGATTCTCCATGACCCATTTTGGTGGATATCATGTTAGTGAAAATCTCGTAACGCTCTTGCCTCGCGTTTTTGTGGTATCTCTCCAACAAGTCTTGGTGCATTTCGTACGAATACATGTCCTCATAGGACTTTTGGAATTCGGCATTCATGGTGGCTATCATGATGGAATGTACCTTTGTTGCATCACGCTCGTGAGTTTCAAAAGCAGCCATTTCAGCCGAAGTAGCGATTTCAGGGTTGATCTTTTCGAGCTTCTCATCGAGGACATACTCCTTGCCCTCATAGCGAGAAATTGTGCAAATGTATCTTATCCATTCGCTAAAGTTCGTCCCATCGAAAGTCACCTTTTGACAAAGGCTCATCAATGTGAATGAGCTTGCAGCAGCGTTGTTCGCGTTCGACATCTACAAATAGAAAGGACAAAGATAGATTAGAACTTGAATCCTTAATTATTACCCAATAAGAAAAATTAGGGCAAGGATCCAACAATAATATTTACATCTTAGAAAAGGGATACCGTAATCTAACATGCAAACAATTTGAAGGTAAGTGAATGATGATTCACTAATTCTTGACCATAAAACATAACTTTAAGTCTAAATGTATTGAGAATTCCTAGGTTTAGATGAGATTCATTGAAACTTTTCAATGGCATGTTTAAATCTCGATATGCCACTCTCATTTGTGACTGGGATACCGAGGATCACAAAGTGGGTGTGAATTACCATGCAAATTCACATGGTGCCTTCATTGTAACAATCAACTATTCGACGTGCCGATAAACCACACACGCTCCATCGAACTATGATAAACAATGAATCACCCTTTTCAACCTTTTCTTAGAACCAATTAGTGTGCCGGTAAACCACATACGCTCCACTAACTTCTTAGCAAGGGTGAAAAGAGTAATTTCATGGGATTGCATCAATTCACTTTTCCTAAAGTAACTAGGATTGGGAATTTTTGAAAAACATGTAGTTACTTTATAGGTTCATTATACTTATTAATGAGGAGAGAGAGTTGCCCTATCCTACCCGTTCGGCTAACGACCCTCCACCGATCAAGCAAGCGGTGGGCGAGAGTGTTCACCCATTAAGCGCCATTTTATAGGCAACAACCTTATACCCACCTTATAGACCGGCTTCGTGAATGAGGCCTACTAACGGTAAGACTAGCATTTTAATTATACATTATATATATATATATATATATATATATATATATATATATATATATATATATATATATATATATATATATTAATCTTGTAATATTATATTAGTATAGGGTTGAATTTTAAACTTGTAAAATTTCTAGGGTTTGAAATTTAAATTGTCTAAATTAAACTTTTAATCACAAAACATAAATTTCAAAATTTGAGGGCAAGTTTTAAACTATATAAAACATAAGGGATCAAATAAAAAATAATCTAAATTAACATTTAATCACATAATTATCCATATTTGATTTATTTGATGATTTCTTGCAAAACAATTTACCAATTTAATTAAAATAATTAATCAATTATCACATAAGGAAATAAATATTTTATTAATTGATAAATATCTTCAATTAGATCAAGAATATACTCATATATATCACAAAATCGGATTTATATTGATCTAATATGATAAAGGCAAGTATCTCAAAGATAAACAGCAAGAAATCCCGAAGTTATCTCTTTTTGACGCTTGGACTCGCCGAGTACCCCAATGGACTCGCCGAGTCTAGCCTACTCGCCGAGTCCACTATGGGACTCGCCGAGTCCATCAGACAGAAACATAAAATTCGAATTAAGCAAGCAACAAACAAGCAATCAATGTATCAATTCAATAGAAACCAATCTAGTCTCTGATACCACTGATGGGTTTTAGCCATATGAACATTCCTATGTGCACATACAAAACCCTAATGCTTGGATCTAGGTTTCTCTAATTGAACATACATTGAATCCAAGACTTCTAATGGCTAATAGAGTATAATAACAATATGAAATCAGAATTAGAAGTTTACCTTGAATCACTTGCTTGATCTTATTGTCCTTGGAGCTTTAGAGTCACAATTGTCACTCCTCTAATGGCTTACAAACACCAACTAACAAGAGGATGATTTGAGAGAGTGGGGAGGGATATAGAAATTGGCCAGGGTTCTTCTAAGAGTAAGAAAATACCGATTTCTACAACCCTATGGGTCTATTTATACTTGTAAGGATCCTAGGGTCTCACCTTTAAACCCTAATTGGATAACTTAGGCCCTAAGCAATCCTAATCCCTTCATGATAACCCTTGGACGATTTCAAGGCCTATCCAAAGTCCTTAAAACCGGCCACCCCTTATCTATAAGGGATTATAGCCCAAAGTACAACTATTATGCAATTGACAGTTTATGCCCCTTTATTTAATTAATCTCTTTAAGTCACCAAATTAATTCCTAATTAATTTATGACTTATATATTAATCAAATAACAATATTATTATTCCTTATATTATTCTTATATATATTAATAATATTCCTTCTCTCATTATAAATCATCCTGTCAAGTTGCTATGGTGAAGGCAACCCAAAAGGACCATGCACAACCGGGTCAAATACTTGCATAATATAGTTGTAGCCTTAGACACTATTCCAACAGAGATCACTCATGGGGTTAGTGCTTAATGACATGAAGAATTTTCGGATCTGTTCTGAGATGACGCGTGCTATTCTCAGACCTTCTGGATGCAAATTCAATCGGTGACTTACGGTTTGAGTTTTCTTTTCTATACTCCTGAGTTTATCTTAAGTTGATTCGCTTTAAAGACTAATTTTTGTTTTAGGATAGTTTAAAGTTGCACATTTACTTTCGTTTCTCTCCTATGTACAAATTTAGGGGGGAAAATAAAAACAAAACAAAAATTAGAAAATTTTCAAAAATCCAAAAACATTAGAAAATCATAAAATCAAAAATATGTTGGTTATGAAATGTGATTGAGGAAGATGTTTTGGGAAGTGATGTTATCTAGTGATAACAGGCAATCTAAGTCTGCATAATGTACCCGAAGTTGAAGGGTCTATGCTCTGGATTGATGCGTCGGTAGGCACGAAAGATTCTAAATGGACATGACTAGGCAGAGTTGACTTGACAAATCTTGACCTAGTTAGATCTGTTCAGCCTGACAATACAACGCTCGGATAGGTTAAGCAGGGGGATATATATGGGAATCCACTCCTCACATTAAATGAACCCGTACTTGGAACCGTGGATTAACTTTTCCTCAATGTGCGGATTTTGTCCTTAATTCCGGTATTGATGGGGTGACTGGTAAATTCCGATAAATTAGGTCTGTAGAAAATCATTTTCTTTCTTTCTTACTATTAGTCATATGTTTCCTCATCTGCGTGATTGGAAGAGATCCGACCTGTACTGTAACATATGCAACTCTATTTCTCTACATCTTCTATCTATCTGTTAGCCATATACTGTCTCCTTTGCATGACTCACAATCCGACCTGGTACACACTATATGCACCATTCTACTTCTCAATCCCTCTAAAACCTTAGTTAGTCATATGTTTCACCCTCTGCGTGATTGGAAGAGATCCGACCTGGGTGTATAGCATATGCATTCTAAATCTATCTTCACTCTTAATGATTGTCTGCTCACCCGATGTAAGGAGTATTCTGGAAGTCCTTGATTACTGGAGTATATCAGGAAGCAGGAAACATGTTCCAGTACAATTAAAATTGAACACTCAAAGATTGTCTATAGATCTCGTTGCTCAATTTAGGTGGACAACAATATCCCTGGTCTACGTCAGCTGAATGGTCCTTAAGATATAATATCTAGGAACTTAATTTCACCTTGTCTTGTATCAAATAGTATGTCCTAAATCAGCCACAATTTTTTGTGTTTAAGTGGACCACAATACCGGCGATCGATCAGACAAAGACGTGAAGATAGAAGGTACTAACAAGCAGATAAAGGTTATTTACAAACTTTGATCCCAAATCATTCTTAAAGTTAGATATCATTTTATTTTTGTTAAATTTGTTCATAGTTTCTTCTAATTTAAATATTAGGGGAGAATTAAAAATTTTAAAAACCAAACAAAAATTCAAAAAAAATCCAAAAATATTTTTGTTTCTGTGCTAAGTTTTCTTTTAGTTTTGTTTTGTCTTGAAAAGTGATTTCAGGTATAGATAAGACTCCTGAAGTTTGTGTCAAAGATTTCTGAGCCAAGGCTTCATCTGTGAGCATCAAAGAATTCGCATTCGAACGAGCAAGAAATGAAGATTATTCTTTCGACATTTAATCTTTCAACCCCACAAACAAGGTGAAGCTGAAATTGAAGAATATGTGAAGGATTGCATTGAAGCCTCCTCAATCAGTCTGCTGCTATCTTTGTACCTACTGAAGTGATCTAGAAGATTTGTTCTCTCTGATGTTCTCTCTGTAGATTCTCAAGCTGAAAGCGCTATCTTTCAAGAATCAGTACATCAAGCCTCCTCACCCGACGTGCGTTCAAAGCCAAATTCTGAAGAAAATCCCAACCGCTCAATATGTAGTCATTCATTGAAGATTCATCAAGTTCATCTTGAAGCTGTGAAGAATTTGAAGATTAATGTCGAAGCCAAGATCTCGATGAAGATTGACAAGAAAAGCCAGCTACTTCTTAGGGGGAGCTTGTTGGGTCAATTAATAAAAAAAGTTATAAACCAAGGGGGATATTGTTGGGTCAAAAATATGGTTTATACTTTACTTTTCTAGGAAAATGTATTTTTGTGTCTTGGACCGTAAACAGCTTGGTGTTTGCGGTCGTATACGTGTTTACGGTTGTGTTTACGGTCGTAAACCCATTTAAGGCCCGTGTTTCCCGTGTATATATATATATATATATATATATATATATATATATATATATATATATATATATATATATATATAGGGGTGAGGGTGTGAGGAATAGATTGATGAACACTAGAGGAGCTTAAGTGTGTGCATTTGAAGGTGTTCTAGAGAGAGAGAGAAGAGAGTGTGTGTTAGTGTGTGTGAATCTTGTATCCGGATCTTCATTCATATCAATACATACAAGATTCATCATCATCTTCTTCTCCTTATCTTTTATTTGATCTGACATCATCCGTTTGATTGGGATTCCGCACCATCAAACGGATCTGATTGGTACACAAGCAGATTGGGGACTTACATAGGAACTACTGTTGTACTATCTACCTTAAACCGGATTTATATCAAGGTATTATGTGATTAATTGTACCATACTATCGACTGGAAAACACGACAATGTAAGTCATCAAAAGGTATGACATTTGGCACCCGAAGACCTCCAGGTCCCGCTGTAGCTAGCAGCAAGGTGTAGGATAGTCAATACAGGTTAGATCTATACGCAAACTCACGCTCTCCCTCCAGGAGATTCTTGTTACAACTCAGGCCATGGCAATGAAGGCATGCTCCGATACAGTGGATAACATTTATGTTATCGTATACTTGTATGTTCTCATCGTAGTATCGTTGTATATGTTCTCATCCTAGTATAGTTGTATATGTTTTCATCATAGTATCATTGTATATGTTCTCATCCTAGTATAGTTGTATATGTTCTCATCATAGTATAGTTGTATGCGTTCACATCCTAGTATAGTTGTATATGTTCTCATAGTAATAAGTAATGACTCATGAATGAACTGACTCTTGTATGCTTCATTGAACTAGAGGTAGTAAGTAGTATAACTCTGAACTATACCTATTATAGTTTGTTAGTAAACTTGTTTGTATGACTGAATGTACTGAATTGAGATATAAGTCTTTATATCTATACATATATACATAATATGTAACTAAGGATTCAACGACACTCAGACAAACAACCGGGTACTTTAAGACCACAACGAAACAAGAACAGGAAGTAAAGTGGGTTATCTCTCCTACGTCATTCAGACCTTATTTATATAACTATATATGTAGTAGACATGGTTTTAACAATATATAAATTTGAAAACTATAAAAGAAAGGTTTAGTATACAAAAGTGAATTTGATAAAGAGTTTGATATGTAAAATAGTTTGATAGACAGTTTGAAGTCATTTGTTTGGTAAAATAGTTTATACTATGAAAAATCCATTTGTATACTAGTTATTAATCACATGTGATTAATCTAATAACTAACATGGTTCAACGTGTATTCCCCCCCCCCCCCCCCATAAATCATTTAAAAACATTTAAAAGCATTTTAAAGGTTAATTAAGGGGTATGAACTCACTTGATTGAAGTGGTTGTTTTGAAGTAGTCGAGAGAAGAATCGAGCAGAACTTCGACTAGAGATAGTTCAAATCTTGGGATTTTCGGGGATCTCGGGAGTGTAGGACTTCCTCCGGGACTCGAGTATGAAAAATCGGGGCTTCGGGAAGGCTTATCGAGGTAATCACCCAGAGTAACGGCACTTAGATGGAAAGAGATGAGCACCAAACCCGGCACCCTTAAACTTCTATTTATAGGGGTTGATTTTGGGTCGCCCGTCATGAGTTTTGGATTGCTCACGTTGTAAGGATTAGTCAGTATGATCCTCTTGATGGATTTTAGCCATAAGAACATCCTATGTGCTCATACAAACCCTAATGCTTGGATCTAGGTTTCTCTATTGTTCATGCAATTTATCCAAGACTATAAACCCTAGATCTAGCATATGATAATCAATATAACATATAATTAGGGTTTAGATCATACCTTGATTGTTATGTAGCAATAACAATCACAAATCCTCCTTTTAATGACTTTAGAAAGTTTAGAGCCACAAATGTCACTCCTCTAATGGTTCACAAACACCAAGAGTAAGAGGATAAAGAAGAGAAGAGAAGGAGGCTCTCAAAAACGTGTGGAAACCCTAGATTATCAGTTCACCACGTTTTTGGAGCATAAGGGCTCTATATATAGTGAGGCTATTAGGGTTATCTAACAAGGAAACCCTAATTTGGATGCTTAAGCCCTAAGCAACCCATGGACTCCTTTCCTTAAAGGCCTTGGACGATTTCTAATGTGTTTCCCCATAGAATTCATCCAACCTTATAATATAAGGCAATCCATAGCCCAATTGCAATTATTTTATAATTACAATTCCAGTCCCTTAAGTTTAATTAATCTCTTTTAGTCACAAACTTAATTCTTATTAATTCTTCACTAATATTAATTAAACAATATGATTTCTCCTTTAATATATTATACCCATAATATATTAATAAATCATATTTAATCCTTTCTCTCCATAATTCATCCTATCAAGTTGCTTTGGTGAAGGCAACCCAAAAGGACCATGCACCATCGGGTCAAGTACATACCAAAATAGTTATGGACTTAGACACTAATCCAACAGTCTCCCACTTGGATAAGTCTAATAACTATTCTGCGTATGACTTCAGATCCTGATCTGCAATCGTAGCTTTCCAAAGCCGCTGTCAACTCTGATCCTATCAGATACGCGTGTCCTTTAGATAAGGGATCATATATTCCTCCATTCTAGATATCGTATAAGACATGATTTCAAATCATTCTTTCTGTATTGTTTCTCGACTTCCGATTTATGACAACTGACTAATTGAACAAATCAAATTAGCCCTAGCCCGGCCGAGCATTTACGTTTTTCATCACTAAATCATCGAGGGGCCCAAAGATATCTCTTTTATCCTACTTTGAATAAAAGGAACGAATAAACTTTGATTCAATGCTCGCTTGCATTCACTCACCGAATTACACACAACAATATGTTTTATGACACCAAGTTACTGGTGCATTTACATATTATCAATGTGTAACTGATTTGCAAGATACAACTCACACATCTTGGTTTCAAGAATATAAGATGTTATCGTCTCACCAATCACTTGTGATACAATTCATGGAGTGATCCAAGTGAGCATGGGTTTAATCCAATGCTCAAATCATATTCATAAGCACTCATGAACGATGCAACAAACATTTGCTTATGTCTAATGCTCTTTAGACAATCCATACACCAATTCACGATAGTCTTTATTCATACCTACTTCCAACATATGAACGACTGTGGCCCGTTCGAATAATTTGACTGTTCTAAACCAATTAAATTATTCAGGAAGTCAAAACATGCAAAGTGAAACACAAGAATAATACTAATCCCATATGGCCTCAAACCTTTGAGTATAATTAAAACACCTTTTATTTATCACCATATCGATTACTCATTATAAGTTGTTTCGGGTAATCAACTTCTTACTTGAATTATTACACTTATCCCATGCTCTTATCATGCACACAATGTTTACTTATGGTTCTTACTTTGTGAAATAGATCAAATGAACACATTTCCATTCATACTCATTTCACAACTCCAAATCCTTTTTCATAAGTGAAAGAATATCAAGTTCTTGCCACTTATAGAATATGTTAGATTCTAACATTTTATGCAATAATCCTTTTCGTAATGTCATAGCACAAAAAGTCACAAAGACTATTACCAACGATATTACAAAGTCCTCTATCGGAGATTGTTACAATACAATTCCTTAGATATGATGTCTCTTATTCAAAGTACATTCCTTTGAACATCCTTTGCATAAAAGTTTCTAATCTAGACATAGATTTTCAATATTCAATTCCCAATATGGACACGTTTCCATATTTTGCATACGACAACTCATTCTTAATAGAATCTTATCTATTCATAATAAAGTCGATATGCTCCATCCAATATCATACTTCCAACTACTCACAAGCGACCAATCCTCGGCGAACCTTGGATTGTCCTTTGATAGTTGTTTAATTATCTTAGTCAAAACCGATTCTTGTCCTTTTTCCCTCTAAATGCACTAGACATTTGGAAAATTTTAGAATGGTCAAATATTATAGCATTTGCAATCGATCCTATACCCGAA
Organism: Lactuca saligna; assembly: GCF_052625555.1. Classification (NCBI taxonomy): domain Eukaryota; kingdom Viridiplantae; phylum Streptophyta; class Magnoliopsida; order Asterales; family Asteraceae; genus Lactuca; species Lactuca saligna. The sequence goes on along the minus strand of NC_136423.1, from coordinate 77,254,629 downwards.
GCGTATGGGATACGATGCACAATGTCTTACATGAAGATTTAATACTTTATCAATCTTCTGCCATAATATTTTACGTGCTATGTTCTCATAATTCGAAATATGAAGAGGAATGTCGTAATCATAATTGAAATTTAAGAACACACTATGTATCCTTTGACTAAATTCATTAAAATTTCTCAATCTAATCTTTAGATTTTGAAACGAAGTACAATATTCTCTCCCTTAATTATAGCAAAACAACTTTACATCCTTACTACTTTGCAAAGTATAACTCTTGTTTTCTATAACTAATATTACTAACTTGCAATACTTGCCTTAATAATCACACAATCATATCATGTATGCTCCCACTATCATGATGATTATTATAAACATAACACTTATGCTCCCACTAGCTTTGACATGTATTCAGAAAACAGCTTAACTTACAGAAAAACAATACATATTGAATTTCTTAAGTTCATGTTTCTAATACTTAATGCTTTGATAATCCTTTATCAAGGCTTCTTAATCTCATACACCTTTATCCAAGATAGCTCATATGTGTCTTAAACAATTAAGACTAATTGCCAAATCTCACAATTCGAATCATGGAGAGGGATACCGTAACCATAATCAAATTTGAGAATGCAATTTTACAATTGCTATCTTCTTAAAATCTCTCTTAGTGAAAGCATTTTCTCACAGTCATTTTCATGAAGGAAAACATCTTATGACACTTAGATTTTAATGGTGTATGTGTTCCTATCCATGTGAATTTGGCAAAACCAAGGTTTACGACAAATTCAAACTCATATGGACCGAACTTTCTTAATCTTGATTTCTTGCCTTATGGTAGCACAACTGCCCACCATGTCTTCCAAGTAGTTAAGCAGCTCACCTTTTCCTATCAATGTACTTTTCATTGATCAAGGTGCCTGCCTTTTATGCGTTCAAATGAGAACTCATAGAACTCATATGCATAATTAACTTAATTGGAATGGCATAAAAACAAAATAGTGTCAACACGATAGGTTGTAAACCTCAACTTGTGTGCTAGTGATGACCGATAAGGTTTATTTTGATTTGTTCTTGAAACCTTTCAAGACCATTAAGACTCACACTGACTCCTTGACATATAAGATTCTCTTGTCAATAAACATTTCTTGACAAACAAATATTCAAGAGTTAGTGTAGTTTTTATCAAAACACTTCATAAATTGGTCCTAGTTGGTCTTTGTCTTATCCAAGACATCACAACTTTCCACATTTGATGAATGTTATAAACCTTCTTAATACTTATCACTCAATGTCACAATCTTAACTCTAAGACTTGTTTTTGAACGAAGTATGATTGACTTCTTGATTTAACCATTTCTTCAATTCTTGATTCCTCTTCTTAGACACACAATTGTACTAAGACTTACTTAGAGAATCAATTGAGATATGGTTCTTAATCATTAAGACCTATCATAAAGCATAAAAGGTACTCTCCCTTCTTCTTAGAATGGAGAAACTTTTATCTTTCTGCCTACTTGATTCTTCTTGTTCATTCTGCTATTGATTTAAACATTTACAATCAATTCAGAATTACACTTAATCTTATAAGTATAATCATATTTACTAAACCTTTAGTAAATCATGACGAATATCTTGGTTACTCTTATGGTGGACTTGATCAACACGCAACTTTGTGTACTTAATCTCCTAGTCCTTCATTTGACACTTTGTTAATGACTTAGTCTAATTTCCAAATATGAAATTTCTTATTCATCGTGTAACCAAGTTTCATGATTCCAAGTTTCTGTCCAATTGAAACTTAGGCGATGAGAAACTCTCCTTATTTGGAAAATTTTCGACATTTCCATAATTAAGAATCAAATCCATTATTGCTAGTAATAGAAACATTCACACATCAATTTTTTCATACACTCCATTGCAAGGATAACTAAATAATATAAAGTCAAAATTTATTTTGTTGCGGAAAAAATTTGTCCTTACAATGCAATTCATTGAAAAAACTATGCTAATACATATTTCTTAGCAATCTAATTCTAACTCTAAGTAGTAGCTCAAGAATCTAATCTTCAAGTAATGCGATCGAAATCCATTTCTTCACGGTTAGATTCTGCTCACTTCTTCCCTTAAGCTTCCTCTCCTTTCTTCGATCCTACAAAACATCAATTGTAATCTTATCACATTATATATTAAGAATCTAGAATAGGAGCTTAAAAGAGTTAGTCAATGGAACTTACCTAAAGCAGAGCCATACATTTTGACTCTCCCATCTCTTAGATCTCTTAGGTAAATTGGGAAGCTTCGTCTCCAATGCCCCTTCTCTTGGCAATAAAAGCAAATTGACTCTTTTGGAACAGAACATGGAACTACTTCAGACATTGCCTTTCTCTTATGATCAAACTTTTCGATCATATCATGTCTTTCGTTGCCATTGTCTATATCCATAGAGGTCTTGAAGGCAAATTCACCAATCAACTTTGCTTTTCTATTGCGCCAAACCATTGCTGATTCAGCAGCAATAAGCATATAGGTGAGATCTATAAGGGTCACGTCGCAGTTCATCATATAGTAATCTCTTACGAACTCACTAAACGAGTTAGGAAGTGACTGAAGAACCCAATCAACAGCCATCTCCTCCTAGACAATGGATCCCAACATTCTTAACATGTCAGTGTGTGACTTCATCCCTAGGACGTGTGCACACACCGACTTTCCCTCTTCATGTTTACTTGCCAAAAGGGCTTGAGTGTGCTTGAACTTTTCAAGCCTTAGAACTTGTGGGTTAGGGAGAATAATTGGAGGAGGTGGAGGAAGTGAAGCATGATTTCTTGTTCCTCGATCGAATCTAGGAATATCATCTTCATGTGGAAAGCTTGTTCCACGGGATTTGGGAAGACCATAGTTGTCGTACTTTGACATCTGCAAAACGGGAGAAAACAAATTCAAGTTATTTGATTGATTGAGTCCTTAGTAAATCACCCAAATGAGATACTAAGGCTAGGACCCAACACAATATGCTACAACCTAGAAAAGGGATGTCGTAATCTAGTTGCAGAATATTTGAAGGTAAGTGAATGACGATTCACTAATTTCCACCACGAAAAACGAAAAAGAAATTTAAGTTTTAAATTTATGAAAACTCCTAGATCCTTTGAGATTCATTGAACATTTCAATGGCATGTTTAAATCTCGATATGCCCCTCTTGTTTGTGACTGGGATGCCGAGGATCACAAAGCGGGTGTGAATAACCATGCAAACTTACATGGTGCCCTCACATGTTTCAGTCACCTATTCAATGTGCTGGTAAACCACACACGCTCCACCTAACTATGACAAACATTGAGTCACCCTTTGCCACCTTTGCTTAGAACCATTTAGTGTGCCGATAAACCACACACGCTCCACTAACGTCTTCGAAAGGGCACAAATTGTAATTTCATGGAATTGCATCAATTCACTTTTGCCTAAGTAACTAGGATTGAGAATTTGTAAAACATTTAGTTACTTTTGTACTTCATTATACTTATAATGGAAGGTTTTTTCCTATCCTACGCGTTCGGCTAACGACCCTCCACTAGTCAAGAGTGCAGTGGGTAAGAGTGGATATCCATTCAATCGCCATTTTATAGGCAATTTCCTTAAACACCCCTTATAGACCAGCTTCGTGAATGAGGCCTACTAACGGTAAGACTGACTTTTACTCATACATATATATAATGTTAGACTTTTAATGTTATATATAGTATAGGGTGTATTTTACACTTTTTAAAATACTAGGTGGTCAAATTTAACGATTATACTTTTAATTCAATTAAATATAAACCAAAACTTTTATGGATTTATTAAACCTCTGTAGGGTTTCAAAGCACTCCATGGATGATAGCAATGGGCCTCTTTGATGAAGTGTAGGTTAAAAGCCCAAGACTTGTCTTTTCCCTATAAATAGTCATGTATTATTCACAATTAGGGTTACGAGTTAGGCAAAATGTAGCCGCCACATTGTGAGGTTTTTTGTAGAGTTAGATTCTTATTTCTTAAGTGTAATTTGTTCCTCACAATTCAATAAATCGAGTGATCATTCGACCTAATCTTCATATTTGTGTTGTTCTTATTTTCCACATCTTGTTCATCAAATCTCAATTAGGGTTTTAATCCCAACAAGTGGTATCAGAGCGGGTCTTTGAAAATCTATTGATTTTTGAAGTATCGGTTCTTGATTTGATGATTTTCTGCACAAGTTATTGAAGATTGTTAGTGTTTTGGTGTTTTGGAATCAAAATTCTGTTCATGCTACTATTCATGAAGATTTAAGGTTCTGCTGTTCATGTGGGTAATTTTCTTTTTGTCCGATTCGAATTCGTTTTGCATGTTCTCATTAAATCTAATCAATTCTTTGATCCAATAACGATTTTGTTGTTTTGATTGTTTTGGCCCAATTGTTTTGATCCATATTTATTCAGCCAATCTCTTTTGTTCTTAAGCCCATTTTTGTCGCTATTGTTCATCGTTTGGAACATACATTCTCAGTTCTCAATGAAACTTCAAATTCACAAATTCTCGTGTTCGATTTTATCACTCGATTTTTCTATCCAGATCATCTAATGTTTTTGTTCCATCTTATCAATCTTATTTTCTTTATCAAATCGATTTCGTGATTCAGTTATATCAAGAATCTCAATTTATTTTTATCGACTCTTGTAATCTATTCTAATTCGATTGATGTAGATGAAAATTTTGTTGATTTTGATGCAAATCTAACTGGGATGAGTATAGTTTATCGTGTCTCCGGTTATGATTTAATTTGTGGATGAAATTTTCTAGAAAATTTCTTTGAGATGAAGATCTGATGAAGAACATGGCGATTGTTGATCTGAAAATTAATATATGTTTTGAGGTTTGTTGTTTATCGTCTTCCGAATCAATGATGGCTTTCTAATCGGAATAAATCGAGTTGATATAACAATCAAATTCTTTGTTGCTTATCGTGATATTGAGTTTAGTATTCACTGTGTTCGGAATTTATTTGAAGTCAAGTTCGCATCGCCAAGTGGGTCTTCCAATCGGTGCTTAGAACAATCAGAATAAATTGGATTCACAATCGGAATGGATGTTTGAGAATTTGTATTGTAATGACTGGTACTAGTAATCAGAACTCAAGTCTCGCAATTAATTGACATTGGTTTGTATGGTCAAACTATAAAAGTCAAAATTGAGATATTAAGTTTGTTTCACCTAAGAACGATCGTAATTGACCACCTACGAACAATCGGAGCTCATCAGTCTGGGCTCACACTCCTTTTTCACGAACGTTCGTTGTCATGGATTTGCATCGAGTTTGTTATCAATTGATTAGGAGTGAATGCAGAATGAGAACAATAAGCAAACCTATGAGAATGGAGATTCGCCTTGGGGTGTAATCGACGGACTTGGAACGAACCTCGATCTAACTTGGGTTCGCGTGATTATGCTTGGAACGAAAGAGGGGAGGACCGAAAGCGAACGTGTGCTCAAACCAAACATGGTTTCGGTTCAATAAACCTGGAGCGAACCTAGGTTCGGTTGGTTGTGCTTGAAACGAAAGTGATTCAGATTCGTGTCTTCATGATAGGAAGCGATGGAATTGATTGGAATCGGTACTTTGGTTTTCGTCTGTGATTTGATTCGTTCCAATTGTTCTTTTAATCAGTCAATATATGGGAAGAAGACACAGTGTTACATTTTTGGTCCCTATAACTCCAACGAATTGACACTTTTGGTCCCTGTTGTTTTCACAGTTTGATATTTTTGGACCAATCCCAGAAATTGTTACAAATAAAGGGGAATATTGATGCAGATTTACCATTCCAGCCCCTGTCTTTCAGCAAGTGACAGTTTCGGCCCATTATTCAGAAAAGTTTACATCTTTGGGGGCCGGTGAACAGTTTTGAATTCTTTAACGCACATATTTTTTTTGTGAACAAAAAAATAAAGATTCCATCAAGTCTTGGCGATTCGGAAAGTCGTTTTTCGTGATAACGTCAAATTTTTCACGAGTTTTTCAGATTTTATACTTCATTGTGTATATCATTTTGTTGCGGGGGAGCTTAGTAAATTTTTATCCATTCAAGATCATTCTCATGACCATTTGAAGGCTTTATAATCATGTTTTTGATTATAAATTGGGGGAGAATTTGGTATGGCCATTCGAAATTGGATTTGTGACTTTTCAAAGTTGAAGATTTTTGATAAAGCTTGTGGTAGAGTTATGAAGGTAGCTTTTACAGCAGAAGTTCTTCATCGAGCTCTGCTAAAGGTTTTACAGAGAAGTATCCTTTACAGCGGAAGTTCTTTATCGAGCTCTGCTAAGGACTTGTTATATCTCCTACTTCTTGTATTTTCTCGATCAAGTGGCGTTACGAATCTTAAATTTTGGGTTGTTATATGATATTTTTCATGGATTATATCATTAGCTTATTTAAATATCATTGTGACTTGGAGGGGGAGCTCTTCAAAGACAAGAAGTGATTCGGTTTCTTTGTTCTGAAATGGGTTTTTATGGCGGGTTTGGTTTTCATGAAGATTCTTTGGGATTACATTCGAAAATGAAGTTTAAAGACATTACTTCAGTGCTTGATTTACATATCCAAGAGCCCGTGTTTGAAGACTATTGAAGAATCAAGATTCGTGGATTGCTTCATCTATTCCTCGTTGCAAGATCTTTTTATTTGCTAGATGATTGTTTTGGAAGTTAAAGCATTGTCATCCATTCCATACTTTGAGGGGGAGATTGTAGGGTTTCAAAGCACTCCATGGATGATGGAAATGGGCCTCTTTGATGAAGTGTAGGTTAAAAGCCCAAGACTTGTCTTTTCCCTATAAATAGTCATGTATTATTCACAATTAGGGTTAAGAGTTAGGCAAAATGTAGCCGCCACGTTGTGAGGTTTTTTGTAGAGTTAGATTCTTATTTCTTAAGTGTAATTTGTTCCTCACAATTCAATAAATCGACTGATCATTCGACCTAATCGTCATATTTGTGTTGTTCTTATTTTCCACATCTTGTTCATCAAATCTCAATTAGGGTTTTAATCCCAACAACCTCTTTTAATTATACACCTTAATTAATTAATAAAACCATAAGGGTGTGATATGAACTTTTCAAAACACTACTAGGGTTTTAGAATTTAACATACCTAGATTAGACTTTCAATCAAAATTTAAATTCCAAAACTTGAGGACAAGTTTTGAAACATTTCAAAAACGTAGGGTTTAGAATTTAAATATACATCAAAATTAAACTTTTAATCAAAATTTAAATTCCAAAACCTGAGGGCAAGTTTTGAAACATTTTCAAAACATTAGGGTTTCAACTATTTAAATTTCAAAACTAAACTTTTGAGTTTAAATTTAAACTATAAAACCTAAAGGGGAAAATTGAAACTTTTCATAATACAAGGATCAAATAACAAATAATATAAATTAATCAATTAATTTCATCATTATCTATATTTGACCTAATTTCAATTTCTTGCAAAATAAGTTACCCAATTAACACAAATAATCAACTTTAATCATATAAGGAAGTTATTATCTAATCAATTGGTAATTATCTTGTGTTTTGGCAAGGATATTCTTTAAAAAAACAATAAAATTCATATTTTATAGGTTTAAAATGAATATGGTAATTATCCTTAATCAAAACAGCAACAAAATCCGAAATTTCCTCTGTCTGACGCTCCGACTCGCCGAGTCACACTTTGGAACTCGCCGAGTAGGGCTGACTCGCCGAGTCCAAGTAGTGACTCGATGAGTCAGGTCGAACAGTAAGCGAGTATACGATTTTCAGCAAAATAATGCATCAATACAATAGAAACCAATCTAGGCTTTGATACCACTGATGGGTTTTAGCCATAAGAACATCCTATGTGCTCATACAAACCCTAATGCTTGGATCTAGGTTTCTCTATTGTACATGCAATTTATCCAAGACTATAAACCCTAGATCTAGCATATGATAATCAATATAACATATAATTAGGGTTTAGATCATACCTTGATTGTTATGTAGCAATAACAATCACAAATCCTCCTTGTAATGACTTTAGAAAGCTTAGAGTCACAAATGTCACTCCTCTAATGGTTCACAAACACCAAGAGCAAGAGGATGAAGAAGAGAAGAGAAGGAGGCTCTCAAAAACGTGTGGAAACCCTAGATTATCAATTCACCACGTTTTTGGAGCATAAGGGCTCTATATATAGTGAGGCTATTAGGGTTATCTAACAAGGAAACCCTAATTTGGATGCTTAAGCCCTAAGCAACCCATGGACTCCTTTCCTTAAAGGCCTTGGAGGATTTCTAATGGGTTTCCCCATAGAATTCGTCCAACCTTATAATATAAGGCAATCCATAGCCCAATTGCAATTATCTTATAATTACAATTCCAGTCCCGTAAGTTTAATTAATCTGTTTTAGTCACAAACTTAATTATTATTAATTCTTGACTAATATTAATTAAACAATATGATTTCTCCTTTAATATATTATACCCATAATATATTAATAAATCATATTTAATCCTTTCTCTCCATAATTCATCCTATCAAGTTGCTTTGGTGAAGGCAACCCAAAAGGACCATGCACCATCAGGTCAAGTACATACCAAAATAGTTATGGACTTAGACACTAATCCAACACCTCTTTGACAAGTTGACGTGTCTGACACGGTGGAACCCATCAGTCACGAGCTCACGTCGTGAGCATGGTTCCCTCACGTCGTGAGGCTGAGTCAGCCTCGGGCTTTGTGTCCTGAACTTGTAAAGTCCGTAACTTTCGCGTACGAGCTCCAATTTCAACGTTCTTTATATGCACGCATAAGTGTAAAACGGCTCTACAACTCTCGTTTAGACTCCATCGGCTAATTTTGACTTTATTTTTATTATATTATTTTTAACAGGTCGGGCTTGTAAAATTCCGTTTAAATCCCATAACTCCTTCATCTGAAGTCTATTTTCGTCAAACTTTTTACTGTTGTACTCCTATTGTCGGGGTTTTCAACTTTCGTTTAGGTTGTGTCGGCTAAAGACCGCTCGATCTCTATTTCGAGTTTTTAGCTGTCTACTGCTAGGTCGGAAACTTCAAAAATTCATAACTTCCTCATACGAAGTCAGATTTGGGCGTTCTTTTTATGTATGTTCGCAGTTTAATGATGTCTGCGACTTTCATTTAGATACCTAAGGCTAAAAAGTATTTTAATTGAAATTTCTCGTTTTTTGCTTAACAGCGCTTTACCGGTAGCGTTATATCTCGGATTTTAGTGTTCTTTATATTTTGGAAACCTTATCACGATATCTACCACATAGTGTACCCAAACAGAGATTTTTGAACATTTCATTTTTGATGATATTCTTATTACTTTACAAAGAGGTTACAAGACTCGACTTTTAGTCATTACATTGACCTAAAATAATGGGTTGTCACACCAATTCTGGCCCATTGGCTTATGTGTTATTAGAATACCAAGGGGTGGCTCTTGGTATTGTAAGTAAAACTTGGAGGTGGCTCGTATCAAATTTAAATGCAAGACTAGGTTTCGGACCCTAACACTTACGTAGAATGTTAGTTGTAGATTGTGTGCTTGTTGTCTTTGTGATGCTTTCATGGAAGACTAGGAGGTGTTTCTTGGCACTTGTCTGTAAGACCTAGGGTATTGGCCCCCATCTTGGAAAGAAAAGACCATGATATGGCTCATGGCATCATAGCAAGACCATGATATGACTCATGGCATCATAGCAAGACCATGATATGGCTCATGGCATAATGGCAAGACTATGGCTGGCACATAGCATTATCTACTGTATGTATGGTATGCGGTATTTTAGGAAACTCACTAAGCTTTGTGCTTATGGTTTATTTTTTATGGATTCAGGTACTTCCAGTTCAAAAGGGAAGGGGTCGGCTTGATCGCAACGCATACACCCATGTTTTTCTATAACTTTGTGATTTTGGGATTGTACTCTGATAATTGTTTTTATTATGAAATACTTCTAAATATTTAAATAAAGGATAAATGGGTGTTTTGATTGTATTAAAAATGAATTTGTTACCTTGAAATTTTGGGATGCTACAATCTAAAGGAAAAAACCGTAATTTTTGGGCTTGGATCCCTATATAAGGAAAGTGTGAGCACGGTTTGCTCACCCTCAACCTCCAATGCCTTTCCTCCTAACCTTAATCGTATTTATCCTCCATTATTGATATTTGAAGGATTTTTTGGTGTTCTTGGCATATTGAAGGAGAAGGAAGCTCATTTGGTGCATTGTTTCATCTAGCCATTCTCTTCATCATCAACGAACATCATTTCTGGATCATTATAAGTGTCCAAGATTTAATCTTTTTGGTTGTATGCTTCTATATCTAAATTATTTGTCCCTTTTCTTCATATTGTGGAATTTTGGAGGGGTGGATTCTATAAAGTTGTCTACTTTATGGATCCTTGTGGTCCTTTTGGTGTTATATTTTTTAGATTTATGGTTCCTTGGATTTTTTGGTCTCATACTGAAAGTTTGAGTTCATTTCTTCATGATATTGACTTAGTTTGGGAAGAGAATACATTGTTAATGTGTTCTTGAGAGATAGAACAAATCTTAATAATCATATTTTGAGAGTATATGGTTCGTAACCCATTTTCTGGAACATGAAGAATGTTCTTATACTAGAGGGAAAAGTGGTTATGGCGGTCACATTCAGATTTGGCGCCAAAAATGGGTAGTTATTAGACATAACTAATGCTTGCATCATGGAATGGAACCTCCACCAAGAATAATCAAAGTAATTGAACTTCTTAAGCACTTTCTTAATGTAATGTGACTATGAAATTGAGATTCCTAGATGTTCATGCTTGATTCTTATTCCGATAATCACTTCTACCTCCCCCCATATCCTTCATGGAGAACTGAGATGATAAAAACTCTTTGGTTATGTCTACTTGCCTTTGATCACTACCAAATATTAAAATATCATATACATACAAGCATATGATCACTCCTTTGACAGATTCATCAAACTTGTTGTATACACATTTGTCTGATTAATTCAACTTGAAACTATGAGACAAGACAACATCATCAAAATTTTGATGCCACTTTTGTGGTGCTTGCATTTTCCTATACAAATATTTAACCAAATTACACACCTTATGCCCATTTCCAAGCATAATAAAACCCATAGGTTGTTTCATATATACATATTCCTCCAAATCACCATTTAAGAATGTTGTTTTAACATCCTTTTGGTGAATCACCATATTATGAATTGTTGCTAAAGCAATCAGTAGTCTAATGGTGAGTATATGAGCAATTGGAGCATAAGTGTCAAAATATTCAATTCCCAGTTTTTGTCTAAAAACTTCAATAACCAATCGAGCCTTAAATTTGTCAATTGATTCATCAACTTTCATCTTCCTTTTGAATATCCTCTTTCAAACCAAAGGTTTGCATACAGGAAGAAGATTAGAAAACAGCCTAGTATGATTCCCCATGATGGAATCTATCTCATCATTTATTGCTTCTTTCCAGAAAGCAACATCTTGAGATTTCATTACTTCATCAAATGTTTTAGTATCCTCTTCAACACTAAAACAATATGAATATTGATTTGTAATTTCATTTCTATAACCCTCAACTAGGTAAAGCTAAAAATCATTACCAAATGATTTAGCTTTCCTTTTTCTTTTGCTTCTTCTAAGTGTTGGGTTTTGAGCACTATAACACCCCTATGGTGCACATGCAACCCTAGATGCTTTGGATCTATGTTTTCTCTATTATACATGTAATATTGTTTTAAAAGCATGAAGCCTAATCAAGCATACAAAACTTTGAGATATGCAACATAAACCAATGTAAATGAGTACCTCTTAATGTTGCTTAGAGTTCTTGGCCTTCAAAAGCTTTAGCACCTCAAATGTGATGCCTCTAATGTTCCACAAACACCAAGTGCAAAAGGAGGCTTATAATAAGTGGCTAGGAAGCTCAAAATCTGTTATGTCTCTTCTTGGAAATGCTTAGGGCCGATTTTGGTGACTATGGGGATCCTTTTATAGTGTGGGAAAATCTAGGGTTACACCCATGCAAACCCTAATTCACATGACTCTTCATATCTCATGGGTTACATGGGTCAAACCTTAAGGACTGTCACATATGTTTAGCCCACCCTAACCAACCATGGATCATTAGCCTAACTATAAGTATTATTGATTTACATAATCAGTCCTCATACATTTACTCAGTCTCTTTTGATCATTAAATTAATTCTTGATCAATACTAATTAAATAATATGATTTCTCAATTAATATATTATACTTATAATATTTTAATAAACCACAAATAAGCTCTTCTCAAAAAGTCCATCCTATCAAATTGCATTAGTGAAGGCAACCCAAAAGGACCATGCTACAATCGGGTCAAGTACATACCAATTATAGTGATGGGTTTAGACACCTAATCCAATAGTCTGTTTGAATAAGTCTAATTACTATAATTGCCAATGCACCTTCAAAATCCGATTAGCAATCGTAGCTTTCAATACCCGCTGTCGAACTCTGACCTAGTCAGTGACACGTCCTTTAGATAAAGGATCGTATAAACCTCTATTCCACAAGATATCATGTCGACAAATACATGGAACATAGTCATACTCTTTGTCCAATAGTTTGTTTCGCGATTTCTGATTTGTTTGACATATAACCTAATTGAACACATCAATTGAGTCCTGATCGGGCGCGACACATAAGCCAAAAAAAAAATCATCGAGAGGCCCAAAATATCGCTTTTAATCCTATTAGGATAAAAGGAACAAATAAACTTCGACATTATATACTTGTACTAACTAGTCGTTAAATCATGCAAAATGATATGTTTTATAACATCAAGTTACTACTGCATTTTCATCCCATCAATGCATAACCAACTCGTAGTCAACAACTCATATATCTTGGTTTGAAGATTATATGATATTATCATCTCACAATCACTCGTGATAAATTCCATGAAGTGATTCATGTGAGCGTGGGTTTAATCCAATACTCAACTCTTATTTCACAAGCACTCATGAATGTTTGTAGCATACTTTTTCTATGTCTAACACCTTAGAAAATCTACAAGCCCATTCATGACAGTCTAGCCTCATAAAATACTTCTAAAGTATGATCGACTATGGATAGTTTGAATAATTGTATTATTCCGGAAGTCAAAACATGAAAAAGTAAAACAATAGTAAATAATTGACACAAGATAGTAACTTTACTTATAAATAAAACACCTTTTATTCAATCATGAAAAGTTAATTACAGTTTAGCTATTACAAGTTTCTAAATATTTATGTAATCACTAAAACTAATATCGTTCTTTAGCCCAATGCCCCTTGAATGCATCAAGTGCTTAACCCTACTTAGTCCCTTCGTAAGGGGATCTATTGGGTTATCCTCTAATGATATCCTCTTCACAACGAGGAGTCCTTCTTCTACTTGATGTCTTATGAAGTGGTATTTTCTATCGATATGTCTGGATCTTCCATGATCTCTCGGTTCCTTGGTAAAGGCGACATCCCGTTCATTATCAAAGAATATCTCCACATGCTCATTTATGGATGGTACAACTCCAAGGTCTCCGATGATGTTTTTCAACCATATCGCCTCCTTCGATGCTTCGCTTGCTGTTATGTACTCTGATTCGCATGTTTAATCAACTACAGTCTCTTGCTTAGAACTTTTCCATGTTACTACTCCTTTATTTAGGGTAAACACCCAGCCCAACTGAGAGCATAAATTATCTCTATCGGTCTGAAAACTGGCATCACGATACCCTGTCACTCTTAAGTCATCACTCCCACCGAGGATAAGGACCCCATCCCTAGTCCTTCATATGTACTCAAGAATGTTCTTTACTGTAGTCTAGTGAGCTCTACCAGGATTCCCTTGATATCTATTGACTATGCTCGAAGTAAAGGCCACATCAGCGCGAGTACACATCATAGCGTACATTAGTTCTCCATGTTGAACCGACAGCAGAGGCATATGGCACTTGACTCATATCTGCTATCTTTTCATTAGTTCTCGGTCTTTGAACCTTGTTCAGTCTGGTATTGCTCTGCATAGGTAAGTCACCTTTCTTGGAATTCTCCATGTTGAAACGCTTCAACACCTTGTCCAAGTAGGTACTTTGACTAAGCCCTATTAGTCTTTTACTCCTATTTCTCAATATCCTTATCCCTAAAATGTAAGCAGCTTCCCCAAGGTCCTACATACCAAAACACTTCCCAAGCCAGGACTTAACCTCCTACAAGGTTGGGATGTCGTTTCCTATGAGTAGTATGTCATCTATATACAATACCATTAAGCTAACTATCCTCCCACTAGCTTTGACATATACACAGGACTCATCCTCGCAACTCGAAAATCCAAACTCTTTGACTTTCTCATCAAAACAAAGATTCCATCTGCGAGATGCTTGTTTCAATCCATACATGGATTTCTCAAGCTTACACACTCTATTAAGGTACTTTGCATTGACAAAACCCTCTGGCTGACATATATAAACATCTTCAGCCAACCTTCCATTAAGGAAAGCGGTTTTGACATCCATTTGCCACGGTTCATAATCATGAAATGCAGGTATGGCTAGCATAACCCTTATAGATTTCATCTTAACTACTGGAGAGAAGGTCTCATCATATTCAACTCCATGAGTTTGTGTAAATCCCTTCGCAACCAATCGCGCCTTATATGTGTGTACATTCCCATCCATGTCGGTCTTTTTCTTGAAGATTCATTTGCACTCGACTGTCTTACGACCCGGTACATTGTCAACCAAGTCCCAAACTTGATTTTTATACATGGACTGAATCAATGTACTATCACTAATAAATGTATCACCTTCAGCTGTTATATGAAAACCATATAACATAGGCAGAACACTAACTCTATTGGAACGTCTCAAAGGTATGGATTCGTCAATTGGTTCAACAGAAGTTTCCTCCTCAGGTTGAGTGCTAGTGTTTGAGGTTCCTTCATCACTTAACTCTTGAAGCTCTTCAAAGTCAATTTGCCTCTCACGGTCCTCTTGGCATATGAGTTCTCTCTCACAAAAGACTCCTCTCCCCGCAATGAAGACAACATTGTCACTCGGTCTATAGAAGAGACACCCAAAGGAATTCTGTGGGTACCCGATGAAAATACATCGCTCACTACGAGGTTCGAGCTTGTCCTGAGTCTCTCATCTTATGAAAGCCTTACAACCCAAAACCTTGATGTGAGCTAACGAGGGACCCTTCTCTACCTATATCTCGTGAGGTGTTTTCGCAACCTTCTTAGTTGGGACTAGATTAAGGATATGGTCAGCAGTCTCTAAGGCATACCCCTAGAATGAGATAGGTAACGAAGCTCGACTCATCATGGAATGAACCATTTCTAGCATGGTTCAATTGCACCTCTCAGCCACACCATTATGCAGTGGTATCCTTGGTGGCATCAATTGTGAAACAATTCCACATTCCTTATGATAGTCGTGGAACTCGATACTAAGATACTCACAACCCCGATCAGATCGGAGCATCTTTATCTTCCTACCCAATTGATTCTCCACTTCTTGCTTAAACTCTTTGAAAGTTTCAAAGGTTTCTGACTTATGCTTGATTAAGTAGACATACCCATATCTACTATAATCATCAGCAAAAGTCACATAGAAGCGGTTAGCATCCCTTGTGGCAATTCTGAAGGGTCCACAAACATCGGTGTGTATGAGATCCAACAGACCTTCACCCCTTTCACAAGTACCAGTGAATGGTGACTTAGTCATCTTTCCAAGCAAACAAGATTCGCAAGTGTCATCCGACTTCAAGTAGAATGTGTTGGGATTTTGAGCATTCTAACACTCCTAAGTGTACATGCAACCCTAAATACCTTGGATCAATGTTTTCTCTATTATACATGAAAATATGAATATTCCAAGGTATTACCCTAACTAGCATACAATCTTTGATACTTGGGTAATAAACTAGATAGAAATACATACCTTGTTGATGTAGCTTGACTCCATGAAGCTTGAGAGCCTAGTGCCCAAAGTGTGATACCTCAAATGGTTCACACAACATCATCAACACTTGGAATAACCATGAGAAGAAGACACTTCATGCTCAAATCGGCTAGCCCTCATATATGTGTTTCTAGTGCCAATTTCTTGAGCTAAAGGGGTCCTTATATAGTGTGCACATTAGGGTTACACCATGTAACCTATGACTTTACCCATTCCTTATGCTCCATGGGTTTTAACCTCCATGGAGTATCCATGGGTCACCACATGGGTTAAACCCAACATAAGGAATCATGGATCATAAGCCCACATATATAAGAATGAACGGTTTACACAATCAATCCCCATATATTTAATTAGTCTCTTTTTGATCACTAAATTAAGTCCAAATTAATTCTTGATCAATACTAATTAAATAACATGATCTCATATTAATATATTAGAACTTATAATATATTAATATGTCACAAATGTCTTCTTCTCATAAACGGTCTATCCAAATGTTCCGATACCATGTAACCCAAATGGACCATGCCGAGTCGGGTCAAGTACATACCAATTATAGTTATGGACTTAGACACTAATCCAACAGTCTCCCACTTGGAAAAGTCTAAAACTATTATTGAGTATGACTTCAAGAACCAACTGGAAATCGTAGCTCTCAAAAGCTGTTGTTGAACTCTGACCTTCTCGATGAACTCTGACCTTTGTCAATGACTTGTCCATTAGATAAGGGATCATATATTCCTCCATTCTAGATATCATATAGACTGAGACATGGATTATAAATCATTCTCTCTGTCCATTTGTTGTTTTCTGATTTCTGATTCATGATGACTGAATGATTGAACAGATCCAATCAGACCTTGCTTAGCCAAGCACTCACATGTATCATCATTAAATCATCGAGGAGCCCACAGATATTGTTTTTATCCCGAAGGTAAAAGGAATGGATAAACTTCGACTCGTATGGTTTGTTCAACTACTTGTTGAATCATACACAAAGGCACGTTTTATAACATCGAGTTACCAATGTGTCTTCGTGCAATCAATGTATAACCAACTCATAGTAACAACTCATATCTCTAGGTTTGAAGAATATAAGATATTATCATCACATGATCACTCGTGATAAAACCCACGAATTGATTCAATGAGCGTGGGTTGAATCCAACACTCAGAACTTATGAGCACTCATGAGTGTTGTAGCACCACTTTGTCTAACATCTTAGACCTCTACAAGCCAATCCATGACAGTCTTCATTCATATCTACTTCAAACATATGACAGACTATGGATGGTTTGAATAACTTAGTCATTCGGGAAGAATGATCTTGTTTATTCTGGAAGTCAAGACATGCAAAATGAAACACAATAATAATCGAATCCCATATGGTCTCAGAACTTATGAACATAAATAAAACACCTTTTATTTATCACCATATTGATTACACATTATTCATTGTATATTGTTTCAAACTATCAACTTTATACTTGAATTTAAAACACTAGTTGTCCCATGCTCCAAGCATGTACATATGTTTTTTCTAAACAATAGCTTTGCTATACACCAAGTATGCACTCTATGTTCATCTCTGATCCTTACTTTGTGAACTAGATCGATTGAACATAATTTCAATGATTCTCTTTTCACACTCCCAAATGCTTATCGAAAATGTAAGAATTCCAAATTCCTATCATTTATCGAAATCTGTTAGATTTTAAACTTATATGCATTGATCCTCTTTTAATGATTATGCACAAAGTCACAAAGACTTGTCAACAGACATTACAGAGTATTCCAATGGAGATCAACTCCATGGAAACATCCTTCTTGTATTAAGTTTTCCTAATCTTACAAAAATTGAACAACTTCCACCTATGGAATCATTTCCATATTCCCATTTTGCCTATTACTTCTGAACAAGAGTTGCCTTTTTTCAGAATATGTCAATATGGTCCTTCCAAAAATTAACACTATACTTCCAGTTGTCCCTGAGCAACCAATCTTTGGTAAACCTAACATTCTCCTCGATAATTGCTTAATCATTTTAGTCATATCCAATTCTAGACCTTTTCCCTTCTTAATGCCCCAGGCATTTGGAAAATTTTAGAAAGGATAAATATTATAGCACATACAATCAATCCTGTACCCAAAGCAAATAGGACACGATTCATGATGTCTCACATAAAGACATGATTATAGACTAGTCTTTTGCTACAATATTTTTATTTGCCATGTTCTCAAAATTTGACTATGAAGAGGGATGCCGTAATCATAATCGAATTTTAAGAACGTAATATATAGAATTTTCTTAAGTTGAACCAAACCAACATAAAATTCATATATATATATATATATATATATATATATATATATATATATATATATATATATATATATTATTGACTAAAGATGACTAAAATCTCAATCTAAGCTTTTAGAATTGAAATGAAGTATAATTTCCTCTCCCTTAATTATAGCAAAACAACTTTTTAACCCTTGCAACTCCACGAATTGAAACTTTTGTTTTCTATAATTAACATTGCTAACTTGCGACCTTTATCATAATTATCATGCTCCCACTAATATGATGATTATTAGCATAACACTTATGCTCCCACCAGCTTTGACATGTACTCAGAAATCAGTTGGACTTCTAGAAGTCAATACTTTACTGACTTTCTTACGAAAGTTCAGATTTCTGAGACGAGATTGCCTTGATAAGACTTTATGAAAATCATACACCTTATCTTAGATAGCTCACAGGTGTGTCTAAACAATTTTAGAACTATGAAAAGGGATTATGTAATCATAGTCTCATTTGCTTAGATCTTTGTTGTCTGCTTCAAATCTACTTGGTGGAAGTGTTTCCTCACCATCTTTTTCATGAATCGGAGAGAAACCTTATGACCCTTAGATTTTATGGTGTATGTGTTCTTATCCATGTGAATTGTCAAAACTATAGTCACAAAACAAGGATAATGACAAATCCAAATTCATATGGACTGAACTCAATCTTATTTTCTTTCTACCTAGCAATTCAAGGGCCTGCCATTGCTTCCAAGTTGTTATGCAACCAATTGAGAACTCTAAGAACTCATATGCAAAGCCAACTTTAACTGGAATGGGCAAAAAAATAGAAATATGTCAACACGATAGGTTATAAACCTCACGTCGTGTGCTAGTGTTAAACTATAGGTTTTTATTCTTGATTAGATCTTGAAAATCTTCCAGGATCTTTAAGACTCTCACTATCCTCTTGACACATAAGACTCAATTGCCAAATATCAAGAGATAGTTTGGATTATTTATCAAGACAAACACTTCACACAATTGGTCTTAGTTGGTCTTTGTTTTATCCAAAACATCACAACTTACCAATTTCAAATGTACAAGAGTAGGATACTCCTACTCTTACATTTGACTAGTGTTAAGAAACCTTCCTTTAAGATATGTCACTCAAGTTACAATCATGGAGTATGACTCTAAGAATTGTTTTTGGAACGAAGCATGACTCATCTTCTTGATTTAATCATTTCAACAATTCAAGATTCCTCTTCTTAGTCATAAGAATACACTAAGATGACTTTAGAGGACTAATTGTGACATGATTTCTAAATCATTAAGATGATCACAAAACATGATGCTAAAGTACTCTCCTATCTTTTCAGATTTGAGAAACTTTAATCTTTCTTCCTAAGTTGATTCTTCTCATTCTTTCTGCCATATATCGAAACTTTTCCAATGTTTCAGAATTATACTTTAAACTTGTAAGTATAGACATATTTACTAAGCTTTAGTAAATCATGACGAATAGTCTTATCGATCTTTTGTGGTGGACCTGACTAGTGCACAAGAATGTGTACTCGATCCCTTAGTCCTTCACTTGATTCACTTAAACATGTGAACAAGGAATTAGTCTTAATTTTCCAAAGATGAAAATTCTCATTCATCATACAACTTGCATGATTCCAAGTTTCTATCCAACTGAAACTTGGGTGATGAGAATCTTTCCTTGTTTGGAAAATTTAGACACTACCACAAATGAAAGAATCAAATCCACTTTCCAATATTGCTATCAATGGAATCATATAAACAACAATTTTTCACAAATGCCATTGTAAGGATACTTAGAATAAATATAACCAAAAATTTTATTTTAAAACTTTGCGGAAAACTTATCCTTACAATGCAAAAGCATATGAAAAACTTGTTTTTATCTATTCCTAAGCATTATTACATAACTCCTAAGTAACAACTCAAAATTCTGATCACCGAACAATGCAATCGAAATCCATCTTCGCGATCAGAATCAGCATATACTTCCTTCTTCACTTTTTCTTTGATTCTTAAAACATAATATGTGACCCGGTCACATCATGTAATAAGAATCTCATAATAGAAAGTTAACAGAGTTTGATAGTGGACTATACCTGAAGATCTTTCAGGTAAATTTGGCAGCTTCGTAACCAATGCCCCTTACCATGTACCATTATCAATGTCCATGGAAGTTTGGGAAGTTGATCTTCTAATCAAATTTGCTTTACTAGTCCTCCTAATCATTGTTGATTTAGAAGCACCAAGCAAATAGATAAGATCATTAAGGGTCGTGTCATAGTTTGTTCCATAGTAGTCCCAAAGGAACTCACTATGTGACATAGAATGTGATTGAACATCCAACTTTCTCAAGACTTTGACACCCAACTCTCCCGGCTTGTCAATATGTGACTTTATCTCCAAGATGTGAGCACACATAGACTTTTCTTGCCAATAAGGCTTAAGTGACCTTGAACTTGTGGGTTAGGGAGAATAATTGGAGGAGATGGAGGAAGTGAAGTTCCAAGAGATTTGGGAAGATCATAGATGTCTGAATTAGACATCTATTGGGAGATATTCAAGATAGTTGATTTAAAGTCCTTAATATAACACCCAATATGAAATATTAAGACTAGGACCCAACACAATATTTTATAACTTGGAAGAGGGATGCTGTAATCCAAGCTATAGAATATTTGAAGGTAGGTGAATGACGATTCACCAATTTCCACCATGAAAAATGAAATAATTTATTAGGTTTTTGTTTGAAACTCCTAGATCTTTTGAGATTCATTAAACTGTTCAATGGCATGTTTCAATCTTAAGTGTGTCCTTCAGGATTTGTGACTGGGATGCCGAGGATCACAAAACAAGGTGTGAAGTAACCATGCAAATTACTTGGTACTCTTAAGTGTTTACCCCTCAATCGATGTGCCGGTTAACCACACACGCTCCATCGATACTTTGATAAACAATAAGTTACCCTTTTCCTACCTTGTTAAATATGATTTAGTGTGCCAGTTAACAACACACGCTCCACTAACCGACTTAAACAAAGTGCAAAGTGTAACTTTCATGGATTAGCACCTTATTCACATTTTCTTAAAGTAACTAAGATTAGGAATTATAAAAACATTTTAGTTACTTTATATTTATCATTAATACTTTTAATGAATGGAGAATTATAGTCCTTGTCCTACCTGTTCGGCTAACGACTCTCCAGCAGTCAAGGGAGCGGTGGGTGAGAGTGGACACCCATTAAACTGCCATTTTATAGGCAGTAACCTTATACCCCCCCCCCCCTTATAGACTGGCTTCGTGAATGAGGCCTACTAATGGTAAGACGATCTGCTCTTATACATATATATAAATATTATTAACTTATAATATTATAAAGTATAAGGGTTGAATTTTAACTTTTAAAATTCTAAGGGCTTAACTTGGAATTAAAGTATTCATGGGAAAACTTTACAAATTCCAAAACTTGAGGGCAAGTTTTTGAAACTATTCAAAACTTTTCATTTCATAACTTATGAGTCTAATGGTTCATTAAAATGAAGACTCTTTATTTTTTTATGTAACCTCTTATTCTTTAATAACACTTTTAAAGAAGTGACTCTTAAACATCCATAACTTGAAGACAACTTATGGAGTCATAATACTATTTAATAAAAAAAAAACTCTTCATTTTTTATGTAACATATGGCACTTTTATGAGTTTTAAGATTCATAAATGTGACCTTTTATGTAACTTGAGGACAAGTTACAAAAAACATTTTATGAACTACCTCTAGATTAATTAGGATTAAAAACAACTAAAGCACAATTTTTTTCCATTAATCTAAACTAACTCATAAATCAAGGAAACATAAAACTATTGGTAATTCATAACTTATGGAGTTAAATGCTTGTTTTATGATGAAACTTTCATGTTCCATAACTTAAGAATAAGTTATGGAATTCTTTAAAACATTAACACCAAGTTTTGTAACTTCATAAAAACTTCGAATCATTTTTTTTAAAACCTTTTCATATCCATAACTTATGGAGATTTCAAAAAAAAAATCTTTATATCAAACTTTTAAAACTAATAAAATAATCATATCATTTTATCTTTTACTAAATTTGACCTAATTCAACTTATATAGTAAATGATTCAAATTTTACAAATAATCAGTTTTTCACAAAAACAAGTAATTATCTTAAAATTTGATAAATGTCATGTTTTTCCCTTTTTTTTCAACTTTGAAAATAAATCATTTGCATCAATATAACAGAAAACAACCCATGGCTCTGATACCATTGTTGGGATTTTGAGCATTCTAACACTCCTAAGTGTACATGCAACCCTAAATACCATGGATCTATTTTTTCTCTATTATACATGCAAATATGAATATTCCAAGGTATTACCCTAACTAGCATACAATCTTTGATACTTGGTAATAAACTAGATAGAAATACATACCTTGTTGATGTAGCTTGACTCCATGAAGCTCGGGAGCCTAGTTCCCCAAGTGTGACACCTCAAATGGTTCACACAACATCATCAACACTTGGAATAACCATGAGAATAAGACACTTCATTCTTAAATCGGATAGCCCTCATATATGTGTCACAAGTGCCGATTTCTTGAGCTAAAGGGGTCCTTATATAGTGTGCACATTAAGGTTACACCATGTAACCCATGACTTTACCCATTCCTTATGCTCCATGGGTTTTAACCTCCATGGAGTATCCGTGGGTCACCACATGGGTTAAATCCAACATAAGGAATCATGGATCATAAGCCCACATATATAAGAATGAATGGTTTACACAATCAATCCCCATATATTTAATTAGTCTCTTTTTTATCACTAAGTTAAGTCCAAATTAATTCTTGATCATTACTAATTAAATAACATGATCTCATATTAATATATTAGAACTTATAATATATTAATATGTCACAAATATCTTCTTCTCATAAACGGTCTATCTAAATGTTCTGATGCCATGCAACCCAAATGGACCATGCCGAGTCGGGTCAAGTATATACCAATTATAGTTATGGACTTAGACACTAATCCAACATAATGACTCCAAGACTCTATCCTTTTGGAGTTGGGTTATGCGCTTCTTGTTGACATGTCCAATATGACAATGCCATAAGCATGCCTTGTCCAAAACTTTGGACAAATCAATATTCAGCACATTATTTCCTAGGTTATCTACAACCATCAGAGTTTCATATATTCCATTACAAGGTAATGCTTCAAAATAAAATTTACCTTTATAATAAGAACTAATACTACCAATTTCATTATTAAAGGAAAAGGTAAAACCTTGTTTATACAAACTATGAAAAGTAATAATAATTCTCGCCATATCAGACGAGTAACAACAATTATTCAACTCTACATTTAACCCACTACTAAGCAAGAAAGAGTAAACTCCAATCTTAGTGACAGGTGACATTTTCCTATTTCCCATGATTAAGTTTATCTTCTCGTGCTCCACATCCCTACTTTTTAGTCCCTGCAAATCAAAACAAATGTGAAATCCACAACCTGTATCAAGGACCCAAGAATTAGCATGTGATGAGTTATTAGAAAGAATAGTGTAAATACATGCAAAGGTGGGATTTATCTTCCCATCCTTAATGTCCTGCAAGTATTTTGGGCATCTTTGTTTCCAGTGCCCTTTATCATGACAATAGAAGCACTCTACTTCCTTTGGATTCGTAGAGGCTTTAGCAGGACCACCTTTGACAATAGAAAGCAACATGAAAGCCCTCTGCTCCCTTCCCATGTCCAATTGCCAGAATAGGGGCAACAACAGTAGTAGGAGTGGATACAACCGACTTGCCTTTCAAGTTGCTTTCGGCAGTTCTTAGAAAGCCTTGAAGCTTGTTAAGAGTGACCTCCTCCTTGTTCATATGATAGGTCATATAGAACTGATCATAACAAGAAGGTAAAGAGTGTAGAATGATAACTATGACTAACTCTTCATCAAAATTTACATTCAATTTCATCAAGCGGTCCACATATCTCTGGATCTTTTGCAAGTGGGTCGTGATGGACTCTCCATCCTTCATTTTGATTGTGATCATGGAGGTAATGATCTCATACCTCTCCTGCCGAGCACTTTGATGGTAGCTTTCCATCAAATCTTGGTGCATTTCGAAGGGCCAGAAGTCCTCATAGGACTTTTGAAGCTCAGCAGTCATGGTAGCAATCATAATGCACGATACCTTTGTCGCGTCCCTCTTATGAACCCTGTATTCCTCGATTGGCTCGGGAGTAGCAGATTTTTCATCAATCTCCTTTAGCTCTTTATCGAAAACATATTCTTTGTCCTCATAGCGAAGGGTCATAAGAATGTTTCGAATCCAATCGTTAAAGTTTGACCCATCGAAGATAGCTCACCCAACCAATTTCATGAGGGAGAATGAGCTAGAAGGGTTGGAGCCTGAAGCATTGTTTGGGATAGACATTTGAAAAGGAAAAAGAACAAAGTTTAGATTAGATGAGAATCCTTAATATAACACCCAAATGAAATATTAAGGCTAGGACCCAACACAATATTCTACAATTTGGAAGAGGGATGTTATAATCCAATTGTAAAATATTTGAAAGTAGGTAAATGATGATTTACAAACATCCACCATGAAAAAAGAAATAGATTATTAAGCTTTAAATGAATTGAAATTCCTAGATTCTTTGAGATTCATTGTACTTTTCAATGACATGTTTAAATCTCGATTATGCCCTTCAAGTTTGTGACTGGGATACCGAGGATCACAAACAATGTGTGAATAACCATGCAAATTGCTTGGTACTCTTGATGTCACTTATCACCTGATCAACATGTTGGATAACCACACACGCTCCATTGATCTATGACAAACATCAAGTTATCCTTTCCCACCCTTGACAGTCCCAAATTAGTGTGTCGGTTAGCCACACACTAATAAAATAAATTAAAATGGGGCATCAAGCTACCCTTTCCCACCCTTGACAGTCTAAAATAAAATAAATTAAAAGAAATATTTATTTTTTTTTGTTTTTCGAAAATGGGGCATTTAATGAAGTGTCAAATCCTTTATCACACATTTGGAGAACGTGTAGTGATGGGCGTTAATCCGTTGAGTAAAGGTAGAATTTGGAATGGATTAGACGTCTTGGGGATAAAGAGATTTGACAGTTTAAGGAAAAAGATTTCTTAAAAGATTTCTTTTATGGGAAAGTGATTTATTTGTCATTTAACCTAAAGTAGGTCTAACACAAAAAGTGCTTTTGAAGAGAACTGAAATGTTGTATGCTACAAAACGAATGTTTAAATTGAATATGAAAGAATTTTTATTTAATGAATATCATTAAATAGCACACAAGGTTCCGGGAATTTATGAAGTTATCATTTAATATGACTGTGGGTAGATTCACCATTGTGGATAGAGTCTCCATTGCGGTGGAAAACAGTGAAATGAGACTGCAATTGTGGCATCGATGACTGTGGTAGCTTAAATGGAAAACACTTGATCAAATGGTTAGAAATAAAAGGAAGTAAGGACCCGAAGAATATATGGATCATATGTAATTGTGGTATATTAGATATATCATAAAAACATATAATTGATATATTTTTCTAGAACCGCAGCGAAGAGAATGCTTCAAGAATTTTGTTTGAAAAGAAAATAGGCATATTCTTCAAACTATGACTGTGGTAGCTATCAATTCAAAAAGAACTGCAGGTCTGGATTCATCATGCCTAACATTTCTAGAAAAATGTTCAGTTTTGTTGCATCGAGTGCCTTTGTGAACTCATCAGCAATCTCTTCATGAGTTGGAACAAAGATTAATTCAATATTACCTTTGAGAATATGGTACTTGATGAAATGGTACCGAAGTTCAATTTTCTTCGTCTTCGAGTGGTGAATGGATTGTGAGAAATCGCTATAACACTCTCTAAGTCACAATAAATCGGTATCCGCATCATCCTATATCCGTAGTCCATTAGTTGGGATTTCATCCATAGGACTTGAGAACAGCATCTAGCTGCGGCCATATACTCGGCTTCTAGGGTAGACAAAGAGACGCAATGTTGTTTCCGTGAGGACCAGCGAACCAGTCTTCCTCCAAGAAATTGACATCCACCAGAAGTACTTTTTCTATCCAATCTGCATCCGGTGTGATCCGCATTTGTGAAAGCTTGAAGGATGAAGTCATTCCCAGCTGGATACCATAGGTTGAGAGCTTTGCTTCCTTCAAGTATCTAAAGATTTGCTGGACTATAATCAAGTGCAATACTTTGGGATCAGCTTGGTACCTGGCATATAAGCCTATTGCAAAGACAATATTTGGTCTACTTGTAGTGAGATACATCAAAGAACCAATCATTAATCTATAAGTTTTGTGGTCCATTGATTTTCTGGAAGGATCAGCAGAAATCTTATATCTGAAGGCCATAGGGTCCTTGGCTAAGGAACAATTGTTCATTGTGTATTTCTTCAGCAGTTCAGAGGTATATTTTTATTGATGAATGAATATCCCTTGAGGTTGTTTCACTTGGAGTCCTAGAAAGAAGTTAATCTCTTTATTCATGCTCATTTGGAACTTGTTGGTCATGAGTATTGCAAATTCATCCACCGTACCCTGATCTGTTGACCCAAATATGATATCATCCACATAGATTTGAACAAGCATAAGATCTTTACCATTTTCCTTTCTAAATAATGTGGGGTCAATCACACCTCTTTTATATCCGGATATGACAAGAAACTCAGAGAGAGTCTCATACTATGCCCTCGGTGCTTGCTTAAGACCATAGACTGCTTTCTCAATCTTGAAACAATAATATGGGAAATCTTGACTTTTGAAGCCTGGAGGTTGTTGAAAGTAAACCTCTTCTTTAAATTCACCATTCAGGAAGGCACATATTACATCCATTTGATGTGCTTTGATATTTTTGTGTGCCGCGTACGCTAAGAAGATGTGTATTGCTTCCATCCTGGCTACGAGGGCATAAGTTTCATCATAGTCAACACCTTCCAGTTGACTATACCCCTTGGCAACTAATCTTGCCTTGTTTTGTACAACCGCACTGGATTCATCAATTTTATTTTTGTATACCCATCTTGTTCCAAAAACAGTATGACCTTTTGGCTTCGTAACGAGTTTCCACACTTTGTTTCTTTCAAACTCTATTAATTCTTCTTGCATGGCGGTGATCCATTCAGGCTCCGAAAGAGCTTCCTTGATGGATCGGTGCTCGACTACGGACATAAAAGTTGCATAGTGGCAGTGGTCTGTTAGATCATGAGAAGATCAAGTCTGTACGCTTGTGGATGGGTTGCCGATGATTTGACCCGGTGGGTATTCTTTTGTCTAAACATGTAGACGAGGTAATTGATGATCAATAGCTGCAGTGGAAGGAATGTCAACAACGTCAGAGGATTATGCGGTTGGAAAAGGAAGTTCCCCCTCAACTTGTAAGCAGCCTGCAGAAGTGACTTAGACTTCGACTGTAGGATTAAGAACAGCAATAGAATGAGGTTCCCCTGGATTGCAGATGGGAGTTCCTCTTGAACCAAAGACGGTTCCCCCTGGATTAAAGAATATGTGATAACCCTTGGATGAGTTATTGTGTTTATATTTTCTTCTTCATTGGAGTCTGAGGAAGCATTTGATGGAGTTGAAACTTTGCGGGTAGAAACCAGAGCTGCATCTTCAAGCACTGGAACCTCGATGGTTGTCGTATGAAACGGAGTTGTGCTTTCCCCCTCAACCGGCGAGTTGTAAGTTCCATACAACACATCTTCAGATATTGAGGGCCCAGAAACTTCGGTGTGTTGTTGTTGAGCTTCCGAAGACACAAGAATTTCAGACAGTTGAGCGGTCTCTACGGGGTCAAATAGGTCGTCATAGTTAACTTCAACTATTTTGAGAGGACCCGAAGAAGCTAGGATATCACTTTTCAGGATAGCTTTTGTTTCACTAGATGGAACAGTGTTGCGGACATAATAGTCATCGAATCTAACATCGAAACTTTCAACTATTAGTCTTGTGCGTCTTATGAGAACTCTATAGGCCACCTTATTTATTTAGTAGCAAAGAAAATGCCTTCATCTGACTTTGGTGCAAATTTGTTAAGGTGATACTTGTTGTTAATCACAAAACATCTACACCCGAATATGTGAAAGAATCAAACATTCGGTTTTTGATTGTTGAGGCCCTCATAAGGTGTTTTGTTGAGACGCTTGCAAACAGTGCTTTAGTTTTGAACAAAGCATGACGTCGCCAAATGCTTCGACCCAGAAGTATAGAGGAAGGTTTGCAAAGTTTAACATGGACCTGGTTGCTTCTACCAGAGTACGATTTATTCTCTCTACTACTCCATTTTGTTGTGGTGTGTAGGGAGCAGAGAAGTTGTGACTGATACCTTTGGAAACCAAGAAACTATTCAAGAGATGATTAGTGAACTCAGTTCCGTTGTCACCTCGGATTCTATGAACTGGTAGCTTGATTTGGAGCTCAATTTCTTTTATGAAGTTTATCAGAACCTGCAATGTTTCAGATTTGAGTCTCATGAAGAAGACCCATGTGAAGCGAGTAAAATCATCAACTATAACCAGTATGTGCTTCTTGTGATGGAGACTGGCTACGGTAGATGGACCGCGGAGATCAATATGTAGCAGCTCTAGGTGTTCATAAATTGATGAATCAATAACCAGTGGATGACTTCCATTTGATTGTTTTCCACACTCACAAGCAAGTCAGAGTGTATCATTGTTGTACGTCAGAATGGGAAGACCTCAGAAAAGTTCTTCTGTGACAAGGTTGTTGATATACCGGAAGTTTAGATGAGCTAGTTTGCGATGCCATAACCAGCTAACTTTGGATATTGCTTTGGATAGAAAACATAACTATGGTTTCCCAATGATCAATGAGGCGTCTAAGGGGTACATGGTCCCTTCGGACTTGGATTTGATCAAATAGGTGCTTCTATCGCTTGTCATGATGTAGCAGTATTCATTATCAAACTCAACCCAATGACATGCTTTGCATAGTTGGCCTACACTGATGAGATTATGCTTGAGTCCTTCTACGTAAGCAACCTTTTGTATTGAGAAGTTCCATGTTGTTAAAACACTGTAACCTCAGATGATACCGTTTGCATTGTTACCAAAGGTAACATGTCCTCCATTACATATAGGCCTGAAATCCCGAAGGTATTCTAACCTTCTCGTCATGTGCAAGGAGCATCCACTATCAATCAGCCACTCCTCTTCTTGTTCCTCCTTGCACAATGCCTACAAAAATCAATGGGTTAGTTTAGGAACCTAAACGTGTTTAGAGCCCGAGGACAAACCATAAATTTTCTGACTAGATGCATGAACACGAGGTTCAGGAACAGGTTTCATGTCAACCTTGAGGCCTAGACATGGGTATTTGTGAACTTTTGGAGTGTTATGTGGTTTTGGAGGATTACGAGGTTTCGAAGGATTACGAAGTTTTGGAGAATTACGAGGTTGAACTTGATATGGACTTTTCTGATCATAAAATCCAAAGGGAAGATTTTTCTCATTAAGCTAGACATTGTACCTGGTCGGCGGTCCGGAGGGTGTGGTGTGACGCTTGTGACCAGTCTGAGAGTGATACTTGACTGATTTGCCCTTGGGATTTGAAAATTTTGGGCATTTGACTTCCTCCTAGGTTTTGTCCTTTTGACGAACAAATGTGACTTTACAAATGTGGGAGTCGGTAAAATTTCTTTCTATTTTGGATCATCCAAGGAATAGTTTTGAAAACGATATCTTTGAAAAGGTTTGACATTCTTTTGAAATTTTTCAGAAGAGTTAGAAAAATTTTTTACTGTATAATCCCTTTTGTCAGAAACCTTGACTGTAGTGCCTTTTGAAACACAATTGGTAGAAACAATTTTTTCAAGACCTTTTTGCTTTGAAACAGATTTATCAAGATTTTGTTTTGAAACATTGGTTTGTGTGAGAGTTTTGTTTTTGAAATCATTTTCCTGCTTTTTACCACGAGATCTAAGTTCCTCTTTGAAAGCCTGTTTTGCATGAATTTTTGGAGAACCGCAGTCTAAAGCGTTCAACTGTGGTTTCTTGGAAGGCTTTGATTGTTTTTGAAAATGTGGACTTGAGTCAGTAGTTGCCAGCATACAGATTTTTCCCTTGCCCTTTCAGTAGTTTGAATCAGTAGTTTTTGAAAATCTAAGCATTGTCTAAGCATTGTCGAAGGGTTGACAATCATGCATGCTATAATTAAGAGTTTGAATCATAAGTTTTACCTGTTCGACAATGCTTAGATTTTCATCAGTAGTTGCCAGCATACAGATTTTTCCCTTGCCCTTGATGTTGAAGTCTTCATCCTCATCCCCTAATGACCATACTTAATGGACCCTCTTCACCTAGGCCACATATGCCCTTCTCTTTTCCTTTTCATCCATCTCCTGTGCCATTCTAAGATAAAAAGCTTTGTCCTTCACCATATTGGTTTTACATGCTTTAGCAAAGTGGTTTTCTTTGTTGCACTTGTGAAAAATGACAACATCAACTTTAAATTCAGTTAAGGGGCCAGAGTCAGTTGGCTTGGCAAGTTACGGTAACTCATTGGCTTGATGAGCGTTTAGAGGTTGTGGAGATTGGTGAGGGTGTTTGGGGATTCGGGGTTGATTGTTTTGTGGGTGGAAGTTTCAGTTAAAGGGAGGTTTGGTAAAATGTTGATTTTTGCAAAAGGAGGTTAGTGGTATTCGGTTGAACTATTGGCTAATAAGAGCAACTGCATTTTGGAATTCCTCTTCATCATCGTACTCTGTGTCAGCTTCGTAGTACTGCGGTGGGTTGTCATATGAGTGAGAGTAAGGTTAAGGAGTTATACTCTGCGGAGTTTGAGCAATGAAAGCAAGCGGACCTCCGAAGTCTGCATAATCTTTGAGTTCGGTTGATTCTTGTGCTTCGAGTTCTCCATATAGTTTGAGAAGAGATAGTGAGTGAATCTTCCTATCACCTTGGACTATCATTTTCGCCGTAGTCCAGTGTTTTACCAAACCATTTAGAAACTGGAGATTGGTTTCATGGTTGCTTCGGACACTACCAACATTCGATAACTTGGTGACAATATGTTTGAATCTTTTGAAGGAGTCCTTAAGACTCTTCACCAGGATGAGCTTTAAAGTTATTAAACTCATTGAGTGTGGTGGTGAGTTTCTTGTCTTGAGCTTGCTCAGAGCCTTCATACAGATTTTTTGAGAACATCCCAAATTTCTTTGGCTGATTTGTAGTTGATTATGATATCAAAGTTGTCTGGGGCCACTCCACGTGAGATCTCATAAAAATCAATAGCAACACTTTCCATTTTGTCAAGATCATCCTTAGTAGGATGGTTCATTGCGGCTTAACCTTCACCAAGTCTGGCTTGAGCACCATCAGCTTGAACTGGAGTGAGAACAGGGACATGAGGTCCTTCTTCTAGGGATCTCCATACATCCCTTCCAAGTCTTTTTAGATACCTCTCCATCCTTTGTGACCAATGGTGATACTCACTTGCAACAAGTATTGGAGCTCGATTAGAACTGACAACACTGTTGGAAACATTAAGAGATAAAGCTTGTGACATATTTCCTTGTTTTTTTTTGTTTAGATATTTTTGTGAGAAAATGAGCTTTAGTGGTATAGAAGGCTTTTCAAAATCAAAGTTTTGTTTAAAAAGCAACCACTTTGGCTCTGATACCAATTGTTTAGAGAAAAAACTTGAGAAACGCACTTGAACAAACGTTATAACAAGTTATATATTGCGGAATAAAGTTTATCTCAAAGGATCATAAAGCTCAACAATAATAAGTTAGAAATGTTAGAGTTAGCTGCGGAATATTAAGATGCAGAAAAGTATGGAAATATAAATGACAACAAGTTATATATCAAGTAAACACCAAACTGATTCTTAATAAGGTTTGCAGACAAACACAAGTTAGTAGATGCGATCAGTTTAAAGTGATTAAAGTCACAAGGACTTGATCTGAAGGAGACTTAGATCTTAATACGTTAGATATTGAGTTTAGCAAGATCTTAGAGAAGATATGAATTCAGAGAGAATATAGATGTAATTGAGAGGTAAGGGATGTGTATTCATTCAGAAGCGGAGCACTCTATTTATAGAGTTCCGAGAACATACATGATAAATAAACAAAGACTAAAATTCTAAAAGAAGTTTCCATGCAAGGCACACTAGACAATACATTGTAAATATCATGTAAGTATCACAACACAGT
Organism: Lactuca saligna; assembly: GCF_052625555.1. Taxonomy (NCBI): domain Eukaryota; kingdom Viridiplantae; phylum Streptophyta; class Magnoliopsida; order Asterales; family Asteraceae; genus Lactuca; species Lactuca saligna. Next base: position 77,221,973 of record NC_136423.1, on the reverse strand, counting down.
AAATGTAAATAAGCAAGAACGGCGGAAACGTTCTGGGGCGGAGGACGTCATGTAAGTATCACAACACAGTAAATGTAAATAAGCAAACAACATCATCCATTGCATTAAATATATAAATTTAATACAAGCGTGTTCTGTACATTATAGACACCAAAAATAACATATATCAAAATAATAAGATGAGTCTTGAATGCGCTCCATCTTCTCAAAAGCTGGCCTCGGTACCTGTCTACTGATGACCTGAGAATACAAGTTATTTTGAAAGAGTTTATCAGCATTAAGCTGGTGAGTTCATAAGTATTTTAGTGTCGGTATTTGTCATCCAAAAATGTTTGAACATGTATAAAGTATAAGTTTGTAAAATGTATGTAACGATTTGCAATTGTTTGTAAAAGTTTGAATCTCTCAGAAAAACCTATATTTTCTATTAAAGTAGCCTTCTACCAAGGCTTAACTGTTTTGTATGCTCGTTTGATGTAAAAGTGTGTAATTTCCCAAATGTAACTATCATTTAACAAAATATAGTTTGTACATAAACGTTTAAGTGAGGTTATCACTAAAAATATGTAATGGGTAAATTATTGTAGTACTGTAGCCTTGTATTATAAGAACTACTATTGTACTAACTACCTTAAACCGGATTTATATTAAGGCATTACGTGATAAATTGCACCATACTATCGACTAGTAACAACGACAAATGAATGGTCGTAATAACGGAATGACGTTTGGCACCCGCAGACTTGCAGGTCCGGCTGTAGCTAGCAGCAAGGTGTAGGATTGTCAATCCAGTATAGATCTATACGCAAACTCACGCTCTCCCTTCAAGAGAATTCTGGCTACAACTCGAGCCATGACAGTTAAGTCATGCTCCGATTTAAATCACAATAATAAAGTATTCATGTATATGTACTGTTTCTCGTTCTAGTATAGTTGTATATGTATTGTTTCTAGCATCATTGTATATGTATTGTTTCTAGTATATGTATATGTATTGTTTCTAGCATCATTGTATATGTATTGTTTCTAGTATATGTATATGTATATGTATTGTTTCTAGCATCATTGTATATGTATTGTTTCTAGTATACGTATATGTATTGTTTCTAGTATATGTATATGTATTGTGTTACCCCGATGGTAACTAACTATTGATGTACTGATAAATATGAATATGGAAGTACTTTTATGTCTATACATGTATATATGATATATAACTAATATTGAAACGACCTTCGGATGGTCACCCGAAATCCCACCAGACCACATCTCAGTGCGCGAAAAGGAAATAGGGCGGATGGCCTTCCTAAGCCCTTTAAACATTACTTATATATATATACATATATGGGCATGCAATTTATAAGAAATAAAACAAAGTTTAATAAAAGCATTTGATAAGTAAAAAGAGTTTGTAAAACATTTGAAGTGAAACAGTTTGATAAACAGTTGGACAGTGATAAAATCATTGGTTTTCTAGTTATTAATAACATGTGATTAATGCAATCACATGTGATTGATGTAATAACTATAAGTATTTGACTTGTATTCCCCTCATAAAGTATTTAAAACATTTAAAAGTATTTCAAAGGTTGATTAAAGGGGTATAAACTCACTTGTGGTGAGTAGATTGAATTGATGTATCGGGTACCGTGCTAAGTGTCAAACGGAGACTTGTTCACACGTTCGAGCCTAGTTATCATATAATAAGCATATATATAACTAATTAGCCACATAATAACTTAACAAAGTAAGTTAACACAATTAGGAACATGTATACACTTTGTATAAGTGTTATAGGTCCTAATGGTTGCATCTAAGTTGATACGGGACAAGGCAAAAGGGTTTGAAACATCAAATGGCCTTGCATAAGAGTTCACCACCCAACAAACCCCACCCTTTGGAGTTTACGGCCGTAAACTCATGGGTTTATGGCCGTGAACTCCTCACATGGTGGTTTTGGGTGTTTTAAAGTGTTATCTTGATCCAAGAACACTTCTAGCTTTGTTGGAATAATACATGAAGTAGTTTAAGGCCCTAGAATGCTCCATAGGGGAGGTTACGGCCTATAGTCCATATACCCTAGAGTTTACGACCGTAAACTCCTATGGGTGATGGATTTTAATTCATTTGAGGCACTTGCACATCAAGGATGGCTTCCATGATTTTATCTAAGGCTAATAGGGACAAGATGCACACATTTAGGTCATCACTTGGAGTTTACGGCCCAAGATATGTTCCTTGGCCGTAAACTTCTTTTAAGGAGTGATTATGAAGTCCTTTGATCCCCATTCAAGTCCCATGTGTTCAAGGTAAATGGTCCTAAGGCCTTAGGGGTGTTTGTGGCATGTTTAACACAAGAAAAAGGGGTTTACGGCCCAAGATCTTTCCTTGGTCGTAAACTCCTAAAACCCTAAGATCTTGAAGTGTTTTGGTGTCCAAAATAGTCACAAGAATTAGTGGTTAAAGTCCTTAGGCTCAAGGAGGCAAGTTAGGGCATTTTTGACCCATAAAAAGGGGTTTACGGCCCAAGAAAGTTCCTTGGCCGTAAACTCCAATAACTTGTGTTTCTTGGTTGCTTTTTAGTCCCAAATGTTTATACACTAACCCCTAAACAAGTTGTCTAACAAGGAATCGGGACTAGGAAGCCTTTAGGCTCCGTTTTGGAGTTTACTCCCCAAGAACGTTCTTGGGCGGTAAACTCTCGGATCTTGCAGTTTAGACATATAAATGATGTTATAAAGCATATAACAAGTATTAAAACACGTTTAGGAAAGTAGACTCACAATCCGGGATGAAAACCCGAAGATCCGTCAGAGAGAATTGGTTTTTCTCTAGTTGGAATTGTGAATAATGAATTAATTAAATTCAGAAATCTATTTATAGTCCTGGAATATTTTGACAGAAAATATTTTTATTCCGGAAGTCGGACTATAACATTGTGAAACTTAAAATGTTCAAGTTTCACAATTACAGGAGCATCCACTCTCCTGATACATCCAGAAACCTAAACCCTAATGTACACAAACTTGTTCGGACAAGTCTGAAATTTACAGAAACTGGACTAGCTTCTATTGAATAGATAATGTTCGTACAATGGAAATTTCGGGTTGTCACATCATCCCCCCGTTAGAAGGAATTTCGTCCCGAAATTAGAATTTAAGCAAATAAGAAGTTACAAATAACTAAGCGAAAAGATGAGGATATTTCAGTTTCATCTGATCCTCACGTTCCCAAGTGAATTCTGGTCCTCGCTTGGCGTTCCAGCAAACCTTCACGATAGGGATACGGCTTTGCTTCGTCTGCTTGACCTCACGGTCCGTGATCTCTATAGGTTCTTCCACGAAGTTGAGGCTCTCGTTGATCTCGATCTCGTCGAGTGGGATTACGAGAGTCTCGTCGGACAGACACTTTTTCAAGTTAGATACGTGGAATGTAGAATGTACGTTACGAAGTGTGTCGGGTAGATCAAGTTTGTAAGCTATGGGGCCGACTCTTGTGAGAATCTCAAAAGGCCCTATGTACCTAGGATTAAGCTTTCCACGCTTACAGAAGCGTATCAAGCCCTTCCAGGGTGAGACTTTGAGAAGGACTCGGTCTCCCACCTGAAATTCCAAAGGTTTTCTGCGTTTATCAGCGTAGCTCTTTTGTCGGTCTCTAGAGGCTTTCAATCGTTCACGAATCTGAACGATCTTCTCTGTCGTTTCCCGAATGATTTCCGGACCAGTGAGAGTACTGTCGGAGGCTTGCCCCCTAGCTAATTAGGTATCACCCACCTCAACCCAGCACAGAGGGGATCTGCACTTTCGGCCGTAGAGAGCTTCAAATGGTGCTGCCTTTATGCTCGTGTGATAACTGTTGTTATAGGAAAATTCGACGAGGGGTAAATGAGTATCCCACGCTTTTCCAAAGTCAATTACACAAGCACGCAACATATCTTCTAAAGTCTGGATTGTCCTCTCACTCTGTCCGTCAGTCTGTGGATGGTAGGCTGTGCTCATGTCCAGCCTTGTTCCTAGGGAATGTTGCAGTGATTGCCAGAATCTTGAGGTGAACCTACTATCTCGATCGGAGATAATGGATATAGGCACACCATGTAGCCGTACGATTTCCCTAATGTATGTTCTCGTAAGTTTCTCCATGTTGTCGGTTTCTTTGATAGGCAGGAAGTGTGCAGACTTGGTCAATCTATCAACGATTACCCATATGGTATCAAGTCCACCCGTTGTCTTGCGCAACTTGGTTATGAAATCCATAGTGATCCGCTCCCACTTCCATTCTGGGATCTCTGGTTGTTGCAATAAACCAGAGGGCTTCTGGTACTCGACCTTTACCTTTGCGCAAGTAAGGCATTTACTCACAAAGGTAGCAATCTCTGCTTTCATATTAGGCCACCAGTATAGCTTTTTAAGATCCAGATACATCTTATCTGAACCTGGGTGGACGGAATATCGAGTGTTGTGCGCCTCGGTCATGACTAAATCTCGGAAACCACCGTGTTTCGGTGTCCAGATCCGATCCATGAAGTATAAGGCTCCGTCACCCTTGGCTTCTAAATTCTTGTCCATTCCTCTAAGGGATTCACTCGTCACATTTTCAGGTTTCATGGCTTCAAGTTGGGCCGCCTGAATTTGGTTAGACAAGTGTGAATGGATGGTTATTGATAATGACTTGACCTTGCGACCAGAATATTCTTTCCGACTCAGGGCGTCTGCTACTACGTTGGCTTTACCCGGATGATAACGAATATCGCATTCGTAATCACTGAGTAGCTCGACCCACCGTCGTTGTCTCATGTTGAGCTCCTTCTGATCGAATATGTGTTGTAAACTCTTGTGGTCGGTAAAGATAGTGCTCTTCGTTCCATACAAGTAATGTCTCCAGATCTTCAGAGCAAACACCACTGCTCCCAGTTCAAGATCGTGTGTCGTATAGTTAACTTTGTGTGTCTTCAACTATCGGGAGGCGTAGGCGATGACCTTACCTCGTTGCATCAGAACACACCCGAGCCCTTGGTTCGATGTATCGCAATAGACTACGAAGTCTTCTATCCCTTCGGGGAGAGATAGTATTGGCGCGGTGCACAAGGCTCGTTTGAGCGTTTGGAACGCTCTCTCTTGTTTCTCTTCCCAGTCAAAGGCCACGCCTTTCTGGGTCAGGGGTGTAAGAGGTTTCGCTATTCGGGAGAAGTTCTGAATGAATCGGCGGTAATAACCAGCAAGACCTAGAAATTGACGAATTTCTGTCGGCGTCTTGGGTGCTGACCAGTTCTCAATGGCTTTAATTTTGGATGGGTCCACGTGGATTCCCTCTTCGCTTACCACGTGTCCTAAGAATTCGACTCTTCAGATCCAAAATTCACATTTCGAGAACTTCGCATAAAGTTTCTCCGTTCGTAAAGTTCCTAAAACTAGTCGTAGGTGATCGCCATGCTCTTCCTTACTTAGGGAGTAGATCAGGATGTCGTCAATGAAAACGATGATGAACTGATCCAAGTAAGGTCGGCATACTCTGTTCATCAGGTCCATGAAAACTGTTGGCGCATTGGTCAATCCGAATGGCATCACCACAAACTCGTAGTGTCCGTAACGAGTTCGGAAGGCTGTCTTTGGAACATCCTCCTCTAGCACTCGTAACTGGTGATATCCGGATCTTAGATCAATTTTGGAGAAATAGTTCTCCCCTTGCAGTTGGTCAAATAGATCGTTTATGCGAGGTAGAGGGTAACGATTTTTGACCGTCAGTTTATTGAGTTCTCTGTAGTCGATACACATACGGAATGATCCGTCTTTCTTCTTAACGAACAAGACCGGTGCTCCCCAAGGTGAGAAGCTTGGTCTTATGAAGCCCTTGCTAAGCAGTTCGTTAAGTTGACCAGATAATTCCTGCATCTCTGCTGGTGCTAATCGGTAGGGCGACTTGGCTACTGGGGTAGCTCCTGGGACTAAGTCGATACGGAACTCAACCTGTCGTTGCGGAGGTAATCCAGGTAGTTCCTCTGGGAAAATGTCGGGAAAGTCGCTCACTACTGGAATGTTCTTGAGTTCTTTCGTTTCGAGGTTCGTGTCGACGACGTGAGCAAGGAATGTGTGGTATTCTTTGCGCAGATATTTCTGTGCTTGAATACTTGATATAATGCAAAAACTCGCACCAGGTTTGTCGCCGTAGACTATAAGAGTTTCGTTAGACGGAAGGTTTAGTCGGACTGCTTTCTCGAAGCACATGATGTCGGCGCGGTGAAGACTCAACCAATCCATGCCGATGATGACGTCGAAACTTTTTATTGAGACCGTCATGAGGTCGATTGGGAATGAATGGTTATCTAGGGTTAGGATACATCCTAAGTATATGCTACTGGTGTTTTCTGTTTTGCCGTTAGCCATTTCTACTGTGAATTCTTCTTTAAGTGCGTGTGGTTGTGGTTTAAGCATGCGAGCAAATTTGTGGTTTACGAAGCTTCGCTCCGCTCCACTATCGAACAGAATGCATGCATAGGAGTTATCGAGGAGGAACGTACCAGTCACCACTGTCGAGTTAGCGACTGCTTCCCCGTGGCCTATAGCTAGTACCCTCCCTGCTCCTCCAGCATTTCTCACTTTGGGGCAGTCCCTCTTGTAGTGGCCTGTTTCACCACATCCATAGCAAGTTGGGCTCGCGCCAGAGCCAGGGACTTGCGTGATCGGTTGCGCCGGGAATTTACAGAAACGGACGGTGTGTCCTTTCCTGTTGCAGTTAGAGCACTGCATTTCACGGCAGGGACCGTTGTGGTGGAAGTTGCATTTGTTGCACTTCGGCAAACTTCCAGCATACTGCTTCGTCGGAGCAGTAGCAGCAGGGGTTACCGCGGCATGTACCGCCACAATTTGTTGCTTCTTGGCAGCTCGCTGCCTCTTCTTGTCATCCCAGAACTTCCGCTTGGTGTCAGCGGGTTTGGATGGTTCTGAGATGGCTAGGGTTGTTGTGGTTGCAGGGGTTTTGACACTATGGTCAATGAGTCGTTGTGCCAGTCGCTTGGCACTGTCGAAGGTAGCGGGGTTTGATGATAGAACATTCCCCTGATACGGAGGAACTAGCCCCCATATGTACCTTTCAATCTTCTTCCCTTCAGTGGGAACCATATTAGGGCAGAGGGCCACCAGTTCGCTAAACCGGGCAGTGTAAGCGATAATGTTGGTGCCCTTCATGGTCAGGCTCCAAAGCTCCTGTTCCAGTTTCTGGATCTCGCCCCTCGGGCAGTATTCCTCAATCATGAGGTCTTTCATCGTATCCCAGCCTATGTCGTTAGCCACGATGAGAGTTAGAGATTTAACGTGGCTGTTCCACCACGTCAGTGCCTTCCCTTCGAAGGTGCATGCGACATATTTGACTTTGCTCGCAGCAGGGCAAGAACAAATTTCGAAGACTGATTCAGTCTTCTCGAACCATTGCGAGAGAGCAATGACTCCGCCGGTCCCATGGAAGGGTTTCGGCTTGCAGTTGGTGAAATCCTTGTAAGAGCACTCTCTCGAGCGCACAGGAGTTTCAACCGGAATGGAGTTAACCGGGGTTCCACCTCTGCTGGCATCAGTAGAGTGATACTGTGCCATGGCAGTTGCCACTGCTGCAGCTACGACAGCATTTAGGGCTGCTGTATCAATGACCGGAGGTGGTGGAGGTGTAGGGTTATTCCGGGTAGATTTGCGAGGAGGCATCTTTCAACTATAAGTTTATAAAGATGAGAAAAGTGGTAAGGATCAATTTGTAAGTAATGTGCGAATGACACATGGACTAACTAACCATAGCCCAACAATTGAATGAGTGTTTGTGTTCATAAACAGAAAGGTGTGTAGGAAAACCCAAATGTAAAGATTCATCCCACAGTGTAAGTAGTTGTCAATAATACTGGTATTACTGATGTAATGAGTTCAATGAAAATTGACCTAACAGTAGGTCTTGCATCATACCATACGGAAAGTTTGACAGTTCTTAGATTCCTGATTAGAGTACTGAAAGTTAGGAATATTTTACAGATAAGTGCTACTTAGAGCACAGATGTTAAAAGGCTAACCCTTAACCCAAAAGATAATGATGTACTAGACATCATCTAACGGCGATGAGTATTCCTCGGGAGAACCCTGAGGTCTCTCATTTGACGTACCACCTCTTGAAGGTGTCGTTCATGAGCTCTTTGACGAGCTCGAAGTTCCATGACTTCAGCTTGAGAGGCAACCAGACGTTGCTGCAGAGTTTCATTGGTTCTTCGGGTCCGTTCCATATCTTCCTCGAGACGGCGAATGCGGACTGTGTTGACACCAGAGTTGGCATCAATCTCCACGACCCGGTCGATGGCTGCTCGACCTTGCTCGACATTACGAGCTATTCTACGGATAAGGATAGGTAGAGCTCGGTCAGCAGAGCCGCCATCGCTGACGTTGTAAAAGGTTCGGTCCCCAAAGTAGGGTAAGGGTTGACCTTGTTCGTCACTCCAGCGATTTAAGTTATCTGCCCACAAGGGAGTGGGACCCAGAAAAGCTGGTCGAGGGTTGTTGTTCGGGGCTTGACCTACTGGAGGTAGGTTGTTGACTTCGGGCTCAGAGTCTGATCCATCTGAGAAGCCTTCAGCTTGATGATCATCCAACGGGATTGGGTGTTCATCGTCAGACTCTGCTTCGAGCCATCCTGCATTGCCTTCATTTGGAAAGTACGGGTCGCCGTGATGGAATCCAGCCATTTAGATCTATGCGAGAAGAGAGGTATAAAGATATAGTATACAAGTAGTTGGTAGTACAAAATACACCTGTAGTATTTTAAGTTTAGCTTCTATTGAATCTTCTTGTGGTATTGTTGGTAAGTTTTTAGACTTGTTAACACATCACAACCATTCTAGGGCATATGCTAATCACTCCTCGGACCAACATAGTTGATCAGGCTATGCCATTCCCAGGACTGACCATATATCCCCGAGCTTACCTGTGATATTTAACAATCGTAATACTTTTGTGCTTGTCGTTGTGACACTGGTTTTAGTATGAATGTAGAATAGTATACTTAATTAAATATTTTAGTATTTTAAGTATAGACTCTTGGTCAGAGTGTTTTAATCCCAACTGGGTTTATAGTTTAGTATATCTTTTATGGGTTGATACACTTGATTCACTATAAACAATGCTCTGATACCAATCTGTCACACCCCAAAACCAAGAACGGCGGAAACGTTCTGGGGCGGAGGACGTCATGTAAGTCTCACAACACAGTAAATGTAAATAAGCAAACAACATCATCCATTGCATTAAATATATAATTTTAATACAAGCGTGTTCTGTACATTATAGACACCAAAAATAACGTATATCAAAATAATAAGATGAGTCTTGAATGCACTCCATCTTCTCAAAAGCTGGCCTCGGTACCTGTCTACTGATGACCTGAGAATACAAGTTATTTTGAAAGAGTTTATCAGCATTAAGCTGGTGAGTTCATAAGTATTTTAGTGTCGGTATTTGTCATCCAAAAATGTTTGAACATGTATAAAGTATAAGTTTGTAAAATGTATGTAACGATTTGCAATTGTTTGTAAAAGTTTGAATCTCTCAGAAAAACCTATATTTTCTATTAAAGTAGCCTTCTACCAAGGCTTAACTATTTTGTATGCTCGTTTGATGTAAAAGTGTGTAATTTCCCAAATGTAACTATCATTTAACAAAATATAGTTTGTACATAAACGTTTAAGTGAGGTTATCACTAAAAATATGTAATGGGTAAATTATTGTGGTACTGTAGCCTTGTATTATAAAAACTACTATTGTACGAACTACCTTAAACCGGATTTATATGAAGGCATTACGTGATAAATTGCACCATACTATCGACTAGTAACAACGACAAATGAATGGTCGTAATAACGGAATGACGTTTGGCACCCGCAGACCTGCAGGTCCGGCTGTAGCTAGCACCAAGGTGTAGGATTGTCAATCCAGTATAGATCTATACGCAAACTCACGCTCTCCCTTCAAGAGAATTCTGGCTACAACTCGAGCCATGACAGTTAAGTCATGCTCCAATTTAAATTACAATAATAAAGTATTCATGTATATGTACTGTTTCGCGTTCTAGTATAGTTGTATATGTATTGTTTCTAGCATCATTGTATATGTATTGTTTCTAGCATCATTGTATATGTATTGTTTCTAGTATATGTATATGTATTGTTTCTAGCATCATTGTATATGTATTGTTTCTAGTATATGTATATGTATATGTATTGTTTCTAGCATCATTGTATATGTATTGTTTCTAGTATATGTATATGTATTGTTTCTAGTATATGTATATGTATTGTGTTACCCCGATGGTAACTAACTATTGATGTACTGATAAATATGAATATGGAAGTACTTTTATGTCTATACATGTATATATGATATATAACTAATATTGAAACGACCTTCGGATGGTCACCCGAAATCCCACCAGACCACATCTCAGTGCGCGAAAAGGAAATAGGGCGGATGGCCTTCCTAAGCCCTTTAAACATTACTTATATATATATACATATATGGGCATGCAATTTATAAGAAATAAAACAAAGTTTAATAAAAGCATTTGATAAGTAAAAAGAGTTTGTAAAACATTTGAAGTGAAACAGTTTGATAAACAGTTGGACAGTGATAAAATCATTGGTTTTCTAGTTATTAATCACATGTGATTAATGCAATCACATGTGATTGATGTAATAACTATAAGTATTTGACTTGTATTCCCCCCCCCCCCCCATAAAGTATTTAAAACATTTAAAAGTATTTCAAAGGTTGATTAAACGGGTATAAACTCACTTGTGGTGAGTAGATTGAATTGATGTATCGGGTACCGTGCTAAGTGTCAAACGGAGACTTGTTCACACGTTCGAGCCTAGTTATCATATAATAAGCATATATATAACTAATTAGCCACATAATAACTTAACAAAGTAAGTTAACACAATTAGGAACATGTATACACTTTGTATAAGTGTTATAGGTCCTAATGGTTGCATCTAAGTTGATACGGGACAAGGCAAAAGGGTTTGAAACATCAAATGGCCTTGCATAAGAGTTCACCACCCAACAAACCCCACCCTTTGGAGTTTACGGCCGTAAACTCATGGGTTTATGGCCGTGAACTCCTCACATGGTGGTTTTGGGTGTTTTAAAGTGTTATCTTGATCCAAGAACACTTCTAGCTTTGTTGGAATAATACATGAAGTAGTTTAAGGCCCTAGAATGCTCCATAGGGGAGTTTACAGCCTATAGTCCATATACCCTAGAGTTTACGGCCGTAAACTCCTATGGGTGATGGATTTTAATTCATTTGAGGCACTTGCACATCAAGGATGGCTTCCATGATTTTATCTAAGGCTAATAGGGACAAGATGCACACATTTAGGTCATCACTTGGAGTTTACGGCCCAAGATATGTTCCTTGGCCGTAAACTCCTTTTAAGGAGTGATTATGAAGTCCTTTGATCCCCATTCAAGTCCCATGTGTTCAAGGGAAATGGTCCTAAGGCCTTAGGGGTGTTTGTGGCATGTTTAACACAAGAAAAAGGGGTTTACGGCCCAAGATCTTTCCTTGGCCGTAAACTCCTAAAACCCTAAGATCTTGAAGTGTTTTGGTGTCCAAAATAGTCACAAGCATTAGTGGTTAAAGTCCTTAGGCTCAAGGAGGCAAGTTAGGGCATTTTTGACCCATAAAAAGGGGTTTACGGCCCAAGAAAGTTCCTTGGCCGTAAACTCCAATAACTTGTGTTTCTTGGTTGCTTTTTAGTCCCAAATGTTTATACACTAACCCCTAAACAAGTTGTCTAACAAGGAATCGGGACTAGGAAGACTTTAGGCTCCGTTTTGGAGTTTACTCCCCAAGAACGTTCTTGGGCGGTAAACTCTCGGATCTTGCAGTTTAGACATATAAATGATGTTATAAAGCATATAACAAGTATTAAAACACATTTAGGAAAGTAGACTCACAATCCGGGATGAAAACCCGAAGATCCGTCAGAGAGAATTGGCTTTTCTCTAATTGGAATTGTGAATAATGAATTAATTAAATTCAGAAATCTATTTATAGTCCTGGAATATTTTGACAGAAAATATTTTTATTCCGGAAGTCGGACTATAACATTGTGAAACTTAAAATGTTCAAGTTTCACAATTACAGGAGCATCCACTCTCCTGATACGTCCAGAAACGTAAACCCTAATGTACACAAACTTGTTCGGACAAGTCTGAAATTTACAGAAACTGGACTAGCTTCTATTGAATAGATAATGTTCGTACAATGGAAATTTCGGGTTGTCACACATAATGAATGGCATACATATAAGGACTTACATATTGAAGGACATGCATATTGAAGGACATTCAAATTAAACCACTTACCTTTTATGTTCCTTAAGGTTGGCTAACTTCATTCGAATGGAAGGACATATGGTTATTTCCCAAGATTATCCCTTGCTATTCAGTTTAAAAAACCTCTTCATCACATAAATTTGAATTTCTTCTAAAATGGTTATTAGTGGTCTCTTCCTAGCAACTTCAATGACTGAGTTAAAACTCTCAGATACACGATTTTCATATGTATCACAAGCCCTATCATTCTTAAAAAATGTTTTAAACTTTTGGCCCTAAAATATTTTCATGAAGTTAGCACATATATGCCTAGCTAATTTCCTATGCTCTATTGATGGAACCCTTTCTTTCGTAGCCTCAAGTAATCCTTGTTAGCATTAGACAAAAAAACATAAGCCTAAAGAAATTAAGTAGTACTAAGATAGAGAGAAAATAAATTGATTACTTTGTGCTGGTATGATATTAAGGTTAGTCCATGCCTGACTTCCATTCCAAGGTCATCAATCAAAAGGTCAACAAACCACTTCCATGTTTCTTTACTTTCCACTACAACCACAACTCAAACAATAGAGTATATATGGTTGTTTGCATCTTTACCTATAACAGAAAGTAACTGTCCTCTACATATGCCCTTTAAGAAGCAATGATCTAGTCCAATTACCCTCCTACAACCCTTAATCCATTCATCCTTCAAACCCTTTAAACATACATAAAACTTTGAGATGTAAATGGTTCCATCAGGCATGACATCTACATCCATCTTCACTATTAATCCAGGGTTAGTCCTTTTTATCTCTTCCCCATAACTTCATGTTTTGGCATAATGATCTTTTAAAGAACCCTCTATCTCCTGAAATGCATACTTCCTATCATTTCAACATTGTCTAACATTTGCTATTAAATTAAATTTCTTGTTGATTTTAGCTTTTAATTTCCTTATACTCGTGTTTGGTTTGTGAAGTATCTGACGCATGAAATGAGTTCATATCCATTTATAGGTAACAATGGACCAAAACTGAAAGGCTCTTAAACAATTATAGCTATCATTTAAAGATTTAATATGGAATAACTTTTCAGAGGACATCCAGGTAGCCCACAACCTAAAGGGATAACCTTTATTTTGCTTATTCTTCTTAAATTTACCATATGTAATCAATAACATCTGATTGTAAATTTTTTCATACCATAAATCATACCCATTATTGATTGCACAATTGATAAGACATAGTTTCAATTCTATTGGGTTAGAAAACTTTATACCTACAACTGGCACCATTTGATCCTACTCTTGGTTCTCCTCATCGATAGGGAACCCAGCCTCTATACCTTTTCCATTGTTGGCATCATCATCATCATTTATATCACCTGGAAGCTTGTTCAAAAATTTGTCACCAATAGTTTTGTTAAAAGTATAAACCTCTTCATCACATACATGTTCATATTTCGTAGTATCAGAAATTTCTAAGTCCTTATCATATTCTTTATCCAAGTCATACTCATTATCATCACTTATATCATCTTCTAACACTTCATTATCAGGCCACTCAAGAATTGGTTCATTTTGGTGATCAATGTACACATCCAACACACTCCTAAGATTATAAATAACTTCCACAAACTCTCAATAATCAGCATCACTATAGATTCTTCTAATACTCTCAGCCAAGCTTTTCCTTTCTATTACAGTAGTAGACATTATCACAGTCTATTTCGGTTAATTTTGTGAGCCACAAAAGAAATTCTTTATATGTAAATCCACCAAAATCCACCTCACGGACAGTTTTTTTACCTAGTCAAAGTTTACCAACAACTTTGGTGTAAATGCCCCCTATAATGAAAATCTACAGGTGCATACATACCTGTAGATGGTTGGGATGCCATGTTACAGTCGACTTCTACTCGAACCGTCAATTGCAACCCTAATCTTCGATTTGTTGTATTGATTTCTCCTAAACTGTTAATCGAAGTGTTTTTAGAGCAGCGAACCGTAATTAATTGAGGAAGGGGTGTAATAGCCATGTACAAATCCACGTAATACGTTTTAGTTGACCTCGATCGATTTAACCGGCAAAAATCTATGTTTGTCAGTAGTAATGGGTATTTTTGAACTTATGCAACAAATTATTTTAGTAAATGAGTACAAAAAAACCAATTTTACCTTTGATGTTTACATACCAAATAGTTACTTACCTTAATAAGTTATTTTCCCTTTTCTAGATTCTCAGATATTAATAAAATTCAAATGATTAGTTAGAAACAAATTTTGGATAAAATCCAAACGGATTATGAAAAATTTTCAAATATTGAATTTAAAAAAAAAATGCTTTTTTATAAGTTTTCACAAAAATTCAGTTTTGATACCATTTTTTAATTTGTTTTAATATTGACCGTTTGATTAGTCAACATAATGGTCAGCTATTGTATCATGATTTGTAGTATTTAGTGATGTGGCATTGGTATGACATGATAACTAGATACTTTTTAGTGACATTACTTTCAAGATGTCAAAATCGAATTTTTCGGAAAAAAACTTTGTTTCTTTATGCAATTTTCTCTTATTTTAACATAATAATCAAGACTTATTAGAAACATTTTGTTGGCAAACTTTTGAAGCAAAACAACATAACAAATTTGGCCTATCTCAATGCTATTAGTTTGCATTCCAATCTACCACATCCTTGATGCTAATGTAGGATGCTCTAAGCTAGTGCAATGCATTATAGAATGTTTTTTGTGTGCTAACCATTGAACTCTAAATAATTCAATGTATTATGGATACCCTAAACTTATTGGACAAAATGAAATATTATATGAAATAAGTGTTGTTTCAAGTTGTGAAGTTCGTGACAAGCTGAATATTAAGACAAAGTTCTAGTGACCACCATTTAAATATACAAAATCCAGCCATCAATTGCTATAATAAATCCGTAACGAACAAATAATTAGAACTTTTTATTTTGAAAAAAAAAATACAATTACCAAACCAATGATAACTGATGGACAACAAACTAGAAGAACCTGTTCATATCTACAAGTGCGTCTATGGAGAAAGTCACATTAACATTCTTATACAATGATGAGAATTTGAAATAAAACTCTATTGACATCAAATAAAACCAATTTGACAAATTAAACGTCGAAGCAGCACAATAACGCTCATCTTTAACTTGAAGATCAAACCCCAACAAAGAGGGACATGAAAACGTAAAAGTATTGAAGTACTCACGAGCAATAGCATAGTCAAACTTTATGATTGGAGCAATCCGACTAGAGGCTTGTCAATTGCACTTGAAAACATAAATGAAATAAGGTAGATAGATTTACAAGCTACATGCGAGATTGCTAGAGCATAGCCAATTAAAATTAAAAAATTATCAACGAATATCCACAAGATGAAGATAGTAATGCAACTAATAGAAATGAGATTAATGCCCTAACATATAGATTTAAATTTTATTATTTTGTTTTCTTTCTAAAGCTTACCCACAAAAGATGTCTAACCTTTCAATAAATTTTGATTATTATGTTACAGTAAAGAAAAATTACATAAAATATAATAAGTTATTTTATCATGTCATGTTGATGTCATGTCATCAAAGACTGACACATATCATCGAACTTTTGTTAAAAGTTAATATAATATTTGTTAAAAAAATAATAATAATAATAATAATAACACGGTATCAAAAACAATTTTTTATAAAAAGTTAGCTTCTTTCGTATAATTTGTCATTTTTTGAACTCAAAAAACTACTTGATTACCTCAAAATCCTACAATCAACAACAAATTTAAAACTAAATATATACGATATTCAAGAAATGTCTTTAAGAATCTAGTTGCAAGGTACATATTCCCAAACTGGTACAACTTGACCAACCTGATCCGGGTTTGAATAAATTGGTTTTTGTATTAACCGGTCCGATTCTTTTTTGGTTTTCATCTTTATTTTTTCTCCCCAGCTTGGATGTGCACTCGACGGATTGAGTAATTTATGGACCAGACCAGCTATTGGGTTCATGGATAAATATCTAATCCGTTAAAAGTTTGTCAGACACATCGGCCCAATTAAAACTACGGCTTGACTAGAAGCAGGCTAGGAAGATCCCAACAAGCCCTTAGCCGAATTCTAGTGACGCCGTTCTGTATAAAATATTTCACTTGTCTAAAATTACTTCACCTTGCTTGATTTTAACACAATAAGGGTGCGTTTAGTTGCGGAAAAATTGGCCGTTTTTCGGAAAAAATTTCCAAGAAAAATGAGAATTTTGAAAACGCGTTTAGTTCGTCTATTTTTCTAAATTTTCACGGAAAATGAAAATTTTCCGTTTTCTAAAATTACAAAGAAGTTGTAAAATTTTGGAAAACTGATAATCATTGTTTTCCACATTTTTCTAATTTCAAATTTTTTTTATAAACACACACCCACTCTACCCCATCCACCTCTACCTACCCCCACCCACCCACCCACACACACACCCACTCACCCGTACACACACACACTCCAACCCACAAACACATACATACCCACTCTCTCACACACACACACACACACACCAACCCACCCACACACACATACATACCCACTCACCCACAAACACACACACACATACACACATACATACATACATACATACCCACACACACACCGACCCTCACACACACACATACACATACATACCCACACACACACACACACCCACAAACACACACATACATACCCACCCATACACACACACACACACACACCTGCACACACACACACACACCAACCCACACATACACACACAAACCCACCCACAAACATACACACATACATACCCACCCACACACCCCCCCCCCCCTCACACACACACACAAACCTACACCTACCCCCACAAACACACACTCGCACCCCCACCCACCCAACACCACCACGACAATCACCGACCTACCATCACCACCACCACCACCACCACTAACCCGTCACTAGCACCACCACCACCGCTGCCGCCACCATCACCACCACTGACACAACTATCGCTGCCACCACCATCGCCTGTCATCACAACCGCCGCCGCCGATCCGCTACCGTCACCGCCCCCACCCACACCCTACCACCGCTACCGTTTTCTAAAAATGAAAACCGATAGAAAAATACACATCTAAACACGTTTTCTAATTTTCTAAAACTGAAAATGAAAAATGAATAAGTTTAACTAAACGCGTTTTCAAAAATTTTCAATGAAAAATGAAAACGGAAAATGAAAATCGAAAAGGGAAAACAAAAAACAGAAAATGAAAATTGTTTTTCCGTAACTAAACGCAACCTAATTGTCTAATGACTTTTATTTTGTGATTCGACTTATTCCGAAAGAACGTGTTTTCACAAATAGTTCGTCAAATTTTTTAATTTGTGAGATTCTTATTAAAGTATTTCTTATTTTATACAAATGCACAGACACTTGAATTCAATGTATTATTTCACGAAATAGGTATTTTACGACAATCAACATTTTCATGAAATCACCATTTTTTTTTATCAATATTAAGAAGTGAAACACGTATTCTGTTTTTGTTTAACCAACCAGTTGCTCTTTTGGTATCTCTACGATTAGTTTCTCTTTTGGTATCTCTACGATTAGTTTCTCACAATTTTAAAATGTATAACTATGGGAAAAATATAAAGTCTCCGGCCCGTCTTAAAAGGTGGACGATAGGGACGACCGTTCATCACTCATTTTTTAAAAGGGACAAACTTTTATGAATTTTATTAATTGTACGTTAGACAAGATCGATCTTGAAGATATCATTAATAATTTTATAATAAAAAATGTTATATTTAGAAGATAGTATAAATAATTTTCTTTCAATTATTAAGTTATTATAAAAAAAATTAATAAAATTTATGTCTTTTAAGAATCTTTTTTCACTCTCATCCTCATCCTGGATCCAAAATAAAATATGATTAGGACGACCATGATAGTACCGTACTAGTATTAGTATGTAATTGTGATATAGTCCATTTGTATAGCCCATATGAGTAGCCTTTGGCCTTGTATCGAGCATATGTAGCTTTTGCGTTGTATATTTGGGGGCAATATAAATAACATATTGATATTATGGTATTAAAGCCTTCTTATAATCACTAATCTTCCCGGTCTCTTTCTTTTCCAAAGCCGATGACTACCTTACTCTTTCAGTCAAACCTAATTCTTTCTCCTCTTTTTTGGTACTATGAAAAGGCTTTTTATTTATACACTTCACTCTACAACACTACAGACAATAAATTCATAATTTTTTTAAATTTTGGAGGCTATCTAATAAACTATTTAATGATTTATGTTTTTCTCTCTCCTCTGTAACCATTTTCTCTCTCTTGTTATCATAAATATATATGATTTATATTTTTTTTCTCTCCTTTATAACTATTTTCTCTCTCCTTTGTTATTTAATATATATTTTTCTTTCCTCTATTTTTTCTTTTTTATTTGTTATATTCTAACGTGTATTTATTATATATTTCCAAATAATATATTGTCTACTATGTTGGCAATATAATCAATATGTACGACTTTTTTTCTTTTTGAATCCTTAATTTTTTGAAGCATATTTCAAAATAAATCGTACCAAGGTCCAATCCTTATTAGATTAAAAAAACGTTACAAGGGGTAGTTGTAATTATTTTTTTAGTAAATGCATTTTTTATATTATATATATATATATATATATATATATATATATATATATATATATATATATATATATATATATATATATATATATATATATATATGATTTTGAGGAATCATAACAATTTTTTTAAATAGTTAGCATTAACATATGTAAAACACAATAAGTTAAAGACAAAAAGATTTTACTTTTCAAATATTTTTAGAAACTAGACTCGTTTTTTTTTCTATATTTTTGTAGATTTTAAATCAAATCCGAAAAATAAAAAATATTGAACAAGTCAATACACAAGACCTTTTTGTAAATGCTGAACTTATTATTATTATTATTATTATTATTATTATTATTATTATTATTATTATTATTACATTTTCTCAATGTCTATTAAGATTAATTATATTTTTTTCCTAGAAAATATAAACCTTCCTATAAAAAATATTGTTGCCGGCGAAATTGCTAACCGGAAAACAATGTCGCCGATGGACTCGTCATATTCTTATTGCCGCCGTCGGTTGTAGTCGGGTCCGTACGTTCTTCATCATTCTCAACTAAAGTTTCGAGTTTAAAAAATCAAATAAAAAACTTAAAAATTATATTCCGGCAGTTGTATGCCGCCTCTTCTGGCTTCTGCTATCTTCCAGTAGTTGTCGGCTTCTGCTCTCTGCCTTCTCTCCTTTACATGCAGTAGTGATGTTGTGGTCCGATGCAACAACGATTATGTGGTTGTGGTGGTCTAATGACGACGATCGTCACATTGTGGTGGGGGTGTCAAATAACAAACGAGGAAGTGTATGGATAATGAAGGCCCAAAAGGTTATGGGTAGCTTAATATTGGGCTCGAAAGTTTTTTGGGCTTAATGGCCTATGGGGTGTGCATGGTGACGTAGTTGATGGATTAGGGTTTTCTTAAGTAAATTAATAAAAGTTTAATAAATCCAAGACTTCATTGATTGTTTGATTCAAAGCTTGGGTGGTTATGGAAGCATTTGAAAGGTTATCATTGATGGCCCTCTTTAAACTTTAGGAGTTACACTCTTATCATTGATGGCTCTCTTTAATCATTGGGAGTTACACTCTTTACATCTTCTCATAACCAATTACTAGCAATTGAAGAACAATTGAAGACATGGACGTTTTTTTTGTTATTCTTAAGTGTGGTAGATGTTTTTTTGTGTTATTTCAAGAGTTTCCTTAATTTTCATTTACTAGTTTTAATGAGTAGTTGGTTGGTTGGCTTGTAACCACCAACTTTGTAATAAAGGCTTCATATAAAGCCAAGTTTATGCATGGAAAAAGTAATAGACGAATTTTTAAGAAAAAAGCCTTTTTTCAATTGGAATTATTGTTATAATTCACAAATTATCTTGTTAGGACGTGTTCTTGACTTGATACGAACTCAAAACAACAGGTCTTGGATTGTTTTCACCGGTATACAACTTAATAGGTCTTGAGTTGTTACTAATCTATCCATTTCTTTCCATTCACATATCATTTGTGGTTACTATTCTCTTTTAATTTACCTAAACACTACCCTACTCACCAAACCAATCCCATGCACGCATCATAAGTGGTATCAAAGCCTAGTTCCGATTGGGTGTAACTGAGTTCTTGTTCAAGAAAAATTCTTGCTATTTTTTTATTTTAGTTGTTCTGAAGTTATTGTCCAAAAATGTTGCGCAAATTATATGATGAAGAACAAATAGAGGAATATAAATTTGAAGAAGAGGAGGAAGAAGATTCTGGTCCCATCTACGACACCGATGGAGAAGGGGAATTTTGTGAAAGAATAAATTTCTTGGTTGAAGAGGAATTTATTGAAGAAATTGAAGAAGAAACTAATTTCGTGATCGGAGATGAATTTGATGAAGCAATTGTGGAAGAAATCAATTTTGTTGATATGGACAAAATTGTTCAAGAAATTGTGATTTTTGTTGAAGAACAAATTTCATTCCAAGAGCTTACAACCACGAGAACAAATGACTATAAGTGCCACAAAAATTCTGGTTCTCATATCTTTTATGAAGATAATTTCTTTTCTAAAGATCTTAAAGAAATCAAAATTGGAAGCTTCATTGATCAAGAAGGTTTATTCATTTTTCATCTTCATTTTCGTTTCAAAGTGTGGGAGAGTTTTACACTTTGGAGGCCATGGAATGCTTATATTTTGCATTTTGAAGGCCTTGGTGAGAGGAGGAAGCATGGTGAGATGTTGGATTTTACTAATTATGATCTTAATAATGATGTTTTTGTTTTGTCTTCGTTCATTGATCAAAAGGAGAAAAAAGACTTGTGTATTACTTTTGATAAAAAGTTTTGTGCAATTAGAGATGGAGACTTTTCATTCGTGGCTCAAAAACAGCAAGACCAATTATTTTTGGATGATGGCAGAATTTTGTACCCTTCAAAAGACATTATGATGATTTCCAAAAAAATATGTGTTCATGGTGGTATCAATCAGTCACCAAAAGAGGCATTGCGTGGCAATTCTTATGCCCATTTTCTATGTTGTCCACAAACAAAACATATTTTCATTAATTCTTCATTCATTGTTCAAAAACACCAAGACCGATGGCGCGAAGTTTGTTGGGAACGAAAGAAGAAGGATGGTATCCATCTTTTTACAAACCATCTTTCTAAGAGAAAATATGAAGATGCAAGTCCTAATTATTTACATAGGAGGGAGCTCATGATGCTTGGACTCATATTCTTTTGGTGTGCCTTTAATTGGGAAGCTGTGATATTGGGGCATGCTGCTCATCAACTTACAAATACAAACCATGACCCATTCTTTAAAATGACTACAATTAACTATTTAAATTATTGCAAGGTTAATTTGCAGGTTCAAGTTCATGGGAATGTACGGAAGTGGTTTTTCATCCACAAATCGAAGATACGGTTAGGATTGAATTTGGTGAGTTATTTGAAGAAGAACATGTGTATGTGGAGAAAAGACCAAGTTAGAGTAAAGAAAATGTCACATTATGCAATAAAAAATTGTTTTCAAGACTTGCTGTCATGGAAGGTTCGTATGGGGGAACAACACAATTTGGTTCTTACTGAATTGAGGACAATTCCTTTCGAAGAAGGAGGGAATGATCCGTGTATGGATAATGAAGGCCCAAAAGGTTATGGGTAGCTTAATATTGGGCTCGAAAGTTTTTTGGGCGTAATGGCCTATGGGGTGTGCATGGTGACGTAGTTGATGGATTAGGGTTTTCTTAAGTAAATTAATAAAAGTTTAATAAATCCAAGACTTCATTGATTGTTTGATTCAAAGCTTGGGTGGTTATGGAAGCATTTAGAAGGTTATCATTGGTGGCCCTCTTTAAACTTTAGGAGTTACACTCTTATCATTGATGGCTCTCTTTAATCATTGGGAGTTACACTCTTTACATCTTCTCATAACCAATTACTAGCAATTGAAGAACAATTGAAGACATGGACGTTTTTTTTGTTATTCTTAAGTGTGGTAGATGTTTTTTTGTGTTATTTCAAGAGTTTCCTTAATTTTCATTTACTAGTTTTAATGAGTAGTTGGTTGGTTGGCTTGTAACCACCAACTTTGTAATAAAGGCTTCATATAAAGCCAAGTTTATGCATGGAAAAAGTAATAGACGAATTTTTAAGAAAAAAACCTTTTTTCAATTGGAATTATTGTTATAATTCACAAATTATCTTGTTAGGACGTGTTCTTGACTTGATACGAACTCAATCCAATAGGTCTTGGATTGTTTTCACCGGTATACAACTTAATAGGTCTTGAGTTGTTACTAATCTATCCATTTCTTTCCATTCACATATCATTTGTGGTTACTATTCTCTATTAATTTACCTAAACACTACCCTACTCACCAAATCAAGCCCATGCACGCATCACTTCCGCTATCCTCCAGTAGTTGTCGGCTTCTGCTCTCTACCTTCTCTCCTTTACATGCAGTAGTGATGTTGTGGTCCGATGCAACAACGATTATGTGGTTGTGGTGGTCTAATGACGACGATCGTCACATTGTGGTGGGGGTGTCAAATAACAAACGAGGAAGTAATACAATTTGAGAAAAATACATTAACGTAACATAGTTGTTATGTTACGGTTAACGTTTTTTTGTTTTTTTTTAATGGAGAATTGGGCTAACAAATGGGCTACGTTTTTATTTATTTATTTATTTTTTTTTTTTGAAGAATTGGGCGGCAGATTTTATAACAATATAATTTTTTTTAATTAATTTGTTTTAATGCCAAAAAAATGATCATCTACTTGTTTAATTATTTCAAATACATTTTTATATTTCTACTTAAAGTATTATTTTATAAAAAATAGTTAATACTATTATTCTTATTTATTTTATAAAAAACGTTTCAAAAAAACTTAGATAATAATAGAGTTAGTAATTTTATTTGTATATAATAAAATAGTAAATAAAGTTTAAAAAACTAGATAATAATAATAATAATAATAATAATAATAATAATAATAATAATAATAATAAAAAAGTAATGAAATGATTAGGATATAATGGGCTAATATATATATATATATATATATATATATATATATATATATATATATATATATATATATATATATATATATATATATATATATGGAATTTATTAGACTAGAGTGGAGTGTGCATAACACAACCCTTAACCATACATCAAATTTACACCATATTTTACAACAAAAGCGTATTCCATTATATATATATATATATATATATATATATATATATATATATATATATATATATATATATATATATATATATATATATATATGTGAAACGACATAATTTTGTAAGACCGTGAGACGTAATCTTAGCCATTCAGTTGATAGATAAAACAAAAACCATTTTTAAAATGCAAAATAATTGAAATTTTTTGAAAAAAAAAATTTTAATATTATTTTCAGAATTTATATTTTCCAAATAAAAATATAGAAATAGAAAAAATAGAAAAATACATTTTTTTTTTACATATTCTAGTTGAATAAATAGAATATTCTACATATCTGAGAAATCTAGTATAATATTCTAACATTCTAAAAATCACATTAGAATATTTACAGTGTAATATTTTATTAGAATATTCTAAATATTCTATTAAAATATGTAAAAGAATGTATTTTTTTGTATTTATTTTTTATTTTTTTGGTATTTTTTTATTTTTTTGGAAAATATATATTCCGAAAATAATATTGGAAAATAAAATTTAAAAAACTTTCAGTTATTTTGCATTTTAAAAATATTTTTGTTTTATCTAATAAATGAGTGGCTAGGATTGCGTCTCACGGTCTCACAAAATTAGGTTGTCTCACATTAACCTCTATATATATATATATATATATATATATATATATATATATATATATATATATATATATATATATATATATATATATATATATATATATATATATATATATATATATATAAAGCAATCCTCCATATGTGAGATACTTTTACTCTAGCTAAATGTATCAATTTAAATGCATAATGTACAAGTGCAAAATGCAGGAAGTTTAAGTTTAATACTTCAAACTTTTTTATAAATTGTCGTTTGCAACCCCTATTTCGTATAATATGTCGATTGCAACCCTTTATTTTCTAGAATGATTTTTTTTATTTTACTTCTTAAAATATAACTTTCACGGTTTCGCCCCTCCATTTAACTTTGTAAATATCATTTTCACCCCCTCCACCTTAAACTTTTTAAAATGTCATTTTCACTCCTTTATTTTCAAATCTTTTATGTTTATTTTCCATCAATTGGTAATGAAGAATGTATAAGCATATCAACGCATAAATTACAGCTTTAATCATTTAACTTTATATAATACGTTATTTACAACTCTTTTCTTCTGTATGATTTTTTATTCTTTACTTTTTTAAAATATCACTTTCAACTACTTTAGTTTTAACTTTATAAAATATTATTTTTCATCACTTCGTCAATATACATAATACAACTTTATTTTTCCGAGACAATCATATTGTAGCTAAAAGTACAAATGTATCCTCTCCACCTTCAAGTTTGTATAAACAAATATCATTTTGACCCATTCATTTTTTAAACTTTTGAGTTCGATTTTTCCTTCTTTACTTTGTAAAATGCATTTTTCACCCTTACTTTTTTAGACACACTCCTAATACGCAACAACAACACATAAAAATCCGCCGCAAAGCGCGGGCCCACATATATATATATATATATATATATATATATATATATATATATATATATATATATAAACTGACTAAAGCAAGAGGACCTCCTTAAAGTTCTCTTAACGTTTGAGAACCATTGGATTCATGACCTTGCAGTTCATCAAATAACTGATAAAGCTTTAGTTTCTTCAGAGATCCATTAATCTAAAGACATGACTTGACATTTCCCAATCCTTTTCCTAGGCTATTAATGAACTTGGGGTTGTACTCAAGTCAATTCCGAACTACTCCATGTTTTATCATGTTGTTCACCACAATCATATACTGATTTGATGCAAAGCCTACAGATTCACTAGGAGTTGTAGTAAAGGTGTCGGAGTCATTTACAATAGATGTTAAATGTTTATCCTTCATGTTCTTAAACCTTTAAACAAATCTGGTAGTGTATCCAAAATTTCATTATTAGATTTGCACAACTTAATATACTCAGAGAGAGATAGGGGTACACCAAAAACCATTTCAAAGAAGGTGATTTGATCTGCATGAAGCTTCTCGATGTCAGTTGTAATCAGTGGTGCTTTTCGGCTCTTGTATTAGCCCAAGAGAGTCAAACGGAATCTCTAACCACTTGTCTTACTAGAACATGGGGACTTTCTTTCACCAATCTCCCTATTTCTTCACATTTTTCTTTACCAAGTAAAAATCTCTCCATTCTAACTTTTTAGTGATCATGCTCTTCAACAACTAGCAATGGAGCACGCTTTGGGTAACCCACGTAATTTTCTATTTGCATTGAGTATATTTGTTGCAATTGATTAAAAGCATCCATTGAAGTTAAGATATTAGAGCTAAAGTGGCATATAGAAGAACCTTTATCCTAAACACAGAAATGATTGAGATACCAAGGTAATCCTCAACCAACTATAATATCTTCTTATGGATTCAAAGGATAACCACTTAGGCTCTGATACCAATTGTGAATGCTAAACTGAGTGGGCAGACAAGTTTTAAAAACTCAAAACTTGAATTTACTTAAGATTAATGTCTGCTAATAGTAAGGATCCAGTCAAGTCTGGTATACCAGTCTTCTCTCGAATTAAGAGATTCAACAAAGTCCTCAAAAGTATAAAAAGATTAAGTAATAACAATGTAAAGCAATACAAGAATAATAAGAATGTAAGAGAGAATGACTAACTGAATAATTCTTGACTGATTTGAGAAAGGTGTATGTTCCATACTCTAATACAAAGGTGACTACTCCTTAAATAGCCAAGGAGAAACTAAAAGAAAAATTAAAAAAGTAATGGTGGACTAACAGACATTTGAAGATCAACAGACTAACACAGCCGCTTCTATTCATCTTGCCTCATGTTGTAACAACCCAAATTTCACATCCAAAATTTTTGTTTTTAAATCAATTCTTTAGAAAACATTTGTAAATAAAACATTGTCTGATCAAACCATTTCATAACATACATCGTGTCTGAAAACCGAAATATGAAAACAATTAAATATCAGAGTACAAAATCCCAGAATGACTCATGGTGCGGAAAACAATGTGCGTGTATGATGTGCCGCTACCGCGCCAGCTCCTTCCCCTTCGATGAAGAGGTACCTGAAAAAAAACTGTAAATCGTAAGCACGAAGCTTAGTGAGTTCCCCCACTGTACCACATACCATATAACCACATATCATACATATATTGTCAGGCATATCTGGGTGCCAGACCTACCCCTTCGGTCATCTCGACCGGGCACTGACTAGCATATCTGGGTGCTGGTCTCCCCTTCGGTCCTCTCGACCGGATACTGACTAGCATATATGGGTGCTGGTCTCCCCTTCGGTCCTCTCGAACGGATACCGGGGACTATTTCACCCCCTACTACAACCACATAACACATATCACATAATTTATCTTGCATGGCTGGGCATGACTGCCCCTTCGGCCCTATCGACCGGTAATCTGGGGACTATCTCCCCTACTGTCACTAGCACATAGCATCATATCATTTTAGCACATAAACATATCACAGGTAGTAGCAACCCTAGATGAATATCACAGAGACAATCATCTAATCATACAATTCCTATTGGTGGGCCGGCATTGTGGCCGTAGACCCACTGCTACTGGAAGGTAACTCACTTTGAAAAATAGTTGCTGAAAGTCTGCTTGCTAAGCGCCTGACTGCTAAACCGATAATCCTCCGGCTATAAATCAGAAACATAGATTAGCCACTCATAAATACCCTTAGGTCAGATGACTGACCCACCCCTGGTCCAAGGTCAACTCCTTAGTCAAAGTCAACTTCCAGTTGACTAGACTCGCCGAGTCATGGCACCGACTTGCTGAGTCCTTCTCCTACCAACCCGGTCCTACTCGACAAGTCCCTCTTCCCACTCACTGAGTCACCCTTAACTCACTACTTGGGACGATAAAACCGACTCGCGATCCAACTCTCCGAGTCCATACGAGCAGATCTCCTACTCGCTTCCAAATCCTCACCATAGCATCCTTTATGAGGATTTGGGTTTCTGGGAATATTGCTACACGTTAAATTGCTAATTTCGTGTGCAGATACGAAGCGTTGGACCTTCAACACCTAAACCCCTCTTACTCAGTAACAGTTCATATGACTGGCCGAGTTTGAAGAACAACTCGTCGAGTTCTAGGCAATCTTCGTAGGACTTGCCGAGTTGTTCATCCAATTCGCCGAGTCTAAGACCATCTTCATAGAACTCGACGAGTTCCACTTTGGGACTCGCCGAGTCCCTTCGACCCACTTCCCATACAGACCAAATTTGATACATGCAATGCTTCCAAACCATAGATCTATGTTCCTAGGGCATGCTTATCACGTAAAGTTGCAAACTTTACGTGCATGCATGGTCCTATAAGCTCCAAAAGGCAACTCCAAGCTCTTTATGAGGTCATACGCTCAATTGGGACCTCAATCACTTCAACCACAAAGACTTTATACTTCTAATACGTCCATAAGGTCTAGATTTGAAGTCCTTTCAGATCATAGAGCACAAACACATGGAGTTTGGTGTTTTAGGGCTTGAAAACCACCAATTAGGGACAAAAGGGGGATCTAATGAAATAATGATCAAGGTAGGGACTTTTCTACCTGAATGGAAGCCTCTTGCAGGGTAGATGTCGGATCTACTTCCCCTACTTGCACTCTTCCTCCTCCTTCCTCTTCTCTTAAGCTTCAAACTTCCTTCACAAGGCCAAAATCACTCACAAGGACAAAAAGGGGCTAGGGTTTCGCTCTACAGCTCTTCTGGAAGTGTTAGGGACAAGGGAGGCCGAGTTAGAGTGGTTAAATAGGGTGCAAACACCCGGGTTAGGGTTTTTGCCCAAACAGGGCCTACTCGCCGATTCCGGGAACCGACTCGCCGAGTCCAAAGCTTAGACCCCGTGTCTCATCCCGCTTCTACTCGGCGAGTTGGTCCTTTAACTCGCCGAGTCCAAGACAAAATGCATTATTTAGGAAATATTAGTTACAAAGAATACGTACCAGGAACCAGGTGTTACAAATCTCCCCCACTTATTTTAGACTTCGTCCTCGAAGTCTGCTGCTCGATCCTGAAAAAGCTTAGGCTAGTGCTCGATCATCTCTTCCACCGGCTCCCAAGTCCACTCTGATCCCTTCCGGTGCTGCCATTGCACCTTCACGAGTTCCACCCTCTTGTTCCTCAGGTCCTTCGACTTCCTGTCGAGGATTGCCACAAGCCGCTCGATGTAATTCAAGCTATCATCGACCTAAATATCCTCCAAAGGCACCACTGCCGAGTCGTCCACCAAACACTTCCGCAACTGAGAGATGTGGAAGATGTTGTGGATCTGGCTGAGTTCGGCTGGCAGATCGAACCTATACGCCACCTTGCCCACCCGGGCTAAACCCCTGAATGGCCCAATGTACCTTGGGCCCAACTTGCCTTGTTTTCTGAATCGGATGACACCTTTCCATGGCAACACCTTCAGAAGAACCATATCCTCGACTTGGAATTCCAAGTCTGAACTCGCTTGATAGTTGTTGTTGTACGAGAACTCGGCTAGAGGAAGATAGGTGTCCCAGCTACCACCGAAGTCTCGCACGCATGCCCGCAACATATCCTCAAGTGTCTGGATGGTCCGCTCACTCTGGCCATCTGTCCGCGGGTGAAAGGTTGTGCTAAAATGCAGACGAGTGCCCAACTCGTCATGGAACTTCTTCCAAAACCTGGAAGTAAACCGTACATCTCTGTCTGAAATCATGGAAACAGGCACTCTGTGTCGTGCCACTACCTCTCGGATGTAGATATCGGCCAACTTCTCGGCCGAGATACTCTCCTGGATCGGTATGAAGTGGGCGCTCTTGGTCAATCGATCCACGATGACCCATATAGCATTTACTCCCTGTGCGATCCTGGGTAGCTTGGTGATAAAATCCATCGTAATGTCTTCCCATTTCCACAGCGGAATATCCAACGGCTGCATCTTGTCGTGTGGTCTCTGATGCTCGGCCTTGACCTTCCTGCAGGTCAAGCACCGCTCAACGTACCAAGCTACATCCCGCTTCATGCAGGGCCACCAATAGTCTAGACGAAGATCCCTATACATCTTCGTCGCCTCGGGATGAATAGAGAACCGGGATTTGTGCGCCTCCTCCATTAGAACCCGACGCATGCCTCCATGATAAGGTACCCACACCCTACGATGAAGAGTCAATAACCCTCGGCTATAATATTCGAAGGAGGAAACCTGTCCCACAATCTACTCACTCTTCCGATGTTCCTCCTTCATAGCCTCCTGTTGAGCCTCCCGAATCCGCTCCAACAGCGGAGTCACTACTATCATCCGCAGGCAGATATCTCGGATTGGTGCTGCCTTACAGCTAAGCGCATCAGCCACCACATTGGCTTTCCCCAGATGGTAAAGGATCTCACAGTCATAATCCTTCACCACATCGAGCCACCGACGCTATCTCATGTTCAGATTCGGCTGATCCATAAGGTACCTCAAGCTCTTGTGGTCCGTGTAGATCGTACAACGAACCCCATAAAGGTAATGACGCCAAATCCTGAGGGCAAACACCACAACCCCCAGCTCCAAATCATGCATCAGGTAATTCGCCTCGTGAGGCTTCAGCTGCATCAATGCGTAAGCAATAGCGTGCCCTCTCTGCATCAACACTGCGCCCAAACCCGAGATGGATGCATCGCAGTACACAACAAAATCCTCTATGCCCTCTGGTAGGGCTAAGATTGGTGCCTCGCACAATCTCTGTCTCAACATCTCGAACGCGGCCTGTTGCTCGGGCCCCCAACGAAAAACCACGGCTTTCCTCGTTATCCTGGTCAGGGGTACGACTATCTTGGAGAAGTCCTGAATGAATCTCCAATAATAGCCCGATAATCCCAGGAAACTCTGAATCTCAAATGGAGACTTCGGAACCTCCCATCTCATCACGGCCTCCACCTTGTCCAGGTCTACCGAAATCTCGTTCTGGTTGACAAGATGCACAAGAAACTGCACCTCACGCAACCAAAACTCAGATTTGGAGAACTTGGCATACAAGCTCTCCCTCCTCAAAGTCTCCAGCACCTCCCGCAGGTGCTCCTCGTGCTCCTCCTGCGTCTTGGAATAAACCAATATATCATCAATAAACACTATCATAGACCGGTCTAACATCGGTCTACACACGCGGTTCATGAGGTCCATGAACGCGGAAGGAGCATTGGTGAGCCCGAAGGGCATCACCACAAACTCGTAGTGGCCATAGCGCATCCAAAACGCTGTTTTCTGCACATACTCCTCTCTGACCCTCATCTGATGATATCCTAAACGTAGATCAATCTTGGAGAACCAAGATGCTCCCTATAGCTGGTCAAAAAGGTCATCAATCCTCGGGAGTGGATAACGGTTCTTCACCGTTACCTTGTTCAGCTTCCGGTAATCTATACACATCCGGTACGACCCGTCCTTCTTTTTCACAAACAGAATCGGGGCTCCCCAAGGAGAACTACTTGGTCTAATGAATCCCTTGGCTAACAGCTCCTGCAATTGTGAAGACAACTCCTGCATCCCAGGAGGAGCCAACCGATATGGTGCCTTGTCTATCGGAGCCGCACCATGGACTAGGTCGATCCTGAACTCCACCTGCCTCTCCAGAGGTATCCCAGGCAACTCCTTGGGGAATACATCCGCAAACTCTCGAACCACAGGCACGTCGCCCACTGTCGCCTTACCCGCCTCCCGGGAGTCTATGACATAAGTGACATATCCTGCACAACCCTGCTGAAGGTAACGCCTTGCCCTCGCCGCCGAGCATAAGGCTGGCTCTCGCTGTGGTCTCCCACCCTGAATCACCAACTCTCCCCCACTTGGGGCTCTGACTCGCACTAGCTGCTGCGTGCAGTCTATCACTGCCCCATTGGGGCTCAGCCAATCCATACCAATAATGACCTTGTTTCCCCACAACGGAATGGGAACCAGGTCAACCAGATACCGCTCCTCAAACAATCTCAATACGTAATCCTGGAAAACCTCTGATGCTCGAACTGACCGGTCGTCCGCAATCTCCACCTCTAAAGGGCAATCAAACCTGCCCGAAGACTCAGGAAACTTCTTGCTAAGCGCAAGAGAAACAAATGATCGGGTAGCCCCCGAATCGAACAACACCTGAACTAGGATATCGTTCACATGGAACGATCCTAAGCAGAGCACATACATATAACATATCAAAATTATAGCAGCATAACATAAAAGTATAAATAAGGAATCATAGTCGTCACCACATCGGGTGTGGCGCGTGCCTCCTCTGTAGTCAGCTGAAAGGCCCGGCTCCTCACCATTGGAGCCTCCGACTTGCCTTGCTGACCATCTGTAATCCACAGGGTCGCTGGAGTTGGCGCCTTCACTGGTGCTGATGCTGCTGTCAACTGGGGGCAATTGGACTTCTTGTGGCTCCTTTGGTTACAGTGGAAACACAGGAACTCAGACGTCGAGAAGACAGGTGCAGGGGTGATACAATCCCTGCTAAAATGCCCTAACTTGTCGCACTTATAGCAGCCCGACGATCCCAACTTGCACGATCCCTCATGCGTCTTGCCGCATTTCCTGCAGTGGCCTCGCCCCTATTGGCCTTTTGGCCCAACATCTGATCCCTTGGGCCTCTTCCCTAAAGCCACTGTAATCTGTCCCTCCTCTTCCGGATATGCTCCAGATCAATCTCCCTCTCCCTAGCCCTGGCAATCATGGAATCCAGGGTAGGGCAAGCTGAAAAACTAACATGCTCCCGGATGTCAGCTCGTAGCATGTCATGGTAGCAGGTCCTCCTCATATCCTCATCACCTTCATACTAGGGCATTAACAACGCCCTCTCCCAGAACTTGGCGGTGATCTCCGCCACAGTCTCCGTCATCTGCCTCATCTTTAAAGACTCCCTGGCAAGCTGCTGAAGCTCGACAGCCGGTGCAAACTCTACCCTAAATCTTGTCACAAAGTCCAACCAGTTCATAGCCTCGATAGCCGAGGCTCCGAATGAGTCACCGATGGATTCCCACCAATCTCTAGCTCGGTCTCGTAAACACCCTGCTGCAAACCTCACCTTCAACCACTCAGGGCAGAAGCTAGTCAACCGTGTAGACTCGATGTCTACAATCAACCGCCTGGAAGCTATGGGGTCCTTCACCTTGTGAAAATATGGCGCACCACTGCCCCTGAAGTCCTTAAAGGACAGTGTGCGAGATCCCGACTGGCCAGATGCCATGTCGCTCCTGAATTCCCTGAGGCGATCCTCCATCAACTCAACTATCCCTTCCTTGATCGACCTGAAGATAATGGGAGTCAACTCAAGGATGCCCCTGATGATCTTTGATGCGATGAACTCGCGTAGCCTCTCATCCACTAGCTTGGAACCTGATCCCGAACCTGATCCCTCTCCTGAACTGCCAACTGCTGGCCTTGATCGTAGTACCACCATTCTGCAGTATATAAACAACAACTGTTAGCGATACTGATACCTCTTGAGGAACCACATCCACTACAAGTTCCCTGGTCTTATCTCGGCCTTCCTCGGTTCGGGTACGGATCCTCTGCTTTCAGTAGTACGGGCTCATACTACCTTCCACGTCTATCCGTACCTTCTTCAAGGACTGCCTTGACTCCACCAGACCCCTTTTTACCACTGCTGATCACTGCTATCTTTATCCTAGGCTTACCCTAAGAAAATCTCTGACTCCACTTAAACCAATCCTCAACTGCTGAAGGCCTCCTTGTAATGCCAATTAGCCATCACCTGAATACCATCACATGTGACGAGGCTCGGATAATCCTTCAAGTAAAAGACTCATCCCTACTGTTGGATTAGTGTCTAAGGTTGTAACTATATTTGGTAAGTACTTGACCCGGTTGTGCATGGTCCTTTTGGGTTGCCTTCACCATAGCAACTTGACAGGTTCATTTGTAAAGAGAGAAGACATATTATTGTTAATATATTATGGGAATAATATATTCAAGGAATAATAATATTATTTGATTGATATAAGTCATATATTAATTAAGAATTAATTTGGTGACTTAAAAGTATTAATTGAATAAAGGGGCATAAACTATCAAATGTGTAATAGTTGTGTTTTGGACTATGTATCCTTATAGATAAAAGGGTGGACGGATTTTAGGGTTAGGAGACCTTAAAATCGTCCAAGCCTAATATCTAGGAGGATCTTGGATTGCTTAAGGCCTAAGTTATTCATTAGGGTTAAAGGTGAAACCCTAGTGGCTCATAGTATAAATAGATCCCTTGGCTGAGGGAAATCGGCACTCATGCAAGGCAAGGAACCCTAGAGCTGATTTCTCACCCTCCTCTCTCTCTCTCTCTCTCTCAAGATCATTCTCTTGCTAGTTGGTGTTTGTAAGCCATTAGAGGAGTGACAATTGTGACTCTAAGCTCCAAGAAGAAGAAGTATCAAGCAAGTAACTCAAGGTATTGTTCTAGATCCGATTTCATATGATTAGATTCAATTGTTTTCATTAGATCTAGAATTGTAAGTCTTGGATACATACATGTTCAATTAGAGAAACCTAGATCCAAGCATTAGGGTTTGCATGTGCACATAGGAAAGTTCTTATGGCTCAAACCCATCAGTGGTATCAGAGATTTGATTGATTTCTATTGAATTGATGCATTGGTTGATTGCTTGTTTCTTAAAAAATTTGATTTTTGTGATTCTTCCTGATGAACTCGGCGAGTTCCACTGTGGAATCAGTGAGTAGCTCCAACTCGGCGAGTCCATAGAGGAACTCGGCGAGTTCGAGCGTCAGAAGGAGGTAGTTTCGGGATTTCTTGCTGATTTACTTGAGGATACTTGCCTTAACTGTTTTGGGTTATTAAAATCCGATTTTAATCATATATATGAGTATATTCTTGACCAAACAAAAGATAATTAGAAATTAGTTGAATAATAATTTCCTTATATGATAATAATTGTTTATTTGAATTGAATTGGTGAATTGTCTTGCAAGTAATATTGAATAAGATCAAATTGAGATAATCTAATTAGTTGATTTATATTATTTGCTATTTGATCCTTATGTTTTAAAAAGTTTAAAACTTGTCCTCAAGTTTTGAAATTTAAGTTTTGTAGTTAAAAGTTTAATTTGAATAATTTAAATTTTAAACCCTAGAATTTTACAAGTTTAAAATTCAACACTATACTATTATATTAGTGCAAGTTTAATATATATATATATATATATATATATATATATATATATATATATGTATGTATAATTTAAAATTCTAGTCTTACCTTTAGTAGGCCTCACTCACGAATCCAGTCTATAAGGTGGGTATAAAGTTGCTGCCTATAAAATGGTGCTTAATGGGTGTACACTCACACCCACCGCTTGCTTGACTGGTGGGGGGTCATTAGCCGAACGGGTAGGATAGGGCAAACCTCTTCTCATTAATAAGTATAATGAATTTATATAAAGTAACTAAACGTGTTTCATAAAATTCCCAATCTTAGTTACTTTAGGAAAAGTGAATTGATGCAATCCCATGAAATTACACTTTGCACCCTTGCTAAGAAGTTAGTGGAGCGTGTGTGGTTAACCGGCACACTAATTGGTTCTAAGCAAAGGTGGCAAAGGGTGATTCTTTGTTTGCCATAGTTCGGTGGACCGTGTGTGGTTTACCGGCACATCAAATAGGTGATTGTAACAAAGAAGGCACCATGTAGATTTGCATGGTTATTCACACCCGCTTTGTGATCCTCGGTATCCCAGTCACAAACTAGAGGGCATATCGAGATTTAAACATGCCATTGAAAAGTTCAATGAATCTCAAAGAAATCTAGGAATTCTCAATACATTTAAAACATATGCTTATGTTTTTCATGGTGAAGAATTAGTGAATCCTCATTCACTTACCTCCAAAATTATTTGCATGTTGGATCACGACATCCCTTTTCTAATGTGTAAATAATGTTGTTGGGTCCTAGCCCTAAATTTTCATTTTGGGTGTTAATTAGGGACTTAACTCTAATCAAACTTTGTTTCCTTTCTATTTGTAGATGTCTAACGCAAACAACACTGCTGCTAGCTCATTCACGCTAATGAGCCTTTGTCAAAAAGTGACTTTCGATGGATCGAACTTTAGCGAATGGATAAGATACACTCGCACGATCGTGCGTTACGAGGACAAAGAGTATGTTCTCGATGAGAAGCTCGAGAAGATCAATCCAGAAACTGATACTCCCGAAGAAGTGGCTGTCTTTGAGACCCATGAGCATGATGCAACGAAAGTCCATTGCATCATGATAGCCACGATTTACTCCGAATTCGAAAAGTCCTATGAGGACATGTATCCTTATGAGATGCATCTAGACTTGATGGAGAGATATCACCAAAGCATGAGGCAAGAGCGCTATGAGATCATAACGAATATGATCACTGCTAAAATAGGAAGTGGAGAGTCTCTAACCGTGCACTTGCAAAAGATGCAAAGGTATGTTGATCGTCTTCGCAAGTTGAATGTCAACTTTGGGGAAGATTTGGCTATTGACATTGTTCTTCACTCCTTGCCCTCATGCTACAACCAATTTAGGATGACCTACCACATGAACAAGGAATAGGTCACCCTAAGCAAACTCCAAGGGCTCCTAAGGACTACTGAGAGCAACCTCAAGGACAAGTCTGTTGCACCAACTCCCAATCCACCCGCTGCTCCTGTTTTGGCTATTGGGCAGGGAAGGGGCAAGAAGAGGAAGGCTTCTTCTAAGAACCACCGCAAGGGAAAGTCCCAAGATGGTTCCTCTTCTATTGGGACCAAGGTTGATCCTGCTAAGCCCAACCCAAACCCAAAGGAGGCAGAGTGCCATCATTGCCACAAAATAGGGCATTGGAAGATAAGTTGCCCGGAATATCTGCAAGCCATCAAGGATGGAAAGATCAAGCCATCTTTCGCAGGTATTTACACAATTAAATCTAATGATTCATCTCATGCTATTTCTTGGATTCTTGATACAGGGTGTGGTTACCACATTTGTTCTGATTTGCAGGGACTATGAAGAAATAGGGATGTGGAGCTTGGAAGAATAAATCTAATCATGGGGAACAGAAGATCGTCGCCTGTTACCAAGATTGGAGTGTATTCTTTAGTGCTTAGTAATGGATTGAATTTAGATTTAAATAATTGTTGCTACTCGCCAGATATGGCAAGAAACATCATTTCTTTTCATGGTTTATTTAGACAAGGATTTAGATATTCGTTTAATAATGAGAATGGCTCGATTTATGCTTATCTAAATGGTGTTTTATATTTTGAAGCAATGCCTTGTAATGGAATTTATGAAACTGTTATGGTTGTAGATAACCTAGGAAATGATGTGTTGTGTATGGATTCTTCCAATAGTATGGATAAAGCATCCTTGTGGCATTGTCGTCTTGGACATGTCAACAAGAAGCGCATAGCCCAACTCCAAAAGGATGGAGTGTTGGAGTCATTCGACCTTAGGGAAGATGATATGTGTGAATCTTGTTTACTTGGAAAGATGACCAAGTCACCCTTCATTGGCACTTGTGAAAGGGGTGAGTGTTTATTGGATCTCATACACACCGACGTGTGTGGGCCATTTAGATTCACCACAAAGGATGGGAACCACTTCGATGTGACTTTCACCGATGATTATAGTAGATATGGGTATATTTACTTAATCAAGCACAAGTCAGAAACATTTGAAAAGTTCAAAGAGTTCAAGCATGAAATGGAGAATAAATTGGGTAGGAAAATCAAGATGCTTAGATCCGATCGAGGAGGAGAGTACCTAAGTCTTGAATTCCATGACTATCTCAAGGAATGCAGAATAGTTTCGCAATTGACACCACTTAGGACACCGTAATTGAATGGTGTGGCAGAAAGGCGTAATCAAACCCTGTTAGACATGATTCGTTCTATGATGAGTCGTGTTTCACTACCTATCTCATTCTGGGGGTATGCCTTAGAGATTGCCGCCCATATCCTTAACCGAGTCCCTACAAAGAAGGTTTCCAAAACACCTCACGAGATGTGGACAGGGAAAGCTCCCTCGTTGGCACATATCAAGGTTTGGGGCTGTAAAGTTTTCGTAAGACGAGAAACTCATGACAAGCTCGAACCTCGTAGTGAGCGATGTATTTTCATCGGCTACCCACAGAAATCCTTTGGATATCTCTTCTATAGACCGAGTGACAATGTTGTCTTCGTTGCAAGGAGAGGAGTTTTCCGAGAGCGAGAACTCATAAGCCAAGGGGACAGTGGGAGGCAAATCGATCTTGAAGAGATTCAAGAGTCGAGCGATGAAGGAACCTCAAACACTGGTGCTCAACCCGAGGAGAAAACTCCAGTTGAACCGATTTACGAGTCCTTACCTCTTAGACGTTCCGAAAGAGTTAGAGTTCAACCCCAGTTTTATGGTTTTCATATTACTACTGAAGGGGATACGTATATTAGTGATGGTACACTAATAAATCTAGATGAACCTAATAACTATAAGGAAGCCATGGCAGGCTCAGAGTCTGAAAAATGGAAAGAGGCGATGGACAACGAGATTCAATCCATGTATGACAACCAAGTTTGGAATTTGGTTGACAATGTGCCCGGACGTAAGACGGTTGGGTGCAAATGGATCTTCAAGAAGAAGACCGACATGGATGGGAATGTGCACATGTATAAGGCACGATTGGTGGCGAAGGGCTTTACTCAAACTCTCGGAGTTGACTATGATGAGACCTTCTCACCAGTTGCTAAGATAAAGTCTATTAGAGTGATGCTAGCCATTGTTGCATTTCATGATTATGAGATATGGCAGATGGATGTCAAGACCGCTTTCCTTAATGGGAAGTTGGCTGAGGATGTTTACATGGCTTAGCCAGAAGGTTTTGTCGATCCGAAGCATCCCAATAGAGTGTGCAAGCTTGAGAAGTCCATTTATGGACTAAAGCAAGCATCTCGCAGATGGAATCTTTGCTTCGATGAGAAAGTCAAGGAGTTTGGATTTGTATGAAGTGAAGATGAATCATGTGTACATGTCAAGGCCAGTGGGAGTATAGTTAGCTTCCTCGTTTTGTATGTCGATGACATACTGCTCATAGGAAACGACATCCCGACTCTGCAGGAGGTTAAGTCCTGGCTCGGGAAGTGCTTCACTATGAAGGACCTCGGAGAGGCTTCCTATATTTTGGGAATAAGGATAGTGAGAGAACGAAGTAAGAGACTAATAGGACTTAGTCAGAATACTTACTTGGATAAGGTACTAAAACGGTTTAGTATGGAAAACTCGAAGAAGGGAGAACTACAAATACAGAGAAATGCCAAATTGAGTAAGACTCAAAATCCAAGTACAGAAGCTGAGATAGTTGAGATGAGCCGAGTACCCTACGCTTCCGCAATTGGCTCAATCATGTACGTTATGACTTGTACTCGCCCTGATGTGGCCTTTGCTTTGAGCATGGTGTCACACCCCGAAAACCAAAGGCGGAAACGTCCCTGGGGTTGACTCCAAGTTATGTATCAAATCCAATGTACATAGTAATCACAGTAAACAAACATTACATTACATATATATGAAAATTTACATTTGTTCAAAAGTAAAGTTATACAAGATATACATATGCATCATATAAACAAAAGTTGAGACGAGTCTTCCACGCACTCCGTCTTCATCAAAAGAGATCACCGGGTACCTGTCTAACTTGGACCTGAGAATACAAGCGATTGGAAAATCAGCATAAAGCTGGTGAGTTCATAAGCGGTTTTGGTTTATGAAAATGTATCGGTTTCCTTTAGTTTCCGAAAAAGTTGTTATCCAAGAAAATCCCATATTTTCTTATGTAAAATTGGTTAAGTTATCATTTGTTACCAATTCGGTTATGTATTGTATTTTACCCCAGGAAAATCCCATATTTTCCTAATTAGAAGATCGGTTGTATATCACAAAGTATAGTTTAACACACAAAACTATATAATGAAAATCTTGGGATTACGATCCCGAAAGACATATAAGATAGTTTGACACATCTGAAAGAGCAGGTTTAAGATCATGGGACTATCATCCCGGACTAAACACGAGATAAGTTGATGTATATATGTATATGTAGATTGAAACCATGGGATCACTATCCCGAATAAGATACAGATTTGGAAAACCATGGGATCACTATCCCGTATAAGATATAGATACAAAACCTTGGGATCATTATCCCATATAAGATATAGATTTAGAAAACCATGGGATCACTATCCCGTATAAGATATAGTTAAAGACCATGGGGAAAGACATGGATTTAGAAAACCATGGGATCACTATCCCGTATAAGATATAGATACAAAACCTTGGGATCATTATCCCGTATAAGATATAGATTTAGAAAACCATGGGATCACTATCCCGTATAAGATATAGTTAAAGACCATGGGGAAAGACATCCCGTAAAAGTTATAAGTATAATACCATGGGATCACTATCCCGAAAGAGATCTAGAAACAATATCATGGGATCACAATCCCGAAAGAGATATAAAATATAGATGCAAAACCATGGGATCACTATCCCAAACGAGATATAGTTTCTGAACCCAAACTATGAATAAGCTGGTAGTAATACATATTGTGAGTCGGGTAACCATACTAATACGACAACGTGACCTCCTTGACGTTTGTCAGACGTCGAACGATATCTAGAAATTTGTCACCCTAGGCGTGCCCGCCTAACTGTAGCTAGCAGTTAAGGTGTGGGATTGTCAGTCCCGAATAGATCTATTCACAAACTCCGCGCTCTCCCTCCAGGAGACTCTGGTTACACTTCTGGGGAGGATTTACTGATCATCCATAAAGGGTAGTGACTATCTCACAAACTAGTACTAAACTATTCACAGGGTTCTTGTAAGATATCGATATACAGAAGATTATGAAACATAGTACAGTAAAGTATAGATACATACATGAAATTATCTGACAATACATTAAAATGATATGGAGATAAACTGAATCAGACATAGTTTATCTAATAACTTGATATAGACATTAGTATACGATAGAAAGAATAGTAAAGACCCCCAAATTATTCCCATAATAATTTGATTAGTTTGATTGTTTCCTTAACTCAAATCCATTTAGTTGAAATCGAATAGTCATTCCTTATGCTCAGCATAATACATAAGGAGTAAAAGAGTTTATAGGTTTGTCAGATATTGTTTGAAACACATCAATGTTGTGATTGGAAAACAGTTATAGTTTGCTTGTATTCCCCCCCCCCCCCCTGAAAACATTGAAAACAGTGAAAAAGCCGTAGGGGTATGAACTCACCGGACGAGATACGAGACGATTTGGATGCTAAGAGTTGATCCGGAACTTGTAAACACACGAGGTTCCTAATTATCATGTAAAGATACACATTTGTATCCAATTAGGACTTAGATTGATTGTTGGATAGGGACAAATGCTTCAAGTCGCGATAACACTCCGATACAAGTGTTTGGAAGGACCCGGGTGGCGTCTAGGGACATGAATGACACAAGGGACTTGGGAAATGAGTTGGGACATCAAAGGAACACCCCCCTTTAGGGAGTTTATGGCCAAAACACCCATCCCCATGAGTTTACGGCCGTAAACTCATGATGGGTGGTTTATGGTGCAATTTGGACTTCCAACACTTAGGGGATAATTTCTAAACTTGGTTTAAGGACTTGGAATGATTACAAAACATCAAATAGACCCCCTTTATGGGAGTTTATGGCCTAGCATGGCTCCAAGGCCGTAAACCCCTATTTACCCAAGAAAATGATGTTAAATGGTGCTAGAACAAATCACATGTGATTGGTAGAATTTATCCAAGGCCTATCATGAGTTTGCAAGGGACTTTTGGGGTGTTTATGGAGTTTACGGCCCATGAGACCCCCCTCATGGCCGTGAACTCTTCTATAGGGTGCTTCAAGGAGTTTCAAGGTCTAAAACTTGCATGAAAGGACTTGTAAAATTCATCTAAGGGCCTTAGGGGTGTTTAGTTTGCATTCTAACACCAAGAATTTTGGAGTTTACGGCCCAAGAATAAGTCTTGGCCGTAAACCCTTAGAAATCCCATGAATGATGTGTTTTAGGCCCTCAAAGTATTTTTGGTTGGTCCCTTGATTTATTCCAAGGATTTTGGTGGTGTTGGATGGCTTTCTAACACCTTAGAATTGGATTTATGCCAAGTTTTGGGGAGTTTACGGCCCAAGCACTCTCCTTGGCTGTGAACTCATCTAAATCCCCCAAAATTCATGTTTCAAGTGTCCAAATGCTAGAATCAAGGTCCTATAATTCATATCTAGGCCATAGAAGTGATTTGGAAGGGTTTAAGGGCATGAAAACCCTAATTATATGAGTTTACGGCCCAAGAATGATCCTTGGCTGTAAAATCCTTCAAACATCACAAAATTCAAGTTTTACATGTTTAGAGTCCATATCTTGAAGTACCATAGCCATATCTAAAGTCCAAACTAGTCAAGGAGGGGTTTAAGGGCTCAAAACCCATCATTTTTGGTGTTTACGGCCTAGGCATCTTCCTGGGCCGTAAACTCATACATTGTGTCCCATTTCATGATTAAGTGTCTAATTTGGAAGCTAAACATGCTATAGATTGAAGCTAGGAAGGTACCTTAAGGATTTGAAGCCTTAAAATTGAGTTTTGGACCCTTAATCTTTGGATTTTTGGAGAGAGGTTAGAGAGAGAGTAGTGAGAGAAGGAAAAGCTTCAACTGAAAGCTAAAACACATTTATATAGTTCCTAAAATTTGCACGCGGTGGAATTCTACCCGATACCGACGCTAAACGCGGCTTTTGGTCGCACCCGATTGAGATCCGTCACCCGACGGGAACATTATAAAAACTCATGAAATAAATGTTTTTGGGCTAATAACATAAGTTCCTGAGTGATTTAGACACTCATTAGAATAAAATAAACATATAAGTTTATACAATTAACTCCAAAGAGAAAACGGAACGAATCCGATAACGGCGACTTTCCGGGTAGAACGGGTTTTGGCGACGAACAAATTTCGGGTTGTTACACATGGTCAGTAGATATCAAGGGAACCCTGACAGTGCTCATTGGATTGCGGTCAAGAATATACTTAAGTACCTTCGGAGGACCAAGGAATGGTTTTTAGTCCTCGGAGGGAGTGATGACTTAAAATTGAGAGGGTATAGTGACACCAGCTTCCAGACAGATAGGGACAACTACCGTTCGCAGTCGGGCTGGGTCTTTATCCTTAATGGAGGAGCAGTGACTTGGAAAAGTTCCAAGCAAGAGACCGTAGCTGATTCAACGTGCGAATCAGAGTACATTGCAGCGAGCGAAACGTCAAAGGAGGCAATGTGGTTGAAGAACTTCATTGGTGATCTTGGAGTTGTGCCTACCATAAAGGAGCCTATGGAAACTTTCTATGATAATGAAGGAGCGGTTGCCTTGACCAAGGAACTGAGGGATCATGGTAGATCTCGGCATATCGACAGAAAATATCACTTTATTAGACATCGAGTAGAAGAAATACACCTCGTAGTAAAGAGGGTATCGTCAGAGGATAACCCAGCAGATCCGCTTACGAAGGGATTGAGTAGGGTTAAGCATTTGCAGCACCCTAGGAGCATTGGGCTGAAAGACGATATTAGTTTAGATTAGATAGTTTTGGAAACATGTAATAGATAAATGTAATTGACATTTGATGATTAAATAAAGGAGTATTATTTGTGAGTAAAGCTACTGTCTTATGTTAAATGTTTAACTATTGTTTCACTTTGCATGTTTTGACTTCCTGAATAATTGAGTTATTAAGAATAATCGAATTATTCGAATGGTCCACAATCGTTCATATGTTGGAAGTAGGTATGAATGAAGATTGTCATGAATTGGTGTGTAGATTGTCTAAAAGGTATTAGACATAGCAAAGGTTTGTTGCAACATTCATGAGTGCTTATGAACAAGTTTTGAGCATTGTAATAAACCCATGCTTGCTGGAATCACTTTATGGAATGTGACGCAAGTGATCGCAAGATGATAATATCATATGGTCTTAAAACCAAGATATATGGTTTATTGTTTATTAATTGGTTGTGCATTGACAATGCGAAACCGCATCAGTAAATTGATGTCATAAAACGCATTGTTGCGTATAATTGATTAGTAAATAATAAATGCATATAAGTCGAAGTTTATCTGTTACTTTTATTCCAAGAGGGTAAAAGC
This sequence comes from Lactuca saligna, assembly GCF_052625555.1. NCBI lineage: Eukaryota > Viridiplantae > Streptophyta > Magnoliopsida > Asterales > Asteraceae > Lactuca > Lactuca saligna. The sequence continues at coordinate 77,178,030 of NC_136423.1, read as the reverse complement.
GATATCAGGGCCCCTCGATGATTTGATTTGACTTATGTGTCGGACCCGGTCAGGACTGAATTGATGTGTTCAATTAAGTTCTATGTCAAATGAATCTGAGATCGAGAAACCAACTGCTGGACAATAAGTTCCATGAGATTGGTCGCACAATATCTAAACAAAGGACTATACGATCCCTTATCTAAAGGACAGGATACTGATAAGATCAGAGTTTTACAGCATCTTTGAGAGCTACGATTGCTAATCAGATTGTGTTTGCATATATAGTTACTAGACTTATCCAAGTGGGAGACTGTTGGATTAGTGTCTAAGGCTGTAACTATATTTGGTAAGTACTTGACCCGGTTGTGCATGGTCCTTTTGGGTTGCCTTCACCATAGCAACTTGACAGGATGATTTGTAAAGAGAGAAAATATATTATTGTTAATATATTATGGGAATAATATATTAAAGGAATAATAATATTATTTGATTGATATAAGTCATATATTAATTAAGAATTAATTTGGTGACTTAAAATGATTAATTGAATAAAGGGGCATAAACTGTCAAATGTGTGATAGTTGTGTTTTGGGCTATGTATCCTTATAGATATAAGGGTGGACGGATTTTAGGGTTAGGAGACCTTAAAATCTTCCAAGCCTAATATCTAGGAGAATCTTGGATTCCTTAGGGCCTAAGTTATTCAATTAGGGTTAAAGGTGAAACCCTAGTGGCTCATAATATAAATAGATCCCTTGGGTGAGGGAAATCGGCACTCATGCAAAGCAAGGAACCCTAGAGTCGATTTCTCACCCTCCTCCTCTCTCTCTCTCTCTTAAGATCATTCTCTTGCTAGTTGGTGTTTGTAAGCCATTAGAGGAGTGACAATTGTGACTCTAAGCTCCAAGAAGAAGAAGTATCAAGCAAGTAACTCAAGGTATTGTTCTAGATCTGATTTAATATGATTAGATTCAATTGTTTTCATTAGATCTAGAATTGTAAGTCTTGGATACAATGCATGTTCAATTAGAGAAACCTAGATCCAAGCATTAGGGTTTGCATGTGCACATAGGAAAATTCTTATGGCTTAAACCCATCACCTACAACGGTTGGACTCAAACGAGAGCTGCGCAGCACGGACAAATCCAACACTCTGAGATTATCCAACCCTGATCCCATGTGATGTGATGTATTCACCTAATGGCTAACTCCCATCACTTGGAGTCCCACAAAGCACAAAGAAAGCAGCATTCGGATACAGGAACTACTCAAGAAAATTTATTCTCATAACAAGAAACTGCACTAGCATATAATGATGAACTCATACTATCAGGCATAACCTAAACAGGCTATTCTACTGCTGTCTACTCAATTTCTAGCATGCAATTCTCATAAGGCTGGAACACATAAAGCAGGCACGTAAGGCATCCTTCTAGATCCTTAGTCCTATTCTAGCATGTTATTCTACTGAAACTGATAAACATAGCATAACATTGTATGGGTACTTTGGCGAATACTTACTTGAGCTCGGCCGGTCGCGCACATCACACACATCGTTCTTTCTTAAAACTCTTTACTTAATCTTTTAGAAAACTTTTTCTTTTTCAAAATCCTTTAATCTCTCAGTTTGAGTTCAGACACTCTCGAAGGTGTGTCCGAATCCCTCAAACCAAGGCTCTGATACCAACTTGTAACGAACCAAATTTCACATCCAAAAATTTTGTTTTTAAATCAATTCTTTAGAAAACATTTGTAAATAAAACATTGTCTGATCAAACCATTTCATAACATACATCGTGTCTGAAAACCAAAATATGAAAACAATCAAATATCAGAGTACAAAATCCCAGAATGACTCATGGTGCGGAAAACAATGTGCGTGTATGATGTGCCGCTACCGCGCCAGCTCCTTCCCCTTCGATGAAGAGGTACCTGAAAACAAAACTGTAAATCGTAAGCACGAAGCTTAGTGAGTTCCCCCACTGTACCACATACCATATAACCACATATCATACATATATTGTCAGGCATATCTGGGTGCCAGACCTACCCCTTCGGTCATCTCGACCGGGCACTGACTAGCATATCTGGGTGCTGGTCTCCCCTTCGGTCCTCTCGACCGGATACTGACTAGCATATCTGGGTTCTGGTCTCCCCTTCAGTCCTCTCGACCGGATACTAGGGACTTTTTCACCCCTACTACTACCACATAACACATATCACATAATTTATCTTGCATGTCTGGGCATGACTGCCCCTTCGGCCCTATCGACCGGTAATCTGGGGACTATCTCCCCTATTGTCACTAGCACATAGCATCATATCATTTTAGCACATAAACATATCACAGGTAGTAGCAACCATAGATGAATATCACAGAGACAATAATCTAATCATACAATTCCTATTGGTGGGTCGGCATTGTGGCCGTAGACCCACTGCTACTGGAAGGTAACTCACCTTGAAAAGTAGCTGCTGAAAGTTTGCTTGCTAAGCACCTGACTGCTGAACCGGTAATCCTCTGACTATAAATCATAAACATAGATTAGCCACTCGTAAGTACCTTTAGGTCAGATGACTCACCCACCCCTGGTACAAGGTCAACTCCTTGGTCAAAGTCAACTTCCAGTTGACTGGACTCGCCGAGTCATGGCACCGATTCGCCGAGTCCTTCTCCTACCAACCCGGTCCTACTCAACAAGTCCCTCTTCCCACTCACCGAGTCACCCTTAACTAACTACTTGGGACGATAGAACCGACTCACGATCCGACTCGCAGAGTCCAAGAACAACTCATTGAGTCCACACGAGCAGATCTCCTACTCGGTTCCAAATGCTCACCAGAGCATCCTTTATGAGGATTTGGGTTTCTCGGACTATTGCTACATGTTAAATTGCTAATTCCGCGTGCAGATACAAAGGGTTGGACCTTCAACACCTAAACCCCTCTTACTTAGTAACAATTCATATAACTGGCCGAGTTTGAAGAACAACTCGTCAAGTTCCAGGAAATCTTGATAGGACTCGTCGAGTTGTTCATCCAACTCGCCAAGTCTAAGACCATCTTCATAGAACTCGCTGAGTTCCACTTTGGGACTCACCGAGTCCCTTCGACCCACTTCCCATACAGACCAAAACTGAGACATGCAGTGCTTCCAAACCATAGATCTATGTTCCTAGGGCATGTTTATCACGTAAAGTTGCAAACTTTACGTGCATGCATGGCCCTATAAGCTCCAAAAGGAAACTCCAAGCTCTTTATGAGGTCATACACTCAATAGGGACCTCAATCACTTCAACCACAAAGACTTTATACTTCTAATACGTCCATACGGTCTAGATCTGAAGTCCTTTCGGATCATAGCGCACAAACACATGGAGTTTGGTGTTTTAGGGCTTGAAAACCACCAATTAGGGACAAAAGGGAGATCTAATCAAATAGTGATCAAGGTAGGGACTTTTCTACCTGAATAGAAGCCTCTTGCAGGGTAGATGTCAGATCTACTTCTCCTCCTTGCACTCTTCCACCTCCTTCTTCTTCTCTTAAGCTTCAAACTTCCTTCACAGGGCCAAAATCACTCACAAGGATAAAAGGGGGGCTAGGGTTTCACTCTCCAACTCTTCTGGAAGTGTTAGGGACAAGGGAGGCCAAGTTAGAGTGTTTAAATAGGGTGCAAACACCCGGGTTAGGGATTTTGCCCAAACAGGGCCTACTCGCCGAGTCCGGGAACCGACTCGCCGAGTCCAAAGCTTAGACCTCGTGTCTCATCCCGATTCTACTCGGCGAGTTGGTCCTTTAACTCGCCAGGTCCAAGACAAAATGCATTATTTAGGAAATATTAGTTACAAGGAATACGTACCAGGAAAAAGGTGCTACACATGTACTATGTTATAAAAAAAAGTGAACACAGCAAAATAGTACTTGGAACAATGAATGCTCATTATAGACTTAGAAACATCACAAAGATGCATCTTGGACTAGTCTTCTTCTTTTGAGTAGTCTGTATTTCGGAACTCATAATCTCGGCCTCTTGTCTACTTTGTATTGCACAAGGATCACTTTTCATGCTCTATCAAAAGTTAAGAACTCATTGCATCTATGGAGAAATAAATCTCAATACTTGAACTTTTCCTTTGGTTATACATCATTTGTAGGCATTTTAGTGACCATGTAACGACCCGAATTTCCCTTCCTTCACTGAGGTTAGTTTTTCATTACATTCCTTCATTAAATTAACCATTTCTCATGTTTAAAGTCAAGCTATATGGGCTTAATGTGTAACAAAATGAATCTTGATCATGTATAGGGGTAATTTTGTAACACTTTGAGGGTCCAGATTGTAACTTATGGAGTATTTAATCAAGCCTAACCCTAAAATCTATGAATAAAACCCTATTTTTAAACATCAAGCCATCTTGACAGAGTTTCCAAGTGAGTTTATCTAGTTCGAAGTGTGGGAGTAATCCAAATAATGAAGTAGTGGATTCTTGAAGCATACTTGGTGGAATTTGTCTAGGGTTCTTCTCCTCCAATTTATCCTATTGTTCCTTAAGATTTTTAGAGGTTAGTAATCTAACTTCAAAACATCTCTTTATGTATTGATTCCTTATAAATAGTTGTTGTTGAGTTCATGGATAGTTTAGGAGGTTATGGTGATATTTGTCGAAAAAATAGAAATTTGGACATATTTGCTGACCTGTCTTTCAAGAGCTGTACAGACCATTCTTCTCCAAATTAGACAAAATTACCACAAGAACAAATATTTGGAAAAACAATTCTAGTTTCAGAAAATATGATATCAGCCTATTTAGAGTTTTAGATTCTGTTACGTTCAAAATACTGAACAGGGATCAAGCTATGAAACTTTACAAAAGAGTAAACTTGGATTTTGTTTTTTGTTTTGATTGCTCATTTCTAATTAGGATTTTATGTAGTTGTTTAGGGTGTCCAGTAGTAGGGTTGGGAGGATATTTATCTTTTCAATTCATATTTCTCTTAGATTCAAGGTGTGTAACATCCATAAAATTCATGAAAATTTAAAACTTTTTCAATCATTCAAAAACCATTATTTATTACAAAATATTTTCAAAATAGTTTCATATCAGAGTATCCCAGAAAAAAGTCATAAAAATGCAAGGAGGTGCACGATCACGCCTTTGCCTTCCCGCGATCATCCGAAGTACTTGAAACAAAATCCAAAAATGTAAGCCCGAAGCTTAGTAAGTTTCCCCAAAATACCAACGCCATACAAACCATAACCATATAATAACAAACAACATGCATATACAGTCTGCAGTATGACTGGACTGCCCTCACTGGGCCTTCAGTCTATCTGGCCCACTCTCAGAACCTTCAGCATGTTTGGTCCGCCTCATCGGGCCTTCAGCCTGTCTGGACCATTCTCCGGGCCTTCGGCCTGTCTGATATGCCCCCAGGGCCTGTAGTCTATCCGGGCCGCCCTGGTTATGTTGGCCTGCAGCACAAAGCAAGTCGCCTCAACCCAACCCCACATACACAATCAACACATAATATCATAAACTAGCATATACAACAGTTAGACCAATCTAACAGATCACTAATCATAGCATCATCCTATATACCAGGATACCGACCTAACAGGTCACTAACATAACATCATCCTATATACCAGGATACCGACCTAACAGGTCACTAAGCATATCAACATGCAATAAACCCAGATATAAATCCGAAAAGGGTCGATATTGGTGCCTTCGACCCTATTAGTATAGTGAGGACAACTCACCTTACATTGTTGATCGGAACTGAAATCTCAAACTCTTGAAATACGACTCCAAACACCAACACCTACAACCACCAATGATCCATTTCCATAAATAACCCATTTACCAAAACACCCTCAGAAGTCAAACTAGTCAACCTTTGGTCGAAGTCAAAGTCAATGGTCAAGGTCAACAGTCTGTGTTGACCCGACTCGTCGAGTGTAGCTTACTGACTCGTCGAGTTCCTTTAGAACTCAAAGAATCATGAAAATCCCAATTGACTCGCCGAGTTTCTATACAACTCGTCGAGTCCATGCAGTGTCCAATATGTTGGGAAAACCCTAACAAACTCGTCAAGTCACCTTGCTAACTCGCCGAGTTCATGCAGAATCCAGAAAGCGAGAAACCCTCATCCGACTTATCGAGTTGACTATACAACTTGTCGAGTTCCTTCAACCCTTTCAACATTCAGACGTTTCTAAGCTAAACCAAGGCTCCAAACTGTAGATCTAGCTTCCTAGGGTATAGTTTCCACGTAAATTGCAACTTTACGTGCATGCAAGCCAAAAATGCCAAAACCAAGCTAAGGAGGAGGTTTTAGGGTAAGGATAAGGCCAAGGCTTGACAAATTCAATAAATTTATGAATAATAGGGCTTAGAGGAGTTCAGATCTAAACTCCCTATTCCAAAATGTGCTCAATACCGGAAGAGCCTCGAGATTAAGCTAGAAATGGCCTAAAGGATGAAGAGATATATTAAAAGAATGATCAAGGTAATGAATTTTAACCTTCAAATGGATGCCAAAATGATGTAGATACTACAAGCCCCTTTCTTCTTCCAATCTGCTAGCTCTTCAAATATCTTCAAGAAATGCACCAACAACACATTTTTAGCCTCACCAACACTCAAAATGGGGTTAGATCTCTTAGGTTTCTCTTTTGGACGTGAAACGGTGGTAAGGAGGCTGGAAGGAAGGACATAAGGTCCTTTAAATAGGGTGCAAACCCTAAAAAGTAGGGTTTTCATTCACAGCCTCTACTCGTCGAGTTGGGGTCCTCCAAATCATCGAGTAGATTCCATAAACCATGTGGTCATATCCGTCTCTACACAGCGAGTTGGGGGCAACCAACTCGTCGAGTAGGTTAAAAAATTGAATATTAAACTTTAAATTTTATACATGGGAGTCAGGGTGTTACAAGGTGAGTCAATCTTTGTTGCAAATCTAATACGTATTTGGGACATTGCATGCCTTAGAACAATTCGGTTAGTCCAAAACTTGTTATTTTTTGTTGTGTCCATGTTTGTGTATGAAATATGTGTTGCAAATGTGATTCTCTACTGTGGGGAATGTTCTTTAGGATGTTATTCATGATAGATAAATATTAGTGTTGAATTGTTGCGATATGTGATGTTAGGTTCATGCTAGAGTGTGAAATATGTTTGAATGTGTGATGTGATGTCTTATACATGCTATAATTCTAAAAATATGTTTGTTTATGAAGTAGGAAAACTGCATGCTAGTGGTGTAAAATGCTTTAAATTGATGTGATATGTTGCATGTTTACATAGTGAAGGATCTTGAAGTAATATGCCTTAAATGTTGTATAATAAATAATAATGGTTACATAATGATGACTAATGAGGAAATGTTGTATGATCCTTGTGAGTGAATTGATAATAACTAATTAAAATTATGAATACACTTAGAGGGGAAAGCATAGTAACAGAAACTTAGGTGTGTATCCTATCTGGATTTGGTGATGGCCTGATACGTTGAAAGAGTACCTATAGGAAAAGAGCTTAAGCCAAGGAGAAGTCGAGTGACAACTATCTTTGTACATGGTGTCTTAAGGAGGGGCTAGAGTGATGTGGTGGGCCGATGATGCTTGACTAGACATCACATTTGAGTGGGGGTATGGCAATAGAAAATACCACTTATACCACTCTTAGATGACAACACATTGTAATTTTACATGCAAATTGGAGTAGTGAACGTAACGAATCGATGACAATGTTACATTTGCACCTCACTTAGTGCATTGGGTTAAGCCGATCATGTTAGTAGTGAATGGGGTAATTCCTCCTAGGGTTAGTGATGATATAGACCTATAATAACGAAAAATAATGTCATGAATTAAGTGAAGTGATAATGTGATGGATAAGCAAAGAATAATAAAATTAGTAATTATTGTGAAAACAATAAATAATAGTTACTTGAAGAATAGAAGCGATCCAAGACGTAGATTGATATATATGCAAAATATAATAGAAATTATACATGTGATGTATGCGAAAAAATTGTGATGTGTGATCTGGAAACATGATATGTGCTGTTTTTGTGATTGACTGGTTTGTATGAGATATGTATGTTTCTTTCGCTATTGTACTTGTGATTGGATCACTAAGTTGTTGCTGACATTTGATCTTGTTATGTTTTTCCATGTTATGTATTATGTTGGTACATGTAGCTTAGGAGTGTGGGTTGGTGAGGTGTGTAGCTTCTTTGCGTAGTTTTGTTTCTATTATATTAATACCACTTGAAAATGTATTGTTGATCATCTTCGTGGTTTGAATAAACATACTTAAATGGTTTTTTGATTTTGATTGTTTTGGTTTTAAACATAATGTTGGTGATTGATTTGAAAATGTTTGTTTTAAAGACTTCCGTTACTAAATTCGTTAAACAATGTTATAAAAATATAGAAAAAAAATTGGTGAAAACACAACGTTATAGACCGAGAAGTAGTCCTAGACTCTAAGCTTCATGTTGACCTAAAAACTTGCAGAGTAAGTTTGCTATGATGGGCAAACATATGTCAACTGATGTTATAGGCCCATGAACCCAACCCATACAAGATTAGGTCCACAACTATCATAAATATATCTCTTAATATTGATTGTCACCATAGAAACATGCCATAAAGTAGATGCACCAAATACATAAGGTGTAAAACATTGATTATTAGTAAAATAACTCTCTAGTTTTAAATATACATGTACGTATCTTGATTACCTTGATAAGTGAACCATGATTAATAATTATGTTATTGGTTATTTTTTTATCATATTATTATCATTTATTTTTGTTTACCGGAGTACTTAATCCCAACACTTTTCACAATGAATAAATCATTTTCTAGTTCTAGAAATTGATATGTGGTTAAAACATGAACACAAGACAACTTTCGAGACATATGATTAACTTGTATATCTCTTTAATAAATAACGATTTCTTTGATTTTTTAAAATCCATAAGGATCGCCTTGTTTTGATTCCTTTTATAGGAAATACACACTACTTTTGCAAGGATTGACTTGTTTTGACTCCTTTTACCCCAAAGGTTCACCAAATAACACCCTTCTTTTATTGTAATAGGAAAAAATAATTATTAAAACATAAAATGGAAAATATTTTTCTAACACAATATTGATTAATAATTACAAACGACTTACCATAACATTTTTGGGTTATTTTAACATTTACATATCTCAGTGATGTATATTTGTAGTCTACCTAAGGAATATCAAGGAAAATTATCGTGATTTATGAAGAGAAGTTTTAGTTTTCATTTAGTCAAGTGGGAGCATTTTAACTTGCCTCAATATAATATGACATAGATCGTAAAATTTCTTTCGTTTTCCTTGGAAGAATACAAAATATATGCATGACTTTCAAAGTATATTGTTATGACAATATTGAAAGGATGAGTGTTGGATCTGAGCTTATATTGGATAAACATAAACAAAATCATATATCAAAGACAGTGATATCATTAAATCCATAAGTCTTCAATACGTGTTAACTTCTATAGACGGTCATGTCAATGTAACATGTTATTATTCATAACATATAAGATAAGGTAAGTGGACAAATAGACTTTTCTTCCACTAAGTCTGCCACAAATGACATGTCATGTACTTGGTCTTTTGGAAAGCCATATGAATTTCAATACAAAACTAGGAATGAAACATAAACTTAAAAGACAAGATTAGTTGTGTGTCGTGTCATTGATGCAAAACTTTAAAATGTTGATCAAGTCATCAATGATTTATTTATATGATATCATCGCCTATATAATTATCGTGGTCAAAATTTCAATAGCAATCATATGCCGCTATTTGAGATCGCAGTTATCGCGGTGATATAGCGGTTTTTTTAATATTACGTATAATTTATAATTTTATATTATATTTATATAGAATTTATAATGTAGTAATATGGAAACTAGGTGGTGTCAAAGTGTCAAATATAGTTTAGTTGCATTGTACGGGTTCAATATCGTATTAGTAGGTCGTGGTTGATTTAAGGAGTTAAGTCCCAAGTCGTAGAATCATTGTGGATAGATTTATAAAAAACATCAATGGAATCCGATCATAGCAGTTTAAGTCGTTGTGAGTACAAAAGGAGATGAGAAAACGAGTTTTCGGTAGACGTAGTTACTTTAAATGCATTTAATTATGTTAGTATTTTGGACTCATTAAAATGAAACTGGTTTTGAATAAACATAGTCTCATAATTTGAGACGTGTCAAATGTTTGTAAGAACCATGATAGTTGTAAAGGATATTTGCATTAAATTTGGGAGGAGCACAAATAGTAGTGGACACTTTTTGGATGAAAAGGTCTTTACATATAAGTGGGTGTAATAAGGTATTGCTAGACGTTCACCATTGTCCGTATATTTTCTTATTTCATTTGTTATTCTAATAAAGTGGGAGTTTATTGAATTTAATGATTAGAAAACGAAGTAGTAAAGTGTTTTGTGGTTTATATGTGAACCAATGAGGTAAAACACTTACTAGCATAAAGATGATAGATAAATAATAATGTGTATGATGAATAAATAGTTATTATTTACTTATTATTGATAAGTAAAAATTAAGAGTTAGTTCGTTATCATAGTAAAACGAGTAATTATTTAGTTATTTACTTTCGATGTGTTTACAGCTTTATTTATTAGGTCGGACGGAATGCAGATGCGGCGAGGGTTGCGTGACATTTCCCGCATGCAAGAACACCGCACCGTGGAAGCGGGATGCGAGGCGCGTGAAGGGGGTGGGGGTGGGGATGCCGTGTTCTCACTCTTCACCTCATTGGTCCGTTGTTTTTTTTTTTTTTTTGATACAATATATATATATATATATATATATATATATATATATATATATATATATATATATATATGTTTTTTTTTCTTTTTTTAAACTATAAATACCACACCATCCAACCATTTTTTTAACCCATACCTTATACTTCTCTCCAAAAAATATTAATCAAAATGTCATCATCCGATTCGGCGGCTCTAGAGGAGGCTAAGTTTATCGGTTCCGTCATTGCGAAAACGATTGCATCTATCAAAACCGACTAGGCGAAACATCACGTGCACGATCTAACCCAAGAAATCCGCGGTTGCGTAGAAATCATGAAGCCGGACACGATCGTCTTATTGAAGATTACTTTGCAGATGACGCCATCTATTTTGTGAAGTTTCGACGTCGGTTCCGGATGAGGAATGAACTATTTTACGTATTATTGGCTATTTGGAAGGCCGCTTTCCATATTTACAATGGAAAATGGATGCGAGGCGGATAGAAGGTTTCTCTCCCATTCAAAAATGCACGACTACAATTCGTCAGTTAGCATATGACATGGGCGCAGACAAATAGGACGAGTATTTTAGGATGTCATAGCGTATCATGCGGGAGTGTATGTACAAGCTCTGCAAAACGATCTGTTTGGTTTACGAGCAAAGATATTTGTGCAAACCAACTATCAACGATATCCACCAATTATACACGGTGCATGAAGGCAAGCATGGATTCCCTGGAATGTTTGGTAGTATCGATTGCATGCATTGGGGTTGGTCATTATGCCCCAACGCATGGCGTGGTCAATACATGAGAGGCGATCACAAAGAGTCGACGATCATTCTAGAGGCTATTGCATCACATGATCTTTGGATATGACATGCATTCTTTGGTCCAGCTGGTGTAAACAATGACATCAATGTGGTAGATCAGTCGCCGGTATTCAACGATATCTACCTTGAAAAGTCGCACGATGTACCTTTTCAAGAAAATGGGGTAGCATATAAGTGTGGCTACTATCTTGCTGACGGTAGATATCCTCCCTAGTCTGTTTTTGTGAAATCGTTTACATGTCCTAACGACCCGAAAAGGAAAAAGTTTAAAGAGGCCCAAGAGTCAGCTAGGAAGGATGTGGAGCGAACATTTGGTGTACATAAGAGATGTTGGCAAGTACTAGTAATCGGGGCAAGGTCATATGAAGTGAAAAGGTTACAGCACGTAATGTATGCATGTATCATATTACATAATATATTTCTTAAAGACGAAGGAAGAGCGATATGTCGGTACAACAAAAATGAAGTTTTGCTAAATATCAAAGGAGTAGTCATTGGCACACAAGAGTATAGGGCGAATAGAAGAGAAGTACACAATCACGACATTCATCACGTCCTTCGTGCTGATTTGGTGGAGCAAATTTATAAGGCTCATATTCAGCCTCTGATAGAGTTTTCTCGCGATGATTTGTTTGACGAATCAGACGAGGATTCTGATATGTTATTCGAGAGCGAAGATTCCGATGACGAGAGTGACGTTCGGGAGAATGAGGAAGAAGATGAGGTCGATGATGAGGACGAGGATTTTGATTTTTTTGTTGCATTTTTATTTTTAATTTTCTAATTATTTAAATATTAGGTATAATGTAATTTTTATTTTAATTAATGAAATGCTTTTTATTTTTAATTAAAATTTATGTTTAGTATTAATTTAAAAATTATAAATCATAAGAAAATTATTTACAAAAAAAATAGTGATGGAAGTCCTTATCACCTATCCCTTGGGTTTTAAGTGAGGGAAATCAAAGTGAGGGAAAATGCGGGTATGGCCCATAAAAAATGAGAGAAACTTCCCTCCCACTCCCTCCACTCTTAGCCATTTAAGGCATTTAAGTAAAAACCGTAAATGTCAAAATAAATAAAGATTAAATTACACGATTCGTCCCTCGTGCAACTGTCAAATTACGCGTTTAGTCGCTATTTTCAAAAATTAATACGACTAATATTTTTTCTTACTCGGACCATCCCTGACGGACATTAAATGACTATGTTACCCTTTCCATTTCTTTTTTGATTTATTTTTTAGTTTGTTTACTATTAACGATTTAAAAGATAAAAATAATAATAATAATAAATCGGGCCACCACCACAAATCTTTAACCTCTACCTTGTTCCCGAGTTCTACTTAAGGAGAGAAATGAGAGGATATAGAGGGAAAGTGAGGGATGTCGAAGGAAAATCGTGTTCCCGAGTTTTATTAATGGAAGAAAAGTGAGGGGAGGGAAAGGATTTTAGAGCCATATTTTCTTTCCAAATTGGGCAAATTTGGGAAGAAAGTGAGGGGAAGGAAAATTTTAAGTTTTATTTTCTTTTTCCTCCTAACTCGGGAACACAAAAACTTAAAAAAAATTCATTTCCTTCGAACTCGAGAACACGAAATAATAAATATTTTCTTTCACCTCCTTTTTTTTTCTGTCAAAATTTTCCTTCCTTTTCCTTTAATGAATTTACAAAAACAACACGGGAACAAGACGTTAGCCCCCACCTATGCCTTTCATCTTCATCAGTCATCTTTTATATTGAGTTTTCGAAGCTACAGAGAAAGGGAAGACCATCGCCGAAGATGCCGAGAGAAAGAAGACCATTGCTAACTTTGCTCGAGATCTACATTACCATTTTCTCTTACCCCTACTGGATAATTTCCCGATTTACAGGTTTACTTGCACAATCTCTGGCATCAACATTGTCTTCTTCGTTCGACTACCGCACCTGTGCACCACCTTCACCTACCATTTAGGGTTTTCAGATCTATACTCGATAAAACAACTCATCTCTCTTCTTCGTTCACAGATCTAGACTGTGACAACCCGATATTTCGAGACAATGTAATGTAACACCAGTCAAATTTAGGTCAAAATTTAACTTTCCTAAAATCTTATTTGGGTTAAATATAGTGGTAGGAATCGTATCAAGGTTTTCATACATATAAAGAACACTAAAATCTGAGTTATAACGAAGAAGTTATAACCATTCTAAGATTCACGACAAAACCGACAATACGGATAGACGTAAAAATGCGAAATTTCGATGCAATAGTTTTTAGCTTTAAGTATCTAAATGAAAGTTGTAGATATCATTAAACCGTAAATGTACGTAAAAAGAACGTCCAGTTCTGACTTCGTATGAGGAAGTTATGATTTTTCCAAGATCCGGATATAGCAGTAGATAGCTAAAAACTCAAAATAGAGATCGAGAGATACTTGGCCGATACAACCTAAATAAGAATCAAAGACATCAACAATAGTAGTGCAACGCTGAAAAGTCTGACGAAAACGGACATCAGATGAAGGAGTTATGGATTTTTAACGGACTTTTCCAGTCCTGCCCTGTTAAAAATAAATTAATTAAAAATAAAGTTAAAATTAGCCATCGGAGTCTACACGAGAGTTGTAGAGCATATTTTCACCTACGCGTGCATGTAAAGAACGTCGAAAATGGAGCTCGTACACGAAAGTTACGGATTTTACAAGTTTGAGGCTCGAAATCCGAGGCTGTTAGGCTTGCCACGACGTGGCACAATTGGCCGTGACCCGGAAAGTGACTGAGGGCGTCCAATCAATGGAAGAAGATAAGATGAATCACCACGACGTGGCACACCCTTTGCCACGACATGGCACACAAAATATGCCCCTATAAATAGATCTCAAGGGCTCCGGGTTTCATTGCTCAGTTCTCTTCTTTCTCGCGCCGAAACTCTGCGTTTAATCCCTCCCGAAGCCCCGGTTTTCACCTTCAAGTTACGAAGGAAGGTTTTGTGTTCCCGATATTCCTGAGATTTCTGAGATTCCTGAGAAAATCAACTTTTCCAAGTCGAAGTTCTGCTCGATTTTCGTCTCACTTCTTCAATCAATCAAGTGAGTTCATACCCCTATAAACTACACTTTCAAATGTTTTACAAATGCATTTTATACACTTTAAGGGGGGAATACAAGTAAACACATGGTTATCATCGTGTGAAAAACATAAATCTTTTGTTATACTCTGTGTTATATAATCAATCATATGTGATTTATAACTGTGTTTTCGAAGAAGAGTTTTCTTTTACTTTACACTATCTTATCAAAAAACTACTTTTTAAATCGTTGTATACACTGACATCAAGTCATCAGTATTTATTATTAAACTCATTCAAATGTGTTACGAAATTTCCTTTTAAACTTATATATTATGTATCCATATGTTGATATAAAAGTATTATTCTGTAGTGACAAAGAACATGGTTTGACATGCAGAATTAAAGCTTGTACAATTGAACATGGTGATTTGGGTGCTAAAAGATATATTCGATCATAGTAAATGAGTACAAAAAGGGATCTAGTCTAGAGCTTCATAAATATCTCACTTACTAATCAC
Organism: Lactuca saligna; assembly: GCF_052625555.1. NCBI lineage: Eukaryota > Viridiplantae > Streptophyta > Magnoliopsida > Asterales > Asteraceae > Lactuca > Lactuca saligna. Next base: position 77,162,815 of record NC_136423.1, on the reverse strand, counting down.
TATGAACTACATCTCTCAAGCACACCTCTACAAGTGGACAAATCCACCTTATATAGAGGTGTTTACATGTCTCTCTCTCACTCTAAAATACTCATTAGTCAAAAGGCTAATGCACCACATGCGAGTGGGTTTTACAAAAGTCAAACATTTACAAAGTCAATCATGGATAACTTTGCACTCTAACATTCTCCCCCTCAAAGTTAGGAATGAATGACCCACTTCAAATCTTCCAAAATCAAGCACTACGCGGTTCGAGCCTCAAAGGTGACACATATCGAAACGAACTTCAATCTTCAATTCTTCCATGACTCTCCAATTTGCGCTCTAGAATGTGAGACCATACAATCCGAGCAGCAACGAATGATCAAGAGTATTCCAAACTCCAAATAATCACCCAAAAGTTGCGCATAAAAACACCCCCCAAAAATCTTCAATAAATCCAAACCCATTTCGAATACATCACTTCCGAACTTCCAATTGCATCATCTCATGACTTCAAAACTTCAAGATCACTTCGGTCTTCAAATCCACGTAATATGAAAAATTCAAGTTCGAATTTCCATATAAAATTTCTCCCCCTTTTTATAATCGAAATTTGATTATAAAACTACAAGGAAAAAGAACGTGCTCTATTTGGAATTTTTCATGACAAAACTCCCCCTTAACATGTGGCATAAACTTTGTGCTTCAATCCGGAAAACCCAAAAAACAATCAATTTTTATTGTCGTTCACGGATCGCCTTTGACAAAATTTCTCAAAAATGGGTAGAAATTGTCAATTTCAAAATTCTGCAGTGACCCGTTGCGCCCAAAACAGCCAAATATGCAAAACTTTCCCCCTTTTCCAAAGCTAGGTAGAAAGCGTCAATTTGCACAAACCGTAGGGGGCTGAAATGCACTTTCTTCAATTTTCATAAAAAAACAGTCCTTTTTCGAATTTGGGTGCAAACTGCCAAACATTCGAAGCCTCAGGGACTATTTTTGAAAATTCTGCCATTGTGCTCCAAACATACGAAGCATGCCCAAAATATACGAAGCACCAAATTTTTTTCGAATTTGGGTGAAAAGTGTCAAACATTCGAAATTTGAGTTAATTTGCAAAGTATCAAATATTCGAAGGTTCAGGGGCCGTTTTCAAAAATTTTCATTTATCATTTTCAATTCATACGAAGTTTCCTCGGGTGTAAAGTGACAATCATGCGAAGTGTGTGGGGCCATATACGAAAATTTGCTTTTCCTTCTTTCAATTCATACCAAGCACGAAGCATACGAAGTCAAACCAATGAACAATAATGAACAGTTCTTCGTATGAATTTTCAATAACCCCTTCGTTCAAACACATACCATTTTATCCCCCTTCGTATGAACTGAACTTCACCCTTAGTATGATTCCCTTTAATCAAAATCACTAACCCAAAATCAAATATTCGTTCTTACAGTCTTCGTTCCTTGCAGTTCTTGTTCGTCTTTTAACCCAAAAACTTCGTATCAAAATCAAAATACCCTTCATACGAAATTTTCAACATCTTCGTTTCTTGATCTACACAAACTGGACCATTCGAACAATCCTTCATTCCAGTCAATATCAATGTACACACAAAAATCATTCAAATGCCCTTCGAATAACAAATCAAAAACACTTTTTCGTTCAATAATCCAAATATCCTTCTAATCATCTTTCTTGACTCCAAATTTGAACATCGATTTTCATTTTCAAATCCAAAATCAACTACCTGTTCTCGCTTCAACCCTTAAATTGATTACTCAAATCCCTTTTCAAGTTTATTATCAAACAAATATAACCTGATTTCGGAATCAAATAACTCAATCATCCAAAATCGATTCCATTCGAACAATTTTGACTTTTAGCTTTGACTTGCAATTGCGATAGTCGACAAACGCTAAAACCGATTATCCCAATTCGATTTTAGATCAAACCAAAAGTTTCAAATCCTTTTCACTATTTATTCATATGATATTCACTGAGTTCATCACAACAACATAAAAAAGTTTTCATCTGTTCTTCATCAATTCGATTGACCTAGTTTATATATGAAAACCTTTTTGCTTTTCATCAATCAACCAAAATGATCCAAACAAACTCCCAAGTTAAATCATATAACGATTCAAGATATAAAACCTGACTACTTTGTTAATCAAAGATTTTGATTAACAATCAGATGATGATGAAGAAAAATGAAATTCAATCGACAATTGATTAAAGAATTTGGATGCACGATAAAGTATTCTGATGAACTCTTAAGATTCAAATGCTATTAATTCAGATAACAAAATTGTGATATAAGAACAGATGAAGTATATGACGAAGACATAATCGATACAAACAATGAAGTATAAGAACTAGATGTAAAGAATAAAAGTAATCGGAATGAATTTGATGAATCATTATTGGGCTTATGAATCAACGAATACTGGGCTCTTGATTTTAAGATATCTAATCATATACTTTGGGCTTGATAACAAACACATGAACAGTACCGATCTTTTGTTTGGGTTTCATGAACAATAATTCTTGAATTTAAATTGATTTGATTTTGGATATGATAAAAAAAAAATTGGATCAACAATGGAGTTGTTCAAGAGAATCTTGATCCAATGAGTCAAAATGATCGAAAATTAAGAACGCAATGCACGATTCAAATGAAATTAAGAGAGATCATAGAGAGAGACTCACCAAAATTGATCAAATTGCAACAAAAGTTTGCCAAACCGAGAATCGCTCTTCAAATATCACCTTGATCTTGAAGATTTGCTCTGATACCAATTGTAGTGACAAAGAACATGGTTTGGCATGCGGAATTAAAACTTGCACAATTGAACATGGTGATTTGGGTGCTAAAAGATATATTCGATCATAGTAAATGAGACAAAAAGGGATCTAGTCTAGAGCTTCATATATATCTCACTCACTAATGACTATGAACTACATCTCTCAAGCACACCTCTACAAGTGGACAAACCCACCTATTATAGAGGTGTTTACATGTCTCTCTCTCACTCTAAAATACTCATTAGTCAAAAGGCTAATGCACCATATGCAAGTGGGTTTTATAAAAGTCAAACCTTTACAAAGTCAATCATGGATAACTTTGCACTCTAACATATTCAATCAGTTCAATACCTTTGAGTAGCAAAGGTGTACATTCATTTCTTCAATTACTATAATGGAACTTACTAGTAAACTATAATAGGTATAGTTTAGGAGAATACTATCGTATACAAATACTATAACATAGAATACTATAACCAAAGGAACATACTAATACACTATGACAAAGAGAACATACTAAAATACTATAGTATAAGAACACTTATGGATCTAACTATACCAACGTTTTATTTACAAGTATCCATTCTACATAACAAGGATAATCTTTTCATACAAAAGGTATTTCATTATATTACTCTTGAACTTGTTGTTAGCAATCATGTGAGACATATGGCTTTGTTAGTACCAAAATGAAAGTCCCCATCTTTAACCAGAGTCTCCTGGAGGGAGAGCGCGAATTTGTGTATAGATCTATACGGGTTTGACGAACCCGCACCTAAACTGTAAGCTCCAGTTAGACCGGTAGGTCTGGGGTGACAAATGTCGACATTAGTACCACGTCTAGTATGGTTATGAGAAACTTACAAACCGCGGAAACAACAACTCTTGTACGTAGTAATATACATTTAACTCAATCATGCTTAGGGGGTAATAACTATACCATGGGATACTATTAGCATGTTCACAATTTGGGATAAACACCCTTTTAACCAGTTTTACTTAAACAAAAGACTCACAGGGAGTATTAAAAATATATTGGTTTACAGAGTCATCAAGTGCCTTAGCGATTTTATACATACATAAATCTATTATTTAGGCATGAAAAACATCACCGTGTTATAGTTTTGGAACTTTTAAACTACCACACACTTATGGATAAATGTTGGACTTTTAGAAACAAATATTCAAAAACAGTCAGGCCTCGATAAAAGGCTACTTTTATACTAGTAGAAAATATGAGATTTTCTAGTAGTTTTCAAAACATATACAAACAATTACATTGAACAATTTCAAACGTTTTCATCATACTTATACAAACAATGACATTAAATACTTATGAACTCACCAACTTAAATGCTAACCTACACTTTCAAAATAACTTGTATTCTCAAGTCACCAGTAGACAGGTACGATGACCAGCTTTTGCGAAGACGGAGCAGTCAAGACTCGTCTTTTATTTTGATTACTTGTTGTAATGTCTTATTACTATGAAAGAACACACATGTATTAAACTATTACTATTAATGCAATGGACGATGTTGTTGCTTGTTTACTAATTTGCATTGTTATAATACTGTACATGAAGTCATCCACCCTCGAACGATTCCGTTGTTCTGGTTTGGAGGTGTGACATAGACTCCGACATCAAACCTTTTGTCAATACAGGTTGTTGGAGGTGAAAGAGGATGCTGGTGGTTGGAACCCTTCATTGTCTATGATGTTTATTGGTGGGTAATCGGGGAACCAGTTCAAGTGTTGGTGGAATTAGCAAACCCATGCAGGTTTGATTTGATAATGATTAACATTAATCTTTCACTTTAATCTACAAATTTTGATGTGTTTCCTATGAGTGTAACCCTACCTTCGAGTTCTTCGAAAGTTCTTATTTTATCAGGGGTCCTAACTAAAGAAGGGATAATGAGTATGCTTAGATGCATTGTCCATTGGTTAGAGATGGCGGCTAGTGGATGACCGGCAGTGGCGAATCTAGGATTCAAACTCACGTGTGTCCAGTTTAAATGATGAACTAAATTATAATAGTTAAACATTTTTGGTTATCAGGTCGGATTATCAATAATACGATTTAATGAGAGTGTAATGTAATAGTAACTTCAAACCCCAAAGATCAAATATAATTTAATAAATAATAATAAATTTATTACATTGTTCATGAAAAATTCTTATATACATACTAAAAGAGTCCATAAGTATATATTTGCTAATAAGTAAATATTGAAGTGTCATGGACATGTTATAACATGTATAACTATTCTAAACTTTTTTATTCTTATTAAATTAAATAAATTAATAAATAAATTACAATATCCTATGACATAATATTTTAGAATTGGTGAAAAATTGAAAACAAAAAATATAAAACAAGCTCTATCAATTGAGATACCACTATAAACGAAATCACAAAAGGGTATACAGGGTGCTCAAAAAAGGCTATAGTATGCTACTCCATTTTATAGCTTTTAGGATTTGACTCTACAGTGAAAATTAATTTATATTCTACCTACACAGTTACACAAACAAAAAACACTAAACACTTAAACGGCTAATAGAGAGAGAAATGTATGAAACCTCTAAAAGAAAAGAGATGGAGATCATCGTGGAGACTCAAGCAGCCACTGCAACTAACTTCCAACCTGTCGCCGGAAAGTCGGAAACAAACCGAAGGGGGTGGAAATGGACGCTGAGCGGTAGATGATGTTGATCACGGAGGCCGTCAGGCCGAGGAGAAAGGTTGAGCATGAAGGTCGCAACAACAAAATAATGAGATGTAAATTTTTTTGTTTTTTTAGGGTTTTTGTGTTTTCTGTAATTTGTTTCATCTTTCTTGTTAATATATAGCATATTTTATAAGATTTAATCATATCTTCTTAATATATAAAATATAAAATATTCTATAAGATCGAATGATTAAATGCTGATTAAATTTCTATAAAAAAAGGTTTTAATTTTGTTAACCACTTCCTTATAGAGTGGTTAATGATCAGTTTATATAAAAATTTCAACAATTAGAAACTTTCGGGTTGTTTTTTTTGTTTGTGTTTGTTGCCACATGTGTCCATTTGTGATACTATTAGGTGTCCATCTTAAATCTAACATATAAACTACAAAAGAAATTTTAAAATTAGGGGTGTTCATGGACACCCTTTGCTATAAGGTAACCTCGCCGCTGATGACCGGAGAGTGTACTTCAATGGTGGTCGGAGATATGATTTCAAGTTGATCAGGAATGGTATGTGGATGAAGAGAAAGATAAAGAGGGTATATGAGGTGGGATCCATTAATTTTAAATAAGTAAATAAATAAATATGTAATTAATTAAATATTACTAATAAATAAAAATAAATAATTAAGAAATAGATAACGGCAAAATCGTGTTTTTATATCTGGCTAATGACATTACGGATGAAGCGTGCAAAATTTAAACAAACGAGGGATAAACCATGTTAATTTTCGAAAATATGGACAAAACATGTTTTTTTGGCACTTGCAAGAGAGACGAACCATGTATTTACTCATAAATAAAGAATGATTTTTTTGTCTTATTCGATTGTCTAGGAATGTTGTTCTTGGTTTGTGTGAATTTCTCATTGAGGATTATCTACATTGGTAATTCGTCATCAAACCTGAGCTGCAATTTAACCATCATATGGGTTAAATTATTATTGAGTTATAGTGTTTTAAATAGATACATGGATTTGGATTGTCTTTAAACTTTTAACAAATTTGTTAATGCTTTTATTGTATATACTATTGTGTATATATGTTTGTACATCAATCCACAATCAAATATTACGTTTACACTTTGTAGCGCCTTTTAAACGTGAGATCACCCATTGGGTGATGGATTAAATTCAAAGGAGAATGGTAACAAGTTCAACATGGAGAGCATATTATATCTCATAGTTACAAACTTAATTACTTAATTTACCATGGCAAAGATGTTTCCATTGATATACCGGAGGAAATATGTACATTTAGCAATTACAATGCAATGGTTTACGGTTTACCATGTGGTCATATGATAATGGTTTGTCATTACTTAGGATCTATGCAATTATCGCGATTCAAACTCTAATCGCGGTTATTTGTCGTGATTTAGAATATCAAATTGTTAAATTTTCAAACAAAGTAATTCTGTAATTGCAATCCCAACCCATGTCACACGCAAATAAGGAAACAAATCAAAGACGCGTTGTATTTATTTTGGCTTCGGATTAGGTCATTGCGGGAAAGAAGTATATCGGGCTAAGGATATTATAAATAGTGGTTTGGTCCAAATAAAAGAATCTGTTATTTTATTAATCAGTAAAAGGAGCCCATATCATTTAAATATCAAATAGCCTGACGAACTAATAATTGTTAGACCGAGTCTAAAAAAAAAAAAAAAATCCCAAGGAGAAGCGCAAATACTAAAATAATGCAGTAGATTTGCAAGGAAGGGACAAAAACCATCTTAATTATCAGCTCTATTAACAAACATATACATGAAAGCTAAGAGCCTCAAGCATGGGTAGGTCTTCGGATAGCAATTCACAAATCCATGCATAGTGTCCTATATTTGATTTTAATAAATAAAGGAAACTCACAAACTTAGTTACTAATTGGGTTGCTGTTTGTATTGAATCAAATGATATGTTTAGCTAACATTAATTAACTTGTAATCTATTTTATAAAATATATCTGCATACAACATAAGTTTCCCAACATATTTCTTAAACATCTATCACTATTAACAAAAATGTAGGAATAGAATTCTACCTTGATCAATAACAAGTTAGGTGAAAGATTAATCTTTAACACTTTTATATGAGCTTCTACCAAACAAGAGGTAGATATCCATTCTAATATGTTTTAACGAATATGCTTAAGTCGATTAATATCAAGAGGACCAAGAGACGTGGTAGATATCCATCCCTTAATCTTTGAATGAGGTGAATAAAATAATATTGACTCCGGGCATATTAAACTCTTTGACTGAATTTGCAAGAACTAAGTATCCAATCCTTTATTTAACATTCCATTCTTTTTAGTTTGAAGGTAACTCAGGCATAAACAACATGGAAATTTCTTTATAAATACAACACTAATAGAAAAAATATAAGTTTATTCATTTTGTAAAATTTTCAAAGTTGTTCTTCATAAGAAGATTTTGAAGTTGTTTTTAAGAGTAAATGGATAACAAGATACCATCGACCGTATTTTTGAGTAAATGAAATACAAGATGCACAACAGACCATAATTCAAGCAATATATATGGTAGCAAATGAGTTCGAAAATTTTCTGCTAAGGAGTTTCGAACATATTCTTCATTACTATATTTCTGAACTCATTTTCAGGCTAATAGATGAGAAATATATCACTACGAGTCATTTTATGGCACTTATTAAACAATCTACCTCAAATAATCCGTAGATTATATAATAAGATCTGATGAAAAGTTACACACTTGTTCTTAATCAACACATATTCAAAACTACTTCTCCAATAGTAAATGAAGAATATGATATTATTAAAGACAACTTTTATGCATTCTTTATGCAATAAACAACATATATCGACAAAACTCGCATCATAAAACATATATAATTTTTTTTTTGAACCTGTTCATTATATGTAGATATTCAATGTTGTTCCTTTTTTTTTTTTTTTTTTTTTTTTTTTTTTTTTTTTCTAAATATCTTTCCAAAGTTGAATCATTAGATGATTTTTAAAATAGATTATTGTATTATAAAAAAAAAACCGGAAGACTTTATAGAGGACCACAAAAATTAAGTTAAAAATAACCAATTTTCAAACATGATAGTCATTTCACAAAATTTACAAAAACAAAAATTAAATTTTCTTTTTTATGTATTTAAGGAACATGGACATCATAGTTATAATATCTTTATTTATCTTCCTTTAAAAGCTATAACATCTTACGTAAGTTTTATACTTTCAATAATCATCAATATTCGAAGTCAATAATATTGATAATAGTCCCAAGTTTTTAATAATTGGTCCTCCTTAAAGTACCTTTTTATACTTGAAATTTTATTTTTCGGACTTAAACATAATATTTGTTTGTTTGGTTAGAGACATGTATATTATAATCTTAGCCCAAAATATAATGTATAATTTAACATGTAATTTTATAAATGTCATTAAATAGATCCCAGATACAGGAAAAAAAATATTACTAAGGACGAAAGTGATGTTATTATATTTAAATAAAATAATTTGAAGGGAAAAAATTGTTTAAAAGAATGTGGGAGAAATAAAAGGATGTTGGGACAGGAAGACAATGGAGTTTAGAGATGTCAGAGTCAAAAAGTAAAAGAAGAAGAGATCGGATGAGATCAGATCTGATGCGATCAGCTGCTTCTCCTTTTTTTTTTCTTCCTTCTGTTCAGAAGAAGACTGGTTGCTTCCCACCAACGACACCTTCCTTCGATATATTCGCATCGGGATCTTCACCTCCCGCCATCTCTTTCATAACCCTACTCCTACTCTTTTTCTTTTCTAAACAAATATTAGTTTACAAATTCTTTTAAAAATATTCGAGGTAGAAACCAAATGATTACCACACTTTCTGAAATAATAAAATAACCATAAACAACTCACATAACATCTAGAGAAAAAGGACATGAAATACGGGTATTTATCATTTCCTCTTGTTATTAGAATATTAGTTTCCTACAAACAAGGGCGTATGTAGAGTTTAGCAAGGGTATGCAATTGCATGCACTTAAATTTTTCCTACAAGTATTATTATTTGTTTTAAAAATAGCAATTATATATCAAAACCTAATGCTGCATTCCCTTCTTATAATACTTGCATACCCTTTTGTATAACCACAACTAATTAGGTTTGAATTTCCCAATGTAAAAAAATCTAAAATTTGAAAGAATTCCCTTATTTCAACATAAGAAAAATAAAAATTTTGAAATAAATTATAATATAGCAACTATCAACAAATACCGATTTTTTGAAGCCTTTCCGTCTCAAAAATTTCCCCTAAAAGATAAACCAAAAGTCTAAAACTAAAATCTAAAAACCTAACCAATGGACGTCTTCTCTACCTCTTCGGCCACGTTCACGATAAAACCGATAAATTGTCCGCATGAAATCACCGCTCTAAGTTGCCCTTCCGGCGGAGTTTGCGGATACTCCGTCATCAGTTCTCGACCTCTCGGTATCTATGCAACTCATGCTTTCTTTCAAAACTTCAAAATCGCACATTCTCTCTGCCGACCGTGGCTCTCTGCCTCTATATTTGATTGTGTAGACTTTTTTTCAAGAGTCAAAAGACTATTAGGTTTTTTTTTTGCAAAAAGCTCTCTAGACATACCCACTGTAGTCTACTAAAAGATTTTTATATTTATATTTACTACAAGATTTTTATATTTATATTTACATTTGTATACAATATAAAAAAATATCGTCTTCTAAGTGTAAATATAAATGATTATTTATCTTTTGTTAAAGAAAGTTTAATTAGGCATACTTAATTTGTAAAGTAATTTTTTATTACTGTATAGTTTTTAAGCTCTTCATTATATATATATATATATATATATATATATATATATATATATATTATATCAAGGTTGTAAAAAAACATTCGACGTTAGTTAGTTTGTGAACTAGAGTCAATGAATTAATCAGTTAGGCGGAGATTTATTGGGGGATTAATCGGGGATCATTAATTGCTAATTGTTGAATTTAAAAAATTAAATATGACTAACATCATATCAAATTTCATAAATACCAATAATATGATAACAAAATAGGTTAATATGATTAATACAACATTAATCATGCCTCAAATTGTTTCCGTTGAAATAAAATTTCTTCAAAATGTTAAAATTTCATCGTTTTATAATGTTTCACTAATTATGTATGCAGGGATTAATCGTTAGGCACCCTCTAATCGGTCGAGTAGCGACTAGAGGTTAATCGGAAATTAATCGGGACCTAGTCAGAACTTTTACAATATATATATATATATATATATATATATATATATATATATATATATATATATATATATATATATATATATATATATATAATCAAGATCAAATAAGAAGGAAATTTTTGTTAGGAAGGTAAGAAATTTTTTATATACATATTTTCTTACGAAAAAAATGAAATAAATCATTAGATGATTATATATATATATATATATATATATATATATATATATATATATATATATATATATATATATATATATATATATATATATATATATATATATATAGGTTTAGGTTCTATGGAAAACAAAAAAACCCTAAAAATAATTAACAAAAAAAATACTTAGAGATCACAAAAAAAAATTTCGAATTTTGTTAACAAAAAATCGCAGCTTTTAACATAAAATCGCTGAAAATTTTTTTGAAAAAAAAAATTACAAAAAAAAAATTAAGTTTTTAATTTTTTTTCAGCGAAATTGTCAAGGCATTGATTTTTTGATAAAAAAAATTCAAAAAGAAGTTTTGTAATATCTAAGTATTTTTTTATGCATTTTTATGATTTATGGGGTTTTTTTTGTTTTCCAAATAACTCATCCCTATATATATATATATATATATATATATATATATATATATATATATATATATATATATATATATATATATATATATATATATATATATATATATATATATATGATCCGTAACAAAATCATTAACTTAAGGTTTTTTAAAATTATTATGTTAAATTTTGCTGTTAATTTCCTCTAGAGATCAGTAGAGTTTTGCAAATTGCACTACAAGAATTTTGATCTTTAGTGGTGACGGGAATCACTGCTAAAGGTCCGACATGATGCCGCTAAAGGTATAAGCGACGACATGTCGCACTAAAGGGTTGTCATTGTTGGTTTGTAGCAAATGCTTCATTGGTCGCCGCTATTGTTTTCTGGTCGCCGCTAAAGATGTGTCGCCGGTAATACTTTTCATTACCACTAAATGTGTCACCGCTATTGATATGTATTTCTATTCATACAAATACACATACACATACATAATACACATACAAAATCAACATATACATACGAAAATACATACACATACATATACATAAAAATACATATATACATAGAATTGCACATACAAAAGCATATATACATACATAAAATACATTCAAATACACAATATACATACAAATACACATCCATATCTACAAAAATAAAATACACATACAAATACACATCTACAAAATCAATATTTCGGCGAGAAGAGTGGTGGTGGCGGTATATTCCGACGAGAAGGGTGATGGATCTCAAAATTCCGGCAACCATCTCAAATGCTAGAAATTTAGTCGGGAGAAGAGAAAAGGAAAAGAAAAGGAGAAAATGGAGTAGAGAGGTGTGAAATTGTGAAGTTTTATGTGATATTCCGATGAAGTCGAAGATGGTGAGCAAAGAGAAGAAAGGAAAACAAAGAAGATCAGGAAAGAAAGTGAGAACGAAGAGAGTTTTATTATCGACGGCCTTTAGCGACGACGTGTACTCATTGGCGACGACACATGGAAGAAAAAACAATGCATGGTTTTCTACGTCGTTGCATCATCGCTTAAATCGACGGATGTGATTGAATTGATGCATATCGCCAAAATAAGCCTTTAGCAGCGACGCACACTCTTTAGCGGCGACACATCGGAAGGAAAACAACGCGGGTTCTTATGTCATCTAAGTCGTAGGATCATCTCTTAAATCAACGGATGAGATTGAAATGACGCGGATCGCCAACAAAAGCTTTTAGCGGCGATGCCATTAGTGGCAATGAATACTTTTAGCGGCGACAAAAAACAAGTTTGTTTTTGTCGACGCCAAGACTCTCCATCGCCGCTAAAGGCGTCATTGCTATTGCCGGTTGTTCTTCTATTGAAAGAAAATATAGACGTCTCAAATAAATGATGTAAATAATCTTTTTTAAAAGATAAAAACTAGAGAATGATGTCAAATTTTATTTCGTCCATTAGTTTTAATACAAAAAATTTGAGTAAGAATTTAAATTATAAATATTTTCATACCCTAAATTATTTTTCTAGATCCGTCATCGCTTTCAAAAACAAACTTAGAAACAACTTGTAGATATTGTACCTTTTCTCCGATGGACTTCATTTTCGCCTAGTCATTACATACGCTATGGAAGGCAAGAGCTAAATCTACATAATCACATGTACCTTAATGATGAACAAATATGGGCACATTTGATTAACTTCAAAATGGTTTTGTTGTGCAAAAATGTAACATCCATAAAATTCGAGATAATTTAAAACTTTTTAAATCATTTGAAACCATTCGATTATTACAATTTGTTTTCAAAATAGTTTATAGATTAGAATTCCCAAAAATCATAATCATCAATCGAGGAAGTGTACGGTCACGTATTCGCCTACCCGTAGCCATCCGCTGAACCTGAAACAATAAACTGAAATTGTAAGTCCGAAAGCTTAGTGAGTTACCCCCAAAATACCAACCTCATGTAACCAAAATCATATCATATCAACAAATACAGAATAGCCATGCATCTCGAGTCTACAGTGTGACTGGTCCGCCCGCATTGGGCCTTCAGTCCACCTGATCCACTCTCTGAGTCTACAATATGACTGGACCGCCTGCACTGGGCCTTCAGTCTATCTGGCCCACTCTCCGAGCCTCGGCACGTCTGCACCACCCTCTTGGGGCCTTCAGCCTATCCGGACAGCTCGTCGGGCCTTCGGCCTGTCTAGGTGCCCTCCTGGGCTTGCATTCTACCCGATCCGCACTAGATATGTTGGTCTACAGCACAAATCAGGACCCGCCTCAACCCAACCCCAATCAAATAACCATGTGAACATACAACAGATAATCACATAACAGTCTATAAACAAACAAACTGATCTAGCAGATGATATAGCATAGCAACATCCTAACCAGGATACCGACCCAACCGGTCACTAACATAGTACCATCCTATATATCAGGATACCGACCTAAACCAGGTCACTAACATAGCATCATCCTATATACCAAGATACCGACCTAAACCAGGTCACTAAACATAGTACCGTCCTAATTACCAGGATGCCAATCTAACAGATCAATAAGCATATCAAACAAAAACAAGTATACAATCCGAGAAAGGGCCTGCCTTGGTGCCTTAGACCCTGTGGATATAGTGAGGATAACTCACCTTGCAAGGCCGGACTGAACCATGAAATCACGCTCTCGGAACACTGCCCCAAACTCCAACACCTATCACCATCAAAGATCCAGTTCATAAATACCCGCTTACCAATTATCCTCAAAATTCAAAACGGTCAACCCTTGGTCAAAGTCAAAGTCAACTATCAAGGTCAACGGCCCATGTTGACTTCAAATCGTCGAGTACCCTCAGCTACTCACTGATTTCCTTGCATAACTTGCCAACTCGCCGAGTCACCATGGCACTCGCCAAGCCCAAGGCAATCTTCATCGGACTCACTGAGTTGTTCATCCAACTGGTCAAGTTCATGACCATCTTCATATGACTCGCCGAGTCTACTATGCGACCCGCCAAGTCCCTTCAGTCCTTCATCCATACATATGCTTTTTAAGCCATGCTAAGGCTCCATACTACATATCCAACTTCCCAAGGAATGCTTATCACGTAAAGTTGCAAACTTTATGTGCATGCAAGACTCTAATGACCCAAAATGTCAAAACCAAGCTTGAAATGGGTTTTTACACTTAAGGAGGGGTTCATACTTGCCAATGCTGATAGCTTTATGGTCTTACAAATCAAGGAGAGTTTAGATCTGAAGTTACAACTTTAGATCTGAGATCATACCGAAGAATAGCTTCATAACCAAGCCAAGAAGCCATAACTTCATCAAAAGAGATCTAGAAAGGAATGAGGCCGAAATCATGAACTGATACCTCAAATGAAGCTAGTTGAGATAGACTTCAGATTTACAAACGTTCTTGCCTCCAACTTCTTGATCTTTAAGCTTCTTCCATCAAGGTCTTCTTTCCAAGCTTGAAATTTACACTAATATGGAGCACACACATGAATTAGGTGTTGGATTAGGTGTCTAAGCCCATAACTATTATTGGTATGTATTCGACCCAAGAGTAGCATGGTCCATTTGGGTTGCATATCATCAGGACAATTTGTTAGGATGGACTTTTGAGAGAAGGTTATTTATGGTTTATTAATATATTATAAGTAATAATATATTAATATGAAATCATATGTTCTAATTAGTATTGATCAAGAATTAATTTGGAATTAATTTAGTGGTCGAAAGAGACTAATTAGATCTATGGGGAATAATTATGATAATTAGTTATATTTATATGTGTTGGGCTTATGATCCATGTTGGACCAAGTTTATGTATGGATACATAAAGAGTTGGGCCACATGAACCATGGATTATAAAACCCATGGGTATGGATTTGGGATATATCCATGACCCTAGAAATCCCACATATAAATAGATACTTCATTGCCCAAAATCGCCACCTGTATCTTTTTAGAGTTCATGGTGTCTTTTGTGTGCATGGAATTCTCTCTCAAGTTCATCCTTTGTCTATGGTGTGTTGTGATTCCAATTGAGGCTTCCACACTATTGGGGTAAGCTCTTTAAGGCCAAATACACCAAGAATTCAAGCTCCATCAAAAGGTATGTCATGCTAACTAGTATATTATATTTTTATGTTAAATGCATGCTAGTTGTAAGATTAATACCTTGGAAACCATTTGCATGTATAATTAGTGAAAACATAGATCCAAGGTATTTAGGGTTGTATGTGCACCATAGGATGTTGTAGTATACCAAAACCCAACAGTGGTATCAGAGACATGGGTTGTTTTCAATTATACTTGATGCAAGTTGCTGGAAAAAACTGAAAAAAATCGAATTTTTTGCTGTCGGGACAGCAAAATCGACGAGTCCAGTGATGGACTGGACGAGTCCATGAACAAATTCATCCAACTCGTCGAGTTGGTTCATGCACTCGACGAGTTGGACCCCTTGACAGCTTATCTTCGAGTTTTTTTGGCCTGTTTTGGATTAGAATCATTACCTCAAAGTGTTTTTGTTCATAAATTTTGTTTTTTGATACTATGGTAATGTTTATTCTCATCCAAATAAGGGATAATAATGAAAGTTTCAAGTTTTATACAAGTTTATATGATGCTTGAAAAATGTTGATTATGAATGTTTGTCACACCCCCAAACCAAGGATGGCGGAAACGTCTGGGGGTGGAGGACTTCATGTACAGTATCACAACAACGTGTATAATAGTGTTCAAAGTAAAAACAACCACCATATATATAATTGCAAAAGTTACACCAAAGTATATGTTTACATGTTTCAAAAGCAATTACATTATGATGACAAAATAAATTTGTTGACGGTTTAACGTCCCATCCTCAAAGCGATGAAGTTTTCCTGTTTCACTGATTTCCTGATAATACAAGTAGTTTCAAAAAGTGTCAACACAAAGGTTGGTGAGTTCGTAAGAGTTTTGTTTGAAGTAGAAACCGTTTTTCCTTGTAAGATCGATATAGTTTGATTTCCAGAAAATCCAATATTTTCTTAGTTAAGTGTGCATAGAAATATTCCTATATGATGCATTAATGAACCCTAGAATGACCCGTAGAGTTCCTCTATAATCGTCCAGTGTATATAAGTTATATAAGATTTAAATTAGATAAAACGTTGAATATAGTGGGTCTGCCCTAGGTCCACAACCCAACGAGGAACAGGAGATGAGGCGGGCACCACCAATTCTAGGCCAACCAAGACTAAATTCTTATATGACTCAAACATATACGCTCAGCGACTATAGTTGAAGTCTAACAATTCTAGAGGAAGTATAGTTTTAATATCATAATAACTTTGTATAGAGACCCGACACTTTGTATTTGTACCCATAGAGATAAAAAGGTGATTTTAAATCGACGTAAAACTCATTTAGGTTTTAAAAATAAAATCCCGTAAACTTATGGATTGTTATATCCCTATGTGAGTCGTTATAATCATACTATGACTATGTGAACCTGCCACGACGTTCTCAGTGTCGCGAAAAATGAAATGACATTTGTCACCCGTAGACCTGCAGGTCCAACTGTAGCTAGCAGCAAGGTGTGGGGTGTCAATCCCAATATAGATCTATATACAAGTATCACGTTCTCCCTCAAGGAGATTCTGATTATAACTACCAGGAATTATATCCCGCACTCGGACGTACGGGGAGAGAGAGAGAGAGAGAGAGTCTCACAATATAGGGTAACAAGTTTACGTGAAATGTGTGTGAATATAAATCTTTCTTGTATGAATGTACCCTTCTTGTACGAGTGCGTTGAGTGATGTATCATAAACTATACCTATTATAGTTTATCTAAAATGTATGTAATATGTATGAACCCTTTTATGGAAATGTATTAGTGTTATAAATATATTCAAACTATACTTTTTATAGTTAAATAATACGTGTTCCAAAATGAATGAATAATATTTAATATGAATGTCTTAGTTTCAGCTCATAATGATAAACTAATAAGGAAACACATTCAAATATTTGAACTTATGATTATACACTTTGCTCAACATAATACAAAGTGTTATGATATTTACATGCTGTTGGCTAACTTTAGCCATTCTGCCCTGTTTTTGGAAAAATCATAGAAAAATCATACGAAGTCGAAAACTAGATCCATAAATTCTGAGAGTTCACAAAATGTGTCTAGTTTACTCATAATTTTTATCACAATTTTTAATGACCTCCAACTTGGGTGAAAAAGTCCAAAATCACAGACTGGTCCGGATTGTTGTTTGAAATGATAGGCAGTTTTGTAAAAATCACCATAAATTGTAGAAAAATCGTATGGAGATGTGCAAGTAGCCATTTTAAAGCTAAAAACTTGAACTATTTGCACCTTGTACAGTTTTGAAAACAAAAATGTTTAAGATGCCCAAAACAGTCCGTGAATGGAGTTGAACTTTTCTGATGAAGGCTGTTAGAAAAATTTAGTTATGTTCTTAGTATTTTAACTTGTATTCCCCCCCTGAAAACTTGAGAAAACTTGAAAATGTAGGGGGTATGAACTCACCTTAAGTGATTTCAGTAGGTAAGTGTTGAAGAAGAGAAGTGTTCAACCCAAGAACACTTGAAGAATCACTTGAAGATTCGAAGCTCTAACGCTAATATGATGGAGTTTGTGTAAGATATTCATGATTTGAGTAGAATGAAGTGAAATAATCATAAGGAGGATGAATTATACTTACTAAGAGTGGAAGAACACGTGAAGATTAGCCTTGAATCTCGAGTTTGGAGTGGGAAAAGTTTGAGAGAAAGTGGTGTTTGATACTTAGTGAAATGAGGGCAAATGAGAGAAAATGAGGAGAGAGGATGTTTGTTCCAGCTATAAAAACGTGGGAATGAGTGTAAATTGGGTGGAAAGGACTTTGATGTGACCTAGGTAAGGTGGAGAGGTGTGGTTAGTCAAAGAGTGGGTGTGGGGTGGTTGCTTGTGACATTGGATAAGGCAAAGTCAACACTCCACCTTTAATAATTCACCCATTTGATTTTTATTATTTAAATAATGATTTTCATCAAAATATGTTTAAATTATGAATATTTAGAGTTTATTATGTTAAAATATAATTTCTGGAGAAAATCCCGCTTTAAAATCACGAAAAATGGGCTTAAAATGTTAAAAATATCAAAAATAGGCTAAAAATGACGAATATGCGAATTCTGGCCGAGGCTCGGCCTACTGGTGCTGAACCGAGAGAGAGAGGGAGGCAGAACCGAGAGGAGAGAAGAGAAAGGAAGGAACCGAGAGGGGGAAGGAGAGAACAGAGGGCGCGAGACAGAGGCAGAGCGAGAAGAAGGGAACAGAGGGCGCGAACAGAGACAGAGGGGCGGAGTAGCGAACAGAGACCGAGAGGAGCAGAGCGTGAAGCGACAGAGGCAGAGGCTCGGTCTCTGGTCTCTTAGCCACCAGAGGCTCGGTCTCTGGTCTCTCTGGTCTCTTAGCCACCAGAGGCTCGGTCTCTGGTCTCTTAGCCACCAGAGGCTCGGTCTCTTAGCCACCAGAGGCTCGGTCTCTGGTCCTAAGAGGCCTCTTACTCCGGTTTTGTTTCCTAAAGCCTATTTTTCTCGTTTTCGCCCCGTTTTAAGCCGTTTTTGACCCGGTTAAGGGCCGAAATGACCCGAGTGATTCTAAAAAGTTAAGGGAAACTTTTGAGAGAGATTTGGGAGAGATTTCTCACACTTGGAGAGATTTGACATTCTTGGAGAGATTTCTCATACAAAGAGATATTTTAGAGAGGTTTCACATACTTGGAGAGATTTGGGAGAGATTTGTCATTCTTGGAGAGATTTCTCATACAGGGAGATATTTGGGAGAGATTTCACATACTTGGAGAGATTTAGGAGAGATTTGACATTCTTGGAGAGATTTCTCATACAAAGAGAGATTTGGGAGAGATTTCACATACTTGGAGAGATTTGGGAGAGATTTGACATTCTTGGAGAGATTTCTCATACAGAGAGATATTTGAGAGAGATTTCTCATGCTTAGAGGGATTTAGGAGAGATTTAACATTCTTGGAGAGATTTCTCATACAGAGAGATATTTGAGAGAGATTTCTCATGCTTAGAGGGATTTGGGAGAGATTTGACATAGAGAGAGAGATAAAGTGAAGACGATTGAGAGAGGATCCATGTGTGACAATTGTGAGTGTACATCGCAATGCATGGTTCGTAAACCCTGTTAAGCCTTGTTTAAGGATCTTACACACTCCCGATGAGTATGCATCATTGTTTTATCTGTTTGGCTCGCCACGTACTACAGTTTTTAGGTTAAAGAGATCTAGTTGTACGTACTTTTCGATTTATGTTTTCTTATTAGAATAGTGGGTTGTTTAGTAAATACTGAACGTAAGTCCAAGTACACAAGGGTTAGTTGAGCTGACCGGTTTGACTTGTTGACTTTATTTGACTTTGAATTGACCAGAATTTGATGGTTGTCACAATGTTCATGTTTATGAGTTTGTTTAGATTAATAGGAAAAATTATGAGATAGTTGTTTTCAATCCAACTAATCTTGAAGTTGTTCATAATATGTGTTTTTGTAACTTGTCCTCAAGTTACATGAAAAGTCAAATTTATGAATTTTAAAACTCATAAAATTTCCATAAGTTATGAAAAAATGAAGAGTCACATTTTTTAATGCTTTTAAAGTCTTCCATAACTTGTCTACAAGTTATGGAACTTGAAGGGTTTTTTCCATTAAACCACTTTAAAATTCATAAGTTATGGAAACCATAAGTTTTTTGAATTGTTCAAAACTTGTCCTCAAGTTTTGGAATTTGTAAAGTCAAACCCCATATACACTTTAATTCCAAACCCAAGAATTTTAAAAGTTAAAGTTCAAACTTTATGGACTTCATTAAATTAATTAAAGTGTCTAATTAAAAGAGTTAATAATTCCATAAAGACATGATTGAAGTTTAATTAAATTAAGAGTATAGTTTAATTAATAGATTAAACCACCAAGTATTTTAAATATTTAAATACACCCTTATACTATTATAATATTAATAGTTAATACTTATATATATGTATAAGAACAAAGTCAGTATTACCGTTAGTAGGCCTCATTCACGAAACCGGTCTACAAGGGGGGTATAAGGTTACTGCCTATAAAATGGCAGTTTAATAGGTATCCACTCTCACCCACTACTTCCTTGACCGGTGGAGGGTCGTTAGCCGAACGGGTAGGACAAGGACTATAGTTCTCCCTTCATTAAAAGTATTAAAGATAAATACTAAGTAACTAAACCTATTATAAATACTCAATCTTAGTTACTTAGGAAAAAGTGAATAAGGTGCTAATCCATGAAATTACACTTTGCACTTTGTTTAAGTCGGTTAGTGGAGCGTGTGTGATTAACCGGCACACTAACTCGTATTTAACAAGGTAGGCAAAGGGTAACTTAATGTTTATCATAGTATCGATGGAGCGTGTGTGGTTAACCGACACATCGATTGAGGGGTAAACACTTAAGGGTACCAAGTAATTTGCATGGTTACTTCACACCTTGTTTTGTGATCCTCAGCATCCCAGTCACAAAACCTGAAGGGCACACTCGAGATTGAACATGCCATTGAACAGTTCAATGAATCTCAAAGATCTAGGAGTTTCAAAAACCAATTAAAACCTAATCATATATATTTCGTTTTCATGGTGGAAATTGGTGAATCTTCATTCGCCTACCTTCAAATATTTTATAGCTTGGATTACGGCATCCCTCTTCCAAGTTATAAAAGTATTGTGTTGGGCCCTAGCCTTAATATTTCACATTGGGTGTTATATTAAGGACTTTAAATCAACTATATTGAATATCTCCCAAAAGATGTCTGGTTTAGACATTTATGATCTTCCTAAATCTCTTGAAACAAACTTTCCTAAATGAGGATGATGTCCCGTGGAAATCATACTTCTTTCACCTCCTCCAATTATTCTCCCTAACCCACAAGTTCCTGAAAAGTTTAAGGTCACTCAAGCCATATTGGCAAGCAAAGGTCTATGTATGGTCACATCTTGGAGATGTAGTCACATATTGACAAACCGGGAGAGTTGGGTGTCAAAATCTTGAGAAAGTTGGTGGCTCAACTACTTTCGAAGTCACATAGTGAGTTCTTTTGGAACACTTATGAAACAAACTATGCCAAGACCCTTATTGATCTTATCTATTTTCTAAGATCAACTTCCTTAAAACTTTATGGACATTGACAATGATGACACTGGAAATCCAGAAAAAGCATTCTCTTCCCAATGGAAAGCGATCGGCCATAGTCAACTCGGTTGACCAAATGGTAAAGAGAAAAGCTAAGTCTGAGATAGTCTCATTACCAAAGGGTCCATATGTTTATATTGCCAAAGAAAGGGGAATTGGTTGCGAAGCTGCCAAATTTACCTAAGGATGTTAAAGTCAATAAGTTTGACTCTACTTCAGGTAAAGTCCACTATCTAACTCTGCTAAGTTTCTATTCTGAGATTCTTGATACATGATGTCACTGGTCACATGTTGATGTTTTAAGAATCAAAGAAAAGTGAAGAAACTTAAAGAAAGAATATGTTGAATCTGATCGCGTGGATGGATTTCTATCGCATAGTTTGAAGATCGGATTCTTGAGCTACTTCTTAGGAGTTATGATATTTTGCTTAGGAATAGATAAAAACTTTTCATATGGATTGTAAGGATAAGTTTTTCCGCAAAGTTTTAAAATAAAAGGTAAATCTTTTGATTTTATTTATTCTAAAACATCCTTACAATGGCATTTCTAAAAATCTGTGTTGCTTATAAGATTCCATTAAGAGCAAGAATGGAAATAAGAATTTGATTCTTTCATTTGTGGTAGTGTCTAAATTTACCAAATAAGGAAAGATTCTCATCACCCAAGTTTCAGTTGGATATAAACTTGGAATCATGCAAGTTATATAGTATGATGAATGAGAACCTTCGAGCATTGAAAAAAATTAAGACTAACTACTTGTTCACATGGATGTGTGAGTCAAGTGAAGGACTAAGGGATCGGGTACGCATTCTTGTGCACTGGTCAGAGTCCACCACAAAAGATCGATAATACTATTCGTCAAAATTTACTATAGCTTAGTAAATATGGTTATACTTACAAGCTTAAGTGTAATTTTGAGACATTGGAAAAGGTTCCAATGTATAGCAGAGCGAATAAGAAGAATCAATTTAGGCAGAAAGATAAAAGTTTCTCAAATCTAAAAAGATGGGAGAGTACTTTAGTATCATGTTTTAAGACCATGTTCATGATTTTGAGACCTTATCACAATTCATCCTCTAAGTTCATTCTGATAGTTAAGAAGCGAAGTTATGAATTGTTGAAGTGGTTAAATCAATAAGATGATTCATACTTCGTTCCAAAAACAATTCTTAGAGTTATACTCTAAGATTGTAACTTGAGTGACATGTCTTAAAGAAGGTTTAAAACGCTTATCAAATGTAAGAGTAAAAGTTTTCTACTCTTGTACATTTGAAATTGGTAAGTTGTGATGTTTTAGATAAAACAAAGACCAACTAAGGCCAATTGTGTGAAGTGTTTGTCTTGATTAGAATCCACACTATCTCTTGAATATCTGATAAGAAAGTCTTATATGTCAAGAGGACAGTGGGAGTCTTAAAGGTCTTGAAAGTCTCAAGAACTAATCAAGAATAAAACCTGAAGTTCTTCACTAGCACACGACTTGAGGTTTATAATCTATCGTGTTGACATATTTTGTGCCCATTCCAGTTAAAGTTGGCTTTGCATATGAGTTCTTAGAGTTCTCAATTGGTTGCACAAAAACTTGGAAGCAATGGCAGGCCCTTGAGCTGCCAGGTGGCAAGAAATTAAGATTGAGTTCAGTCCATATGAGTTTGGATTTGTCATTATCCTTGTCTTGTGACTATGGTTTTGACAATTCACATGGATAAGAACACATACACCATTAAATCTAAGGGTCATAAGGTTTCTCTCCAATTCATGAAAATAATGGTGACGAAACACTTCCACCAAGTAGATTTGAATTAGATAACAATTGTGATATTTGCATTCTCAAAGTCATTAGTGGAGCTGTGTGGTTAACCGGCACACTAACATGGACTTGTGAGAAGTGGCAAAGGTCTAAACAATTGAGATTATGATTACAACATCCCTTTTCATAGTTCTGAAATTGTTTAGACACACCTGAGAGCTATCTAAGATAAGGTGTGTGATATTGATAAAGTTTTATCAAAGCAATCTATTATCAGAAATCTGAACTTTGGTAAGAAAGTCAATAAAGTATTGTTTTTTTTAGAAGTTCAGCTGATTTCTGAGTACATGTCAAAGCTAGTGGGAGCATAAGTGTTATGCTAATAATCGTCATGTTAGTGGGAGCATGATAATTATGATAAAGGTTGCAAGTTAGCAATGTTAATTATAGAAAACAAAAGGTTTCAGTTGGGAAAAAGTTGTTTTGCTATAATTAAGGGAGAGGAAATTATACTTCATCTCAAATCTAAAAGCTTAGATTGAGGTTTTAATTGTATTTAGTCAAGTATATATATGAATGTTATGTTGAAATGGGTCAACATAAGAAAATTCTAATATATGGGTCCATTATTTGCGTTCTAAAATTCGATTATGATTATGGCATCCCTTTTCATAATCTGAATTATGAGAACTTGGCAAATTGAAATGAAAATATTATAGCAAAAGACTGGTTTAGTCTTTATGTGAGACATCATGAATCGTGTCCCATATGCTTCGGATATAGGATCGATTGCATGTGCTATATTCATCCTTTCTAAAATTTTCCAAATGCCTGGGGAATTAAGAAGGGAAAAGGTCTAGAATTGGATATGACTAAAAGGATTAAACAATTGTCGAGGACAATCTAAGGTTTACCAAAGATTGGTTGCTCAAGGACAGTTGGAAGTATAGTGATAATTCTGGAAGGACCATATTGACATAATCTGTAAGGAGGCAACTCTTGTTCTGATGTGATAGTCTAAATGGAATATTGAAATGTTTCAAAGTTAGAAATTATTCAATCTGTGTAAGATTAGGAAACTTAATGCAAGAAGGATGTTTCCAAGGAGTAGATCATCTCCTTTCGAATGCTCTGTAATGTTCGTTGTCAAGTCTTTCTGACTTTGTGCATAATCATTACAAGAGGATCAATGCATATAAGTTTAGAATCTAAAAGATTTCAATAAATGACATCAATTTGGAATTCTTGCATTTGCAGTAAGGATTTGGGACTATGAAAAAAGGATCATTGGAGTTATGTTCAATTGATCTATTTCACAGAGTAAAGATCATAGACAAACATATTATGCATACTTGGTGTATGGCATGACTAGTGTTTAGAAAACATAGTGTACATGCTTGGAGCATGGGACAAATATTGTTTTAAATTCAAGAATAAAGTTGATAGCTGAAACAGTATACAATGAATAATGCATATGGTGATGAATAAAAGGTGTTTTATTTATGTTCATAGGTTTTGATACCATATTTGATTCAATTATTCTTGTGTTTCATTTTGCATGTTTTGACTTCCAGAATAAACTAGGTCATTGTTCTGGATGACTAAGTTATTCAAACCATCCACAGTCGGTCATATGTTGGAAGTAGATATGAATTAAGACTGTTATAGGTTGTCTTGTAGAGGTCTAATATGTTGGAAAAAGGGCTACAACACTCATGAGTGCTCATAAGTTCTGAGTATTGGATTCAACCCACGCTCATTGGAATCACTTCATGTATTTTATCACGAGTGATCATGAGACGATAATATCTTATATTCTTTAAACATAGAGATATGAGTTGTTACTATGAGTTGGTTATACATTGATTGCACGAAAACGCATTGGTAACTCGATGTTATAAAACGTGCCTTTGTGTATGATTCAACAAGTAGTAGAACAAGCCATATGAGTCGAAGTTTATCCATTCCTTTTACCTACGGGATAAAAGCGATATCTGTGGGCCCCTCAATGATTTGGTGATGACAAACGTAAGTGCTCTGCCAGGCCTGGACTGATTTGATTTGTTCAATTAGTCAGTCATCATAAATCGGAAATAGGGAAACAACCAATGGATAGAGAGGATGATTATAATCCATGTCTTAGTCCATATGATATCTAGAATGGAGGAATATATGATCCCTTATCTAATAGACATGTCATTTGATTTGTTCAAAGTTTGACAGCGGCTTTAAGAGCTACGATTGCTAGTCGGGATCTTGGAGTCATACTTGAATAATAGTTTTAGACTTATCCAAGTGGGAGACTTTTGGATTAGGTGTCTAAGCCCATAACTACTATTGGTATGTATTCGACCCGAGAGTAGCATGGTCCATTTGGGTTGCATATCATCAGGAGAATTTGTTAGGATGGACTTTTGAGGGAAGGTTATTTATGGTTTATTAATATATTATAAGTAATAATATATTAATATGAAATCATATGTTTTAATTAGTATTGATCAAGAATTAATTTGGAATTAATTTAGTGGTCGAAAGAGACTAATTAAATCTATGGGGACTAATTATGATAATTAGTTATATTTATATGTGTTGGGCTTATAATCCATGTTGGACCAAGTTTATGTATGGATACATAAAGAGTTGGGCCACATGAACCATGGATCATAAAACCCATGGGTATGGATTTGGGTTATATCCATGACCCTAGAAATCCCACATATAAATAGATACTTCATTGCCCAAAATCGCCACTTGTATCTTTTTAGAGTTCATGGTGTATTTTCTATGCATGGAATTCTCTCTCAAGTTCATCCTTTGTCCATGGTGTGTTGTGATTCCATTTGAGGCTTCCACACTATTGGGGCTAAGCTCTTTAAGGCCAAATACACCAAGAATTCAAGCTCCTTCAAAATGTATGTTATGCTAACTAGTATATTATATTTTTATGTTAAATGCATGCTAGTTGTAAGATTAATACCTTGGAAACCATTTGCATGTATAATTAGTGAAAACATAGATCCAAGGTATTTAGGGTTGTATGTGCACCATAGGATTGTCACACCCCCAAACCAAGGATGGAGGAAACGTCCGGGGGTAGAGGACTTCATGTATAATATCACAACAACGAGTATAATAGTGCTCAAAGTAAATACAACCATCATAAGTATAATTGAAAAAATTACACCAAATTATATGTTTACATGTTTCAAATCAATTACATTATGATGATAAACTGAAATGTTTGACGATTTAACGTCCCATCCTCAAAATGCTATTGGTTTTCCTGTTTCACTGATTCCCTGAGAATACAAGTAGTTTTGAAAAAAAGTGTCAACAATTAAGTTGGTGAGTTCATAAGCTTTTGAAAGTAAGAGTTTAGAAGCCAATCTTTGCAATGAGTTGTATGTTACCAAGAAAATCCAATATTTTCCTTATAAAAACGATATTTAGTCTTAAAACCCAAGATTGGAAGTGCGTGTGAGTTTTGTGTTATGTGATCTCAAGTACCGAGACCGAAAGTGTACAAGTGAAATCTGTACCTATTGTTATTAAAGGTGGTTTTAGATCAACATGAAGACCCTTTTTGATTTATAAAATCTCGTATACTTTAAGTTTTGTTAACTCCCTATGTGGGTCACTATAACTGTACTAAGATTAACCGACACTTTGTAATGTACCCCTTTTTGTATAAACCCGGTGCTTTGTATTCGTACCCCATTTATATGAAGACCTGGTACTCTGTGATGTACCCCTTTTTGTATCAACCCAGTACTTTGTATTCATACCCCATTTATATGAAGACCTGGTACTTTGTGATGTACCGCTTTTTGTATAAACCCGATACTTTGTATTTGTACCCCATTTCGTATGAACACCTTTTGTAATGTAAATGAACATAAACTATACCTATTATAGCTTATCAAAATGTTTGTAATGTATATGCAACCTAACTATACCTATTATAGTGTAGTATGTTTGTTTGTGGTGTATGAGAACCCTTTTTGATGTAAGTCGAATGTATGGCGAAATATAACTATGTTTATCATTCTTGTTTTGTACTAATGATAATGGAGGAGGATTCTTACACTTCAGTGAGTATTTATCTGTTATGTAATTATACCACATCAAGAAACGCATATAAAATATGAAATCTTCAATATTAACACTTTGCTCAACAAGTTACAAAGTGCGTTTAAAGTTATAAACTGTTATCTAGATTTTTACTTTCCTACACTGTTTTAGAAAAATCCGAGAAATATCATATGAAGTAGAAAACTGATTCCGTAAATTCTGGGAGTTCACAAAATGTGTCTAGTTTATCCATAATTTTTCTCATGATTTTTATTGGTCTCCAACATGTGTGAAAATGTCCATAATCACAGACTGGTCTGGATTGGTTCTTGAATGATAGATAGTTTTGTAAAAATCACCATAAATCATAGAAAAACTGTGTGGAGATGTGAAAGTAGTCATTTTAAAGCTAAGAACTGGAACTACTTGCACCTAAAACATTTTTGAAAACTAAAATGTTTAAGTTGTCCAAAACAATCCGTGAATGGAGTTGAACTTTTCTGATGAAGGCTGTTAAATGAGTTTAGTTGTGTTCTTGGTGTTTTAACTTGTATCGCCCCCCTCTTAAAACTTAAGAAAAACTTGAAAAGATAGGGGTATGAACTCACCTTGAGTGATTTCAGTAGATGGATGATGGAGAAAAGGAGTGTTCAACTCAAGAACACTTGGGAGGTGCTTTGAAGATTTGAAGATCTAACACAATATGACGATATTTGTGTAAGCAATCTATGATTTGGATGAAGGATAGTAGAATATGTAAGTATAGGAGGAATATACTTACCAAATGTAGAAGGAAATCTTGAAGATTAGCCTTGAATCTCGAAATTTTTAGAGAGAGAAAGTGAGAGAAAATGAAGTTCGTTCTTTGGTGAAAATGAGAGAAATGTGAGGAGAGAGGAGGGTTTTTCCAGCTCTTGACCAAGTGTGTGGCTGCAAATCGTGGGAAAAGTACTATGGAATGACTAGGTATGGTGTAATAGTGACTGGGGGTTGCACTATGAAGGTATGGGGAGCTTGCTTGTGTCCTTATCCAAAAGATAAGTCAACACTCCACCTAAATATCTCACCAAATAGATTTTATTCTTAGGCAATGATTTGCCCTAAAATATAGTTAAAATATGAATATTTAGGGTTTATTATGTTAAAATATGATTTTGGGTGAAAATCCCACGTTAAAATCTCGAAAATTGGGCTCAAAACGCTAAAAATATTGGAAACCGGGCAAAAGCTGCGAAATTCTGAAGTTCAGGCCGAGGATGCGAAGGTTCGGCTCCTTAGGAGCTTAGAACTGAAGGCGAGGCTCTGTTGTACTTGGGAACCGAGAGTAGATGAGGAACCGAGAGGAGACGGGTCGGCTGCGCAGGCTCGCTCCTCGGACAGAAGGTGGAGTCCTCTCGGACCGAAGGTAGGAAGGGATGAGCCGAAAGTCAGGTCTCGGTTTAGCATGATTAGAGGACCGAAATAGACAGAGTGCTCGGTCCATTTCGGTTGAGAGGGTTTTGGTTCTCAGGAGGTTAGGCTCTAAGAGGTTCGGTTCCTAAGAGGAGTTTCGGCTCCTAAGAGGCGTTTCGGCTCCTAAGAGGGTCGGGATGCCCCGAGTGATTATAAAAGTTGAGAGAGAGATTTGGGAGAGATTTCACATACTCAGGGATATTTAGGAGAGATTTGACACTCTTGGAGAGATTTCTCATACAGAGAGAGATTTGGGAGGGATTTGACATTCTTAGAGAGATTTCTCATACAGAAAGAGATTTGGGAGAGATTTCACATACTCAGGGAGATTTGCTAGAGATTTGACATTCTTGGAGAGATTTCTCATACAGAGAGAGATTTGGGAGAGATTTCACATACTTAGGGAGATTTCTCATACTTAGAGAGTTTTGGGAGAGTTAGAGTGAAAGTGTTTGGGAGAGACTTATTTTGAGATCTTTTTCGAGTGGTTGGCTCTATATTTTAAGGTTCGTAAACCTCGTTAAGTCTTGTTATGATTGTCATACGCCCCCGAGGGTTAAGGGATAATGTTTTATCGAGTAGTTTCATCACTTGCCCTGTTTAGGGTTTAGAGTTCCCGAACACGTGAAAACTCTAAGTGATACTTCGTATTAAGAGTGCTAGTTGTTCAATAAAAACATAATGAAAACCCTAGCATACAAGGGTTAGATGAGTTGACCGGTTTGACTTGTTGACTTTAGTTGACTTTGACTTGACTGGAAATTGACGGTTGTTACAAGGATGTTGTAGTGTACCAAAACCCAACATTAGGGTTTCTGGACTCTCAAGTGGCTGCAAAGGAGCAAAATGAAGGCTAATGATCCCTTAAATAGGGTACCTAACCCCGGAAATTAGGGTTTCACCCTCCATCTCCAACTCGTCGGGTCACTCTTCCGACTCGGCGAGTTGGTCACTTGACCACGTAGCCCAAACTCACTGCTACTCGACGAGTCAGGCAACCAACTCGTCGAGTAGATCTTGAATTCATGAGAATTTATAACCATAAATTGGTATTCGAGAAACGAGGCGTTACAGTTCTCCCCCACTTGAACTAGACTTCGTCCTCGAAGTCTGCTGCGGTGAACATCATCGGATAGTGCTCCCGCACTCTGCCTCCAGCTCCCACGTCCACTCGGACCCTTTTTGGTACTCCCACAGTATCCTTACCAAAGGTACCTCCTTGTCCCGCAAAACCTTCCCCCCTCTCTCCAGAATGGCCACATGCCTCTCCACATAATCAAGGCGCTTACCGACCTAAATGTCATCCAACGATACTACCGCATAATGGCACATAATCAAGTGTGAAATGTGAAAGGTGATGTGAATCCCAATCGAACCTTTTCATAAGGTCTATCCTTCATGCTACTTTTCCAACTGACAAAATCATGATGATCCAATGTATCGAAAACCCAACTTTCCCTCTTCCTGAGGCGAGTCCCTCGTGCTGATAGGAAAATTGTCCCACAACATCATACAAAATCAATCCACTGAAACACGAACACTCATGCCTGGCCCAATTAGCCTCAGGCTGGAATACCAGGCATGCCTATGACGGGTCCAATCATCCCTGGGATGGAATGCCCTCGCATCCTACACACGAATACAAAGTCATACCCCTACTTCAACTCTTCTTGCTACCATATGATGCTTCCCAGACGAATTCGAAACCTCCCTGGTCCCACTTGTTTGTCCACTACCCGCAACACCGGACGCCTCCACGCCCTTCTATCAGTCTCTGCTAACACAATGAATGCTACATGATCCATGACAGCCTCACCTATTACCTGATCTCTAGCTACCCATCTCCCCCCTCACTTCTGACACACTATGGCTCTTCCACAGATGGAATCAAACCAAATCACGCCACAATAACTTGAGCCACTCATTAACATACTTACCACTACTGGCCCACCAATACGACACCCTTATCTATTCCATATCACCCTTCGGGTGGGAATACAAATATGCC
This sequence comes from Lactuca saligna, assembly GCF_052625555.1. Taxonomy (NCBI): domain Eukaryota; kingdom Viridiplantae; phylum Streptophyta; class Magnoliopsida; order Asterales; family Asteraceae; genus Lactuca; species Lactuca saligna. The sequence goes on along the minus strand of NC_136423.1, from coordinate 77,131,953 downwards.
AAGTCCAATTGATCATAGGGTTCGGTCATCCTCGAGATGGAATAACCTAGATTGGAATACCAACAGATCGAATCGATTCAACCATCAAGTTGAAACTCTCAGGGTTTGTTGGTCCACCGCCTCAACACTACCGCTCATCTTGAGCCTCCGTGCCAACGAATTTCAGTCGGCCCATACTGGGTATCTTGGCCTACTACATAGAGCAGGACCGCCTCAACCTTATCCAACTACCATAGATGATCATGAGAAAGATCTAACAAGGTTCCTGGAACCTGAATGACAGGATATTCTAATCCCAAACCTTCCCAAAACTGATGAATACCCATTCAGATCCACTCTCAGTCCCCAACTGGAGTATTACCTGATCCAAGAATATGATACCTTAGAGACACTCTAAACTGATGAGATCACCAAGATCCTTTGATTTCCGTCCGATCAACCAAAATACACCAGAGTCCTCAACCTACTCTAGCAGCATGTTCAATACTTGGAACATACCTATTGATTGCTATAGCATAACTGCCCACTCAACACCCGCACATAGATCTACAAACATATACAGAGTCATCAGCATGACTGGACCGCCCTACCAGGCCTTCAGTCTATCTGGACCACTCTCAGAACCTTCAGCATGTCTGGACCGCCTCTCTGGGCCTTCAGCCTATCTTGACAATTCTTCGAGCCTTCGGTCTGACTGGTACGCCGTACTGGCCTTCAGTCTATCCGGACCGCTCTAAACTGTTTAGCACCTCCCTGGACTCCCCTTCTGATGCTCTCTCCCATGCATCTTGTTCTCACCCACTTAGGCTTCGAACTCTGGATCTACTCTATGGACTATATCCTCAGCCTAACCCTAGGCCTCATGCCGATCATCCATACTCTCAGAAATCCGTGGTATGTTCCCTGATTCACGTGCCTACCACTTATGCTAGATAACCCACATACTCATGCTGAATGTACTGTCGAGCCCTGGCAGCAAACAAAATCCTCAATAATTGATGCTCCATCCGAAAATTCTTAATTATCCCCCACTTGGGACATTAACCACTACCTACTAGTGGCAAAATCAAAACACTCTTAACCATCCTAACCAAGCATTTCCACACTTCACCATAGAACGGTGAATCTTGGAACGAATAATTTCCGCAAAGCAACCCTCCTGGCATGGAGCAACCAAACTTCAGAAGGAACCCGAATCCTGGTGACACTTATGCATCTCCAATTCACAATTTCTAGCCTTGGAATGGTGATTCTATATCCTAACTTCTGATCACCAACACCCCTAGATACTAACCGTGTACAACCCTTGTTACTAAATTCCTCAAACTATCTTATGCCATAAGTAAAAGGGACGGAAAATTCACAATATAATTATAAACAATAAGATACATATAGAAACATACCAACAACTGCATATGGCGTTGTCCTAACCTCCCCAGATGTAAGCTGGAAGGCACGTCCCTGTGCCCTCAGGGGCTCTGCTCTACTCTGAGCCACGTTAGTAATCCTCAAAGTAGCCGACACTGGAGCCTACACCGGCCTAGCAACCAGATGTGGACAGTTGGTCTCCACGTGACCAACCAGATGGCAGTGATAACAAATCCTCATGTCCTGAACCGAGGCCAACTGGCAACACTCCCTCACATAATTCCCGTCCTTTCCGCATTTACGGCATACACCACCAGACCTACAAACTCCGGTACGCCCCTTCCCACACTTCGCACAAGTGCGGCTGCTCTGTTCTCCAACCCTAGGATCAGCAGTCTTCGACTGCTTCGGTGCCGGCTGAGACTGTACTGGGGCCTGCCTCCGCTCTCGTAACTGCAACCCAATCTCCAGCTCCCGCCTACTGGTGGCCTCCTGTAAATCCAGTAATGTACCACATCGTTGGGTAGCAACAAACTGTCTAATGTCAGTCTTGAGCATGCTCAGATAACGCGTCATCTGAGCCTGCTCAGAAGCAAACTCCGGGCAGAACATTTCCCTCTTAGTGAACATACGGGTGATCTCCGTCACCGACTCTACACCCTGTCTCAACTCCAAGAACTCTTGAGTTAGCCCCACATGCTCGACTCGCGGAATGTAATAGGAGTAGAACATCTCCTGAAATCGGTCCTAAGAAAATGCAGCTCTCTGCTGATCTAAATAAGACCCAGTCATCAACCTCTACCAGTCCTTCGCCTCGGACCTCAACATGTTCAGGGCACACCTGACCTTCTGGTCAGCCGGGCAGGAACATGTGAAAAAGCATCCCTCGATGTCTGATAGCCACCTCATGGCTATGATAGGGTCCTGAATCTCATCGAAAGTTGGTGGCTTCGTGTTATCAAAATCCCGATACTAAAAAGCCCTACTAGCTCATACCCCTGTCACTGATACAGTTGCAGTAGCTGTCGTGGCAGCAGCCTTTGCAAGGGCTGCATAACGCTCGTCAAAGTACTCGACTATGGCAGTCTTGATAGACCCAAACATCTCCGGTCACTGATCCCGGAACATAGCATCAACCTCATCATGCAGGATCCCCCAGATCCTATCATCCATCTCGTCGGGCCATATCTGGCCGATAGTCTCGAGCGCTATCGGCGCCTCCTGTCCGTCCTCTCCTGATTCTGACCTGGATCCTGTCACACCCCAAAACGTAGAACGGCGGAATATGTTCTAGGGTGGAGGACATCATGTACAGTATCATAACAATTCATAATAGTAAAAACAAACAACAACATCCACTTCATTAATATAGTAATTGTAATACAAGCGTGTTCTGTACAGTTATAGACACTAAAAAGCATAATAAAAAATAAAGAGGAGTCATGTATGCGCTCCGTCTTCTCAGAAATTGCATCTGTACCTGTCTATTGCCGACCTGAGAATACAAGTTATTTTGAAAATGAGTTTCAGCATAAAGCTAGTGAGTTCATAAGAATTTAGTGTCATTGCTTGTACAAAAGTGTTTACAATTGTGTAACATGGAAGTTGTTATCAAGTTTGAAAATAGTGGGAATCTCTAGAAAATCCTATATTTTCTAATAAAAGTAGTCTTCTACCAAGACTTGGTTACTTGAAAGTTTGATCCTTTGAGTGTGTAAAAGTTTTCCCAATTAGACTCATAATTATAAAAATATAATTTGGACTTCATTTGAACAGAGTAAATGGGAAAATATCGTATTATTCCAGCAGTGTTACTGCCGACTGGATGGTAGATAGTTACATACTCTAGGTAGTGTTATGTATTTAATACACCTCGCGGAGTCTACTTTACCTTTTATTCGTAATTGGTTAGTTTAGGGTTCCGAATGTGAATCTGTATGTAACCATGCGGATAGGCGATTTAATGTATCATGACCCTCCAGGTCATATGTAGTGTGGTAGCATGTTATCATCCCTGGGCCTAGTCGGCTCGGACTGTAGCTAGCAGTCGGGATGTGTGAGTGACCTCCATGTATAGATCTATACACGTAGAGCCCGCTCTCCCTCCAGGAGACTAAGGTTACACGATGAAGGCGCAGTAAAGTGCCGTACAGAGAGATAGTGTCTCACATTCTGTTTTAGTATGTTCTCTTGTATTAGTGTATAGTGTGCTTCTCAGTATAATGTATCTAGTGTTTCTTTGTATAGCATATAGTATTCTTCCTGTATAGTACTTAACATGTAGCGACTCATAATAGCACTAACCGTGATAAGTATCATAGTAATGGTAGTGAGGAGTGGTAAATCTTAACTATACCTATTATAGTTAACTGGCATGTTGCAGTCATTCTTGGATACTCATAAGTATTGAACTGAGTGAAGGTTTTCATATCCAACACAAATGCATTCAATATATAACTAAGAATTCAATGACAGTCGGACGAATAACAATTAACCCTAAGACCTCCATCAAACAAGAACAGGAAATAAGGCGAGCTATCGGTCCTAAGTCCTTCAAGTCTTACTTATATAAATATATTGGCGTGGATATATTTTCGAAACATAAGTAGTTTTAAAAGATTTTTGAAAATAGTTTTTATAATAAATTATCATGAAAATGAATTTGAAAACATTGAAAGCAGTTTTGAAGGCAAAATAGTTAAAAGTATACATATCCTTTATGATTGTAAGCTACAAATCACATGTGATTGATACTATAAATTGTTGGATTCAACTTGTATTCCCCCTCCCCCTCCATAAAAGCATTTAAAAACATTTGAAAGGTTGATTAAGGGGTACAAAATCACCTGCAGCGAGTGAATCGGATGGAAGTGTCGGTTGAGTGCTTGGTGTCAAGTGAAGACTTGAACACACTTTATGACCCTAGTAACATATGAAGACATATGTTTACATATAATTAGTGATTAAAACACCAATTAAACACGTATAAACATCCTAGTGCAAAGAAAAACACTTTGGTCAAGTGCTAGGAGGCTATTGGGTTGCAATGAAGGAGTGTAAGGCCTAACTATGGAGTTTACTTCTCAAATACCCACCTTAGGTGAGTTTGCGGTTGAGGGACCAATTCCCCCATGAGTTTACGGCCGTAAACTCATGGGATGGGTGTATTTGTGTGCTTTAAGGTCTCTTGCATCACTAGGAAGGGTTCTAAGATCAAATCCAAGGCTTGTGAAGTGATTAGGGTTCAGAAGGGGTACTCCCTTGGAGTTTGCGGTCCTTGGACCACTCCTTGGGAGTTTATGGTCGTAAACACTAGGGTTTATGGCCATAAACCCTTGGGCACAACATTTCCTTTGTATTTTGTGGTCATAGGCTCATTCATACAAGTTTCTAGTCCATTAAACATGCTAAGGAAGGAGTTAGGTACACTAAAATACCCTTTATGGTGTTTACGGTTTTGGTGTTTACTGTTCATGAATGTTCATGGACCGTAAACTCATGTTTACTCCCCTAAAGGCACAATTTTGGGTTTCTAATTTCATGCATGCAAGTTTCCAAGTCATAGACAAGCATTAAAAGGGTTTTGGTGGGAATTTTGGGGCCTTAAAACCCCCTTATGGGAGTTCACGGTTTTGGGAGGTGTTCCCCAACTATAAACTCTAGTTTTCGGGGTATTTGGGTGATTAAATCCTGAATTTGTATGAATACAAAGCAAAACAACAAGCTAGGAATGATTACTTACGGATTTGGAGCTTGAATGAGGTGTTTCTTGGCCAAAACCCACTTGTAGAGAGAGAGAGAGTAGAGAGAGAAAGCTTCTAGGAGTGAGAAAAAGTTCAAGTGAAAGCCACTCAACCCTTATAAAGGGTTTGAATTGGCGGCTAGGTGGGGATCCACCCCATACCGATGTTAAACGGAGTTTAAAAATTTTACCCGATTAAATGGTCGTAACCCGGCTTAGTCGTAAACTAAACTTTTTCAACAATTAAATTCGAGGGTGTTACACGTGTTTTTATTTCGTTTCAAAACTTATGAAATAAAATAAAAACATTAATTTATTCGCCTAACCTAAATGTTAACGGAAATAATAATAAAATATTTTTATTAACGGAAATGGGTTACAGTGACGGAATAAATTTCAGGTTGTCACAGATCCTGCCATGAGTTGTCGTGTAACCACTATACTGAAAACATACCGAAAAGATATCAGATACTCCTCATAACAACCCAGAAACCAACTGCCAGCCAAAACCCTAGGGGTTGTGACTTCCTTGATATGCATATGGATCCTGTGCTTTTAGTAGTACGGGCCCATACTACCTTCCACAACTACCCATATTTTTCTCAAGTATCATCACAACACCCTAGCAATACACACAAATATAGCAGGCGCTCAATCCTTACTCCTAGAGGAAATGCAAAATATCTCATAACTGCCCTACTAGCCTTGCACAACCCACCCATCCATGAAACTTCCACCAACCCTGCAGCACTAGTGTATGCTAGCCATACATAAGGCTGGACCCCATAGACTTTCAGATATTCAATCCTACCCTAAGCTCCCAATCAGACAAGAACAGAACATAAGGCCAAATCAAACATTTTCAGGCTATAAGGTCTTAATTATGTATAACCGTGATGCGTACACTAAGCAACTACAGTAATGATGCCAATTTCATATAAAGGAATCCCTAGGCTAGTAGGAATCATATAATCAGGCAATTCTATCATGCAATTCCTGAAGATCCCTAGCCTAGTACTCGCATGTTGTTCTAACATATCACATAATCAAATAACTATATGGTATTTTGGGGTCTACTTACTGGCTCGGGCTGCTCGTACACTTCTTATCCTCTTACTTATTTTGAAAACCATTTAAAAATCATTTTGAAAAATCTTTCCTTGATTATAGACTGGATTCACATGAATGTTCCTCCAATGCACTCAAACCAAGGCTATTATACCAACTTGTAACATCCATAAAATTCGAGACAATTTAAAACTTTTTAAATCATTTGAAACCATTCGATTCTTACAATTTGTTTTCATAATAGTTTATACATCAGAGTTCCCAAAAATCATAATAATCAATCGAGGAAGTGTACGGTCACGCCTTCGCCTACCCGCGGCCATCCGATGAACCTGAAACAATAAACTGAAACTGTAAGCCCGAAAGCTTAGTGAGTTACCCCCAAAATACCAGCCTCATGTAACCAAAATCATATCATATCATATCAACAAATATAGAACAACCATGCATCTCGATTCTATAGTGTGATTGGTCCGCCCGCACTAGGCCTTCAGTCCACCTGGTCCACTCTCTGAGTCTACAATATGACTGGACCGCCCGCACCGGGCCTTTAGTCTATCTGGCCCACTCTCCGAGCGTCGGCATGTCTGGACCTCCCTCTCGGGGTCTTCATCCTATCCGGACCGCTCGTCGGGCCTTCGGCCTGACTAGGTGCCTTCCTGGGCTACAGTCTATCCGATCCGCCCTGGGTTTGTTGGCTTACAACACAAAGAATGACCTGCCTCAACCCAACCCTAATTAAAAAACCATGTGCACATACAACAGATAATAACATAACAGTCCATAAACACACAAACTGATCTAGCAAATCATATAGCTTAACAACATCCTATATACCAGGATACCGACCTAAACCAGGTAACTAACATAGCATCATCTTATATGCCAGGATACCGGCCTAAACTAGGTCACTAAACATAGTACCGTCCTAATTACCAGGACGCCGATCTAACAGATCAATAAGCATATCAAAGAAAAACAAGTATACAATCCGAGAAAGGGTCGGCCTTGGTGCCTAAGACCCTGTGGATATTGTAACACCCGAAATTCGGGCTAGTCAATTTAGAGACAATGAGTGTCAAAAATGAATTTTTGATAGAAGACTATTTAGAATAAATAATCTTAACCAAATTATAGTATATGTCACAATCGTTTTGTACATATAAATAACGCCGAAATCCAAGTTATAACGAAGAAGTTATGACCTGTTGAAGTTTTACGGTAAAACCGACACCACACCGGGAATAGTAAAAAGTGATATTTTGATCAAATAATTTCTAGCCTTAGAGATCTAAGCGAAAGTCATAGTATATGTTAAACCGAGAGTGTGCATGAAAAGAACGTCCAAATTTGACTTCGTATGAGGAAGTTATGATTTTTCTAAGATTTAGCATAACAATGCATAGCCTGGAAATTCGAATTTTTGATCGGTCGATTTTTAGCCAAAAATCATCTAGACGAGAAATGAAGATATTGTTAATAGGAGTTAAAAGATAAAATGAAAGTTGAAAACGGAGCTCGTATGTGAAAGATATGGACAAAGCTTAGTCCCTACTCTTCGAGCGTGGCGAATTCGATACAGTTTTGTAAATCCGAGATAGAATAAGAATTAGCCGATGGGGTCTAAATGAAAGTTGTAGTACTCATAAATACCAACGCGTGGATATAAATAACATCGAGAATAAAGCTCTTATGTTAAAGACATGGACAAAACTTAGTCTCTACTTTTCAAGCGTGACGAATTCGAATACAGTTTTGTAAACCTGAGATAGAATGAGAATTAGCCGATGGGGTCTAAATGAAAGTTGTAGTATTTGTAAATACCAATGCATGGATATAAATAACGTAGAAAACGGAGCTCGTACACAGAAGATACGGACGAAGCTTAGGGGCTACTCTACAAAAAAATCCCTATAAATAAGAGATGAACTTTTCGTAATTCCTTCACACCATAAGCCTTTCTTTCTCTCTCTAACTTCTCTCTAGCCTCCCTAAACCCCTCCCAAGTCTAGGGAACCTCCCTAGCACGAGAAGGAAGCCCTGAAGCACCCTGACGGCTCCGAGAAGAAAAGCTTTCGGCTCGGAAACACTACTCCAGCGAAACCTGGTTTTTTTTAAAAAAACCCGCTGTAAGTGAGCTACGCCTACAATATTTCTAATATAGCTTTTATTTAAATATAGTAATGTTATTAGGACCTTATAATAATTATTTGGGCTAATATTGTGTGTTATATAAGTGTTGTTATAATATCTTTTTAACCACTCGCGGTACGGGGAATCTGGTTGAAAGGGCCGCATAGGGTTGTTGGATTTCAGAAGTGCTATATGCCAAAATGGTCCTGCCCTCCAGTGTTTTATGTCTGGTCCCTGTCTATACATAGTGTGTGAAGAGTATTTTTTAACAATTATATAATAGTAATAATAGCTAGATTATTTATTAGTCTCGGTAAAACGTTAGACTAAACTCTAGTGGTAATGGTACTAGGTTTTGTCGAAGGAAATTGTTTTATAGTAAACGAAGTGTTTTCCGAGAAGCGTGTCACCACCTTATCACGTGAGTGCATTGTTACTTTCATCTTACACATAGATACAAAGTATTTAATATAAATTACATGATGTGAGTGCATAGTTATTTTCATCTTACACATAGATATGAAGTATTTTATATAGACTATGTGCTATGTGTATTATCTGTATACTTGCTATCTATGTTGGATGAACGATTTTATAAAAGTTTTATATGATTTAAACCGTATATGTATTTATATCTACATAATATGTTGGGTAAAACTTGGGTAGATGAAATATGAGTTGGACGATAAGTTGAGAGGTAATATAGACCATGAGGTAAGGGTGAGAGGTGGACGATGTGAGAAGCCTTTTTCCAAATGTTGGCCTTGTCATCTAGCAGAGTATGGATGATGTCACACCCCGGCCGTCGGCGGAAACACCGGGCAGTGTAATGTCATTTCTCGTATCATAGTTACCAACTTCCTAAAAACACATGCAATTTAAAATACGTCAACATAAAGTTGGTGAGTTCACAGGTTTTGACTCCATATAAAAATAACACTTTTTCTCAAGTTCAAAAGTATTGTTTTGAAAGTATAATTTTGACTCTCGAACGTTTACTATATATATCCTTGGTATAAAAGTTTTCTTACCAAATAAGTATATACCTATAAGTCTCACATACTATAAACATAAGTGTTTGTAATTCCATACAAACAAAAATTGCTACGTATAAATCTTATTTCAATTCTATACTAGAAAAACCACTATGTATAAATCTATTTCAATTCTATACGAGTATGTGTGCTAGGTATAATTATCTACTTAATATAAGTAGTAGCTAGGGTATAAGTAGGGGGAAACTTATACTTAACATTAATACTTGTATAAGACAAAGTATAATATTTCTAACAAGTTGCTACCATGAGTCTGTAACTGCTGCTTGACAACAAAACCTCTGACAAAACAATACACTCATGATTTACCATGAGAAACAATACACTCATGATTTACCATGAGAACAACACCGCACGCTTCATCGACGCCGGAATAAAAATAAAAGGAACTAATCGTCACTCACTTGTCTTGGGTTGTAATTAACAACCACAAGTGGGGTCGTCAACCCGTATCTTATTCATACACGACTTCCTAGCTCACACGGGATTAACGGTTACAGGTCAGAGGACTTCCACTAAGATTCCCAATCTTAGTTGATGAATGAGGTAGCTCATGTTGACTTTGACGGCTTCCTATAGCTCTAACAACAAAATCATTTTCATGTCTAAAACCCTAAGTCACTAGACTATGCTTTAAATCATTATTCCTAACTTCATAACATTCAGGCAGTATAACAGCTATATCTTGAAGTAAAAATAAGTTTTATCTTGACCTAAAACCAAAAATAACAACATATAATGTTCCTAGTTTTATCTTGACATAAAACTATCAATAACAAAACATAACATATCCAGTTTTATCTTGACATAAAACTATTAATAGCAACATACTTTATAACATAACATATAGAACTTTCGAATATAACTTCGGTATTATATCGCGCACCACATATATATAGAATCCTAAGTATAACTCAAGATCTACATTATTAAATTAACATACTGATAAGTTGATAATAGTTGTATATATTCAAAATATTATATTTAGAACAATCATATCCCGGTTATCATAACTATATACTATCATATAGACATAATAATAACATATATATATATATATATATATATATATATATATATATATAATATCTAGCATGCGTTTTCCCCTGAAATATTAGAAAGTGGGGCCGTGAAACTCACCTTAGTAGCATGATTTTATGTTATCTAAGCAAAAACAGTCAGCGTACGAGGTCGTCGGGGCTCAGGATGCAAGAGGGCTTCAGCAAAGGAGAGAGGAGAAATGGAAATGGTGTAAGGAAGTGTCAAGGTCGGACCTGCTATTTATAGGGATGATTTTGGACCCTCACGACAAAAGAATCTCATTGTTCACGTCGTGAGTTTTGAGCTAATCTCTTCGTAGACTTGCCATCCGCCTTGTAGCTTCCGAAGGTGGCAAAATGACTCCTCACGACGTGAAAAATGCCTTGTTCACGTCATGAGTTTAGATCTTATCCCCCCGCAGCCTTGTCACACCTTCTAGATTCGAAATATGGCGGTTTGACTCCTCACATCGTGAGTTTTTATGCTCACCTCGTAAGTTCAGTCAATTTAGGGTTTCTGACAGCGACATCTTCTGAAGGCCATAACTTTTGCATACGAACTCTGTTTTCGGCGTTCTTTATATGCACGCGTAGGTAATTACAAGTACTACAACTCTCTAATACATTACAATAGCTAAATCTAAGCCTATTTTAAATTCCTCTTTTTATAAAGATTTTATAGTGTTCGGTTTATCATAACTTTTTCACGCGAAGCCAGATTTCGACGTTCTCTACGTTTTTGGAATCGTATGGACATATACTTTGATTTATACTATAAAGTATGTATGAAAGTTCATATTTATATTAGAATTATCATGAAATACATGGTGAGTTTACTACACTACTAGTTTAACAAAATCACATTACATGATTGGTATAATCACATGTGATTGTTATTGACCTATTTTGACTAGTGTTACAGATGAAAACCACGGACTATTCTAGACAGTCTAGTGGAACACTAGCAGGCTCGCAACCTGTAGGTGTTGTGAACGATGTATTCACCGGTGTACTCTAAAAACCCATTGACCTGTATCGCGAGTGGATTCCCGAAAATGATACTGTTAATAAAACCTTGACAGATGCGCCTAAAGGACTCTCCCGGCAGAAGCGCCTAATAGAGAACCTCAAACCGCCGATAGATGCGCCTAAAGGACTATACCAGTAGATGCGCCCCATAAAGAATGTCACAATTTTGGCAACTGCGCCTAAGTGATAATATTAGCAGTTGTGCTTGACAGATGTGTCATTAGAAACGATGGATTTCGTGCCTATTCCTTAGGATAATCCTTAGGAATGAATGAACGAGGAATAGTTGATTTTTAGGGTAGATCCTTAAGAGTAAATAAGATAATGGGGATGGGTAATTGGGTTGATTGATTGTTTGATGATTAAATATAATAATTATATTAATGTGGGTTGAAAACCCTATGTACTCTCCAGGTTTCCCAACCTGACCCACTCAGTTTATTTATATCACAGGTGTTGATATGAAGTCACATTACACTGAGCGATTAAGGAGATATAAATCAGTAGTGATAATGAATCTAAGTTCTGTTTATGCTTATGTTTCTGTATTGACGATGACATCCCAAATGTTTTAAAATGAATAAAAACATGTTTCTTCGGAAATGATTGATAACGTATTTATCATGTCTTACTGGGAACAAACTCCGCAACATTTTTATTAAAAGAGGTACTCTGATTTTTATAAAGCAAAAACAAAATCGGTCTTCACTGGCCATGAAAATGGGGATGTCACAGTTGGTATCAGAGCATTAGTTTAAGCGGACTTCGAATAAGGATTTATTTCTAGACTTAAACTTAGAATGCTAATAGATGATCATGAGGAGTGTGTCTAATATATTTTAGGAAGTACACCTGAATAGACACACGTACTATCTTAATTAGGGAATTTTCCTAAAATGCTTTTATATGCTAAATGGTTTGTGATGCTTTATACTATCGTTTGATCGGATATATGGTTGGTTGCCGACCAGATCTGGAAATTTTATGTGCTCAGGTTTCTAAATGTTTAATTACAATATTTGAACTGGCATGTAACTTTTTGGAATAATAAGGAGGAATACGCATCTAAACCTTCCTATATCTTTATTCTCGTCTCGATACACCAAACGACTACTTTGGTGTGCAGAACATCATAGTGAAAGACTCGTAGTGAATTGAGTAAATGGAGGAAATGAGAAGGCTTACGATACTGAATAGTACCTTTCAGAAGACATCATAAGAATGATATCTTGCCTTTAGAATGCGTCTAATAAATAATACGTCTAGTACGGGAGAAGTACACTTTCGATTAGCAGAAAGAAATATTTTTGGTATAATCCATCAAGTTATGTCATCGTCTAACATTTCCATCGCCAACCGAGATGAAGCAGAATTGATGATCGAAGATACGCATGGAAGAAGTCCTAGTAGATTCTAGAGAAAATTATATGATTGTTTGGACACATTTGTATGTGTTGAAATTGTTTTTTTGATAATAACTTGGATAAACTGCGAGATAATACTTGGGATGAGTACGAGTAGGTGTGAATGGTAGTAGAGGCCTATACAACCGGAAGCACTGGACTCACACTTGGATCAGGGAAAGTCACAAGGTTACCAAGGCGCTAGTAATTGATTCCGTTTTGTTCATATATGTCGTTACCAACGTTTCAGTGATCACTAAGAAGATGATTATTATTCCGACCCTAGTGGTCATATCATGTCGAGTCCGGCTAAGATGAATATATTACGTGGTTCAGAGAACCAAGTTCGATGTGGTATCTGACTTAAACCGGAAGATTGAAATAAAAGATAATCGAAGCGATCAATAGAAGTATCGCAACCATTGTTAACGTTAGAAGCTTGTACCTAGAAGTGATACATGCTAGAGTATGAGTATATCACATTAGAACATGAAAAAGGTATATTTCGTTATTGAATTTGACTCTAAAAGACCTGAGTCTAAGCGTTGCATCATACGACGAGATGTCATTAGAACATGTCTCATCGGTCTGTTATGGTAATCGAAGTAAAGAATTTTTTAAAGGAGCAAGAGTCTCCAATAAGGATCGAGATGGCGACTTGAAGGTCACAATTGAAAGTCCAACGTGAGATAGAGAGCGGGTGCAAGATCGAGCACCGCCTACAGTCAAGAAGTCCAAGAATTAGATACTCATTCAAAGGAACATAGAAGTTACGATTATTACCTAGTATGAAGAGATAACATATGGAGTCATTATACAGCCTTGTTTCGTTGATGATTCCGGGACGTAATCATCCTAAGGGGGTGATAATTGTAACACCTGAAATTCGGGCTAGTCAATTTAGAGACAATGAGCGTCAAAAATGACTTTTTGATAGAAGACTATTTAGAATAAATAATCTTAACCAAATTATAGTATATGTCACAAAGGTTTCGTATATATAATAAACGCCGAAATCCGAGTTATAACAAAGAAGTTATGACCTGTTGAAGCTTTATGGTAAAACCGATACGACACTGGGAATCGTAAAAAGTGATTTTTTGATAAAATACTTTCTAGACTTAGCGATCTAAACGAAAGTCATAGTATATGTTAAACCGAGAGTGTGCATAAAAAGAATGTCCAAATTTGACTTCGTATGAGGAAGTTATGATTTTTCTAACATTTAGCATAACAGTGCACAACCCGGGAATTTAAATTTTAGATCGGTCGATTTTTAGCCAAAAATCATCTAGACGAGAAATGAAGATATTGTTAATAGGAGTTAAAAGATAAAATGAAAGTTGAAAACGGAGCTCGTATGCGAAAGATATGGACGAAGCTTAGTCCTACTCTTCAAGTGCGGCGAATTCGATACAGTTTTGTAAATCCGAGATAGATTTAGAATTAGCTGTCGGGGTCTAAATGAAAGTTGTAGTACTCATAAATACCAATGCGTGGATATAAATAATGTCGAGAATAAAGCTCGTATGTTAAACACATGGACAAAACTTAGTCTCGACTTTTTAAGCGCGGCGAATTCGAATACAGTTTTTTAAACCTGAGATAGAATGAGAATTAGCCGACGGGGTCTAAATGAAAATTGTAGTGCTCGTAAATACCAACGCATGGATATAAATAACGTAGAAAACAGAGCTCGTATGCGGAAGATACGGACGAAGCTTAGGGGCTACTCTACGAAAAAAATCCCTATAAATAAGAGATGAACTCTTCATAATTTCTTCACACCATAAGCCTTTCTTTCTCTCTCTAACTTCTCTCTAGCCTCCCTAAACCCCTCCCAAGTCTAGGGAACCTCCCTAGCACAAGAAGGAAGCCCCAAAGCGCCCGACGGCTCCGAGAAGAAAAGCTTTCGACTCGGAAACACTACTCCAGCGAAACCTGGTTTTTTTAATAAAAACCCGTTGTAAGTGAGCTACGCCTACAGTATTTCTAATATTGCTTTTATTTAAATATAGTAATGTTATTACGACCTTATAATAATTATTTGGGCTATTATTGTGTGTTATATAAGTGTTGTTATCATATCTTTTTAACCACTCGCGGTACGGGGAATCTGGTTTAAAGGGCCGCATAGGGTTGTTGGATTTCAGAAGTGCTATATGCCAAAATGGTCCAGCCCTCCAGTGTTTTATGTCTGGCCCCTGTCTATATATAGTATGTGAAGAGTATTGTTTAACGCTTATATAATAGTAATAATAGCTAGATTATTTATTAGTCTCGGTAAAACGTTAGACTAAACTCTAGTGGTAATGGTACTAGGTTTTGTCGTAGGAAATTGTTTTATAGTAAACGAAGTGTTGTCCGAGGAGCGTGTCACCACCTTATCACGTGAGTGCATAGTTACTTTCATCTTACACATAGATATGAAGTATTTAATATAAATTACATGATGTGAGTGCATAGTTATTTTCATCTTACACATAGATATGAAGTATTTTATACAGACTACGTGCTATGTGTGCATATTATCTGTATACTTGCTATCTACGCTGGATGAACGATTTTAAAGAAGTTTTATATGATTTAAACCGTATATGTATTTATATCTACATAATATGTTGGGCAAAACTTGAGTAGATGAAATATGAGTTGGACGATAAGTTGAGAGGTAATATAGACCATGAGGTAAGGGTGAGAGGTGGACGATGTGAGAAGCCTTTTCCAAATGTTGGCCCCTGTCATGTAGCAAAGTATGGATGACAATCACGGACTATTCTAGACAGTCTATTTTGGATAAGGTGTTTAAGTCCATAACTTATTTGGTATATACTTGACCCGACCCGGCATGGTCCATTTGGGTTGCACTTCACCCAAATTATTTATGGATAATTTTATGAGAATTGTATACTTACGATTTATTAATATCTTATAAGTTATAATATATTAATATAAATTCGTGCTATTTAATTACTTTTAATCTTGAATTAATTATGACTTAATTTAGTGATTAAAAGGAAGACTAATTAAATCATGTGCTATTATATTTATATGGTGTGGGCTAATACTCATTTGTTAATGGGCTAAGCTTATATGGAAGTCCATGGATGATCCATGGAGGTTTTAACCCATGAATCCTTGGAAAGGAAAAGACATGGGTTATTAGGGTTTCACCCTAACCATGCACACTATATAAACAAGCTTATGTTGCATGAAATTGCACCCTAGTGTGTGTGTAATAGTGGTGGCCGATTTCTAAGTATTAGTATACTCTCTCATACATTTTCCAAGTTTGTGGTGATTTGTGATTTCCATTTGAGGCATTCACATTATTGGTGCTTGGCTCTCAAACTCCAAGGAATCAACAATCAACAAAAGGTATGTAATTCATCTAGTTCTTTTATGTTTCAAAGTACCCCATGCCATGCTAGATAGGTTATAAACCTTGGAAAATAATATTTTGCATGTACCTTAGACAAACATAGATCCAAGGTTTATTAGGGTTGCATGTACACTTAGGAAGTGTTAGAATGCTCAAAACCCAACAGTGGTATCAGAGCCTAGGCTTGTTTGTTTGATACTTGATGCAAAATAGTGAAAAAAAAAGTCGAATTTTTGCTGTCTGCCTGATGAACTCGCCGAGTCCATGGGGGGACTTGCCGAGTTCATGTGTAAACTCATCCTACTCGCTGAGTGGGTTCGTGCACTCGGCGAGTAGGAGCCTCAGAATGCAGATTTTCGACTTTTGCTGCTGGAAATGGACTAGAAACATTTCCCTAAACTGTTTTGGTGTTTTAAAACTTGTTTTAGTTGGTGTAATGGTTGTTCTAATCCATTTACAATAGCTTATATCAAAATTCCATGCTTTGTATGTGTTCATATAATTCTTGAAACTTTGATGATCATGTTCATGTTCTTATGAATTTAGAAGATGATAGAAATTATTTGCTGAATTGTTTAGGATTAATTCTTGATCATTTATGTGTTTTAATGGAGTCCATAATTTGTCCTTAAGTTATGAATATCCAAAGGTCGCTTCTTTTAAACACACATTTAAAACACATAAGTTACATAATAATGAAGAGTCTTCATTTTTATGAACCTTTAATTCATAACTTATGAAATGAAAAGTTTTGAATAGTTACAAAACTTGCCCTCAAGTTTTGGAATTTGTAAAGTTTCACACACTTTAATAAACTTTAATTCCAACCCTTAGAGTTTTAATAGTTAAAATTCAAAACTTATACTATTTATAACATTAATGGTTAATTATTATATATGTATAAGAATAAGTCGTTCTACCGTTAGTAGGCCTCATTCACGAAGCCGGTCTATAAGGGGGTATAAAGTTGCTGCCTATAAAATAGCAGCTTAATGGGTGACCACTCTCACCCACCGCTTCCTTGATCGGTGGAGGGTCGTTAGCCGAACGGGTAGGACAATGACTTTAAATCCTCATTAAATGTATAATGATTATTATAAAGTAACTAAATATTTTTTAATTCCCAATCTTAGTTACTTTAGGAAAAATGTGAACATGCTACTAGCCCATGGAATTCACACTTTGTACCTTACCAAGTCGTTGGTGGAGCGTGTGTGGTTAACCGTCACACTAACTTGGACTAGTAAGGATCACGAAGGGTGACTTAATGTTTGTCATAGATAAATGGAGCGTGTGTGGTTAACCGGCACATTGATTAGTTGATAATATTAAGGGTACCAAGTGAATTAGTATGGTTATTCACACCTTGTTTTGTGATCCTCGGCATCCCAGTCACAAAATTTGAGAGGGCACACTCGAGATTGAAACATGCCATTGAAAAGTTCAATGAATCTCAAAAGATTTAGGAGTTTCAAATCCAATTAACCTAATAAATTATTTCGTTTTTCATGGTAGAAATTGGTGAATTGTCATTCGCCTACCTTCAAATATTCTATAGCTTGGATTACGGCATCCCTCTTCTAAGTTATAAAATATTGTGCTAGGTACTAGCCTTAATATTTCATATTGGGTGTTATATTAAGGATTTTGAATCAACTAACTTGATTATCTCCCATTGAAGATGCCTGGTTCAGACAACTATGATCTTCCCAAATCTCTTGGAACAAGCTTTCCTCATAAAGATGATGTCCCTCAACATCATGCTTCTCTTCCTCCACCTTCTCTATTTATTCTCCCTATCCCACAAGTTTAAGGTCACTCAACCCCTATTGGCAAGCATAGTCTATGTGTTCTCACATCTTGGAGATAAAGTCACATATTGACAAGCCGGGAGAGTTGGGTGTCAAAGTCTTGTGAAAGTTGGAAGTTCAATCACTTTCTTGGTAACATAGTGATCCCTTTGGGACTACTATGAGATAGACTATGACATGACCCTTAGTGATCTTATCTATTTGCTTGGTGCTATGGAATCAGCAATGATTTGGAACACTAGTAAAGTAATTTTGTTAGAAGATCAACTTCCCAAACCTTAAATTGACATTGTCAATGGTAGCATTGGATATCTAGAAAAGGATTTCTCTTCCCAATGGAAAGGGATCGGCCATAGTCAACTCGGCTGACCAAATAGTAAAGAGAAAGGCTAAGTTTGAGATAGTCTTATGTGTCATTACCAAAGGGTCCATATGTTTTATTGCCAAAGGGAGGGACACTAATTGCGAAGCTGCCATATTTACCTGAAAGATCATAAGATTGATCAAGTCAAGAAGTTTGACTCTACTTTAGTTAAAGTCCACTATCTAACTCTATTAAGTTCCTATTTGGAGATTCTTGTTTCATAATGTGAATGGGTCACATGTTGATGTTTTTAAGAATAAAAGAAAAGATACGAAGCTTAAAGGAAGTATACGCTGATTCTGATTGCGAAGATGGGTTTCGATCGCATGGTTCGGTGATTAAAAGGAAGACTAATTAAATCATGGGCTAATATATTTATATGGTGTGGGCTAATACTCATTTGTTAATGGGCTAAGCTTATATGGAAGTCCATGGATGATCCATGGACCTTTTAACCCATGGATCCTTGGAAAGGAAAAGACATGGGTTATTAGGGGGTTTCACCCTAACCATGCACACTATATAAACAAGCTTATGTTGCATGAAATTGCACCCTAGTGTGTGTGTAATAGTGGTGGCCGATTTCTAAGTATTAGTATACTCTCTCATACATTTTCCAAGTTTGTGGTGATTTGTGATTTCCATTTGAGACATTCACATTATTGGTGCTTGGCTCTCAAACTCCAAGGAATCAACAATCAACAAAAGGTATGTAATTTACCTAGTTATTTTATGTTTCAAAGTACCCCATGCCATGCTAGATAGGTTATAAACCTTGGAAAATAATATTTTGCATGTACCTTAGACAAACATAGATCCAAGGTTTATTAGGGTTGCATGTACACTTAGGAAGTGTTAGAATGCTCAAAACCCAATAGTCTAGTGGAACACTAGCAGACTCGCAACTTGTAAGTGTTGTGAACAATGTGTTCACTGGTGTACTCTAAAAACCCATTGACCAGTATCGCGAGTGGATTCCCGAAAACGATAATGTCAATAAACCCCTGGCAAATGCGCCTAAAGGACTCTACTGGTAGAAGCACATAATAGAGAACCTCATAACCCCGACAGATGTGCCTAAAGGACTATACCGGCAGATGCACCCCATAAAGAATGTCACAATTTTGGCAGTGGCGCCTAAGTGACAATATTAGCAGCTGTGCTTGACAGATGTGTCATTAGCAACGATGGATTTCGTGTGAAATCCCGAAAATCACGGCCATAAAATTACGGTTTCATTTATGTTTTAAAATAATTTCAGAGTAAATCCATTGATTTAAAAGAGTTGAGGAATTTGTTCCCAAAACAAAATTTGATAATATAAAGCTTATCAAAGCATTTCATCCAGAGATGCATTTTCATTATATAACAATATTCGGGATGTCATGTTCCGATAAGCAGACCAAAAGCATAAACAACAAAAGATAGACCATACAACAGTTACATATAACAACTGGTCTAATATCAAAAGATCTTGATAAGTCATCCAACTTATGCTCTCGCGCCACTACCTATAATACAACAAAACTGAGTGGGTCAGGCTTGGGAGCCTGGTAAGCATATAGGGTTTTCAATCCACAATAAATAATTATATTTAATTGCACCAACCAACAATAACCCGATTACCCATTCCCGTTATCCTCACTTTACTTTCCTAAAACAACATCTATCTCAAGGGACCTAATCTAGGATTTTTCATCGAGATGAACATTAGTGCAAGGGGTTTCCTCAACAATAGATGTCCTAAAGGCAACCATGAGGGGGATAGAGTACGCCGGTGAACATCAAGCCCACAACACCTACAGGTTATGAACCTGCCAACGTTCCACAGGACAGTCTAGAAAGAGTCTGTGGTCATCATCCATACTTCGCTAGATGACTAGATTAACAACAACAATTTCGAGGCCTCTCATCATTTTATCAAACATCAACTATCTACCAATGCTTTACCCAAACATTTTAGTAGATAAATATATATATATATATATATATATATATATATATATATATATATATATATAAACATACATATACAACTTTAAATCATGTATAATATATCCATTCAATATTCAAACCAGAAAACAGATAATACGCAACACATCGCATGTATTCTTATAGAGATACTTCATATCTATGTGTTAGAAGAAAGTAAATACACACTCACTTGATCAGAAGATGATCGGAAAGCACTACGGCTTTAAAAGTAGTATTCTTCGGTGAAACCGCGATCACTTCGCACACCGTGCTTCTCGTGGGCAGAGCTTCGACTCGGAAACTCTTTACTTCTCGGGATCTTTGGGCTTCGGGACTTGCTTTAGGTCTCGGGATGATACTGGGGCTTTGGGGGTACTTCTTTACACGTAAATTGAGGTAATATGGGTGAGAGAAGGGTGAATTAGCAACCTTGGCCGGTGATGTGTGCAAACTCACTTAGTTTTAAACCTACTTTTAATTGTAAAACAACACACATAGGCAGTGAACCTATCAATGGTGGTATAGTTGGATAAGTAGGGTATCGAACATAGGGAACGACAATAGTTAACTTATTTGGTCCTTTAGTTATCTATATATATACGAAACAACTCGTCGAGTCAGGTGGCGACTCATCGAGTCCATCTCTCAGTCCCCTTATTGTGATAGGTCTCTGGGATCCCGAGTCTTTATCTTCTCGAATCTTCGACCGGACTCACCGAGTAGTCGACCCTACTCGCCGAGTAGGTGTTATTTTTGGTGTTTTTCTTCTTTGTTCCATTCTCGATCTCTCAACCGCTTCTCCTGCTTCCTTCTGCTTCCGAGCTTCATTTTTGGACTGAAAATATAATTTAAACACTTTTAAGTAGCGTTTGTCCATAAAATGCAATAATTTAGCTAATAAATGAATAAAAACCTATACTTAATATGAACTAAATATGCACATATAAAAATACCCCACACTTGACTTTTGCCTGCCCCCAAGCAAAACTAAATTTTAAAACATTAGAATCACATATGACAACTCCAATCTAACCAAGCCATTATGCCAAGAGCGCAACGCATGCATTTGTGTCTAAAATTTTTCCTAAGGACCCCCATACTCCAAATACTCACAATCCTCATAAACATTCGCCCACTCACCCCGAACTATGCTCATTTTATGCAACCCTCCGAATCCATCCGCAAAAAACTTCTTACCCTCAAGGTATTTTTGGTTGAGCAACCCAAGCATACATAATCTAGAATTACAACTTTTCTATACCACTATGGAGCTTTTTCGAATTCTTCACTTCCTTGATAATTTGATCTTTGAACTCTTTGAATTCACCATCTTTATTGATTTTTGGTATCTTCAACTTTTTGCTTTTCTTGGAATTTTGATCTTTTAATCTTCACTTTATTTGCTCTAAAATTCTTACAACTTTTTCTTGTAATTCTCTCTCTTTTTTTACATGTACCTCACTTTTTTCACTCAATAAACCTACATGCTTAAGCAGGGGCGCTCAATCTCAACCTTTATTGGCTAACGATAATAATTTTCCTAGATACATTTCAGGTTTAGGCTGCTAAACATATTGCATCCCTCGGGCTAAGCAAGGTCGTGTTTTTGTCCCATGATTTCACTGGAATAAGGAAGCCACAAATGCACTAGAACGTGTATAGGCTCAACTAAACATTTGGGTCTTCATGCAATTTATAACACAATTCTAACATAGAATCCTAATTTTACTTTACCAAAATTTTCTAAACTAAATCCTAAGTAATATTTTTGGTATGCAAATTTTTTTTTAAAAATTAGTCTAAATTAAGATTCTAAATTTCTAATATGTAACCAACCCCCTACCCCACACTTATTTTATGCAATGCCCTCATTGCATATTATACAAATAAAAATGCAAATATAAAGAGAGAATTGGAACAAACTCCCCTAAGGTATCAGTCGATAGGTTGATACTTCCTTCTTCAGCTCCTTCTTCTCTTGACTTTAACCATGAGAGCAACTCATCCATGGCTCGGGTGTCATGCGTCTCGTGTGGTAGCTCCAAATATATATAGGAGAAACAGTGTAAGATCTTCAAAAATCGAAATGGAAGAAATAAGTGGTCAAGTGATACACTCATCAGCATCAAATCAGCAGCCCCCTTGGTTTAAAAATGAATGACTCGTCGAGTCATTTAGGTGACTCGTCGAGTATAAGCGCGGACAACTCTGTATGTGTGAGAATACTAGGCGACTCGTCGAGTCAGTTTAGTGCACTCGACGAGTAGACCACTGGACGAAAAAATGACATTCTGCATTTGTTCCAGTGTGACAACCGTCATATTCTGGTCAATTCAAAGTCAAATAAAGTCAACAAGTCAAACCGGTCAGCTCCACTAACCCGTGTGTGCTTGGACTTACGCTCAGTATTTACTAAACAAGTCGCTACTCTAATAAGAAAACATGAATCGAAAAGTACGTACAACTAGATCTCTTTAACCTAAAAACTGTACTACGTGGCGAGCCAAACTGATAAAACAATGATGCATACTCATCGGGAGTGTGTAAGATCCTTAAACAAGGCTTAACAGGGTTTACGAACCATGCATTGCGATGCCGGACACTCACAATTGTCACACATGGATCCCCTCTCAATCGTTTTCACTCTATCTCTGACTATGTCAAATCTCTCCCTAATCGCTCCAAGTGTGTGAAATCTCTCCCAAATATCTCTCTGTATGAGAAATCTCTCCAAGAATGTCAAATCTCTCCCAAATCCCTCTAAGTATGTGAAACCTCTCTCAAATATCTCTTTGTATGATAAATCTCTCCAAGAATGTCAAATCTCTCCCAAATCTCTCCACGTATGTGAAATCTCTCCCAAATATCTCTCTGTATGAGAAATCTCTCCAAGAATGTCAAATCTCTCCCAAATCTCTCCACGTATGTGAAATCTCTCCCAAATATCTCTCTGTATGAGAAATCTCTCCAAGAATGTCAAATCTCTCCCAAATCCCTCTAAGTATGTAAAATCTCTCTCAAATATCTCTCTGTATGAGAAATCTCTCCAAGAATGTCAAATCTCTCCCAAATCCCTCTAAGTATGTGAAATCTCTCTCAAATATCTCTTTGTATGAGAAATCTCTCCAAGAATGTCAAATCTCTCCCAAATCTCTCCAAGTGTGAGAAATCTCTCCCAAATCTCTCTCAAAAGTTTCCCGTAACTTTTTGGAATCAGTCGGGTCATTCCGGCCCTTAACCGGGTCAAAAACGGCTTAAAACGGGGCGAAAACGAGAAAAATAGGCTTTAGGAACCGAAACCGGAATGAGAGGCTTCTTAGGACCAACCGAGCCTCTGGTGGCTAAGAGAACCAAAGCTACTATTCACCAACCGAGCCTCTGGTGGCTAAGAGAACCGAGACCGAACCCAAGAAGCAAGAACCGGAACCGAGAGTACTGTTCACAACCGAGCGGTCGGTCCCTCTCGGTCCGTCCCACGCTCTGTTCGCTGTCTCGCTCTCTGTTCGCTACACGCTCTGTTCGCTGTCTCGCTCTCTGTTCGCTACTCGCTCTCTGTTTGCGTCCCACTCCCTGTCCGCGTCCCACTCTCTGCTCCGCTTCGCCTCTCTGTTCTCCTTCTCACTCTCTGTCTCGCGCGCCTCTCTGTCCCCTCCCACCTCTCGGTTCCTACCCTCTCCCTTCTCCCCTCTCGGCTCCTTCCTTCTCTCTTCTTCTTCTCTCGGTTTCCGCCTCCCTCTCTCTCTCGGTTCAGCATAAGAGGCCGAGCCTCGGCCAGAAATTCGCATGTGTCATTTTTAGCCCATTTTTGATATTTTTAACATTTTAAGCCCGTTTTTCGTGATTTTAAAGCGGGATTTTCTCCAGAAATTATATTTTAACATAATAAACTCTAAATATTCATAATTTAAACATATTTTGATGAAAATCATTATTTAAATAATAAAAATCAAATGGATGAATTATTAAAGGTGGAGTGTTGACTTTGCCTTATCCAAAGTCACAAGCAACCACCCCACACCCACTCTTTGACTAACCACACCTCTCCACCTTACCTAGGTCACATCAATGTCTTTTCCACTCAATTATCCCTCCTCCCCACGTTTTTGAGGGCTGATTATTCATCCTCTCTCCTCACTTCTCTCATTTGCTCTCATTTCACAAGAAGATCAAACTCTTTCCTCTCTCACTTTCTCTCTCTAGAAATTCGAGATTCAAGGGCTGATCTTGAGTTTTTCCTCCACATTTGGTAAGCATAATCCATTCTCTTTATGATTATCTCATTTATTTCCACTCAAATCATGGATATCTTAGACAAACTCTCTCATAATTGTGTTAGATCTTCGAATCTTCAAGTGATTCTTCAAGTGTTCTTGGGTTGAACACTTTCCTTCTTCAACACTTACCTACTGGAATCACTTAAGGTGAGTTCATACCCCTACATTTTCATGTTTTCTCAAGTTTTCAGGGGGGGAATACAAGTTAAAACACTAAGAACATATCTAAATTTTTCTAACAGCCTTCATCAGAAAAGTTCAACTCCATTCACAGACTGTTTTGGGCATCTTAAACACTTTTGTTTTCAAAACTGTACAAGGTGCAAATAGTTCAAGTTTTTAGCTTTAAAATGGCTACTTGCACATCTCCATACGATTTTTCTACAATTTATGGTGATTTTTACAAAACTGCCTATCATTTCAAACAACAATCCGGACCAGTCTGTGATTATGGACTTATTCACCCAAGTTAGAGGTCATTATAAATTGTGATAAAAATTATGAGCAAACTAGACACATTTTGTGAACTCTCAGAAATTACGGATCTAGTTTTCGACTTCGTATGATTTTTCTATGATTTTTCCAAAACATGGCAGAATTGCTAAATTTTGCCAACAGCATGTAAATATCATAACACTTTGTATTATGTTGAGCAAAGTGTATAATCATAAGTTCTAATATTTGAATGTGTTTCCTTGCTAGTTTATCATTATGAACTGAAACTAAAACATTCATATTAAATATTATTCATTCATTTTGGAACACGTGCTATTAAACTATAAAAAGTATAGTCAATAAATTCACAACACTAATACTTTTCCATAAAAGAGTTCATACATAGTACATACATTTTAGATAAACTATAATAGGTATAGTTTATGATACATCACTCTACGCACTCGTACAAGAAGGGTACATTCATACAAGAAAGATTTCTATTCGCACACATTTCACGTAAATTTATTAAGCTATGGTTCAATAAATTCACAACACTAATACTTTTCCATAAAGGAGTTCATACATAGTACATACATTTTAGATAAACTATAATAGGTATAGTTTATGATACATCACTCTACGCACTCGTACAAGAAGGGTACATTCATACAAGAAAGATTTCTATTCGCACACATTTCACGTAAATTTATTAAGCTATGGTTCAATAAATTCACAACACTAATACTTTTCCATAAAGGAGTTCATACATAGTACATACATTTTAGATAAACTATAATAGGTATAGTTTATGATACATCACTCTACGCACTCGTACAAGAAGGGTACATTCATACAAGAAAGATTTCTATTCGCACACATTTCACGTAAATTTATTAAGCTATGGTTCAATAAATTCACAACACTAATACTTTTCCATAAAGGAGTTCATACATAGTACATACATTTTAGATAAACTATAATAGGTATAGTTTATGATACATCACTCTACGCACTCGTACAAGAAGGGTACATTCATACAAGAAATATTTATATTCACACACATTTCACGTAAACTTGTTATCCTATATTGTGAGTTTCTCTATTTTTCTCTCTCTCTCTCTCTCTCCCCGTACGTCCGAGTGCGGGATATAATTCCTGGTAGTTATAATCAGAATCTCCTTGAGGGAGAACGTGATACTTGTATATAGATCTATATTGGGATTGACACCCCACATCTTGCTGCTAGCTACAGTTGGACCTGCAGGTCTACGGGTGACAAATGTCATTTCATTTTTCGCGACACTGAGAACGTCGTGGCAGGTTCACATAGTCATAGTATGATTATAACGGCTCACATAGGGAACAATCCATAAGTTTACGGGATTTTATTTTTAAAACCTAAATGAGTTTTATGTCGATTTAAAATCACCTTTTATCTCTATGGGTACAAATACAAAGTACCGGGTCTCTATACAAAAAGGGGTACAAATACAAAGTGCCGGGTCTCTATACAAAGCTATTATGATATTAAAACTACACTTCCTCTAAAATTGTTAGACTTCAACTATAGTCGCTGAGCGTATATGTTGAGTCATATAAGAATTTAGTCTTGATTGGCCTAGAATTGGTGGTGCCCGCCTCATCTCCTGTTCCTCGTTGGGTTGTGGACCTAGGGTAGACCCACTATATTCAACGTTTTATCTAAGTTAAGCCTTATATAACTTTATATGTTGGACGATTATAGAGGAACTCTACGGATTACTCTAGGGTTCATTACAGCATCATGTAGGATTATTTCTATTCATACTTAACTAAGAAAATATTGGATTTTCTGGAAATCAAACTAAATCGATTTTACAAGGAAAAACGGTTTCTACTTCAAACAAAACTCTTATGAACTCACCAACCTTTGTGTTGACACTCTTTAAAACTACTTGTATTCTCAGGAAATCAGTGAAACAGGAAAACTTCATCGCTTTGAGGATGGGACGCTAAACCGTCAACAAATTATTTTGTCATCATAATGTAATTGCTTTTGAAACATGTAAACATATACTTTAGTGTAACTTTTGCAATTATATATATGGTGGTTGTTTTTACTTTGAGCACTATTATACACGTTGTTGTGATACTGTACATGAAGTCCTCCACCCCCAGACGTTTCCGCCATCCTTGGTTTGGGGGTGTGACAGATTGGTATCAGAGCATTGTTTATAGTGAACTAAGTATATCGAACCACATAAGATATACAAACTATAAATGCATTGGGACTAAGGTCTCTGATTTTAAGATTTCAAAACCACTATACCTTTAAGAATAAATAACTCTTGTTAAAAGTATACATGCATGCATACATACTAAGGTCAGCATTATTTTAGGACAAAACAAAAGTAATGATTGTTGGATATCACAGGTAAGCCTGGGGATGTATGATCAGTCTTGGGAATAGCATAGCCTGATCAACTATTCTGGTCCGAGGAGTGATTAGCATATGCCCAAGAATGGTTGTGATGTGGCAACAAGTCTAAAAACTTACCAACACTACCACAATGGAATACCATAGGGGTATTTTGGCATTATTAAAATTACATCTGCGAGAACTAAATAGATCTTTATCAATAGGTCAATAGTTGCTTAGTGGATACATTAAAATTTTATGTATCCAGGACGTCATAGACTTAGAATCTGTGGATCTTTGCTCTACTTCCTGTTCTCGTTGGATTGGGGATTTAGAGTTAGGGTCGCTTATTCGAAGGTCTATCCTGTCCCGAATACATATAATTAGTATGCACTAAACAATTTGTTGAAGTACCTGATAAAGATCATCGTATAATTAGCCAATTAGTACTTTTGCTTAATTATTTCTTATATCCCCATTTCTCGCGAAGATATCATGGCTGGATTTCCATCCACACGACGACCCGTACTACCCTAACCACGATAATACCAAATGGCTCGGAGAGGAGCCAGAGAATGATTACCCAACCCCTGTAGATGGTCACCAAGCTGAAGGCTATGCTGATGGTTCTGACCCCGACCCTGAAGTGGAGAACTTAACCCCGATGACTCTTGTTCCGAATCCCAACCCTTGACCGGCTTTCAAGGCCCGACGCCTCCTTGGGTAGAGTGCTTGGAAACCTGGAGCAAAGAACAAGACCAACATATGTCGTTTAATAGAGAACGAAGCTTCTACAACATAAACGAAGGAAACTCAGCAGATAATTTTTTTTTTCCAATCCTAGTCTATAGAGTTGCCCGAAACGAGATTCAGGGTAGAACAACTCACCATAGTATCGCAGAGGTTGATGCAAATACAAGAATACATACGATCCGCACCAATCGCCTTGAGCACACTCGCGAAAAATCTAAGAGAGACCACAAAACCCACTAACTCGTGAAGTTCATTAATATGGACTTCCTTTATGAATTATATATAAGGAATTCTTAAATTGAAGAATAACGCAGGAAAAATCAAATTCTATAACAACTGACTTGTCTTTACTAGTAGGAACTTACCATCTGATCAGTTTTCCTTTTTGCAAACTCATGACAGAACGATGCCACCAAGGAAAAGACCCAGACCTTCGGGCAGCACAACGCCACCACCTCCAACGCCACCTCCCCAGTTTGATCCCGAAATGTTCCAAGCTGCAGTAACAGCAGCCGTGGTAGCTGCAATGTCACAAATTGGCACAAATAGCACTGGTGGTGCTGGATCTGGAGCCACAAACCCTAACCACGGGAATAGTGCAGGACGCACAAGGGAATGCACTTACAAGGACTTCACAAATGGCAAACCCGATTCCTTCGATGGAAGTGGGGGTGTCCTCGCATTAATTCAATGGTTCGAGAGGACCGAAGCAATCTTTGAGATTTGTGCTTGCTCCGAAGCGAGCAAAGTCAAGTACGCGACATTCACCTTCATCGGAAGAGCTCTCACTTGGTGGAACGGCAAAGTTAAGTCGCTTACGCTTGCAGTGGCTAACTCGTTAAGTTGGGAGGACTTAAAGAAGATGATGTTGAAGGAATATTGCCCAAGAGGTGAAGTGCAAAAGCTGGAGCAAGAACTATGGAATCTCATAATGGCAGGCTCCGACCTTACAACTTACACCAACCGATTTTGTGATCTAGCACTCCTTTGTCCCGCTATGGTCACCCCGGAAGACAAAAAGTTGGAGCGTTACCTCTGGGGATTGTCCCCCGAAATTCAAGATAGCGTGCTCGCCTCAAGACCAACTACCTTCGACAGCGCCAAGGAGTTAGCACAACAACTCATTGGCCATCATGCCCACCATGACACTATGACAACCACCCTTACCCAAGCAAGAGGAGGGAACAACGAAAGAAAGTTTTGGGACAACAAGAAGGACCAATCAACCCAAGGCCTCGCTAGGAAGCAACAGATCCTTGCTGTTCATGCTGCCACAACCCTCACCACACCAACTCCCATGAAACCATACGCTGGAACGCTTCCAAAATGCAACAAGTGTAACTTCCATCACACTGGGGCTTGCCGAAAGATGCATTGCAAAAACTGCGACAGAGAGGGGCACACTGCTCGTTTCTGTAAGGCAGCAGCACGACCTATCAACCAGGTACCCGGCTCTAGAGTAAGCCCAACCTGTTACGAGTGTGGAGAAACAGGACACTTTAAAAGGGAATGCCCAAGGACAAGAGATGCTGGTGGTGGTGGGAGGGTGTTTGCAATCACCGAGGGAGAAACCACTCCGGAACTGCCCGCAAATATCAGTACGTGTTTCTAACATCGACATTTAAATCCCGAAATTCTTTATTAAATCCCGAAATTCTTTATATGATAAATCTAGCATCGATTAAAGCATGCATAGTAGTAATCATGTGACATCGAGCGAGTTATTCCTCGCCATAATCAAATTCTTGTACTACGAAAAGTCATCCCCATCTTTCCTCTAAATTCCTGGATCCCCATTCGAAGTGCAAATTTCGGGACGAAATTCCCTTTAACGGGGGGATGATGTGACAACCGTCATATTCTGGTCAATTCAAAGTCAAATAAAGTCAACAAGTCAAACCGGTCAGCTCCACTAACCCGTGTGTGCTTGGACTTACGCTCAGTATTTACTAAACAAGTCGCTACTCTAATAAGAAAACATGAATCGAAAAGTACGTACAACTAGATCTCTTTAACCTAAAAACTGTACTACGTGGCGAGCCAAACTGATAAAACAATGATGCATACTCATCGGGAGTGTGTAAGATCCTTAAACAAGGCTTAACAGGGTTTACGAACCATGCATTGCGATGCCGGACACTCACAATTGTCACACATGGATCCCCTCTCAATCGTTTTCACTCTATCTCTGACTATGTCAAATCTCTCCCTAATCGCTCCAAGTGTGTGAAATCTCTCCCAAATATCTCTCTGTATGAGAAATCTCTCCAAGAATGTCAAATCTCTCCCAAATCCCTCTAAGTATGTGAAACCTCTCTCAAATATCTCTTTGTATGATAAATCTCTCCAAGAATGTCAAATCTCTCCCAAATCTCTCCACGTATGTGAAATCTCTCCCAAATATCTCTCTGTATGAGAAATCTCTCCAAGAATGTCAAATCTCTCCCAAATCTCTCCACGTATGTGAAATCTCTCCCAAATATCTCTCTGTATGAGAAATCTCTCCAAGAATGTCAAATCTCTCCCAAATCCCTCTAAGTATGTAAAATCTCTCTCAAATATCTCTCTGTATGAGAAATCTCTCCAAGAATGTCAAATCTCTCCCAAATCCCTCTAAGTATGTGAAATCTCTCTCAAATATCTCTTTGTATGAGAAATCTCTCCAAGAATGTCAAATCTCTCCCAAATCTCTCCAAGTGTGAGAAATCTCTCCCAAATCTCTCTCAAAAGTTTCCCGTAACTTTTTGGAATCAGTCGGGTCATTCCGGCCCTTAACCGGGTCAAAAACGGCTTAAAACGGGGCGAAAACGAGAAAAATAGGCTTTAGGAACCGAAACCGGAATGAGAGGCTTCTTAGGACCAACCGAGCCTCTGGTGGCTAAGAGAACCGAAGCTACTATTCACGAACCGAGCCTCTGGTGGCTAAGAGAACCGAGACCGAACCCAAGAAGCAAGAACCGGAACCGAGAGTACTGTTCACAACCGAGCGGTCGGTCCCTCTCGGTCCGTCCCACGCTCTGTTCGCTGTCTCACTCTCTGTTCGCTACACGCTCTGTTCGCTGTCTCGCTCTCTGTTCGCTGTCTCGCTCTCTGTTCGCTACTCGCTCTCTGTTCGCGTCCCACTCCCTGTCCGCGTCCCACTCTCTGCTCGCTTCGCCTCTCTGTTCTCCTTCTCACTCTCTGTCTCGCGCGCCTCTCTGTCCCCTCCCACCTCTCGGTTCCTACCCTCTCCCTTCTCCCCTCTCGGCTCCTTCCTTCTCTCTTCTTCTTCTCTCGGTTTCCGCCTCCCTCTCTCTCTCGGTTCAGCATAAGAGGCCGAGCCTCGGCCAGAAATTCGCATGTGTCATTTTTAGCCCATTTTTGATATTTTTAACATTTTAAGCCCGTTTTTCGTGATTTTAAAGCGGGATTTTCTCCAGAAATTATATTTTAACATAATAAACTCTAAATATTCATAATTTAAACATATTTTGATGAAAATCATTATTTAAATAATAAAAATCAAATGGATGAATTATTAAAGGTGGAGTGTTGACTTTGCCTTATCCAAAGTCACAAGCAACCACCCCACACCCACTCTTTGACTAACCACACCTCTCCACCTTACCTAGGTCACATCAATGTCTTTTCCACTCAATTATCCCTCCTCCCCACGTTTTTGAGGGCTGATTATTCATCCTCTCTCCTCACTTCTCTCATTTGCTCTCATTTCACAAGAAGATCAAACTCTTTCCTCTCTCACTTTCTCTCTCTAGAAATTCGAGATTCAAGGGCTGATCTTGAGTTTTTCCTCCACATTTGGTAAGCATAATCCATTCTCTTTATGATTATCTCATTTATTTCCACTCAAATCATGGATATCTTAGACAAACTCTCTCATAATTGTGTTAGATCTTCGAATCTTCAAGTGATTCTTCAAGTGTTCTTGGGTTGAACACTTTCCTTCTTCAACACTTACCTACTGGAATCACTTAAGGTGAGTTCATACCCCTACATTTTCATGTTTTCTCAAGTTTTCAGGGGGGGAATACAAGTTAAAACACTAAGAACATATCTAAATTTTTCTAACAGCCTTCATCAGAAAAGTTCAACTCCATTCACAGACTGTTTTGGGCATCTTAAACACTTTTGTTTTCAAAACTGTACAAGGTGCAAATAGTTCAAGTTTTTAGCTTTAAAATGGCTACTTGCACATCTCCATACGATTTTTCTACAATTTATGGTGATTTTTACAAAACTGCCTATCATTTCAAACAACAATCCGGACCAGTCTGTGATTATGGACTTATTCACCCAAGTTAGAGGTCATTATAAATTGTGATAAAAATTATGAGCAAACTAGACACATTTTGTGAACTCTCAGAAATTACGGATCTAGTTTTCGACTTCGTATGATTTTTCTATGATTTTTCCAAAACATGGCAGAATTGCTAAATTTTGCCAACAGCATGTAAATATCATAACACTTTGTATTATGTTGAGCAAAGTGTATAATCATAAGTTCTAATATTTGAATGTGTTTCCTTGCTAGTTTATCATTATGAACTGAAACTAAAACATTCATATTAAATATTATTCATTCATTTTGGAACACGTGCTATTAAACTATAAAAAGTATAGTCAATAAATTCACAACACTAATACTTTTCCATAAAAGAGTTCATACATAGTACATACATTTTAGATAAACTATAATAGGTATAGTTTATGATACATCACTCTACGCACTCGTACAAGAAGGGTACATTCATACAAGAAAGATTTCTATTCGCACACATTTCACGTAAATTTATTAAGCTATGGTTCAATAAATTCACAACACTAATACTTTTCCATAAAGGAGTTCATACATAGTACATACATTTTAGATAAACTATAATAGGTATAGTTTATGATACATCACTCTACGCACTCGTACAAGAAGGGTACATTCATACAAGAAATATTTATATTCACACACATTTCACGTAAACTTGTTATCCTATATTGTGAGTTTCTCTATTTTTCTCTCTCTCTCTCTCTCTCTCCCCGTACGTCCGAGTGCGGGATATAATTCCTGGTAGTTATAATCAGAATCTCCTTGAGGGAGAACGTGATACTTGTATATAGATCTATATTGGGATTGACACCCCACACCTTGCTGCTAGCTACAGTTGGACCTGCAGGTCTACGGGTGACAAATGTCATTTCATTTTTCGCGACACTGAGAACGTCGTGGCAGGTTCACATAGTCATAGTATGATTATAACGGCTCACATATGGAACAATCCATAAGTTTACGGGATTTTATTTTTAAAACCTAAATGAGTTTTATGTCGATTTAAAATCACCTTTTATCTCTATGGGTACAAATACAAAGTACCGGGTCTCTATACAAAAAGGGGTACAAATACAAAGTGCCGGGTCTCTATACAAAGCTATTATGATATTAAAACTACACTTCCTCTAAAATTGTTAGACTTCAACTATAGTCGCTGAGCGTATATGTTGAGTCATATAAGAATTTAGTCTTGATTGGCCTAGAATTGGTGGTGCCCGCCTCATCTCCTGTTCCTCGTTGGGTTGTGGACCTAGGGTAGACCCACTATATTCAACGTTTTATCTAAGTTAAGCCTTATATAACTTTATATGTTGGACGATTATAGAGGAACTCTACGGATTACTCTAGGGTTCATTACAGCATCATGTAGGATTATTTCTATTCATACTTAACTAAGAAAATATTGGATTTTCTGGAAATCAAACTAAATCGATTTTACAAGGAAAAACGGTTTCTACTTCAAACAAAACTCTTATGAACTCACCAACCTTTGTGTTGACACTCTTTAAAACTACTTGTATTCTCAGGAAATCAGTGAAACAGGAAAACTTCATCGCTTTGAGGATGGGACGCTAAACCGTCAACAAATTATTTTGTCATCATAATGTAATTGCTTTTGAAACATGTAAACATATACTTTGGTGTAACTTTTGCAATTATATATATGGTGGTTATTTTTACTTTGAGCACTATTATACACGTTGTTGTGATACTGTACATGAAGTCCTCCACCCCCAGACGTTTCCGCCATCCTTGGTTTGGGGGTGTGACATCCAGCCTCTAATAAGTCTTCAAAATTTCTCCTTACTTCTGGACTCACTCGCTCATGTCCCTAAGGACCGGACTCGATACTTTGACTCTAATGCTTCCCTTTCTTGACTTTAATCACTCTTATAACCCTTTTGACTCTATAACTCTAACCCTCCTATGCAAGTATTCCTAATTCAATTCTGAAAAATAATCAAGACAATCACACATTAAGCAAAACAGTAAAAAGTCTTAACACATTCAAACAAACCAATTAAAAACAAAAAAAACATAAAAATTGAAAATTGTTTAATAAAAACGCAAAGAAATTAATCCTCCTCCTCGTCATAATCTGGCGATGTTCCACTTCCTCCCGCACCGCTCCTTCTTGTGCTAATCACCTCTTCCCACGATGGAATATATGGAAAGTTACCACCATCGATATGCGGTATGTTGAAGTGATCGAAAAGCCGGATATGTGATTGATTGCTAAAATTCATGCCCCACGCCATTTGATCTTGTAACCGCCTCATCTCCACATTGTACCAATCCATTGGTACTTCTTCATTATCAACCGGAATAACCGACGGCTCTTCCTCCACATCCCGCTCCCTCCTCGATCGGACCCTCCTTCCCAGTGCTTCGGGACCAACTACCGGATCATCATGCAGAATAGCATAATGACCACCACCATAGTCTTCAATAATCCTGGCCCGTCGGATAAGAATTGGATTGAATGGAGGTGTAGGAATCATCGTCATAAAGTTCCATGCACCACGGGTCATTAACCCAAACAAGTTAGCTAGCCGGGTGACAAACATACCACCATTAATTCGAGAAGTTTTTCGATCCTTGACCGCACCCTCCGATAGATATGAAGCCAAACACCAAGGAATATTGCAAAAAATGTCGGGTGTGATAATGCTCCATAAGTAGAAGACATCAAGGTTAGAAACCTTGTCATCATCCTTCCTTTGGTTAATAGTGGATGAAATGAGACGATGAATAAGGCAGTGTGTAGGCGATAGAATGCTCCCTTCTTGTGCCGATTTCGGAATATAAACTTTGTTGCCAATTTTGTTCCACCAACCCGTGCTCGTCACTCCATCGGGAAACACCATGTGGGATTGCTCCAAAAAGTCCCAAAAGATAGTTGTTGAGACCAAGGGCTGGTCATAAATTCCCAATCGATATGCAAGATCGATCACCGAACATTGATGAAATTCACGCCCAAGGCAGAAACTGAAACTTGCTGGGTGATAACAATCCACTCCCCCCGTGAAAGAAACTGTGGAGAAAAACTCTAGGCATAGCTCCAAATACACCGGCTCTTGAATCTGAAAGACCCGGCTCCACCCGTCACACATCATCGTTTCTCCTTCGTGGGTAAAATCCTTTAAAAGATAAGGAACTAACTCCTCTTCATAGCGTACACTCTGCAACCAATCCCAATCTATCCTATTGGGCACGTAAATTTCTCTTTTCCTTATGTCGGCCAACTTCTTCTTCCACTTCCGCATCGTTGAAGCGGACTCGATTTGCGGGAAATTCAACCAAGGAAAATCCCCTTGGTGTCCACTAGAACTTTGCCTCCTGTTGAACATTACTTCTGCAAAACAAAGATACAAAACCTAGAAACAAAGATTATAATTAAAAGAAGTCATGCACATGTTCCCCGACTCGACTCGTCGAGTCCATATATGACTCGGCGAGTCGCAAGAACTGCACGAGTCAGTCGGCGGGTCGGTCTAAATTGGACCATGAAACCTCAAAATTAATTCAAGGGTTTTGTCTAGGCACATGTTTATAAGGTATTAGGCAAGAATAAGCATGCAAAACATCATAATTCATGAAAAATGGAAACCCTAGAAATTTACTATTTTTTTTTCTATGTCATTTCCATCATGGATAATCTTAGAATCATACTTTTAACAGAAAAGAGGAAGAAATTAGTTACCTTTTTCGATGGAACTTGAAAAGATTTGAAGAACAATGAAGAGGAAGATGAATGCTTGAGAGAGAATTAAGAGAGAGAGCACGGCGAGTGGGTTTTCTTTCAAAAGAAACTGATTCTTTTAGGGTTAAAACCCTATTTACCAGTTGTAAAAATAATCCTTATCATTATTTTTTTCTGTAAATAATACCGACTCGTCGAGTAAGGGTCAGACTCGGCGAGTCTGGTCGCAATGTCAATTTTTTTTCTGAAATCTATACGGACTCATCGAGTCACGGTCAGACTCGGCGAGTCTTTTGCAAACAATTCAAAATTTTCAAAATTCTTATCATTTATTTAGAAAAGAAAATTTATTTCACCCCACACTTAGTCCATATGCACTCTCAAGCAGAAATATCCGATGAATTGGAGAATTAAAAGTCTAAAACAATCGAAAATTTTCAAACAAAATTTAGTAAAAGAAAGCAAACTCTAAACAACGGGTTGCCTCCCGCCAAGCGCTTATTTTTAAGGAGTCGTTAGCTGGACTCCTTCCCGTCTACGTCTCGTCACCTTCCATCATCGGGAATGCACGCCTAATCTTCTGTGGTTTGTACTCGTTTTCTAAGCATGAATCTTCTTTTTGTAAGCCCGTTTTGCTTCCTCTCTCTTCTTTTTCACAGCATCATCCTCAGCTGTTTGGGCTTCCATTCTCTTCTTTTTCTTCTTTACCCCATTCATTTTCACATTCTTTTTCACCTCTTTTCTTTCAAACTGAATTACTTCGTATTTTGTGAAGGTGCGTGCTCTAGGTTTGGTAATGGATGGTTGATCAGCCTCCACTCTCCTATCCTTTGCCTTCTCCTCTTTTTCTGTGCTCACACCATCTTCAAGTGTAATTGCATTAAGACATGCTATATAGGCGTGTTGAACTTCCGTTTCCATGTCTTCTTTTTCTGCTGTTTGTTCTTCTAAAGGATCGTGAAAAATTTCCAACTCCATATGATACAGAGGCCTAGCAACAAAGAGATCTAAATCGTCCAAGTTGTCATCAAATTCGACTGGACTCGTCGAGTCCAGTAAAGTGACTCGGCGAGTCTGATCGCATTCCATCATTTCTTGGGTGTTTTCTGAGTCGGCTTCTTCCAGTAGCTTTTCTAACTCCTCCAAGTCCTTGTTAGCATCTCCATCCTCTCCAGAATGTAGCAGAAACTTGGTTGGATCTTCTTTTTGCAAAAGTGCAAGTTCTTTTTGGAGTATCTCATCCTCCAAATGGATAAATGAGATTTCTTCCTTTCTTTCCTCTTCTTGCTTGGCTTCTGTATAGCTCTAAACATTGTGGATTCTTCACCTACCCTTAATGTTAGTGTAGACTCACATACATCAATTAAAGCACATGCAGTGTTTAAAAATGATCTCCCCAAAATGATTGGAATTTTGGGGTCTTCTTCCATGTCAACCACCACAAAGTCTACTGGAAAGATGAACTTATCGACTTTAATAAGGAGATCCTCACAAACGCCTAGTGGATGAATTATTGTCTTGTCTGCCGAATGGATCTTCATATTTACCGGTCTTGGCTCCGGTAAATTTAACCTCTTAAAGAAAGAGAAAGGCATCAGATTGATGCTTGCACCCAAGTCGGTCAATGCTTGGGTGACAACTTCATTACCAAACTGGCACGGAATTATAATACTCCCCAGATCGCCCTTCTTCTCGGGTAGCTCACTCAACATTATTTCCGCTACTTCAGCCAAGTCTTTCCTAGCAGCAAAGAGACCTTTCAATAAGTTGAAGCACTTGGGTGTTGTGAGCATTGTTTCTACAAATGGCACATTGACTCGGAGGGCTTTAACATGCTTCATAAAGGCTCTATAGGCTTCAACTTTTTCCACAGGCATGGCTTTGATTGGGAATGGAAGAGGGGGATTATATGGCTTTAAGGGACTGATAGTTTTGTCATTTACGCATGGACTCGCCGAGTCCCTTAGAGGGACTCGGCGAGTCAGGTCGGGTTTTACTGGAGCTGACTCTTCTGCCCTTTCTGTCTTCCTCTTGGAGATCCTCTGTGCATGTGTGAAAATTTCTTCATTGTTGGAGGTCACTGCACTCACATTCTCCATTCTCGGATTGGTTTTGGTATTGCTTGGAAGTTGACCCGGTCTTCTTTCGTTCACTTGGTGTGCAAGCTGTCCCAGCTGTTTCTCAATGTTGAGAATGGATGCCTGCTGGTTCCTTAACATGTTTCTGGTCTCATGTATTGCAACATCATGATCATTGTGTCTCTTTTCGGATGCGGCTATGAATCTAGTGAACATTTCTTCCAAATCAACTTTCTTTTCTACCAGTTCTTCTCTTTGATATAGTCCCCTCTCCTTCTGCTTGTATTTTTCCTCCTTAGCCTTCTTATACTCTTCGTATGGGAGCCATTCCTTCTTAGGTTTTCGCCAATTTTCGTCGTATCGATCGCCACTTGAATAGAAGACTTGAGCTTTCTTATTTCCATTCTCATCCAAATCAAAATCCTTGGTGAGATGGGGTCCTCTACAATTTTCACATCCCACCCTCATAGCATGGATTGATTGATCCATTTTTGTCATTCTTCTATCAAGACTATCAAGCTTAGCTATCACCGCCGCTATGCTATCATTTGCCGCATTCACTGCTCCCCGACTTACTTCGTTTCTTGGATTGTGGTATTCTCTAGAGTGCTTAGAGAATTCTTCTATTAGCTCCTTGATTACCGGGGGTGCCTTCTTCGTGAGCGGACCTTGAGAATCGAGCAATTGCCTTGTGGTGACATTGACTCCATCATAGAAAATGGAGACCTCTTGTTGGCTATTAAGGTCGTGATGTGGGCAATTTCTAAGCAAACTCTTGTACCTTTCCCATGTTTCATAAAGAGATTCTCCGGGCTGTTGCTTGAAGTTGGCAATTGCTTTCTTTAGCTTGGCTATTTTGGAGGGCGGACAAAAGTGGTCTATGAACTCCTCTTTCATCTTGGCCCATGTGGTGACTGATCCTGGAGGAAGTGACTTTAGCCAATCCTTTGCAGCTCCTTTAAACGTGACTGGGAGCATGCGAAGAAGCTGGGTCTCGCGGGGGACATTCGGTACATTGAAGTAGTCGGCCACATCATTCACTTCGTCCAAGTGCTTGTAGGTGTCTTCGTGATCCTTCCCATAAAAAGGAATCTCCTTGAGTTGAGCGAGCATATGGCCTTTTAGTTCGAAAGTGGCGGTCGTGGGGATTGTGGGCTGCACAAGTCCCGGGCCGGTGTCATCGCGCATCCTCTTCTTCCATTCCCCCATGGGGACTTCATCGATATTAGCCATAGTGATGAATAAATCGTCTTCAAACTCGGAGTCGTGCTCGAATGTGGGTTCTTCGTCTTCCTCGGTCTCGTATTCGATATCTTCTTGAATTGGGTCTTTGATAGTCAAAGAGGCACTGGATGCTCCGGATTTGCTGCTCCTTTTCTTACTGAAAACGGACTTGAGGTTTTTGAGTGGCGAGTTCTTTGAAGAAGCGGATTCTCCAACGGCTTTGCCTTTGCTCTTCCTTAGTGTGGATTCCGGGTCTTCAAGAGGGGAGGGGGGGGGGGACCAGAGGTGTATCAGATCCTCGGGTCATGAAACAACTGTAAACAAAACAGAAAACACGTAAAAAGAACAAAAATAAAATAAAATATTAAAATTGAAACAACGATGTACTCGCCGAGTCGGCACGAGTGCACTCGGCGAGTTCAAGGCAAAAACAGGAAAAAAAAAATAGTTACTCTAAAAACGGAATTTTATTAAAACTAATTCTACTTATTGACTTACCTTTTAAATAACTTTGTGTGAGATAAATCCCACACAAAGGATCGATTAAATTAGAATTTAATGTTAATTTTTAGAACTATCCCCAACAACGGCGCCAAAAACTTGATGTGTGCAAACTCATTTAGTTTTAAACCTACTTTTAATTGTAAAACAACACACATAGGGAGTGAACCTATCAATGGTGGTATAGTTGGATAAGTAGGGTATCGAACACAGGGAACGGCAAATTAAAATTAAAAACTAATTCTATCTAAATTAATTAATAAAAATAGGGTTTCTCTAGTTTTTCAAGACTAGAAACTTGCTAACTATTACTAATTTAAGAACTAGAAAATAAAGACTTAACTAGATTCAATAATTGGGAAGTAACTTCTGTTTAGTTCAACTAAATTGACCCTATGGTTGATTTTAAGGTAATGGCGCAATGGATTAATTCTTTTGTTGGTTACCGATTCAATTGATTAGATTCGCATTCACTACACTAATCCTTAGCAAATAAACTAACTTAAACAGTGGCCAGTTGTCTAATTTAATTAAATTCACTAGATTAATTATTCGGGTTAATTTAGACTTGCAATAGTTAACTAATTTGGTCCTTTAGTTAACTTCTTGTGGATGATCATCACACAAGCTTGCACATGAATTTACTCAATTCTCTTATTAACTCTAGTTTCAAGTTCATTAATCCTAGACATATGACATAGTGATCACATAGCATATGAGGTTAATAATCAATAGATGTTCATACTAATCAATTATCTTCCTATTAACAGAAAATTAATTATTACTCACACACAAGGTTCTTTAGCAAGCTAAAATAACAAACATTCACCAAGTTAGAATTAATCCTACAAACCAATCAAACCATATTGTCAATTTTGTATCCCCAAACAGAAGTCTAAAGGTTTTAGCTCATAATTGAAGTAAATAACAGCAAACAAACAGAGTCCGATTGTTTAACCATAATGATAAAACAAAAGATTAAGTAGAATCATGAAATTTTGCCTCAATTATTTTTCGGGATTGAATTCTAGCTTTTCTCGTCGTCTTCTAGGGTTTTTCTGCCTTCTTAATCGCAGCTAAACTCTTCTAAATCGTCCCAGAACTCCCCCTATCATTCTGAGGAGTTATCTATATATACGAAACGACTCGTCGAGTCAGCTAGCGACTCATCGAGTCCATCTCTCAGTCCCCTTATTGTGATAGGTCTCTGGGATCCCGAGTCTTTAGCTTCTCGAATCTTCGATCGGACTCGCCGAGTAGGTGTTATTTTTGGTGTTTTTCTTCTTTGTTCCATTCTCGATCTCTCAACCGCTTCTCCTGCTTCCGAGCTTCATTTTTGGACTGAAAATATAATTCAAACACTTTTAAGTACCTTTTGTCCATAAAATGCAATAATTTAGCTAATAAATGAATAAAAACCTATACTTAATATGAACTAAATATGCACATATCAGCCGGCTGCCCCTTCAAATCTATTTATAGGGCAAAATTTTCATTTTTCACGTCGTGGACAGTTTTTCCACGTCGTGGGCTTTATCGTCATTGCATGCGTCATCGTCCACTTGCTTTGTCAGGCTCCAGAAGGCGTCAGAAGACATGCCGCGTCGTGACTACTGTTTCCACGTCGTGGTCTCTGACAATTTTGGAGTTTCACGCCCTGAACTTCAAAAATTCATAATTGTCGCATACAAACTCCGTTTTCGACGTTCTTTATATCGACACATAGGTAAAAACAAGATCTACAACTTTCATTTAGACTGAGTTGGCTAATTTTGATTTTATTTTTATTATATTATTTTTAGTAGGCCGGGACAGGAAAACTCCGCTAGAAATTCATAACTCCTTCATCTGACGTCCGTTTTCTTCTGTCTTTCTGTCGTTGCACTACTATTGATGAGATCTTCGATTCTCATTTAGAAATTTTTGGCTAAATATCGCTCGATCCCATATTCGAACTTCGGGATGTACACTACTAAGTCGAAACTTCGAAAAATCATAACTTCCTCGTACGAAGTCAGATTTAGATGTTCTTTTTATGTACTCTCTCGGTTTAACATATTCTACGACTTTCGTTTAGATTACTAAGGCTAGATATTGCTCTATCTTAAATTTGTATTTTACGACATACAGTGTTATGTCGGTTCTGTTGCGAAACTTCAACAAATCATAACTTCTTCGTTATAACTCGGATTTCGGCATTCTTTATATATTCGGAAACCTCGTCACGACCACTACGTTTTCGTGTATCAATATTGGGTTTATCTAACATTTCATTTTTACGCTTGTTTTTATTCTTAATTCATTTAAGGCACACAATTGAGCAATTAAGCATAAAACACATAATACTCAAATAATACATTGTTATTATTTCAAAATGGGTTACAAAGGTCAACCTAGACTATTATATCATCATTAATGCCTAGCCTAGAAACACGGGCGTTACAATTCTCTCCCCCTCAGAATGATTCCGTCCCCGAAATTACACATCAACAAACAAAAGCGGATAGCGACTCATCATGTCACTCTCCGTCTCCCAGGTGAGATTTTGCCCATTCGTATGTTTCCAACGGACAAGCACTAACTTGACCATCTTGCGTCGCAACTTCTTAGTTTTTCGGTCAACGATTGCCTCTAGTTCTTCAATCAACTTTTGTTCTCATCAATTCTTAATTCAGAAATTGGAATTATATCGGGAACTTCTCCCGTGAACTTCCTGAAATAACACACATGGAAAGTGTTTTGAATCCCATTCAATTCTTTGGGTAATTCGAGCTTGTAAGCTTGGTTCCCAACCCTCTGAAGAACTTTAAACGGTCTAATGAACCTTGGACTTAACTTTCCTCTTTTACCAAATCTTATAAGTCCCTTCCACAACGACACTTTAAGCAAAACTAAATCTCCAACTTCAAAAGTCATCGGTCTTCGCTTGTTGTCAGCATAGATCTTTTGACGATCCTGAGCTGCTAACATTCTCTCCCTAATTATTTTCAACTTTTCAGTAGTTTGATGGATTATCTCCGGTCCCATAAACTGCTTTTCCCCAGCCTTAAGCCAACAAGACGGGGTACGACATTTTTATCCATACATAGCTTGATAAGGTGCCATCTGTATGCTCGAGTGGAAACTATTATTGTAGGAAAATTCTACCAAAGGTAAATGTTCATCCCAATTACCTTGGAATTCCAAGGTACATGTTCTCAGCATATCTTCAAGTGTTTGTATTGTTCTTTCACTCTGACCATCAGTCTGTGGATGGTAAGTTGTACTTAAACACAACTTGGTACCCAATTCCTCTTGTAGACTTCTCCAAAATCGCGAGGTGAAATGGATGTCACGATCTGACACAATCGTTAACGGAACACCGTGTGAGCCTCACAATTTCCTTCACGTAAGAATTTGCAAGCTTATCTATAGACCATTTTTATTGGCTGCTATGAAATGCGTACTCTTAGTGAAGCGATCAACGACCACCCAAATCATGTCGTGACCATTCTTTGTTCTGGGCATTTTAGTGACAAAATCCATAGCAATGTCTTCCCATTTACCCATAGGCACAGGTAACGGTTCTAAACTCCCGTATGGTTTTTGAAGTTGTGCCTTGACCCGCACACATGTCACACACTCTGCCACGTACTTTGCAATATCAAGCTTCACCGTCGGCCACCAGTAATAGGGTTTCAGGTCCCTAAACATTTTAGTGCTACCGGGATGAATTGAGTACATGGTTTTGTGAGCTTCTTCCATCGGAAGATCTCTTATTCCTCCTGAATTAGGTATCCAAATCCGATCTTGGAACACCTTCAGTCCATGACTGTTTATACCGAACACTAACGTTTTGCCCAAACGTTCTTCCTTTCGGTCATTCTTCACAGAAGCTTCCTCTTGAGCTTTCTTTATACTCTCCACCATTGATGAGACAACTTCTGTTC
The DNA here is from genome assembly GCF_052625555.1 of Lactuca saligna. NCBI lineage: Eukaryota > Viridiplantae > Streptophyta > Magnoliopsida > Asterales > Asteraceae > Lactuca > Lactuca saligna. Next base: position 77,087,965 of record NC_136423.1, on the reverse strand, counting down.
TCAACGCTCTTGGCCTTTTCTTTCAAAATTGACTTTCTGACTGAGAGCATCAGCAACAACATTTACTTTACCAGGGTGGTAAAGTATCTCACAGTCGTAGTCCTTAAGTAGTTCGAGCCAGCATCGCTGCCTCATATTCAATTGTTTCTGATTAAAGAGATATTGAAGACTCTTATGATTAGTGAAAAGTTTTCACTTCGTGCTATAGAGGTAATGCCTCCATATCTTTAGAGCAAAAACTACCACTGCCAACTCCAAATCAGGTGTTGGGTAGTTCCTTTCGTGCTCTTTCAGCTGTCGAGATGAATACGCGATCACCTTATCTCTTTGGGTCAAAAAACAACCCAATCCAACCCCATACACATCGCTATAAAAGCGAAGTCTTCAACTCCATCAGGTAGAGATAAAATCGGTGCCTCACATAGCTTGTTCTTCAGCAACTCGAACACTTGTTTATGCTTATCACTCCAAGCATAAGCAGCTCCTTTGTGGGTCAAAGCTGTCAATGGAGTAACGATCGAAGAAAAGCCTTGGATAAACCTTCGGTAATATCCAGCTAATCGCAGAAAGCTTTGGATCTCCGTGGGACTTTTCGGTTGTTCCCACTTCATCACAACTTCAATCTTTGTTGGATCAACCATTATCCCTTCTTGGTTGACCACTTGACCCAAGAATTGGACTTCTCGAATCCAAAAATGGCATTTGGAGAACTTAGCATACAACTTCTCCTTCTTCAAGACTTCCAACACTTCTCGCAAGTGTCTGCCATGCTCCTCTTGGATTTTTGAATAAATCAGAATATCATCTATGAACACTATCACAGATTTACCAAGGAACGGATTATAAACCCTGGTCATTAAATCCATGAATGCTGCTGGAGCATTGGTTAGTCCAAACGACATAACCAAAAACTCGTAGTGTCCATATCGTGTTCTGAACGTAGTCTTTCCTATATCATGCTCTCTTACCTTCAGCTGATGATATCGTGACCTTAGGTCGATCTTTGAAAAATAGCTCGAACCTTGAAGTTGCTCGAACAGGTCATCAATCCTCGGCAACGGATATTTATTCTTTATTGTTGCCTTGTTTAGCTCTCTGTAATCGATGCACATTCTCATACTTCCATCTTTCTTCTTCACGAATAACACCGGAGCTCCCCAGGGTGATGAACTAGGTCTTATGAAACCTTTTTCCAATAACTCCTGAAGTTGCATCATCGGCTCCTTCATCTCCGTTGGTGCTAATCGGTAAGGTGCTTTTGCTATTGGTGTCGTCTCTGGTAACAAGTCTATTTTGAACACCACTTGTCTATCAGGCGGTAATCCAGGAAGATCTTCGGGAAATACTTCCGGATAATGACACACGACAAGAATGCTCCGCCTCTCCTTTTTCTTCCTTCTTAGCATCGATCACGAATGCTAGATATGATGTACATCCCTTAGCCAAACACTTTCTGGCTTTCATTAGCGAAATGATTCCAGAATTTACTCTACGTTTGTCCCCATACACCATAAATGACTCTTTCCCTGGTGGGTTTACTTTTACTATCTTCTTCTTGCATAAAATCTCGTCATCGTTGGCGCTAAGCCAATGCATTTCCAACACGATGCCGAAACCGTTAACTTCGATAAGCAATAATTCCAAGTTGAACTTATTCCCGTTCAAGTCAATTAAGATTTTTTTCATACGATGGCTAACAGGTATAAACTTGCGACTAGCAACTTCGACTAATAAAGCATTATCTAGTCTATCGACAGGAAAATCTAGTTTTCTACCAAATTCATGCGAAATAAAGGAGTAGTTGGCTCCAGAATCAAATAAAATTTGGGCAGGCAATTTGTTTACGAGAAATGTACCTGAAGCGACATCAGCTTCATCTTTAGCAGCTTCTAGTGTCATCTGGAAGGCTCTCGCATTCGACTTTGGTGGAATATTGGGCTTTGTTGCCTTCTTCTTCTTCTTAGGATAAATACTTTCCCTTATCTATTGTAACAGAATGATGGGTCATGTTCTGATGACCTCTCATCGTATGATGCAAAGCTTAGACTCAAGTCACTTAGATTCAAATTCCATAATGGAATATACTTTCCTTCATATTCTAATGTGATATGATCACATTTTAGCATGTAGCATTTCTAGCTACTAACTTCTTTAACAATGAGCGCGATACAATTGATCGCATTGATTTCAATCTTCCGGCTTATGTAAGATGCTACATCGAACTTGGTTCTATAAACCACGTAACAAATTCATCGTAGTCGGACTCAATTTGATATATAAACACTAGGGTCAGAATATCAATCATCTTCTTAGTCATTACCGAAACAATGGTAACGACATACTTGAATAAAAACGGAATCAATCACTAGCTTCTTGGTAACCTTGTGACTTTCCCTGATCCAAGCGTGAGTCCTGTGCTTCCAGTAGTATAGATCTTTAATACTATTCACACCTACTCATACTCGTCCCAAGTATTGTCTTGTAGTCCCCAAGTCCTAAAATCACCAAACAATTTAACACATATGAATGTGTCCAATTAATAATAAAAAGTTTCCTAGACTCTACTAGGACTTCTTCCATGCACATATTCAATCATCAATCATGCTTCAACTCGGTTGGTGATGGAAATTCCAGATTATGGAACAACTTCAAGAATTACACCAATCGTTCCATCATCTTACCAGTCGAAGGTGTACTTCAGACATACCGTACTCCTCTAAACGTTTTGTTATTTTATCATACATAAACTAAAGGCAAGACACCATTCTTACGATATCTTACGATAGGTGTCATTCACTATCATAAGCCTTTCATTTCCTCCATTCACTCAATTCTCTACGAGTCTTCACCATAACATTTTGTACACCCAAGAAGACGTTCAGTGTATCGGGCGACAATTTAAGATACGAAAGCTTTATTTACAATAGACGTATAAATGTCCTTATCACTCCGAAATGTTTACATTCTAGTTCTAATATTGTCATTATACGCTTAGAATCCTAAACACATAAGGTATCCAGATCCGGTTGGCAACAAACCATAGATCCAAACAAATAATATCATATATGGCAATCATATAACATTTAGCACATAAAAGCACTTTAGGAAACTTTCCTAAAATAAACTAGTGCTCGTGTCTAAATTATAACATACATATATCTCATAATCTTCACTTAGCATTCTAAGTTTAAGTCTAGAAATCCTACAAATTCCTAGTTCGCTTAAACTAATGCTCTGATACCAACTGTGACATCCCCAAAATCACGGCCATAAAAGACCAGTTTCATTTATGCTTTTAAAATTATTTCAATGTAAATCCATTGATTTAAAAGAGTTTCGGAATTTGTTCCTAAAACAAAATATGATAATATAAAGTCTATCAAAGCATTTCATCCAGAGATGCATTTTCATTATATAACAATATTCGGAATGTCATGTTTCGATAAACAGACCAAAAGCATAAACAAAAAAAGATAGACCATACAATAGTTACATATAACAACTGGTCTAATATCAAAATATCTTGATAAGTCATCTAACTTTTGGTCTCGCGCCATTACCTGTAATACAACAAAACTGAGTGGGTCAGGCGTGGGAGCCTGGTGAGCATATAGGATTTTCAACCCACAATAAATAATTATATTTAATTTCATCAACCAACAATAACCCGATTACGCATTCCCATTATCCTCACTTTACGTCCCTAAAACAACATCTATCTCAAGGGACCTAATCTAGGATTTTTCATCAGGACGAAAATTACTCCAAGGGTTTTCCTCAACAATAGATGTCCTAAAGGCAACCATGAGGGGGATAGAGTATACCGGTGAACATCAAGCCCACAACACCTACAGGTTACGAACCTGCCAGCGTTCCACAGGACAATCTAGAAAGAGTCTGTGGTCAGCATCCATACTCCGCTAGATGACTAGATTAACAACAACAACATCGAGGCCTCTCATCATTTTATCACACATCAACTATCTACCCATTCTTTACTTAAACATTTTAGTAGATAAATATATATATATATATATATATATATATATATATATATATATATATATATATATATATATATAAACATACATATACAACTTAAAATCATGTATAATATATCCATTCAATATTCAAACCAAATAACAGATAATATGCAACACATAGCACGTATTCTTATAGAGATACTTCATATCTATGTGTTAGAAGAAAGTAAATACACACTCACTTGATCAGAAGATGGTCGGACAGCACTACGGCTTTAAAAGTAGTATTCTTTGGTGAAACCGGGATCACTTCGCACACCGGGCTTCTTGCGGGCAGAGCGTTGACTCGGAAACTCTTTTCTTCTCGGGATCTTCGGGCTTCGGGACTTGCTTCGGGTCTCGGGATGATACCGGGGCTTTGGAAGTACTTCTTTGCATGTAAATCGAGGTAATATGGGTGAGAGAAGGGTGAATTAGCAACCTTGGCCGGCTGCCCCTTCAAATCTATTTATAGGGCAAAATTTTCATTTTCCATTTTGTGGAAGGTGTTTCCACGTCGTGGGCTTGATTGTCATTGCATGCGTCATCATCCACTTGCTCTGTCAGGCTCTAGAAGGTGTCAGAAGCCATGCCACGTCGTGGTCTCTGACAGTTTTGGGGTTTCGCGCCCCGAACTTCAGAAATTCATAACTTTCGCATACGAACTCCGTTTTTGACGTTCTTTATATAGACGTGTAGGTAAAAACAAGATCTAAAACTTTCATTTAGACTTCGTCGGCTAAGTTTGATTTATTTTTATTAAATTATCTTTATATTATTTTTAGTAGGCCAGGACACGAAAACTCCGCTAGAAATTCATAACTCCGTCATCTGACGTCTGTTTTCGTCTGTCTTTCCATCGTTGCACTAATATCGATGAGATCTTTGATTCTCATTTAGAAAGTTTTGGCTAAATATCTCTCGATCCCATATTCGAACTTCGGGTTGTACACTGCTAAGTCGAAACTTCGAAAAATCATAACTTCCTCATACGAAGTCAGATTTAAACGTTCTTTTATGTACGCTCTCGGTTTAACATATTCTACGACTTCGTTTAGATTACTAAGGCAAGATATCGCTCTATCTTAAATTTGTATTTTACGACATATAATGTCGTACCGGTTCTGTTGCAAAACTTCGATAGATCATAACTTCATCGTTATAACTCGGATTTCGGCATTCTTTATATATTCGGAAACCTCGTCATGACCACTACGTTTTCGTGTATCAATATTGGGTTTATCTAACATTTCATTTTCACTCTTTTTTTATTCTTAATTCATTTAAGCAACACAACTAAGCAATTAAGCGTAAAACACATAATACTCGAATAATACATTCTTATTATTTCAAAATGGGTTACAAAGGTCACCCTAGACTATCATATCATCATTAGTGCCTAGCCGGGAAACACGGGCGTTACATTTCGTGCCTATTCCTTAGGATAATCATTAGGAATGAATGAACGAGGAATAGTTGATTCTTAAGGTAGATCCTTAAGAGTAAATAAGATAATGGGGATGGGTAATTGGGTTGATTGATTGTTTGATGATTAAATATAATAATCATATTAATGTGGGTTGAAAACCCTATGTACTCACCGGGTTTCCCAACTGTTTAAAATGAATAAAATAATGGGGATGGGTAATTGGGTTGATTTATATCACAGGTGTTGATATGAAGTCACATTAGACTGAGAGATTAACGAGATATAAATCACTAGTGATAATGAATGTAAGTTTTGTTTATGCTTATGTTTCTGTATTGACGATGATATCCCAAATGTTTTAAAATGAATAAAAATACTTATCTTCGGAAATGATTGATAACGTATTTATCATGTTTTACTGGGAACAAATTCCGAAACATTTTTATTAAAATAGGTACTCTGAGTTTTATAAAGCATAAACAAAATCGGTCTTTTCTGACCATGAAAATGGGGATGTCACAGATATAGTGAGGATAACTCACCTTGGAAGGCCGGACTGAACCACAAAATCACGCTCCAGAAACACTGCCCAAACTCCAACACCTATCACCATCAAAGATCCAATTCATAAATACCTGCTTACCAATTATCCTCAAAAGTCAAAACGGTCAACCCTTGGTCAAAGTCAAAGTCAACTATAAAGGTCAACAGCCCATGTTGACTTCAACTCATCGAGTACCCTCAGCTACTCGCCGAGTTCCTTGCATAACTTGCCAACTCGCCGAGTCACCATGCCACTTGTCGAACCCATGGCAATCTTCATCGGACTCGCCGAGTTGTTCATCCAACTCGTCGATTTCATGACCATCGTCATATGACTCGCCGAGTCTACCATGCGACTCACCGAGTCCCTTCAGTCCTTCATCCATACAGATGCTTTTTAAGCCATGCTAAGGCTCCATACCGCAGATCCAACTTCCCAAGGCATGCTTATCACGTAAAGTTTCAAACTTTATGTGCATGCAAGGCTCTAATGACCCAAAATGCAAAAACTATCACACCCCAAAACCGGAACGGCGGAAACGTCCTGGGGTGGATGACGTCATGTCAAGTATCACAACACATGCATTATTGTAGTCAAAGTACAAAAAAACATTGCATTAATAGTAATAGTTTTACATGCTTACATTACAACAATTTAAAGTAATACAAGTAATAGAATAAATACAGCGAGGTACTAAGCCATCTTCATCAACAGCTCCGGGGGTGTACCTGTCTAATTGTTGACCTGAGAATACAAGTTATTTGAAAAGCGAGTATCAGCATTTTTAAAAATGCTGGTGAGTTCATAAGTATTTAGTGTCATTTAGTCAAATAACTTTATAAAGTAGTAGTTTAAGTGTTTTCTGTGTATTAGTGTTCTTTCCAGAAAATCCTATATTTTCTTTAATAAAAGCAGCCTTCTACCAAGACTGGTCAGTGTAATGTGGTAAAAAGAAGTTTCCCTTAATTTCTATTATTATCAAATACTGAATTTGATTATTAAAGAAAGCAAGAGACGTCAGGGAATAACATATGCCTCAGCAGTGAGGACTGCTAACTAAGGCAAAAGAATCATAGACTCTAGGAGAGTATCGAACTAACGACAAGCTTGGTTCAGTCTAACAAATGGAGACACAGACCCCAGAAGGTACCAAATGAAAGGTACAGCTGGTAAGGTCTAAAACAGTGAACGCAGACCGAAGACGATACCAAATGAATGGTACATCTTGCAAGGTCAAAACAAAGACTACCGACCGCAGACAGTATCAAATGAAAGACACGTCTAGTAAGGTCAAAACAGTGAAGACAGACCGCAGACGATACCAAATGAAAGGTACATCTAGTAAGGTCAAAACAGTGAAGATAGACCGCAGACAATACCAAATGAAAGGTACATCTCGCAAGGTCAAAACAGTGAAGACAGACCGCAGACGATACCAAATGAAAGGTACATCTCGCAAGGTCAAAATAGTGAAGACAGACCGCAGACGATACCAAATGAAAGGTACATCTCGCAAGGTCAAAACAGTGAAGACAGACCGCAGAGGATACCAAATGAAAGGTACATCTCGCAAGGTCAAAACAGTGAAGACAGACCGCAGACGATACCAAATGAAAGGTACATCTCGCAAGGTCAAAATAGTGTGACTCTGAAAAAGGTGACATCAGCATACAGTGTAAATCGCTGACGAAATACCGTTACCTTAAAGCCATGAATTATAAGGCAACTCAGGATACTCGTAACCATACTGACTAGAGTTTCAGACACCCTACAAGCATCTATATAATGTGACATTTGTCACCCCTTAGATTGGTAGGCTGTGGACTGTAGCTAGCAGTCAGGGTGCGGGGTTGTCAATCCCGTATAGGCCTATACACACAATGTCCGCTCTCCCTACAGGAGACTCTGGTTACCAACTAGATGACGGAGAAGGCCGCGTCCCTAAGATGCATCCCAAATAGAGGAGAGTGTGTTACTAGGAGGGAGTGGGTTTCTAATGTAAGTATAGACTAGAGGTAGAGACTCTTAACTGAACTGACTAGAGGATTTCCTGTATGTCCATACTCATATACATAGTATATAACTAATGAACCAAACGACCTTCGGACGGCCACCCGATCCCACCAGACCACATCTCAATGAAGAAAAGGAAATAGGGTGGATGAGCCTTCCTAAGTCTTTCAATCATTACTTATGTGTATCTATATAAGCACAGACGTACATCTAACTACGACTGAGTGTGTAATAATTGAAGACATATCGTCGTGGTGTGAATTCATACAGTGTGGAATAACAGAATCGGAAAGTATAAGTGTATCATGTATAAGTGATTCTTGTGAAGTAGGAGTGTCTAACGAGTGAAGTAGGAGCGGTCGCAAGTGAAGTAGAAGTGTCGAACAAGTATAAGCATATCACGAAGTAGAGGCGACAATAAGTGAAGTAAAAGCGTATCAAGTATAAGTGAAGTAGAGTCGTTATCAAGTATAAGTGAAGAAGAAATCGTATCACTAAGTAAGAGCGTGAATAAGTATAAGCGTCATCAGGTATACGCGACTACAAATATAAGTGAAAGCGTTACCGAGTAGGAGTATAAAATAAGTATAAGCAAAGCAGCAGTATTTAACAAGTAAAAGTATACGTTTAAAAAGGAAATCTTTAATGAAAAGCCTTTATGTACAGAGAAAATCCCAAATTGTATTCTTTTGTAAAATATGTTTAAAAACCTTAGAGGATCTTTCATAAACTAATTTAAAATGAATTTGGATAAATCAGTATAAGTAAAAGTTATGAAATAAGTAAAAGTCATTATAGTGTCCCACTCGGTAAAACAGTGTAAAGTGGTAAAATTTTGCGCATGCGGGTTATCAATCACATATGATTGACATGATAACTGGCATGTTTAACTTGTATCCCCCCCCCCCCCCCCCCCCCCGCGGCCCTATAAAACATTTAAAAACATTAAAAGGTTCATTCAGGGGTATGAACTCACCTGGTGTAAGTAGGTCCAACGAGAGTGTTGTTTGGGCGTTCGGTGCCACGTAAGGACTCGAACACACTCAATGACCTATTTAACATATGATAACATATGTTCACATACAATTAGTATATTTAATGCCAATTACACAAATATACGCGCTCAAAGGAGTGGAAAACACTTTTGGTTAAGTGTTTGGGGTCCCGAGTAGCGTTTAAGGGTGCTAAGGGTCTCCTATCAGTTGTGGAACTTTGCTAAACTCAAATATCAAGTGTGTGAATGGGTTTAAAGCATTAACATGGACCAATTTGGAGTTTACGGCCCAACTCAAGGGAGTTTACGGCCGTAAACTCCCAAGGGTATGTTCTTGGGTGTTTTATGCTTCTAGCTTGTTCATGGGATTTTTCTAAGTACTTTTCATAAAAGGCATGAGTGGATTTGAGGCTTCTAAGGGCATTATATTGGAGTTTACGGCCTAGGGACACTCCCATGGGAGTTTATGGCCGTAAACTCTCATACCTTGGATTTTGTGAAGTCTTAAGCCCTAAATACCTTCCTAGCAACTTATAATGAAGTGTGATGCCATTTTGGGGGATTAAAACTACCATTTGAGTGTTTTTTGGGGAGTTTACGGCCTAGGCACTTGCTTGGGCCGTAAACTCCTTTTTACACCTCCATTTCACGTGTTTAAGTCCTTAACTCCTTCCTAGTATTTTATAGAAATAGTCTAAGGTCATTTGGGGGGCAAAAACCAACATTTGGGCATGTTTTGGGGAGTTTACGGCCTTGACATGTGTCTGGGCCGTAAACTCCTTTTTCCCCCTCATTTTGATGTGTTTAAGTGATCAAAACCCCAAATACTAAGTCCCTAAATTATGTATGAAGCCTAAGGGTGGTTTGGGAGTGTTTTGGAGGCATTTTGACATAGTTTAGAGGTGTTTACGGCCTAAGCATGTGCTTGGGCCGTAAACTCTCTTTTATGCCTCAAATCATTGTGTTTTAATGTTTAAACACTCCTAGGCTAATACCTCAATTTATTTCCAAGCCATTAAGGACAAGTTTGGGTCATTTTGGCCTCATTTTAGGTGTTTACGGCCTAAGAAGGAGCTTAGGTCGTAAACTCCTTTTCCATTGCTTCTAAGTCCGATTTTTGGGCTATAAACACAAATCATAATGTTTAGAATAAGCTAGGGTAAGCGGACTTACGATTTGGAAACGTTTGGTTGCGGATTCGGGGAGAAAACGGGTCTAGAGAGAGAGTATAGAGAGAGTGTGTAAAAAGTCTCCATTAGACTCCACTCACCCTTATATAGGGTTTTGAGTCGGGGCTCAGTGGTATTTTACCCGATACTGCTGTCAAACGAGGCTTTTGGTCGCACCCGATTTAGTGGTCGTAACTATAAAACTTGACATTTTCCAATTTAATGGAAATGTGTGTCATGTGTTTTTATTCCCTTATATCACGACTTATCGGCATATACACTATAAACAAATGGGATGTTTATTGAATTGACGCCCTCTAACTAACGGAACTTTTATACATTGGAATATTCCGTTAACGGTAACGGGGAAAATGTAACGGTAACATTTGGATTGTCACAAAAACCAAGCTTGAAATGGGGTTTTACACTTAAGGAGAGGTCCATAATTGCCAATGTTGATAGCTTTATGGTCTTACAAATCAAGGAGAGTTCAGATCTGAAGTTACAACTTCAGATCTGAGCTCATACCCAAGAATAACTTCATAACAAAGCCAAGAGGCCCTAATTTCATCAAAAGATATCTAGAAAGGAATGAGGCCAAGATCATGAATTGATACCTCAAATGAAGCTAGATGAGATAGACTTCAGACCCACAACGTTCTTGCCTCCAACTTCTTGATCTTCAAGCTTCTTGCATCAAGGTCTTCTTTCCAAGCTTGAAATTTACACTAATATGGAGCACACACACGAATTAGGGTTTTTGGACTCTCAAGTGGCTGCAAAGGAGCAAAAGGGAGGCTAATGATCCCTTAAATAGGGTGCCAAACCGCGGAAATTAGGGTTTCACCCTCCAGCTCCAACTCGTCGAGTCACTCTTCTGACTCGGCGAGTTGGTCACTTTACCACATGGCCCAAACCCGATGCTACTCGACGAGTCAGGCAACCATCTCGTCAAGTAGATCTTTAATTTATGAGAATTTATAACCATAAATTAGTATTCGAGAAACGAGGCGTTACAAAAAAGTGTGTTATGACCCGTGGCCACATGCTTGGTGGGGGCGGCTCCTTTGTATGTTGTGGATAAACAGGATAACCAACTCTATGAACACGAGGAAAGGTTGCACAACATACTAGAGATGGGTGTGTCGAATTTGTAAGTTTATCAAGGCTGAACCTGCTTCAATTACAAGCAAAAAAGAAACATGGGAGGAAGACAACAAAATAGTGGAGAAAAGAAAACATGGTGTAAGTTTGTTTGGAGCCAAAGGCTTTTTCTTATTGATAAATGAAAAGGAATTTAATTGAATAGAACATAAAATGTTTGATCCTATTTATGCTAGACTTAATTAGAATGCTAATCTAATTAAAACATTGCAGAGAATAAAACTCATGTAAAACTAATTAAATAAAATTTTCTACTTTGCCCTTGGAACTAAGACTGCTTTTGAACTAGTTTGGATCAAAACCGACTAACCCAACAATACCCCCTTAATCAGTTCAGGCATACCAGTTGTTCATAATATTGTCAATTATCTTTGGATTAGTTTTCCCTATTGTTTCTCCTATGTAGGACACTCATTATTATAGTGACAAAAATTATCATATTTGTAACATTTAATGTGGCTTTTATCCTGGACATGTTCGTTACCATCTCGACTCTTTCGAGATACACGACCTCTTCCCCAGCCACATCCAAATTCATCCCGATCTGAACTTCCATTGTCACAATGCTTAAAACATAAGATTTTCTTAACTAGCCAACAACAACCCACCCTTGAATGTCCTCCACTTTCTCAGTTCCTTTTATACGCTCCTCGTATGCCTTTGATCTACTACCGGCCTTGTCAAAAAACATTGAATCCAACTTGAAATATTGCTCTGCTGAAACCACAATCTGGAGAAAGGACTTAGGCATCGAGTCAAGTAATCTTTTCAATAAATCCATTTTTTTCAAGCTCATAGCCAAGGCTCTTTGCTTTTAAGGCTAAACCAATCAATTTTATCACGAAATCATCAACCATTTCACACCCCCCTTCATCCACAAAACTTTATGTTCCTTCTTCAAGGTTTCAAGTCGATTCGTTCTCACCCGATCCACTCCCAAATACCGTGTTTTTAGCCCATCCCACACTTGATTTGGGTCGGTGTAACTCGACATTTTCAAAACAATGTCTTCGGGCATAACTTGAAACTAGAAAGCATAGGCTTGTTTCTTCTCCTTTTGGATTCGATTCTTCACCTAATGCCCATGGTTCGAACGTCTCCCATATTCCTTATACATTCATAATCGATTGACTTTGACTGCATATACCAAATAATTCGCTCGGCTCACAACCGGAACTTGGTACTATATCGAACCTTTAACTGGTACTATCGACATTCTATTCTCCCTTTTTACAGCCCTAACCTCTTTAATCTAGTTTATTCCAATAGCACTCATCCACCGATCAAGTAAACATTGTCACAACCACCTTCACCATCTTCCGTAACCTGCAAAATTGAACTGAATCAAAGTCACCTACATTGATGTCTTCATGTTTATTTATCACGCACCTCCGGTTAGTCTCTTTTTATTGTTAGTAGAACCCCGATCAAGATAAACTGGGGTTGCTGTTAAGATGCTTCAACTTGCGTGAAAAACGACTCACATCCCCTTCAAATGAACCCGCTCTAATACCAAATGTAAGTTTACCAAGGCTAGAACATGCTTCAGTTACAAACGAAAAAAGGAACATGGGTGGGGGAAGAAGACAATATAATAGATAAAGAGAAAATAAAACATCATGCAAGTTTGCTTAGAACTAGATGTTTTTTTATTGATAAAGAAAAAGGTACTAAATTGAATAAAACATAAAATATTGATCCTATTTATACTATATTAAACTAGAATCAAGATCTAATTAAAACATTGCATGGAATCAAACTCAATAAAAAACTAATAAATTAAAACTTTTCTATTTTGTCCTTGGAACTAAAACTGCTTTTGAACTTGTTTGGATCAAAACCAATTAACCCAACATGATTCGTTGTTATATATGATTTTGACTTAACTAATTTGACATCAGCCAAATTTTGATCAGACTAATTTCGCGTAGTTTGCTTCAAGTAAGACTTTTTTTTTCGTGTCAACAATTACCCACATTATATTATCATTGGACTCTTTCTTAAAGTATATCTATAACATCCAAATTTTCAAACCAAACTTTTCATTTTTAATTTACCTAAAATATTGTTCATAAAACCAAACCATCAGAAAATCACAAGTATCAAGTACAAATCATCACTACAAATATTAGGGGGTCCTAAAATATCCAGTAATAAAATCTCCAAGCTAATGTGTACAATCAAGCATTCGCTTTCACATGACCCTCAGAAGTACCTAAAACACATATAATCAACAACTGTAAGCATGAAGCTTAGTGAGTTCCCAAAGATATTCCAATACATCACAACACATAAAACAACTATGGGTTATCAGCAACCCTAGAGACTACCCGAAGTCTCAATGGGCAAACAACATGCCCCGTGGGTTATCAGCAACCTTGGAGACTAGGCGAAGTCTCAACACATATAAAAACACATACACATTAATAGCATTTAAACCCAGCTGGTCATCACATGTAACTATATACAACTATTCTACCAGGCAGGTAAGAATAATTGAGGAAACTCACCTGAATTGATGGCTGATATATCTCACTCTCAAACTGCCGAAACTAGACTCTACCTAATAAACACAACAAGTAACACTAATCAATTAAAGTCATTAACCCAACTCACCATTCCAATCCCCATAACTACACCCCTTTAAGTCAAAAAGGCCATTTTGTCCCTCCAAGTCCCCAAGACCCTCAACGTTTGACCAAAAGTCAAAAGTCAGAAAAAGTCAACAGTCTCGGTCCGTACGCGGGGTGTACTACGTTTACGCGGGGCATAATGTTCGAACCAACATGATCGGGTTCGTTCCAGACTACGCGGGGCGTAGTCAGGAGTACGCCCAACATACACAACCTGACCCTAAACTCTTAAATAAAACGTCTTATTCCTTTAAGACACTTATTCCAACCCCAGATCTGACCTCTAGATAATGTCTTAATCCATATAGCCTCTGACTTTAAGCCTTTGCATGGCTAAAGAGGGCTTAATCCTCAAAACCCTAATTTTTACAACACTCAAGGTCACTTAACTCATGCATGGGCCAAAGGAAACGATCAAGCAACCATTTTTATAAACCAAAGCATCCTAAAACACCTTAAATGACAGATAATAAGCTCTGTAGTGCTCCAACTCACAAAGATCCAAACTTTAGAACAAATAACTCATAAATGACCATCAAATGAGATCTAGAAAGAATATCAGCAAGGCATGGACTTTATACCCTCAAAAGATGCACAAAGTGAAGGAGTTTCTGGATCCACAAGCTTTCATGCAGCACCACCTTCTTCAATGACCTTCTTTCTCCACAAGAATGCACAAAATTACGGAAAAGACTCCAAGATCTTCACACTCAAGGCTAAGGTTTGATGCTAGGGCTTAAAGGGAGTGGAGGCTGATTATGGGAGGTCCAATGGTGAGATAATGTGTTTAAATAGAGGTGAAACCCAAAAAATTAGGGTTTGACATATGTTCGTGTACGCCCAACATACGTTGCCTCCATCCCGATTCACTTAAAGGCTTACGCCCAGCGTACAAGGCCGGTACACCCAACGTAAGTCTAGAGATACTTAACTTAAGTTCATGAAAAGGTTAAAATGGTACCTTGGGGTTTGGAATCTTACAATATCATATACAAATGTACAAAAAAATAGAAATGCCATATGGCGGATTTGACAGTGGAATAACACAATTGACAAATGAATCATGAAACTAAAAATGGAAGTAGAAGGAAGGAAAACAAACGCAAAACTAATAGCGACAACAATCGACAATTGTGGTGACACGTATGGAGAGAAACAAAAGGTGCATCTTTTTTCAACTATTGGCAACGACACCAATACCGACAGTAGAGATGGGGTTTACCAAGAAAATTTGACGCAGATTCGTTCAATTAGCATTAATGACAACACTAAAAGCGGCGACAAAACTTGCTTTCGTTGTTGTTAATGTCGCCGCTAATTTCTTGTTTTGTGATAGTGCATAGTGTTAATGTCGCCACTAATTTCTTGTTTTGTGATAGTGCATGGGTTGATAACAACTAATAGACAAACGACCATAAACACTTCTTTATTTGCTTGTTATATCATGCTATTTATGTACTTTTGCTCTTTAGCTCCTTTGTTCGAGGATTGTTTATTTGAAATAAAATATTCTATTTAAAAAAACTAATAAAAAATGACTTTCGATGGAGTTGATTAACAAAATGTCAATTTATTATAAAAAAACATATTTGGGACGTTATAGTATATAGGTTGATAAAGTCCCTTATAGGTTAAAACGTGATCAAAGAAAATATAATGATAAATTAAGTTCTACATTGGTTCGATATTGATTTATATAAAAAAAATGTTTCCATGTATATTAAGGAAAACATTAGGGAGAGCATAATAATCAAAAAACCGAACCAAAACCAAATTAACCGATATAACCGAATCATTTTAAAAACCATTGGTTTGGTTTCTAATTTTTGTTAACCGATAACTAACGGTTCGATTATGGTTTTATATTAACCGAACTGTTAACTTATATTTTAATATATAAAAATTATAGATTATATATAAAATAATATAGTCAAACTTATTTAAGATCCATTAAAATATTGAAAATATAATCCATCAATCATCACTTATCAGGAGACGAACGAGCAATCAAATCATCTAAAACTGATCACGTAGACACACACAATCTTCCAATTATGCATTGAGTTAGATTATTGATTAATGTTGTAATTCGTAATCAACTAATTCTACAATTTGTAAACATTATTCACAATTAATTTAATCTTCATACTCAAAATTGTAATCGAAGGTTTCTCACACCGTTAATCCTAATCAAAAATTGTTTTAACTTTACAGTCATATTCGAAACATTTTTTGACTTTATAATCAAGACTTTTAGGTAAGTTAAGTTTTTGGTTCTTCTTGACTCTGTGATATATTAAGAATGTATTTTTTTGAAAATTTTTGGTTTTTATTATTTATTGTTTTTGACTTAATCACATTGAATATATATGAGTGATTGTCTTTTTTTTATCCAATAACACATAATATGAATGTTTTACTCTTTTATGTTATAGTTTTTGATTTAATCGTATTGAACTTGTATGAATGTTTGACTCTATTTTAATATTAATATCAATTATCAATCTATGAAATTATTAATGTCAATTTTTTTTAATGTTTTATATTTTTATTGAATGTTTTTAATTTTGAATGTGACTTGTGTTATTTCACTATAAGTATTAAATGTACACATTTTATTCTGTTACTATAAGCTAGGTTACAAACATTGGCATCGATGACTTTTTGGTATTCTATTTTCATTTTTTATGTCAATATACTTTCGTCATTATATTATTTTTAACATTATGGTTAACCAATATTAACCATTAACAAAAACCGTTAACCGATAAAAACCATTAACCATAACAAATATTAACCATACCCAATGGCTACCAAAATGCATTAACCAATCATAATGGTTATGGTTCGGTTTTAACTAATAACCGAACCAAACCGCCCCATACACACTTCTCGAAAACATGGATATAACCGTTGTGTTGTAAATGTATATAGATGACATTGTGATAACACTGAATAGTGAAAAGGAAATAGATTTTACGAAAGCATTTTGTTTAAATAACTTTTTGTTTCATTAACTTAAGGAAAGAGAACTCATTCGTACAAAACAAATTTCTTCATACGCAACAATTTGTACTTTCAAATTTCAAATATTGTATTGTATAACTATGTTAAGCATAAAATGTTTATACCAAGGTTGTAAAAATCGTTCGACGTTAGCTAGTCAGTGGACTAGGGTTAAGGTATTAATTGACTAGACGGTGATTAATCGGGGGATTAATCGGAGATCATTAATTGCTAATTTGTTGAATTTTTAAAAATTGAATGTGACTAATATCATATAAAAGTTCATAAATACCACTAATATCATAAAAAAAGAAGTTAATATGATTAATACAACACTAATCATACCTTAAATAGTTTTTATTGCGATATAGCTTCTTCAAAGTGTTAAATTTTCATCGGGTTCTACTATTTCTCTCATTGTATATGCAGGGATTAATCGCTAGACGCCCTCTAATCGGTTGAGTAGCGCCTAGGGATTAACCGGAGATTAATCGGGACCTATTCGGGATTTTTACAACACTGGTTTATACCAATCATTTCCCTTAAGAAAAACAATAAAAATTTATGACTATGATTTGTTGAAGTACCTAAGGCGTGAGGGTTTGTATTTGTCCTAATGGAAATAATATTGGGAACTTTCACATAATTTCGGCTTGATTAGTTGTAGAGTGATGAACACTTATCTAAACCTAAATGTTTCTCTATGCGGTTAAGGAGTAGTTTAAACTTTAAATGACCGTTTTTAAGTAATGTTATAAAATTTCAAAAAAAGATAGGAAGCTTATTTACATGCAATTTATAGGCGTGGTATTTCCCTCTCAAATAAAATATTGAGCAAATTTATTTATGTTCCAGAAATCTTTTACTTAAAGTAACATAATAAGTTTTAAGGTAGTTTTAACTTTTAACTTTTTGAAATGAAATCGATATTTAGATGTTTTGGCTTTGGTGTTATTGACAGTTTTAGATCAAATAATTAGTATTTATATTCTCTAAATTCGTGTAACCTAATATAATAGATATCATTTTATGACATAAGCTATAAAATCTATCTCTCGTGTCTGTGATAGATGTAGTCAATCATCTTAATTGTGAACAACATAAAATGACCGTCTTGTTTGTGGTTTTTGCATTTACTACTCTGTTGAATGAATCGCTAATCAAGTTGTTGTCTAAGCCTAACATGATTTTTTTTCTTGTTCTCGTGTTTTTCACTCATATCATGGTAAAATATAAAATAGTCAACAATGTTTGTAGAAATGTAATATAGAATGCGTTCTTATTTTTAATTATCTTTTATGGGTTGAGAGAGAATAAAACGATAAAAAATCAGACAATACATCGAGTAAGTGTTCTTATTTTTATTTATCTTTCATTATTTATTATTATTTTTTTTCACTCACCAATTATATATATATATATACATATAAATATATATATATATACATATAATATATATATATATATATATATATATATATATATATATATATATATATATATATATATATATATATATATATATATATATATATATATATATGGAAATGATCAAATGAGAACACCTAAAAGGTTGAGAACGCGATAACAAGTATATTCATTTGT
This sequence comes from Lactuca saligna, assembly GCF_052625555.1. NCBI lineage: Eukaryota > Viridiplantae > Streptophyta > Magnoliopsida > Asterales > Asteraceae > Lactuca > Lactuca saligna. The sequence goes on along the minus strand of NC_136423.1, from coordinate 77,069,386 downwards.
GGAAAAATGATAAGTTTTTACGCATAATCAACATAAATATGCTTTTTCTCTTCAATTGAAATTAAAGACGTAAAAATTTATCATTTATCCACAAATGAATGCATGGAATCGCAAATGAATATATTGTGTTCTCGCGTTCTCAAACTTTTTGGTGTTCTCATTTGATCCTACTCCTATATATATATATATATATATATATATATATATATATATATATATATATATATATATATATATATATATATATATATATATATTCATCAATATAGAAAATTCAAATCTGAACATCCTGAAGATGACCAAAAAGACCGAATTTCCCAACCGGTTTCTTGAAAAGATAATAATAATTAACAAAAAATATCTTTGATAAATATAACAAATCAAGAATATATAACACATCAACATATGTTTAATAGGTTTATTAGATGGAAAAAGAAAACTCACCAGAATTCCACAAAGAGTTGTCAGCCCTTTCAATGAGCTCACAAATATACTTACACCGTGTGCATATTCAACGGTGTTAGGTTTATGGTACTTAGTCGTGATGCACAATGCAAAACGCAAAACTCTGGGGTTCTAGCGGTTAGTGAGAATGGAGAGAAATATTATAACCAGTTAGAAGAGATTATGGAGGTGCAATATCCATATGAATATTCGACTGTAATATTTCGGTGCAAGTGTTTCGATACGGGAGATATTCTTGATGATAATTTCATCAGTATCGAAACAAAAAAAGAAGCGTACCAAGATGATCAACTCATATATGCTTTGCAAGCCAAACAAGTGTTCTACATCCGTGAACCTGTTAATCATCGAAGAAACCAAAACAGAAACCCTCATTGTGTCGCCGAGCATGTTAATCATCGAAGTAATTGGGATCTACCATCCGGCAATGCTCGTGTCCAAAATGCTTACAGTGACTATGTCCAAGATGTCGACAATGTGGAGGCCGAAAATGTTGACATAGTTCAAAACAACTCTTCATCTGGAGCTAGACTTTTTATCGACTTCTCACAATACTTTCAAAACAATGTTGATGTAGCTCAAAACAATGTTGATTATGACGATGAGGACGAGACTAAAGTACCTCCGCCAACGGGTAGAATCGATAATGTTTCCGAGGAAGAGATTGATTATGATGATGACAATTCTGATTATGATACTAATGAAGAAGACACTGAAGTATATGACGAAGATTCTGATTAAAAAAATCATTTTTTTTTTGTAATAGAAACTTTATTTGAAGTGTACCTTTAATTCATATTTTTTGTCTAACTTTTATTCATGTTGTTTGTCTATATTGTATATCTTACAATTTTGAAGGGTAACTAACTTTTATTCATATTATATTTCTATATTGTACATCTTGTAATTTACATGCTACAGATGAGGTTTACTTGAGCGATAGTCTTTACCATGATGGTCAATGTTATGAGGCTTGGACATGGAGGTAATGGAGCCGGGGATCCACCACCTCCAGTAGGCTTTGGTCGTGGTCAACACGAACATGATGGTAAGTTTTATTATGATATATTTATTAGTTATTCTTATTATTTTATTATAAGTTATTGTGACTAATATTTTTAATTGTATTTTTTCAGCCGAGCTTCGAAAAAAAAAGAAGGGGTATGTCAAAAAATATCTAGCTAGGAAAGTTGATACGGGCAAACAAGGGAAAGCCCGTGGATTTGGATTTCGACAGGGAGATCACATATTCCCATGTCGGGAAGCGTGGTAAATGGTTCACACATGAAATTAGGAGGTATTTGTGGACCAACGTCCCTTTCAACGTACCTGGTTGGGACAATGTTTCCCCCGCATTAAGGAACGCAACAGTTGTGCATCTAAAGGTAACTTGGATACGATTTTAAGTTTAGTTGTGATTGTTATTTAATTAACTTTTTTGTATTTGTAGAATAAATTTGATTTGGATAAGGTTAATATAGATCCGGAGCGTGCTCAATTGTTGCAGAGCATTGATTCGAGTCTTGCAAAAGTTTATAGAGGCCGAAAAAGTAAAGCACATTCTTATTTTAAGGAAATCGGGGGTCTGCAGATATCTCATCCGCATTAAACAACCCCCCCCCCCCCAACGGTATGTCATGTGGAAATTGGACGAAGGTAGTCGAACATTTTCAAACACCAAAATTTTTAAGGTGTTCGGTGTTAAACACAAAAGTCCGTGCAAAACAAGTAGTTATAAATAGAAGGGGGGTCAAGCTCGTACAATAATGCATGTTTCAAAGAAGTAAGTTATGATATATTTAAATGTTTATTTAAAGTATAAGTAATCTAATTTTTAATGTTAAATAGGATATCAGTCAAATCGAAGCTTTTCGTAAGGCTAATTCCAATCGCCAAGGGGTATTTTGTAGTCCTATGGTCGAACAACAATACGTAAGTGGTTAATTTGTATTTTCATATAAGTGTTTATATCGTCAAAGGTATTTAGTAATCTAATTTTTATGATTTTTATTATTTTTTGAAAATGCAGAATGCTTTACTTCAGGAAATCAACCAACGAACCCAAGATTCTTCTGAAGCAAGCGGTCTAACACCTACTAATATAAAAAACTATTTTGACAGAATATTGGGTGTTCGACGCGGACATATCAGAGGTATTGGGTGTAAACCTCCTACCGTTGTGTCTATGTACGATTAGGAACAACCAGTGACACAAGAACCACCACAATCACAGGTAATTGTTAGTTTAACTTGAAAAGTATAATGATATAATGGAAAAACAAAAAAAAGTAGGATGCTATAATGATATTTTGGTAATTGTTTGTTTAGTATATAGTTCAATGCTATAATGAAAAGTGGAATGCTATAATGATATGTTGGTCATGATTTGATATGTTGATATTTTGTACTTTGGTAATTTTTGGAAAGTAAATGCTATAATGGAAAGTATAATGCTATAATGATATGTTGTGTATGATGCATGTTTAAGTGTAAATGATATATGTTGTGTGACAACCCGATATTTTCCAAAAACAGTGTAACGCTCAAAAGTCAAATACAACAAAAATTATTTGGAGTCAATTAAATTAACCTCAAAAATAAAGTGTTCAAATATCTGAGTTGGGATACATCAAATGTTAGATATTGTGACAAGGTTTCCAAAAACATAAAGAACATTCAAAACCGGGTTATATCGAAGAAATTATAACCACTCGTATATTTACGACACACCGTTAAAACGCTATTTAATGTAAAAAGTGAAATTTCAATAAAATGCATTTTAGCCTTAAGGATCTAAACAAAAGATGTAGAGTTCGTTAGACTGTAAACATACATAAAAAGATCGCCCAAATTGGACCTCGTATGAAGAAGCTACGAATTTCCTAAGTTTTGCAACAGTAGTAGAGGGCTAAAAACTCTAATTGAAGATTGAGTGTTATTTAGCTATCGCCACCTAAACGGAAGTTGAAGATCTCCACAATAGTAATAAAATGATAAAAAGACAAACAAAAACCGACTTCGAATAAAGAAACTATGAATTTTTAACGGACTTTAGTAGTCCCGGCCTATTAACAATATATCATTAAAAATAAAGTCAAAACTAGCCGACGGAGTCTAAATGAAAGTTGTAGAGCATAATCTCACCTACGCGTGGATATAAAGAACGCGAAAAACGGAGCCCGTATGCAAAAGTTACGGAATTTAGAAGATGGAAGACTGGATTACGCCCCGCGTAATCCCAGAGTACGCCCCGCGTACTAGACCCAGTGTCAAGTCCCATCGGCTCGAGTGCACTACGCTAGCTAAACCTGAGTCGTAAGCCATGATGCATTTTTACACCCCGCGTAACCGAAGTACGCCCCGCGTACTGGGTACACCCAACATACTCCAGTAGTACGCCCCGCATATGAGGATCCTCTAGCCTATAAATAGAGAGGTTGGGCTTCGGGTTTTTGCACACAATTCTCAGATCCTCTCTCACTTTTACACACCCTACAGCTCCAGAGACCATCCCGACACCTCGGTTTCCGTACCCAAGCCCCCTACAAAAGATCTACGCTACCGAGATCCCCGAAGACGCAGCTTTCCGCGATCAAAGTTCTGCTCAACTTTAGGCTCTCTCTCTTCGAACCAAACGGGTGAGTTCATACCCCTACCTTTTAATTCTTTTCATGTTTTAGGGGGGAAATACAAGTACATTACACGTTAAAGTATCATTTTATAAACATAAATGAAATGTCTATCTTCGAATATCGATACAAACATCGTTATGTATAAAGGGTTATTATATCACCAAGTTATTTTCACCAAATGGAATATACTTTCTGAAAAACTATAATGGGTATAGTTAATGAGTCAATCGTACATATTACATATACATCTTGGAAAAACGAAACACTTTCAAAAGAAGTAAAGTCATTCTTATTGTAAATCTATTTATACTAAGCAATGTGAGGTATTCAAACTTCAACGTACACTTATGTATGCATTTCAAGTCCTGTATATTATACCATAATCTCTTGGAGGGAGAGCGTGATACTTGTGTATAGATCTATACGGGATTGACAATCCCGCACCTAACTATTAGTTGTAGTTAGACCGGTAGGTCTGGGGTGACAAATGTCATAACACTACAACACCTGAAGAATGTTGTTACAGGCATTCAGTGTCAATAGCATGGTTATAAAACTCACATAAAAAGTATAAAAACAAGTTTGATTTACGAGATTCATATATGCATTACATTTTTCTACATTATTTTTCATACAAAGTTATCTTTATCATTCAAGTACGAAAAATACTAACGCATTCCAATTCTGGAAACTTTTCGAATCATTTATAGAAAATACTGGATTTTCTGAAAACCTCATTTACCGATTTGCTGCCAAAGAGGATATACTTTTCAACTCAAAACACTCATAAACTCACCAACTTAATTGTTGACACTTTTTCAAAACCACTTGTATTTCTCAGGGAACCAGTAATACAGGTAACCATCAACTTTTGGGAGAAGGAACGCTAAGAACGTTTATCGTTAAACATTTATATCATCATATTGTAATATTCTTTTGGAAATATGTATAACGCAACAATGTACGTTTTTATTATATATATGATGGTTGTGTACGTTCTTTACGATATTCAATTGTTATGGTACTACGTGAAGTCATCCACCCCCGAATGTTTCCGCCATTCTGGTTTGGGGGTGTGACATGTTGTGTATTTGAAAAGTAGAATGCTATAATGATGTATGTTTAAGTGCAAATGCTATATGTTGTGTATTTGGAAATGAATGCTATATGTTATGTATTTGGAAATTAGAATGCTATAATGATATGTTGGTTATAGATATATAGGTTGGAATTGTTTATTTTGGTAATTTTTGGAAAGTGTAACACTATTATGATATGTTGATAATATATTTTGTTTTATTTGTAGTTGGAAATGCTGCAAACAATACTAAGTGATCCGGACTGTTCTGCAGCATTGGAAGAGTGGTTTCGCTCATTGCCGCCACCAAATAATAATGAAGGAAATGATGATGACGAGTAGTTACTTTAGGATTTTATGAAATGTTTGGTAATTTGGAAGAATAATTTAGGTTGTGGTATGGATTAATATTTTGGATTGTGGATTAATATTAATATTTTGGATTGGTTGTGTATGGATTAATATTTTTATAAAAATTTATCAGATTTTATAAATTTTATATTGTTTTTTATAAATTTAATGTTAATTAAAAAATTACAAAAAAAAAACAAAAATTGTTTTTGCGGCGATACAACAATATTAGCGGCGACATATCAATAGCAGCGACGGTACACTATTAACGGTGATTAGGTGCGCATTAGCGACGAAGTATTACTGGCAAATCATTTGCAGTGACGTGTCGCCGCCATAGGTATTAGCGGCGCCAACCCATACCTTTTGGGCGACATGCGTCATTGCTATTGCCCAATATTCTTGTAGTGATAAAGCCTTGTTTTAGCTTAGTTGAATCTAAAATGTGTTTTACCTCTTTAAATGTATAATGATAGCACACCACTTTTTTATTGTATTCCAATCTAATAATATGTGATCGTACGTACCACAATGAAATATATATTCATCTAGTAATTACATACTATTTTTCAAGGTGTTGTTAAATTATGAGATTGGATACCTTAGATCAAACAACGCACATCTTTACAAAATCATTAGCTTTGTATCAACATATTATATGTGAAAAACTATTTAGGTTAAATGTCTTCCAAGTTGAGGATGAGGGAGCCTCCCTCATCCTAGGGGTGTTTAAAGTGTTCCACCGCGTAGGGCCCCTGAAAAAAATAGGGCCCGAAAATCATCCTATTTACATAGTGTGATTATATTATATATAATATCATTGACGTTTAACACCAAAATTGTTGTAGGGCAGTTGGTTAAGGATGCGTCACGCAGTATTCAATCATCTGTGTTCGACCCTTTTGCGCTACATATCTCAACCTATTTTTTGTTTTGTAGTAATGAGTATGAATATAAATATATTAATTGGCACCTTCTAAAGTATCTCTTATTAGACAAATTTGTGAGAGGGCATAAGCTTTTATGGGGCCTTACCAATTACCATAGTTCGATTCCTACTACCTAGGGCCATTTTTTTTGTTTAATGTTTTCCATTTCTAACTTAGTGTATAATATTTTGGATTTTTTTTATATAAATATATTTTTAGGAGACCTTTGTTTGTGTTCGCACAAGGCCTAAGATATATCAGGGCCGGCCCTGTCAAGGACTAAAATGTTAAAGACTTCTATAGAAGGATTAAAAGTGTAGAAGAATGGAACTCGTGGACTTAATAGAGCTCAGGTACTTAAGATCTGCTTTGGGTGTAAGAAGGGTTGAAGCTCCATATTAATAAAAGAAGATAGAACGGGAAAATACACTCATAATTTATTTTCTATCAAAAGGACAAGAAAATTAGAAACCGGATCTTCGTTGTGATAATGCTAGGGTTTGCGTCCAATCACATGAAGGTAAAAAGAGTTTGTTATCAAAATCCAAATCAACTGCCTTACTCTTCTTTCTTACTAGAATTTATTTGAACGTTGTTTCTATTTTGAAATTATTAAAATGCATTTTAAATACCTAATTAACACTCAAATAACTAACTATACATACCTAAGACTAACTATTAAAGCCTTAAAGGTATAACAAAAGGTACTATATTATTAAGTATTATAATATTTAAATTCCATAATATAAACTTCTCTTTTTATGATAATTATTAATTCGTAATTGGACAGCTTTTATAAAAAAAAAAAAAAAAACTTACAATATTATGATTTTCATGTATATAGGACGAGACGTACCTAGCTAGATGCCTATAGCTTACATTATAATATGTTATTCTTGTTATTGCTTTTGAACTATATCATTAACATTTTTGTTGATATCAATAAAGTCTTTTAAACATTAATATTATAGTTTGTAAATGCACAATAGTTAATATTATATATAATATGAATGTAAGATCAAATTTTATGGGATTTGTAGGGCACAATATAATATATATCGACCAAGAACGATTAATGTATAGCCCCACTTATAATGAGTTATGTGGTGAGGCCATTCACATGTCCTCATGCTCGTGTGCAATGGCTACCTTGTGTGTGGGACTTAGAGAAATTTATTAGGTGTTGAATAACGTTTGTATATTTCACAATCATTTACAATTCATTGGATTTATAAATACACTCACCATATATATAAGAGAAATTTAATAACCAACAATATATACTTATTTTAAGCAGCAAAAAATGTATAAAACACATAGAAAACTCATACAACTCTAGAGACAAGAACCATATTTCCCTATTTGAGTTCTCAGCGATTGGAAGACACATATAATATCCAAAGTTTCGTTATTCTTCCTTCGTATGCTATCATATAGTTCTTCTTCGGATTAAATACTAAATAGTAAATTTATCTGAGGTCAAGCGAAAAAATATATGTTACATTCCTTTGCTTTTATATCGTTGTTTGCCTTTATTTATTATCTCAAACTACCCTTACATGTTTAAATTGTTTTTATTGTTAGTATTATCTTACTTTTCATTAACAACTACATTTTGAAAGCTTTTAAAAAGTTTTAGTTTTTATATTTTAAGAAAAAACTCAAATTAAAGATAAAGCTTCGTTTCAAAAATATAAACTTAAAACTCTTATTTTTAACAAAAAATGTGACAATCTAAAAATTACCTAATTTAAGTAGTTTATTAAAGTTTTTTACCTTTTAATTTCTACATTTTATGTTGTTTAACACCTTTTAAAAAATTTACAACTATTTTTTTATTAGCAATTTTATATTTAACATTCAGTTAATTTTAACAGACATACTATGTTAGCTCCATTGATTACCTTTTTTTTTTTTTTTTTTTTTTTTTTTTTTTTTTTTTTTCTGCTAATAACGACTTGAAAGTTGCATATTCAAGACTTGCATGGGTCAATTGATTTTTTTTTTTTTGTTTTCCAACATACAAGGTATGAATTAACTACCAGATATACGCAATATTCAAATTTACAAACAATAGAACTTTTTATATATATATATATATATATATATATATATATATATATAACCAGTTTATATGTTCCATTATGTATTATGTATGCTCAAAGAAGATAAGACCAACACTCAGTTTGAGATCGTTATGTCGGTTATGATACTTTGTTTTCAAGAATATTATATTAATTTATTTTATTTATAAATAATACTGACATTTATAGTTTTAGCAGTTTGCACATAAGTTGCAGTAGGGTAGGGTGCAATTGACGCAATTGTGACGAAGGGTAGCCCACAAAAGTAAACATACTGGTGATGTGTCACCCTCTGGTCCCGTCGACAGTGTAGCATGGCGTGCGCGTGATCAAAGAACATCCTCAGGATGTTGTCGTTTTCGCCACGTGGGAATACCGTTGTCATGTTTCCCTGCACACGTGAGTTGCCACCTCACCGGTCTATGTCCCCATCTTTTTAGTTTAGCTTAGTGTCATTATCTCTTATATAATCAAATATCAGATTTTACAAATTTTTGTTTTGATTATTTATCGTAAAAGTCATTCATTTATTTGTATTGAATCATTAATTTGGTAAATTATAAGAGGGAAATATACTTGTATAGATCCAACGTTTTTTTTTCTTGTGGGTTTGAAAACCAGAGTTATTTATTGTAATTACGACTGTTTTAAAAGTTGTATTCGCAAAATGAGAAAACATGAATAGAAAAGAAACGCATGTTTATACTTTTTGAGTTTGATATTTTTAATTTCTTTGCATCAAATGTTATAGAGCTTTTCAATAAAGTCTATAACAGGTAATGTGTAGTAATGTTGTGATTAATGACCCTTATATATATATATATATATATATATATATATATATATATATATATATATATATATATATATATATATATATATATATATATATATATATATATATATATGATTTTTTTTTTTTAAAATAGTTTTGTTATCCAAAAAATAATTGTGGCATAATTTATTTCTTATCTACCTTTATGCCTACGTAAAACTTTTATTCATATCTTTGAATTTGTTTTTCATAAAAAAAAATACAACAAAAAACCCACCTTTCTTTCCACTCTAACTCTCATTTCTCTCCTTGTCTTTTAATATACCAATTAACATAGAGTGTTAGTTTGCATACGTCTAATTTGACTTAAATATATAATCTTACTGATTTGACATAAATGAATTTATATTATTTTATGTTTTTATCATTTTCTTGTTTTTTTTCTATTTTATCTTTTGTTGTATTTTATTTTAATATGATTAGATTATTATACTAATTAGTAATTAAGCCAGCACGTTGCCACAGGTTATTACGTGTTATATTTTTATGTATTTTGAGTTACAATTTATTAAATATCACAGTTTCTTGAATTGTTATAGATATAAAAAAAAATGGTCACCATACCGTTTTAATCTTACATGATCCATGTATATTTCAAGCATGTCTACATTCTAAAGTATGATGATATTTATATTTTTATATAATATAGAAATTAGTCAAATATTTATATTATTTTAATAAAGAAGGTTGAAGAAGTCAACATAGTAAACGGGGATAATAAAAATTGGCTGCTTTGATAAATTGTACATTGTGCATACAAATATGCAACTTAGCTACAATAAATCTAAGACACATGAGAATTCGATTTTTGATGATAAAAAAGTTGGCTATGATAACTTGTACATTGTGCACACTGCACAGAAATAGGCACTTTTAGCCACAGTAAATCTAGACGGGAATTTGGCTTTCGTATATATTTATAAAAATAATAATATTATTATTATAATTATTATTTTTATAAATTTAATTAATAATGTTTATGTTTTTAATTATTTGTGTTTTAGAAAACTTTATTTATATATAGTTGCATCTTTATATTTACAAACGATGGTATCATACTTATTGCATCTTTATGTATAGTTCCAACTATCTTTGTGTTATTTTTTGTTTTGTAATATCTATATGTTATTTTTTTCGTTCCAACTATCCATATATATGTTATTTTTTCGTCAGGATTATTTATGTGTTATTTCCCACTTATACTATTATTGTGTTATTTTTTCCGTCAGACTATCTTTATCAGTACAAATAAAATGACATTTAGTGACAGAAAAAAAGAGAAAGCGACACTGAAGGCCCTCTAATCAATTAGCGGGACAAAAAAATGTCACTAAAAGCACTATTACTAAAGGCCTTTAGTGACACTTTCAGATTGTGTCACTACATTCTTATTGGGTTTTAGTGATTTTTGGATTATACCATTAAAAATTTTATAGATTTTAGAGGCACTATTTTTGTGACATTATTTAAATATCATTTTCATATTTTTAGCGGCACTTTTAACACACAAAACCATATTATTAAACTAGGTCGGACACTTTTAATTTTAAATGAAATATAAAATAATAAGAATATAATTAAGATAACAAATGAAAACAAAATATGATTACTTTTATTTTTACTAGCCTAAAACAATTACTCCATGTATCACACTTATAATTAGGTCAAGATAACCATAATCGATTACATGAAGCTAAACTCTATTCGGATACAGTGTATGACAATACACACATGTATTCTATTCCAATACTATTAATATACACGCAAGTGTGGTCAAACTACAAAGATTACATTCAATCCAAGGTGCACCTGAATTTGACAAACACCATGTCATTCAATTCAGATTATGTCAATCAATTCCACTTCTTCGGGTGAAACTACAAAAAGAAAGAGAATGAAAGAAAGTAAGAATTGCAAGACATGAAATTTTAGCGATAACATCTAAAAAAATATTTTTTCATCTAAACATAATAGAATTCAGGTTATAAAAAAAATCAGATTTTCAACAATAATAAAAAAAACAGATATTTAGTGAAAAAATAGAATTACAGTAAAAATAAATAGATAGAAAGAAAAACTTATGTATTGAAAGACACTTTCTAACACAACTGGTGCTCCGGTTATCCTTGATGGTTATGAATCGTTCATTGAAGCATCAACCAACCTATATTCCTTAACTATACATTATACATACTATGTTATTCAGTGACTTACAAACTACTAAATGCTTACCAATCAATGCTTAGCAATGTTTGGAAAACTTGAAAAATGCTTAGAAAAGCTTGAAAAAACTAATAATAATAAATTTTACAAAAGTATTAGAAATGCTTGACAAAAGTTTGTAAAATGCTAAAAAAATGCTTACTAATCAACCTAATATGTTACAAATGCTCAATAGAAGGAGTAAAGGTCATCCATTCTACTTCTAGTTCGACCCATATGTTCATGGAAACTTGAATATCTTATTGCCTCCGGCCAAAAAAAAAAAACTTGGGTTATAGTTTTAGATGAATATCCATGTAATTTTAAAGTTTATAAGGATACTGAAATAATATTTAGAGTTTACAAGGATATGAATAAAAATTTTCCTATATATAAAATCTAAAAATTGTATTTTTGGTTTCGTAAATTATTCTTATCGATAGATATAGAATCAGAGTAATATATATATATATATATATATATATATATATATATATATATATATATATATATATATATATATATATATTGGATTAGGTGTCTAGTCCATAAATTTTGGGATCAAATGAACTGATTAAAAGAATGGGGACTGTTTTGCAGATCATTGATAATTGCAAAACTAGGCTGTTGGACAACTTTGTTAGGAGTGGACGAAATTGTATAAGAAGACCCTATAGATTTCGTCCAAGGCTTCTTAGTAGGAGGTCAATGGGTTGCTTAAGCCCTAAGTAGGAAATTAGGGTTTCCTCCTGAAACCCTAGCAACCCACCCCTTCACTCAGGGTTTTCGGCCAATGCTTAGAGCATAGAAACCCTAGCCAAAATTCTAAGAGCCTCCTCATCTCTCCCTCTCATCCTCTTACTACAAGTGTTTGTGAGCCATTAGAAGTACAACATTTGAGGCACTAAAGTTTTCAAGAGTCAAGATCAATCAAGAAATTCTTATTATTGCTATATAACAATCAAGGTAATCTTCTTAACCCTTTTATATATGAATTTCGAATTATATATGTTACATATACGATTATTTCTTTGGAATTTCATTTACATGTTCAACTAGTGAAAAACTTAGATCCAAAGCAATTAGGGTTGCATGAACACATAGGATGTTGTTATGCTCAAAACCCATCAGTGGTATCAGAGTCTAGAATGTTTTTTAGTTGTATTTGATGCATTTGTGAATTGTCCAAAGCAGAAGCAAAACAGATTCACAATTTGTTTGCAGAAGTCGACGAGTTCATTGAGGAACTCGACGAGTTGATTCGTCAGATGCCTGATTTTTTGATTTTTAGATCTTGTTTGGATTAGGATAATTACTATAATTCGTTTTTAATGCCTTAAATTGATTTTTCTGAATGGTAATCTGATTTCTTTATCAAATAAGATTGATTTGATTAAATTTTAAGATAATGACAAAACTATTTTATTAATTTAATTATTTAAAATTTGATCTAATAATTTTGAAAAGCTTCATTAGTTTTGGAATTAAAAATTTAATTAAAAGTTTAATTTTGAAATATTAAATTCTAGAACCCTATTCTTTTAAAAGTTTAAACTACACCCTTATACTATATATAATATTAAAAATCTAAGATATATATATATATATATATATATATATATATATATATATATATATATATATATATATATATATATATATAAGAACAGTCAGTCTTACCGTTAGTAGGACTCATTCACGAAGCCAGTCTATATATGAGAGGTATAAGGAAACTACCTTTAAAATGGCGGTTGAATGGGTGTCCATTCTCACCCACCGCTTCCTTGATTGGTAGAGGGTCGTTAGCCGAACAGGTAGGATAGGACCATAATCTCTTATTAATAAGTATAATGATAAATATAAAGCAACTTAATGTTTTTTTTTTTATTTTATAAATTCCTAATCTTAGTTACTTTAGGAAAATGTGAATTTGATTTTAGTCCATGAAATTGCACATTGCACTTTGTCAAAGTCATTAGTGGAGCGTGTGTGGTTAATTGGCATACTAACTTGGACTAACAAAGAGGGCAATGGGTAACTCGTAAATTATCATTGATCAATGGAGTGTCTATGGTTAACCGACATATTGATTTTGTGGTAAATGACATCAAGAGTACCATGCTAATTTGCATAGTTATTCACACCTTGTTTGTGATCATCGGTATCTCAGTCACAAACTTGAAGGGCATAATTGAGATTAAACATGTCATTGAATAGTTCAATGAATCTCAAAAGATCTAGGAATTTCATTTCATTCAAAACCTAATTCATTTAAAAATTTTGTTTTCATGGTGGAATTAGTAAATCGTCATTTACCTACCTTCAAATAATTTACAATTGGATTACGACATCCCTCTTCCGAATTGTGAATTATTGTGTTGGGTCGTAGCCTTAATATTTCATTTTAGGTGTTATATTAAGGATTCCTTATCTAATCAACACTTTTCTTTCTTCTTTTGCGGATGTCAACTTCCAATAACGCTTCTGGTTCCTCCAACAACAACTCTGCTAACTCTTTCTCGTTATTCAACATTTGCACGAGGGTCACATTCGATGGTTCAAATTTCAATGATTGGATCCGAAACTGTTGGGTCCAAAATATGTTTTATACTTTGCTTTTCTAAGCATTTATTATTTTTAGTCTTGGACGAAAATAGTTTTGGGTTTAATTGTAGCTTGTACCGAAAACCCATGTGTTTTCGGTCTAGCATTGGGTTTGGGCCTTGAGTTTGCGGCCCATATATATATATATATATATATATATATATATATATATATATATATATATATATATATATATATATATATATATATATAGAGAGAGAGAGAGAGAGAGAGAGAGAGAGAGAGAGAGAGAAGTAAGGGGTGAGGAGTGGGAGAGGGCTAGAGGGGAGAACACAAGTCAAGGAACTTAAGTTTGTGTACTCTAAGGTGTTCTAGAGAGAGAAAGTAGAGAAGGTGCAAGTGTGTGTGTGTGTGTGAATCTCATGTATTGATCATCATTCATAGTATTGAATACATCATAGATTCATCATCTTCTTCTTCTCCTTCTTCTTCATTTTGATCTTGCATCATCCAATTGATTGGTATTCCACACCATCAATTGGATTTGATTGATACATCAAGAAAATTTGGGACTTAGAGTTGGTATCAGAGCTTGGATTGTATCAATCATTCTGGCAAGATCTGGAGCGTTTTTGCACTTTTTCTTGAAGGATTTTTCGTTTTTGGATTGTTTTTTTTTAAAATATTGGGGGTTTGTTCTTCGCATTTTTCATATAAATGGCTTTTTGATTGAGTTTTCGTGCTAAAAGTTCGAAAAATCACGAGTTTTGACGGCCATTTTCGCACAGCTCCGAAGAAGGATTTACGGCCTCCGAAGAAGGGTTTACGGCTGATTCGAAGAAGGGTTTGCGGCCTCCGAAGAAGGGTTTACGGTAGATCCAAAGAAGGGATTACGGCCGAATCCGAAGAAGCTTTTACGGCTAGCGTCGGACGTTTTCGGTCACACATCTCGCACGTGTTCGGTCAGCAACCTCGTGTGTTCGGTCTACATGTTCAGCTTGTATTCTCGGTCAGCAGGAGTTCTCGGCCACAACTCAATCTCGGATTATTCATCCTTCGCATTCGCGCGCGTAGCCCTTGCAAGCAGCGAAATATTCAAAAAAAAATTGTAGTGGCGTAGGATCGAACCCGGGTCACTTGCCTCCTCAACCAATTCCTTATTAACTCATCTAGCAAGCCACACGTTATTCTCCTTCCCGATTTGACTTTTAGGTTTGATTTTTTAAGTTTGACTTTTTAAATTTAACTTTTAAAGTTGACTTTCTTGGTTTCAAGTCAAAGGGCATTTTCGGTAAACAATGAGTTCTTCAAACACCAAGGTCAATGAAGTTTCATGCTCTCAATCTTGTGAAACTACTATTAAATTTCTCCAAGATCAAATTGATTTATTAAAAAGAGAAAATGAGGACCTCAAATATGAAGGCTATACCCTTAGGAAAGGTTAGAAACCTCTGAAAGAAAAACTAGAAACCAAAACTAAGGATTTTCGAAAAGTTCAAGAGGAATATAGCAACAAATGTGAAAACTATAACTATGTTAAGAGACAACTTGTCGAATTAATTGCCGAACTTGATGCATTGAAAGCTAAATATAAAGATGTTAAATTCAACTTTAAGAAATTTGATGTGTCAAGTGAGGTAGTTGCATCAATGATTGAAAAACAATTAACTTTTAAGGAAAATCAAAATAAGGGTTTAGGGTATCACAGTGTACCACCTCCTTTTAATGACAACTATAACTCACCCCTTGAGACCAATGAGGAAGAAGTTCCTGCTCAGTATAGCCAAACCCCTGTACTAGCTTCAGTTAATAATGAACAATCTGGGCCAACTGAGAATTTTGTGGTGAACGTTTCTGATGATTCTACTTCTTGTGCAGATAAAGTAGTAGAAGATGACAACAAGGAGAACATAACTGATTCTAGTTTTGTTAATTCTACTGATTGTCAAACAAATGACTCCTTGAACAAGGAAAATATGGCTTCTAACCAACCTGTTGTTGGTAAATATAGGCCACCAATTCAAGCTAAACAGAGTGACTGTTGCAAGTATGCTTGTGGGAACAATCAGAGACAAGGCAAGGTGTAGTACTCGGTTCCTGGTATGTAATTTATTTTGTTGTATATTGCATTTTTGGCCTGGGACTCGGCGAGTTGAAGGCCCAACTCGTCGAGTAGGAGTGAGATTGGACACGGGACTTAAGTGATGGACTCGTCGAGTCGGCGGCCAGACTCGACGAGTAGGCTCTGATTGGACAAAACCCTAATCTAAGGGTTTGCACCCTATTTAATCATCTCTTTCAACCACCACTCGCCCCTATTGCTCCCAAAGACCCTCCATTCCAAACCCTAGCCGAGTGTGTGAAGATCTAAAGGAATTTGTGGTGATTTTGGTGGTTTTGTTCACAAGGAAGAAGGAAGCGCATAGAAGGATCAAGGGGAAACTGAAGGATTCGAGTTTGGTTCATCATTTGCAGTCTTTTAAAGGTATAAAGTCTGTACCTTGCTTGCTTGTTTGTTAGACCCCTTATTGGGGAGGATTTAGGGCTTTTAAGCCATATGAGGTGATCAACCATGATTTACAAACATGGTTGGGGGTCAAGACTTCAGATCTAGCACTTGGGGAGAGTCACAAGGCAGATTTAGGTTGCTTTTGCATCCAAGGAAGGCCCCATGCAACAAAAGAACCATTTTAGAGTCTTTTTGGCTCAAGTGTCCCATGCATGCACGTAAAGTTCGTAACTTTACGTGCTAGATCGAGCTTAGGGGCTTGGACCTATCATTTGGACCAGTGCTGTACATCAGAAATCAAGGATTTAGGGTGTGGACGTTATTGACTCGGCAAGTCCATTCTTGGGGCTCGACGAGTCCAAGGATTTGAGTCCTATATTTGTTGAGGGTCAAAAGAACTCAATTGGGTATTAGAAGGGTTGTAGCAGGACAGAAAGAGTGAACCAATGCATTTGACTTAGTTTTAGACCTGGAGTTCATGGGACTCAACGAGTGCTAGAACAGACTCGGTGAGTCCAAGGCAATCTTCTTATGTTTGAAGATGAACTCGACGAGTTGTTCATACAACTCGGCGAGTCAACGTCAGGACTTGTTCATCAGATGAAGGTGAACTTGATGAGTTGTTCATACAACTCGGCGAGTCGGATGAAGGTTCATTGATGTTCGTAAAGAAGGGGAACTCGTCGAGTCATTGCCAAACTCGACGAGTCGAGTCATGGATAAGGACAGGTAAAAGGGTAGGGAATCAACGAGTTGACAGCCCAACTCGGCGAGTCAGGTCAACTGGAAGTTGACTTTGACTTGGACTTGGTTGGGGGTAAAATAGTCATTTTACCTTAAGAGTAGATATCAAATTCTGAATGAGTGTTTTGTGGGGATTATAGCCGGAGGATTTCTGGAGCAGCAGCAAACAGAGGTTTCCTGCGCAGATTATCAGCAGCTACTCGTACGAGGTGAGTTACCTTCTAGTAGGGTTGGGTCTAAGGCCACAATGCCGACCCACCGAAGAGGAATATTTAGGAGATGATTGTCTTTGTGATAATTATCTTGGTCTGGTTATGTGCCTTGGTTATGAGATTTATCTGTATGATATGTTATGTGTATAGTACGGATCAGTTTCCCTGATGGTGGTCCTTAGGACCGAAGGGTAGGTCAGTACCCGAATATGGCTGACTATATGTTTATATCTTTATGTTGTATGCTAGTGGTAGGGGTGGAATAGTCCCCAGTTACCGGTTGAAAGATACCGATGATGATTACCGGTTGAAAGATACCGACGATGATTACCGGTTGAAAGATACCGATTGAAGTTACCGGTTGAAAGATACCGATGATATTGTATGGTATGTGGTATGATGGGGGAACTCACTAAGCTTTGTGCTTACGGTTTCAGGTACCTCTTCGTCTAAGGGGAAGGAGCCGGCGGCGTAGCATCGCATCACACACACATTTGATTCTGCATCGGACTTTCTGGGATTGTACTATGATTTTCCTTATTTTTGATGTCATGGTTTGGGATACAACATTATGATTTTGTAATGTGTTGCTTTATTGACAATGTTATGATAAAATGTTTTAAAAATTATTAATTTAAAAATGAAATTTTCGGGCTTGAATTTTGGGATGTTACAAGTTGGTATCAGAGCCCTGGTTTGAGGAATTCGGACACACCCTCGGGGGTGTCTGGACTCAAACCGAGGGACTAAAAGATTTTTACAAGGAAAATGGTTTTCTAAACTCTAAATGGAAGGATTTTAAGAAAGACGAAGTGTGTGATGCATGCGACCGGCCGGGCTCAAGTAAGTTTTCCCCAAGATACCCATACTTGCTATGTTATGCTATATGGTTTTGATATAGAAAACTGCATGCTAGAATAGGACTAAAGATCTAGGAGGATGCCTTGTGTGCCTGATATATGATTCTGAGAATTGCATGCTAGTTAGGGCTAAGGATCTAGGGAGGATGCTTTATATGCCTGTTGTATGAGCTGTATGCTAGGACTGTTTAGTCAGCAGTCCGATGGCCTGTGTAGGTTATGCCTGATTTGGTTACCCAATTCACGAATGCAGCTTGCTTTACGCTATGGGGGTTCTGGCCATCTTCAACTATCTAAGGAATGGATATGTAACGGTATCCGCAAGTTAGTTAGGGGGACATGATGGGGAGTCCTAGTGCAACTGATGGCGGAGGGTAGGTCGGAGAGTGCCCTAGGGAAGCCTAGGATGAGATCAGTGGAAAGGGTATCGGTAAAAGGGACTTGGTGAAGTCGAAGCAATCCTTGAGGAAAGTACGGGTAGATGTGGAAGGCAGTATGGGCCCGTACTACTGAAAGCATAGGACCTGTATTCGAATCAAGGAGGTCCTAGATGGAACCTGGAAACTTGGAAAGTGTGTGAGACCTCTAAAAAGTATATGTGACCCTGGCATTCGTATGTTTATTTTCAGAATGGTGGTCACGTGACATGGAGAAGGAGGTTCATGATCTGGGTCAGGATCGGGCTCGGGCGCAAGATCCGAGCATGTGGATGATGGGTTACGTGAGTTCATCGCGCCCGAGATCATGAGAGGTATCCTTGATGCGACGCCGGTTATCTTCGGATCGATCAAGGAAGAGATCATTAAGCTGATGGAGGATTGCCTCAGGGCATTCAGGAGTAACATGGCGGCCAACCAGTCAAGATCATGAACACTGTCCTTTAAGGACTTCAGAGGGAGTGGTGCGCCGGATTTCCATGGGGTGAGAGGCCCCATTGCTCCTAGGAGATGGATCACAAACATGCTGTCTGCACAACTGACGAGCTTCTGCCCAGAAGGGTCGAAGGTCCGGTTCGCTGCAGGGTATTTGAGATACAGGGCCAGAGATTGGTGGGAGTCGGTTGGTGACTCTCTGGGAGCCTCGGCTATTGAGGCTATGACTTGGTCAGACTTTGTGACCAGATTCAGGGTGGAGTTTGCACCAACTGTGGAGCTTTAGCAGCTGGCCAGGGAGTTTTTGGACATGAGACAGACTACGAAGACTGTGGCGGAGATCCCCGCCAAGTTTTGGGAGAGGGCATTGCTGGTGCCCCAGTATGCGAGTGATGAGGACATGAAGAGGACCCGCTACCATGACATGCTACGAGCTGACATCCGGGAGCATGTCAGTTTCTCAGCTTGCCCTACCTTGGATTCCATGATTGCCAGGGCTAGGGAGAGGGAGATTGATATGGAGCACATCTGGAAGTGGAAGGCAGAGGAGGGGCTGACGATAGGGGCTTCCAGGAAGAAGCCCAAGGGATCCGATGGTAGGCCGAAAGGCCAGTCAGGACGGGACCGCTGTGGGAAATGCGGTCGGTCACATGAGGGAGCTTATCGCACTAGGCCAAGTTCAGGCTGCTATAAGTATGGCAAGGTTGGGCATTTTGGCAGAGATTGTAGTGCCCCTACTCCTGCGATTCAGACATCAGACCTGATTTGCTTTCATTGCAATCAGAGGGGAGATAAAAAGGCCAATTGCCCTAGATTGACAGCAGCAATGGTGCCGGCAGTGGCGCCGACTCCAGCGATAGCACGGGTTATGGATGGCCAGAAGGCCAAGTTGGAGGCTCCAGTGGTTCGGAGCCGAGCATTTCAGCTGACAGCCGAGGATGCACGCATTACACCCGATGTGGTGACGAGTATGATTTCTTATTTTACGCTTTTATGTTATGTCGCTGTGATTTTGATATATTATGTACCTTGATTAGGATCGTTCCATGTGAACGGTATCCCAGTTCAGGTGTTGTTTGATTCGGGTGCCACTCGATCATTTGTCTCTCTTGTGCTTAGCAAGAAGTTTCCGGAGTCTTCGGGCATGTTGGATTGCCCTCTAGAGGCCGAGATTGTGGATGACCGGTCGGTACGAGCGTCAGAGGTCTACCAGGATTGTGTTTTGAGGCTGTTCAAGGAACGTTACCCGGTGGACTTGGTTCCCATACCTTTGCGGGGGAACAAGTGATGAGTTTTGAGCATTCTAATACTTCCTAAGTGTACATGCAACCCTAATAACCTTGGATCTATGTTTGTCTAAATACATGCAAAATTTGATTTCCAAGGTTCATAATCCTATCTAGCATACATGGGGAACTTTTATCCTAAAAGGATGGCTATAATTACATACCTTGTAGTTGATTTTGATTCCTTGAAACCTTGTGAGCCTAGCATCCCAAGTGTGATGCCTCAAATGCTTCACAAAACACCAAATGCTTTTGGAATGACTTTAGAGAGAATGCACACATTCTAAAAACCGGCCTAGCCCTCACTTCTTCTTGTGTGTAGCTGATTTTGGTGGAGGAGATGATCCTTATATAGTGTGACACATCTAGGGTTACACCATGTAAACCCTAATGTGTCATGGCTCTACATTTCCATGACCCATGGGTTTGTAACTCCCATGGAGCATCCATGGAGCATCTTATGGGTTTAACCCAACTTGATAATCCATGGAGCCTTTTAGCCCACTATACAAGTTATGGATGATTTACATAATCAACCCATATATTTAATTAGTTATCTTTTGATCACTTAATTAATTCCAAATTAATTCTTGATCAATACGAATTAAATAATACTATTAATATATTAGAAATTATAATATATTAATAAACCACAAGTGTTTTTTTTTTTTTTTGTCTCATTTAGTCTATCCAAATGCATGATGCATGCAACCCAAATGGACCATGCAACCCAAATGGACTTAGACACCTTATCCAACAACAAGGTTATTATTGGTATGGATTGGCTGAGCCCCAATGGGTCAGTAATCGACTGCGCGCAACAGTCAGTGTGGATTAGAACCCCTAGTGGGGGAGAGCTGGTGATTCGGGGTGAAAGGCCATAGTGAGGACCAACTTTATGTTTAGCAGCGAGGGCAAGGCGTTACCTTCAGAGGGTTGCGCAGGATTTGTCGCTTATGTCATGGACACCCGGGAGGCGGGAAAGGCGACGGTGGGCGATGTGCCCGTGGTACGAGAGTTTGCGGACGTATTCCCCGAAGAGTTGCCTGGGATACCTCCGGAGCGACAGGTGGAGTTCAGGATCGACCTAGTCCCAGGGTCAGCTCCGATAGCCAAGGCACTGTATCGGTTGGCTCCTCCTGAGATGCAGGAGTTTTCTACACAGCTGCAGGAGCTGTTAGAGAGGGGATTCATTAGACCGAGCAGTTCACCCTAGGGAGCCCCGATTCTGTTTGTGAAGAAAAAGGACGGGTCGCATTAGATGTGTATAGATTATCGGGAGCTGAATAAGGTGATGGTGAAGAACCGTTACCCACTCCCGAGGATCGATGATCTCTTTGACCAGCTGTAGGGAGCGTCTTGGTTCTCCAAGATTGATTTGAGTTCAGGGTATCACCAGATGAGGGTCAGAGAGGAGGATATGCAGAAGACTACCTTTCGGACCCGTTATGGTCACTATGAGTTTGTGGTGATGCCTTTCGGGCTCACCAACGCTCCTGCCGCGTTCATGGATCTCATGAACCGTGTGTGCAGGCCGATGCTGGATCGGTCTGTGATAGTTTTCATCGATGACGTCTTGGTCTTTTCCAAGATGTAGGAGGAACACGAGGAGCATCTGCCATAGGTTCTGGAGACTTTGAGAAGGGAGAACTTGTATGCTAAGTTCTCCAAGTGTGACTTCTGGTTGCGCGAGGTGTAGTTTCTAGGGAACCTTGTCAACCAGAACAGGATTTCGGTAGATCCGGCCAAACTAGAGGCCGTGATGAGATGGGAGGTTTCGAGGTCTCCATCTGAGATTCGGAGTTTCCTAGGATTAGCCGGCTACTATCGGAGACTCATCCAGGATTTCTCCAAGATAGTCGTACCCTTGACCAGGCTAACGAGGAAGGTCGTGGTCTTTCGTTGGGGGCCTGAGTAGTAAGCTGCATTTGAGACATTGAGGCATAGATTGTGTGAGGCGCCAATCTTAGCCCTGCTAGAGGGCATGGAGGATTTCGTCGTGTACTGTGATGCGTCTATCTTGGGTTTGGGCACAATATTGATGCAGAGAGGGCATGTCATTGCTTACGCTTTGAGGCAGCTGAAGCCTCACGAGGCGAACTACCTGACGCATGATTTGGAGCTGGGGGTTGTTATATTCGCCCTCAAGATTTGGTGTCATTACCTCTATGGGTTTCGTTGTACGATTTACATGGAGAACAAGAGCCTGAGGTATCTCATGGACCAGCTAAATTCAAATATGAGGCAGCATCGTTGGCTTGATGTGGTAAAGGATTATGACTGTGAGATCCTTTACCACCCGAGAAAGGCCAATGTGTTGGTCGACGCGCTTAGCCGCAAGGAGCGCTGATCAGGGATATTTGTCTGAGGATGACAGTGGTGACTCCGCTTTTGGAGCGGATTCGGGAGGCCCAACAGGAGGCCATGAAGGAGGAACATCAGAAGAGTGAGCGGATTGTGGGACTGGTTTCCTCCTTCGACTATGATAGCCGAGGATTATTGACACTACACCGTAGGGTGTGCGTACCGTACCACGGGGGTGTGCGCCAGGCTCTGATGGAGGAGGCACACAAATCTCGATTCTCTATTCATCCCGGGGAAACGAAGATCTATAGGGATCTTCGCCTTGACTATTGGTGGACCTGCATGAAGCGGGATGTAGCATGGTACGTGGAGTGGTGCTTGACCTGCGAGAAGGTCAAGGCCGAGCACCAGAGGCCACACGGCAAGATGCAACCATTGGATATTCCGCCATGAAAATATGATGACATTACAATGAATTTTATCACAAAGCTTCCGAGGACCGCACAAGGGGTGGATTCGATTTGGGTCATCGCCGATCGATTGACCAAGAGCGCTTATTTTATTCCGATTCAGGAGAGCATCTCAGCTGAGAAGCTGGATGAGATCTATATCAGGGAGGTGGTGGCGCGGCATGGGGTGCCAGTGTTGGTGATTTCAGATAGAGATGTTCGGTTCACTTCCAAGTTTTGGAAGAAGTTTCATGATGAGCTGGGTACTCGTCTGCATTTTAGAACCACCTTCCACCCGCAGATCGATGGTCAGAGTGAGTGAACCATCCAGACTTTAGAGGACATGTTGTGGGCATGTGTCTTAGACTTCAGAGGTAGCTGGGATACTTACCTTCCGTTGGCTGAATTCTCGTACAACAATAATTATCACGCGAGTATCGATCGTCCTCCTTTCGAGATGTTGTATGCGAGGAAGTGCAGGACCCCGATATGTTGGGGCGAGGTTGGCCAGAGGGTAATGGGGAGCACCGAAGTAGTGCTCAAGACGACAGGATAGACCTTCGAATAAGCGACCCTAACTCTAAATCCCCAATCCAACGAGAACAGGAAGTAGAGCAAAGATCCACAGATTCTAAGTCTATGACGTCCTGGATACATAAAATTTTAATGTATCCACTAAGCAACTATTGACCTATTGATAAAGATCTATTTAGTTCTCGCAGATGTAATTTTAATAATGCCAAAATACCCCTATGGTATTCCATTGTGGTAGTGTTGGTAAGTTTTTAGACTTGTTGCCACATCACAACCATTCTTGGGCATATGCTAATCACTCCTCGGACCAGCATAGTTGATCAGGCTATGCTATTCCTAAGACTGATCATACATCCCCAGGCTTACCTGTGATATCCAACAATCATTACTTTTGTTTTGTCCTAAAATAATGCTGACCTTAGTATGTATGCATGCATGTATACTTTTAACAAGAGTTATTTATTCTTAAAGGTATAGTGGTTTTGAAATCTTAAAATCAGAGACCTTAGTCCCAATGCATTTATAGTTTGTATATCTTATGTGGTTCGATATACTTAGTTCACTATAAACAATGCTCTGATACCAATCTGTCACACCCCCAAACCAAGGATGGCGGAAACGTCTGGGGGTGGAGGACTTCATGTACAGTATCACAACAACGTGTATAATAGTGCTCAAAGTAAAAACAACCACCATATATATAATTGCAAAAGTTACACCAAAGTATATGTTTACATGTTTCAAAAGCAATTACATTATGATGACAAAATAATTTGTTGACGGTTTAGCGTCCCATCCTCAAAGCGATGAAGTTTTCCTGTTTCACTGATTTCCTGAGAATACAAGTAGTTTTAAAGAGTGTCAACACAAAGGTTGGTGAGTTCATAAGAGTTTTGTTTGAAGTAGAAACCGTTTTTCCTTGTAAAATCGATTTAGTTTGATTTCCAGAAAATCCAATATTTTCTTAGTTAAGTATGAATAGAAATAATTCTACATGATGCTGTAATGAACCCTAGAGTAATCCGTAGAGTTCCTCTATAATCGTCCAACATATAAAGTTATATAAGGCTTAACTTAGATAAAACGTTGAATATAGTGGGTCTGCCCTAGGTCCACAACCCAACGAGGAACAGGAGATGAGGCGGGCACCACCAATTCTAGGCCAATCAAGACTAAATTCTTATATGACTCAACATATACGCTCAGCGACTATAGTTGAAGTCTAACAATTTTAGAGGAAGTGTAGTTTTAATATCATAATAGCTTTGTATAGAGACCCGACACTTTGTATTTGTACCCCTTTTTGTATAGAGACCCGGTACTTTGTATTTGTACCCCTTTTTGTATAGAGACCCGGTACTTTGTATTTGTACCCATAGAGATAAAAGGTGATTTTAAATCGACATAAAACTCATTTAGGTTTTAAAAATAAAATCCCGTAAACTTATGGATTGTTCCCTATGTGAGCCGTTATAATCATACTATGACTATGTGAACCTGCCACGACGTTCTCAGTGTCGCGAAAAATGAAATGACATTTGTCACCCGTAGACCTGCAGGTCCAACTGTAGCTAGCAGCAAGGTGTGGGGTGTCAATCCCAATATAGATCTATATACAAGTATCACGTTCTCCCTCAAGGAGATTCTGATTATAACTACCAGGAATTATATCCCGCACTCGGACGTACGGGGAGAGAGAGAGAGAGAGAAAAATAGAGAAACTCACAATATAGGATAACAAGTTTACGTGAAATGTGTGTGAATATAAATATTTCTTGTATGAATGTACCCTTCTTGTACGAGTGCATAGAGTGATGTATCATAAACTATACCTATTATAGTTTATCTAAAATGTATGTACTATGTATGAACTCCTTTATGGAAAAGTATTAGTGTTGTGAATTTATTGACTATACTTTTTATAGTTTAATAGCACGTGTTCCAAAATGAATGAATAATATTTAATATGAATGTTTTAGTTTCAGTTCATAATGATAAACTAGCAAGGAAACACATTCAAATATTAGAACTTATGATTATACACTTTGCTCAACATAATACAAAGTGTTATGATATTTACATGCTGTTGGCAAAATTTAGCAATTCTGCCCTGTTTTGGAAAAATCATAGAAAAATCATACGAAGTCGAAAACTAGATCCGTAATTTCTGAGAGTTCACAAAATGTGTCTAGTTTGCTCATAATTTTTATCACAATTTATAATGACCTCTAACTTGGGTGAATAAGTCCATAATCACAGACTGGTCCGGATTGTTGTTTGAAATGATAGGCAGTTTTGTAAAAATCACCATAAATTGTAGAAAAATCGTATGGAGATGTGCAAGTAGCCATTTTAAAGCTAAAAACTTGAACTATTTGCACCTTGTACAGTTTTGAAAACAAAAGTGTTTAAGATGCCCAAAACAGTCTGTGAATGGAGTTGAACTTTTCTGATGAAGTCTGTTAGAAAAATTTAGATATGTTCTTAGTGTTTTAACTTGTATCCCCCCCCTGAAAACTTGAGAAAACATGAAAATGTAGGGGTATGAACTCACCTTGATTGATTTCAGTAGATAAGTGTTGAAGAAGGAAAGTGTTCAACCCAAGAACACTTGAAGAATCACTTGAAGATTCGAAGATCTAACACAATTATGAGAGAGATTGTCTAAGATATCCATGATTTGAGTGGAAATAAATGAGATAATCATAAAGAGAATGGATTATGCTTACCAAATGTGGAGGAAAAACTCAAGATCAGCCCTTGAATCTCGAATTTCTAGAGAGAGAAAGTGAGAGAGGAAAGAGTTTGATCTTCTTGTGAAATGAGAGCAAATGAGAGAAGTGAGGAGAGAGGATGAATAATCAGCCCTCAAAAACGTGGGAAGAGGGATAATTGAGTGGAAAAGACATTGATGTGACCTAGGTAAGGTGGAGAGGTGTGGTTAGTCAAAGAGTGGGTGTGGGGTGGTTGCTTGTGACTTTGGATAAGGCAAAGTCAACACTCCACCTTTAATAATTCATCCATTTGATTTTTATTATTTAAATAATGATTTTCATCAAAATATGTTTAAATTATGAATATTTAGAGTTTATAATGTTAAAATATAATTTCTGGAGAAAATCCCGCTTTAAAATCATGAAAAACGGGCTTAAAATGTCAAAAATATCAAAAATGGGCTAAAAGTGGCAATTATGCGAAATCTGGCCGAGTCTCGGCCTTCTGGTGCTGAACCGAGAGAGAGGGAGGCAGGAACCGAGAGAAGAAGAGAAGGAGGGAAGAAGCCGAGAGGGGAGAAGGGAGAGGGTAGGAACCGAGAGGTGGAAGGGGACAGAGAGGCGCGCGAACAGAGAGCGAGTTAGCGAACAGAGAGGCGGAGGCGGACCGAGAGGCAGAATAGCGGACAGAGAGTGGGACGGACCGAGAGGGACCGACCGCTCGGTTGTGAACAGTACTCTCGGTTCCGGTTCTTGCTTCTTGGGCTCGGTCTCGGTTCGGTTCAGCATCAGGAGGGTTCGGCTCTACTTTCGGTTTCGGGTACTTGCTTCTTGCTCTCGGTTTCGGTTCTCTTGGCCACCAGAGGCTCGGTCTCTGGTCTCTTGGCCACCAGAGGCTCGGTCTCTGGTCCTAAGAAGCCTCTCATTCCGGTTTCGGTTCCTAAAGCCTATTTTTCTCGTTTTCGCCCCGTTTTAAGCCGTTTTTGACCCAGTTAAGGGCCGGAATGACCCGAATGATTCCAAAAAGTTACGGGAAACTTTTGAGAGAGATTTGGGAGAGATTTCTCACACTTGGAGAGATTTGGGAGAGATTTGACATTCTTGGAGAGATTTCTCATACAAAGAGATATTTGAGAGAGATTTCACATACTTAGAGGGATTTGGGAGAGATTTGACATTCTTGGAGAGATTTCTCATACAAAGAGATATTTGAGAGAGATTTCACATACTTAGAGGGATTTGGGAGAGATTTGACATTCTTGGAGAGATTTATCATACAAAGAGATATTTGAGAGAGGTTTCACATACTTAGAGGGATTTGGGAGAGATTTGACATAGTCAGAGATAGAGTGAAAACGATTGAGAGGGGATCCATGTGTGACAATTGTGAGTGTCCGGCATCGCAATGCATGGTTCGTAAACCCTGTTAAGCCTTGATTAAGGATCTTACACATTCCCGATGAGTATGCATCATTGTTTTATCAGTTTGGCTCGCCACGTAGTACAGTTTTTAGGTTAAAGAGATCTAGTTGTACGTACTTTTCGATTCATGTTTTCTTATTAGAGTAGCGACTTGTTTAGTAAATACTGAGCGTAAGTCCAAGCACACACGGGTTAGTGGAGCTGACCGGTTTGACTTGTTGACTTTATTTGACTTTGAATTGACCAGAATATGACGGTTGTCACATCATCCCCCCGTTAAAGGGAATTTCGTCCCGAAATTTGCACTTCGAATGGGGATCCAGGAATTTAGAGGAAAGATGGGGATGACTTTTCGTAGTACAAGAATTTAATTATGGCGAGGAATAACTCGCCCGATGTCACATGATTACTACTATGCATGCTTTAATCGATGCTAGATTTATCATATAAAGAATTTCGGGATTTAATAAAGAATTTCGGGATTTAAATGTCGATGTTAGAAACACGTACTGATATTTGCGGGCAGTTCCAGAGTGGTTTCTCCCTCGGTGATTGCAAACACCCTCCCACCACCACCAGCATCTCTTGTCCTTGGGCATTCCCTTTTAAAGTGTCTTGTTTCTCCACACTCGTAACAGGTTGGGCTTACTCTAGAGCCGGGTACCTGGTTGATAGGTCGTGCTGCTGCCTTACAGAAACGAGCAGTGTGCCCCTCTCTGTCGCAGTTTTTGCAATGCATCTTTCGGCAAGCCCCAGTGTGATGGAAGTTACACTTGTTGCATTTTGGAAGTGTTCCAGCGTATGGTTTCATGGGAGTTGGTGTGGTGAGGGTTGTGGCAGCATGAACAGCAAGGATCTGTTGCTTCCTAGCGAGGCCTTGGGTTGATTGGTCCTTCTTGTTGTCCCAAAACTTTCTTTCGTTGTTCCCTCCTCTTGCTTGGGTAAGGGTGGTTGTCATAGTGTCATGGTGGGCATGATGGTCAATGAGTTGTTGTGCTAACTCCTTGGCGCTGTCGAAGGTAGTTGGTCTTGAGGCGAGCACGCTATCTTGAATTTCGGGGGACAATCCCCAGAGGTAACGCTCCAACTTTTTGTCTTCCGGGGTGACCATAGCGGGACAAAGGAGTGCTAGATCACAAAATCGGTTGGTGTAAGTTGTAAGGTCGGAGCCTGCCATTCTGAGATTCCATAGTTCTTGCTCCAGCTTTTGCACTTCACCTCTTGGGCAATATTCCTTCAACATCATCTTCTTTAAGTCCTCCCAACTTAACGAGTTAGCCACTGCAAGCGTAAGCGACTTAACTTTGCCGTTCCACCAAGTGAGAGCTCTTCCGATGAAGGTGAATGTCGCGTACTTGACTTTGCTCGCTTCGGGGCAGGCACAAATCTCAAAGATTGCTTCGGTCCTCTCGAACCATTGAATTAATGCGAGGACACCCCCACTTCCATCGAAGGAATCGGGTTTGCCATTTGTGAAGTCCTTGTAAGTGCATTCCCTTGTGCGTCCTGCACTATTCCCGTGGTTAGGGTTTGTGGCTCCAGATCCAGCACCACCAGTGCTATTTGTGCCAATTTGTGACATTGCAGCTACCACGGCTGCTGTTACTGCAGCTTGGAACATTTCGGGATCAAACTGGGGAGGTGGCATTGGAGGTGGTGGCGTTGTGCTGCCCGAAGGTCTGGGTCTTTTCCTTGGTGGCATCGTTCTGTCATGAGTTTGCAAAAAGGAAAACTGATCAGATGGTAAGTTCCTACTAGTAAAGACAAGTCAGTTGTTATAGAATTTGATTTTTCCTGCGTTATTCTTCGATTTAAGAATTCCTTATATATAATTCATAAAGGAAGTCCATATTAATGAACTTCACGAGTTAGTGGGTTTTGTGGTCTCTCTTAGATTTTTCGCGAGTGTGCTCAAGGCGATTGGTGCGGATCGTATGTATTCTTGTATTTGCATCAACCTCTGCGATACTATGGAGAGTTGTTCTACCCTGAATCTCGTTTCGGGCAACTCTATAGACTAGGATTGGAAAAAAAAAATTTATCTGCTGAGTTTCCTTCGTTTATGTTGTAGAAGCTTCGTTCTCTATTAAACGACATATGTTGGTCTTGTTCTTTGCTCCAGGTTTCCAAGCACTCTACCCAAGGAGGCGTCGGGCCTTGAAAGCCGGTCAAGGGTTGGGATTCGGAACAAGAGTCATCGGGGTTAAGTTCTCCACTTCAGAGTCGGGGTCAGAACCATCAGCATAGCCTTCAGCTTGGTGACCATCTACAGGGGTTGGGTAATCATTCTCTGGCTCCTCTCCGAGCCATTTGGTATTATCGTGGTTAGGGTAGTACGGGTCGTCGTGTGGATGGAAATCCAGCCATGATATCTTCGCGAGAAATGGGGATATAAGAAATAATTAAGCAAAAGTACTAATTGGCTAATTATACGATGATCTTTATCAAGTACTTCAACAAATTGTTTAGTGCATACTAATTATATGTATTCGGGACAGGATAGACCTTCGAATAAGCGACCCTAACTCTAAATCCCCAATCCAACGAGAACAGGAAGTAGAGCAAAGATCCACAGATTCTAAGTCTATGACGTCCTGGATACATAAAATTTTAATGTATCCACTAAGCAACTATTGACCTATTGATAAAGATCTATTTAGTTCTCGCAGATGTAATTTTAATAATGCCAAAATACCCCTATGGTATTCCATTGTGGTAGTGTTGGTAAGTTTTTAGACTTGTTGCCACATCACAACCATTCTTGGGCATATGCTAATCACTCCTCGGACCAACATAGTTGATCAGGCTATGCTATTCCCAAGACTGATCATACATCCCCAGGCTTACCTGTGATATCCAACAATCATTACTTTTGTTTTGTCCTAAAATAATGCTGACCTTAGTATGTATGCATGCATGTATACTTTTAACAAGAGTTATTTATTCTTAAAGGTATAGTGGTTTTGAAATCTTAAAATCAGAGACCTTAGTCCCAATGCATTTATAGTTTGTATATCTTATGTGGTTCGATATACTTAGTTCACTATAAACAATGCTCTGATACCAATCTGTCACACCCCCAAACCAAGGATGGCGGAAACGTCTGGGGGTGGAGGACTTCATGTACAGTATCACAACAACGTGTATAATAGTGCTCAAAGTAAAAACAACCACCATATATATAATTGCAAAAGTTACACCAAAGTATATGTTTACATGTTTCAAAAGCAATTACATTATGATGACAAAATAATTTGTTGACGGTTTAGCGTCCCATCCTCAAAGCGATGAAGTTTTCCTGTTTCACTGATTTCCTGAGAATACAAGTAGTTTTAAAGAGTGTCAACACAAAGGTTGGTGAGTTCATAAGAGTTTTGTTTGAAGTAGAAACCGTTTTTCCTTGTAAAATCGATTTAGTTTGATTTCCAGAAAATCCAATATTTTCTTAGTTAAGTATGAATAGAAATAATCCTACATGATGTTGTAATGAACCCTAGAGTAATCCGTAGAGTTCCTCTATAATCGTCCAACATATAAAGTTATATAAGGCTTAACTTAGATAAAACGTTGAATATAGTGGGTCTGCCCTAGGTCCACAACCCAACGAGGAACAGGAGATGAGGCGGGCACCACCAATTCTAGGCCAATCAAGACTAAATTCTTATATGACTCAACATATACGCTCAGCGACTATAGTTGAAGTCTAACAATTTTAGAGGAAGTGTAGTTTTAATATCATAATAGATTTGTATAGAGACCCGGCACTTTGTATTTGTACCCCTTTTTGTATAGAGACCCGGTACTTTGTATTTGTACCCCTTTTTGTATAGAGACCCGGTACTTTGTATTTGTACCCATAGAGATAAAAGGTGATTTTAAATCGACATAAAACTCATTTAGGTTTTAAAAATAAAATCCCGTAAACTTATGGATTGTTCCCTATGTGAGCCGTTATAATCATACTATGACTATGTGAACCTGCCACGACGTTCTCAGTGTCGCGAAAAATGAAATGACATTTGTCACCCGTAGACCTGCAGGTCCAACTGTAGCTAGCAGCAAGGTGTGGGGTGTCAATCCCAATATAGATCTATATACAAGTATCACGTTCTCCCTCAAGGAGATTCTGATTATAACTACCAGGAATTATATCCCGCACTCGGACGTACGGGGAGAGAGAGAGAGAGAGAAAAATAGAGAAACTCACAATATAGGATAACAAGTTTACGTGAAATGTGTGTGAATATAAATATTTCTTGTATGAATGTACCCTTCTTGTACGAGTGCGTAGAGTGATGTATCATAAACTATACCTATTATAGTTTATCTAAAATGTATGTACTATGTATGAACTCCTTTATGGAAAAGTATTAGTGTTGTGAATTTATTGACTATACTTTTTATAGTTTAATAGCACGTGTTCCAAAATGAATGAATAATATTTAATATGAATGTTTTAGTTTCAGTTCATAATGATAAACTAGCAAGGAAACACATTCAAATATTAGAACTTATGATTATACACTTTGCTCAACATAATACAAAGTGTTATGATATTTACATGCTGTTGGCAAAATTTAGCAATTCTGCCCTGTTTTGGAAAAATCATAGAAAAATCATACGAAGTCGAAAACTAGATCCGTAATTTCTGAGAGTTCACAAAATGTGTCTAGTTTGCTCATAATTTTTATCACAATTTATAATGACCTCTAACTTGGGTGAATAAGTCCATAATCACAGACTGGTCCGGATTGTTGTTTGAAATGATAGGCAGTTTTGTAAAAATCACCATAAATTGTAGAAAAATCGTATGGAGATGTGCAAGTAGCCATTTTAAAGCTAAAAACTTGAACTATTTGCACCTTGTACAGTTTTGAAAACAAAAGTGTTTAAGATGCCCAAAACAGTCTGTGAATGGAGTTGAACTTTTCTGATGAAGTCTGTTAGAAAAATTTAGATATGTTCTTAGTGTTTTAACTTGTATCCCCCCCTGAAAACTTGAGAAAACATGAAAATGTAGGGGTATGAACTCACCTTGATTGATTTCAGTAGATAAGTGTTGAAGAAGGAAAGTGTTCAACCCAAGAACACTTGAAGAATCACTTGAAGATTCGAAGATCTAACACAATTATGAGAGAGATTGTCTAAGATATCCATGATTTGAGTGGAAATAAATGAGATAATCATAAAGAGAATGGATTATGCTTACCAAATGTGGAGGAAAAACTCAAGATCAGCCCTTGAATCTCGAATTTCTAGAGAGAGAAAGTGAGAGAGGAAAGAGTTTGATCTTCTTGTGAAATGAGAGCAAATGAGAGAAGTGAGGAGAGAGGATGAATAATCAGCCCTCAAAAACGTGGGAAGAGGGATAATTGAGTGGAAAAGACATTGATGTGACCTAGGTAAGGTGGAGAGGTGTGGTTAGTCAAAGAGTGGGTGTGGGGTGGTTGCTTGTGACTTTGGATAAGGCAAAGTCAACACTCCACCTTTAATAATTCATCCATTTGATTTTTATTATTTAAATAATGATTTTCATCAAAATATGTTTAAATTATGAATATTTAGAGTTTATAATGTTAAAATATAATTTCTGGAGAAAATCCCGCTTTAAAATCATGAAAAACGGGCTTAAAATGTCAAAAATATCAAAAATGGGCTAAAAGTGGCAATTATGCGAAATCTGGCCGAGTCTCGGCCTTCTGGTGCTGAACCGAGAGAGAGGGAGGCAGGAACCGAGAGAAGAAGAGAAGGAGGGAAGAAGCCGAGAGGGGAGAAGGGAGAGGGTAGGAACCGAGAGGTGGAAGGGGACAGAGAGGCGCGCGAACAGAGAGCGAGTTAGCGAACAGAGAGGCGGAGGCGGACCGAGAGGCAGAATAGCGGACAGAGAGTGGGACGGACCGAGAGGGACCGACCGCTCGGTTGTGAACAGTACTCTCGGTTCCGGTTCTTGCTTCTTGGGCTCGGTCTCGGTTCGGTTCAGCATCAGGAGGGTTCGGCTCTACTTTCGGTTTCGGGTACTTGCTTCTTGCTCTCGGTTTCGGTTCTCTTGGCCACCAGAGGCTCGGTCTCTGGTCTCTTGGCCACCAGAGGCTCGGTCTCTGGTCCTAAGAAGCCTCTCATTCCGGTTTCGGTTCCTAAAGCCTATTTTTCTCGTTTTCGCCCCGTTTTAAGCCGTTTTTGACCCGGTTAAGGGCCGGAATGACCCGAATGATTCCAAAAAGTTACGGGAAACTTTTGAGAGAGATTTGGGAGAGATTTCTCACACTTGGAGAGATTTGGGAGAGATTTGACATTCTTGGAGAGATTTCTCATACAAAGAGATATTTGAGAGAGATTTCACATACTTAGAGGGATTTGGGAGAGATTTGACATTCTTGGAGAGATTTCTCATACAAAGAGATATTTGAGAGAGATTTCACATACTTAGAGGGATTTGGGAGAGATTTGACATTCTTGGAGAGATTTATCATACAAAGAGATATTTGAGAGAGGTTTCACATACTTAGAGGGATTTGGGAGAGATTTGACATAGTCAGAGATAGAGTGAAAACGATTGAGAGGGGATCCATGTGTGACAATTGTGAGTGTCCGGCATCGCAATGCATGGTTCGTAAACCCTGTTAAGCCTTGATTAAGGATCTTACACATTCCCGATGAGTATGCATCATTGTTTTATCAGTTTGGCTCGCCACGTAGTACAGTTTTTAGGTTAAAGAGATCTAGTTGTACGTACTTTTCGATTCATGTTTTCTTATTAGAGTAGCGACTTGTTTAGTAAATACTGAGCGTAAGTCCAAGCACACACGGGTTAGTGGAGCTGACCAGTTTGACTTGTTGACTTTATTTGACTTTGAATTGACCAGAATATGACGGTTGTCACATCATCCCCCCGTTAAAGGGAATTTCGTCCCGAAATTTGCACTTCGAATGGGGATCCAGGAATTTAGAGGAAAGATGGGGATGACTTTTCGTAGTACAAGAATTTAATTATGGCGAGGAATAACCCCCCCCCCCCCCCCTTAAAAGTTGAAGAAAACATGAAAATATAGGGGTATGAACTCACCTTATGTGAATACTTGAAGAATGGAAGGTTGAAGATGAATAACTTTTGGGTGTTGGTTTGATGCTCCAAAACAACCACTGTTTTGGCTATGTTGCTATCACGAAAACTTCACAGCAAAAGAGTAAGAAAATGGGTAGTTTACTCACTGTTTTGAATCTATAATTTTGAGTAGCATAACAACTAACTTCCAGGTGTATTTGGTGGTAAAAATATCAAGCAAAAGGAAGGTGTAGATGGGTGAAATGGTGGCTAAAACACAAAAGGGACATCAACCCTTTAGTTCACGGTTTTGATGGCTTTGGAAGGAAGTTCTTGTGGCTGAAAATGAGATGAAGGTTGACCGTAATTCCCTGGAGTATTGGCTGGTCAAATGAGGGTAAAATGAAGAGGAAATTTCGTGGATATGAAGGAGGAAAGAGTGGAAGAGGATAAGGGGACAAAACCTAGACTAGCTTGTGATGGGATGTGAGTTTAAGTGATGTGATCTTGTCTAGCCACTTGCTTGGGCTGTTTCTTAGAGATAGGGTTAGTTAACTAACTAACTACTAGTTATTTAGTTAGTTAGGAGTTCAAGTTAAGGAGAGGGAAGGTCTTAATCTCGAAAATTAGAAGAGGGATTAAGAAGCATTCTTAGTAAAATGTCTTAAGTGATTAAGCACTTTTTAGTTCAGTTGGCACTTATCTCCACCAATTCTCTTATCTTAATTGATTTAGACATCATATTCCTTACATGAAATCACTTTAAGTCATGACCCATAACTAGTCATTCACTAGATAATAATACATATGTACAAATACATACATGTATACTTAGTATTAAATAAGAATGTAGTTTTTGTGTATTTGAACTTTAATGTGTATGTTTTATTCTTTTTATTCAAAAACACTTAAATACATTCTAATTATACCTTATAATAATTCATTTTATATTTTTACTTATTTAAATATAAAATTTATTGACCAATGTATAATTTCGTGACATTTAACCGGTTAACCATATCATTAAACACGTTTTGTCACTTTGGTTCATATATTTGTCAAATTTAGATCCTCAACAACTATTAAGCACACATTATACATAGAACCTAACTTAATTATCAACTAGATACATGTTGATACAAAAATTAAGGTTGTTGCGTTCAAATGATGTTATATGCTAATTTTCACAAACTGGCGATGGTTCGTAGTTATACATCATAACGGAATTTATCAATAGTTACTTGTTTTATATTTCACAAGAACTTATTTAAATAAAAGAGGTTAAATTCCTTCAACCATTCTTGATAAAATACTGATATTGCTTAATAATCAAAACATAGCATCGTACGATCGTTCCTATTTTTACCAATTGTTACAGATCTGCCAGCCGAACTCAGCCAGATCCACAACACTTTCCATGTCTCCCAGCTGTGGAAGTGCCTGGTGGACGAACCATCAGTGATACCCTTAGAGGATATTCAGGTCGATGACAGCCTGAATTATATTGAGCGGCCAGTGGCAATCCTCGACCGGAAGTCGAAGGATCTGAGGAACAAGAAGGTGGAACTAGTGAAGGTGCAATGGCAGCATCGGAAGGGCTCGAAGTGGACTTGGGAGCCATTGGATGAGATGATGGAGCATTACCCAGAACTTTTCTAGGAACGAGCAGTAGACTTCGAGGACGAAGTCTGAAATAATTGGGGGAGATTCGTAGCACTCGGTTCCTGGTATGTAATTTATTTTGTTTCATATTGCATTTTTGGCCTGGGACTCGGCGAGTTGAAGGCCCAACTCGTCGAGTAGGAGTGAGATTCGACACGGGACTTAAGTGATGGACTCATCGAGTCGGCAGAAAGAGTCGACGAGTAGGCTCTGACTAGACAAAACTCTAATCTAAGGGTTTGCACCCTATTTAATCATCTCTTTCAGCCACCACTCACCCCTATTGCTCCCAAAGACCCTCCATTCCAAACCCTAGCTTAGTGTGTGAAGATCTAAAGGCATTTGTGGTGATTTTGGTGGTTTTGTTCACAAGGAAGAAGGAAGAGCATAGAAGGATCAAGGGGAAACTGAAGGATTTGAGTTTGGTTCATCATTTGCAGTCTTTGAAAGGTATAAAGTCTGTACCTTGCTTGCTTGTTTGTTAGACCCCATATTGGGGAGGATTTAGGGCTTTTAAGCAATATGAGGTGACTAAACATGATTTACAAACATGGTTGGGGGTCAAGACTTCGGATCTAGAACTTGGGGAGAGTCACAAGGCAGATTTGGGTTGCTTTTGCACCTAAGGAAGGCCCCATGCAACAAAAGAGCCATTTTAAAGCCTTTTTGGCTCAAAAGTCCCATGCATGCACGTAAAGTTCGTAACTTTACGTGCTAGATCGAGCTTAGGGGCTTGGATCTATCATTTGGACTAGTGTTGTTCATCAGAAATCGAGGATTTAGGGTGTGGTCGTTATCGAGTCGCAAGTCCGTTCTTGGGACTCGACGAGTCCAAGGCTTTGAGTCCCATATCTGTTGAGGGTCAAAAGAAATCAGTTGGGTGTTAGAAGGGTTGTAGCAGGACAGAAAGAGTGACCCAATGCATTGGACTTAGGTTTAGACTTGGAGTTCATGGGACTCGACGAGTGCTAGAACAGACTCGGTGAGTCCAAGGAAATCTTCTTATGTTTGAAGATGAACTCGACGAGGTTTTCATACAACTCAGCGAGTCAAGGTCAGGACTTGTTCATCAGATGAAGGTGAACTCGACGAGTTGGTCATATGACTTGGCGAGTCGGATGAAGGTTCATTGATGTTCGTAAAGAAGGGGAACTCGTCGAGTCGTTGCCAAACTCGACAGGTCGAGTCATGGATAAGGACGGGTAAAACAGTAGGGACTCGACGAGTTAACGGCCCAACTCAGCGAGTCGGATCAACTGGAAGTTGACTTTGACTTGGACTTGGTTGGTGGTAAAATAGTCATTTTACCCTAAGAGTAGATATCGGATTCTAACTGAGTGTTTTGTGGGGATTATAGCCGGAGGATTTCCGGAGCAGCAGTAGACCGGTTTCCTGCGCAGATTATCAGTAACTACTCGTACAAGGTGAGTTACCTTCTAGTAGGGGTGGGTCTAAGGCCACAATGTCGGCCCACCAAAGAGGAATATTTAGGAGATGATTGTCTTCGTGATAATTATCTTGGTCTTGTTATGTGCCTTGGTTATGAGATTTATCTGTATGATATGCTATGTGTATAGTAGGGATCAGTTTCCCTGACAGTGATCCTTAGGACTGAAGGGTAGGTCAATACCCGAATATGCCTGACTGTATGTTTATATCTTGATGTTGTATGTTAGTGGTAGGGGGTGGAGTAGTCTCCAGTTATTGGTTGAAAGATACCGATGACAGTTACCGGTTGAAAGATACCGATGATGATTACCGGTTGAAAGATACCGATGGAAGTTACCGGTTGAAAGATACCGACGATAATGTATGGTATGTGGTATGATGGGGGAATTCACTAAGTTTTGTGCTTAAGGTTTCAATTTTTGGTTTCAGGTACCTCTTCGTCCAAGGGGAAGGAGCCGGCGGCGTAGCATCGCATCGCACACACATATGATTGCGCATCGGACTTTCTGGGATTGTACTCTGATTTTCCTTATTTTTGATGTCATGATTTGGGACATAACATTATGATTTTGTAATGTGTTGCTTTATTGAAAATGTTATAAAAATTATTAATTTAAAAATGAATTTTTCGGGCTTGAATTTTGCGATGTTACACAAGGGCATGCCACCAGGGGCAGGAAGAAGCAATTCCTACGTGAAGAAAAAGATATGTTTTCACTATGGAACACGTGGACACATTGCCAGAAACTGTCCGAATCGCGCATACGTTCCCTACTACGCACAAGGATGATAAAATGTGCTAAGAGGGAGAGTCTCCAAAGGAAATTATTCGAAGTCACAATCGCGCAACGGTGACTGGAACGCGCAAAAGGCCTAGAATCAAAATCCCAAAGTCAAGAAGGGAATGATGGCCAAGAAGTCCAATCCAAGAGATGATCCAGTGAAACCAAGATTAGTTAGATTAAAGTCATCTCGAAGATCGGCTTCAAGTTCAAAATCAAGTGATAAGGCACCCATCGGATCGAACAAGAAATGGGTTAAACCCGACTACACATGGGTTCTAAAGGTTCATTCTCCCAAATCAGCTAATGATTCTAACATTTCTTCATCTTCTGTTTGTGATAAACAGGATATTTCATGGGAGAGAGTACATTGCAAAGATGACAAAGGTCGACCCAGTTTCAAAATGGATTGGGTTCCAAAGACCAACTGATCCCGCTCCATGTTGGAACAACTATAGAGGCGTATCATCAGACTGCGGTTTGTTGGTAGTGGTTGTTCCATGTACATGATAGGGGACATCTCTCAGTTGTACAACATTCAGAACTTTGTTTGAGAGTATGTTTCCTCCGTGAGAAAGGAAGAAAGGAAAGGATCACACATGGGGTTTTGTGCTTAACGATGTGAAGAATTTTTGGATTTGTTCTAAGATTGAAATATGCATGATGTTCTCGGATCTTCTGGATGCAACTTAACTTGATCACTTATGGTTTGAGTTTTCTTCTCGATACTCCTGAGTTTTTTCTTAAAATGATTCGTTTTGAAGATAATCTTTTATTTTCTTATAGTTTTTCGTTAGTAGGTATTATCGGGAAGTGATATGAAGTCTAGTGCTAAAGGGCGATATGAAATTCATGTAATGCACTTAAGCCGAATTGTCTAGACTCTGTGTTCAATGTGCTGGTAGGCAGAAAAGATATAAAATGACTTGACGGTATGAACTTAGATAGTCTTATTTGGACTGATAATACGATGGTCGGGTAGATTGAGCAGTGAAATAAACAAGGGAACCTATGAGATACACTAAAAGTTAATTATCTAGAATTGTGGCTTAACATTTCCTCGATGTATGGACTCATGTCCTTAATTTTGGTAATGATAGGGAAATGGGGGGGGGGGGGGGGGTTCTGATAAAGTAGGTTTGTTTGAAATTATTTTCTTGCTTTC
Organism: Lactuca saligna; assembly: GCF_052625555.1. NCBI lineage: Eukaryota > Viridiplantae > Streptophyta > Magnoliopsida > Asterales > Asteraceae > Lactuca > Lactuca saligna. The sequence goes on along the minus strand of NC_136423.1, from coordinate 77,029,239 downwards.
TATCTGTCAGTCATATGTTGCATCCTCTGCGTGATTGGAAGACATTCGACCTGGAATGCAACATATGCAACTTTTTTTCTATGCATCTTCTTATCTATGCAATTCTTTCTATCTGTTAGCCATATGTTGTCCCCTCTGCGTGATCAGAAGATCTGACCTGGGACACAACATATGCACTCTACTATCTATAACCCTCTATCTGTGTTAGTCATATGTTTTTTCCCTCTACGTGATTGGAAAACATCCGACCTGGGATACAACATATGCATTTCTATATCTGACTTCTTTCTTAATGATTGAATACTCATGTAAAGTAAGGATTTCTTTGGAAGTTCTTGATTATCGGGGTATGTCGGGAAGTGGGAAACACGTTCGAGTACATCTAAAATTGAACAATTTAGTAGGTTGTCTGTAGATCTTGCTATTGAATTTAAGTGGAAAACAATATCCGTGGTCGTCATCAGCCAAATGGTCTATTTAGGAATAAGATCACAATGACTTGTCACTTATAATCTTCCAATTTTTCAATATCCTTTATGTTCAAGTGGACCACAATATCGGTGATTGACTAGATCTAGACATGCAGGCGTGTGCTGATAAACAATATTGAAATGCTTGACAACTTTGATCCCAAATATTTTTGTTTTTGTTAAATTTGTTCATAGTTTTCCCCTATGCACAGATTTAGGGTGGGTGGGGGTGGGGGGAATTAACATTAAAAAAAAAATTATAAAATTAAAAACCCAAAAATAGTGTTGTTTCTGTTTTATATTTCCAGAAAATATGAAAAATCCAAAAATATTGTGTGCTAAGTTTGTTTTTAGTTTCCAAGTTTTTTTTGTCTTGAAAAGCGAATCAGGGAACTCCAAGGAAGAAGAGACTCATGGAGACTGTATCGATATTTTCTGAGCCAAAGCTTCATCCGTGATTGTCGAAGAATTCTCATCCGAAAGAACAAGAAATGAAGATTATTCTTTCAACATTCAATCCTTCAACCCCATAAGCAAGGTGAAGCTGACTTGAAGATTATGTGACGAATTGCATTGAAGCCTCCTTAATCAATTTACTGCTATCTATGTACCTGCTGTCGTGATCCAAAAAATTAGATCTCTCTGAATATTCTCAAGCTGAAAGCGCAGATTTTCAAGAATCCTTTCGAAACGACTCCTCACCCAATGTACGTTCAATGTCAAATTTTGAAGAAAAAACCCATCCGTTCAAGATGAAGTCATTCACATAGAAGATTCATATGCTTATCTTGAAGTTGTGAAGAAATTGAAGACAAAAAAAATTGAAGACAAGCTCCAAATGAAGATTGACAAGAAATGCCAGCTACATTCTTCTAGGGAGTTTGTTGGTTCAAAGAAAAGAAAGCTATAAACTAAGGGGGAGATTGTTGGGTCAAAAATATGGTTTATACTTTGATTTTCTAAGCATTTATTATTTTTAGTGTTGGGAGAAAATAGTTTTGGGTTTAATTGTAGCTTGGACCGAAAACCCATGTGTTTTCGGTCTAGCATTGGGTTTGGGCCTTGAGTTTACGGCTCATATGTATATATAGAAGTAAGGGGTGAGGAGTGGGAGACACTTAAAGGGGAGAACACAAGTCAAAGAGCTTAAGTGTGTGTACTCTAAGGTGTTCTAGAGAGAGAAAGTAGAGAGGGTGAAAATGTGTGTGTGAATCTCATGTATTGATCATCATTCATATTATTGAATACATCATAGATTCATCATCTTCTTCTCCTTCTTCTTCATTTTGATCTTGCATTATCCGAATGGCCTTGCTTTACGAGGACAAGGAATATGTCCTCGACAAGGAGTTGAACGAGATAGACAAAACCAAATCTATTCCTAAAGAAATATTTGAGTGTAGGGTTCACTGCAAGGATGCTACTAAAGTATCTTGTATTATGGTAGGCACTATGACTCCTAAGCTACAATGGTTCTACGAGGACTATTGGCCTTACGAGATGTGTAAGGACTTGATGGAGAAATACTATCAAATAGCACGTCGATAGAGTTACGAAATAGTCATGTCATTCATCACCACCAAGCTGAAAGATGGAGAGTCCATCATGACCCACCTGCAAATAATGCAGTGATATGTTGATCATCTCTTGTAATTGAATGTGAACTTTGATGAAGAGTTGGATATTGACATAGTCCTGTACTCTTTGCCTCCTAGCTGTGATCAGTTCAAAATGAGTTATCATATGAGCAATGAGGATGTCACATTGAGCAAACATCAAGGCCTGCTAAGAACTACTGAAAGTGGATTGAAAGAGAAAAGTATCGAATCCACTACTACTCCTACTGCTGCTCCAGTGCTGGCTATTGGACAAGGAAAGGGGAAAAAGAGGAACGCTCCCTCTAAGCACAACTGTAAGGGAAAGTCCCATGATGGGTCTTCTTCTAGTGGACCCAAAGCAAAATCTGGTTCTGCTCACCCTGTCCCATATCCAAAAGATGCAATCTGTTTCTACTACCAAGACAAGGGACATTGGAAGAGAAGCTGCCTTAAGTACCAGACGGACATTAAGGGTGGCAAGATCAAGCCTACCTCGATAGGTATTTACACTATTTTGTCTAAAAATTCATCACATTCTAATTCTTGAGTCCTTGATACAGGATGTGGTTTTCACATTTTCTTTGACTTGCAGTCACTAAGAGAAAGTAGGAATGTGGAGCTTGGGAAGATGAACCTAATAATGAGCAATAGTAGATCGTCACTTGTTACCAAGATCGATGTTTATTCTTTAAATCTTAGTAGTCGATTATGTTTAGAATTGAATAATTGTTGATACTCGTCAGAAATGACAAGGAATAATGTTTCTTTTCATGGTTTGTACAAACAAGGCTTTATATATTCATTTAATAATGAAATTGGTTCTATTAATGCTTATTATAATGGTGTATTTTATTTTGAAGCATTGCCTTGTGATGGTGCATATGAAATTGCGATGGCTATAGACAGTTTAGGAAATAGTGTGTTGTACATTTATTCATCTAATGGTTTAGACAAAGCGTGCTAGTGGCATTGTCGTCTTGGACATGTCAACAAGAAGTGTATTGCCCAACTCCAAAAGGATGGAGTGTTGGAATCATTTGACCTTAGGTCAAATTATACATGTGAATCTTTTTTGCTTGGAAAGATGAGTAAATCACCTTTCATTGGTTCGTGTGAAGGAGGTGAGGGATTGTTGGATCTCATACATACTGATGTGTGTGGGCCCTTCAGATCCACCACAAGGGATGCAGATCGATTTTATGTGACTTTTACCGATGATTATAGTAGATATGGATATATCTACTTAATCAAGCATAAGTCAGAAACCTTTGAAAAGTTCAAAGAGTTCAAACATGAAGTCGAGAATCAATTGGGCAGGAAGCAAGATGCTCATATACGATAGGTGTGGTGAGTATCTTAGTATCGAGTTCCACGAATACCTCAAGGAATGTGGAATTGTTTCACAATTGACATCTCTTAGGACACCGCAGCTTAATGGTGTGGATGAGAGGCATAATCGAACCTTGTTGTACATGGTTAGGTCCATGATGAGTCGAGCTTCGCTTCCGATATCGTTCTGGGGGTATGCCTTAGAGATTGGTTCCCATGTCCCTAATCTAGTCCCGAAAGATTAGGTTGCCAAAACACCTCACAAAATGTGGACAGGGAAGGTTCCCTTGTGAAGCTTTCGTTAGAAGAGAGACTCACGAAAAGCTCTAACCTCGAAGTGGACGATGTATTTTCATCGGCTACTCACAGAAGTCCTTTGGATACTTGTTCTATAGACCTAGTGAGAACGTGGTCATCGTAGCACGAAGGGGAGTTTTCCGCAAGATAGATGTCATATGCAAAGAGGACAATTGGAGTATAATTGATCTTGAAGAAATTCAAGATTCAAGCGATGAAGGAACCCCTAACAATGGCACTCAACCCAAAGAAGAAATTCATATTGAACCAGTTGACTAGTCGTTACCTCTTGGGCGTTCCACTCGAGTTAGCATTCTGTCTATGTTGTATGGTTTCCATATAACTACAGAAGGTGATATGTTTATGAGTGATAGTACACTGATAAATTTAGATGAACCTGTTAACTACAAGGAAGCCATGGTAGGCCCTGAGTATGCTAAATGGAAAGAGGCAATGGACAGGGAGATCCAGTCCATGTATGCCAATCAATTTTGGAACTTGGTTGACAATGTACAAAGTCGCAAGACATTTGGGTGCAAATGGATCTTCAAGATGAAGACCAAAATGGATGGAAAGGTGCACATGTTCAAGGTATGACTGGTTACGAAGGGCTTTACTCAAATCCTAGGGATTGACAATGTTGAGACCTTCTCACTAGTGGCCAAGATCAAGTCTATTATGGTTATGTTAGCCATAACTGCGTTTCATGATTATGAAATCTGGAAGATGGATGTCAAAACCACTTTCCTTAATGGGAAGTTGGCTGAAGATGTTTACATGTGTCAGCTAGAAGGTTTTGCGGATACTAAATACCCCAATAGAGTGTGTAAGCTTAAAAAGTCAATCTATGGATTGAAGCAAGCTTCTCGCATATGGAATCTTTACTTTGACGAGAGGGTCAAGGAGTTTGGCTTCTCTAGGAGTGATGATGAGTGCTGTGTATATGTCAAAGCTATTGGGAGTATATTTAGCTTTCTGGTTCAGTATGTTGATGATATACTGCTCATAGGAAATGACATTCCAACCTTGCAGGAAGTTAAGTCATGTCTTGGAAAGTGTTTCACTATGAAGGATCTAGGAGAGGCTGCCTATATTCTGGGAATAAGGATTTTGAGAAATAAAAGTAGCAGGCTAATTGGACTTAGTCAAAGTACTTACTTGGATAAAGTGTTAAAACGTTTTAGCATGGAGAATTCTAAGAAGGGAGACTTACCTATCCCGAGCAACATCAAGTTGAGTAAGATTCAAAGTCCTAGTACTGATGCCAAGATGGAAGAATGAGTCGAGTTCCATATGCTTCCGTTGTTGGCTCGATCATGTATGCTATGACATGTACTCGCCATGATGTGGCTTTTGCTTTGAGCAGGTCAGCCGATATCAAGGGAACCCGGGTAAAGATCACTCGATAGCGGTAAAGAACATTGTTAAGTATTTGCGAAGTACAAAGGACTGGGTCCTTGTTCTTGGCGGAAGTGATGACTTGAGAGTTACTGGTTATAATGACACCAATATTCAGACATACCAAGACTACTTCCGCTCTCAGTCTGGTTGGGTATTTACACTCAATGGAGGAGCAGTAACTTGGAAAAGTTCCAAGCAGAAGACCGTGGTTGATTCAATGTGTGAGTCAGAGTATATAGCCGCGAGCGAAGCGTCAAAGGAGGCTATATGGTTGAAGAACTTCATTGGAGACCTTGGAGTTATGCCAGCCATAAAAGAGCCCATGGAGATTTTCTGTGATAATGAAGGAGTGGTTGCCTTGACCAAGGAACCAAGGGATCATGGAAGATCCATGCATACCGACAGAAAATATCACTTCATCAGACATCGGGTAGAAGAAGGACTACTCGTCGTTAAGAGAGTACCTTCAGAAGAGAATCTTGCGGATCCCCTCACAAAGGGTCTGAGTAGGATTAAGCATGTTCAGCATGCAAGGAACATTGTTCTGAAGGACGATATTAGTTTTAGTGATTAAATAGATATTTTAGAAACTTGGAATAGATACATGTAATTGACCTTTGGTGATTATATAATGGATATTTATATATATAAGTATTGTTTACTATCTTTTGTCAATTGTTTATTTTGTGTTTCAACTTTGCATGTTTTACTTCTAGAATAATTGGATTATTCAAATTATCCACAGTTGATCGTACTTTGGGAGTAAGTAGTGAATTAAGACTGTCATCAATTGGCTTGTAGATTGTCTAAGTGTTTAGACATAGTAATGGTTTGTTGTAACATTCATCAATACTCCTGAAATGGGGATTTGAGTATTAAACTAAACCCATGCTCATTTGAACTACTTCATGGAATTTATCACGAGTAATTGTTTACGAGTTGGTTGTGTATCGATAATGCGTAAACGCATCAGTAATTTGATGTTACAAAACACATTGTTATGTATGATTTGATGAGTAAATAGTACAAGCACATAACTCAAAGTTTATCTATTGCTTTTATCTCAAGGGGTAAAAACGATATCTTGGGCGCCTTGATGATTTGGTGTTGACTTATGTGTCGGGCCCGGCTAGGATTGAATTGGTGTGTTCAATTAAGTTCCTTGTCATACAAATCAGAAATCATGAAACAAACTGTTGGACAATGAGAATGAGTATGTTCCATGTCTTTATCCACATGATATCTTGCAGAACAAAGGATTATATGATCCCTTATCTTAAGGACACATAACTGACTAGGTCAGAGTTCGACAACGGCTTTTGAAAGCTACGATTGCTAATCAAATTCTGAAGTTATACTTGCAATTATAGTTACTAGACTTATCCAAGTGAGAGACTGATGGATTAGGTGTCAAAGACCATAACTATAATTGGTATGTACTTGATTTGATAGTAGCATGGTCATTGCCTTCACTTTAGCAACTTGACAGGATGACTTGTGGAAAGAGAGGTTAATAAATGATTTATTCATATATTATGAAAACAATATATTAATTAGAAATCATATTGTTTAATTAGTATTTGATACGAAACTAATTTGGAATTAATTTTTGGATCAAGGGAACTAATTAAAAGAGCGGGGACTATTTTGCAGATCATTGATAGTTGCAAGACTAGGTTGTTGGACTCCGTTGTTAGGAGTGGACGAAATTGTATAGGAAGGCCCTATAGATTTCTTCCAAGGCTTCCTAGTAGGAGGTCCATGGGTTGCTTAAGCCCTAAAATAGGAAATTAGGGTTTCCTCCTGAAAGCCTAGCAACCTACTAGCTATTTAAAGACCCTTTCACTCAGGGTTTTTTGGCCAATGCTTAGAGCATAGAAACCCTAACCGAAATTCTAAGAACTTCCTATTCTCTCTTTCTCATCCTCTTGCTACAATTGTTTGTGAGTCATTAGAGGTGTAACATTTGAGGCAATAAAGTTTTCAAGAGTCAAGATCAATCAAGGAGTTCTTGTTATTGCTATATAACAAGCAAGGTAATCTTCCTAAGACTTTTATATATGAATTTCGAATTATATATGCTAGATCTAGGATTATTGCTGTGGAATTTCTTTTGCATGTTCAACTAGTGGAAAACTTAGATACAAAGCAATTAGAGTTACATGAACACATAGGATGTTGTTATGCTCAAAACCCATCAATATTTATATATATATATATATATATATATATATATATATATATATATATATATATATATATATATATATATATATATATATATATATATGTACAGTACGTGTATATGGCTTAGGTTATTGTGTTTCTTATAGCTATTGTATGTTCGTAAGCATAATTCTAAATCAATGGATGAATAGAATTAATGGTCATGATCTGAGAGTCTACGATATTACAATGGGATAAAATGTACCATATAATCACACAAATTTCAGCATAAGTGTATTTTGGACAATTAACTATATTTATAAAAAGAAATTTTCGGATTTTTTAAGTATAATTAATACTCCTAATTTTAAAAAACTAAAATTTTAAATTAGATGGATTTTAATTCTAAAGTAATTCTTATAATAATCAAATTTATTCTGTTATTCTGATAGAATGTCAACCATAAACTAGTGAAGATATTTCATATTTTATTCTTGTAAAATATAGTTCAATTTAAAATATTTTTGTAATTACCATGATTAAGAAATTCTACAATATATATTATCAAGAATATCATTTTCTAAAGAGTACGAATTTTATATGAAAAACAATTTATTCTTTAAGAATCACTAATTACATTATTAAAGAATAAGACTGTAATCAATAGTTACATTCGTTATGGAATAAAAAAAAAGGATGACCAATAATGGTTAAGAATTCATTTTTTTCTTAAAGACTAAAAATCAGAATGGTTACAAAGAAAAAAAACATCAAAACCCAACAAAACACTAATCCATTCTAAAAGAATGTTGTTTCACAGAATGCATTTGATCTTCAACTCGAATCCAAAATGCACTTAAAAGAATTCATTTTTGCAAGCTCACTTGATTCCAACCATACAAAAAGTTCGCATCACCTGATTTTCCTTATGAATCCTGAATAATTTAACCAAATTTCTTTTAATCATAAAATTATTACTAACAAATGCATTTCTAAATATAGTGTATTCTTGCATAATTCACTATGCCAAACATAATGTATTCTTATAGAATACACTATATTGTGTTCGTTTCCATCAAAACAAAGCTTCATTTTTTATATAGTACTCTATCATTAACGTGAAAATAGAATAAGAGGCATTTTGTAAGAATGATATAGATTTCTTTTAAGTTGTAACTCAAAAAACACACACACACACACACACAAACTGTGCACATTCAACATGGATACTCTAAAAGAATAAAACTATAAAGTCATTGACACTTATGTCTAGAATACATTTAAATTTTCACAAAAAACAAACTGATTTCCAAATATAGTGTATTATAACAGAATTCACTATTATTATAGAATACATTATATTTTGTATTCGATTTTTCAAAAACTTCATGTTTTCTCCTTAACACATAATAAGGAAATTAGAATGAAATTCACTTCTTTCTTTAATTTTTTTTAAACTTCAAACAATTAGGGAAAATCATCGTTCTTTTCTAGTAGAAAACAAACATTAAAAAATGTGATGTTTCTTTTCTTATTTCCAGAATCTCGATGAAAGCAAAATAGAAAACAAAAATCAAATATTTAATTACCGCACCTCACATTATCCATACCAGAGTACATATTCTGTATACAAATCCATTATCACATTATCCACTACCAATTAAGCTTGAAAAAGGCCAAAACCAATAAATCAAATAAGACATTACTCAGAAAATAATTAAACAATAAGGTTTCAAGTATCAGAAGTTAAGAATTTCAATGAATAGGCAATAGTTGAACACAATTTATATATCAAAATCTTGAATTATCAAAAGAATAATAAAACTCTATTACCTCATGCAATACCCCTTAATCAATTACATGCCCTCTAACCTTTCTCATGGATTTCTTTCTCGAAACAGGTTGCACGCCCAACTTATCAAGTTGGACTAACCGAGTAGGAGATAGTAGAGGTTAAAGGTGGATTGAAGGCGTTCTGATCGAACAACAAATTAAAGGCATTTGAATCATCATCAGCAGAGACGATTTGGAAGGCGGACGATAGTGGAGATAGACCAGGAACAATTGGTTGTTATGCGAGGAAGAAATATCGATTTACTTAGAAGTGTTAGTCGAAGTCTAGGGTTTTAATATGTAAAAAAAACTGATCCCCTAGAGAAGGGATACTAATGGATAAATTTGGATATTGATTAATATATATATGTAATATTACTATTTTACTCTTATTAATTTAATTAATGATTAAATTATTTCTAAAATCTCATTGGTCTATATATACATGCATACACTAGTCGTAGGAAACATATGAACCAATCTTTATATATATATATATATATATATATATATATATATATATATATATATATATATAGGTTTAAATAGGAACCACAAAATATTAGAAACCCTCATTTAATAGTTATTAAACATGTGAATACTTATTAAATATGTTAACATCTTGATTTCTTTTTAGGTAAGAAAATGGCAAATCGTAATTTTTACAGTTTAATACTTTCATTCATATTTTAACACTATATATATATATATATATATATATATATATATATATATATATATATATATATATATATATATATATATATAGTAAATTGCACGAATGGTCCCTATGGTTTGGGGTAATTTGTGCGCTTGGTCCCTAACTTATTTTTTTGACTAGGAAGGTCGCTACTGTTTGTTTTTGTCACGCGATTGGTCCCTGTCTTACCTAAAAAGACTACTATTTAAAAGGGAAAAATTATGGGGTAGGTAAGGTAAGGTGAAGGGGTGTAGTTGGTGGTTTGTTTATTCAAAAATTAAAAAATCAAGGGAAAAATGGTATTTTTAAGTAAGACGGGGACCAAGTGCGTAACAAAAACAAAATAATAGGGACCTTCTGAGTTAAAAAAAGTTAGGGACCAAATGCGCAAATTACCCTAAACCATAGGGACCATTCGTGTAAGTTACTCATATATATACGACTTGGTTCAAATGCGGATGAATATCTATTGTGTAGACGTGTGGACAGTGCTATTCTATGATAATGACATAGAAAATATGTTATTTGGTAATGTGAATATGTTTACCCTTACATAACTATTGTCATTATCACGCAGTTTCACTAATTAAATGATCTAAAAGGTTATTATAGATCTTTTTATGATTCTCATTCTGTCAAAATGTTTATTGAATCGTATTTTGTAAGAATGATAATGAGTGAAAAATGATGTGAGGGAACAAAACTGAAAAAAAATTAGTAAGAATGCATCATAATGACGCTATTTATGTAAGGTTGAAGGTATTCACATTAGTAAACAACATATTCTCTTTGGGATTCTTATATAATAGCATTGTCTACACGTTTGCACAATAGATGTCCATCCACATTACAACCTAGCTCTCTCTCTCTCTCTCTATATATATATATATATATATATATATATATATATATATACACATTGATGTACAATAGTACCTACTTGTTTTAAATTTATAACCTAACCTAATTTGCTAACTATGCACTTATAGGCAGTGTACCTAGTCAGATTATAGTATAGCTCAGGTAAGTCAGGTGTCGATCACAGGGAATGGAATTCAATTAAATATATTAACTACTTCTAATTAAACTAAGAAACAAACTTTAATTGGGGGGGGGGGGGGGGTTACTGATTTTTCAAGATCATAGGAACTTTACTATCAACTAGCAATTAATGAGCAAAGGAAACAAATTAACTTCAAGAATTAAAAGAACATTTTTGCCTAGATCCGATTGCACCTTCTCTTATGGTTGATTTCTAATGGATGGATTATATTGATTACTAATTTACTAGCTAATTTGATCAAATATCTAGGCCTTCCAATTTATGAATGACAAAGCAAAGATGATGCACAAGTTTAACACCAAATCGATAATAAGCACAAATTGGACTATGAATGATATTAGTTACTTCCCTATGACCAAGTTGAGCAACCAAGCACAAATTAAGATTAATTATCCTTACTAACAAATTTAAAGTTACTAGCTTTAATTACTTAATCTAAGATGTGATTAATCCTAACTTTCATTTTTCTAATGATGATAAACAATTAGGAGACAAATTAATGCAATTAATATGATCAATTATCACACAAAATCTGATTTATAAGCAATATAAACTCGAACTAACCATGCTAGGGTTTATATTTATCAAACACAAGTAAAATAAAATATAATCATCCAAATATCAAAATCAACACATATGGATCAAGTTCATCTTCACCAAATAGAAGTAAAAGATATTTAGCCTCTCATTGTGGCATAAAAACACAATAGATCCATGTAAAATAAGCTAGACATATGTACGATAAGCAAACCAACTAGATCAATGTGAAAATATTCTAAATCTTCTTCAATCCTTGAGCTCCACCTCATTTTTGATCTTTTCCTGGGTTTCTAAGGGTCCTCAGTCATAATTATCCTCAAAAAAATGGTTGTATCCCTTTGGATCCGACCTAATGTTCGGGGTTTTATAATTTTCAAAATTGGATCACCATGTCATGGTTGACCGCCACCACGATGCGATCCTCGTGTTTATCCCGTATCCTTCAAGTTATCTGATTGGTCGCGAACTTTCCATTTGCCACGTCATTTTGGATATCACCACGATGTGGCCATCAGTCCTCTTTTCTTCTTCTTGTGTTTTAGTTCATGTTTCCTTCTTCCAACTCCTCGTATGCTTCCTTTTTGTCCCAACCAAGTCTTTGCAGCTACAAAACATATTTTAAACATAATAAGCATCTTTTGTCCTAAAATAAACATAATTGTAGCTAAAATTAATAGAATTATGAATTAAACATGTAGTTAATTAAGAACACACACACACACAAATATATATATATATATATATATATATGTGTGTGTGTGTGTGGGGGGGGGGGGGTATGTGTGTGTGTGTTTTAAAAATTCGGCTGGATCCCGATTATTCTCTGATTAATCCCTAGGGGTTACTCAACCGACTAGTGGGCGCCTAATGATTAATACATGTATAGACAATGAGTGAAGCAGTAGATAACAATGAAATTTTAACACTTTGAAGACGTTCTACCTCAATGGAAAGTATTTGAGGAATGATTAGTGTCGTAGTAATCATATTAACCTATTTTGTTATGATATTAGTGGTATTTATGAGCTTTGTTATGATATTAGTCATATTAACTATTTTTAAAATTCAATAAATTAGCAATGAATGCTCACCGATTAATCCCTTCCAAGTTCTTATGATAATTTCATCATGAGTTATGATTTTAATAGTGTGGACAAGACATTGATGGGTCTCTAAAATATCCTCCAAACTACTGAAGTATCCCAAGTGAACTCCATTCAGAATGGTGATGGACAGAAAAGGAAGTGTTCCCATCCCAAGTGGAAAAGGAAAGTTGTTGCTTCAAATTCCCAAAGTGGAAATAAAGGAAAAGGTGATACGTAATTTCCACCAATGAGTGATCCAAAGGAGGCAATGTGTTTCTACTGTGGCGTTAAGGGACATTGGAAATGAAGCTGCCCAAAGGACTTGACAGATCTCAAGGATGGAAAGGCTCAAGCGACTGTATCTCGTTTAGGTACTTATATGATCAAACTTCATAATACTAGTACTTCTAACTCATTGGTTCTTGATAATGGATATAGTACTCACATATGCTCAGTATTGCAGGAACCAACGACAAGAAAGAAGCTTAAGCATGGATAAATGAATCTAATCATAGGGAATAAACAAACGCCAACTGTCTCAATGGTTGGAGAGTTCAATTTGAAGCTTAGTAGTGGAATTTTGATTAGTTTAGTTAAATGTCGTTACTCTTTAGAGATATCTAGGAATATTATTTCAATTCGTGCATTATACAAACAAGAATTTTGGTTTTTGGTTTAATAATGAAAAAGGTGATACTTTAGTTTATAAATAAGAAACGTATCGCCAAGTTCCAATCAGAAGAATCTTGGAATCATTCGACTTCAAATCAAATGATATATGTGAATCTTGTTTGGAAAGATGACTACATCACCATTCATAGGAACTTGTTAAAGAGGTTGTGACATCTCCATTTTCACAGCCAGGAAAGACCGATTTGTTTATGCATATTTAAAAATCAAAGTATCATTTTTGAAGAATAGTATTGCGAAATTTGCTCCCAGAAAACATGATGAAGATGTTATCAAAGGATTTCTGAAGAAATGTATTTTATTTATATTAAAAAATTGGTATGTCATCTTCAATACAGAAACATAAGAATAACAAAATACTACAAGCCTTACAGTAATTAAACTAGTGGCTTAATACTCCTTGAATCTCTCAGCAAAATGTATCTTTCTTATAGCTACCTGTGATACAATAAACTAAGTGGGTCAGGTTGGGAAACCTAGTGAGTAAATAGGGTTTACAACCGTAATAATATAAATATTATGTTTAATTATTAAACAATTAACCCAATTTCCCATCCCCATTATCTTCCTTATTCTAAAGGATCTTCCCTAAGAAGAATCTATTCTTCATTTATTCATTTTTTAAGGATTTTCCTAAGGAATAGGCACGAAGTCTATTGCTGCCAACGTTTATCTAACAGACACTAAGTCAGGTGTCGATGTTATCTATTAGGCACAGCTGCCATTGTTAAATACTTCATATCTATGTTTAAGATGAAAGTAACTATGCATTCACTTGTTAAAGTGACGACTTGAAATACGGACATCGCTTCGCTTCTAGCAATTGTCTTTTCCTTTGACGTAACCTAGTGTCATTATCACTAAGTTTTAGTCTTATATTTATTGCGACTACTTATTAGTCTAGATTCATCATTAACTCAAATTCTACTTCAAGATCTATCAAGTAAGGAACCACCAGGTAAGATCATATTAGAGGTAGGGCCCGTTTGGTATATGAAGTATACTGTTTGGAAATCCTACTTTAAACAGCTTACTAAATGCAGCCTAGACATCATCCCCGTAATTAGATCAATCAGTACAACGACTTAGAATCGCTGATAATTTTTTTATAGGTCCATAATAACGATAATGAACTTAACATAAGTTATACTTAGAGTACGGTAAGCATAACTTAACTTATAAGTTGTTTAGCGAGAAACCGGGTTCTGTGCGGGCAGAACTTATGAGCCGAAATCTCTTCTTCTCGGGGCTTTCCGGTGCTCCGGGGCCTCGCTACTAACATCTAAGAGGTGCTAAATATAATCTTAGAGGATTTGGGGATATTTGGGAGAGATTTGGATAGAAAGTTGTGAGGAAAAGAGTGATTTTTGAGCTCTATTTATAGTCTGTCAGCGCCCAAGTACGCGAGGCGTACTCAAGAATTACATTGGGCGTAAGGTTTTTATGGGTTACATTGGCCATACTAAAAAAATTACATTAGTCATAATGTGCCACATGTCGCAATCTTGTGGCAAGCCGTGGGGTAGAAGGTGTGGCCTAGATCTTGCCACGTGTCACTCGCTGGTTAATCCCAAAAATTAATTATCTTCTAAAATCTGTAACTTTCGCATACAAACTCCGTTTTTGGCGTTCTTTATATCCACACATAAGTATCAACGTGATCTACAATTTTCGTTTAGACTTTGTCAGCTAATTTTGACTTTATTTTAAAGCTATATTTTAACAGGCTTAGACAGTTGAAGTTCTTTAAAAATTCATAACTTTGTCATATGATGTCCATTTTCGACCGTATTTATATTCTTGAGCTCCTATCGATATATTCAATTCGCGTTTTGGTTATGCTGGCTAATTTTCGATCGACTTAAAATTCGGTTTCCGGGCTGTATACTGCTACGCTGAATCTTAGAAAAATCATAACTTCCTCTAACTAAGTCAAATTTGGACATTCTCTATATCTACGCTCTCGGTTTAATGTCTATTGTGACTTTCGTTTAGATCGCTAAGGCTAAAAAGTATTTTGTAAGAAATTTACTTTTTACGATACACGGAGCCGTATCGGTTTAATCGTGAAACTTCAACGGGTTATAACATCTTCGTTATAAGTCGGATTTTAGCGTTCTTTATATGCACGGAATCCTTGTGACTTGTACTATAACTTTGGTTAAGATTGTTTATTCCAAATAATATTCCATCAAAAAGTCATTTTTAACGCTTATTATCTCTAAATTGACTAAGCCTGAATCTACGGGCGTTACAATTATCTCCCCCTTAGGATGATTATGTCCCTGAATTATCAACAAAATAAGGTTTGTATAATGACTACTCAGGTTATCTTTTCATCCTAGGTAATAACTGTAACTCTTATGTCCTTTCAAAAGAGTATCTAACTCTTGGACCTCTTGACTTGACGGTGCTCAATCTTGTACCCGCTCTTCATACTCTGTTGGACTTTCAATCGTAACCTCCGAGATACAACCTTGATCTTTACTATAGGCTCCTACGCCTTCTTAAACAGACTTAGCTTAAGATAAGTTCTTTACTACGATTATCGTAACAAACCGATGGGTCATATCTTAAAGACCTCACATCGTATGATGTAATGTTTCAACTAAGGTATTTAGAGTCAAATTCCAGAATGAAATATACCTTCTTTCATGTTGTAATGTGATATAATCACATTCTAGCATGTAGCACTTCTAGCAAAAAGTTGCTTACCATAACTACGATTGCGATGCTTCTATTGATTATTTCGATTATCTTATACTTCAATCTTTTGGTTTAAGTCAGATGCTACATCCAACTTGGTTCTCTAAAACACGTAACATACTTATCTTAGTCGGATTCAATTTAATATGACTACTAGGTTCATAATAGCAATCATCTTCTTAGTCATTACCAAAGCGATGGTAACGACAGACATGAACAAAATGGAATCAATTACTAGCGCCTTGGTAGCCTTGTGACTTTCCCTGATCCAAGTGTGACTCTTGTGCTTCCGGAAGTATAGGCCTGTACAACCTTTCACACCTACTCATACTCTTCCCAAGTATTGACTCTCTGTTCTCCAAGTCACCATACAAGAATTTTACATAGTCATTTAAAAAAACGGATAACATTACTAGGGTTTATATTATTTCTTGAAAATATTACATAGATATTCAATTTCACCCTCCACTATCACACCCTGAAAACCGAAGGCGGAATCATTTCTGGGGTTGACTCCACGTTGAGTATCAAATCCAATGCACATAGTAAGTAAAGTAAAACAACCATTACATTACATAATAAAAGTTTTACAGTTGTTTCAAAAGTAAGTTTGTACAGTTGTGATACATAGTATATCTAGACAAAATGAAATGGATCTTCATGTACTCCGTCTTCTGATCAAAAGGAATCTTCGTGTACCTGTTCTAACACTGACCTGAGAACACAAGCGGTTTGAAAATCAGCATAAAGCTGGTGAGTTCATAAGCGGTTTTTGTTTGTGAAAATGTTTCGAGTTTCCTTTCTGTTTCTGAAATGTTATGTACACCAAGAAAATCCCGTATTTTCTTAAAAGTTGGTTATTGTTTCACAAATGTAAAGTATAGTAAGTTTGTACATTGAAAACATGTCTACTCATGTGAAAATGTATAGTTGATTATCTGTCTGGTTAAACTGTTCTGTTTACTTATCATGTGTTACCAGGAAAGTCCCATACTTTCCGTATTGTATGTTACAAATTGTAAAAGATGTAATGTTATCCAGTTTGTTACTCTTTCTAGTTATGTAAGTGTTACCCAGGAAAGCTCCATGCTTTCCTGCATGTAGGTTTCTAATGTAAACGATGTTAAAGATGTAAAAGATGTAATCGTGATTAGGTTCCATGTTTTCCCCAGGAAAGTCCCGTACTTTCCTGAATGTTAGTTACAGTAAGTGAAAGATGTAAAAGATGTAAAAGATGTATAAAGTAATCCATTATTACTGTAAGTAAATCTCTGTTATCCTAATTGCGAGTTCCATAACCATACAATAGACTGAAAACTGTGGCAATAAGTAGTCCACATGTGGCAATAAGTCGTCCACATACTTATGACTTTCGTCACCCTTGAACCATTTCGGTTCGGCTGTAGCTAGCAGCCAGGTGTGGGGTAGTCAGCCCCGTATAGATCTATACACTCAAGTCACGCTCTCTAAATACCAGAGATTCTGGTTATGGGTGTAGTCCTCCACTCGCGTAATCTGGGTGGAGTGTTCTCCGAGGACGTGTCTCCAATCATACAGGAATAACAAATTTACTAGTAATAATATGATAGTCCTCCACTCGTATATGTGTGTGGAGTGTTACCGAGGACAAAACAGTGTACATGTATTATGTTCAAATGTTTTAATGTCATGCTTTTAACTGATAAAATGTGGAAAGCCATTTGTGAAATATATGTAAAACATACTAGTTTAAAGACCTATTTCACAAATATATGTTACGTGATCTGTATGTTCAATCTGTTATCAGTTGTAGTAATCAGTTATAAAAGCATACGAAATATGAAACATACATTTGAAAACATGTTTTGAGTACAAGAATTCCCTTGTACTTTGCTTGTGTTTCCCCCCCCCCCCCCCCCCCTGAAAACAGTGAAAAACAGTGAAAAAGGATAGGGGTATGAACTCACCGGACTCGGAAACGTGTCGGTTTTGAATGCTAGACGTTGGTTCGGGGTTTGATTACTCGCGATGTCCCTATGTAAAATGATATAATGTCCATATATATATATATACAATTAGAGATACATTCACTAATTATATGGAACATTACACTCCAATGAGGTTAAACACCTCAAAACGAGCGTTTGGAGTGACTCGGGTGACATCTTCGGACTTGTAATGGCACTAGGGACTTGGGACTTGAGTTTACTCCCCAAGAGTAAACATTTTAAAGAGTTTACAACTATGGAACACACACATACATAAGTTTACAGCCGTAAACTCATGTGGGTGTGGTTTTGATGATTTAAGGGCTCAAATGGACATAGGGGTTGCTAGAATGGATTACCTAAATTGCCTTGGAACACTTGGAATGAATTTAAATCATCAAAATGATTATTTTATGGGAGTTTACGGCCTAGTATAGGCCCCTGTCCGTAAACTCCTTAATCTTCATGAAATTGGTGTTAAATGTTGTTAAAACAAATCACATGTGATTAATAGGATTATTCCAAGACCTAGCATGAGTTTTATGGGACATTTGAGGGGTGTTATGGAGTTTACGGCCCATGAGACCCTCTTCATGGCCGTAAACTCTTATGTAGGGTCATACAAAGTCTTTCAAGGTCTAAAACTTGCATAGAAGGGCTTCGAAAATTCATCTAAAGGCTTTAGGGGTGTTTAGTTTGCATTCTAACACCAAAAATCTTGGAGTTTACGGCCCAAGAACAAGCCTTGGCCGTAAACTCTTAGAAATCTCACAAATGATGTGGTTAAGTCCCTTAAACTATTTTTGGTTGGTCCTTTGATTTATTCCAAGGCTTTTGGTGGTGTTGGATGGCTTTCTAACACCTTAGAAATGAAATTATGCCTTGTTTTGGGGAGTTTACGGCCCAAGCACTCACCTTGGCCGTAAACTCACACAAGTCCCCCAAAAGTTATGTTTCAAGTGTCCAAATGCTAAAACCAAGGTCCTATAATTCATATCTAAGCCATAGAAGTGATTTGGAAGGGTTTTAGGGCATGAAAAACCCCCTTTTACATGAGTTTACGGCCCAAGCTTATGCCTTGGCCGTAAACTCCTTCAAATGGCTCAAAATCAAAGTTTCAAATGTTCTAAGTCCATATCTTGAAGTCCCTTGGCCATATCTAAAGTCCAATTGAGTTTAGGAAGGGGTTTAAGGGCTTAAAACCCTTCAAATTGGTGTTTACAGCCTAGGCATGCTCCTGGGCCGTAAACTCACATATGTTGTCCTAAATCATGCTTTGTACTCGAATTTGAAGGCCATATATGTTATAGATTAAGGCTAGGAAGGTACCTTAGAGATTTGAAGCCTTAATTTTGAGTTTTGAACCCTTAAACTTGGATTAGGAGAGAGGTGGGTAGTGTTTAGTGGTAAATTGACCAAAGGCTTCAAATGAAGTCTTAAACACGTTTATATAGTGTTTAAGTTTCGGACACGGTGGAATTCTACCCGATACCGGTGTTAGACGAGGCTTTTGGTCGTACCCGATTGAGTTACCGTAACCCGATACGGTAATTTCTAGAAATATTTCGATCACTAAAGTTGGGTGTTAAAATGATTTCTAAATGTATTAAGACACCCATTAAGTCATTTTAAATGTGTATCAGATAATGACTTAATTAAACGGAAGATCAGAAATCGGAATTGGGAACGACGATTGGTTGCGTGAATTGTACTATGAAAGAGTTACAATAAAATCATACGGAAAATTCGGGTTGTTACATTATCCCCCCGTTAAAGGGAATTTCGTCCCGAAATTCAAGTTTAGAACATAAGACAAGATACAAATCATGGATAAGAAAAGAGTTGTGGATACTTCTGTTTCATTGGATTTTCCCGTTCCCAAGTGAATTCCGGTCCCCTCTTGGCATTCCAGCGAACCTTCACTAACGGGATGCGACTTTGTTTTGTACGTTTGACTTCTCGATCCATGATTTCAATCGGTTCCTCCTGGAGAATTTTTAGGGTTTCATCGGATAGGCACTTTTTGAGATTTGAAACATGGAAGACAGGATGAATGTTACTGAGTTCATGAGGTAAATGAAGTTTATAGGCAACTGGAACGATCCTAGAGAGGATCTCAAAGGGTCCAATGTACCTTGGATTAAGTTTCCCACGCTTACCAAAGCGTACAGTGCCTTTCCAGGGCGAGACTTTTAACAGGACACGGTCTCCAACCTGGAATTCTAGTGGTTTCCGACGATTATCAGTGTAACTCTTTTGACGATCACGTGAGGCTTTCATTCGGTTACGGATTTGAATGATCTTTTCGGTGGTTTCGCGGATGATTTCAGGACCAGTGAGAGCACTATCGAGGACTCGAATCCTGGCTAACTGTGTATCCCCCACCTCGGCCCAGCACAGAGGGGATCTGCACTTACGACCGTATAGGGCTTCGAAGGGAGCAGCCCTAATGCTGGTGTGGTAACTGTTGTTGTACGAGAACTCGATCAAGGATAGATGTGTATCCCACGACTTTCCAAAGTCAATGACACATGCCCGAAGCATGTCCTCAAGGGTTTGGATTGTTCTCTCACTCTGTCCATCGGTCTGAGGATGATATGCCATGCTCATATCTAGTTTGGTTCCAAGGGCTTTCTGAAGGGATTGCCAGAATCTGGAGGTCAACCTACTATCTCGATCAGAGATAATGGATACAGGTACACCGTGTAGACGTACTACCTCCTGGATGTAGATTCGCGCGAGTCTCTCCATCTTGTATGATTCTTTGATCGGGATGAAGTGAGCGGATTTTGTCAAACGATCGACAATTACCCAAATGGTATCGTATCCACTAGAACACTTGGGTAGTTTGGTGATGAAGTCCATGGTAATCATCTCCCATTTCCACTCGGGAATCTCGGGTTGTTGGAGTAGACCTGAAGGTTTCTGATGTCCGACTTTGACTTTGGCGCAAGTCAGACACTTGCCCACAAATGTAGCTATCTCAGCTTTCATGTTTGGCCACCAGTATTGTTTCTTGAGATCCAGGTACATCTTGTCCGAACCTGGGTGAACAGAGTATTTGGTTCTGTGTGCTTCCTCTATGACTATTTCCCTGAATCCACCGGATTTGGGAATCCAGATTCGATTCGTGAAACAGTGAACTCCGTCACCTCTGATCTCAAGTTTCTTTTCCATCCCTCTCAAGGTTTCATCTGACACGTTCTCGGGTTTGAGGGCTGTATACTGAGCTTCTCGGATTTGCATGGGTAAGTTGGAATGGATGGTCATCATCTGGTTCCTCACTTTGTGGCCTGCACTATCCTTTTGGCTAAGGGCATCTGCTACCACATTGGCCTTGCCGGGGTGGTAACGGATTTCACACTCATAATCACTGAGTAATTCTACCCATCGCCATTACCTCATGTTTAAGTCTTTTTGATTAAAGATGTGTTGCAAACTCTTGTGATCAGTGAAGATTGTGCACTTGGTTCCGTAGAGATAATGTCTCCAAATCTTCAATGCGAAGACTACTGCTCCTAGCTCCAAGTCATGTGTGGTATAATTGACCTCGTGTGCTTTCAACTGTCTTGAGGCATAGGCAATCACCTTTCCTCTTTGCATAAGCACACAGCCTAAACCTTGATTAGACGCATCACAGAGGACAACGAAATCCTCTGTCCCTTCGGGTAAAGACAGAACAGGCGCGCTGCATAAGGCTTTCTTTAATGTTTGGAATGCGGTTTCTTGTTTATCACTGCAACAAAAGGGTACACCTTTCTGTGTTAGAGTGGTTAAAGGTTTGGCGATTTTGGAAAAGTTCTGAATGAATCGTCGATAGTAGCCGGCGAGACCCAAGAATTGACGAATTTCTGTGGGTGTTTTCGGTGCCGACCAATTCTCTATCGCTTTAATCTTGGAAGGATCTACATGAATACCCTCCTCGCTTACCACGTGACCGAGGAAAGTTACCTTCCGTATCCAGAATTCACATTTGGAAAATTTCGCGTATAGCTTTTCGGATCTAAGGGTTTCTAACACTAGCCTCAAGTGTTGCTTGTGATCTTCCTCGCTTCGGGAGTAAACGAGAATGTCTTCAATGAACACAATGACAAATTTGTCTAAGAAGGGACGGCACACCCGGTTCATCAGGTCCATGAACACAGCTGGCGCATTGGTTAGACCAAAGGGCATCACTACGAACTCGTAGTGTCCATACCGAGTCCTAAAAGCTGTCTTGGGAACATCATTCTCCTGGACTCATAACTGATGGTACCCTGACCGAAGGTCTATCTTAGAAAAGTAGCTGGCTCCCTGGAGTTGATCGAAGAGGTCGTCTATTCTTGGAAGAGGATATCGGTTCTTAACGGTTAACTTGTTCAGTTCACGATAATTGATACACATCCGAAAGGATCCATCTTTCTTTTTGACAAACAGAATCGGAGCTCCCCAGGGTGAGGAACTTGGTCTAATGAATCCTTTACCGAGCAACTCATTAAGTTGACTGGATAACTCCTGCATTTCTTCCGAAGCTAAGCGATACGGGGATTTTGCTACAGGAGTAGCTCCAGGAATTAGGTCAATACGGAACTCGACCTGTCGTTCGGGAGGATTTCCTGGAAGTTCTTCGGGAAACACATCGGGAAAGTTACAGACTTCAGGGATGCTCGCAAGGTCTCTAACTTCTTGTTTCTCGTTGATCACATGAGCTAAGAATGCAACACACTCCTTTCGAAGGAGCTTTTGAGCTTTGATGCAAGAAATGATATGAAGGTTGGAACTGGGTTTATCGCCATAGATTACGAGAGTTTGATCCGAAGGAAGATTGAGACGGATAGCTTTTTTGTAACAAAGAATGTCAGCATGATTGGGACTCAACCAATCCATGCCAATGATAACATCAAAGCTCTTAATGGAAACGGACATGAGATCTATAGGAAATGAGTGATCATTTAGGGTAAGCGTACAACCTATGAATACATCGTTAGCGCTTTCTTTCTCACCGTTAGCCATCTCGATGGTAAACGTTTCAGTTAGTGGTTGAGGATTTGGTTTTAGATTATGTTTGAATGCATGACTAACAAAACTCCTTTCAGCACCCGAATCGAAAAGAATACTAGCATATGAGTTGTCGAGAAGGAACGTACCCGAAACAACAGTGGGATCAGCAACTGCTTCCTCCCGTCCCATGGTAAGAACCCTTCCAGTGTTATCAACAGTTGACTTCTTGGGACAGTTCCTTTTAAAGTGTCCAACTTCTCCACAGTTGTAGCAGGCTTGACTAACACCTGCTCCCGATGATTGGTTGGCTGATTGGGTAGGAGTTATGCAGTATCGAACTGTGTGCCCTTTCTTACCACAGTTGGTGCAAGACAATTCTCGATAGGGACTAGGATGATGATGGTATTTACACTTGTCACATAGAGGGAGGTTACCAACATATTTACTGGTAGGAGTTGAGGCTGTGGATCCCATGGCAGAAACAGCAGCAACAGGAGTAGTAGTAGCAGCATGGACTGCTACCGTCTGTTGTTTCTTGGATGATCCTTGAGAATATTGACCCTTCTTCTTCTTCCAGAATTTCCTCTTTTCACCACTCTCAGAAGTGGTAGTGATTTTCTTAACATCGTCACTGTGATCAATCAGAATTTGAGCTAAAGTCTTGGCACTATCATAGGTATCCGGACGAGCAGCCAAAACGTGACTCTTTATTGGTTGAGATAACCCCCAAATGAACCTTTCGATCTTTTTGTTTTCAGGAGTGACTAATCCCGGGCAGAGAAGTGCGAGATCATCAAATCGGGAAGTATATGCAGCAATGTCGGAACCTTTCATCTTCAGGTTCCAGAGCTTGTGCTCTAATTTCTGCATTTCGCCACGGGGGCAGTACTCGGCAATGAGAAGTTCTTTCATGGCTTCCCAGCCCATGGCATTGGCTACTGGTAAGGTCAGAGATTTGACTTGGCCATTCCACCAAGTCAAGGCTTTATCCACGAAAGTACAGGCTGCGAATTTGACTTTATCGGACTCCGCACAAGCACATATTTCAAAGATGGACTCAATTTTCTCGAACCATCGAGATAAGGAAATGACACCTCCAGCGCCATTAAAAGATGTTGGTTTCGCATTCATGAAATCCTTGTAGGAACCCCCTCTTTGGTGTCCCTGGTTACCCTCAGGGTTTTGAGATTGAGTACCACTACCTGAACCACTAGGGTTCATTTGTGACATAGCTGCTACCATCGCAGCGGTCATCATCGTCTGGAGTAATGTTAGATCGAACTGGGGAGGAGGTGGCGGCGAGGAAGGATTGTTGTTGTTCTTTGAGCTAGGTCTCTTTCGGGGAGGCATCTTGTGTTGGATTAGTGTCTAAGTCCATAACTGTTTTGGTATGTACTTGACCCGATTATGAGCATGGTCCTTTTGGGTTGCCTTCACCATAGCAATATCTAGGATGATTTAAGGAGAGAAAAGTTTAAATATGATTTATTAATATATTATGAGAATAATATATTAAAGGAGAAATCATATTGTTTAATTAATATTGGTCAAGAATTAATTAAGAATTAATTTTGTGGTTAAAAGAGATTAATTAAACTTAGGGGACTGAAGTTGTAATTATAAGATAATTATAATTGGGCTATGGATCACCTAATAATATATAGGTTGAACGAATTTTATGGGAAGCCCATTAGAAATCGTCCAAGGGATATGTTTAAGGAGTCCATGGGCTGCTTAGGGCCTAAGCAGTCAGATTAGGGTTTCCTAGTTGTAAACCCTAATAGCCTACATGTATAAAAGGGACCCTTAAGCCCCAAAAACGTGAACAACACTTCCATTAGGGTTTCCAGCCGTTTTTGTGCCTCTTTTTCTTTTCCTCTTCATCCAAGTTGCATATGGTGTTTGTGACTCCATTAGAGGTACTACACTTGTGGTACTTGCTTTCAAGAGCTAAGGAAATTCAAGGAACTAGTTGTTATTGCTATATAACAACAAAAGGTATGTATTCTAGCTTTATATATGAATTTCAAAAATTATAGTAGCATGCCAGGTTTCTTTTTGTGTTCATAAAGTTGTATAACTAATAGTGA
Organism: Lactuca saligna; assembly: GCF_052625555.1. Taxonomy (NCBI): domain Eukaryota; kingdom Viridiplantae; phylum Streptophyta; class Magnoliopsida; order Asterales; family Asteraceae; genus Lactuca; species Lactuca saligna. The sequence goes on along the minus strand of NC_136423.1, from coordinate 77,004,324 downwards.
AAACATAGATCCAATACTAGGGTTGCATGCACACATAGGATTGTTTGTATAAGACCCATCAGTGGTATCAGAGCCATTGGTTTTTGTTTTCAATTAGCTTTTATTCAAATTTGTGAACTTGACATATTAGGGTTTATGGCTAATAAACCCTAAAGGCTAGGTAATTTTCGCAATTTGGGTTGCAAACCCCTAGATGGCGATTTTTGCTAGGGTTTCCCAAATCCTTTCCTTAGCCTCCAAGATTTTGAAATCTAGGGTTATCCAACCCTTGGATTTTGAAATTACCTCCTTCCCCAAGGTTAGATCCTAAATTTTAGGGATTTGGATAATCCCATATCTTGTAATTATCTTTTAATTGTTAAATATGGTAATTAAAGATCTTGAATTATCCCATCCCTTATTTTCTAGATTTAGAGAGGGATTCAAGGGATTAGGATATCTTAGATGTATAATTGGTAATTATCCTCATGATCTAGATAATCCCTTGTGATTTAATAATTTAAATTAATTGTTTAATTTATGGTAATTATTAAATCAAGAGTTTTAATATTTAAAATTTTAATTTAAATGTCTTAAATTCGAAAATTTTAAGTGAGATTAAAACCTAATTGTTTTGAAGAGTTTCAAAACTTGCCCTCAAGTTTTGGAATTTAAATTGTTGATTAAAAGTTAATTTTGAAAGTCTAAATTCCAAAACCCTGATTTTGAAAAGTTCAAATTAAACCCTTATGGTTTTATTAAATTAATTAAGTGTATAATTAAAAGAGATTTAATAAATCCATAATGATTTTGGTTAGTTAAAAGTATAATTTAAACCACCTAGTATTTTAAAAGTGTAAAATACACCCTTATACTATATATAACATTAAAAGTTTAATATTATATATGTATAACTAAAAAGTCAGTCTTACCGTTACTAGGCCTCATTCACGAAACTAGTCTATAAGGGGTGGTTAAGGAAATTGCCTATAAAATGGCGATTGAATGGGTATCCACTCTTACCCACCGCACTCTTGACTAGTGGAGGGTCGTTAGCCGAACGGGTAGGATAGGACAGAAACCTTCCATTATAAGTATAATGAAGTACAAAGTAACTAAATGCTTTTTCAAATTCCCAAATCATAGTTACTTTAGGCAAAATGTGAAATTGTATGCTAACCCATGGAATTACACTTCGTACCCTTGTCAAACGTTAGTGGAGCGTGTGTGGTTAACCGGCACACTAATTTGGGGATGACATTGGTGGCAAAGGGTGGCTCGATGCTTATCATAGATCAATGGAGCGTGTGTGGCTGACCGGCACATTGATTAGGTGATAGTAGCATTGGGTGCACCACGTGATTCGTATGGTTATTTACACCTTGTTTGTGATCCTCGGCATCCCAGTCACGAATAGTAGGGAATAATCGAGATTAAACATGCCATTGAAGAGTTCAATGAGTCTCAAAAGATCTAGGAGTTTCAATTCATTTAAAACTTAAACTTCTTTTTCGTTTTTCATGGTGGAAATTGGTAAATCGTCATTTACCTACCTTCAAATATTCTGCAACTAGATTACGGCATCCCTCTTCTAGGTTGTAGAGTATTGTGTTGGATCCTAGCTTGATGTTTCATTTGGGTGTTTCATTAAGAATTCTAATCAACTTAACTTGAATTTTCTCCCGTTTTGTAGATGTCTGAATCTTACAATGGTCTTCCGAAATCCTTTGGAACAAGCTTTCCAAATGAAGATGACGTTCTGAGATACGATCAAGGAAATGAGAGTCATGCTTCACTTCCTCCACCTCCTCCAATTATTCTCCCTGACCCACAAGTTCAAAGGCTTGAAAAGTTCAAGCTCACTCAAGCCCTTTTGGCAAGTAAACACGAAGATGGGAAACCTGTGTGTGCGCACGTGTTAGAGATGAAGTCATACATTGATAGGTTAAACATGTTGGGTGTCGAGATTTCAAGTGAGTTGGCTGTTGACTGGGTTCTTCAGTCACTTCCTGAATCATATAGTGAGTTCGTTAGAGAGTACTATATGATGGACCACGACGTGACCCTAATTGATCTCACCTATTTGCTTATAGCTGCTGAATCAGCAATGATTTGGCGTGCTGGTCAAGCAAATTTGTCTAGTGAATCAAACTCCCAAACTTCAATGGACACTGGCAACATTGGAAGTCCAGAAAGAACTAAGTCTGTGATTGTCCGATGTGTTGCGCCAAAGGAGTCTATTTGCTTTTATTGCCAAGAGAAGGGGCATTGGAGACGAAGCTGCCCTAATTACCTGAGAGATCTAAGAGATGGGAGAGTCAAGACGTATGGCTCTGCTTCAGGTAAAATCCATTAACTAACTCTTTTAAGTTCCTATTCTAGATTCTTAATACATGATGTGATAAGATTACATTTTGATGTTTTGTAGGATCGAAGAAAAGAAAGGAAGCTTGAGAAAAGAAGTGAGCTGAATCTGATCATGAAAAAATGGATTTCGATCGCATTACTTGAAGAATGGATTCTTGAGCTACAACTTGGAGTTAGAATAGATTGTTAACATAGTTTTTCAGTTGAATTGCATTGTAAGGACAAGTTTTTTCCGCAATAAAATAAATTTTGATTTTGTCTTATTTATTTATCCTTACAATGAAATATATGAAAAATTGATGTTCATGTACTTCTATTATTAGCAAAATGGATTTGATTCTTAATTATGGAAATGTCAAAAGTGTACCAAATAGGGAGACTTTCTCATCGCCCAAGTTTCAATTGGACAGAAACTTGGAATCATGCAATGTGTATTGTATGATGAATGGAAAAACTTTCACATTTGGGAAACTTAGACTAATTCTTTGGCAAAGTGTCAGTTGAAAGACTAGGAGATCAAGTACACTAGGTTGTGCGTTGATCAAGTCCACCACAAGAGTGACAAAGATATTCGTCATGATTTACTAAAGTTTAGTAAATGTGATTATACTTATAAGATTAAGTGTAATTCTGAGATTGATTGAAAGAGTTTCAATGAATAGTAGAACGAATAAAGAAGAATCAAGTAGGCAGAAAGATAAAAGTTTCTCTCTTCTAGAAAGAAGGGAGAGTACCTTTTACTGTGTTTTATGATAAGTCTTAAAGATTAAGAATCATATCTCAATAGATCCTCTAAGTGAGTCTTAGTGCAATTGCATGTCTAAGAAGAGGAATCAAGTATTGTAGAAATGGTTAAATCAAGAAGTCAATCATACTTCGTTCCAATATCAAGTCTTAAAGTCAAGATTGTGACATTGAGTGAAAAGTTTTAAGTAGGTTTATAACACTCATCAAATATGGAACTTGGAAAAGTTTTCTCATTCTTGTACATTTGAGATTAGTAAGTTGTGATGTCTTGGATAAGACAAAGACCAACTAGGACCAACTTGTGAAGTGTTCTTGTCTTGATAATAACTGCACTGACTCTTGAATATTTGATTGTCAAGAAATGTTTCTTGACAAAGAGAATCATATATGTCAAGAGGTCAGTGGGAGTTTTAATGTTTTGAAAAAGTTTCAAGAACAAATCAAATAAACCTTATCGATCATCACTAGCGCACGAGTTGAGGTTTACAACCTATCGTGTTGACATTATTTTGATTCTGTGCCAATCCAATCGAGTTAATTATGCATGTGAGTTCTATGAATTCTCATTTGAATGCATAAAAAGCAAGGACCTTGATCAATGAAAGTTCATTGATAAGAAAGGGTGAGCTGCTTAACTACTTGGATGACGTGGTGGGCAGCTGTGCTACCATAAGGCAAGAAATCAAGATTAAGAAAGGTCAGTCCATATGAGTTTGAATTTGTCATAAACTTTGGTTTTAACAAATTCACATGGATAGGAACAAATACACCATTTAAATCTAAGTGTCATAAGATTTCCTCCTTCATGAAAATGATTGTGAGGAAATGCTTTCACTGAGAAAGATTTTAAGAAGATAGTGATTGTAAAATTGCATTCTCGAATTCGATCATGGTTACGGTATCCCTTTCCATAATTTGAATTGTGAGGTTTGGCAATTAGTCTTAATTGTTAAGACACACATATGAACTATCTAAGGCAAAGGTGTATAAGTTCAAGAAGCCTTGATAAAAGATTATCAAAGCACTAAGTATTAGAAACATGGACTTAAGAAATTCAATAGTTATTGTCTTTCTGAAAGTTAAGATGTTTATGAATACATGTCGAAGCTAGTGGGAGCATAAGTGTTATGTTTTATAGTAATCATCATGATAGTGGGAGCATAAAAGTTATGATTGTATGATTATTATGGAAAGTATTGCAAGTTAGCAATATTAATTATAGAAAAACAAAGATTCAATTTGCAAAGTTGCATGGGTTGAAAAGTTGTTTTGCTATAATTAAGGGAGAGAATATTATACTCCGTTTCAAAATCTAAAGCTTAGATTAAGAAATTTTAATATTTTCAGTCAAAGGATACATTGTGTGTTCTTAAAACGATTATGATTACGGCATCCCTCTTCATAGTTCGAATTATGAGAACATGACACATAAAATATTATGGCAACAGATTGGTAAAGTATCATATCTTTATGTAGGACATTATGCATCGTGTCCCATACGCTTCGGGTATAGGATCGATTGCAAATGCTATAGTATTTTACCATTCTAAAATTTTCCAAATGTCTAGCGCATTTAGAGGGAAAAAAGGGACTAGAATTGGTTTTGACTAAAATAATTAAACAACTATCAAAGGACAATCCAAAGTTCGACGAGGATTGGTTGCTTGTGAGTAGTTGGAAGTATAGTATTGAAAAAATATGGAAATGTTTCCATATTGGATGGACCATATCGACATCATTACAAATAGAAAAGATTCTATTAAGAATGGGTTGTGATGAGGGTAATATGGAAGCGTGTTCATATTAGGAAGTAAATATTGAAAATCTAGATTAGAAACTTTTATGCAAAAGGATGTTCAAAGGAATGTACTTTGAGTGAGAGACATCATATCTAAGGAATTGTCTTGTAACAATCTCCGATAGAAGACTTTGTAATATCATTGGCAATAGTGCAATGACATTATGAAGGGATCATTGCATAAAGTGTTAAGATCTAGCATATTCTATAAGTAGCGAGAATTTGATATTCTTACACTTATGAAAATGGATTTGGAGTTGTGAAATGAGAATGATTGGAAATGTGTTCAATTGATCTATTTCACAAAGCATGGACCATAGGAAACACGGTGTGCATGCTTAGAGCATGGGATAATTGTTGTTGTAATTCAAGCAATGAGTTGATTATCCGAAACATTAAATGATAAATAATGAGTAATCAATATGGTGGATAAATAGAAGGGTTTTATTTACTCTCACAAGTTTAGGGCCATATAGGATTAAGTATTGTTGTTATGTTTCAATTTGCATGTTTTGTGTAACAGCTCAAATTATCAAATAAATTTTTCATTTAAAATTAAACATCATTATTCGACAAAAGAGTTTATTCCAAGTTTATTGCAAAAGTATAAATAACGAATCCTCAAGATCTTCAACAATGGCAGTGTGTACGTGTCACGTCGGCGCCTTCCCACGGTCATCGCTAGTACCTGAAAAAAATAAACACAACTAGTAAGCATAAATGCTTAGTGAGTTCCCCAGTATACGACTTACCCACATACGCCTTCCGGCCCGGACCTTTCGGTCCACAATACATTGCCTTCCGGCCCGTAACATAATCGCCTTCCGGCCCATAACATATCGCCTTCCGGCCCATAACATATCGCCTTCCGACCCATAGTATTTTGCCTTCCGGCCCGTAATAGTAATAAACATAACACATATAACATATCACACATAACACATAAATCATACATCATACCGTTCTTTCTATCACATAAAGTCTCGCCTTCCGGCCCGTATAAGCATACATCACATATAAAGCATCTACCTCTCTAGACATAGCATAAATATAACACATACGACCTTCCGGCCACGCAGTCAAACCCTTCCGGGTGCAGTATAGTGAGAAGACTCACTTCGTAGTATGCAAGCTATAAACCCTTCGAGCCACTCGCACTCGATCCGCTAATCTGCAGGCTCCCTATAATACCACATACCTTTATTAATGATCTTATCAAACAAGACAACTGACCCTACTAAATTGCATACAGGTCAACGGTCAACTTGACCGGACTCGTCGAGTGCAAAGGCACCACGGCGAGTCTAGACACCCCGACTCCACTCGCCGAGTCTAAAGAACGACTCGACGAGTTCCAGTAGATCTTCAAGCTACTCGCCGAGTCTGAAGAACAACTCGGCGAGTCCTAGTGAATCTTCAAGATACTCGCCGAGTCTGATCATTGGACTCGGCGAGTCCTCGCCATGTAGTCAATCAACTGCCTCCTGTAACTCGCATGATTCCGTAATATATAGATATGGGACTTCCTGGACCTTCACATATACTATTACAGGGGTTTAAACACTTGTAACAACACTATAATATACCAAATCCTTAAATGGGTTTCCTAAACCCTAGATTCGTATACAACGCCAAAACTACAGAAAATGATCCGAGGATTACCTGGAAAACGTGTTCCTTGTGTCCCCAACCTTCAGAGCTCGACTCCTTGAATCTCCTTTGATCACCACCTTGCCTCTACTTGCCTAAAAATCTCTTCAAGCTTCCACTAGCCTTCACCCTTGTTCCAGATGCCCACAGACTTTTTGGTTATATTCAATCGGCCAAAAGACGAGACATGACGGCCCTAAAGGCATTATATACGATCCAGAATCAAAACGGCTAGGGTTTCAGCTGAACAGCGTCGACTCGCCGAGTCCCTAATGAACTCGTCGAGTCCAGTCGCGAATCTGTGTCCAAGACCGTGGTCCTACTCGGCGAGTCAGGCACCAACTCGCCGAGTCCCCTCCTAAATATGCCCCAAAAATAATTTAAAGAAATACCTGAAATTCCGGGCTGTTACAACTCTCCCCCACTACAACTAGACTTCGCCCTCGAAGTCTCACTCTGTGAATAACTCCGGATGTTGCTCTCGCATTTCACTCTCCGACTCCCAAGTCATCTCCGATCCCTTCCGATGTTGCCACTGAACCAACACCAAAGGTATCTCCTTGTTCCGCAAAACCTTGATCTTCCGATCCCTGATAGCTACTGGTCTCTCGGCGTAATTCAGGCTCGCATCCACCTGAATATCCTCTAACGGAACCACTGCCGCTTCATCGGCTATACACTTCCTCAACTGTGATACGTGAAAGGTATTGTGAATATGACTCAGCTCCGCTGGCAACTCCAACCGATAAGCCACCCGACCTACCCTTGCATTTACCCGAAATGGACCTATGAACCGGGGCCCCAATTTGCCCCTCTTTCTGAACCGAATCACTCCTTTCCAAGGAGAAACCTTTAGGAGAACAAAGTCGCCAACCTGGAATTCGAGCTCGGACCGGCGTCTGTCCGCATAACTCTTCTGTCGGCTCTGGGCGGTCAATAACCTCTGCCTCACCTGTTGAATTTGTTCGGTCGTCTGAAGTACGATCTCTGTACTGCCCATCACTCTCTGTCCCACTTCTCCCCAGCAGATGGGAGTCCGACACCTCCTACCATACAACAACTCAAAAGGTGGCATACCAATGCTCGAATGATGGCTGTTGTTGTAGGAAAACTCAGCCAACGGCAGATGCGCATCCCAGCTACCCCCGAAGTCTAACACACACGCTCTAAGCATGTCTTCCAATGTCTGAATCGTCCGCTCGCTCTGACCGTCGGTCTGGGGATGGTATGCGGTACTAAAATGCAGTTTAGTACCCAACTCCTCATGGAATTTCTTCCAGAACCTGGAAGTGAAACGTACATCGCGGTCCGAAACAATCGAGGTCGGCACTCCATGCCGAGATACTATTTCTCTCACGTATAACTCTGCCAACTTCTCTACTGATGAACTTTCGCTAATGGCAAGGAAGTGTGCACTCTTTGTTAACCTATCCACAATCACCCAAATCGCATCGACTCCCCTGGCAGTTCTCGGCAATTTGGTGATGAAATCCATCGTGATCTGTTCCCACTTCCACTCAGGAATCTCCAAGGGTTGCAACTTACCATGCGGTCTCTGGTGCTCGGCCTTAACCCTACGGCAGGTCAAACACCTCTCAACGAACCAGGCGACGTCTCTCTTCATGCAAGGCCACCAGTACTCCTTTCTCAAATCCAAATACATTTTCGTAGCACCGGGATGGATCGAGAATTTCGATCTGTGTGCCTCCTCCATCAAAGTAACACGCGTACCGCCCACGAATGGTACCCAGATCCGACCCTGAAACGTCAGAAGTCTCCGTCCATCCATAACGAACTCTGAAATCAACCTGACGACCCGTTACTGTTTCTGCATCCCAGATTTCACAACCTCGGCCTGTGCCCCACGAATAGCATCTAATACTGGAGTCATCACCGTCAATCTCAAACATACGTCCCGCAACGGAGTGCTCTCCGCCCTACGACTCAATGCATCGGCTACCACATTAGCCTTGCCTGGGTGGTATAGGATCTCACAGTCATAATCCTTAACCACGTCTAACCATCTCCTCTGACGTATATTTAGGTTGGGTTGATCCATCAAATACTTCAAACTCTTATGGTCCGTGTATATGGTACAACGAACTCCGTACAGGTAGTGACGCCAAATTTTGAGGGCGAACACTACTGCCCCCAACTCTAAGTCATGCGTGGGATACCTCGCCTCGTGAGGCTTCAGCTGCCTCGATGCATAGGCTATCACATGGCCCCTCTGCATCAACACTGCACCCAGTCCCGAAGTCGATGCGTCACAATATACGACAAAGTCCTCCATCCCTTCCGGGAGAGCTAATACTGGGGCTTCGCACAGTCTCTGACGAAGTGTCTCGAAGGAAGTCTGCTGCTCGGGTCCCCATGAAAATGTAACACCCTTCCGGGTCAATCTGGTGAGCGGCACCGCGATCTTGGAGAAATCCCTAATGAACCTCCGATAGTACCCCGCCAACCCAAGGAAACTCCTGATCTCAGAAGGTGACTTCGGTGCCTCCCAACTCATCACTGCTTTCACCTTGGCCGGATCAACCAATATCCCTGCCTGATTTACAACGTGCCCCAGAAATTGGACCTCCCGTAACCAGAAGTCACATTTGGAGAATTTTGCATATAGTTTCTCCGACCTCAGTACCTCAAGGACCTCCCTCAAATGTCCCTCATGCTGTTCTCTAGACCGCGAATACACCAGAATGTCGTCGATAAATACAATCACAGACCGATCCAGCATCGGCCTGCATACCCTATTCATGAGGTCCATGAACACTGCTGGGGCATTGGTGAGCCCAAAAGGCATCACCACGAACTCGTAATGCCCATACCGCATCCTAAATGCTGTTTTCTGGACGTCCTCATCCCGCACTCTTACCTGATGGTACCCTGATCTCAGATCAATCTTGGAAAACCAAGATGCCCCTTGCAACTGATCGAATAGATCATCGATCCTCGGTAACGGATAGCGGTTCTTGACCGTCACCTTGTTCAGCTCCCGGTAATCGATACACATCCGGTGTGAACCATCCTTCTTCTTGACGAACAGAATCGGTGCTCCCCACGGCGAGCTACTCGGCCGAATAAATCCCTTCCCCAACAACTCTTGAAGTTGCGAGGACAACTCTTGCATCTCTGGAGGTGCAAGACGATAAGGCACCTTCGCAATAGGCGCAGCCCCTGGAACTAGATCGATACCAAACTCCACTTGCCTCGCAGGAGGTACTCCCAGCAAATCCTCGGGAAAAACATCTGGAAACTCGCGCACCACTGGAACCTCCTTCACCGTCTTCGGTCTCTCGGAAATCTCCCGCGTATCCATCACATACGCCACAAAACCGTTACATCCCCGCTGTAGGCATTGCCTCGCCCTAGCAGTCGAACAAAAAGCTGATCCCGAACGGGTACCCTCGCCGTATACCGTAAGAACTCCCCCACTAGGGTCTCGTATAGTCACCAGCTGACGCTCGCAGTCGATGACAGCGCTGAATCGGCTCAACCAGTCCATGCCTACGATGACACAGACGTCCCCCATCGCAATAGGAACTAGGTCAATCGGGAACGCGACCCCGAAGATCTCTAGCACACATCCCCGAAGGACCTCCGTAGCACAAACCACCCTCTCGGCCGCAATAGAAACACTCAAAGGTCGACTAAACGGCTCACGACTAGTGCCGATATGCTGACTAAAGGCTAACGATACAAACGATCTACTCGCACCCGAATCAAATAAAACTAGAGCAGGCATAGAGTTCACAAGAAAAGTACCTACACATACATTAACATAAGCATAACATTTCGACCTTTAAGTGAATACGTGGGTGATAACATACCTGCCACAACATCGGGTGCAGCGCGGACCTCCTCCGCAGTCAACTGAAAGGCTCTTCCGCGAGCCCTCGGGGCCTCGACCTTCGCCGGTCGGGTCTCAGTAGTCCTGGTAGTAGGTGTAGCTCCCTGACGAAGCTGCGGACACTCGGCCTTCCGATGGCCTGTCTGGTTGCAGTGAAAGCAAACCATAAACCCCTTAGGGCAATCCCTAGCAATATGTCCCTCCTTGCCACACTTGTAGCAACCACCAGCTCGACACACCCCCTCGTGACTCTTGCCGCACTTCGCGCAAGTGCGACCCTTCGGACCTCCCATCCTCGAATCAGCGAACTTAGTCCGCTTGGCTGCCGGCTGAGACTGAGCCGACTGCCGATCCACCTGCCGAGACTCAGCCTCCTCCCTCGCCTGAGTCTCCAACTCGATCTCGCGCTTCCTGGCGTTCGCCTGAAGCTCAGTGAAAGTACGATAGGTGGAGTTTGACACAAACTCCCGGATCTCCCTCTTCAAAACGCCCAAATACCGGCTCATCCGCGACTGCTCCGTAGATACCAGCTCGGGGCAGAACATTGCCCTCTCATGAAACTTCCGCGTGATCACCGCCACGGAATCAGTACCCTGCTTAAGGGTCAAGAACTCCTGAATCAATCGCTCCCTCTCCACCGGGGGAACGTACTCGTCCCTGAACATCTCCGTAAACCTCTCCCATGTTACCGCTGAAATCTCCGCCTGAGTGAAGTTCGCCGTCACGAACTTCCACCAATCCTTCGCTCCCAGACGGAGCTGGTTCAAGGCGAACCGTACCCTCAAGTGCTCCGGGCATGAGCAAGTATAGAAGCACCCCTCAATGTCGGCGATCCACCTCATAGCCGCAATCGGATCCTGCGTCCCATCGAACTCAGGGGGTTTCGTGTTGCTGAATTCCCTGAATAACAACGAATCACCCCCTTGCGGCCTGGCAACAGCCACAGCTGCGGTAGCGGCAGCGACTACAGCTTCAGTAAGTGCGGCGTACCGCTCCTCAAACTCCTCCATCAGGGTGGTCTTAATAGACCCAAACATCTCCGGGATCTCAGCCCGAACCGCCGCAGCTACCTCTTCTTGAATAATCTGACGAATCTCCTCGTCACTTGCACCGCTCGAACTCGCCCCATTGCGTGTGATGACCATGATGTCTCTGAAATACAACATAAAATCATCAGAGACTCCACCAAGTACAATTGTACTCAATACGCGCCCTACTCAGTCTCCGATTTCTAGGGATTCTTACTTGGGTCTTCCACTGATCCGGTGCCTTCGGTAGTACGGGCCCAACACTACCGACCACACCGTATCAGTATTCGTCCCAAATCTTCCTCCCCAAATCCCGAATAATGAGTACTCTACCTCTAGTATGCACTATCTACTTGCACGCTACCAAATATCTCATATAAGCAATCTCCCTAGACTAAGGCATCACAAAACAGGCAATTCTAGTCCTATCGTGTATACCTAGTCTTCTAGCATGCATAACAATTCATAATTCAGTGCATAACATAACATTGTAAGGTATTCTGGGGATCTTTACCGTTCGGGCGCTGGCTGATCGTACACACTGCTCCATTCTTGTTTTACCGCCTTACCACTTATGAAATGTTGTGTCCTTATTATTTTAAAAGGGTTTTTTCCTCAAATCCCAGGTCTGAGTTCAGTTGCACCCGAAAGTACACCCGAATCCCTCAAACCAAGGCTCTGATACCAATTGTAACAGCTCAAATTATCAAATAAATTTTTCATTTAAAATTAAACATCATTATTCGACAAAAGAGTTTATTCCAAGTTTATTGCAAAAGTATAAATGACGAATCCTCAAGATCTTCAACAATGGCAGTGTGTACGTGTCACGCCGGCGCCTTCCCACGGTCATCGCTAGTACCTGAAAAACATAAACACAACTAGTAAGCATAAATGCTTAGTGAGTTCCCCAGTATACGACTTACCCACATACGCCTTCCGGCCCGGACCTTTCGGTCCACAATACATTGCCTTCCGGCCCGTAACATAATCGCCTTCCGGCCCATAACATATCGCCTTCCGGCCCATAGTATTTTGCCTTCCGGCCCGTAATAGTTATAAACATAACACATATAACATATCACACATAACACATAAATCATACATCATACCGTTCTTTCTATCACATAAAGTCTCGCCTTCCGGCCCGTATAAGCATACATCACATATAAAGCATCTACCTCTCTAGACATAGCATAAATATAACACATACGACCTTCCGGCCACGCAGTCAAACCCTTCCGGGTGCAGTATAGTGAGAAGACTCACTTCGTAGTATGCAAGCTATAAACCCTTCGAGCCACTCGCACTCGATCCGCTAATCTGCAGGCTCCCTATAATACCACATACCTTTATTAATGATCTTATCAAACAAGACAACTGACCCTACTAAATTGCATACAGGTCAACGGTCAACTTGACCGGACTCGTCGAGTGCAAAGGCAACACGGCGAGTCTAGACACCCTGACTCCACTCGCCGAGTCTAAAGAACGACTCGACGAGTTCCAGTAGATCTTCAAGCTACTCGCCGAGTCTGAAGAACAACTCGGCGAGTCCTAGTGAATCTTCAAGATACTCGCCGAGTCTGATCATTGGACTCGGCGAGTCCTCGCCATGCAGTCAATCAACTGCCTCCTGTAACTCGCATGATTCCGTAATATATAGATATGGGACTTCCTGGACCTTCACATATACTATTACAGGGGTTTAAACACTTGTAACAACACTATAATATAGCAAATCCTTAAATGGGTTTCCTAAACCCTAGATTCGTATACAACGCCAAAACTACAGAAAATGATCCGAGGATTACCTGGAAAACGTGTTCCTTGTGTCCCCAACCTTCAGAGCTCGACTCCTTGAATCTCCTTTGATCACCACCTTGCCTCTCCTTGCCTAAAAATCTCTTCAAGCTTCCACTAGCCTTCACCCTTGTTCCAGATGCCCACAGACTTTTTGGTTATATTCAATCGGCCAAAAGACGAGACATGACGGCCCTAAAGGCATTATATACGATCCAGAATCAAAACGGCTAGGGTTTCAGCTGAACAGCGTCGACTCGCCGAGTCCCTAATGAACTCGTCGAGTCCAGTCGCGAATCTGTGTCCAAGACCGTGGTCCTACTCGGCGAGTCAGGCACCAACTCGCCGAGTCCCCTCCTAAATATGCCCCAAAAATAATTTAAAGAAATACCTGAAATTCCGGGCTGTTACATTTTGACTTCCAGAATAACTAGGTTATTCAAACATCCACAGTTGGTCATACGTTGGGAGTAGGTATGAATAAAGACTGTCATGAATCTGTCTGTAGATTGTCTGAAGTGTTTAGACATGGCACAAGTTTGCTGCAGAGTTCGTGAGTGCTTTGATAAGATTAAAGTATTGGATTAAACCCACGCTCACTTGGATCACTTCACGGTTTTATCACGAGTGATTAGTGAGACGATAATATTGTATATTCTTGAAACCGAGACGTGTGAGTTGTTATTTGTTGGTCAGTTACACATTGATAATAAGTAAACGCACCAGTAACTTGGTGTTATAAAACTTATTGTTGTGTGTGATTCGATTAGTAAATGCAAGCGAGCATTTGAGTCGAAGTTTATCCATTCCTTTTACCCAAAGTGGGATAAAAGCGATATATGTGGGCCTCTCGATGATTTAGTGATGACACCTAAGCGCTTGGCCAAGCCGGGACTAAGTTGATGTGTTTAATTGTAGTCTGTTATCAGTCGTCATGAATCGGAAGTCGGGAAATAGTATAGAGAGAATGATTGAAATTCATGTCTTTTGTCTATACGATATCTTGAGAATGGAGGAATATATAATCCCTTATCTAGAGGACACGCTATCTGATAAGATCAGAGTTGACAACAGCTTTTGAAAGCTACGATTGCTGATCAGGTTCTGAAGTCATACGGAAAATATTTATTAGACTTATCCAAGTGGGAGACTGTTGGATTAGTGTCTAAGTCCATAACTGTTTTGGTATGTACTTGACCCGATTATGAGCATGGTCCTTTTGGGTTGCCTTCACCATAGCAATATGTAGGATGATTTAAGGAGAGAAAAGTTTAAATATGATTTATTAATATATTATGAGAATAATATATTAAAGGAGAAATCATATTGTTTAATTAATATTGGTCAAGAATTAATTAAGAATTAATTTTGTGGTTAAAAGAGATTAATTAAACTTAGGGGACTAAAGTTGTAATTATAAGATAATTATAATTGGGCTATGGATCACCTAATAATATATAGGTTGAACGAATTCTATGGGAAGCCCATTAGAAATCGTCCAAGGGATATGTTTAAGGAGTCCATGGGCTGCTTAGGGCCTAAGCAGTCAGATTAGGGTTTCCTAGTTGTAAACCCTAATAGCCTACATGTATAAAAGGGACCCTTAAGCCCCAAAAACGTGAACAACACTTCCATTAGGGTTTCCAGCCGTTTTTGGTGCCTCTTTTTCTTCTCCTCTTCATCCAAGTTGCATATGGTGTTTGTGACTCCATTAGAGGTACTACACTTGTGGTACTTGCTTTCAAGAGCTAAGGAAATTCAAGGAACTAGTTATTATTGCTATATAACAACAAAAGGTATGTATTCTAGCTTTATATATGAATTTCAAAAATTATAGTAGCATGCCAGGTTTCTTTTTGTGTTCATAAAGTTGTATAACTAATAGTGAAAACATAGATCCAATACTAGGGTTGCATGCACACATAGGATTATTTGTATAAGACCCATCATCTTGATCTAATAAGATCAAGGAAAAGAGGATGGTAAGTCCTCTACATTGAATCAATAGATATGACAGTTATATGATTCGAGTAAGCGATAAAGCAGGAAAGAGTTATCGAACAGATAATTTATCGCTAAGAGTAATCACAGAAAACCACTCGAATGAGGATTACTACAAAGGATCGGGATCGAGAAATACTCCCATAGTATTTCATGAATTGTTTACGACAATGATTCGATGTTTGGGATATTAGGGTAAGTTTTAGGCATGCCACATACCATAGTCACTCCCAAGCACATGTTGGCCGTGTCTCGAATGAATATAGTTGGCCAGGCTATATTGATCCTAGACACGACTACATAACTACCCAGGTTTAACTGTAGTACACAACACCCTTTTACTTATGTTCTGTTCTACTTGTGGTTACGGACGACGATGGTTCGGTATACTTCTATACTTTTGAAAATACTTGTAATTTGAAGATACTTTTAATTCAGAGCACTTAGGCCCTTTAGTGTTTATAGTTTTATACCATGTAAGGTTTGGTATACTTCATTCACTATAAACAAGGGCTCTGATACCAATCTGTCACACCCCGAAAACCGAAGGCGGAATCATTTCCGGGGTTGACTCCACGTTGAGTATCAAATCCAATGCACATAGTAAGTAAAGTAAAACAACCATTACATTACATAATAAAAGTTTTACAGTTGTTTCAAAAGTAAGTTTGTACAGTTGTGATACATAGTATATATAGACAAAATGAAATGGATCTTCATGTACTCCGTCTTCTGATCAAAAGGAATCTTCGTGTACCTATTCTAACGCTGACCTGAGAACACAAGCGGTTTGAAAATCAGCATAAAGCTGGTGAGTTCATAAGCGGTTTTTGTTTGTGAAAATGTTTCGAGTTTCCTTTCTGTTTCTGAAATGTTATGTACACCAAGAAAATCCCGTATTTTCTTAAAAGTTGGTTATTGTTTCACAAATGTAAAGTATAGTAAGTTTGTACACTGAAAACATGTCTACTCATGTGAAAATGTATAGTTGATTATCTGTCTGGTTAAACTGTTCTGTTTACTTATCATGTGTTACCAGGAAAGTCCCATACTTTCCGTATTGTATGTTACAAATTGTAAAAGATGTAATGTTATCCAGTTTGTTACTCTTTCTAGTTATGTAAGTGTTACCCAGGAAAGCTCCATGCTTTCCTGCATGTAGGTTTCTAATGTAAACGATGTTAAAGATGTAAAAGATGTAATCGTGATTAGGTTCCATGTTTTCCCCAGGAAAGTCCCATACTGTCCTGAATGTTAGTTACAGTAAGTGAAAGATGTAAAAGATGTAAAAGATGTATAAAGTAATCCATTATTACTGTAAGTAAATCTCTGTTATCCTAATTGCGAGTTCCATAACCATACAATAGACTGAAACCTGTGGCAATAAGTAGTCCACATGTGGCAATAAGTCATCCACATACTTATGACTTTCGTCACCCTTGAACCATTTCGGTTCGGCTGTAGCTAGCAGCCAGGTGTGGGGTAGTCAGCCCCATATAGATCTATACACTCAAGTCACGCTCTCTAAATACCAGAGACTCTGGTTATGGGTGTAGTCCTCCACTCACGTAATCTGGGTGGAGTGTTCTCCGAGGACGTGTCTCCAATCATACAGGAATAACAAATTTACTAGTAATAATATGATAGTCCTCCACTCGTATATGTGTGTGGAGTGTTACCGAGGACAAAACAGTGTACAGGTATTATGTTCAAATGTTTTAATGTCATGCTTTTAACTGATAAAATGTGGAAAGCCATTTGTGAAATATATGTAAAACATACTAGTTTAAAGACCTATTTCACAAATATATGTTACGTGATCTGTATGTTCAATCTGTTATCAGTTGTAGTAATCAGTTATAAAAGCATACGAAATATGAAACACACATTTGAAAACATGTTTTGAGTACAAGAATTCCCTTGTACTTTGCTTGTGTTCCCCCCCCCCCCCCTGAAAACAGTGAAAAACAGTGAAAAAGGGTAAGGGTATGAACTCACCGGACTCGGAAACGTGTCGGTTTTGAATGCTAGACGTTGGTTCGGGGTTTGATTACTCGCGATGTCCCTATGTAAAATGATATAATGTCCATATATATATATATATATATATATATATACAATTAGAGATACATTCACTAATTATATGGAACATTACACTCCAATGAGGTTAAACACCTCAAAACGAGCGTTTGGAGTGACCCGGGTGACATCTTCGGACTTGTAATGGCACTAGGGACTTGGGACTTGAGTTTACTCCCCAAGAGTAAACATTTTAAAGAGTTTACAACTATGGAACACACACATACATGAGTTTACAGCCATAAACTCATGTGGGTGTGGTTTTGATGGTTTAAGGGCTCAAATGGACATAAGGGTTGCTAGAATGGATTACCTAAATTGCCTTGGAACACTTGGATTGAATTTAAATCATCAAAATGATTATTTTATGGGAGTTTACGGCCTAGTATAGGCCCCTGGCCGTAAAATCCTTAATCTTCATGAAATTGGTGTTAAATGTTGTTAAAACAAATCACATGTGATTAATAGTATTATTCCAAGACCTAGCATGAGTTTTATGGGACATTTGAGGGGTGTTATGGAGTTTATGGCCCATGAGACCCTCTTCATGGCCGTAAACTCTTATGTAGGGTCATACAAAGTGTTTCAAGGTCTAGAACTTGCATAGAAGGGCTTCTAAAATTCATCTAAAGGCTTTAGGGGTGTTTAGTTTGCATTCTAACACCCAAAATCTTTGAGTTTACAGCCTAAGAACAAGCCTTGGCCGTAAACTCTTAGAAATCTCACAAATGATGTGATTAAGTCCCTTAAACTATTTTTGGTTGGTCCTTTGATTTATTCCAAGGCTTTTGGTGGTGTTGGATGGCTTTCTAACACCTTAGAAATGAAATTATGCCTTGTTTTGGGGAGTTTACGGCCCAAGCACTCACCTTGGCCGTAAACTCACACAAGTCCCCCAAAAGTTATGTTTCAAGTGTCCAAATGCTAAAACCAAGGTCCTATAATTCATATCTAAGCCATAGAAGTGATTTGGAAGGGTTTTAGGGCATGAAAAACCCCCTTTTACATGAGTTTACGGCCCAAGCTTATGCCTTGGCCGTAAACTCCTTCAAATGGCTCAAAATCAAAGTTTCAAATGTTCTAAGTCCATATCTTGAAGTCCCTTGGCCATATCTAAAGTCCAATTGAGTTTAGGAAGGAGTTTAAGGGCTTAAAACCCTTCAAATTGGTGTTTATGGCCTAGGAATGCTCCTGGGCTGTAAACTCACATATGTTGTCCTAAATCATGCTTTGAACTCGAATTTGAAGGCCATATATGTTATAGATTAAGGCTAGGAAGGTACCTTAGAGATTTGAAGCCTTAATTTTGAGTTTTGATCCCTTAAACTTGGATTAGGAGAGAGGTGGGTAGTGTTTAGTGGTAAATTGACCAAAGGCTTCAAATGAAGTCTTAAACACATTTATATAGTGTTTAAGTTTCGGACACGGTGGAATTATACCCGATACCGGTGTTAGACGAGGCTTTTGGTCGTACCCGATTGAGTTACCGTAACCCGATACGGTAATTTCTAGAAATATTCCGATCACTAAAGTTGGGTGTTAAAATGATTTCTAAATGTATTAAGACACCCATTAAGTCATTTTAAATGTGTATCAGATAATGACTTAATTAAACGGAAGATCGGAAATCGGAATTGGGAACGACGATTGGTTGCGTGAATTGTACTATGAAAGAGTTACAATAAAATGATACGGAAATTTCGGATTGTTACATACACTATGCCTCTTTTATTAGGCTACACCACATGAAACTATCTACATGGATACTTTATATCTCGATCTTCGGATATATTGATCCCAGATATATAGATCCCTACTCCTGATCCCTTGTATTGTCACCTGCTTCATTAAGGGTCATCGGGAATGCTCTTGCCTTTGGATTCGGTGGCGCATTCAGTCTTGATGTTTCATTTTTCTTCGGGCAGTCCATAGAAATATGTCCTTCTTCATTATATTCGTAACACATCCTCTTTTTGAATGTACACTCATTGGCGTAATGCCCAGTCTTCCCACACTTGAAACAAGTCACCTCATCGCCATATTTTCTAGAGTGTTTCTTTTTGCACTTCTCACACCCTTTTTCTTCATCTCCTCGTCCTCCTCCTCCTCCAGAATTTGCGAACATGCTGTTCTTATTGGACCTTGAAGATCCCTCAAATTTCCTCTTCTTTCCAACTTCAACCTTGTCGGTGGTTATGCCTTTGATCATTTCTTCGATAGACATAACAACCCAGATGGCCACCACAGGAGTAGGTGCCTGGCGTATTGGCACAGTGTACTCCGATGGTAGTCCCTTTGTATACTTATCAATTTTTATTAGCTCATCAGGGATGATGCGCAAAGCAAACTCCATTTTGACTATGAAGGTATTGGTATACTCATCAATGGACATATTGCTCTTTTTCAACGTCAGAAACTGGTACTCCGGTTCTAGCATGTTTTGGGCTGAGCAGAACTTGCGTTTAAAGTGTACCAAGAATTCTGCCCATGTCAGTTGTAGTGGCTCATTGGGGCTTATGGTCTTTCCCAAAGTGTTCCACCAATGAACAGTCCCACCCCTAAATTGATGCACAACATAAGTGGTTTGTAGCTTGCCCTTGCAACCACATGTTATGAAAGCTAGCTCCATCTCAGAGATCTAGTCAATAACTCCAATTGGATCTTCTTTCCTCTCAAAAGTTGATGGTTATTTCTCTTAACCACTTGTGGTTTGGCTTGACTAACGGTTCTCACTATAATTTCCTTCTTTTGACTGTTCAAGTTTCAGTTCGGGTTGTATAATGGGTATAGTAGGTTCATCCATATTAGGCAACATTTGTCTCATCTCCTCCCTTTTCTGCCATCATAGCCTGAATCATTGCTCGGACTCCTACAATCATGATTGTGTTGGCTGCAGCTGCTACCTCTGGTGTACGCCCAATCACTAATGGCTCAGGCTGTTGGTTTCCATTAGCATTTACCAATCCACAGCGAGTTCTCACCATTTTGACCTATACACTCTAGTAGATGTTCAATGTACAACGACGATAATTAATATAGGGAAAGATTTATTTATGACAGACGTATAAATCTCCTTATCTCTCCGAAAAGTTACATACCAGTTCTGATACCGTAATTAAATGTTTAGAAATCTGAACGCATAAAACTTCCATATTCGGTCGGAAATAGGCCATAGATCCGATCAAAAGATAGCATCATAAAGCATAAAACGCATCTTTGTAAGTCACAAAGTTTGCTTGACGTATCAATCCGATCCAATTGATGGTGAGGAATCCCAATAAAGTGGATGATGCAAGATCAAATAGAGAAGAAGAAGAAGAAGAAGAAGAACTTGATGAATCTTGAATGTATTGATGATTAAAATAATGATCCAACATACAAGATCCAAAAATACACACTAGTTCTTTCTCCAACTTTCTCTCTCTAGCACATGCATATGTCAAAGTTCCCTCCCTTATGTCCCACTCTCCACTCCTCACCCTAACCTCTATATATAGGTATTGACTCAAAACCGAAAACCCAATACCCATAACGAAAACCCATAAGTTTTTGGTCCAAGCTACAAATAAACCCAGGACGGTTCGGTCCTAGACCGAAAACAACAAATGCTTAGAAAAGAAAAGTATAAAACATATTTTTTGACCCAACAATCTCCCCCTTAGTTTATAGCTTTATTTTCTTTTGACCCAACAATCTCCCCCTAAAATGGCAGTTTGTGTTTATCGTCAACTTTCACATTGAGCTTGGCTTCAGCGTTTGTCTTCAATTTCTTCACAATTTCAAGATGAATAACTGAATCTTATGTGAATTACTTCATCTTGAACGGATGGGCATTTCTTCAGTATTTGGCTTTGAACGCACGTTGGGTGTGGAGGCTTCTTGTAAGGATTCTCAAAAAAACTGCACTTTGAGCTTGAGAATCTTCAGAGAGAATAACAAAGAACGAATCTTCTGGATCACTTCAGTAGGTACATAGGTAGCAGGAACTTTATTGAGGAGGCTTCAACGCAATCTGTCATATAATCTTGAAGTACAGCTTCACCTTGCTTCTGGGGTTGAAAAATTGAATGTTGAAAGAATAATATTGATTTCTTGTTCCATCGAATGAATATTCTTCGACAATCACGAATGAAGTCTTAGATCAGAAAATCTCGATACAGTCTCCATGAGTCTCATCTACATCTGAATTCACTTTTCAAGACAAAGAAAATTTTGAGATAAAAACAAAACTAAAAGAAAACTTAGCACACAATATTTTTGGATTTTTCATATTTTCTGAAAAATATAAAATAGAAACAAAAATATTTTTGGATTTTTGATTTTTCTGAAAAAGAAATAAAACTATTTTTGGATTTTTAATTTTCTGATTTTTGTTTGATTTTTAAAATTTTTAATTATTCCCCTTAATTTGTGCATATAGGAAAACTATGAATAAATTTAACAAAAACAAAAATAATAACTAAATTTAAGACTGATTTGGGATCAAAGTTGTTAGGCAATTCAATATCTTTTATCAGCACACACCTCCATGTCTAGATCTGGTAAATCAGTGGTAGTGTGGTCTACTTAAACACAAAGGATATTTGACAAATTGGACAGATTATAAGTGGCAAGACATTGTGATATATATTCCTATATGGACCATTTGGCTTACGACGACCAAGGATATTTTAGTCCACTTAAATTTGGCAGCAAGTGTTGGATAATGTGTCTAAATCCATAACTTATTTGGTATATACTTGACCCGACCGGCATGGTCCATTTGGGTTGCATCTCATCCAAACTATTATGGATAATTTTGTAAGAGTTATACACATATGTTTATTAATATATTATGAGTTATAATATATTAATATGAAGTTACATTATTTAATTAGTTTTAGTCTTAAATTAATTATGAATTAATTTAGAGATTAAAAGAAAGACTAATTAGATTATGGGCTATTTGTTTTATATAGTGTGGGCTAATACTCATTTGTTAATGGGTTAGGCTTATGTGGAAGTCCATGGATGATCCATGGAGCTTTTAACCCATGGATCCTTGGAAAAGGAAAAGACATGGGTTATTAGGGTTTCACCCTAACCATGCATACTATATAAGTATGCTTATGGAGCATGAAATGGAGCCTAAGAGAAAACTAGTGAACTAGTGTGTGTGTGCATGTGTGTGGCCGATTTTATACAAGGTGTATACTCTCTCAAAGTTTTCCAAGAGTTTGTGGTGTTTGTGATTCCATTTGAGGCATTCACACTATTGGTGCTTGGCCCTCAAACTCCTAAGAACCAAACTCACCAAAAGGTATGTAATCTCTTCTAACTCTTTTATGTTGAAATGTTCCCCATGCCATGTTAGATAGGTTACACACCTTGGAAAATTATTATTTTGCATGTATTTAGACAAACATAGATCCAAGGTTTATTAGGGTTGCATGCACACTTAGGAAGTGTTAGATTGCTCAAAACCCAACAGTGGTATCAGAGCCAGGTTTGCTTGTTTGATACTTGATGCAAAATAGTGATAAAAGTCGAAATCGTTGCTGTCAGCATGGTGGACTCGCCGAGTCCATTGGGGGGACTCGACGAGTCCAAGGCAAACTTCAACCTACTCGACGAGTCAGTTCATGCACTCGACGAGTAGGATCGAAAGAGTGCAGATTCTCGAATTTTGCTGCTGGAAATGGACTAGAAACATTACCCTAAATTGTTTTGGTGTTATAAAACTTATTTTAGTTGGTGTAATGGTTGTTCTAATCCATTTACAATAGCATATATCAAAATTCCATGATTTCATGTGTTCATATAATTCTTGAATTTTTGATGATCATGTTCATGTTCTTATGAATTTAGAAAATGATAGGAATTATTTGCTGAATTGTTTAGAATTAATTCTTGATCATTTATGTGTTTTAATGGGATTCATAATTTGTCCTCAAGTTATGGATTACCAAAGGTCACTTTTATTTAACACACACTTAAAACACATAAGTTACATGAAAATGAAGAGTCTTCATTTTTATGAACCTTTAATTCATAAGTTATGAAATGAAGAGTTTTGCAAAGTTACAAAACTTGCCCTCAAGTTTTGGAATTTGTAAAGTTTCACACACTTTAATAAACTTTAATTCCAAACCTTAGAGTTTTAATAGTTAAAATTCAACCCTTATACTATTTATAACATTAATGGTTAATTATTATATATATGTATAAGAATAAGTTGTTTTACCGTTAGTAGGCCTCATTCACGAAGCCGGTCTATAAGGTAGGTATAAGGTTGTTGCCTATAAAATGGCGACTTGATTAGGTGATAATATTAAGGGTACCAAGTGAATTAGCATGGTTATTCACACCTTGTTTTGTGATCCTCGGCATCCCAGTCACAAAACTTGAAGGGCACAATCGAGATTGAAACATGCCATTGAAAAGTTCAATGAATCTCAAAAGAATCTAGGAATTTCAAATCCAATTAAACCTAATAAATCATTTCGTTTTCATGGTGGAAATTGGTGAATCGTTATTCACCTACCTTTCAAATATATTATTACTTAGATTACGGCATCCCTCTTCTAAGTGTAATATATTGTGATTGGATCCTAGCCTTAATATTACATTTGGGTGTCTTATTAAGGATCCTAAATATCTAATCTAAACTTACTTTCTTCTTTCAGATGTCTTCCAACACTAATGCTTCAGGCTCTAACCCAACTGGTTCTTTCTCTCTCATGAATCTTTGTGGGAGGGTCATCTTTGATGGTTCCAACTTCATGGATTGGATTAGGAACATTAGGATGGTTACTCATTATGAGGACAAGGAATATGTCCTCGATAGGGAGTTAAAAGAACTTGATGAGTCTACTGCTACTCCTGAGGAGATCGCTGAATTCAGGATTCATGAGAGAGATGCTACTAAGGTGGCATGTATCATGATGGCCACGATGACAGCCGAGCTCCAAAAGTCATATGAAGATTTCTACCCTTTTGAGATGCACCAAGACCTGATGGAAAGGTACCATCATAGTGCTCGTCAGGAGCGGTATGAAATAATCTCCTCCATAATAACTACCCGCATGAAGGATGGTGAATCCATCACGGGCCACATGAAAAAGATGCAAAGGTATGTGGACCGTTTGCTGAAGCTGAATGTTAACATCCCCGAGGAGTTGGCAATTGACATCATTTTGCACTCCTTGCCTTCTTGTTATGATCATTTTCGAATGACATATCATATGAACAAGGAGGAAGTTACCCTCAGCAAGCTTCAAGGACTCTTGAAGACCGTGGAATCCGGTCTTAAGGGTAAAGCGGTTGTTACCTCTACTACTCCTACTCCAACATCTACCCCTATTTTAGCTATTGGGCAAGGCAAAGGGAAGAAGAGGAAGCACCCTTCGAAGGGTACCAAGGGAAAGTCTCTTGAAGGCTCCTCATCAAAGACCAAGAGCGGTTCTGCCACTCCTTCTGCCATTCCCAAGGATGTTGAATGCTTTTATTGCCATGAAAAGGCACACTGGAAGCAAAACTGCCCTAAGTACTTGCAGGATCTAAAGGATGGGAAAGTGAAACCCACCTATGCAGGTATTTACACTATATTGTCTAATTACTCAACATACTCTAACTCTTGGGTGCTTGATATAGGATGTGGTATTCACATATGTTCTGATTTGCAGTGCCTAAGAAGAAGTGAGGATGTGGAGCACGGGAAGATAAACTTTATCATGGGTAATAGGAAGGCTTCACGTGTTTCCAAGATTGGAGTTTATACTTTGTTGCTTAATAATGGGTTAAAATTAGATTTGAATAAATGTGTGTACTCGTCTGAAATGGCGAGGAATATTATTTCTTTTCATGCATTGTACAAACAAGGTTTTACCTTTTCGTTTGATAATGAATGTGGTGGTATTAATGCTTTCTTTAAAAATGTGTTTTATTTTAAAGCGTTACCTTGTGATGGTGTGTATGAAACCGTGTCGATTGTAGACAACTTAGGAAATAATGTGTTGTATATTGATTCTTCTACTAGCCTAGATAAAGCATCATTGTGGCATTGTCGTCTTGGACATGTAAACAAGAAACGCATAGGCCAACTCCAAAAGAGTGGAGTCTTGGAATCATTTGACCTTAAATCGGATGATAATTGTGAATGTTGTCTACTTGGAAAGATGACAAAATCACCCTTCACTGGAACTTGTGAGAGGGGTGAAGGTCTGTTGGACCTAATACATACTGATGTATGTGGACCATTCAAAACCGCCACAAGGGATGCTAATCGGTATTATGTGACTTTTATTGATGATT
Organism: Lactuca saligna; assembly: GCF_052625555.1. NCBI lineage: Eukaryota > Viridiplantae > Streptophyta > Magnoliopsida > Asterales > Asteraceae > Lactuca > Lactuca saligna. The sequence continues at coordinate 76,978,727 of NC_136423.1, read as the reverse complement.
TTAGTAGATATGGGTATGTCTACTTAATCAAACATAAGTCCGAAACCTTTGAAAGGTTTAAGGAATTCAAGCAGGAAGTAGAAAATCAATTGGGCAGGAACATTAAGATGCTTCGATCCGATCGAGGTGGTGAGTATCTTAGTACCGAGTTCCTTGACTTCTTAAGGAGTGTGGGATTGTCTCACAATTGACACCTCCCAGGACACCACAACTGAATGGTGTAGCTGAGAGGCGTAATCGAACTTTGATGGACATGGTTTGCTCTATGATGAGTCGAGTTTCGTTACCAATCTCTTTTTGGGGGTATGCCTTAGAGACAGCCGCCCATATCCTTAATCTAGTCCCTATAAAGAAGGTTACCAAAACACCTCATGAGATGTGGACTGGGAAGGTTCCCAATTTGGACCACCTCAAAATTCGGGGTTGCGAAGCTTTCGTGAGGCGTGAAACTCATGATAAGCTTGAACCCCGAAGTGAAAGGTGTATTTTCATCGGCTACCCACAGAAATCTTTTGGTTACCTCTTCTACAGACCCATTGAGAATGTGGTCTTTGTAGCACGAAGAGGGATCTTTCGCGAGAAAGAATTTATAAGCCAAGGAGACAATGGCAGGCAGATTGATCTTGAAGAAATTCAAGAATCAATTGGTGAAGGAACCTCAGATACTAGCAATCAACCTGAGGAGGAAACTCCTGTTGATCCAGCTGACGAGTCTGTACCTCCGAGGCGTTCCACACGGGTTAGGAACACACCTTCGTTTTATTATGGCTTTCATATTACTACGGAAGGTGATACGTTTATTAGTGATAGTACACTGGTAAATTTGGATGAACCCAACAGTGTTAAGGAAGCCATGGCAGGCCCGGAGTCTGCTAAATGGAAGGAGGCTATGGACAACGAGATACAGTCCATGTATGACAATCAAGTTTGGAACTTGGTTGACAATGTACCAGGCCGTAAAACAGTCGGGTGCAAATGGATCTTCAAGAAGAAGACAGACATGGAAGGAAAAGTGCATACTTATAAGGCTCGACTGGTTGCGAAGGGTTTTACTCAAACTCAAGGTATTGATTATGATGAAACCTTCTCGCCGGTAGCAAAGATTAAGTCTATTAGGGTTATGTTAGCCATTGCAGCATTTCATGATTATGAAATATGGAAAATGAATGTCAAAACCGCTTTCCTTAATGGAAAGTTGGCTGAGGATGTGTACATGAATCAGCCAGAGGGTTTTGTCAGTGCAGAGTACCCTAATAGAGTATGCAAGCTTGAGAAATCCATTTATGGATTAAAACAAGCATCTCGTAGCTGGAATCTTTGTTTTGATGAGAAGGTAAAAGAGTTTGGCTTCTCGAGAAGCGAAGATGAGTCTTGCATGTATGTCAGAGCTAGTGGGAGTATAGTTAGCTTCTTGGTACTGTATGTGGATGACATACTACTCATAGGAAATGACATCCCAACCTTGCAGGAGGTTAAGCCCTGGCTTGGGAAGTGCTTTGCTATGAAGGACCTAGGGGAGGCTACCTATATCCTAGGGATAAGGATATTAAGAGAAAGGAGTAGAAGACTAATTGGACTTAGTCAGAGTATCTACTTGGATAAAGTGTTGAAAAGGTTCAACATGGAGAATTCCAAGAAAGGAGATTTACCGATCCAAAGCAATACCAAACTGAGTAAGACTCAGAGTCCGAGTATAGAGGCAGAGATAGCTGAGATGAGCCAATTACCATATGCTTCCGCAGTTGGCTCGATCATGTATGCTATGAATTGTACCCGCCCTGATGTGGCATTTGCTTTGAGCATGGTCAGCCGGTATCAGGGGAACCCTGGCAAGGCTCATTGGACCGCGGTAAAGAACATTCTCAAGTACCTGCGGAGGACTAAGGATTGGATCCTTACCCTTGGTGGCAGTGATGACTTGAAAGTATTAGGGTATAGTGATGCTGGTTTTCAGACTGATAGGGATAATTTCCGCTCTCACTCGGGCTGGATCTTTACCTTAAATGGAGGGGCAATTTCTTGGAAGAGTTCCAAGCAGGAGACGGTGACTGATTCGACTTGTGAATCAGAGTATATAGCAGCGAGTGAAGCAGTGAAGGAGGCGATATGGCTAAAGAACTTCATCGGAGACCTTGGAGTTGTACCAGCTATTAAGGAACCTATAGAGATTTTCTATGACAACAATAGTGCGGTTACCTTAGCCAAGGAACCAAGAGATCATGGCAGATCCCGACACATTGAAAGAAAATATCACTTCATAAGACACAAGATTGAAGAAGGACTCCTTGTGACAAGGAGGATATCGTCGAATAAGAATCCTGCAGATCCCCTTACGAAGGGACTGACAAAGGTTAAGCATTTTCAGCATGCGAGACGCATCGGGCTGAGGGATGATATTAGTTTTTCAGATTAGATAGTTTTCCTGAAACTTGTAAAATGTAATCGACGTTTGATGATGAATAAAATTTGTGATTTATTTATGAGTAAAGTGTTACTATCATTGTCAATTATTTACCATTGTTTCAGTTTTGCATGTTTTGACTTCCAGAATAATTAATTTATTCAAACCTCCACAATCGATCATACGTCGGAAGTAGGTATGAATCAAGATTGTCATGAATTGGGTTTGTAGATGCCTAAAGGTGTTTAGACATGGCAATGGTTGCTTCAACATTCATGAGTACTCATAAGTTATGAGTATTGGTATAAACCCACGCTCACTTGTATCACTTCATGGAATTTATCTCGAGTGATCGTGAGACGATAACATCATATAAATCTTTAAACCTAGAGATATGAGTTGTTACCTATGAGTTGGTTGTGCATTGATTGCACGTAAACACATCAGTAACTTGATGTTATAAAACGTGCCTTTGTGTACAATTCAATAAGTAGTAGAACAAGCATATCAGTCGAAGTTTATCTGTTCCTTCTAGAAATAGAAGCGATATATGGGCCCCTCGATGATTTTGTGTTGACCCATGTACCAGGCCTGGTCAGACCTAAACCGATGTGTTCAGTGAAGTTCTACGTCAAACAAATCGGAAAATTGAGAAACAACTGCTAGACAATAAGCAAGACATAGTTCCATGTGTTTGTCCGGCTGATATCATGAGAACAGAGGATTATGTGATCACTTATCTAAAATGGCGCTTCATAGTTCGACAGAGTCTTCATTGTTCGAGGGAGTTTTCGAGAGCTACGATTGTTGGTTGGTTCCTGAAGTTATAGGCAAATACAGTTATTAGACTTATCCAAGTGGGAGTCTGTTGGATAAGGTGTCTAAGTCCATAACTTATTTGGTATATACTTGACCCGACCGGCATGGTCCATTTGGGTTGCATCTCATCCAAGCTATTATGGATAATTTTGTGAGAGTTATACACACATGTTTATTAATATATTATGAGTTATAATATATTAATATGAAGTTACGTTATTTAATTAGTTTTAGTCTTAAATTAATTATGAATTAATTTAGAGATTAAAAGAAAGACTAATTAGATTATGGGCTATTTGTTTTATATAGTGTGGGCTAATACTCATTTGTTAATGGGTTAGGCTTATGTGGAAGTCCATGGATGATCCATGGAGCTTCTAACCCATGGATCCTTGGAAAAGGAAAAGACATGGGTTATTAGGGTTTCACCCTTACCATACATACTATATAAGCATGCTTATGGAGCATGAAATGGAGCCTAAGAGAAAACTAGTGAACTAGTGTGTGTGTGCATGTGTGTGCCCGATTTTATACAAGGTGTATACTCTCTCAAAGTTTTCCAAGAGTTTGTGGTGTTTTTTATTCCATTTGAGGCATTCACACTATTGGTGCTTGGCCCTCAAACTCCTAAGAACCAAACTCACCAAAAGGTATGTAATCTCTTCTAACTCTTTTATGTTGAAATGTTCCCCATGCCATGTTAGATAGGTTATAAACCTTGGAAAATTATTATTTTGCATGTATTTAGACAAACATAAATCCAAGGTTTATTAGGGTTGCATGCACACTTAGGAAGTGTTAGATTGCTCAAAACCCAACAGCAAGATCTACAGACAACCTATTAAATGGTTCAATTTTAGATGCACTAGAACGTGTTCCCCGCTTCCCAACATACCTCGGTAATCAAGAACTTCCAAAGAACTCCTTACTTTAGGTGAGCATTCAATCATTTAGAGCAAAGTCAGATATAGAAATGCATATGTTGTATCCTAGGTCGGATGTCTTCCAATCATATAGATGGAACAACATATGACTAACATAGATAGAGGATTAGAGGGATAGTAGGGGTGCATATGTTGTGTCTCAGGTCAGATCTTCCGATCACATAGAGGGGACAACATATAACAAAAAGAAAGAATTTCATAGATAAGGGTATGCATAGAGATAAAGTTACATATGTTGCATTCCAGGCCGTATATGTTCCAATCACACAGAGGAGGCAACATATGACTAGCAGGTAGAAAGCAAGAAAATAATTTCCTACAGACCTACTTTATCAGAGCCCCACAGTCTCCCTATCAGTACCGGAATTAAGGACATAAGTCCATACATCGAGGAAATGTTAAGCCATAGTTCTAGATAATCAACTTTAATGTATCTCATAGGTTCCCATGTTTTTCACACTGCTCAATCTACCCAAGCGTCGTATTATCAATCCAAATGAAACTATCTAAGTCCATACTGTCAAGTCCTTTCATTGACAATCTAAGTCTAGTCCTTTTGAACCTTTTGTTCCTACCAACACATTGAACACAGAGTCTAAACAACTCGGCTTTAGTTCATTACAAGAATTTCAAATTGCCGTTTAACACTAGCCTTCATATCACTTCCTAATAACAATACCTACAAATGAAAAACTAAAAAAATTTGTCTTTGAAACGAATCATTGCAAGAGAAACCTCAGGAGTATCAAGAAGAAAACTCAAACCGTAAGTCACTAATTGAATTTTCATCCAAAAGGTCTAAGAACAGAACCCATATTTCAATCTCAGAACAGATCCGAAAATTCTTCACATCGTTAAGCACAAACTCGATGTGTGATCCTCTCATTTCTTCCTTTCCTACAAACGACACATACTCTAAAACAAAGCTCTGAATGTTGTACATCTGAGAGATGCCTCCTATCAAATGCCTGGAACAACCACTATCAACAAATCAAATTCTGATGATATGCCTCCATAGTAGTTCCAGCGCAAAGTGCGGGATTAGTTGGTGATTGGAACCCAGTCCATTTTGAAATTGGGTTAACCTTTGTCATCAACGCAAGGTACTATCTCCGATGATATATCCTGCTTATTACAAATAGAAAATGAAGGAATGTTAGAATCATTTGAAGATTTGGGAGTGTGAACCTTCGGTACCCATCTGTAGTTGGGTTTAACCCATTTCTTGTTCGATCGGATGGGTGGCTCAGTACTTGCTTTTGAACTTGAAGTAGGCCGTCGAGTGACCTTGTTCGATCAAAGGGTATTTTTGGCCGACATTCCCTTCTTGACCTTGGGAGTTGGATTCTTGGCCTTTTGTGCGTTCCAGTCATTATTGTGCGATTGTGACCTTGAAGGGTTTCCTTTGGAGAATCTTCTTCTTGATGCGTTATGCCATCCTTGTGCATAGTAGGGAACATATGCGCAATCAGGACAATTTCTGGCGATGTATCTAGGTTTTCCACAGTGAAAACACATCTTTTTCTTCACGTAGGAATTGTTTATGCTTGCCCCTGGTACCACGGCCTTGCCTTGTCTCTGATTGTTCCCACAAGCACACTTGCAACATGCACTCTGTTTAGCGCATGTATTTACTAACAACAGGTTGATTAGAAGCAAAAGATTCTGAGTTCAAGGAGACATTAGTTTGACAGTCAACAGAATCAACAGAACAAGAGATAGTTATGTTCTCCTTGTTCTCATCTTCCACTACTTTAACTGCACAGGAAGTAGAGACATTAGAATCCTTCACCTTAACACTCTCAGTTGGCCCAGATTGTTCAGTCTTAACTAAAACTAGTTTAGGGTTTTGGCCATACTAAGTAGGTGTTGCTTCCTCATTGATTTCAAGGGGTGGGGTATAGTTTTCATTGAAAGGAGGTGGCACAATGTGATACCCTAGACCCTTAGTTTGATTATCTTTAAATGTTAATTGTTTTTCAATCATCGATGCAACTAGCTCATTTGACAAATCAAAATTCTTAATGGTAAAATCTGCATTTTCAAATTTATTTTTCAATGTGTCAAGCTCGGCAGTCAAGCTAGCAAGTTGTCTCTTAACATAGCTATAGTTTTCATATTTATTGTTACCTTCTTGAAGTTTTCGGAAGTCATTGGTTTTGGCCTCTAGTTGCGCTTTCAAATATTTTTGGGCCTTCCTAAGTGTATATCCTTCATATTTAAGGTCCTCATTTTCTCTTTTTAGCAAATCAATTGTTCACAAAGAAACTTAATCGTAGCTTCACAAGATTAAGAACATGAAACTTCATTGACTAGGGTGTTTGAGGAACTCATTATTTACCAAAAATACCCTTTGACTATAAACCTCAAAAGTCAACCTTTAAAAGTCAAATTTAAAAAGTCAAACTTAAAAGTCAAACTACAAATCTTGAAAAATTAAACGAGATAGTCAAAGTTTAAAGTCAAAGGTCAAACTTGAAATTCAAAGTCAATTTTTAAGGTCAAAAGTCAAAATTGATAGTAAAAAATTTAAAGTCAAAGGTTTATGTTGAAAACAAAACTTAAAAATTCGAAAAAATGATTTTTGGGCCAAAAATGTCAAAAGTCCGAAATTAGAACCGAAAATGCGAGGCTACTTGAACCAAAATGGGAAAATGTTAAATATGTGGCAAGCTAGACCGATTGGTAAGGGTGTGGGTTACATGTATGAGAGACTCGAGTTCGATCCTTACACCACCCTTGATTTTTTGAATAATCGATGCTGACCGAGAACATTGCACCCGCTGATCGAAAATAGGCTACTAACCACAAACGAGGATTGCGAACGAGTTCTGACCGAAATCTTGCTTGGACTGAACACGTGCTAGGCCGAAAATACGAAGCGAACACGTGCACCGCAAACCTTCAGACGCTCCACCAAAAATCCAAGATGCTCCACCGAAAACTCGGTTTTGACTGTAAAGGGCTTCGAACCTAATACTCCTCGGACCTTAAACATGTTTCCGGCTGAAAACACTTCGGAAAAACACACTGAATGCGAAAATGGCCGTCGGATTTTGCTGTTTATGACCAAAAAACGTGATTTTTCAACTTTTTAGCTCCAAAACTCAATGAAAAAGCCATTTTTTACGAAGAACACGAAGAACAAACCCCCAATATTTCTTCAAAAACTAATCAAAAACATAAAATCCTTCAAGAAAAAAAAATCCAAAAACGCTCCAGATCTTGCCAAAATGATTAATACGATCTAAGCTCTGATACCAATTGTAAGTCCCCAAATTAAGATCCAACTAGTTATCAACAAACAAACAAGCCGAAATTGTCAAACACAAGAAATAGTATAAACATAATTGATCCAAATATAAAAGAAATTTAGGCATCTCCCCTAAATAAGCTAGTGCTCAAGTCTATTCAAGCATACATATAGCAAAAAATCATCTCACAATAATTGCTTAGAATTCTAAGTTTAAGTCTAGAAATAAATCATTACTCCTAGTTCGATTAAACTAATGCTCTGATACCAACTGTGACAACCCCATTTTCACAGCCAGAAAAGACAGATTATGTTTATGCTTATTTAAAAATCAGAGTATCCTTTTTTGAAGAATAGTATTGTGGAATTTGTTTCCAAAAAACATGACAAAGATGTTATCAAAGGATTTCTGAAGAAATGTATTTGATTTATATTAAAACAATGGCATGTCATCGTCAATACAGAAGCATACGCATAACAAAATATTACAAGCCATATAGTATTTAAACTAGTGGCTTAATACTCCTTGAATCTCTCTGCAAAATGTATCTTTCGTATAGCTACCTGTGATACAATAAAATGAGTGGGTCAGGTAAGGAAACCTGGTGAGTACGTAGCATTTTCAACCCACAATAATATAATTATTAGGTTTAATTATTAAACAATTAACCCAATTTCCCATCCCCATTATCTTCCTTATTCTTAAGGATCTTCCCTAAGAATCATCTATTCTCCATTTATTCATTCCTAAGGATTGTCATAAAGAATAGGCACAAAGTCCATTGTTGTCAGGGTTTATCTAACAGGCACTAAGTCCATAGTTGTCGATGTTATCTATTTGGCACAACTGCCATTCTTATCTATTACGCATCGCTGTCCGTGTTATCTATTAGGCATAACTGCCAATGTTTTCTACTAGGCACATCTGCCAATGTTATCCATTGGGCACAACTGTCGGGTTTTTTAGAGTTCCATTGGACTGTCTAGAATCGTCTGTGGTTGTCATTTATAATCTGCTAGATGACCGGATCAACATTAAAGTCAAGGCTTCTTATCATCTTTCACCTCTCAACATCTATATCATCTTTCATCTTTCATCATCCATATCATCTTTCATCTACCCATCTTTACCTAATATGTTTATAGGTATAAAAATACATATACAGTTTAAACCAAGTAAAACATCTATAAATCGTTCATCTAGTATAGATATCAGGAACACAGATAATAAGCACAAATAGCATATATTAATATTCAATACTCCATATATGTGTGTAAGATGAAAGTAATTATGCACTCACTTGTTAAAGTGACGACTTGAAATTCGGGCAGCACTTTGCTTCTAGCAATTGTCTTTTTCTTTGACGTAACCTAGTATCACTATCACTAATGTTTAGCCTAATATTTATTGCGACTAATTATTAGTCTTGATTCATCATTAACTCAAAGTCTACTTCAAGATCTATCAAGTAAGGAACAACCAAGTAGGATCATATCGGAGGTAGGGTCCGTTTGGTATACGAAGTATACTGTTTGGAAATCTCACTTTAAACAGCTCACTAAATCTAACCTAGACATCATCCCCATATGTACATCAATTAGTATAACGACTTGGAATCACTAGTAAATCTTGTTTATAGGTTCATAATAACGATAATGAGCTTAAACATATGTTATACTTAAAGTACGGTAAGCATAAGTTAACTTACAGGTGGTTAAGCGAGAAACCGAGCTCTATGCTGGCAGGACTTCTGAGCCGAAAGCTCTTTTTCTCGGGGCTTTCCAGTGCTCCGGTGCTTCGCTACTAACACCTAAGAGGTGCAAGATAAAATCTTATAGGATTTGGGGGTGTTTGGGAGAGATTTAGATAGAAACATGTGAGGAGAAGAGTGATTTTTGAGCTCTATTTATAGGCTGTCAGTGCCCAAGTATGCGAGGCGTACTCAAGAATTACGTTGGGCATAATGGGTTTTTATGGGTTACACTGGGCATACTAAAAAATTACGTTCGGCATAATGTGCCACATGTCGCAATCTTGTGGCAAGCCATGGGGTAGAAGGTGTGGCCTAGATCTTGCGACGTGTCACTCGCTGGTTAATCCCAAAAATTAATTATCTTCTAAAATCTGTAACTTCCGCATACAAACTCCATTTTTGGCGTTCTTTATATCCACACATAGGTATCAATGTGATCTACAATTTTCGTTTAGACTTTGTCAGCTAATTTTGAATTTATTTTAAAGCTATATTTTAACAGGCTTAGACAGTTGAAGTTCTTTAAAAATTCATAACGTTGTCATCTGACGTTTGTTTTCGACTGTCTTTATATCGTTGAGCTCCTATTAACAAGATATTCAATTCTCCTTTAGTTTATGTTGGCTAATATTCGATCGATCTAAAATTCGATTTCCATGCTGTATACTTATACGCCGAATCTTAGAAAAATTGTAACTTACTTTAACGAAGTCAGATTTGGATATCCTCTATATGCACACTCTCGGTTTAACGTCTATTACGACTTTCGTTTAGATCTCTAAGGTTAAAAAGTATTTTGTCAAAAATTTATTTTTTACGATATGCGGAACCGTGTGGGTTTAATCGTGAAACTTCGATAGGTCATAACTTCTTCGTTATAAGCCGGATTTTAGCGGTCTTTATATGTACGGAATCCTTTGACATGTACTATAACTTTGGTTAAGATTGTTTATTCTAAATATACTTCTATCAAAAAGTCATTTTTAACACTTATTATCTCTAAATTGACTAGCCAGAATCTGTGGGAGTTACAAAGGTGATGGATTATTGATATCATACATAAAGATGTATGTGGACCCCTCAAATATACCACAAGGGATGGTAAACACTATTATGTTATGTTTACGGATGATTTTAGTAGATATGGTTATGTGTATATGATTAAACATAAGTCAAATACCTTTGAAAAGTTCAAAGATTATCAAAATGAAGTAGATAATCAATTAGGCAGGAAGATAAAGGTTCCCTGGTCCAATAGGGGAAGTGAATACCTTAGTATTGAGTTCTACGATCATCATAGAAATTATGGAATAGTTTCACAGTTAGTTCCTCTAACAACAACAAAATTAAATGATGTTTACGAATGAAGAAATCGAATCCTATTAGATATGTTTTGATCTATGATGATTTAGGCTTCATTACAAATTACATTTTGGGCTTATGCAATTGAAATTGTAGATCATATCTAAAACCTTGTTCCAAATAAGAAGGTTTCAAAGATACCTCATGAGATATGGACTGGAAAAGTTCCATGTTAAGGTCTGGGATTGTGAGGTTATTGTTTAGCGTAAATCCCAATACAAGCGCGAGTCAAGATCTGAGAAGTGTTTGTTTGTCGACTATCCATAAAAGTCCTTTGGATATTTATTTTATAGACCAAGTGAAAACATGGTGTTTGTATCTTGAAAAGGAGTGTTCCGTGAGAGAGAACTTATATCTCAAGTAGTCAGTGGGAGTCAAATTGACATTAAAGAATTACAAGAGTCAACTGACATTGGACCTATATAGGACACTAACTTTCAAATAGAGGTTGATAAACCTATTGAACCAAATGACATTTCCTTACCTCTTTGTAGATCTAGTAAGGCTAGCTAACCTCACTACTAGAAAAACAGCCTTTTACGACGCTCATTGCGCGTCGTAAAAGGCTCAGACGACGCGCAAATGCGCGTCAAGGAAGGCCCTGTCATAAAGAAAGACGACGCGCATTTACGACGCTCATTTATGACACGCAATTACGACGCGCATTTACGACACGCAATGCGTATCAAGGAAGGCCCTATTATAAAGGAAGACGACACGCATTCGCGTGTCATAACCTTACGATGCGCGTGTTAATGACACGCAATGCGTATCAAGAAAGCCCCTATCAAGAAAGGCCATGCCATAAATGAAGATGACACACATTTTTGCGTATCATAATTTTAAATGTTTAAAAAATATATTATTTATAGATTTAATTATTTTCAAATTAAATATTTATTTAATGTTTCATAATAGAAAATAAAATATCATATACAAAAAATAGAATCCATTGCATAAATTTAATGTCATATAATTCTATTTCTTACAATATATAAATTTGCATCTAATCTACTATGTACATCAAGTTCCAACTAAGTAAAGTTGCATCTTGCCTTTCATAATTCTTTAAAAGTAATGTTCCAAACAGCTGATTATATGGATATGCAATTGTACATTGGCCCATCTCACTTAATAATGACTTAGCCAAATTCAACTCCAAGTCTTTACTGCATCTTGCTGATAATGCTGCAAGATTTAAATCAAGTGGCTTCATATTCCTTTCTTCCATCAACTTTACCTAATGCACAAAATACACAGAAACAAAAAAAAAAACATTTTAGAGGAAGGGGTAATTTGGGAAAATGTGAGGGGTATAATATAATAAAAATGCAAATACTTAATACCACTTTCATGCCATCATGGAAACCTGTTGTGAATTACATAAAGGCCCTACACCAACACAAGGCTTTTGTTTGATTAAGATCCTCAGCTGTTAAACCAAATACAAAAAGCATGTCAGAAGAATAAAACTAGATGTAGATGAAACTTTAAAAGAGGTTGATCCATCACATTACATAAAGGCCCTCCACTACCTTAAGCAATATTTGTAGAAAAAGTACTTCTTCAGGGCTAAGGTTGCCTACATAAACGGTTGTGTACTGATAACTCTTAATTTGAGAAAATTTTCAAAGACAAGTCCATCATTTTCAGCCATTGACAATTCCTGGACAACTTTTTCAAGTCCTTTGCTAATAGCTTGCATTTCCTCTACCAAATATTTTAATTGTACCTGAAAAATAATAAATAATCAATAAATTCTTAATTACATTTACACATGTTTTAAATTTCTAAATATTTGAATAAGATTAATTGTGATCACCACCCTTGATGCAGGTTCCAAACTGTCAAGATCCTTGGAGAAATCAAGGAGTTCAGGTAGTTTGTCAACAAGCACCAAAAATTAATTAATTATCCACAACATTATCTTGTTATTTTAAAATTTAATTATTTTCCATACAACATATTAATCAAATCTGAACCAAATAGCAGCGCCTAAAATGACACCAAATTAATCAAAGTCAAAGTCAAAGTCAAAATCAACTATAACAAAATATTATTATATTTAATAACATAAAATAAACAAATGAAAATATTGACCTCTTGTTGTTCCTTGGTTCAAAGCATTTCCAAGTGTGACAATTGTTTGCATTACTCTCCTGAACTTACAGGAACTTCTGATCTGATAAAAGTTTAATTAGATTAAATTCTTGGATTCGTGAATTGAATCATAACTATGCTACTGTTATAGCAAGAAATGGTTATCTGGGTGCTATAGTTGAAGGATGCTTCTCCAGATGGAAGGTAATTTAGAGGGTCGAAGGAATCTGCTTTTTGATTAAAAGACCAAAATACCCTCGTTATATATATATATATATATATATATATATATATATATATATATATATATATATATACACAATACATTGAACTAAAATTTTCTTTTTTAGTGGTGAGGGCAGGGGGCTTGAACCAAGGTCATCTGGACAAAATGTTGGTGGGCCTCCTAGTTATGAAGATGCTGTGAGTGACGGTCATAGCCCTGTTGAGACCAAGAGGTAAATTAATTAATTAATAAGTCAAAAGATTTATTTACTTGTAAATTGTAATATATATATATATAGTAATGGAATCTAGTCTAACTTGTAAGCATTTTAAGGACTGGTGAACATTAACCATCAAGAAATTCCGGCAGCAACTGCCACACCACCTCCAGTTACCACTACGCCGCCACCACCTGCAGTGACAGTCAACTGTTCTCAAGATTTACATCTTGATTCATCAGAAAAGTAATCACTAGTCTCTTGATGAGATGTACTCACAATCTTCTGATGGATGAATCCTTTGATGCCATTCAAGACTACTTTGGGTATCTAACCCTGAATCCAATCTTCTGATGGATGAATCCTAAAAATACATGCAAGGTGTTTAAAGAGATCTCTTACTCTTTACATATAGCCAGCATGAATATTAATGTAGCATATGAATTTTAAATAGCAGTACCTGCTCCACATTATTAAATTACTGGAAATGACATGGAGCATTATGAAGTGGGGCCTCACATATTGCAATTCGAAATGTGTTTATGGGATACAAAGCCTGGATAGAATCGCTTGCAATTTAGTCTGTCATTAGAATATTTTTTCAAAGTTGTAAATCTTGAGAACAGAGCTGACATAAAATCATAAACAAATATATATAGTCATCCTTCCTGCCAAAGAGTTACCTTTAAGTACATTAGACCCAAAGCAATTATAGCCCCAAGTGCAGTTACATCTATATTGATCTGGGTTCCATCCATCATTTGCAAGCAACAGAAAACAAAAGCAGAAAATTAATGAAAAAATAGAAAGGGTAATCAACTTTCCAAAAAAACAAGTAAAAAGCACAACCTGCCCCGAACCACGATTGTGGTCATCCATTGATCCGTTGGAGAGATGGGATCTTTCCTGAGAAAAGGCAATTTAACAAAAAAAAATCATCTACATGAAATATTAATTCTAGTCATCTTTAAAGTTTAGGGTGTGTGTGTGTGTGGAAAAGATACTTGGACTAGGGTGGATGCGATTAGCCTACCGCCTACTGTTTTGCTCAATGTAACCCCAACAAACATATGATATTAATTCTCCACTGAAATTGAAACAAGAGAAGAAAATATTTACATTAGGAAAAAGAATAATCACTGCATTATAACAATGGAGAACACAACCTTAAGCATGTATTTTGCTCGATGGAGCCTTCATTGTTAAAGGAAGTGATAATCCGCAAGGCAAGATTTTCTAAAATGTGTAGGAACTACTTGTCGACATTCTCAGGATTTCTTTTAGCTTCCTCCTCCTGAAGATAAAAGACCATGTTAATTAGATTCCTTGTCAAATGTTTGAAAGTCCTGTATATAATTCAGCCTTACGTACAGTCAGTTCCTTCTTAATCATTTTTGTTGAATCAAGAAGGCGCTCTTCATCAATAAAAGGAAACTTGCAGATACCCTACAAAAGAGATATTTTTGAAACATAAGAAAATTATAGGCATATTAAACATGGCTGTTGAAGGGATCCATAGGTGTTTGGAACAATAATCATATCCCCTAACCTGCCAAATAAATCTTTTTCCATCTGTGTCGACATCAAAATCTGAGTATAAACAACAACATATGTATATAATCAATAGTGTTCATAATTATATTAAGCAACAAAATTTATCTATTAAACAGCTTAGAATGGGACATACCATCAACATAGAAATCAAGAATCCTTGAATCATCAGTTGTCATGAGTGACCGATATGAAGGTGGAAGTGCATGGGCACTACAAGAGCACAAATTAGATAAGATCATGAAAAAAAAAACCAGATCAACCAATGTAACCAAGTTTATAAAAAAGAAATTTAAGAACATACCTAGTTTCACCTAACAAAATTTAGTTTAACTATTTCTTAGTTGTGATAATCTACAGCCTGAAAAGAAGGAATGTTCACAAGAACGATCCTTAGTTACCATCTCCAACAAATTAAGAAAAAGAATAAATACAGGCTTGCCCTGTATGCATTCGAGTGCAAGGTGTGATTAGGTACCATATCACTTGGTCTTATGTACATCAGGTAATGTTATAAGGTATGAATTAGGTAAGATTCTTCTTTTAAGCATTTCTTCGAACACTTGGAGTGCATAGCTCATCTCCTTCCTTTTCTGCAAGTTTCCAGAATCTAGGGTTTAATATTCTATTCTCAAAACATATGTTCAATATTATCAATACAAGCAGAAAGTAAAGAGACCATAAGAACATACAAAAATACCTGCTTACTTTTTTTGAAAGAGCAAAGGATCGAGAATTTTGAGGTAAGGATGATGACGATGCGCTGGCTGTGAGCATATGCGAGCAATAGAAACAGGAAAATGAAGGCTGAGAAATTAAATCTAGCTAGTGTTTGCAAACACATTTGAACCTAAAAATTGATTTCAGGGGCAATCTTGCGAGGATTTCGAGAAGGAGAGACATAGTGAGGTTTTGAATATCGTATGAGAACGTATGAGCAAGGAGAACAAGCCCTAGAACTGATGATTCTGAAAGAGGGTTTACTTGTGTTGAATCGATTAGTGTGATTACCTGAGATTGAGAGTGTTTTCTCTTTCTTGAATAGGTGATGATCTGATAACGGTGGCTTGGAAATGAGTTCTGATCACCATCATCGTCGATGTGATTGCCGATTTGATTGATTGAATTGTTGGGTTCCATTTAACGGTGGTTTGAGGTTGGAAATGGAAATGGAAAGAGCGCCGCCAAGGAGATTGGGGAGCGAAAGAAGAAAGAATCAGAGATGTTCGAAGTGTGGATTGAGTTTTTCGGGTTCAATTTCAACTCAATTAGTAAAGATTCCAAAATGATTACACCTCCCTGTACCCCACTCAATAATCGAAACCATTGAAATTCTTGAATTTTGTATGAACTTTTCTCATGAATGATGTTCACGTCGTCGGCTCCAAAGCGCCATAATCATGCCGAGATCCAGAATCGTATACGATTGTTGTTTATAAATCTGTTGTTGAACCCTGAATAATCGACCTAGGTATTCCCACCGCTGAAGATGAAGATGAAGGACCTAGGGCTTTTTCTTGCTAAGTAGAAGAGGCGGGGGATTAATTTTTGGGATACAATAGGCGCCAGTAATTTTAGTCGATTTCATTTCCCGCCTAAAACGCGTGTTTCACTTAAAAATTATAAAGCGACACACTTACATGATGCACAATTTATGAAAGGCGCCCTCCGCATTTATTTATTTTTCTTTTCTAACACCAATTTTAGGGCGCGCACAAATGCGTGCCCTCTATCCTTCAAATTTTGCAAAACTGACAGTATTTTTTAGGGACTTACAAATGCGCGTCCTCTATCAGCGAGTGTCATTGTTTGCGCGTCATTAAAGGGCTTTTTTCTTGTAGTGCCTTATGATTTTTATGGTTTCCGTATAACTGTGGAAGGAGAAACGTTGATCAATAATAGGTTATTGGTCAATTTGGAAGAACTAGTCAAATACAAGGAAGCAATAGCAGGCGCTAAGGCTTCCAAATGGAAAGAGGATATGGACAACAAATTTTAGTCCATGATGGACAATCAAGTTTGGAATTTGGTTAATTCAATGTCTGGTTAAAGATAGTAGGTTGTAAGTGGATCTTCAAGAAGAAGACCGACATGGATGGTAATATACACATATTTAAGGCTATACTAGTGGAAAAAGATTTCACTTAGACTCCAAGAAATGATTATGATGAAACGTTCTCACCAGTAACCAAGATAAATTTTATTAGGATACTTCTTGCCATATTTTCTTATCATGATTATGAAATATGGAAAATTGATGTAAAAAACAGCTTTCCTTAACAGCAAACTTTCATAATATGTGTACATGACACAACCAGAAGGGTTTGAACATTCTAGGTATCTAAGTAGAGTGTATAAGCTTGAAAGGTCCATTTGTGGATTTAAACAAGCATCATATAGTTGGAATACATGCTTCCATGAGAAATTTAAAGCATATGTTTTTACTAGAAGTCCAAATGAGTCTTGTGTATATGTTAGAGTTAGTAAGAGTATCATTGTCTTCCTAGTGTTATATGTTGATGACATACTACTCATAGGAAACAATGTTCTTGAAATGGAAAGTGTAAAAACTTGGCTGGGGAAGTGTTTCACTGTGAAAGACTTAAGGGAAGTGACATACATACTTGATATAAAAATCTACTGAAATATATCGAAACGCTAAATATGACTTAGTAAGAGTACATATGTGGATAAGGTATTGAAGAGATTCAATATGGAAAATTCAAAGAAAGGCATTGTTCCTATGCATCATAGCATAAAATTGAGTAAGACTTAATGTCCTAGTTCTAGTGATGAAGAGGATAGAATGAGTCGAATCCCGAGGTGCTTCGGATATAGGATCAATCATGTACGCAATAACATGTACTCGTACTGATTTGTTATATGTTCTAAGCATTATAAGTCGATATCAAGAAAACTCAGGACTAAGTCATTGTAGGCGTGTTGATCGAGTAATTTATTCGGGTTTTTCATGTTATAAAAAATACCAGTTACCCGACCCAAATTAAATTTGGGTAAATTGGGTACTGGGTCGGGTTTGGGTTATTCGGTTATTACCCGAAATATATAAGTGTTTTTGAATGGATCCTGAAAATAAATTTAATGAAATAAATTTGTCGTGCTCTATTAGTCTTGTTTATATAAACAAACAAGACATAAACAAAATTACTCAAACTTTGAACGTTAAGATTTTTTAGTCAATAATACTTAAGATATCAAGTAATCTTTAAACTGCTTAATCTAATATAATAAGATGTTAAAAAAAACAAATACTTAAAGATCTTAGTTTCAAAGTTTAAAATGTTTAAGATAACTGTAGCCATAAGTTTTGCATTGTTTTGAAGTTTCGTCAAGATAATGAGTTTGTTAGTTGCAATAAAAATTATAATCTAGAAAATAGTTAAGTTTTAAAGAACATGGTGACATATAAAAAATTTCTTTTAATGTTGTTGGTGCCATACTTCCATAATAAAAGACATTCATGTTTTACAATAATGATAGTTTAAACATGATCAAATACCTTCTACAGAGTACAAGCTCTACGAGAGAAAAAAAATATGAATTTTTAAAATAATTCGGGTATACCCGAAACCCAACAAACATACCCTGTACTCGACCTGAAAAAAAAATCGGGTTACCCGAATACCCAAAAAAATTAACCCGATACCCGATTAACACGACCCAATTAACCTGATACCCAAAAAAAATTGGTTGGGTAATTCGGGTATCAGGTATTTCGACAAGGATAAGTCATTCGACAGTTGTTAAGAACATTATAAAGTATTTGAGAAATACAAAAGACATGTTACTTGTTTATGTTCGAGAACAAGAGCTTGTTGTAAAGGGATATAGTGATGCACGTTTCCAAACATATAAGGATGATTCAAAGTCATGGTCTGGATGGGTATTCATCTTGAATGGTGGTGCAGTGAGTTAGAAAAGTTCCAAACAGGAGACAGTAGAGGACTCTACATGTGGATATGAATATAAAGTTGGAACTAAAGTGCCCGAGGAAGCTACTTGGATCGGATACTTCATAAGCGACCTTGGAGTTGTTCTGAGTAAAAAAGATACTCATTGGAGATATTATGTGATAAAGAAGGTGTAGTCGCTCTGACTAAAGAGCCTAGAGATCATGGAAGATCGAGACATATAAAGAGGAAGTACCACTACATTAGAGATAGAGTTGAGGATGGAGATATAGTTTTGAAGCGAGTGTCGTCTAAAGAGAGTTTGATGGATCCATTCACAAAAGGGATAACCAAGGAAAAGCATAGAGTGCATGCTAGGAGCATAGACATGAAAGATGATGAAAAGTTTAGGACTAAGTAAATTTTGAAACATTTATAGAAATGAATAAATTTTATTATTATTTTGGTTATTAAATAATGGAGATTTATTTCTATTCAAGTGTGTTACCATTTACAATTAATATAGTATTATGTTTTATTTTTGCATGTTTAGATCCCCACTTCATGAATATTAATTTGCTCAAACTCCACAATCATTCGTACTCTTGGGAGTAAGTATTGAATTAAGATTTTCATGAAGTATTAGTATATTGTCTATATAGTTTAGACATAGTAAGATGATTACAACTAATGGTCATGAGTATTTAATAGAGATTTAAGTATTGGAGAAACCCACGCTAAAAGAGATTACTTCAAGGATTCTATCACAAGTAGTTATGAGACAATAATATACTTTATTATTAAAATGGAGAGACATTGAGGTCTTTGCATATGAGTTGGTTGTGTGTTAGACTTATTTTAACATTGTAACATCCCAAATTTCGAGTCCAAAAATTTCATGTTAATTAACTGATTATAAAAGCATTCATAAGAAAACTACATAACAATATATCTTTTTGTAAATCAATGCATCATGTCTGAAAACCCAAATCATATAATAACAACATGTCAGAGTACAATCCTAGAATATCTCAAGTGCAGAAAATCAATGCGTGTGTGTATGATGTGCTACAACCTCACCAGCTCCTTCCCCTTCGCTGAAGACGTACCTGAAACCAAAATTATAAACTGTAAGCATGAAGCTTAGTGAGTTCCCCCATCGTATCACATACCATACGATCACATATCATACATACTGTCGGGTAATTCTGGGGTGCCCGACCTACCCGGTATGGCCATTCTGGGGTGCCGACCTACCCGATACAACCATTTTGGGGTGCCGATCTACCCGTGTCAATCCATTCTGGGGTGCTGACCTACCCGTGTCAAGCGATTCTGGGGTGCTAACCTACCCATCGGTCCTAACAACCGACCCTCGGGGACTATTCCACCCACTACTGCTACTATCGCATATATCATAACATAAACATACTATCAGACATATCTGGGGTGTTCGAACTACCCTTCGGTCCTACCAACCGAACTTGGGGACTATTCCCCTCCTACTACCACTATCACATATAACATATCATGCCAACATATAAACATAACATCACATACTGCCAGACATATCTGAGTCGTCCACCAAGCACTTTCGCAGCTGGGAGACGTGGAAAGTGTTGTGGATCTGACTGAGTTCGGCTGGCAGATCGAGTCGGTACGCCACCTTGCCCACTCGGGCGGTAACCCTAAAAGGCCCAATATACTTGGGGCCCAACTTGCCCCGTTTCTTGAATCGGATGACGCCCTTCCATGGCGACACGTTTAGGAGAACCATTTCCCCGACCTGAAACTCCAGGTCTGAACGGCGCTTGTCGGCATAACTATTCTGCCGACTCTGTGCAGTTTGAAGCCTACTCCAGACCTGCTCAATCCTCTCTGTCGTCTTGAACACCACTTTGGTGCTCCCCATGACCCTCTGGCCAACCTCACCCCAGCATATCGGGGTCCTGCACTTCATCCCGTATAACATCTCGAAAGGAGGACGATCGATACTCACGTGATAGATGTTGTTGTACGATAACTCAGCCAATGGGAGGTAAGTATCCCAGCTACCACTGAAGTCTAGCACGCACGCTCGCAGCATATCCTCTAGAGGCTGGATGGTCCGCTCGCTCTGATCATCCGTCTGCGGGTGAAAGGCGGTGCTAAAATACAGATGAGTGCCAAACTCGTCGTGAAACTTCTTCCAGAACCTGGAAGTGAACCGAACATCTCTGTCTGAAATCACCAATACTAGCACCCCGTGCCGCGCCACCACCTCCCTAATATAGATTTCAGCCAACTTTTTGGCCGAAATACTCTCCTGAATCGGAATAAAATGGGCGCTCTTGGTCAATCGATCGACGATGACCCAAATCGAATCCACTCCTCGCGTGGTCCTGGGAAGATTTGTGAGAAAATCCATAGTAATGTCTTCCCATTTCCACAGCGGGATATCCAACGGCTGCATCTAGCCATGTGGCCTCTGGTGCTCAGCCTTGACCTTCCTGTAGGTCAACCACCGCTCCACGTACCATGGTACATTCCGCTTCATGCAGGGCCACCAATAGTCCAGATGAAGATCCCTATACATTTTCTTCCCCCTGGGATGAATGGAGAATCGAGATTTGTGCACCTCCTCCATCAGAACTTGGCGCCCACCCCTGTGGTACGATACCCACACCTTGCGGTGGAGGGCCAGCAGCCCTCGGCTATCATAATCGAAGGAGGAAACCTGGCCTACAATCTGTTCACTCTTCCGATGTTCCTCCTTCATGGCCTCCTGCTGGGCCTCTCGAATCTGCTCCAACAGTGGAGTCACCACGTTCATCCTCATGCAGATATCCCTGATTGGCGCTGCCTTGCAGCTAAGCGCATCTGCCACCACATTGGCCTTCCCCGGGTGGTAAAGGATCTCGCAATCATAATCCATCACCACATCTAACCACCAACGTTGCCTCATGTTTAGATTCGGCTGATCCACGTGTTACATCAAACTCTTCTGGTCCGTATAAATGGTACAATGGACCCCATAGAGGTAATGACGCCAAATATTGAGGGCGAACACAATGACCCCCAACTCCAAATCATGCTTCGGGTAGTTCGCCTCGTGAGGCTTAAGCTACCTCAAAGCGTATAGGCGATGTCATGCCCTCTCTGCATCAAAACCGCACGCCAAACCCGAAATAGATGCTTCGCAGTACACGACAAAATCCTCTACGCCCTCTGGCAGGGCTAAGATCAGCACCTCGCACAATCTCTGTCTCAGTGTCTCAAATGTTGCCTGCTGCCAGGCCCCCAGCGAAAGACTACAGCCTTCTTCGTCAGCAACGTCAAGGGTACGACTATCTTGGAGAAATCCTGGATGAATCTCTGATAGTAGCCAGCTAATCCCAGGAAACTGCGAATCTCGGATGGAGACTTCGGAACCTCCCATCTCATCATGGCCTCCACCTTGGTGGGGTCCACCGATATCCCGTTCTGGTTGACAAGGTGCCCAAGAAACTGCACCTCGCGCAACCAGAACTCACACTTGGAGAACTTAGCATACATGTTCTCCCTTCTCAAGGTCTCCAGAACCTCTCGCATATGCTCCTCGTGCTCGTCCTGTGTCTTGGAGTAAACCAAGATATCATCGATGAAAACTATCACGGACTGATCCAACATCGGTCTGCACACGCGGTTCATGAGATCCATGAACGCGGCAGGAGCATTGGTGAGCCCGAAAGGCATCACCACGAACTCATAGTGGCCATAGCGCGTCCGGAACGTAGTCTTCTGTACATCCTCCTCTCTGACCCTCATCTGATGATATCCTGAACGCAGATCAATCTTGGAGAACCAAGATGCTCCTTGTAGCTGGTCAAAGAGGTCATCAATCCTCGGAAGTGGGTAACGGTTGTTCACCGTTACCTTGTTTAGCTCTCGATAATCTATGCACATGCGATGTGACCCATCCTTCATCTTAACAAACAGGATCGAGGCTCCCCAAGGCGAACTACTCAGCCTGATAAATCCTTTGTCTAGCAGCTCTTGTAGCTGCGTAGAAAACTCTTGCATCTCGGGAGGAGCCAACCGATACGGTGCCTCGGCTATCGGAGCCGCACCAGGGACTAGGTAGATCCTGAACTCCAGCAGTCGCTCCGGAGGTATCCCAAGAAGCTCCTCTGGGAACACATCTGCGTAGTCTCGCACCATCGGAATGTCACTCACCGTCGCCTTACCCGCCTCCTGGGTATCCATGACATAGGCGACATATCCTGCGCAACCCTACTGAAGGTAATGTCTAGCCCTCGTTGCCGAACATAAGGTTGGTCCTCGTTGTGGCCTCTCACCTTGAATCACCAGTTCTCCCCCACTTGGGATCCTGCTCTGCACCACCTGTTGTGCGCAATCGATCACCGCCCCATTAGGGCTTAGCCAATCCATGCTGATAATAACCTTGTTCCTCCGTAAAGGTATGGGAACCAATTCTACCAGGTAGCGCTCCTCGAATAATCTCAGCACTCAATCTCGGAATACTGCTGATGCTCGCACCGATCGATCATCGGCAATCTCTACCTCTAAAGGGCAATCCAACATGCCCGAAGACTCGGGAAACCTCTTGCTGAGTGCAAGAGAAACAAAAGACCGAGTGGCACCTGAATCAAACAACACCTGTACTGGAATACCGTTCACATGGAACGACCCCGTCACCACATCGGGTGCGGCGCGTGCCTCCTCGGTAGTCAATTGGAAGGCCCATATCCTCACCACTGGAGTCTCTGCCTTGTCGTGCCGGTAATCAGTAATCCGCAGGGTCACTGGAGCTGGCGCCTTCACTGGCGCTGCTACTGTCAACTGGGGGCAATTGGCCATCTTATGGCGCTCTGGTTGCAGTGAAAACACAACAACTCAGATGTCTGAATAGTGGGTGCAGGGGCGGTACAATCCTTGCTGAAGTGCCTCGTCTTGCCGCACTTGTAGCAGCCCGACGATCCCAACCTACATTCTCCCTCATGCGGCCTGCCGCATTTCCTGCAGCGACCCTGTCCTGACTGGCCTTTCGGCCTACCATCTGATCCCTTGGGCTTCTTCCCCAAAGCCCCAGTCACCTGCCCCTCCTCTACCTTCCTCTTACGGATGTGCTCCAGATCAATCTCCCTTTCCCTTGCCCTGGCAATCATTGAATCCAGGGTAGAGCAAGCTGAAAAACTAACATGCTCCCGAATGTCGGCTCGCAACATGTCATGGTAGCGGGTCCTTCTCATGTCCTCATCTCCCACATACTGGTGCACCAGTAACGCCCTCTCCCAGAACTTGGTGGTGATCTCCGCCACTGTCTCTATCGTCTGTCTCATGTCTAAGAACTCCCTAGCCAACTACTGGAGCTCCACTGCAGGTGCAAACTCCGCTCTGAACCGAGTCACAAAGTCCAGTCACGTCATAGCCTCAACAGCCGAGGCTCCCAAAGAGTCACCAACCAACTCCCACCAATCTCTAGCCCTGTCTCTCAAGCACCCTGCTGCATATCTCACCTTCGACCCCTCGGGGCAGAAGTTGGTCAACTGCGCAGACTCAATGTCTGCAATCCATCGCCTGGAAGCAATGGGGTCCTTCGCCGCATGGAAATCCGGCGCGCCACTTCCCCTGAAGTCCTTAAAGGACAGTGTGCATGATCCTGACTGGTTGGTCGCCATGTCACTCCTAAACGCCCTAAGGCGATCCTCCATCAGCTCGACAATCCCTTCCTTGATCGACCCAAAGATGACCGGGGTCGCATCAAGGATGCCTCTAGTGATCTCGGACGCGATGAACTCACGTAGCCTCTCATCCACTGGTTCGGAGCCTAAACTCGAACCCGATCCCTCTCCTGAGCTGCCAACTGCTGGCCTCGAACGTAGTACCACCATTCTGCAATACATAATGACAACCGTTAGTGATACTGATACATCTAGATGGATCACATCCATCACGAGTTCCTTGGTCTTGCCTCAGCTTTCCTCGATTCAAGTACGGATCCTCTGCTTTCAGTAGTACGGCCCCATACTACCTTCCACATCTATCTGTACTTTCCTTAAGAACCACCTCGAATCCACCAAGTCACTACTACTGTTACTGATCTCTACTACTCTCATCCTAGGCTTACCCTAGGGAAAACCTCTGACTCCACCCAAATCGGTCCTCAGCTGCTGAAGGCCTCATTGTAATGCCAATTAGCCATCACCTGAATACCATCACATGTAACGATGCTCAGATAATCCTTTGAGTAAAAGACTCGTCCCTACAACGGTTAGACTCAAACGAGAGCTGCGTAATAGGGCCAAATCCAGCACTCTGAGATTATTCAACCCTAATCACATGCGACGCGATGTACTCACCTAATGGCTAACTCCCATTATTCAGAGTCCCACAAAGGACAAAGCAAGCAACATTCGGACGCAGGAAACTACTCACACAAACCTATCCTCATAACGAAAAATTGTACTAGCATACAATGCTAAGCTCATACTATCAGGCATAACCTAAACAAACTATCCTACTGCTGTCTACTCAATACTAGCATGCAATTCTCACAAGCTGAAGACACGTAAAGCAGGCACATAAGGCATCATTCCAAGATCCTTAGTCCTATTCTAGCATGTTGTTCTACTGAAGCTGATAAACATAGCATAAACTTGTATGGGTACTTTAGGGAATACTTACTTGATCTCGGCCGTTCGCGCACATCACACACTTCGTTCTTTCTCAAAACTCCTTTAACTTATCCTTTAGAAAACCATTTTCTTGTAAAATATTTTAATCCCTTGATTTGAGTCTAGACACCCCCAAGGGTGTGTCCGAATCCATCAAACCAGGGCTCTGACACCAACTTGTAACATCCCAAATTTCGAGTCCAAAAATTTCATTTTAATTAACTGATTATAGAAACATTCATAAGAAAACTACGTAACAATATATCATTTTGTAAATCAATGTATTTTTGTCTGAAAACCCAAATCATATAATAACAACATGTCAGAGTACAATCCCTGAATATCTCAGGTGCGGAAAATCAATGTGTGTGTATGATATTCTGCTACCGCACCAGCTCCTTCCCTTTCGCTGAAGAGGTACCTAAAACCAAAACTGTAAACTGTAAGCACGAAGCTTAGTGAGTTCCCCCATCGTACCACATAACATACGATCACATAGCATACATATTGCCGGGCAATTCTGGGGTGCCCGACCTACCCGGTACGACCATTCTGGGGTGCCGATGTACCCGTGTCAAGCCATTCTGGGGTGCTGACCTACCCGTGTCATATTCTGGGGTGCTAACCTACTCGTGTCAAGCTATTTTGGGGGTGCTCACCTACCCGTCTGTCCTAACAACCGACCCTCGGGGACTATTCCACCCCCTGTTGCTACTATCACATATATCATAACATAAACATACTATCAGACATATGTGGGGTGTCCAAACTACCCTTCGGTCCTAACAACTGAACTTTGGGACTATTCCCCTCCTACTACCACTATCACATATAACATATCATGCCAGCATATAAACATAACATTACATACTGCCAGACATATCTGGGGTGTCTGACCTACCCTTCGATCCTAACAACCGAACTCTACTACTATCACATATAACATATCATGCCAGCATATAACATATCAGGTAGTAGCAAACCTAGATGATATCACAAAGACAATCATCTAACATACAACTCCTAATGGTGGGCCGACATTATGGCCGTAGACCCACCGCTACTAGAAGGTAACTCACCTCGTACGAGTAGCTGCTGATGATCTGTGCGGAAAACCTCTGTTTGCTGCTGCTCCGGAAATCCTCCGGCTATAATCCCCATAAAACACTCAGTCAGAATCTGATATCTACTCTTAGGGTAAAATGACTATTTTACCCCTAACCAAGTCCAAGTCAAAGTCAACTTCCAGTTGACCCGACTCGCTGAGTTGGTCTGTCAATTCGTCGAGTCCCTAACCCTTTACCCGTCCTTATCCACGACTCTACTCATCGAGTTTAGAAATGACTCGATAAGTTCCCCTTCTATAAGAACATCGAATGAACCTTCATCCGACTTACCGAGTGGTATGAACAACTCGTCGAGTTCACCTTCATCTAATAAACAAGTCTTGTCCTTGACTCACAGAGTTGTATGAACAACTCGTCAAGTTCATCTTCAACTATTAGGAGATTGCCTTGGCCTCGCCGATTCTGTTCTAGCACTCATCGAGTCCCACGAACTCCAGGTCTAAGGCTAAGTCCAATACTTTGGGTCACTCCTTTGGACCCTCTAACACGCTTCTAACACTAAACTGGGTTCCTTCGAACCCAAACAGAAAAGGGGAGTCAAACCTTGGACTCGCCGAGTCCAAAGAACAACTCGTCGAGTCGAGGTTATCCAAGTCTCATTTCTCGATTTCGGATGTACAACACTTGACCAGAAGATAGATCTAGGCTCCTACAATCGGTCTAGCACGTAAAGTTACAAACTTTACGTGCATGCATGGGACTTTGAGCTCCAAAAAGGTTCCAAGGAAGCTCTTAGGTTGCATGGAGCCTTCCATGGGTGCAAAAGCAACCCTTTCCCGCCTTGTGACCCCTCAAAGGTCCTAGATCCAAAGTTTGACCCCCAACCATGCTTGCAATCATGGTTGGTTTCCACATATGGCTTATAAAAGTCCTAAATCTCCCCAAAAAGGGATCTAACAAATGAACAAGCAAGGTATAGACTTTTATACCTTTTGGAAGCTGCAAAGGAAGCACCAACTCGAACTCCTCTGGTCTTCCTTCGATCCTCTAAGCTTTTTCCTTCTTCCTTGACACCACAAGACACCAAGATCACTCAAAAGCTCTTAAATCTCTCCACACACAGTTAGGGTTCGCTATGAAGGGTTTTTGGAAGCAATAGGGACGAATGGGGGGCGGAATGAGATGATTAAATAGGGTGCAAGCCCTTAAATTAGGGTTTTGTCCAGTCAAAGTCTACTCGTCGAGTCTAGACGCCAACTCGACGAGTCCAATACTTAAGTCCCGCATCCCATCCCGCTCCTACTCGACGAGTTGGGCCTTCAACTCACCGAGTCCCAGACCAAAATGCAAAATACTTAAATAAGAAAAAACATACCAGGGACTAGGTGCTACAAACGTTATTCATAATTGGTGGTCATAAGGAGTAAGTCTTTTTATCTATCTATCTATCTATCTATCTATCTATCTATCTATCTATCTATCTATCTATCTATCTATTGCTATCTCTCTCTTTATTTCTCTCTCTCTCTCTCGCTCTCTTTCTCTCTCTCTCTAAAGGTTTCCAGTGTAAGTCTTTTTTGGTGTAAGCCAATAGAGGCATTCCTATTTTGGAGGCTAGAACTTCCAAGAAGAAACATAAGTCACTGTAATCTTCAAATGGATTCAAGCAAATACTATTATGCTTTAAACTTTGGTATTCTATCTCTTTCGTTATTGTGTTTTTCATAGTTTTGAAAGTATGTTGTCTTAATAGTAAAATCTAGATCTAGGATGCATGTACACTTATGATTATATTTCAACACTTTTGTTGCCCAAATCTAGTGTATAGCTGCATATAAAACTCATCAATCATGGCTTAGTAAAAGGACTAAAATGATTGCCTAAGTGATGGAAAAGCGATTAAGTGTTAACTTGAAGAGTTTTTTCAAAATATATGTCAAATGCTGGCATAATCATGAGATAAGAAACTAAAATGGTCGTTTGTTTATACGAAAATTAATATAGAAAAGTGTAAGTAGTCTTCTCCCCATTCCGATATTGAGATCGAGAGACTGATATGGAAAACCCTTCTTTTAGGGCTATTTGAAGAGGGCAAAAAGAAATCAGAATCGGTGTGGAGATTTTCTTGAGGATTTCAACCTAATCTTACTATTAGAAGCTCTAGAAGGTATAAAATCATCTATTATTTTCATATTTTTTATGTTAGGGTTTTCTTTCATGTCGTATTAGTGGATTGGAATAATGATTCAAGCATCCACATATATATATATATATATATATATATATATATATATATATATATATATATATATATATATATATATATATATATATATTGAAAATGGATGGCCTTAGGAACATTTAACTTATTAAACTTTAGAGTTTGGCCACAATAGTTTAAGTGGTTGGCAACTTTAGTCCATGCTTGGCCAATGTTGGTCAATGGTTGGTGGTATATCCCTTCCATATCTTTCTTCTTGATGCTTCCCACTACCATTATCTTAGCTTCTCCATCTAATCGCCACCAATTTCATAGATCGTTTTCTTAATCGAAACCTCAAAATCACAAACCCTCGCTTCCATTACGCTGGTCTATGAGGCGGCCCATGGCGAGGACATACTGAAACCTAGAATAAAAGGCACCGCCGAAGTCACTGTAAGGATTCGAAGGTGGTCTGTTGGCTCTCTCCCTCAATTCCATTAGTCGACTGCTAATCCATGATTCTCCCAAAACCGTTTCCACCTCCCTCCTCCCATGACGACCACTGCGACCAATTTCAACTACCACCACTACTTATTGTGTTGACATTAACACCTTTACAACCATTAACAACTAGCCTCAATAACCCTTCATTCGATATTTCATCTCATCGACTTTAGCTTTCTTGCTATGGGGAGAAGGGTAAATCGGTAAAAACTTCCTCTTCCATACCCTACGATTACATGTAATTTTGGCAATTCTTAATGCAATTAAATGTTCGTATAACAAAATTACACATCTTTCCAACTTCATTGATGATTCTTTGTAGTTCTTAAGAGTCAGGAGAGAACTGTGATTGTATCACCCCACCGTATCCCATGTGTTCCTGTCGTCAGAGAGTTTAGAAGGCGTGAGAGTGCAGCAGCCCAGGTTGCAAGTATAGGGGAAGCCATCAAAGAGGCAGGGGTGATTGAGAACTTAAGGTCAGTAGTATTCAGGGAGTCAAAGATTAATTATTCAAAGATTCTAAAATCCCTAATTTCTATAGGCTTCCAAGCTTCCAATCTTGGTGATGCCATTAAAAACAGTAATCAAATGGTAAGTGGTTTGATCTCATTTTCTCTACTACTTTATATCGTTTTTTTTTATGTTTGTATGATCTATAGGGTTAATTTTTTTTTGTGTTTTTGTGATGTGTAGGTGGTCGGAGATGATGAAGTGCAAAGTCTTCTGATGTGTTCCATTCTTGTTTGCTCCCACTACTATTACAACCTATGGACTTATCTAGGTCTCATCTATATTTCTGCAATCTTCAGCTTTATATAATTTATTTTAAGGACTCCATTTTTCTTGGATTTTATGTTTTTCTATTAAAAAGGGTGTTGTAGAAATAGATAAAAATACACATGAGGAAGAACGTATTGTTGGTGAAGAAGAAGCAATTTGGGTATTAAAATTATTCCTGCCTTACATAAATGAATTTCTCTTGAAGTTCAAAGCTTTGTTTCAGGTGATCCTTCCACTATAATGAGGTTAAATTGTTCCTTTATTATTATTTTCATTGATTTTGATGTAAATTTTAATTTTAATCTGCAATATCTATTAGAAAGGAGAAAGTAATCATATAGAAAAACTAAGGGAAAGATCAGGAAAATTTTGTTAAAACTCGATAAAAGTTGAATCGGCCAACTTAGAAACTATGCCTATTCAGGATAATGTTTGGGAAAACAAGGTAAGTTACTTTTTGCGTTTTGTTTTAGTTATCAAAAGATGGTATATACCAGAAAGTAGTTACATTATTTCAATAATATGATAGAGGTCATCGAATGGATAGATCATAGATGCCTTAACATGCATGAATACATAAACAAATTATGTTTTGTTAAAGTTTTACTTTATATTTTTATTGATTGTTTTGTGTTGTCATAGGCAATAAGAATCGTTTGTGTATGGTCGGGTATAAGGTAACCATGTCTCAGGAAAAACCTTATGTATGGGCATATGCAACATTTTTCATTTCCATTCAAAACATTGTGAAGCCTGGGTCGATCTTGTAGCATTTCCAACATGTCTACATCGTTTCAAACTGTATTACTTAGAGTTCACGAATATATGCAGTTTTTTTCTAACCCATTTTCTTTATTATGTGTTTTTGCTTAACAGATTTCATTATGTAAAACAAGGCATTTTTTATTTTAGGTTTTTAAATCGTGAAAAAAAATGGTTGATTTTGTAGGAGCTTATTGGTGGCAACATCCTTTCCATGTGTAAGATTGATGGCTATAAGTTTGTGAATATAGAACTAGACAATCCTTCAAGTACTGAGCCATTTATGCCCTTCATTAAATCACTCCTTACTGCTATTGTACGCAAAGGTCCAACCAAGGTGCCATTTTGTAAAGGAACACCAATTTTAGCTTGCTTATGATAAGAGAAATAATGGAAACATGCATACACTTCAATTTATATCTTATTATACAACGAACTATTAAACATTTTATCATGTGTGAGGGTAGTTTTTGAATGACTATTTTTTTATGCGTATACTTCATTTTTATACTGAAATGTTTATGTCGTTCTTTAAATTCCTCCTTACTGCTTTTGTCACTCACTCAATCCATTTAAAAGTGGGTAAAAGGTAAAAATTATGACGCCTGATTATAGATATTTTACAAATTTTTGTACAATTACACATACACATATCTATGCATATGTGTGATTGTACCAAAATTTGTAAAATATCTATACTCAGGAATTGTCATTTTTACCGTTTTATCCATTTTTAGGAAATTATTATTTTACCCCTTTCGTGGATAGAATGCTAATTTAGCAACCAACAACTTCGTTGTTTGATTGGAATAAAAATGTAATTGTACCAAAATGTATGTGTGTAATTGTACCAAAATTCAAAAGAGAAGGATGGCTATGTTGACAAATTTGTAAGAAAAATCCCATGTAAAGCAGCTAAAGATACATGCATTTCTATTTCTACCTCAATAGATTTATCTTCAATTCCAACACCACAAACAACATCAAAGAAACCACACAAGTTACAATTAGGGTAAGTTATAATCAATACTTTATTTATAGCTTTTGGTCTCCATAATTTTTTTTACTCATTATGTATTAATCTGTAGGCTGCACACCAAAGAAAGATGAGAAAGGAGTTATATAATATAGTGAAGGGATCCATGTTCTTAGATACTTTGTATTCCACCTGTCACACTCTATGTTTTGTCGTACTCTTGATTTTTATCTGCTTCTCTGACTTCGCCATTTTTTCATATATGGTAATTCTAATGAATTTTCGCTAATAATTATACCACTGGGGGAATTGTGTATGATTTTGATTTGTAACATATTTAAAATCTTTATTTCTAAATTGTGTTGCTTGGTAAATTTGTAAGCCCAAGAGAGATTATGAACCACAACACTAAGATCTTTAAATTTTGTAACAAAAAACACACAGCTTGGTTTAATCCATTTGCTTAATTAGATATTTAACTTTTTTTACTGAGTTTTATTGTAGGTTGTTTGTATAATTGTATCTGATTGTTCATTGTTGATAGCTTGACTAATTTACTTTTGTGAGTTTACATTTTTCTTCATGTAGTAGACTATGGAATTGATAATCAAACTAATCTTTGTGTACTCTTTTAAAGTTGTGATGATTTGGTGGCTTAGTATATGTTATCGGTGGTGTTGCTATAAGTTTACTTGATGACCATATCATTTATTAGGGTTGTAGCAGGGAATCAGTCTTGATGATGACTCCCTCACTTATATAAACAAATTACTTTTCAACTTTAAGATTGGTATGCAAGTTTGACTCTTTCCTAGAAAGTTATCCGCTACCGACACTAAAAGTATATTCTAAATTTGTTATAAGTCGAAAGAATGCTAATTCAATGACCAACAACTGCTTTGGTTGTTTCACGCAAATAAAATAGTGTTGATTTGTATATGTTTTAAGTCGTATATGATATTTTTTATCAAGTTTTGTTGCTTCTGAGCAAGAATTTAATGAAAATGAATGTTTTACTCCTCCTTTTATCCATGTTTATATTTGTTATGTGTTTTATTTATACAAAAAGTTACTTTGACTGAAGGATTTAGAGGATTTGGTTGTACAGGAAAATAAACATTGTCATGGAGCTAACTCAGAAATCCATCTCCAGATACCAACAAATGTTTGGAACTTCTAGCGGAACACAAAAACTACATACTGTGTATATCTCATATCACAAGTATTTGTTAAGAAATGATATTTATTTGTTAACAAAGGTGCAACACTTATCATCTACCAACGGATCACCTCCACCCACGGAAAATAAAAGATACTTTTTCTGAAATCAATGGATAGTAAAGTATTCTTATCGGTTCCAGGAAATGCATCTTTCCCCATGTATTGAAATTGAATTCATGTTTATTAAGATTTCCAACATTATCATGAGATTTAAGATGACTGTTTATTTGTTGTAGGAGTTGTCATCTAGTAACTGGTTTTGCACGCTCACTGTGGGATACTTCCTTATGTTATTGACAAATTAGGAAACTGGGAATAGTGATGTGTTTTGGCCATAAGAACATCTTATGTGCTCATGCAAACCCTAATGTTTGGATCTAGGTTTCTCTATTGTACATGCATTCATCCAAGACTTTAAACCCTAGATCTAGCATGTGATAATCAATATTACATAAGAATGGGGTTTAGATCTTACCTTGATTGTTATGTAGCAATAACAATCTCAAATCCTCCTTGTAATGGCTTTAGAAAGCTTAGAGTCACAAGTGTCACTCCTCTAATGGCTCACAAACACCAAGAGCAAGAGGATGAAGAATGAGAAGAGAGGAGGCACCCAAAAACATGTTGAAACCCTAAGGAATCAGTTAGCCACGTTTTTGGTGCCCTAGGGTTCCTTAAATATGTGAGGCTATTAGGGTTATCTAACAAGGAAACCCTAATTTGACTGCTTAGGCCCTCAGCAGCCCATGGACTCCCTCCTTAGAGGCCTTGGACGATTTCTAATGGGTTTCCCCATAGAATTCGTCCACTCCATCCTCTATGGAGTCCATTAGCCCGATTTTCAACTATCACACAATTGACAGTTCTAGTCCCCTTTATTTAATTAATGTCTTTTAGCCATAAAATTAATTCTTAATTAATTATTGACTACTATTAATTAAACAATATGATTTCTCCTTTAATATATTATTCTCATAATATATTAATAAACTATAATTAATCCTCTCTCTCTATAATTCATCCTATCAAGTTGCTTTGGTGAAGGCAACCCAAAAGGACCATGCACCATCGGGT
The DNA here is from genome assembly GCF_052625555.1 of Lactuca saligna. Taxonomy (NCBI): domain Eukaryota; kingdom Viridiplantae; phylum Streptophyta; class Magnoliopsida; order Asterales; family Asteraceae; genus Lactuca; species Lactuca saligna. The sequence goes on along the minus strand of NC_136423.1, from coordinate 76,944,946 downwards.
CAAGTACATACCAAAATAACTATGGACTTAGACACTAATCCAACAGTCTCCCACTTGGATAAGTCTAATAACTATTCTGCATATGACTTCAGATCCTGATCCGCAATCGTACCTTTCAAAAGCCGCTGTCAAGTGTGATCTTATCAGATACATGTCCTTTAGATAAGGGATCATATATTCCTCCATTCTAGATATCGTATAGACTGAGACATGGATTTAAGTCATTCTCTCTATCTATGTGTTGTTTCCCGATTTCCAATTTATGAAGACTGACAATAGACTACAAGTGAACACATCAACTTAGTCTCGGCTTGTCCAAGCACTTAGGTGTCATCACTAAATCATCGAGGGGCCCCCCAGATATCTCTTTCATCCCACTTTGGATAAAAGGAACGTATAAAATTTGATTCAATGCTTGCTTGCACTCACTCACCGAATCATACACAACAATATGTTTTATAACACCAAGTTACTGGTGCGTTTACATATTATCAATGTGTAACCGACTCGCAAGATACAACTCACACATCTCGATTTCAAGAATATAAGATGTTATCGTCTCACCAATCACTCGTGATAAAATCCATGAAGTGATCCAAGTGAGCGTGAGTTTAATCCAATGCTCAAATCATATTCATAAGCACTAATGAACGTTGCAGCAAACATTTGCTTATGTCTAATACACTTTAGACAATCCACACACCAATTCACGACAGTCTTCATTCATACCTACTTCCAACATATGAACGACTGTGGACCGTTCGAATTATTTGATTATTCTGAAATAATTTAATTATTCATGAAGTCAAAACATGCAAAGTGAAACACAAGAATAATATTAATCCCATATGGTCCCAAACTCTGGGTATAAATAAAACATTTTATTTAATCACTATATTGATTACTCATTATTTGTTATTTCAGGTAATCAACTTTTTACTTGAATTATAACAACAATTGTCTCATGCTGTTAGCATGCACACTATCTTTACATATGGTCCTTACTTTGTGAAATAGTATAATTGAATAACATTTTCAATCACACTCATTTCACTATTCCTAATCCATTAGTGTAAGAATACAAAATTCTCGCCACTACTAGAATATGTTAGATTCTAACATTTTATGCAACGGTCATTTCGTAATTTCACGGCATAAAAGTCACCATGACTCGGCCAATGAAATTACAAAATGCTCTATTGGAGATTGTTACAAGACAATTCCATAGTCATGAAGTATCATATTCAAAGTACATTCCTTCGAACATCCTTCTTGCATAAATGTTTCTAATCTAGACATTGATTCTCGATATCCGACTCCCAATATGGAAACATTTCCATATTTTCCATATGACAACTCGTTCTAAATAGAATCTTATCTATTCATAATAATGTCAATATGGTCCATCCATGACTATACTTTCAACTGTCTACAAGTGACCATTCCTTGGCGAACCTTAGATTTTCCTTGGCAGTTGTTTAATTATTTTAGTCAAAACCGGTTCTATTTCCTTTTTCCCTCTAAATGCCCCAGACATTTGGAAAATTTTAGAACGGTTGAATATTATAGCATATGAAATTGATCCTATACCTGAAGCGTATTGGATGCAATTCATAATAAAAACATGATACTTTACCAGTTTCTTACTATAATATCGTCATAATATTTCTATTTGTCGTGTTCTAAAAAATTCGAACTATGAAGAGGGATGCCGTAATCATAATCGTATTTTGAGAATGCAAATAATAAATATACAGATGACTAAATACAATTAAATTTCTCGATCTAAGCTTTTTCTATAATTAATATTGCCAACTTGCAATACTTAATTAATAATCATGCTCCCACTAACATGATTATTATATTCATTCCAACATAACCCTTATGCTCCCACTAGCTTTGACACGTATTTAGGAACCAGCTAAACTTCTAGGAATCAATACTTATTAACTTCCAAAGTTCATTATTTCTAATACGATATGCTTCAATAAGCCTTTATCTAAGCTTCTCAAAATCACACACCTTTCCTTAGACAGCTCATATGTGTGTCTAAACTAATTCAGAACTTATCTTACCAAGTCCTAAATGTTCAGACTAATTGCAAAATCTCACAATTCGAACTATGAAAAAGGGATGACGTAATCATAATCGAATTTGAGAATGCAATTTACATAGTTGCTATCTCCTTAAAATCTCTCTTAGTGAAAGCATTTCCTCACAATCATTTTCATGAAGGAGAGAAACCTTATGACACTTAGATTTTATGGTGTATGTGTTGCTATCCATGTGAATTTTCCATAACCATAATCGAAAGATAATGTTTGTGACAAATCCAAACTCTTATGGACAGAACTTGTTCATTCTTAATTTCTTGCAATCAAGAGTCCCACCATTGCTTCCAAGTTATCTAGCAGCTCACCTATTCCAGTCAATGTACTTTCATTGGACAAGGTGTTTGCCCTTATGCAACCTATTGAGAACTTGTAGAACTCATATGCATAATCACTCGACTGGATTGGCACATAAATAAATTTTGTCAACACGATATGTTACAAACCCCAAGTCGGTTGCTAGTGTTTAATAATAGGTTTACTCTTGATTAGTTCTCAAAACTTTTGAAGATCATTTAGACTCACACTAACCTCTTGACATATAAGATTCTCTTATCAAGAAATATTTCTTGATAAACAAATATTCAAGAGTTAGTGCGGATTCTCATCAAGACAAACACTACACACCAATTTCAAACTTGCAAGAGTAAGAAAAACAATTTTTCTACCTCACATTTGATGAGTGTTTGTCACTCAATTCACAATCTTGGAGTACGATTCTAAGACTTGTGTTTGGAACGAAGTATGACTCATCCTTTTGATTTAACCATCGCAACAATTTCCGATTCCTTTTCTTATCCATACTAGTGCACTAAGATGTCCTTAGATGATCAATTGTGATATGGTTCTTAATCATTAAGACAATCATAAAATCAGATACAAAAGTACTCTCCCTTTTTCTTAGATTGGAGAAACTTTTATCTTTCTGCCTAATTGATTCTTCTTATTCGTTCTGCCATTCATTGAAACTTTTCAATGATTTAGAATTCCACTTAATCTTGTAAGCACAACCACATTTCCTAGACTTTTAGTAAATCATGAAGAATAGTCTTATTGTTATTTGTGGTGGACTTGACTAGTGCACAACATTGTGTTCTATTCCTTTAGTCGTTTACTTGACTCACATACTTGTGTGATCAAGGAATTAGTCTTAATTTCCTAAGTACCAAGATTTTCATACATCACATGATTCAAATCATATGATTCCAAGTTTCTGTCCAATTGAAACTTGGATGATGAGAATCTTTCCTTACTTAGAAAATTTTGACACTACCATAAATAACATAACTAAGAATCACATCCATTTATAGAAATAGACAAACATCAATTTTTCACAGCGATTTTATTGCAAGGATATATGTATAAATAAGACAAATCAAAATTTTATTTTGTTCATAAAAGCAGCGAAAAACATGTCCTTACAATGCAAAATCAACTGAAAAACTATGTAATCAAATATTCCTAACAAATTTATCATAACTTTCTAAGCTCAAAATTTGATCTTTAAATCCATGTGATCGTGATCCATTTCTTTGTGATCAAATTCATCTTGCTCTTCCATTAAGCTTCCTCTCTTTTCTCTGATCCTGCAAAACATTCGAATGCAATCTTATCACATTATGTATTAAAAATCAATGAATAGGAACTTAATGGAGTTAGATAGTGGATTTTACCTGAAGTAGAGTCATACATCTTGACTCTCCCATCTCTTAGATCTCTCAGGTAGACAGGACAACTTCGTCTCCAATGCCCCTTCTCTTGGCAATAAAAGCAAATTGACTCTTTTGGAACAGCACACGAAACTACTTCAGACTTTGCCCTTTTCTTTTGATCAAACTTTTCGACCATGACATGCCTTTCGTTGCCATTGCCTATGTCCATAGAGGTCTGGAAGGCAGATTCACCAATCAACTTTTCTTTTCCAGTGTGCCAAATCATCGTTGATTAGTAACAATAAGCAAATAGGTGAGATTGATGAAGGTCATGTCGTGGTCTATCATATAGTACTCTCTTATGAACTCACTACATGAGTCTGGAAGCGACTGAAGAACCTAGTCAACAGCCAGCTCCTCACAGACAACGGATCCCAACATTCTTAACTTATCAATGTGTGACTTCATCTCTAGGACGTGTGCACACACTGACTTTCCTTCTTCATGTTTACTTGCCAAAAGGGCTTGAGTGAGTTTAAACTTTTCAAGCTTTTGAACTTATGGGTTAGCGAGAACAATAGGAGGAGGTGGAGGAAGTGAAGCATGATCTCGTGTTCCTCGATGGAATCATGGAATATCATCTTCATGTGGAAAGCTTGTTCCACGGGATTTGGGAAGACCATAGTTGTCATACTTTGACATCTACAAAATGGGAGAAAATTCAAGTTAGTTAATTGATTGAGTCCTTAATAAATCACCCAAATGACATATTAAGGCTAGGACCCAACACAATATTCCACAACTTGAGAGAGGGATGTCGTAACCCAAATTGCAGAACATTTGAAGGTAAGTGAATGACAATTCACTAATTTTCCACCATGAAAAACAAAAAAGAGATTAGGTTTTAAAAGTGTTGAAAAACTCCTAGATCCTTTGAGACTCATTGAACTTTTCAATGGCATGTTTAAATCTCAATATGCCCCTCGATTTGTGACTGGGATGCCGAGGATCACAAAATAGGGTGTGAATAACCATGCAAACTTACATGTTGCCCCCAATGTTACAGTCACTTATTCGATGTGTCGGTTAACCACACACGCTCCACCGAACTATGACAAACATTGAGTCACCCTTTTCTACATTTGCTTAGAACCATTTAGTGTGCCGGTTAACCACACACGCTCCACTAACGTCTTCGCAAGGGTACAAAGTGTAATTTCATGGAATTGCATCAACTCACTTTTGCCTAAAGTAGCTAAGATTGGTAATTTTGTATAAAAACATTTAGTTACTTTATGCTTCATTATACTTTTAATGGAAAGGGTTTTCCCTATCCTACCCGTTCAGTTAACGACCCTCCACCAATCAAGGAAGCGGTGGGTGAGAGTGGACACCCATTAAACGACCATTTTATAGGCCATAACCTTATACCCCCTTATATATCGGCTTCGTGAATGAGGCATACTAATGGTAAGACTAGCAGTTTAAGTTATACATATATAATATTAGACTTTTAATGTTATATATAGTATAAGGGTGTATTTTACACTTTTAAAATACTAGGTGGTCTAATTTAATAAATTATACTTTTAATTTAATTAAATGTAAACCATATCACTATGGATTTATTAACTCTCTTTTAGTTATACACTTAATTAATTTAATAAAACCATAAGGGTGCAATTTGAACTTTTTTAAAACTTAGGGTTTTAGAATTTAACATTTTAAAAATTAAACTTTTTAATTAAAATTTAAATTCCAAAACTTGAGGGCAAGTTTTGAAACATTTCAAATCATTAGGGTTTAGAATTTAAATATTTCAAAATCAAACATTTTAATCAAAAATTTAAATTCCAAAACTTGAGGGCAAGTTTTGAAACTTTTCAAAACTATCTAGATAAAAAAACAAATAAGGCAATTAAATAATTAATAGGTGATTATCTAGTTTGACCTGATCTAATTTCATGCAAGATAATTGACCAAATAATTCAAATAATTTAACATTTATCAAATATGGTAACAATTATCTAATTAGATGACAAAAAACTTTTATTTTGAGAAGGATAATCATAAGGAATCAATAAAAATTATATTTTATTAATTTGAAACAATTATGGCAATTATCCGAAGTCAAAATAGGCAGAAATCCCAAAAATCCGCTTGTATGACAACTAAACTCGTCGAGTCCACTTTGGAACTCGTCGAGTTCATCAGACAAAAAGCATGAAAATCAATTTTAAATCTTGAACAAATAAACAAGGCATCAATACAATAGAAACCAATCATGGCTCTGATACCACCGATGGGTTTTGGCCATAAGAACATCTTATGTGCTCATGCAAACCCTAATGTTTGGATCTAAGTTTCTCTATTGTACATGCATTCATCCAAGACTTTAAACCCTAGATCTAGCATGTGATAATCAATATTAACATAAGAATGGGATTTAGATCTTACCTTGATTGTTATGTAGCAATAACAATCTCAAATCCTCCTTGTAATTGCTTTAGAAAGCTTAGAGTCACAAGTGCCACTCCTCTAATGGCTCACAAACACCAAGAGCAAGAGGATGAAGAATGAGAAGAGAGGAGGCACCCAAAAACTTGTTGAAACCCTAAGGAATCAGTTAGCCACGTTTTTGGTGCCCTAGGGTTCCTTAAATATGTGAGGCTATTAGGGTTATCTAACAAGGAAACCCTAATTTGACTGCTTAGGCCCTCAGCAGCCCATGGACTCCCTCCTTAAAGGCCTCGGATGATTTCTAATGGGTTTCCCCATAGAATTCGTCCACTCCATCCTCTATGGAGTCCATTAGCCCAATATTCAACTATCACACAATTGATAGTTCTAGTCCCCTTTATTTAATTAATGTCTTTTAGCCATAAAATTAATTCTTAATTAATTATTGACTACTATTAATTAAACAATATGATTTCTCCTTTAATATATTATTCTCATAATATATTAATAAACTATAATTAATCCCCTGTCTCTATAATTCATCCTATCAAGTTGCTTTGGTGAAGGCAACCCAAAAGGACCATGCACCATCGGGTCAAGTACATACCAAAATAGTTATGGACTTAGACACTAATCCAACAAATAGGGTGTTACGTACTCAAGTTGTTCATATTATTCATGTGCGTATAAACTTCTATTTTTGTCTATACAATTCATTATCTTTTATGTCCCTTTTATTACACTCCCTTATTAACCAAAAGTTCTGATGAAGCATTGTTGTTGATGAGTATTAGGTAAAATTGAAGAAATATGAATCAATGTGTTTCAAATATTTAATTTCTATGAAATTGGTGTTCTTTAGAACCAGGTAAGTTGCTAGTGTGTTCATTTGTTAGTTTTCTTAAAAATTTTAAGTTTTTCAAGATTTTGATTTGGTTTTTGTTTAAGGTCGATAGGAATGGAGTGCACAAGTTGCTTCATTATTGATTTGGTGATTAGTGCTGCTCCACTGCTTAAAATTGGTAAGTAATTGATGTTAACATGTACTATTTGGTAGGTTTAATTCATAGCTACACATGCAAGGTTTGTTGGTGTTTTGGCTATGTTGTTGAAGTTCATTGGTATGGGTGAAATAGGGTGAAGAAAGAGTTGACTTCCAAAATACCTTACCTTATTATGAGAAGAATTGGTTGGAGATTTCCCAACGAAGTAGTTTTGGGTAAATAATAATCTCGTCTTATTTATTTACATCTATCCAGTAGTAAAAATGACTTTACTGTTTCATTTATTCTAATCTTGTAGGAAACGGAGAAGGTTTTACAAGGCACAAGTGGATGTTGAATTTTTGTATAATTGGCTAGATTTTTAAAAATACAAAGATGTAATAGGAAAAAATTAAAGTAGGTTGCTATATATGAACGTAGCTTGTTGTTTCTTACCATTTAAATGTTATTCTCTGTGGGATTAATTGAATAGGTCCAACATATGAATGTTTTATATTCTTGGACTTGTACATGGAAAACTCCTAACCCATGTAAAGTATAAGACCCGTTTCTAGTTGATTATGATTCTAGTATTAAACATTGTAGAGCTAGAATCATCATTTCATTGTGTTTTGGGTTTGAAACCCTAGATTATAAGATAATCTGAATTCTCAATAATTATCCTATGTTTTTATGAGTTTCAATACTAAAAACTTGTAATGTATCACCAAAGTATAAATATTTTCACCATTGATGGGAATGATTTCACCTATAATGGTTGAATTGGAGATTTTGAACCCTAATTTACAAGAAGTTGTATTCTAGTCATTAGAAGAGGAGGAGGATGAGGAGGAGTGTAAGATTCTCTTAAATTATAATGTTACATATGTGTATGTTATAAGGTCTTATGGTATACAAAATAATAAAATAATAAAAAAAATATTGGCCATTTTACTCAAACTTAACATCTAATATAAGTTAAAAACAAATGACCAATAATAGATGAAATTAAAAACCAAAGGACTACATGTGCTAGATTTTCTAAGCTTGAACTTAAAGTGGAAATTTCAGCATACCAAAATTTCTATAATTTACTCTAATTTTAACATTATGCAACTAGTTTATTATCAAAATATATTTATATGATTAATAAATATTTTTCAAACATACAATTGAAACAAATATATATGTTTTATAAAATATGATCAAATAACAAGATACATTATAGATAAAGAAAGACATGAGAATAAAGAGAACTTTTATTCCAATATTTGTGATGAAATCATCAAAATTTACAATAAATAATATTCACTATTTATACTAAACAAAGAAGATGAAAGGTCATGTATGATATGAATGCACATTATAGTGGTGCATAACTACAATCATAAAACTCATAATAATGTTTGCTATAATGTTCACTAATTATGGAGAGTAATTGGGGATATGGAATCCAATAGTCATTCACTAAATAATAATTCATAACACTCCCCCTTGAATGACGATTCTATCATGCCTCATGAAAACCTTAATCGGTAAAACCCTTTATTAAGGAAAAAGAGTACATGATTAATAATAGATATTGGAAACAATTGCCTCGTTAAAAACCTTGCTAACAAAACCCAGTGGGAAAAACATAGCTAAGGAAAAGAGTACAATATGTTTCCAAATCCCCCTGATTAGCACATCATTTGATTTTCTTGAAGCACTGCATAGCAATGTTTCCTACCATCTTTTCAAATTTCGATGTAGGAAGTGCTTTAGTAAACCAATCAGGAAAGTTGTTACTGGATTGAATTTTCTAGATGTTGTTGTCATACTCTTTTTGAAGATCATGAGTGAAAAAAAACTTTGGTGATATATCCTTGGTTCTGTCTCCTTTGATAAATCCTTCCTTGAATGGAGCTATACAAGTTGTATTATCTTCATATAGTATGGTTGGAACATCCCTGTTAGAAGTTAGACCATAATTCTTGCAAATATGTTGAGTTAAAATTCTTAACCAAATACATTCATGACTTACCTTATAAATTGCTATAATCTCTGCATGGTTAGAATAAGCAGCAAATAAAGTTTGTTTAACAAACTGACAAGAATTTACGTTACCTCCACAAGTGAATAAATAACATATTTGGGATGGAGCTTTGTGTGGATCAGATAAATATCCCGTATCTGCACAACTAATTAACTTCGCATTTTATGAATTTGATTAGTATAAATTCATATCTATTGTACCTCGAAGATATCAAAGAATGTGTTTGACTTTATTCCAGTATCTTCATGTTGGACAAGAACTATATATTGCTAATAAGTTTACGGCAAAAGATTTATTAGGTCTTGTATTAATAGTAAGATATATTAGTGCACCAATAGTACTAAGATATAGTTCTTCGGGAACAAGAAGATTTTCATGTTTTTTTATGATGCTGAAGTTGGTCCTTTTTGGCATCTAATTGCCTTACCACCTTTGGGTTACTCATGGATGTGATTTATTCACATAAAACCTTTTTAGCACCTTTTCTAGATATTAAAGTACAAAAACTTCATTTTTGTGTGCTTAATTTGAAGACTCAAATAGAATTTCATCTTACCAAGATCATCCATTTCAAAATTTTGTTTCAAACAAGAAGTGACATTTTCCAATTCTCTAGGAGTTCCAATTATGTTCAAATCATATACAATAACATCAATTATGATAAATTCATATCTGGATCTTTTTATGAATACATATTGGGCTTAATGGATCATTTTTATAGCACTCTTTCAACATAAATGTACTAAAACAATTGAAGCACATACGACTAAATTGTTTCAATCTATACAAAGATTTATTTAATTTTACCAAATATACTTCACGAGAATTAGAAGTTTGTGCTTCTGGCACCTTAAACCCTTCTGTGATTTTCATATAAATATCATTTTCAAGTGAACCATATAAATAAGCGGTAAATACATCCATTAGACACATCTCCAGTTTTGCATATGTTGTTAAACTTATAAAATAACTGAATGTAATTGCATTAACCATTGGAGAATACATTTCTTCATAATCAATTTCGGGCCTTTGGGTAAAACCTTGTGCAACAAGTATTTCTTTATATCTCACAACTTCATTTTTCACGTTTCTTTTGCGCACAAATACTCATTCGTTTCCCACTATTCTTACTCTGTTTGGTGTACGGACTATCGGTCCAAAAACTTTTCGTTGGGTAAGAGAATTAAACTCTTTATTTATTTCATATTTCCATTTTGTCCAGTATTTTCTATTCATACATTTCTCAATAGATTTAGGTTCAAGATCCTCATTTTCTTTATAATCACGCACGGAACATGATATGAAAAATTATCGTCAACTTCTGTCTTATGTTGGTTCCGTCTTATTCTTGTCATGACATAATTTATTGAGATCTCATCATTTTCATTTTTTTAGGTACCTTATATTATTTTGTTATGTTATTGGGCTCTTCTAGAGCTTCATTAATCTTTTCAAGAGATTTTGTTTTCTCTTTTGGACCATCAATTGTATTTGCTTCATTTCATTTTCGAGGATTTTTATCTTTGGAATCGGCTGATCCTCCACGCTTCAGGTGTGCCTAAGATTCATTTGCAGTTATATTTTTTTTCCCTTCTGGGATATCAATTTTAACTGGAGTAAGTATAGCTGGTACATGAGACTTTGTTACTCACTTAGGGTCAGTAAATGCTTCTGGCAATTGATTTGCTACATTTTGTAAAGGAATTATCTTTTTTATTTCAAGTTCACATTAACTTGAACGAGGACCTAAAACTGAAAGTGACAATTCCTTTCAAGAGATTTTATTTTCCAGCTTCTTTATTTCGCCCCCTGATGTTGGAAAACATGATTCATCAAAATAATAATCATCAAATATAGCTGTAAATAAATCTCAAATTGATGATTTTAAATATTTTACTATAGATGGAGATTCATATCCAACATAAATTCTCATTCTTCTTGAGGACCCATTTTTGTGAAGTGAGGTGGAGAAATGGGTACATAAATTATACATCCAAACATCCTTGGATGGTAAATATTTGGTTGCTGACCGTAAACCAGTTGAATAGGGGAGAACTCATGATAACTAGTTGGCATTATGCATATAAGTGATGTTGCATGTAAAATTTCAGGCCCTTATGTTGATTAGGAAGTTTATAATGCATTAGTAATGGTCTTGCAATTAATTAAAGGTGTTTGATTAACGACTCAGCTAAACCATTTTGTGTATGAACATATGCAACATGATGTTCAATAGTTGTCCTAATCGACATGGAATAATCGTTAAAAGCTTATGATGTAAATTTTCCAACATTGTCAAGTCAAATTTTCATAATTGGGTAATTGGGAAAATGTGCCCTTAGGCAAATTATTTATGCAAGTAATCTTGCAAATACCAAATTATGACTAGACAATAAGCACACATGTGACCATCTAGTTGACGCGTTAATTAAAACCATAAAATATATAAATGGTCCACATGGTGTTGGATGAATTAGTCCATATATATCCTCTTGAATTCTTTGTAAGAAACTAAGACTTTCATACCTAACTTTGTTCAATGATGGACTGGAAATTAATTTTCCTTGAGATCATGCAACACAAGAAAATTCGTTATCTTGAAAAATCTTCTGATTTTTCAAGGAATGACCACTTGAAGTTTCATTTATTCTACATACCATAATTGATCCGAGATGGCCCAACCAGTCATGCTGAACTTGAAGGTATTATCATACCTCTTTCATTTTCAATTGTATGAATAATTGTAATATTTGTATAGTACAATCCGGAGAACAATACAAATAATTTTTCCAAAAAACTTTTCTTATCCGATATCATTTTTGTAATGTTGAGATAATTTTTATTACCATCATTAGTTGTTTCAATAGGATATCCGCTAGACTGAATATCCTTAAAACTTAATAAATTTCTTGGTGATTTTAATAAAAATAATGCATCACCAATTGTAATTATTGTCACTTGTGGTAATACTATATTCGCTCTTCCGGAGCATTCGATCTTGGTGATTTAGACGAAAATAATGCATTACTAATTTGTAATTAGTGTTCGTTGTTGTAATATTATATTCGCTCTTCCGGGGCCTTCAATCATTTTTGCATTACCTATTATTATATTAACATTTGCTTCTCTAATTGATAAGTATGCAGAATACTTTTCATTATTAAAAATGTTATGTGTTATTGCATTGTCTGCAAGAAATATATCTTCCTTATTTTTTTTGCGAATATACATATTTCTTTTCAATAAACAAATAAAACATAAGAACATTTGACATATGACATAAAAACATAATAAATGTCATGAAACAAAACTACACAATAGTCTTCAATCACCATCCATATCACCACTTGTCCCTTCTGGGTAGACAAGAAAATCGGCAACATCCAAATGTGTCATTTCAGGTTGATCTTCATGAATGTCATTTTGAATAAAATTTGTTTTGATATATTAATTTTCTTTAGATTTTAGATAAGTTTGATAAAGATCAACAAAATGCTTTGGTAAGCGGCATGTACAAGACCAATGATCGGTCATTCCACATCTATGACAAACATTTTCAACTTTCTTTCTTTTTTGCCTTCACAACTTTATCAATAGGATGTGGATTTCTGCTATTTTCCAACTTCTGGTGGATACTTGTAATCTTGTTATTTTTATGATAATTATGATAACCTCCACGACCTCGGTTAGACCCATGACTATTATGATTATATGATGTTGCATTCACTTCAGGGAATGCACTAGAACCGGTCGAGATTGATTGGTGATTTTTCATCAATAGCTTATTTTTTTTTTGTTTATCCATAAGAAGACATGAGATTAATTTATATTTATTTTAAACTTTTCTCATGATATTGCTACTACATGAACATATTAGTAGTATGAAAACTAGAGAACGTTTTCTCTAGCATGGTTTTCCATAATGAAAAATGAAATAGAAATCAAAATAAAGACTTGTATGTTAAGGAATTGTTAGTTAAGAAATTCCATAAAATAAGTTGTAAGCATTGTACATGTAAAATTATAAAAAATACATACCTGAAAATGACAAAAACAATAAGGAGTTAGACCTTTATGGTAGAGTCGTACTGATAACGTGTTATAAAATATGATCAAATAACAAGATACATTATAGATAAAGAAAGAAATGAAAATAAAAAGAACTTTTATTCCAATATTGGTGATGAAATCATCAAACTTTACAATAAATAATATTCACTATTTATACTAAACAAACAAGATGAAAGGTCATGTATGATATGAATGCAATTGTGGTGTATAGTTACACTCATAAAACTCATAATAATGTTTGTTATAATGTTCACTAAATTATGAAGAGTAATTGAGAATATGAAAAATCCAATAATCATTCACTAACATATATCTTCCAAAATAGTTGTTCACTATTCCCTACAAAACATATCTAAGTTTTTGTCTTTATCGTTCCAAAATAATCGTTAACGATCTTACCATTTATCCCCAACCGCATTTAAACCTATTATTTATTAAATATAAAAATATTTTTAGTAAAATAAAAAATATAGGAAATTTATGAAACCCAACTAATGCAAATTAATGAGAAGGATTTAAAACCATGGTATTTTATTATTTTATTTTGCAACGGCCGTAACCATGGTATTCAAAATAGTACAACCTTAAAGTATATATTATTATTAAATATATATTAAATATTTACTAATTAATTATTATTAAATATATTAAATATTTACTAACATAATCATAAAACTCACTAATTAAACATATAAAGCATCCGAGGATTTTTAAATTTAAGAAGTCGTAAAAAAAACAATTATTACCCCTGTGAAAAAGTTCATTTCATTTTGTTTAAAGATTATAATTGGCTTTTTAATTTCAGTAAGCAAATAATATATTTGTGGACTATTTAGGCTATGTTTGACGTACTAACTGAAAAGTTAGCTGTTAAATGTAAAGCTAGCTGAAAGCTGAAAAACTAACTGATTAAAAATGATGTTTGGTAAAATTAGCCGAAAAGCTAACTGAAATATATAAAATTACATAAAAAGGCATTTAAGAAAATGTGTTTCTATAATTAATTAAAGAATATATTTGGAAAATTTTAAAAAAGCTCATAAAAAGCTAATCTAAGTAGTTTTTTTTTAAAAAGCTAGCTTCTAAACTACTTTTTGGCTTGCCAAACATAACAACATCAAAAAGCTGAAAAAATAAACTAACTGTGGTACGCCAAACTCAGCTTTAAAAAGCTTGTAACTCTTTGGTCTTTACTGATTTATTTCTTACATCTATTTGTGTATTTCTTCCATTAATGTTTGTAATTTGTAACTCTTCGTTAGTGCTAGTGTTTTTTTAGTTTTAATGCATTACATGTTAAAAAAATCACTTTACTACTGATATAAGGTTATGGGTGATGATATTTTCATTTAAGAAATTGAACCATTCACATAAAATACAACTGAACCATTCACATAAAATACAACTTTACAATTATCATATAAATTAATAAAACATACGTTTTATGTCAAAAAATTAACTTTTTAAATGAAAATAAAGGACACTGGCGTTGGTTTATATATTTATGGCCTTTCTATTACTAAATGTATCTAAACATTTAATAATTAAATAAATTATAGAGAATTTATTTTATCCATCTTATCCATAGATGACATGGTCAAACACTTGTTTGTTGAAAATGACAACAAATCCATCACAACAAGGAAAGAGTGTCCTACAAAGTGGAGATATGTGATCCAAAATATTTGTTTGACCACCATTTTGGTAACTTTATTATGCAATTGCATATTGCATATTCTTTGCTAAATAATGGTTTCCTATCATTAAACATAAAGTATGTGTTTATAAGAGAATTTATGTAATAACAGAATATATAATCATACACGACAAAAGCTCATATGTTATAAATTTGTATGCATATAGTGCAAGTCAGATATGCATGAAAGACTATACATGCACTATATTAAAACAACGAGGGTTGAACAACGGATGGTAGCATGTGATATTGGCATGGAAAATGGAGGCAGACTTGCCCTACAATACATATAGTATGTAATATTTCTTCAAACTTAATTTAATGCAATGTCTCCTCTTTTAGTGTTTGAGCCAACACGGATACAACACCCTTGCAAACTACTGACAACTTGATTAACTTTTTCCAAACAGACATTAAAAGGTGGTTTTATATTTTGACTAATTACTATATATATATATATATATATATATATATATATATATATATATATATATATATATATATATATATATATATATATATATATATATATATATATATATATATATATATATATATATTAAAGTTCTCAAGAAAATGAATAGTAAACTAGTAAACTTGTTTTTTTTGGTAGAATTGATCATTGTATAATTGTTGGGTTTTAAAGGAATAGTAAATTTGGATGTTTTTTTTAACTTTGCTCCTCATTCTTTAACCATTTTGACACTTTTGGTCTTTACAATCAATATTTTTACACTTTTTAGGAACCTTTTAATATTTAAAGTTTGGCCACAAAACTTTAACGGTTTGACAACTTTGATTATTTTTCTAAAAAGTTGCTAATTCATACCCCTTTAATTCTTTAGCCATTTTGATACTTCTGGTCCTTGCAGTCAAAACTTTTACATTTTTTCATAAAAATTGGATGTTTTTTGGCAACTTTGCTCCTCATTCTTTAAACATTTTGACACTTTTGGTCCTTGCAATTAATATTTTTACACTTTTTAAGAACCTTTTAATATTTAAAGTTTGGCCACAAAACTTTAACGGTTTGACAACTTTGATCCCTTTTCTAAAAAGTTGCTAATTCCTACCCCTTTAATTCTTTAGCCATTTTGACACTTTTGGTCCTTGCAGTCAAAACTTTTACATTTTTTCATAAAAACTTGAAAAAAACGGTTCGGGGGCAAAGCCCGAGCTTTTCATCCTTACACTTTCTACGTCTATCATATTTATCGATTCAGAAACAACATTGAAAGTTTTTGCCCCTGCGTAGCGGGGGTAACCTTTCTAGTTAGATATTAAAACTTTTAATAACTAATTGTATAAATTTTATTATTATACTCTTGCTACATCACCTTGTCTTGCATATATACATTTTAGTTAGTTTAATTTAAATTTTGATATACGTTATCTTTTTATAAAGAAAAATATATAAATATTTCAGTGATTTTATTATTAAAAGTCTAAGATTCATATATTGATGCCTTTTTTAATAAAAAATTTCAAGAGATAGAAGTACACTATGATATGACTGCTAGGTAAAAATAGTTTTTGAATGTTTACAAACATCACATGCTTAAGATTTTCTTATGGCTATTCTGATAGTTTTGGCCAACCTATGTTGTCAGTAAGGTATCATGCTATCTTTAAGTATCACATTATGATCCTTTATTTTTGGTTGACGATATATGACATGTTTGTGGCAATGTATGTTTGGAATCTTTTAAGGAGCACACAATACATCGTAGAGCTCTGGTTTAAAGTATCGGAACGATTTTGTTAGGAATGTTCTTTTTGAAATTTTTTACCTGTGTTAGGATTTCTGCCAAGAAAGTAACACATGTAAACTTCTTGATCGACTCATTAGAAGAAAGATCAACACTTAGACCAATTAACGTTTTAGTTTCCGGATGGATATGATGGAAACATGCACGTGTGGATCTTACAGAGGTTTTCCATCTGGTGGGCTTGAGGTGTTTTCACTATACGGTAGGTTGTTTTAAACTTTATCTCGTACAAAGTAACAAAACATTAAAAAACATGCATGCAAAATTAACACACATTTATACATTTTGACATTTGATACTTTTGGTTTCCTTAACAACTATGAATGACTATGAACATTTTGAAATAACCTAGTTATTCAAGGATTTAAACATGCTAATATAGAACACAAGAATTATTTAATGAAAGACTCATATCCAATATCTCAACTCATTACAATATATGTTGCTTTTATTGTTTAGATATCCAAACACTAAATTTCAATCAAATATATATACTTATATCAACAAAGTCCTATAACACCGGCTTGACTTTCATGCTTTAACTAATGAAGGGTCTTTGTTAAGTAAATTTGACAAAACTTGATTTGTATAAAATTTGTGAATACAAACATTTTCAGTTATATATATATATATATATATATATATATATATATATATATATATATATATATATATATATATATATATATAGAGAGAGAGAGAGAGAGAAATTATTGAGAATGTATTAGATACTTAAATATGACTTAGATGTAACAATATTACTCATAGTCATACTGGACTATCATTACGCATCTTTGTATGTGGTTCTCCAAACCACAATGTATTATAACTCTAATACGTAACTGTAATTAAAATATACAGGTAAACACTATCCATGTAACTTTCTCTTCATTCATAATGAGGACACACTCGATTGGGATTGAGAGTCATCTCAATCTATTTGGAAGTTCTACACATGTGTAACAGCTTTAAACATAGCTTTCTTTCAAATACTGTACAGATTATGAATATTTCTCTAGTACTCGCAAGTACTTTAGAATGTTCCTTTAAGTCACATCATGACTTGTTCTGGGATTATACTGGTATTACTCAACATGCTCTAAGCATACAATTTATCTGGCCTTCATACATAGTCATGACACATATGATTAATTGATTTGTAGTAGCATATGGAATACAATCATATTATCTAGTTCAAAACATTTACACTAGGATTTTGGTCAAAATCATGTCATGTGGTATTTGACAAGTTAACTCTCTCAGAGTCCTTTATCTTAAGCTCTTTAAGATATTTGAAAATTAATACAATTTTACTTAATCGTTTATGTTTCCATGATCTATCTATATAGATCTTTATTCCAAGAATTAGTATGCCGATTACATATAAGACAAGGAATGTTACTACGCTCCCACTAGCTTTATAGAAAACACGAGAGTCATCTTGATTTATAATTAAATCACACTATGTAATTATCTTATAAGAAAGAAGATTCTTACTTTGAGAAGTTAGCTTAAATCTTGGAAAGATTTTCATTCATGTATGTTTTCTCCTTTAAAAACTCACTTACTCTTTATATTTTATAATATATATATGAAGATTAATCAAGCTCATACTTGATAATCATACATGAATGCATCTGTATGTGTTTCATTATTTTCTGATCTACTATTAAGCATACTCAACAAAATATTGTAAACTTGCTAGTTCCAAACTAAGATGCATTCAGCTTATGGTTCTTTAGCTCTTAAAGTTCCATATTGCTCTCACTTAGAAAAAGAACTTTCTAAGCACTTGTCTTTTGGAATGACAAATAGTGGGCTTAGTAGAGACTTCATTATCAACCACATAAATCTAGTTAGAAGACGATAGAGTGGTTAATCTTATTGTCGAACATAAGCTCGATAACTCTATACTTAAAAATAAGGATAAGCATTACAAACTTAGTTTAAGGAAAGTATTTAATCAACTTGTTAGGTTGGAATATATATATATATATATATATATATATATATATATATATATATATATATATTTGTGTGTGTGTATATATATATATATATATATATATATATATATATATATATATATATGTATATATATATATATGTAACACCTGCAGATCCGGGCTAGTCAATTTAGAGATAATAGGGGTCGAAAATCACTTTTTGACAAAAGATTATTTAGAATAAATAATCTTAAACAAGTTGTAAAATATTTTCAAGGGTTCCGTACATATAAAGAACACTAAAATCCGAGTTATAACGAAGAAGTTATGACCCGTCGAAGTTTCGTGACGGAAACAACACGGCACCGGGAAGACGTAAATAGTGAATTTACGATAGAGTGACATTTAGCCTTATTGACCTAAATGAAAGTCATAGAATATGTTAACCTGAGAGCATCCATAAAAAGAACGCCCAAATCTGACTTCGTATGAGGAAGTTATGATTTTTCTAAGATTTGACCTAGCAGTGCACGACCCGAAACTCGAATTTTAGTTCGAGCAGTTTTCGGCTTACGCGACCCAAATGAGAGTTGAAGATCTCATTAATAGGAACCCAACAGTAAAAAGATAGACAAGAATGGAGTCCGTGTGAAGGAGTTACGAATTCTTCGTGGTCATTTAACAACCTAAATTCCTCCTACTGTTAAATTTAAGATCGGCTGAGAGTTAGCCAACGGAGTATTAATGAAAGTTGTAGATCTTCTTTCTACCTACACGTGGATATAAAGAACATAAAAACCGGAGTTAGTATGCGAAAGTTATGAATTTTTGAAAATCGGCTGATTTCCACCATGTGTGCGATGTCACGTGTCAGCACCAGGCTGTGCCTGGCTGTACCCAGCTGGCCACGACGTGGGCATCAAATGTCCATGATGTGGGAGCCTCTTTAGCCTCCTATAAATAGAGATGCCCCTCTCCATTCTTCACACCTTAACCCTTCATTCTTCTCTCTATACTCTCTCTCTAAGCCCCGAAACCCCCCGCAAAGCCTAGGGAACCCCCTAGCACGAGGCGGAAGACCTGGAGTGCTCGACGGCCCTGAGAAGAAGAGCATTTTGGCTCGGAAACACTGCTCTAATGAAACCCGATTTTCGAGAAAATCCGCTGTAAGTGAGCTACGCCCAACCTATCTTTAGTATAACTTATGTTCTAATATAGTAATGTTATTAGGAACTTATAATAAGTACTTGGGCTATTATTATGGGTTATAGAAGTATTTTTAACGCTTATATAATAGTAATAATAGCTAGATTATTAATTAGTCTCGGTGAATATTAGACTAAACTCTAGTGGTAATGATACTAGGTTTTGTTCGAGGGAAATTGTTTTAACAATAGCGAAGTGTTGCCCGAGTGCCGAGTCACTACCTTATCAGGTGAGTGCATAGTCACTTTCATCTTACACATAGATATGAAGTATGTTAATATAAATTACGTGTTATGTGTGCATATTGTCTGAATACTTGCTGTCTATGTTGGGTGAAAGATTTTTATACATGTTTTAAATGATTTAAACTGTATATGTATTTTATATCTACAAAATGTGTTGGGCAAAACATGGGTAGATGAAATAGTTGCTGTGTGATAACACGATGAAAGACATCAATGTTGACAATGATCCAGTCATCTAGTGGAGTATAGATGTCGACCACGGACTATACTAGCCAGTCCAATGGAATGCTAGCAGGCTCGTAACCTGTAGGTGTTTTTGAACTACATGCTTATTAAGCATTTTTGAACTGAGTGTGTTCACTAGGTATTTTTGAACTGAGTGTGTTCACTATGTATTTTTGAACTGAGTGTGTTCACTGGGTATTTTGAACTGAGTGTGTTCACTAGGTATTTTTGAACTAAGTGTGTTCACTAGTTACTTTTGAACTAAGTGTTTACTAGATGTTTTGGACTACGTGTTCACCAGTTGTAATCTATAAATCTTGATAAGATGGACTTTGTACCTATTCCTTAGGATAATCCTTATGAATAAATGAACGAGGAATAGCTGATTCTTAGGGTACATTCTTAAGAGTAAAGAAGATAATGGGGATGGGTAGTTGGGTAAACTGTTTGATGATTAAACATGATAATTATATTATCGTGGGTTGAAAACCCTATGTACTCACCAGGTTTCCCAACCTGACCCACTCAGTTTATTTATATCACAAGTGTTGATATGAAGTCACATTACATTGAGAGATTAAAAGAGATATAAATCACTAGTGATAATGAATGTAAGTTTTGTTTATGCTTATGTTTCTATATTGACGATGACATCCCAAATGTTTTAAAATGAATAAAAGTACATTTCTTCGGAAATGCTTTGATAATGAAATTATCATGTTTTTCTGGGAACAAATTCCGCAATATTTTTATTAAAAAAAAAGATACTCTGATTTTTATAAAGCATAAACAAAATCGGTTTTTTCTGGCCGTAAAAATGGGGATGTCACAATATATACTTATAAAAGATGCTTTTTTACATGCACCACATTCATATGAAACCTCTATGACTTTTCAGTTTTTTTTTCTAATAATTATTATAAATTCTTTAATAATGTTAAATTAATGAAAAAACTAATTTTTAATCATAAATTAACTAAACTACAGAGTTAAAATATCATATTTTACTTCTATTTATTAAAGGGAAAATGACGTATAGGGCCTATAATGTTTCTAGGGTTGACTCATTTAGTCATTTAACTTATTTTGTGGCTTTTTAAGGAAACGAAATCATGAGCAACCTGTCTTTTTAGTCACCTTCACCTATTTTAGCAGGTTTCAATGCCAAATAAGCAAGATTTTCCCCATCAGTCATGTCATGTCATCGATTACCATTACCCCACCCTCTACCCAATACCATTCTACTCTTCCCTACAATAACTTCAATTCACTGGTGACCATCTCCGGTTCGAACCACCTGTCAATTAATTTGCCCCCTTTTCCATTTGTCACCTATTTCTTTTATACGAATCCTAACCCCACTTTCACTCTCGATCTCTTGATCTCTCGACAGAAAACAAAGCAATTCTCTATCTCTAGTCATCCGTGTCGCCCTTAATTGTGACTTTCTCACCACTTCATCTTTTCCTCTCTCCTCTTTCTCTTTATATCTCTACATCAATATATAAATTAGGCTTTTTGGCCCTTTAATTGGTTCTTTTAGATGAGTTCCTTGTCGGGCCTGTTGCTTACAATAATAAAGACTTCGATGAATCATCTGTTGGTACAAGTATTGTTGCCACTGCTACAACCGATACTTTTGCTGTTAACGAGCCTCAAGAAGACGTTATTGTTGCTGATTCTGGTGCTTATGGTGGCGATGATAATGATATTGGTAAATGAGGTGGAACTGCAGGGGGTCCTCAGAGAAGTTGTTGGTAGGGGAGAGTGGAATCGGGTTGATGGACTGGTTCTATGCATCCAAGTTTCCGACTCGATTTGGTTTTACGGTGGATGGTATATTGATCGGAAGAATGACCAAAGGCTTGATGATTGTCTTCACTATTGCATTGTTGCTGGTAAAAAGGTTCTTGAAGATGCTGATATTGGTGGTGACAAATGCTCTATGGTTTGTTGTTCTATTGAATTTCAATCGTTTTTCATGCTTGGATCTGGTTCCTATTTGGGTAATTTGAACTGTATGGATGGAATTTGGTGGATGTGTGTGGATTTGGGCAATATTAAGCTTGGAATTGAAAATCTGTGATGAATTAAAATGACACCAATTGAGGTTTAGTGAATGGATGCCCGGTAAGCATAAATGGAAAAATGTAAAATATTTCATCATTTTGAAACCTTTTCTAATCATTATTTATCTTCATATGCATATATATCTACAAATTTTCTAATTGAAATTTGTTCAGGATCTGCTATTTATCCCTTCAGAGAACAAAAGGATGTTTAGATGTCAGTGTTTGGGTAAACTATTTGAGAGGAAGAAGACAATGGTGGATGCCTGGTAGATTGTGTTCTTGAGAGAGAGAGAGAGAGAGAGAGAGAGAGATGTGGGTCCAAGGGTAGGAAAAATTAAAAGTAAACATGGGAAATTTGGTCAACAAATGTCTATATGGAAAAGGGTAACTGGATGACCCCTTCACTTTGGTCAAAAGGACGTAATCGACCCGAAAAAAACGACTTCGCTCCCTCATAAAGCCAAAAAAATAGTTTAGGGACTCCACGGATAAACCCTAGAAAGTTCGTAGGGCCAAAATGTCATTTTCCCTTTATTAAATTATGACTTTAACTTTTTCACATATTATAATTAGCTTATTAATTCAGATATGTTGTCGTATGTAAACAATTGTCATTTTAAAGTCAGAACTTTTGTATAATTTATGATTTTATGAAAAATAGTTAAATTATTAATTTCAATATAATGTTAAACGATTAACTTAATTCAAAATTTTAGTCAAACTTGAAAAAAATCGAGAGACTATTCTATAAATAGTTAAAAGTTATAAATTATAGTGTTGAACCTAAATTATAATCTTAAATTATCAAAAAAAAAAAAAAAAAAACTATGAGACTATTTTTTATATCATTAAGAGTTTCAAATAAGTAACTTAAAAATAATTTACAATAGGAATAGCTAAAAGTAGTATTATTTAAAAAATTATAATGTTATCTTTAAAAACAAAAACAATGGTTGTTGTTTTAAATAATTACAATCAAAGAAACTAACAATATTCATCAATTAAATTTTAAAAAAGTTAAATCTCTGAAACCAAATTAAAAACTTAAGAGTTTCCAAATATGTTATTCTACATAACTTACAACAACAGTAATTAAAAGTAACATTATGTACAAAAATTATATTGTTATCTTTTAAAAACAAAAACAATGTTTGATGTTTTAATTAATTACAATGATAGAAATTAAAATCTTAAGCAAATAAACTTTTTAAAATTAATTAATCATATCAACAATTATAAATATCATTAAATCATATATTATATTTAATATTATTCATGAGTAACCCATAGGTAGAGGCTATTGAGACAATTGAGAATATACAATTTTAAAAGATGTCTACATTATCATATAATTAAAAAAATGTTTATACCAACTTATTATAAGATTTATTATATAAAATCTAACAACAACTTCATTGATATATTTAAAAAACATATATTTGTAAAGATTTCAAATATATTATTGTATTCTTCGTAACGTATGGGTATTTGCCTATATCAATATATATTTGTTACAGTAAGCATAGTTACAAAAAAATTTATAAAGTAAATAGTTCTTTAAAACATCATACAATAGATCGCAAGGTCTATGTTATCCTACTCAAAAACTTGTACGTACTCCTGCCATCAGCTGTTGAGGGACTCTCATTTATGTCATTTAACCACTTCATGAATACCATTACATGCAACAATGCTCAAATAATCCTTCAACTAACAGACTCAACCCTACAACAGTTGGACTTAGACGAGTGTTGCGCAATAGGACCAAATCCATCACTCTGAGATTATTCAACCTTTTTGTCATGTAACTTAATGTATTCACTTAATGATTAACTCACATTAATAAGAATACCATAAAGCACAAAGCAAGCAACATTCATGCAGTAACACTCGAAGCCATAACAATTTATATGACATCCCAAGCTCACTTCCTACAACCATACTAGGAACTTCTACTATCATTGTCGGTTTCCTTTTGCATGCAGATTATAAACAATACATGATCAAATAGAGTGTCGAATAAATGACTCTACCCTAGGACCACAACCAAATGAGGAATAGGAAATAAGGCTAAATCAGTCATTATGGGGCTATATGATCTTATTCGTATATATTTTTTAAAGCACACACCTAACAATCACTTCTACCAATATAGATTCCAAATCTAACATGGCATCCAATTACTTCTAGCCTACACGACATCACATATCAGGCCAATCTACCAAGCAATTCCTGAAAGCTTCGTTAGCCTTATCCTAGCATGCAAGCAGTCATATCATATAACATATCAACATGTATGGGTATTCTGTGAATCACTTAATTGAGCTCGGATAATTGCATGCATCACACCCCTTTTTATTTTTAAAAAATCTTTTGAGCAACTTATTTTCTTTTAAAAGATAACAAATTCATCAGCTTGATTTCAGTCACACCTGAGATTGTGCCTGAATCCCTCAAACCAAGGCTCTGATACCAACTTGTAACGTTCCAAATGTTCATAGTAAAATTTTTATTTTTAAAGCCATAAACAACACACACGAGTTGTTCCAAAACCAACCAAAGTGATTATGTTGTGCAGTCACATCGGGCTCTTCCCTTTTGAACCAGAAGTACTTGAAACCATAAACATGAAATTGTAAGCACAAAGCTTAGTGAGTTCCCCAAAATACCACATAGCATACATATCAATGGGCCTAGCTCTTCTTACTAAGTGGGCCCATCCCAACATACAATTAGGCCTAGCCTGTCATATAATAGGCCCAACCCGATGTACTATAGGCCTAGCCCATCATATGATGGGCCCAGTTCGACATACTAAGGGCCGAACCTACTCATTGAAAAGGGCCTAACCCTACATGCACGCCAATGGGCCCAACCCAACATACAATGCAAGGGTCACAAAGACAACTAACATTCTACATAAAACATTCCAATCGGCCGGTATTGTTGCCTTCGACCCCTAAGTATAGTGAAGGGACTCACTTGAATCACTAATCAGCTAAATCACAGCTAAAAGCCTCACAACCACTTCTACAACATTCCTATCATGTCATACAAGGTCCAACCTTAGATTAAACAGTAAAACCAGTCATCTTGACCAAAAGTCAACCCAGGTCAAAAGACAACGGTTAAAGTCAAAGTCAAAAATTCATAATGACAATTATTCATCCTCATGTCGTGACCAGCCCTTGGTCATGTTCTGAGTGTCCACTCGGTCCGATTCCAACTCATCTTGATTCAACTTAGCCAACTCAAGACCTGGAAAATCACTAGGGCTGACCTTACGATGCGAGAATCCTTTTGTCGCATCGTAAACCACAAATAACGCAACAGAAAACGAGGTGTTCTAACCACAAATAACTCAACTTAATCCATTATGCTTTTTACTCTAACATGCTAGAAGGTCTTATTAGTCTATAAAACACTTGAAAATCGATGCTTTTAAGACATGTATGTCCAATACAATTGGTAAAAAAGGCAACGGAAGCTTTAAAATGTTCACTAAAACTAAAACTATTTTACCCAGTAACGATCATTTTGCAAGAGTTAGAAAGATTAAAACAACCACCGAAGAGAAAGCATAACAACCTTTGAATACTTTTATCCTCATGGGAGGTTGGAAGTTGATGAAGTGTGGCATGAAACTCTAAAACAAACTTCTCTAGAAGTATCCACCAAGCAAGAGTAGAACCATCAAAATATGTTACTATACACTTGTGATTTGTTGTTCAAAATCCTTTGAAATATATACCAAATATATGTTCAAAGGTGAAGCAACAAAGAGACTTTGTCTAGTATCAAAATGCAAGAGAATGGAGGAGAATAAGGGCCTTGAACTTTCGAAATATGGCAGCCCCATAGAGAGCACCTTGCTCTCGGTTTTAGGCTCCAAAGAAGAAGAAGAATCACGCTCGCAAGAACTACATTCTAACCTTCCATGATCTCCCTTATATAAAGGCCAAAAAGCAAGAAGAGACCATAAAGAAAAAAGCATCAGACATGCTTCTTACAAGCATGGTAGAATTGATTACACAAATTCAAAAGAAGACCATGCGTGGTCTCCTCTCATTTTTCGAAAAGGTAAGCCACAAAGAAGACAAAAGTTTTCTCATGTCTACTTTATATGCACATACATATTATCTTTAAAAATTCAATCTTATTTATAAAGAATTCCCAACATATATATATATATATATATATATATATATATATATATATATATATATATATATAATCATATATAAATATCTTATTTTATATAAAACTACCTTTTATATAAATTGTAACTAGCTTATTAAGATATAAATATGAATATATAAATATCTTTATTTATATAAATATAACTTATAAATAATCATATTTTACGATATATTTCATAAGTTGTTATTTCTCCAATAAATATTATTTCCACAAATAATAAATTCCGAATTAGTAAATATTATTTTCATGAAATAATAATTTTCCAATTAAATACAAGTGTTGATATATTTATTAATAATCAAATTATACTTATAAATAATCAAATAACGATAACTTGCTATAAGGTGTGATCCTATAGGATCATATATTATTAGTAGTTTCATTTTATAATGACTCTTGGGCATATTAGATATTTTAATCTCCCACTTGAAGAAGACTCATCATAGATTGATATAGATAGTGATGAACGTCTAGCAACATTTCACTGCCCCCAATAACATATGACGAAGAATGCCATTCATCAACATCCAATTCCCAAAAGCTCTAAGCTTCCATTGATGTATTAAGGTAAGTTTATCAATTATCCATTTGTTACAGACATCCTATTGAACATGAGCCTTGGATCGCAATCAATCTTATTTGTAATTCAACTTTGGGCAACACGTGTTAGATGTCTAACTCTCAACACATAAGAGGAACAAGTCCCATCCTGACTACATAAGCCTCTTGCATAGTTCATAGCATACCCGAAAATGACTTTTATAACTGCCCAGTTAAGGAACATCATTTGGTCATATCAAAGCACAACACTCCCCACACTTAAGTCCCACTCTGTGTCTTAGGTGTTAAGGATAAGATAATACATTTTCATCAAGTTTCACTCACGACTACGATCTATGAGTTGATCTTGATGCGGGTTAGTTCAATACTAGTTCTCTAACAAGTTCCTATGAAACTTGGTTACAAGTTCTTGCTTGCTTTCATCTGGTGAGAGTTAACCAATCCTTTTCAAATTAGTCTTAATTCATAATTGTTCCCAAAAACATGACCGACTATGAACCTTTTGTGACAACCCGAAATTTTCATTGTATAATTTCCACAGTTAAACACTTCAAATAATATTCAAAAACATTCCAATACATTTTTGGCCGGATTTAAACCCGTTTGGTGTTTTATTTTATTTTCGTCAAACGATTTAAATAAAAGGAAGTGACGTAATTAGCGACATGTAACAAACGGAACAACCCGACACCTTAGCTAGGTGTTTACGGCCAAACATGGGTGTTTGGGCCGTAAACACCCTCTTTCCCCAAGGCTCATGCATATAGCATGGGTTTACTCCTTTGTCCTCATTTTTCCCACTTCCTACTTAAGAACACTAGATTTTTCTCTCAAGTATCATCACCTTCTTCTTCCAAATCCGGCAAAAATATAACTTTTTCTTCCTAGATTCTTTCCTACAACACTTAATCTAGTGTTTATACTTCTTTTCATCCATGAAATTTTGATTTTTACATAGATCTTCAAAGGATCTTCAAATCACCAAGAACACCAAGAACACATTTGTGTTTTTGGGTCCTAAAACACCTTTACAAGCTTCCTATAAGTAAGTATACTTCTCCTAACTAGTTATCGGCTTAGTATCCATGGATTAAACACCCAAAAACCCCAAGAATATGTGTTTATGGTTTGGGGATCTCCCAAAACCGTAAACACCCCAAAGAGGGGTTTTGGTGCCCCTAACTCCTTCCCTAACATGTTTAATGGACTAGAAACTTGTAGGAATGAGCTTAGAACTACAAAACAAGAAAGGAATGATGTGGCCAAGGGTTTACGGTCGTCAACTCTAGGGTTTACGACCGTAAACTCCCAAAGAGTGGTCCGAGGACCGCAAACTCCAAGGGAGTACCCTTTTGAACCCTAGTCACTTCTTAGGCCCTTGATTTGATCTTAAAACCCTTCGTTGTGATGAATGAGACCTTTAAACACCTAAACCCACCATTCCCATGAGTTTACGGCCGTAAAATCGTGGGGGAAATGGTCACTCAACCGTAAACACACCATAGGGTGACCAGTTGAGGTGTAAACTCTATAGTGAGGCCATACACTCCTTAGATGCGACCCTTAGCACTCCTTACACTTGAAGCAAAGTGTTTTCATGCATTAAAGGGCCTTTACTTACTTAATTGGTGATAAAATGACTAATTAGACACCATTGTGTGTCACTACATGTTTCATAGGATCCGTGGGTGTGTTCAAGTCCTCACTTGACACCTAGCCTCCTACTCAACATTTCCATCCACTTCACTCACTGCAGGTGAGTTCATACCCCTTAATCAACCTTTTAATTGATTTTTAATGCTTTTAGGGGGGGGGGGGAATACAAGTTGAATTAAGCAAGTTATAGTATCAATCACATATGATTTATAACTTGTTTCCAAAAGGATTTTCTATACATTCAAATTACCTTGCCAATAAAGTTGTTTTAAACATTTATCAAACTCATATTCATGTTTAATAGTTCTGAAACTACTTTTCAATGCTTTTAAACTTATTTTATTTCCAAATCATATCTACACTAATATATTTATATAAGTAAGGATTGAAGGACTTAGAACTGATAACTCACCTTATTTCCTATTCTTGTTTGATTGTGGACTGAGGGTACTCTGTTATCTGTCCGACTATCGTTGAATTCTTAGTTATATATCGTATATATTTGTGTTGGATATAAAAGTCTTCACTTCAATTCAACACCTTTGTGTATCAAAGGCATTCAATCAACATCTCTATTTTAACTATAATAGGTATAGTTAAGGGTTACCACTTATTACTATTGTTACTATGATACTCACTATGGTTAGTACAGTTATGAGATTATACATACTAAACACTATATGAGGAGAATAATATACACTATATGAAGAGAATACGATACATTGTACGAAGAGAATACTATATACTATACAAGAGAACAAACAATCAATACATTACACTAAGAAGTACACTATACTCTAGTTATGAGACAACATACTAAAATAGAATGTGATACACTACTTCTCGATACGACACTCCACTATGCGATCACCGTGTAAACAGAGCCTCCTGGAGGGAGAGCGAACACTATGTGTATGGATATATAATGGACGGACACTCCCACATCCCGACTGCTAGCTACAGTCCGAGCCGACTAGGCCCAAGGGTGACAAAACATCACTACACTACGTGTAACCTGGAGGGTGAACTGTCACTCTATTATCACTCAGCACGGTTACATACGAGTTCACATTCAGACCTTAAGTAACACGTTAAGAATTAAAGGTAAAACGGACTCCCCGAAGTGTATATATATATATATATATATATATATATATATATATATATAATACTATCTGGAGTTGTATCTCTACTATATTCAGCCGGTAGTGACACTGCTGGGGTAAAACTTTATTTTTCCCGATTTCTTTATATGAACGAAATTTAAAACTATATTTTCACACGAATAGTTCCATTGGGAAATTTTTTATATTTTCAGAGAATCAAACTTATAAATAACCGAGTCTTGGTTGAAGACTACTTTTACTAGAAAATTTGGGATTTTCTAAGGACCATACTATTTTCAAAAACTTGAGAACTGCTATTATATTACCTGATTGTAAACATTTTTATACAAGCAAAGACACTAAAGACTTATGAACTCACCAGCTTTATGCTGATACTCATTTTCAAAATAACTTGTATTCTCAGGTCCTCAGTAGACAGGTACAGATGCAGCTTTTGAGAAGATGGAGCATATACGAGACTCATCTTTTATTTTGATTATATTTTTGGTGTCTATCAAACTGTACAGAACACGCTTGTATTACCATTATTATACTAATGCAATGGATGTTGTTGCTTGTGTTTACTATTATGCATTGTTATGATACTGTACATGACGTCCTCCACCCCAGAACGTATTCCGCCATTCTCGGTTTTCGGGTGTGACAGATTGGTATCAGAGCATTGTTTATAGTGAACCAAGTATATTTACCCATAAAAGATATACGAACTATAAACACACCGGAATTAAAACACTCTGACCAAGAATATATACTTTTGAATACTAAAAATATTTAACTAAGTATATATATACATCCATAAATAGAAATGGTCAGTATCATACTAGAACAGAACAAAAGTATTAAGATTGTTGGACTGCACAATTGGGCTTAGAGACATATAGTCACATTTGGGTGGATGTAGCCTGATCAACTACATTTTCCTAGGAGTGACTAGCATGTGCCTAAGAGTGGTTGTGGTGTTGCAACAAGTCTAAAAACTTAGCAACACTACCACAAGAACATTAGAATAAGAATACTATAGGAGTATTCTGCATTACTGTAAATTACATATGTAAGAACTAAAGGTCGTTACTAGTAGAGAAATAGTTGCTAAGTGGATGCTCTACGGTTACATGTGACTAAGGCGCTGTAGACTTAGAATCTGTGACCTTTGCTTTATTTCTTGTTCCTTGTTTGGTTGTGGATTTAGAGTTAGGGTCACTTATTCGAAGGTCTATTTTGTTTCGGTTGTATGTAATTAGTATGCACTATGCAAGTATTGGCCTACTCCTAGCAATCCTCTTATAAGTATCTTGGATTGGAACGTCTATTAACTATTCTTTCCCCATTCTCACGTAGATAGCATGGCTGGTTTCCACCTTCCCGACGATCCGTACTATCCAAACCAAGGCAACGGAGGATGGCTCAATGAGGAGTCAGAAGATGATCACCCGATCCCTTTAGATGATCACCGTGCAGAAGGTTTTTTGGATAGCTCCGACTCCGAACCAGAAGTCAACAACCTACCTCCAGTGGCTCCACACCCCAACCCCCGTCCAACATTTCAAGGCCCCACCCCCATGTGGGCGAAAACCTTGAATCGATGGAGCGATGAGCAGGGTCAGCCTTTACCTTTCAACAAAGACCGAAGCTTCTACAACATAAGCGAGGGAGGTTCAGCTGATAGAGTCTTGCCCATCATGGTTCGTAGGATTGCTAGGAACGTCGAACAAAGCCATGCAGCCATCGGTAGAGTTGTGGAAATTGATGCCTACTCTAACCTTAACATTGTCTGTATCCGCCAACTGGAGGAAGCCATGGATAGGACTAGGAGGACCAATGAGGCTCTGCAGCAACAACTAGCTGCATCCCGAGCCAAAGTCAGGGAACTCCAAGCGCGTCAGAGAGCTCAGGAACAACATCTTCAAGAAGTTGTACGCAAACTAGCTGATCTCAGGGTTTGCCCAAGGGATACTCGTCGCCATTAGAAGATGTCAACTTATTTTCCTTTTTTGTTTAAGGAATAGCCTTTTTCTTTTCTATGCTTGGTAGAGCACTTGTCTGTAAACATTCCTAAACTTGACACTACTCTAACTAGACTTCTAAGCTGTCAACATTTTCCATATGGTTTGATGTAAGACCTATCCTTAGGTCGTTTCCCTCGAATTTATTTACATCAGTAATACCAGTAGTATTGGCCGTTATCTAGTCTATTGGGAAGTCTATAATCATATGTTTCCCTACTCTGTTGCTATAACTCTATCTGATAGTTGGCCTATGGCAATTTAATTCATGAAACATTTCCATCATGATTACAATTGTTTCTCACCATGATCAGCATCTTTATAAATTTTTAGTAAAAGATGCCTCCCCGCAAGCATCCGAGCAAGGGCAGACCTGCAACCCAAACTCCACCTCCGCTACCTCCTCCTCCGCAGTTCGATCCGATGATGTTTCAGACAGCTGTAACCGCAACTATGGCCCAAATGAATTCTGGCGATGCAAGTGGAGCTGAAATGGGCACCAACTCTAGACATGGTGAAATCCATGCACATACACAGGGGTGCACCTATAAAGATTTCATGAGCTGCAAACCAACATTCTTCAATGGAACCGGAGGGATCATTGCACTTTCCCAATGGATCGATAGAACTGATGTTGTCTTCGAGATGTTCTCGTGCCCTGAGGAAAGCAAGATTAGGTTCGCCGCTTGCACCTTCATTGAAAGGGCCCTGACATGGTGGAATGGCTATGTCAAGTCACTCTCCTTGGTAACAGCCAATGCCATGGGCTGGGACACATTGAAAGACCTTCTGACAAGGGAGTACTGCCCTAAGGGCGAAGTTTAGAAACTTGAGGAGAAACTTTGGAATCTCAAGATGAAAGTGACCGATGTGGTGGCTTATACGGCCAGGTTCTACGACCTGGTAGCTATGTGCCCTAACATGATCCCCACAGAGGGGAAGAAAATTGAACGATACATTTGGGGTTTAGTACCCCCGTATCGAGGGAACGTTTTAGCATCACGCCCTATGACCTTTGACAGCGCCAAGGAGTTGGCCCAAAGGTTGATTGATCCTGAAGCTCCCTCCCTTCCATCAACAACCATGATGACTGCCACTGCGTCGCCCAAAACGACCGACAACAAGAGGAAGCGTTGGGACCGAAAGAAGGGCAAGTCAACTCAATCCTCTTCCAAAAACCAACAGATTGTGGCTATCCATGTTGCCACTACTCCTGCTGCCCCTGCACTAGCCAAAACATATACAGGGAACCTACCCAAATGCACCAAGTGCCCTTTCCATCATAACGGCCCCTGCCATGAATTGCACTGCACAAACTGCAACCAGAAAGGCCATACCGCCCGGTTTTGCAAATTCCAACCTAAACCCGTTTCTCAGGTCCCCAACTCAGGAGTAAGCCAGGCCTGCTATAGCTATGGCAAAGTAGGGCATTCCAAAAGGAACTGTCCGAAAGCTGGGAACATGGGAGGAACAAGAAGACTACTTGCCATTGGTCACAATGAAGCAGTAGCGGATCCTACAGTAGTCACGGGTACGTTTCTTCTTGATAACTCTTATGCTTGTATCCTATTCGATAGTGGGCCAGAAAGAAGCTTCGTAAACCAAAACTTTAAGCACTTACTTAAGCAATCCCCACAACCACTAAAAGAAACATTCGTCGTAGAAATGGCTAACGGAAAAGCAGAGAGTTCTAACGAGATCTACATAGGCTGTACTCTCACGCTAGATAATCATTCATTCCCAATCAACCTCATACAAGTATCGATTAAGAGTTTCGACGTCATCGTAGGCATGAACTGGTTGAGTCTCCATCGTGCCGATATCCTGTGTTTCGACAAAGCCATCCGCCTAAACCTATCGAATAACGAAACCTTGCTGATTTACGGAGACAAACCCAGTACGAGCCTCTGTATCATCTCAAGTATCCATGCCCAAAAGTACTTGCGTAAAGAATATCGTGCATTCCTTGCACATGTTGTCGACACAAGCCAGAAAACGAAAGATCTAAAAGACTTCCCCGTCGTATGTAACTTCCCCGACGTCTTTCCAGATGAGCTACTAGGTTTACCTCCCCAACGTTAGGTTGAATTCAGAATCGACTTAATTCCAGGAGCTACCCCCATTGCCAAATTGCCCTATCGTCTAGCGCCTGCTAAGATGCAAGAACTGTCCGGTCAACTTAACGAGCTGCTTTGATGGGCTTTATAAGACCAAGCTTCTCACCCTGGGGAGCACCCGTCTTATTCGTAAAGAAGAAAGACAGATCGTTCCGTATGTGCATCGATTACAGAGAACTCAACAAGCTGACGGTCAAAAATCGTTACCCTCTTCCTCGTATAGACGATTTATTTGACCAACTGCAAGGGGCGAGTTACTTCTCCAAGATTGATTTGAGGTCCGGATATCACCAGTTACGAGTGCTTGAGGAGAATGTTCCGAAAACAGCTTTCCGAACTCGTTACAGACACTACGAGTTTGTAGTGATGTCGTTCGGACTGACCAACGCGCCTGCGGTATTCATGGATTTAATGAATAGGGTGCGCCATCCTTACCTGGATCAGTTCGTCATCATCTTCATTGATGACATACTCTTTTACTCTCTAAGCAAGGAGGAACATAGCGACCATCTTCGACAAGTCCTGGAAACATTGCGATCAGAGAAACTATACGCGAAGTTCTCTAAGTGCGAATTTTGGATCCGAAGAGTCGAATTCTTAGGACACGTGTTTAGTGAAGAAGGAATCCACGTGGACCTATCCAAGATTAAAGCTATTGAGACTGGTCAGCAACAAAGACGCCTACATAAATTTGTCAATTTCTAGGCCTCGCTGGCTATTACCGCAGGTTCATACAAAACTTCTCTTGAATTGCGAAACCCCTTACAACATTGACCCAGAAAGGCGTGACCTTTGACTGGGGAGAGAAACAAGATAAGGCATTCCAAACCCTGAAACGAGCCTTATGCACCGCACCGATAGTATCCCTCCCCGAAGGGACATAAGATTTTGTGGTATACTGCGATGCGTCCAATCAGGGGCTCGATTGTGTCCTGATGCAACGAGGTAAGGTCATCGCCTATGCCTTGAGACAGCTGAAGACACATCAAGTTAACTACACCACACACGACCCCGAATTAGGGGCGGTGGTGTTCGCCCTAATGATCTGAAGACACAACCTATACAATACAAAGAGCACGATATACACTGACCACAAAAGCCTCCAACACATACTCAACCAGAAGGAGCTCAATATGAGACAACGACGGTGGGTCGAGCTACTCAATGATTACGACTGCGAGATTCGTTATCACCCATGAAAAGCCAATGTAGTAGCAGACGCCTTAAGTCGGAAAGAGTATTCTGGTTGAAGGGTCAAGTCCTTAACAATGACTATCTATTCGCATCTATACGCATAGATTAAAGAGGCTCAGCTCTAAGCCTTGAAACCTGAAAATTTGGCAGGAGAGTCCCTGCAAGGAATGGATAAGAATTCGGAAGTCAAGGGTGACGGAGCCTTATACCTCATGGACCGAATCTGGACACCGCGACACGGTGGCTTCAGAGACTTGGTCATGAAGGAAGCACACAACACTCGATATTCCGTCCACCCAGGTTCAAATAAAATGTATTTGGATCTCAAGAAATCATACTGGTGGCCTAACATGAAAGCAGAGATTGCTACCTTCGTGGGCAAATGCCTTACTTGCGCCAAGGTCAAGGTCGAATACCAGAAGCCATCAGGTCTACTACAGCAACCGGAGATACCTGAATGGAGGTGGGAGCGGATCACTATGGATTTCATAACCAAGCTACCCAAGAAAACATGTGGACTTGATACCATATGGGTCATCGTTGACAGATTGACCAAGTCCGCGCACTTCCTACCCATCAAGGAAACAGATCAAATGGAGAAACTCACAAGAACATACATTAAGGAGATCTTACGATTGCATGGTGTCCCTATATCTATTATCTCCGATAGAGATAGTAGGTTCACTTCGAGGTTTTGGCAATCACTACAAAACGCCTTAGGGACAAGGCTGGACATGAGTACAGCCTACCATCCGCAGACTGACAGACAAAGTGAGAGGACTATCCAAACCCTGGAAGATATGTTGCGAGCTTGTGTGATCGACTTTGGTAAGGCATGGGATACCCACTTACCCCTTGTCGAGTTTTCCTACAACAACAGTTATCACACGAGCATCAAGGCAACTCCATTCGAAGCCCTCTACGGCCGAAAGTGCAGATCCCCTCTGTGCTGGTCTGAGTTGGGTGACACTCAGTTAGCTAAAGGACGCATTCCTGACAGCGCTCTCACGGGTCCAGAGATCATTCCAGAAACGACCGAGAAGATCGTACAGATTCGTGAACAATTAAAAGCCACTAGAGATCGACAGAAAAGTTACGCAAACAAACGAAGAAAACCCTTGGAGTTCCAGGTGGGAGACCGAGTCCTTTTGAAAGTCTCACCCTGGAAGGAAACGATACGCTTTGGAAAGAGTGGAAAGCTGAATCCAAGATACATAGGGCCTTTCGAGATTCTCGCTAGAATCAGCCTCGTAGCTTACAAACTTAACCTACCCCACGAACTCAGTAACATACATCCTACCTTCCACGTCTGAAACTAGAAAAAGTGCCTATCCGACGAGACTCTCGTAATCCCACTAGACGAGATCGAAATCAACGAGAGCCTCGACTTTGTGGAAGAACATGTGGAAATTATGGATCGGTAGGTCAAACGAACGAAGCAAAGCCGCATCCCGATTCTGAAGGTTCGCTGGAACGCCAAGCGAGGACCGGAGTACACTTGGGAATGCGAGGATCAAATGAAACTCAAATATCCTCGCCTCTTTGCTTAGTTGCGTTGTAATAACTTAGCTACTCAAATTCTAAATTTCGGGACGAAATTCCATCTAACGGGGGATGATTTGACAACCCGAAATTTTCATTGTATAATTTTCACAGTTAAACACTTCAAATAATATTCAAAAACATTCCAATACATTTTTGGCCAGATTTAAACCCGTTTCGTGTTTTATTTTATTTTCATCAAACGATTTAAATAAAAGGAAGTGACGTAATTAGCAACATGTAACAAACGGAACAACCTGGCACCTTAGCTAGGTGTTTACGGCCAAACATGGGTGTTTGGGCCGTAAACACCCTCTTTCCCCAAGGCTCATGCATATAGCATGGGTTTACTCCTTTGTCCTCATTTTTCCCACTTCCCACTCAAGAACACTAGATTTTTCTCTCAAGTATCATCACCTTCTTCTTCAAAATCTGCAAAAAATAAAACTTTTTCTTCCTAGATTCTTTCCTACAACACTTAATCTAGTGTTTATACTTCTTTTCATCCATGGAATTTCGATGTTTACATAGATCTTCAAAGGATCTTCAAATCACCAAGAACACCAAGAACACATTTGTGTTTTTGGGTCCTAAAACACCTTTATAAGCTTCCTATAAGTAAGTATACTTCTCCTAACTAGTTATTGGCTTAGTATCCATGGAGTAAACACCCAAAAACCCCAAGAACATGTGTTTACGGTTTGGGGATCTGCCAAAACCGTAAACACCCCAAAGAGGGGTTTTGGTGCCCCTAACTCCTTCCCTAACATGTTTAATGGACTAGAAACTTGTAGGAATGAGCTTAGAACTACAAAACACGAAAGGAATGATGTGGCCAAGGGTTTACGGTCGTAAACTCTACGGGTTACAACCATAAACTCCCAAGGAGTGGTCCAAGGACCGCAAACTCCAAGGGAGTACCCTTTTGAACCCTAGTCACTTCTTAGGCCCTTGATTTGATCTTAGAACCCTTCCTTGTCATGCATGAGACCTGTAAACATCCAAACCCACCATTCCCATGAGTTTACGGCCGTAAACATAGGGGGAAATGGTCTCTCAACCGTAAACACACCATAGGGATGACCATTTGAGGTGTAAACTCCATAGTGAGGCCATACACTCCTTACGTGCGACCCTTAGCACTCCTTGCACTTGAAGCAAAGTGTTTTCATGCATTAAAGGGCCTTTACTTACTTAATTGGTGATAAAATGAATAATTAGACACCATTATGGTCACTGCATTTATCATAGGATCCGTGGGTATGTTCAAGTCCTCACTTGACACCTAGCCTGCTACTCAGCACTTCCATCCACTCCACTCACTGCAGGTGAGTTCATACCCCTTAATCAACCTTTTAATTGTTTTTGAATTCTTTTATGGGGGGAATACAAGTTGAATTAAGCAAGTTATAGTATCAATCAGATGTGATTTATAACTTGTTTCCAAAAGGATTTTCTATACTTTCAAATTACCTTGCCAACAAAGTTGTTTTAAACGTTTATCAAACTCATATTCATGTCAATAGTTCTAAAACTACTTTTCAATGATTTTAAACTTATTTTATTTCCAAATCATATCTACACTAATATATTTATATAAGTAAGGATTGAAGGACTTAGAAATGATATCTCACCTTATTTCCTGTTCTTGTTTGATTGTGGACTTAGGGTACTCTGTTATCTGTCCGACTGTCGTTAAATTCTTAGTTATATATCATATATATTTGTGTTGGATGTAAACCTCTTCACTTCATTTCAACACCTTTGTGTATCAAAGGCATTCAACTAACATCTCTACTATTTTAACTATAATAAGTATAGTTAAGGATTACCACTTATTACTATTGTTACTATGATACTCACTATGGTTAGTACAGTTATGAGATTATACATACTAAACACTATATGAGGAGAATACTATACACTATATGAAGAGAATACTATACACTGTACGAAGAGAATACTATATACTATTCAAGAGAACAAACACTCAATACATTACATTAAGAAGTACATTATACTCTAGTTATGAGACAACATACTAAAATAGAATGTGATACACTACTTCTCGATACGACACTCCACTATGCGATCACCGTGTAACCAGAGCCTCCTGGGGGATAGCAAACACTATGTTGTAGATCTATACGGGACAAACACTCCCACATTCCGACTGCTAGCTACAGTCCGAGCCGACTAGGCCCAGGGGTGAAAAAACATCGCTACACTACGTGTGACCTGGAGGGTCAACTGTCACTCTATTATCACTCAGCACGGTTACATACGAGTTCACATTCAGACCTTAAGTAACACATTAAGAATTAAAGGTAAAACGGACTCCCCAAAGTGTATATATATATATATATATATAATACTATCTGGAGTTGTATCTCTACTATATTCAGCCGGCAGTGACACTACTGGGGTAAAACTATATTTTTCCCGATTTCTTTATATGAACGAAATTTAAAACTATATTTTCACACTAATAGTTACACTGGGAAAACTTTTATATTTTCAGAGAATCAAACTTATAAATAACCGAGTCTGGGTTGAAGACTACTTTTACTAGAAAATTTGGGA
Organism: Lactuca saligna; assembly: GCF_052625555.1. NCBI lineage: Eukaryota > Viridiplantae > Streptophyta > Magnoliopsida > Asterales > Asteraceae > Lactuca > Lactuca saligna. The sequence goes on along the minus strand of NC_136423.1, from coordinate 76,905,492 downwards.
TTTTCTAAGGACCATACTATTTTCAAAAACTTGAGAAATGCTATTATATTACCTGATTGTAAACATTTTTATACAAGCAAAGACACTAAAGACTTATAAACTCACCAGCTTTATGGTGATACTCGTTTTCAAAATAACTTGTATTCTCAAGTCCTCAGTAGACAGGTACAGATGCAGCTTTTGAGAAGATGGAGCATATACGAGACTCATCTTTTATTTTGATTATATTTTTGGTGTCTATCAAATTACACAGAACTCATTTGTATTACAATTATTATACTAATGCAATGGATGTTGTTGCTTGTCTTTAGTATTATGCATTGTTATGATACTATACATGACTACAATTATTATACTAATGCAATGGATGTTGTTGCTTGTCTTTAGTATTATGCATTGTTATGATACTATACATGATGTCCTCCACCGCAGAACGTATTCTGTCGTTCTTGGTTTTGGGGTGTGACACCTTTAGAATAATAAGATTATTCTTGGATTAAACATGTTAATATAGAACACAACAAGTATTAAAGTAATGATCATATCCCAGTATATCAAAACATTATGTAATAGTTGTTGTTACAATGTTCCAATATCCAAATACTAAATCTAAACCAAAATCTCATTTCTAGAATAATAAAAGTCTTACGGCTTAAGTGTGACCATTCATACTTAGCTTAAAAGGAAAGACTTTATTAATGGGTTCGACTAAATTTAATTTATGTGAATTTCGCGAATACTATATCTCCATACTTGACTTTTACTCTAGGTATAGCTAAATATCTTGGAGAATATGATTGGTGTTCTTTCGTGACATAGAGTCCCTTAGATTGATTAAGTCAACTCTCGAAGTCGCAAATATTTCTATGTGATCCTTGAATGGTAGAAATCAACATAGTTTTTCAATGAGCTCATTCATCCAATCATATTTGACTTTAATTTTAAAAGTTGTGTATTATTATTTTTGTAGTAGACCGTGTCATTATGTTTTGCTTGGACCTCATTCCAACTAAACTTAATCTTCATTCCATAATGAATTCATAATCCAATTATAATTCATAAATATCTATATTTATTTAGAAATCGAACTCCTATGTAGCTCTTTACATTAAGATTTTAGTCTAAAATAATTATCCCATATACATTCTCTTAGCTCTTCTTAAGTACTCTTAGAATATTCTCACAGTCATCTTGTGACTTAACCATGTATTAAATTTTGTATCTTATGATATGACATAAATTTTGGATTCATTTTCCAAGCAAATAGAATATGAATCATTTCATCTACTTCAGCCTATGTGCTTGGTCCTTTGAGACAGACTCAAAAGGTGTCATGTAACAATGAAGAATCTTCCAAAGGAATTTTGTATCTTGACCTCTTTCAAGATATTGCCAATTCATGCAAAAAGAATTTTAAAACCTTTAACATTCATCTTTATCTATCTCTTATAAACTTTACATTCCAAGAATGTATATTGTCATTCCTAAGTCTTTCGTTTTACAAAATACTTTCTGAGTCAAGGTGAAAACCACCTTGTATAGTCGGAATGTCATTTCAAATGATTAAGTATGTCTCTTTCATACAAGATTAGGAATACCACTATCATCCCACTAGTTCTTAGTAAGCACACACACACACACATTCTTTTTCTTTTTGATATAAAAGCATACCTTTGATCTTTATATTAAAATGACTATTCCAACCTTGATATATTTGCTTTATATTCACAAGTGGACCTTAAACCTTACATATTTGGTTAGGATAACATGGATTAAGAAAAACCTCGAGGCTAAGCTTCATAGATATCTTCTAGTAGATGTCTACTAAGAAAAGTTGTCTATCTTGAAATCTATTTGCTATATCTCATATTAAGAATATGAAGTTATAGTAAATAATATCCTTGTTGATTTAATCACAGCTACTTGTGAAAATGTAGTGAATGTCATGAATATGATAAGGACCATGGTAAATGACATGTGTATGAGTAAATCCTTATATAACAAGTATTACTATATATATATATATATATATATATATATATATATATATATATATATATATTCTTTCTTGAAGTATCTCTTACTCCTTCTAGCCTTGTTATAGAGAGGAAGATTAATCAAGCCCATACTTGATTATTAAACACGAATTACATCTCAATGTTCATGACTCTAAGTCATTTGTCAGATTCAAGATTCGATATAACATTTTGGTAGTTGACGGTTTAACTAGAAACCATCAAGAACTCATCGATGAGAGATTCTACATTTCTGAAGTCATAGATGATTTCTACCCTTATTGTGAACAATTTGTGTTTATGAATAGCTACTATTCATGTTCAACAATTCCTTGTTGAAACTAGTGCCAACAACGGTTACATGCGGCTATGGTTCTTGAGCTGCTTTAAGTTCCACGTATCTCCCACTTGATTTGTCATTAGAAGCATGCTTTCTGCTAACTCATCTTTCAAAGTAATAAATAAAATTATTCTTGGTGGTTATGTATATAATAATCTAAATGACCTTTTAGAATATTCTACGATTATGTAATTAACTGGTGTTTGTATTCTACATACAATTAATAGTGATTGAAGTATAATCCTAAAAAGGTTACAAGGAGGACATTTCTAACGATTAGAAAGTGATATATATCAAGTAAAGTTTAATTCACCCTTTATCATCACGAAGGCTTTAGATTGTACTGCTGGTTTGTATCTTGTGCTCAAGCATAAACATTCATTAGAAAAGAAGCCATAAACCAAAGTTTATAGTTCCTTAATAATTATTTTCTCTACACTTTAGTGAAAATATTTTTATGAATCTTTTATATATATATATATATATATATATATATATATATATATATATATATATATAAGTAAGATTCACATATGTCAAATAAACTACACTATTTGCCTTCAAGGATCCTTTTCTTGAATTTGGAATATGTGGATTTCAATTGTACAATAAAGATAAGAATGTCATGGATAAGTTTGATTTGAAACAAGTTTATGTCAAAAGTGCTTGCATATAGAACTTAATTTTATTTATAAAATTTTGATATTTACTTTGATTTTATTAAGAGATCTAGTCTTCAAAATAGAAGTCAACCATTTCAGAATATGAGTGTTCTCGTTATGAAAATGATCTAGTAAATAATCAAACATTTAAACAAATAATTGAGACATAAATATTTATACATGCTAAATTTAAATCATACATTGTTCGAAAACAAACATTGTTTTATATTATAAGCAATTTATGTTCTAAGCATAAATAATAAACTAAACTTTGAGATTGTAGTTCCAACTTGCTTGTGCTCAGCTAGTTACTCTTATGTAAATATTTTCAATCAAGTTACAAATATTAGATTAACATTCAAGTACCAAGTACTTGAGTGTTACACGAAAAGTATGAGTTCTATCTAGTAGATACCTGGAGTACTAGTCTCTTTTAGATTTTCTTTCTAGATAAGAGGAGCAGTTCTTTTACTAGTGTCTAGTTTCTTCACAAAAGAAACAAGATCCATCTATATGAGCCTTAATGGATTTCTTGGGCTTAAAGGTATTTACTCCATAAAACATGGGTCTTTTAGATCACCTAAGGTGACTCTTTTAGCCTTGCACTATTCCAACAAAATATCACTATATTTATTGGAATATTGCTTAACCTGTTATATTATCATATATATATCTAAAGTATCCAAAACTTCCTAAAAGTCATGAATAATTGTTCCTAGTATGATGTTAGAAGCATCTTGAGCATCACTGTGATGCATTTACTAGGTATCATATTCAGGTCTATTGCTCAAAGCAATTTATTTAGGAATAGATCCTTTAATTGTATATAATTTCACATCTCTCACAAGATTGTCTCTTAAGACATTAACCCATTCATTCAAGTCGTATCTATTGAATGTTATTGTTTCAATAAGTCATTTAAAGAGAAATTACAATTCATGGTTATGAGAGTGGATTATATATATACAAAATTCATTTAGTATTTTCAATATTTAATCTTTAATAATTAATACCCTTTTAGTTTCTAAAAACATTAATTATCATAGTCTAGGATCCAAGTTGCAAAACAAATAAATGGTTAGGTATCCTTTATCCCATTCATCCGAATTCAACCCGGTAGATATCGATTATCAATTATATATTACCATATAATTCCTAGATTTATGGGATCGTTAATAATAAATTTAATTAGACATGTTTCATCCCATCTATGCCTCAGAACTTTCTTTCTTAGGTATCCTTTATCACAAGAGATTTCTGATCAAATCATCCAATTTGAAAAACTTGTGTAATCGGCCTACAACTTGGTTATAGAAATCGCGAAAACTCTTCTGCTATCAAAAGATGACACTAAGTGGGTAGGTATCATTTATCCCATTAGTGCATACAAGAGACGTGCGAGTGTTCTTTTAAAAAGGATTGCATAAATTTGAGATTTGTAAAGGGTCTTTGATTTTTTTTTTTTTTTTTATAATTCTAGTTTAAAAAACATGTTATATCATGGTTATTGCATTCATTCAATAAACCATGGTATACTTTAAAAAACTGATTTCATGTTAAAATAATATTTTTAACAATGTTCTATATATAAAACCCGGTTTTATATAATTGGCGCGACCAAAATTTAAAATTAATAACTAGTATTAAGTTAAATCATTTGAACGCTTTAGAACATTTGAAAACCTTTTAATAAAACTTTCTTTTATGAAATAAGGTTTGGAGTTTGATAAGTTTACAACTACCTATTTTAAACATATACAATTTTAATCCTGAAATTTTACCGGTTACTAGTTTTAACAATAAAGTTTGTTTTATTGTAAAACTATTTTTAGCATCTTATATTAAAAGTAAATTTCATTAAAACCAAACTCCTTGTGATGTTTATTTATGTTAAAATATTATTTTTCAATTGAAAAACTAATTTATCAACCATAACATAATAATAATAACATAAACATAAAACAACACATAACAATTATAACATATGTGCATAAACGAAGCCATTAACTAGTAATAATTTTGTGAGACGAAACAAAATTATCAAATCCATTTCTAAAGGGACATAAGGGACCTTTATCTTGTAAAGTCTTCATGTGCTTCCACTTGTTTCAACACCTTGTAGCAAGTTTATAGAAATAATTTTATAAAGTTTGAGAAACTTTAATAAAATCAGCTTTATAAACTTTTGATCTTCAAAATGGCTACCATTTTCATTCTTGTTACATTTTTATAAAAATAAACTATTTCTAAAACTAATATATTATTTAGAAAATTTAACAAAAGAAAACTATCTATTTAATTATTACATACCATATGAATAAATAAATAATTACAACCACTTTAAATAAATCAACACATTCAACAAAACAAAGGTCCATGGCTAGTTCATGCACATCATATATATATATATATATATATATATATATATATATATATATATATATATATATATATATATATATATATATATATATATATATAAACTCTTTGTTTTTCTAAGACAACTTTTACAACCAAAAAGATGCATGTAAACTTTTGGTAAAAAATAACAATTATAAACATTTTAAAGTTATCATAAAAAATATGTATGTATTTTTCTTGCAAAGAGAAAACCATCATGTTTTCCAAAAACAAAGATTTCATCAACTAAACAAATAATCTAATAATCCTGCAAAAATGGCTCCGATACCAACTGTTGGGTTTTTATTTAAAAATCTGGTTTCACAACCAGTAAAAATGACAACGGAAGCTTTAAAAGTGTTGAATAAAACTAAATTTTTTTTTACCCACCAGGTATCATTTTGCAAGAGTTAGAAAGATTAAAACAATCATAGAAGAGAAAGTATACCAACCTTTGAAGACTTTGATCCTCATGGGGGGTTGGAAGTTGATGAAGTGTCGCATGAAACTCTATAACAAGAGTTCTCTAGAAGTATCTACCAAGCAAGAGTAGAACCATCAAAATATGCAGGTATACACTTGTGATTTGTTGTTCATAAGCCTTTGAAATATATACCAAATATATGTTCAAAGGTGAAGCAATAAAGGGACTTTGTCTAGCATCAAATTCAAGAGAATGGAGGAGAAGAAGGGCCTTGAACTTCCGAAATATGGCAACCCCATAGAGACCACATTGCTCTCGGTTTTTTGCTCCAAAGAAGAAGAAGAATCATGCTTGTAAGAATTACATTCTAACCTTTCATGCTCTGCCTTATATAAAGGCCAAAAAGCAAGAAGATACAATAAAGCAAAAAAGCATCAGCCATGCTTCTTATAAGCATGGTAGAATTGATTAAACAATTCAAAAGAAGACCATGCTTGGTCTCCTCTCATTTTTTGAAAAAGGTAAGCCACAAAGAAGACAAAAGTTGTCTCATGGCTAGTTTATATACACATACATGTTATCTTTATAAAAATTCAGTCTTATTTATAATGAATTCCCAACATATATATATATATATATATATATATATATATATATATATATATATATATATATATATAGTCATACATAAATATCTTAATTTATATAAAACTACATTCTATATAAATTGTAACTAGCTTATTAAGATATAAATATGAATATATAAATATCTTATTTTATATAAAACTACCTTCTATATAAATTGAACTTGTTTATTAACATATAAATATAACTTATAAATAATCATACTTTTTGATATATTTCAATAGTTGTTATTTCTCCAATAAATATTATTTCTACAAAAAAATATATTCTCAATTAGTAAAAGATTATTTCCATGAGATAATAATTTTCCAATTAAATACAAGTGTTGATATATTTATTAATAATCAAATTATACTAATAAATAATCAATTGGCGGTAACTTGCTATAAGGTGTGACCTTATAGGATCATATATTATTAGCAATATCATTGTATAATGACTCTTGGGCATACTAGATCTTTCACCATTCACTAGATTTGTACTTCATGACACTCTAAAGACCCTTATAACCCATAAAGTTGCCAACTTTATGGTTTCCATTCATTCAAACTTACTCGACCAAGGAGAAAAGTGGGACAAAACTTAGATCTAGCCACACACAACGATAAAGGTGGAAGCTTTGACTCTTACAAGGGTCCATAAACAATGTAAGGTGATGATGATGATGATTCCTTGCAAACCTCTCCAAAAGATCACCTTCTTCTTCTTCTTCTTCTTCTTCTTCTTCTATTCTTCTTCAGATAAAGAAATGCTACAAAAAGGCCAAACATCAAGAAAGGAATGAAGGCTAGGGTTTTATGAGGTGAAGGGGGGGGGGGTTGTAGGCTGATAATGAACCCTAAAATAGGTTTAATGGGACTTAAATATGAAGGAAACCCTAAAAGATTTTGGGCTTGGGTTGCATTTGTTCTCATGTCGTGAGCCTCTATGCTTCACGTTATGAGATCTGTCTGGAAAACAATTTACATTTTAACACTTCTGATGTCGTGACCACTCAAAGGTCGTCGTGAGACCCCATTTCTCCCAAAAAATTGACCTTTTGACTCCTTGAAATCCTAAATCAATCAATCCTAGAAATCAGGTGTTACAACTGAGGCTATCATAAAACATTCGTTATGATAAAGATAATAAATTTTTAAAACAAATCATCCTGGAATATATTAGGAGTTATGAAATCGATTCATAACTCATTCCGTCAAGAAAACTCAATCATCATTTCTACGGTTCTTGTAGGTCATGGGTCACCTAACCATAGGGGTGAGCAAAAACTGCACCGCAACTAAAATTAACCACGAAAACTGCAACCGATTAACCGCATCCGCAATAAAAGTTAATGGTGAGGTTTTCTGTTTTTCAAAAACCGCAAATTTGCGGTGCGGTGCGGTTATTAGTTTTCAAAAACCGCAAAAAAAACCGCACCACATATATTATATACAATTTTTTATTAACTATTAATGTATTAAATATTAAAAATATGACCTCGTGGATAAAATAATGATAAAATTATAGAAGACAAAAATGTTGGTTTTTTCTTATTTTTAACTTTGAAAAATGGTGAAATTTGACAATTTTAAAATATTTATTGTTAATTACGGGTGATTTAACATTTCTAAGATATCAGTTGTTTGTAATTTAACTTAATTGTCTTCTATCTTATGGTTTTTATTATTACACGTAATATGTTTAAACTCTTAAAATTGTTTGAACTCTAAAGTTCGGTTAAAAACCACACAAAATAACTGCACCAAATCAATACAGTTAATAAGAAACACAAAAAAAGAAAGAAAAAACGCACTGCAAAAGTAACGGTCTAATCGCACCGCAAAAATAACCGCACCAAGCGGTGTTGAAAATGGATTAACCGCATTTGCGGTTAGTGGTGAGGTTTTGATCAATAACCGTACCGAACCGCACCGCGCTCACCCCTACCTAACCACATAGACTTTGTCTAATGATATTCGAGGTAGTTTTATTTTCTTAGTGGGATAGGGTCACCTGACCACTGGTTGTATATCGATACTACAAGTTTTTGAAGAGGATAAATCAGACCTTATAGGTCTACTTATGATATATTTAGTAAGTCGTTCCTTTATAAACAATTGGATTTATGCTCACTGCAACAAATATATATATATATATATATATATATATATATATATATATATATATATATATATATATATATATATATCCAATCAAACAAATAGATTAGATACCTTCATATGACTAAGGATGAAATGTTCTATCGTATTCTAAAAGGTATAGAGTTATGAAGCTTATGTAAGACAAGAAGCTTTACTCAACTTAATATCTACTTACAACAATTATGTAGAATATTCTAAATGATTGTTTAGGATGAAGTTTCTATAATCCCACTGATTTTCATTCTAAAAGAAATATACTTAAAAAGTTCTTTTTTAGTGGAAGTAATATGGAACTTTAATGGATAAAGAACCATAGGCATGCATCATAATTTTAAACTTGTAAGTTTTTCAACAGTTGTTGAACCTATTAAAATAATTAATCAGAAACTAATAGAATACATAAAGATACATTTATGTATGATAATCAAGTACGAGCTTCATTAATCTTACTCAATACAATATGACTATAAAGAGTAAGTGCATTTTCAAAGGAGAAAACATACATGGATGGAAATCTTTATAGATTTAAGTCAACATCTCAAAGTAAGAATCCTCTTTCTTATAAGGAAATTGTATAGTATGATTTCTGTATAAATCAAGTTGACACTTGTGTTTTCTAGAAAGCTACTAGAAGCGCAATAATATTCCTAGTCTTGTATATGAATGATATACTAATTCTTGGAATAAAGATATATATATATATATATATATATATATATATATATATATATATATATATATATATATATATATATATATAGTTAGATCATGGCAACTTAAAAGATTTAGTAGAAATTACATTGATTAGCAAGAACATGGAAGGTTCAATATATAAGACTCAAAGAGAGCTTATCTTGTGAATACCACATGACATGATTTTGAGAAAGCTTTAGAATCCTAGTATGATGGTTAAGCTAGATAGTATGATTGTATTCCATATGATGTTGCAGTTAGATTCATCATTTATGTCATGTTATTCATGAAAGCAAGATATGTCATGTTCTTAGAGCAAGACAATAAGATACCAATTTAACTCGAGAATAAGTCATAGGATTACTGAAAAGAACATGTTAAAGTACTTACGAATAACTAAAGAAATATTCTTGATCTACAAAGTAGTTGAAAGAAAGCTATACATAAACTATTACACGTATGGTAAACTTCCAAATAGATTACGATGATCCTAGATCACAATCAGGCGTGTCCTCATTATGAATGAAGAAAAGTTGCATGGATAAGAGTTACATGTTGATTTTAATTATAGTTATACTACAAATTTAGAATACATTGTTGTTTAGGGAACCACATATAAAGGTGATTAATTGATTAGTTCATTTATGGCTATGAGTAATCCCGTTACTTAAGTATTGGTATCTAAGTCATATTTAAGCACCTAAAACATTCTCAACATATTTATTTATATATGGGATATTATGTGAAATAGAAAATGTTAGTATTCGCAAAGTTTATACAAAACAAGTTTGTCAAATCCACTTAACAAAGTTCCTTCAGTAGCGAAAGCATGAAAGTTGTGTTGGTGTAATAATACCTTGTTTTTCTAAGCGAATATATTAATAGTTAGTTATTGGAATAGTATAAGCAACATATATTGTAATGACTTAAGATATGGGATATAGTATTTTCATTAAATAATTACTGTGTTCTATATTAGCATGTTTAATCCTTGAATACCATGGTTATTCTAAATGCCTATAGTCATTCATAGTTATAGGAGCATCAATGAAATAAGACTAATATGAATAGATTGGTTGATTTTTATAGAGATGGGAATAGCAAAGAGTTGCGACGAAATTCATAAGTACTTGAGTACAAAATAAGTATTTGAGATAACCCACATCAAGATCACTTCATGGATCGTATTCATGAGTGATATTTGATTAATGAAAATATCTTTATGTACTTCGACCTAATATACATATTAGGGACTTAAGTATAGGGAAATATTATGCTTTGACATGGTTCAATGTTGTTCATAATCATGCAGCTATAAAGGCCATCACTAGGTACAATACAAACTAGGTAAGAGGCGTATGTATTCAAGAATGGAGTTGTTGCTCTCATGTGCTGAGACTTAGGCATCGAATACACCTTAGTTAAAGTTGGGTAACAAATAAGAATGATTTGATCCATGTATTAGTCTCTAACATGATGTCTAAACAAAAGGAATACCGATAAACTTACCTAAAGCATCAACTATAGCTTTGAGCTCCTAGAATTGGATGTTGATAAGATGGAATCACTTAGTGTGTTGTTGGGGGCGGTAGCCCATTACTAGACTCCAGATACTGTCTTTTTCAATCCATAACAAATATTGCGCAAGCGGAAGATTGTTGGATCTATATGCTCAAGAATCATCGTTGAATAATATTTGCTAATAAGATATGATACTATAGGGTCACACCTTAATCAAGTTGTCGCACATTGAATATTTATTATTAATATGATTATTAATAAATAAAATCAACTCTTGTATTTAATCAAGAAATTATTATGTATGCAAATAATATTTTCTAAGAGAGAAAAAAACAAACAGAAACTCATAAAGTATGATTTATATGCATTCCCATCGAATCATTCTCTGCTTACTACAAACACATTGCAACTACGTTTATACTTCAACCACGAATTGATACTTCAACATGAAATTCATACAGGTACACATACTACATTAATTTATACAGGGACATAAAAAACAATTACCTTCAGAATATTAATCTTTGCTATTTCGTTTGGTCATGTTTCATTATATATATTCTTCAATTAACAAGTATTTGGTTTCCAGTTATTGGATTTAATTGTAATGCGATCTTTTACGTTTATGCACACCAACCATTTGTTAAAATGCTTCAATGAACAGGAAACATATATTGCTTGTTGATGTTGTCATAAACTGAATATGGATAAGTCTTGGATGGGAGCCTACAGAACATCAGAAACGTATGTAAAGGGTGTTGCAGAATTTTTGAAATATGCAGTACATAATTACAAGATTTCTAAAAATATGGATGTTGTAGATACCAAAAAAAAGATAAGAATTCCATGTCCATTTGTCAAATGTGTAAACACATATGTCATTCGGTGGATGTGGTAGATGATCATCTATTCAGGAATGGAATTGATCAAACATACACGAATTGGAATAAGCATGAAGAAATAGAGGAACCACCCAGAAATTATATATATGAACATAATTTTGACATTGACACGTCATACTTTGTTGATTCGACGACCATGAACACAGAATTGCCAACAGATGTTGCAGAAACAGTAGACATGGTGTAAGCTGTAGAAGAAAATTTTATTGGGAACCATGAGAAGTTTAGAGAACTGATTGAAGATGCCGAGAAGCCCCTATATAAAGGGTGTCCTAATTTCACAAATTTATCTGCAGTCATACAACTAGGTAACTTAAAGAGTAAGTATGGAGTATCGGATAATTGCATTACATAATTATTGGTTTTGATAAAAAAAATATGTTACCAAAAGGTAACGAAATGTATAGTAGTACATACGAGGTAAAAAAAGCATTCAAGGCAATGGGTTCAGGGTATACTAAGATACATGTATGTGTCAATCACCGTATACATTACAGAAACGAATACACAGACATGGAAGAATGTCCTATTTGTGGTAAATCACGATGGAATGTCAATGAACAAAAAAATAAAATTTACAAAAATATTCCTGCAGAAGTTTTGTGGTACTTTCCAATTATTCCGCGCTTGAAACGACCTTTTCAGTCTAAGACTACTGCAAAAGATTTAACATGGCACACAACAGACAGAAAGGTGGATATTGGTGTTTTAAGTCACCTAACTGACTCACCAGCATGGGCTGCCATTGATGACAAATATCCTAACTTTGCTAGCGAGCCAAGAAGTTTGCGGCTAGGCATTTCGGCTGAAGGGGTCGATGTGAATAGAGGAAATAGGAGTCATAGTGTGTGGCCTATTTTAACTGTAATTTACAACCTTCCACCATGGTTGTGTATGAAGAGAAAGTTCATCATGTTTTTGTTATTGATTTCGGGAACACCAGGAAATGATATTGATGTGTTCCTAGCACCTATTATTGATGATCTGCAATTATTATTTGATATTGGAGTTGAAACATACGATGCATATGCACAGAAGCAGTTTAATCTACGTGCAATAGTGTTATGGACTATTAATGATTATCCTGCTCTAGGTACATTAAGTGGTTGTCCATACAGTGGATTTCAAGGTTGCGTTGTGTGTGGCGAAGAAACACATTGCATTAGACTCCCTGAATCGAATAAGCAGAGTTATGCTGGTCATACGATTTCTACCGTATGATCACCCGCTCAGAAGACAAAAAAAGGCATTCAATGGACAACAAGAGTTCTCACCCTCTCCAGAACCTATGAATGGGGAGGAAGTATATAACAGGGTCAAACTTATAATTAATAAATGGGGAAAGGTGTCTAAGGGAAAGGAGGCAGAAATCTAACAATCTACAACTGGAAGAGGTGGGAAGATAACTAAAAAAAAAAGAGAAAATCACGCCAGGTGGGTACTTCAGATGTAGGCTAGCAAAATAATACAAACCGGAAGAAATTCAATATATGGTATAGACAACTAAGGTATTAGCGCGACAATTTGATTCCACATTGTATAGATTTTATGCATGTCGAAAAGAACGTGGACGAGAGTTTAACCAGAACTGTGTTGAACGTTCCCGGGAAGACAAAAGATGGTTATAAAGCTCGATTGGATTTGTTTCATTATGGTTTAAAACTAGAGCTGCATCCTAAGTGTGACAACCCAAGTTGCCCCGTTACATTTCTCCGTTACCGTTAACGGAATATTCCATTGTTCAAAAGTTCCGTTAATGAGAAGTCTTCAAGTTTAATAAACATTTCAATTGTGTATGTTTATATGCCGTTAAGTCGTGATAAAAGGAAATAAAATACATAGCACATATTTCCATTTACTTGGAAAATATTAGTTTATTATTACGACTACTAAATCGGGTGCGACCAAAAGCCCCGTTTAACGGCAGTATTGGGTAGACTTCCACTGTGTCCCAACTCAAAACCCTATATAAGGGTGAGTGGAGTCTATTGGAGACTTTTTACACTCTCTCTATACTCTCTCTCTAGACCCGTTTTCGCCCCGAAACCGCAACCAAACGCTTCCAAATTGTAAGTCCGCTTACCCTAGCTTATTCTAAACATAGTGATTTATGTTTATAGCCCAAAAATCATCCAAGAAGGCATGGAATAAGGAGTTTACGGCCCAGGAACACTCTAGGGCCGTAAACCCCTAAAATGGTGCCAATCGTGCCTTTAAACTTGACCACAAGCTTAGAAACTATTAGGGGATATAGCCTTGGGGTGTTTAAACACTAAAATGCATGGATTTAGGACTCAAAGAAGAGTTTACGGCCCAAGCACATGCTTAGGCCGTAAACCCCCCAAGTCATGGTCCCAAATGCACTCCAAACTCATCCTAGGGCTTCATACATAATTTAGGAACTTATCCTCTTGAGTTTAGACCCTTGAAACACTCCAAAATGAATTATTAAAAGGAGTTTACGGCCAGGTCTATACCTTGGCCGTAAACACCCCTAAATGTGCCCAAAAGTGTGGTTTTTACCCCCCAAATGGCCTTAGACTATTTCTATAAAATGCTAGGAAGGATTTAAGGACTTAAACACAATGAAATGAGGCTTGATTTCGAGTTTACGGCCCAAGCATTTATCTAGGCCGTAAACTCCCCAAAACCCCCTCAAATGTTGGTTTTAATCACCCAAAATAGCATCAAACTTCATAAGAAAATTCTAGGAAGGCAATAGGTGCTTAAAACTTCACTAAACTCAAAGGTTGAGAGTTTACAGCCGTAAACTCCCTTGGGAGAGTTCCTAGGCCGTAAACTCTTGTTTAGTACCCTTAGAGGCCTCAATTCCACTCATGCCCTTTAGGAAAAATGCTTAGAATAATTCAATGAACAAGCTAGAAGCATCAAACTTCCAAGAATAGAACCTTGGGAGTTTACGGCCGTAAACTCCCTTAGGTTGGGCCGTAAACTCCTTGTTTGGTCCATGTTGGTGTTTTAAATCCATCTACACACTTGATATGTGAGTATAGCAAAGTCCCACAACTGATAAGAGACCCTTAGCACCCGTAAACGCTACCCGGGACCCCAAACACTCAACCAAAAGTGTTTTCAACTCCTTTGAGTGTGTATAATTGTTTAATTAGTATATTATATGCTAATTGTATGTGAACATATGTTATCATATGTTAAAATAGGTCCTTGTGTGTGTTCAAGTCCTTGCGTGACCCCGAACGCCCAATCGGCACTTTCGTCGGACCTACTTACACCAGGTGAGTTCATACCCCTGAATGAACCTTTTAAATGCTTTTAAATGTTTTATAAGGGGGAATACAAGTTAAACATGCCAGTTATCATGTCAATCGCATATGATTGATAACCCGCATGCACAAGATTTTACCACTTTTACACTGTTTTACCGAGTGGGACACTAAAATGACTTTTACCTGTTTCATAACTTTTACTTATACTGATTTATTCAAATTCATCCTACATTGGTTTATGAAAGATCCTCTAAGGTTTTAAACGTATTTTACAAAGGAATACAATTTGTGATTTTCTCTGTACATAAAGGCTTTTCATTAAAGATTTCCCTTTTTGACGTATACTTTTACTTGTTAAACACTGCTGCTTCACTTATACTTATTTTATACTCTAACTCGGTAACACTTTCACTTATACCTATAGTCGCTTATACTTGATGACGCTTATACTTATTCACGCTCTTACTTAGTGATACGATTTCTCTTTCACTTATATTGGATAACGACTTTACTCCACTTATACTTGATAGACGTTCTTACATCACTTATTGTCATCTCTGCTTCGTGATACACTTATACTTGGTACGCTTATACTTCATGGTTCGATTATCCCACACTGTACACATATACTTCATGACTCAGATGTTCCACTGTACTCTTATACTTCACGACTCAGATGTTCCACTGTACACTTATACTTCACGACTCAGATGTTCCACTGTACACTTATACTTCACCGTATGATACACACTCAAGCGTAGTTAGATGTATGTTTATGCTTGTATAGATGTATATAAATAATGATTGAAGGACTTAGGAAGGCTTGTCCGCCCTATTTCCTTTTCTTCGTTGAGATGTGGTCTGGTGGGATCGGATGTCCATCTGAAGGTCGTTCGATTCATTAGTTATATATTACGTATACGAGCATAGACATACGAGTTTTCTTCAGTCAATTCAGTTAAGAGTCTATACCTCTAGTCTACACTTACATAAGAAACCCACTCCCTCCTAGTAACACACTATCCTCTATTTGGGATGCATCTTCGGGATGCGGCCTTCTCCATCGTCTAGTTGGTAACCAGAGTCTCCTGTAGGGAGAGCGGACATTGTGTGTATAGGCCTATACGGGATTGACAACCCCGCACCCTGACTGCTAGCTACAGTCCACGGCCTACCAAGCCAAGGGCTGACAAATGTCACAATATATAGATGCTTGTAGGGCGTCTAGTACTCTAGTCAGTATGGTTACGAGTATCCTGGGTTGCCTTATAATTCATGGCTTTAAGGTAACGGTATTTCGTCAGCAATTTACACTGTATGCTGATGTCACCTTTTTCAGAGTCACACTGTTTGACCTTGCTAGACGTGTCTTTCATGTGATACTGTCTGCGGTCTGTAGTCACTGTTTTGACCTTGCGAGATGTACCCTTCATTTGGTATCGTCTGCGGTCTGTCTTCACTGTTTTGACCTTGCGAGATGTACTTTTCATTTGGTACCTTCTGGGGTCTGTGTCTCCACTTGTTAGACTGAACCAGGCATGTCGTATGTTTGATACTTTCCTGGAGTCTATGGTTCTTTGCCTTAGTCAGCAGTCCTCACTGCTGAGGCATATGATATTCCCTGATGTCGTTGCTTTCCTCAATAATCAAATTCAGTATTTTGATAATGATAGCAATTTAGGGAAAACTACTTTTTACTCTACATCACTGACCAGTCTTGGTAGAAGGCTGCTTTTATTAAACAAAATATTGGATTTTCTGGAAAGGACTCTAGTGCACTGAAATCTTTTAAACTACTACTTTCTTAAGTTATTTGAATGAAATGTCACTAAATGCTTATGAACTCACCAGCATTTGTAAAAGTGCTGATACTCGCTTTTCAAATAACTTGTATTCTCAGGTTAGCATTAGACAGGTACATCCCCGGAGCTGTTGATGAAGATAGCTTTGTACCACGCTGTATTTATACTATTACTTGTATTACTTTAAAGTGTTGTAATGTAACCTTGGAAAAACTATTACTATTAATGCAATGTTTTGTTGTACTTTGATTACTATAATGCATGTGTTGTGATACTTGACATGACGTCATCCACCCCAGAACGTTTCCGTCGTTCCGGTTTTGGGGTGTGACAGATTGGTATCAGAGCATTGTTTATAGTGAGCTAAGTATATCAATTCATAAAAGATATACAGCCTATAGATGCAATGGGATAAAACACTCTGAACAATAAATTATACTTTAAAATATAACCATATTTTACCAAAGTATAATAACATCCAGAATCTAAGCACTCGAACACAAGTATCACAAGAAGAACAAGAATAAAAGTCTTTGGATGTTGTGCACTACAAACAAATCTAGGCAGTTATTTAATCGTACGCTGGAATAAATGTAACCTGATCAACTACCTTTATTTGAGATGCGATGAACATGTGCTCAGGAGTGATTGTGGTGTGCAACAGGTCTGAAACTTACCAACTAGGATTTGCTAGAGCCAAACATAAAGTTAAAATACTATAGGAGTATTTTAGAACGCTAAAAGATTCACACTAATCCCAGAATGACATTCAGAAGATGAGAAAACAAACAAGAATTAAAATACCATAGGGGTATTTAGAATACATAGATAACCTGGTGTGAGAACTAAAAGATCCTTATTGACATACCTACAACTACAGAGGGTATACTTCCAAGGTTATACATAATAAGGACCCCATAGGCTAAGAATGTGTGGTTTCGCTCTATTTCCTTTTCCTCGTTGGGATGTGGTTCTAGAGTAGTATCACATATTCGAAGGCCTATCGGATCTAAGCTATATATGATTTGTATACCCTGTGTAATCGTAGCAGGACTCGATGTGGATCATCCAGCGAAATGTTAATAATCTATTAGGATTCTTTAGACATTTCCATTCTCGCACGAACCCTGTAGAAAACCCTACCCACTTCAGTGCATAACAGAAGAGTTGATTCCGACCCCGAAGAAGTTCATTCAGAAGATTTTCTGTTCGGAAATAAATGAACTGGGTCGAGACTATTGAAAGCACCAAGTGCCCATATTCTTTTAGGGACTTCGGTGGGAAATTCGCCTAAACTTCGGAGATTCCCGGTCATCCATCATGAAGTGATGACACCCATAATCGGAGTCAGAAGGAAGGCGGAGTAGAAATTCAATATGTCCATACGAGAAGAGAACCCTAGGAAACTACCCGAAGGAAACCAACGCCGATTCCAGTCAAGGATACGAGGCAGATCGAGGGAGCCAGTACGTGGAACCCCGAGAAGAGTCTTTTCCTCGTGTTCTTCACGCTAATACACCCATAAAATAATACAATTTAGTGAGTTAGTGATTACACTGCTCACGCTATGTGTTAGGTAAATCGCCTTGTTCCCGTTGCCAGTAATGCGCTTAGTGCGGATCCTCACACCTCTGTGAGGTTATTTAGCCATAAGCCCTCATGAGCCTCTCTTCCCGCAGCTTCGTTCCGAACTGTTCTCAAATCTCTCCAGGCCGGAGAGTGAAACCTTTCTCAGTATAAAGGTAACTTAGTAGGAACGACTCGCATCTTATGGCGTTTTTTCTGATACTCATACACCCATTTCGATTTCCAGGACTACATCATAGGGATGTAGGTCGACACTCAGACAACCAATACCCGAGGCACGGGAAAAATATTATGCCTAATACGTTCAGGATAGACACGTCCAGGGTTAACCATCGTCTCTCATTACCTTGTATTCCTTTCCGTGTAGGAAAACCATGCCACCGAAGAAGCGTAACCAATCCACAAGCGAGAAACCTACTCTCTTATTTGATGAAGCTACGTTCCAAGCTGCAGTTTCAGCAGCCGTAGCAGCTGTCATGACTCACCTGAATGCTAACAACGCCAATGTTAGCAAGGTGCCTGTTGGAAATTCCAATCCTGACAATGGACAGCATCAACCCACACTTCGATACTCAGTCACCCACGAACCTCAACTGAACCCACTAAAGAGAAAACTCAAGATAGAGGAGGGCAGTACCTCGGCTCAAGGACCTTCCAAAGGGCAACGAGCTGAGGCAGTCTGTACCCCTGTCAACCCTTCCCTCCCGACTCCAAGAAGACCGTATCTAGGAGACCTTCCCCACTGCAGAAGGTGCAGCTACCATCATCATGGTGCCTGCCGAGAACTCTATTGTGCTAGGTGCCGCATGAAGGGGCACACTGCTCGTGTATGCAGAACTCCGGTGGAACGTATTGCATCAATCGCCAATGCGACGGCCACACAGGTTTTCCGCCTATGTGGCGAGTTCGGACACTTCAAGAAGGATTGCCCAACCGAAGGAAAAGACAAAGACACAGAAGGAGCCTGACACTACTGCTTAGGGAGAAACGGCAAAGAACACATTAGATTTTGGTACGGCTCTCGATCTCAGATAACTAAGCTAAGAACAATAAAAGACTAATTCAAATGCAAATTCTTTCCAGTAAGGCGAAAGTCGCAGCACTGTTATAAAAATTTAAAATTCATTAGGTAAAACTATAGTGGCTAAACATATACGTTACGGCCATGTATATTTAAGATGGACAGACCTAGAGTGAGCGAATGCCGCCTCATCTCCTGTTCCTCTTTTGGTTGTGGATTTAGGGCGGGGTCGCTCAGTCAACAGTCCTCCCCACCTTAAATATACATGACTAGTATATGTGAGGCGATTATAGAAACGCCTTGTGAGAATCCGTTCATGAAAAGATACTCTATTTGGAAACACTTAGAACTCTCTATAGTTCCGCGTCGAATCTATCGGTCCAAGTATCCGTGGTAGTGATACGTAGGACGAAACCCGAGACGCCTCGAACTTGTGTGCCTATTCGGCACATGACTCTATCGATCTTCACTTTATATCATGTCGAAGTGTGCCAACTTCGACGACCCTATTGATCATGGTTTGATCTCGTGCAACCGTGTGTAAATCCTTAAGTGCTGTGTAAAAAGAACTTTCTCCATAGCCATATCGGCAAATAAAGGTTCTTCCGAACCTGAATCTAACACAAATAAATCAACCTAATACGATCCGTCAATCGTCCCTCTTATCTCAAACCTTTCGAAGTACCCAAGGGAGGGTACCATACACTGTTGACCGACCCCTCGTAGTCAGATGAACACCGAAGTGAAACACACTACAAGATACTCTAGAAGATGACATCCGACCGAAGCATACTCCGTATAATTTCCCCGAGAGACCCTTCGCACCTCGCACATTAGGTTCGTGAACCTAGAGAATAGAACTCATGAGACTGACCGCTATAATCAGGTACATGCATAAGGGTGGCATATAATTGAGATCAAAAAGATTAAAGGTGTGTGTTTCCTCCCTATTCCCTGTTCCTCGTTGGGTTGTGGGTTTGGGGTGGAGTGGCACAGCTGAACGTCCCACCGACCTCAACTGTATATTGCTCGCATACATGCGGTAATTGCGGTTAGGCTTAGTATGAGCTCTACCACGGACCTCTTAGCAAAACCCCTTCACCATATTCCATAACATAGGAGCCGAAGTCAAGAAAATTACTACGGGTTGAACTCTTAAAAGTTCCGAGTGAGAAGACTCTATACTCACTAGATTTAACCTAGACCGAGAAAACCCAGAATCTTCGGATGAGTAGTTGCAGTATATGCCCGCACTACTCCGGCACTTCGTCCACCTCGTTATAGACAAGTGGTGCCTATCATCCTCTACCTTATTGCATGGAGGAAATCGTCGTTGCCCAGTAGACGATGGAATACATTCTCCGAAGAGGACACTAGAATGCCGAGAACCACAGGATAACCTTCGCAGCCAAGAATACTTGGTAAAGTGCGAACGTAGTTGCGTTAAGCCTCGTGACCCTGATCCCGAAGAGATTATAGACTTGACACCAGCCCTGGTGTTAGTCGAAGGGTTATGTAAGAGCACGCACTTTCCACGCTAGAATAAACCACAGTCTTGGAGATTCATTGGACTGTTAGGTGTTCCACGAATACTATCTCACGCAGAGATAGTAGAACCATATCCCGAGATAGTCCAACGTTCATCTAGTGAAACCCTAACTCCTCGATCCTCAGGGTTTCCGTATCTCAAGCTTCGTTAGTGCAGGTTCATTTTGCACAAGCGTAAGATAGACACTCTATAGCAAACCGATAACCATAGTCATGCAACCCACTCGACGATCTAGAAAGCCTCTATCAGTCAGTTGAAAGAAAACACGAAACCGAAGACCACCTGAGCTTCCTAAGGACTAACCTGAAGGACTACACATCCAGTACAAGCGAGAACGTTAGGAACTTCGTAATGGCGATCACACCAGTGTTGATCTTGCCATAGAAGTACACTATGTTCTTAGTACTGAAAAGCTCTACTCCTTTCCGAGAGCTTAGGACCATCCGAGAATCCTCATGGAGACATGGTCCGACCCTTTTCAGGCCGCTACTACTTTCGGATATACCACAAGGTTCACATTCGATCGACTCACTTCTTAGACTTGATACGTGAATTCCCGACAACACTTTTCGTACCTCACTCATCTTGATAGAATCCATCGAGAACCCTAACCTTGTAGATACACCAGTTGGAACCCACTAGCTACACGAGACGGAACCCGCATCCCGTACGCGAGGGTTTGTTGAAATGACAAACACAGACCAGAGATCACTTGGGGATGCAAGGACAACCACATAGGAAGTACTCTCTTACCTCTACTTGGCCATTCATACCTACTTCCTTGCCTAGATCTGGATTTCGGGACGAAATTCCCTCTAACGGGGGGATGATGTGACAACCCAAGTTGCCCCGTTACATTTCTCCGTTACCGTTAACGGAATATTCCACTGTTCAAAAGTTCCGTTAATGAGAAGTCTTCAAGTTTAATAAATATTTCAATTGTGTATGTTTATATGCCGTTAAGTCGTGATAAAAGGAAATAAAATACATAGCACATATTTCCATTTACTTGGAAAATATTAGTTTATTATTACGACCACTAAATCGGGTGCGACCAAAAGCCCCGTTTAACGGCAGTATTGGGTAGACTTCCACTGTGTCCCAACTCAAAACCCTATATAAGGGTGAGTGGAGTCTATTGGAGACTTTTTACACTCTCTCTATACTCTCTCTCTAGACCCGTTTTCGCCCCGAAACCGCAACCAAACGCTTCCAAATTGTAAGTCCGCTTACCCTAGCTTATTCTAAACATAGTGATTTATGTTTATAGCCCAAAAATCATCCAAGAAGGCATGGAATAAGGAGTTTACGGCCCAGGAACACTCTAGGGCCGTAAACCCCTAAAATGGTGCCAATCGTGCCTTTAAACTTGACCACAAGCTTAGAAACTATTAGGGGATATAGCCTTGGGGTGTTTAAACACTAAAATGCATGGATTTAGGACTCAAAGAAGAGTTTACGGCCCAAGCACATGCTTAGGCCGTAAACTCCCCAAGTCATGGTCCCAAATGCACTCCAAACTCATCCTAGGGCTTCATACATAATTTAGGAACTTATCCTCTTGAGTTTAGACCCTTGAAACACTCCAAAATGAATTATTAAAAGGAGTTTACAGCCAGGTCTATACCTTGGCCGTAAACACCCCTAAATGTGCCCAAAAGTGTGGTTTTTACCCCCCCAAATGGCCTTAGACTATTTCTATAAAATGCTAGGAAGGATTTAAGGACTTAAACACAATGAAATGAGGCTTGATTTCGAGTTTACGGCCCAAGCATTTATCTAGGCCGTAAACTCCCCAAAACCCCCTCAAATGTTGGTTTTAATCACCCAAAATAGCATCAAACTTCATAAGAAAATTCTAGGAAGGCAATAGGGGCTTAAAACTTCACTAAACTCAAAGGTTGAGAGTTTACGGCCGTAAACTCCCTTGGGAGAGTTCCTAGGCCGTAAACTCTTGTTTAGTACCCTTAGAGGCCTCAATTCCACTCATGCCCTTTAGGAAAAATGCTTAGAATAATTCAATGAACAAGCTAGAAGCATCAAACACCCAAGAATAGAACCTTAGGAGTTTACGGCCGTAAACTCCCTTAGGTTGGGCCGTAAACTCCTTGTTTGGTCCATGTTGGTGTTTTAAATCCATCTACACACTTGATATGTGAGTATAGCAAAGTCCCACAACTGATAAGAGACCCTTAGCACCCGTAAACGCTACCCGGGACCCCAAACACTCAACCAAAAGTGTTTTCCACTCCTTTGAGTGTGTATAATTGTTTAATTAGTATATTATATGCTAATTGTATGTGAACATATGTTATCATATGTTAAAATAGGTCCTTGTGTGTGTTCAAGTCCTTGCGTGACCCCGAACGCCCAATCGGCATTTTCGTCGGACCTACTTACACCAGGTGAGTTCATACCCCTGAATGAACCTTTTAAATGCTTTTAAATGTTTTATAGGGGGGGAATACAAGTTAAACATGCCAGTTATCATGTCAATCGCATATGATTGATAACCCGCATGCACAAGATTTTACCACTTTTACACTGTTTTACCGAGTGGGACACTAAAATGACTTTTACCTGTTTCATAACTTTTACTTATACTGATTTATTCAAATTCATCCTACATTGGTTTATGAAAGATCCTCTAAGGTTTTAAATGTATTTTACAAAGGAATACAATTTGTGATTTTCTCTATACATAAAGGCTTTTCATTAAAGATTTCCCTTTTTGACGTATACTTTTACTTGTTAAACACTGCTGCTTTACTTATACTTATTTTATACTCTAACTCGGTAACACTTTCACTTATACCTATAGTCGCTTATACTTGATGACGCTTATACTTATTCACGCTCTTACTTAGTGATACGATTTCTCCTTCACTTATATTGGATAACGACTTTACTCCACTTATACTTGATAGACGTTCTTACATCACTTATTGTCGTCTCTGCTTCGTGATACACTTATACTTGGTACGCTTATACTTCATGGTTCGATTATCCCACACTGTACACATATACTTCACGACTTAGATGTTCCACTGTACTCTTATACTTCACGACTCAGATGTTCCACTGTACACTTATACTTCACGACTCAGATGTTCCACTGTACACTTATACTTCACCGTATGATACACACTCAAGCGTAATTAGATGTATGTTTATGCTTGTATAGATGTATATAAATAATGATTGAAGGACTTAGGAAGGCTTGTCCGCCCTATTTCCTTTTCTTCGTTGAGATGTGGTCTGGTGGGATCGGATGTCCATCTGAAGGTCGTTCGATTCATTAGTTATATATTACGTATACGAGCATAGACATATGAGTTTTCTTCAGTCAATTCAGTTAAGAGTCTATACCTCTAGTCTACACTTACATAAGAAACCCACTCCCTCCTAGTAACACACTATCCTCTATTTGGGATGCATCTTCGGGACGCGGCCTTCTCCGTCGTCTAGTTGATAACCAGAGTCTCCTG
Source organism: Lactuca saligna (assembly GCF_052625555.1). Taxonomy (NCBI): domain Eukaryota; kingdom Viridiplantae; phylum Streptophyta; class Magnoliopsida; order Asterales; family Asteraceae; genus Lactuca; species Lactuca saligna. Next base: position 76,881,054 of record NC_136423.1, on the reverse strand, counting down.
TAGGGAGAGCGGACATTGTGTGTATAGGCCTATACGGGATTGACAACCCCGCACCCTGACTGCTAGCTACAGTCCACGGCCTACCAAGCCAAGGGCTGACAAATGTCACAATATATAGATGCTTGTAGGGCGTCTAGTACTCTAGTCAGTATGGTTACGAGTATCCTGGGTTGCCTTATAATTCATGGCTTTAAGGTATCGGTATTTCGTCAGCAATTTACACTGTATGCTGATGTCACCTTTTTCAGAGTCACACTGTTTGACCTTGCTAGACGTGTCTTTCATGTGATACTGTCTGCGGTCTGTAGTCACTGTTTTGACCTTGCGAGATGTACCCTTCATTTGGTATCGTCTGCGGTCTGTCTTCACTGTTTTGACCTTGCGAGATGTACTTTTCATTTGGTACCTTCTGGGGTCTGTGTCTCCACTTGTTAGACTGAACCAGGCATGTCGTATGTTTGATACTTTCCTGGAGTCTATGGTTCTTTGCCTTAGTCAGCAGTCCTCACTGCTGAGGCATATGATATTCCCTGATGTCGTTGCTTTCCTCAATAATCAAATTCAGTATTTTGATAATGATAGCAATTTAGGGAAAACTACTTTTTACTCTACATCACTGACCAGTCTTGGTAGAAGGCTGCTTTTATTAAAGAGAATATAGGATTTTCTGGAAAGGACTCTAGTACACTGAAATCTTTTAAACTACTACTTTCTTAAGTTATTTGAATGAAATGTCACTAAATGCTTATGAACTCACCAGCATTTGTAAAAATGTTGATACTCGCTTTTCAAATAACTTGTATTCTCAGGTTAGCATTAGATAGGTACATCCCCGGAGCTGTTGATGAAGATAGCTTTGTACCACGCTGCATTTATACTATTACTTGTATTACTTTAAAGTGTTGTAATGTAACCTTGTAAAAACTATTACTATTAATGCAATGTTTTGTTGTACTTTGATTACTATAATGCATGTGTTGTGATACTTGACATGACGTCATCCACCCCAGAACGTTTCCGCCGTTCCGGTTTTGGGGTGTGACACTAAGATATAAGGGAACAACACAACACTTCCCGCAACAGGTTGTACATTGACAAAAGAGGAAAAAGACAAATTCTGTGAGAGTTTATACAACTTAAGGGTTCCTCAAGGGTATTGTTCTAATTTTTCTATTTTGGTGAGTCTAAAGGATAGGAAGTTGATCGGACTAAAATCACATGACTATCACATGCTCATGCAACAATTTTTGCCCATAACAATTCGATCTATTATGCATCCACCCACCAAAGTTGCTATTACAAGGTTTTGTTTGTTTTTCAAATCAATATGTAGCAAAGAAATCAAACTGGATGAGCTCGATAAGTTGCAAGAGGAATTATGTGTAACCTTATGCCTTCTTGAGAAACACTTTCCACCATCATTTTTTGATGTGATGATTCATTTAACCGTTCATCTAACTAGGGAAGTAAAATTATGTGGTCCCATATTCTTTAGATGAATGTACCCGTTCGAAAGGTTTATGAAGGTTATTAAGGGGCACGTGCGAAACAAAAATAGACCAAAAGGATGCATTGTAGAAGAAAATGTTGCAGAAGAGATGATTGAGTTTTTTAGTGAATTCCTCAAAAAGATGGATACTGTTGGTATTCCCCCTGACAATCATAACACATGTGGAATTCAAATAGGTATAGATAGTAGTTCTTTTACGGACGGTACTCCTCTATCAGCTGCTAAATCGGTAGAAGTTTCCGCAAAACTATTCAGAAAAGCACATTTCTTTGTATTGCAAAATACATCTGAAGTACTCCCGTATATCAAGTATGTTTTTTTGTTATAATAATAACATTAACGTATTGACAGACGACACATGGATTTTTTGCAACATCAACACCATACTAAACGAAAGGCACAACTAGAAGAAGAGCATAGTAATACATTTGGTCATTGGTTATGAAAGGAGGTATATTCATTTCATATATGTTGTGTTTTTATTATGTATTTCTTTATATCTTAAATTCATTATCTAATTACAATTCAGGTAGAGAGAGAGTTTGGGGCTATAGAGAAAGTATAACAAAGACAAGGAGATGGATTTCACGTGGACCCAATAAGAACATTATTAAATACGATGTATATGCTATCAATGGATATAGTTTTCGTACAAAAGCTCGTGAAGGTAAAGTTTACCAAAACAGTGGGGTTAGTGTCGTTGCAACTGACACACACATCAGTAAAGAAGTTGTAACATATGCCAAAAACACTTATTATGGTGTTTTACAAGAGATATGGGTACTAGATTATCATTTTAAATGAATTCCAATTTTCATGTTTGACTGAGTTGACAATAGAAATGTGGTAAAAAGAGATAAATTGGGGTACACACTAGTTGAACTAAAAAGATTAGGCCATAAAGGTGATCCTTTCATATTGGCCTCACAAGCACAAGTATTTTATGTCACAAACCCACTCGATCAAAAAATGTATATTCTGTTCAATAGACCTCCTAAAAATTACAGAGATACATATGAAGATGTAGATGAAGAATTTAGTACTGTAGTTCCTCAGAATGATAATATATTGCCACGTGTAGACACACTTGAGTTGCAGAAGGAAAATGATTATTTTCGTACTAATTGTCATGGTATTGTTATACGTACGGTATGTATTTCTTAATGTCACGAATTACATTTGTAGCGATAATATTTTTCCTTCTTTTAACATTTAATGATCTTTATTTTTGTTTGTAGAAGGGATAGACCAAACCTTCATCCTAGCGTTACGTGGAGAATAAGAAAATGACAAAATATGATGATGTACTTTCCTTAATATTTTCTTACCATATTATACCATCAAACTATTCTGGTGTAATATTGTTATAATTCAAAGTTATTTATTTATTTTTCAGTTTTTTACTGTAATGGTGGATGACATGTTATAACATAAACTACATGTTATAGTAATGTACTTTTGTTATGCAACGTTAGACAAAGTTGTATTCTTTTTATTTATTTATGATAAGTTAAAATAAGTTGTATTCTTTTCATTTTTAATGGTGTCTGATCTGGTGCAATTAAAAGAATAAATGACAAAAGGGCAATTTGGTCCTTTCTTATAGCTCTTATTCAACACAACTATATTGTTATTTGTTTTTGTTTTTATTTTTTTTATTTTTTTTATTTTCTTCAGAAATTGTTTCTAACTTTACAAAACTTCCATTCATTTTTTTTTCCATTATTTTATACAACCCTTTAATTGCAAAATAAGTAATGTACGTTTGTAAAATGCCATGATTGAACTTTTTGTTCATTTCTAATTCTACCAAATGATATCAAAGATAATTATGGTCAAATTTAAGAGTCTTCCAAAATACAATAGTACAACCAGAATAAAAATTACATATGTGTCTATATTTACATATAGACACATATAATAGCTGTAATCATAACTAAATGGTACCTACGCACACAATATTTGTTTCTTCTTAAAGACAATTCATAATATTTTGACACACATAATAAATGATACATGACCATAAGTAACCAATACTAACTTGTTTTAATTTCTTGCGTTAACTAAGTACAACTAGTACAAAACCGCCCTATGGACACACAAATATTTAGTGTGACCATATGTGTAACCTTTTAGCTACTTTGTCTGTTATATGGCTAAATAGACACCATGTTACAAACACACATAGAGCTAACTCATGTCACCATACGTTAATCTACTGTCTCTCATAAAAAATGTATGACAATTTTAATCGATACATGTGGCTGATTGTGACTTATGGCCTCAGTGGTCGAGTGTGACTAATATTGTCACATTTGGTATAATTAAGTGTGGTTAAAGTTTTGATTATCTATATAATGGTCACACAAACTAATTTAAATGTATCAAAAAACAGTCTCTAAATTTTTTTAGTGACCTTTGGCCACAATTTTAATAAAAAGTGTCACAGGTCGTTTTTCAGGAAGTGTGACCGTAGGTCATTTTTGTACTAGTGTTGTTAATCCATAACAAATATTGTACAAGCGGAAGATTGTTAGATCTATATGCTTAAGAATCATCGTTGAATGATATTTGCTAATAAGATATGATCATATAAGGTCACACCTTAATCAAGTTGGCGCATATTGAATATTTATTATTAATATGATTATTAATAAATAAAATCAACTATTGTATTTAATCAAGAAATTATTATGTATAGAAAAAGCAAATAGAAACTCATAAAGTATGATTTATATGTTTTGTAGCCATTTATATATAAAGATTGTTTATATAAATAAAAAGTGACATGTTAGTATATAATAAGGAGTGGATGACACCTATGTTTTGACCATTTGAGGTTAAAGTCATAGGTTCTCACACAAGGAGGTGAAGCTTCATTCATCTGTATGCAAGTTATCATTCATCTTTAATTTGTCTATTACATGTGATGTATGCAAGTTATCATTCATCTTTAATCTGTTTATTACATGTGATATAATGAAAGGAAGTTATCCCGAAAGAAAACATACAATCATTTTCTCATTGTGATATAATGTTTAGGGTTCGAAATTTAGTTCAAAAATAAGAAAAAGTTTCATCTTTGAAAATTAGTTAAGACCAATTTTCCAGCACTACCAACGTATATTAATAGTGAATACATAAATGCATGTAGTCTAATAATTTGAATTACTTGCTTCATGTTAATAGAAACTATATGTTTCTTAATTTTATTAATATATAAAAAAGATTTATGTAGAATCCTATTATGAATCTCTTATATTCATTTATAACGAATCATGATAACTATGCACACAATCCTATTGATCTTTTATTTCCCTCTTTTAATAAAAAAAAAAGTGTTTTCGCTTAAAGCAAACTCCCGTTGAGTTGGTTCACTGTTTTGGTGAAGACAATAAGATGTCTTACCTTGCATTCACAAGCAACACCGTATCATCCCCTCTTGGTCACCTCCGATTAAAACCCTTTTAATAAGAAATTGGAACCTCCCTTCGAGGGACTATATCCTCCTAGGCGACCCATTACATTAATACAACATTTTGAATTAGTTTCATAAAAAATTTTATGTAGAAGCCCTCTTTATTTCAATTGTGAAGTTGCAAGTATAGTATCTAGTTTTGGGATTTGAAAGTGATATTGGTTGCTACATTATAGTGCAAATGAAGAAGGGGTAGTTGTAGGATTTTAAGGTGACATTGGATTATTGGGTGCTATATTATAGAGCATGTAGGAGAAGGGGAGTGTTTCACTAAAAGCACAAGGAAGAGAAAAAGGGGATGTGAAGGTTTAATGAGTATAATGGATCAATAACTCATGCATATACCAATGCTACCAACCGATCATCAATATTTACTAAGCTTTAGTGGGAATAATAATTAGATGAGAAATTTGACAATAAATCTTTATGAATTCAGGTTTGAACAAGGTTGTACTTAAAAATTTGTTATCAAATGGTTTAATGAATAATTTAGCAAGTTATTTCTCGACCATTGAATTTAAATTATAATATAAAATATTAACTAAAATTATAAAAACTAATTGGTGAAAAAAATGGGATTTTTTTTTTTTTTTTTTTTTTTTTTTTTTTTTTTTTTTTTTTTTACAAATATAAAAATCCATTATATATCTTCATAAATTAATATCGATATACAAATCTAATACATTCATACCAAATAATAAAATCAATTCACTTTTTTTTGACTTAATTATCTTTCTTTTCATTTCTATTATTCGCTTCAATTCAATTTTTCTGTAGCAAACATACCATACTAATATATTTTGATTGACTTGTCTAAATGTTAAAAAATTTGTAAACAATGTAATCTGCGGATACTTATTCCTGTGTGTTAAGTATTTATTTACAACAAAAATCTAAATATTGGTACTGAGATTTGAATAATTATCTTTCTATAGTATTATAGTGTTTTTAAGAAATAAAATTCGGGTTTAAAAACATTGATGAGAGAATTAATAGAATTCACTTCGGATATGCTTTCCGCCTTTTTGTATTATTATTATTTTATTTTCATATGCTGATGCTTATGATGGATTTTCAAGATATTGTTGATTTCACCAAAGTTAAAAACAACCAAAATCTTGTCTTTTGATTCTTTTGTTGTTAACACCCAATGAGTACAAGTGATACGTTGGTTGCCTAACCACTAATATGCACTACCTCCAACCAAGATTCTTCATTGTTATATAAAAACCCCACCTCCCGACCCCATTCCAAGATCATCTTGATCCTAACTATTATACCCAATTATTTAATTAAAATGTTAATTTATTTCCAGTAAGATCCTTTAGTTTCTAAGTAGAACTATGATTTAATTTAATGAATTGATTGCTCTTTTATCGTTGTAAAGAAAATAACTTATTAATTTATTTCATTTTGATATAAGATAAGTTAATTCATTTTTTATAACCCCGTTTTAATACCAAGTAAAATAATTATAAGTTGTTTTAAATCACCAATCTCAAAAACACCCCATATAAACTTGAATGTGAGATGTGAGTTATAACTTCTAAAGATAAAGATTGTTCATAAAGAAATAAGCAAATTTGGATTCTAACGAAAATTAAAGAGCTTTGTATTACTTTCATTTTGAGGAGAATGTGTGAGTTAATAAACAAATCATGATATGCTTTTTTTCATCCTGAAAAAACGCAACGGTTTATTTGATAATTATATCAATTTTTATATTGTTGAAATGCTTATTTTATCCGTTACTAAGAGAATGTAATAAAATTTATGAATCACAATATCAAAAATATTTTATAATTACTATTACTGGGTAAATTAATAAAATATGAGTCTTATATTATAAAAACATTTATGCAGAACGATTAAAGAACGATATATATATATATATATATATATATATATATATATATATATATATATATATATATATATATATATATATTATTTATTTCTAAAGAATGACTGCTATAAATTGAAGTAACCATAAATTAATTTTCTTTACCATTTAAGAAATTACTTTCTTTTTCTTATCAATTTATATAAACAAATTGAATTTGTATTAATTCATGCAACAATGTTTTATTATTATCAACATCAACATATGTAATAAATTTAATCTGTGACCAATTTTTAAGAATATAATTAGGTGATTTGTTTTGTTAGTTTAAAACGTTTGTAAATTGTAAATAAGATGTTATATTTTTCATTCGGAAAATATCTTAACTAAGGGCAATTTAGTCTTTTTGTTTTATCATAATCAAATGCACATCTTAAGCAATTTGGCACTCACCATGCACGCGCGCATCTTACTCTATAAAGTCTTCCCCCTTCCCTGTTCATCTTCATCATACATTCTCGTTCAAGCCTTCATTTCTCTCTCTAAAAAATCAAATCCCACTTCTCACTTCATTCTCCTTTCCTTCTCTCTCTCTCTTTTTTCCAGTTTCCTTCCGATTTACATAGTTATGGCCGACATATATGATTGGGATAAAATACTTAGAGAAGACAAATCAAGGAAAAATACAAAAAACCCATCATTTTCTTCCACTCTTCTTGACGAAATCTACCGTTCCATTGACGGAAGCGACGAGAGTTTCGGTGAATTTAAGCTACGCAAACAGAAAGCTGCAAAGAAACAGAGCGTCAAAAGCGGAGGCGGTGACACAGCCGGTGGTGGTCGCGGTAGATTTAAGAGTACCAGTGCGGTGGAGGATGAAGAAGTAGCAAGTTTCCGGCGAGCATGTTTGGTTGATAAATGGATGGAAATGAAGGTTAATGAGAAAGTCTCAAAAGGTGGTAGAAGGCCTACCTCATTGCCGGAATTTGATCGGAAAATCATACTTGATAATGACCCAATGTTCTTTAGTTCTGGTTCAAGTTCTTCCGATTCAAGCTTTGGATGGTATTCAGAAGCCGAAGTGGCGAAACCTAAACCTTCTTGTTTCGGCCCCTTCAACAAGGTGAAAACCAGCATTTCACCATGTTCTGATGTTAAGAAGCAGAACGAGTTTTATTTGTTTGATGAAGATCAAACAAATAAAACAGACCAAACACCTGGTCTAATCCGATCAAAAACCCGTGCGTTAAAGATCTACACAAGTTTAAAGAAAGTAAAGCAACCGATCTCACCAGGAGGTCGGCTGACAAATTTTCTAAATGCCCTTTTTCCAAACGGGCATTCGAAGAAATCAAAAGATTCGGGTTTTGAAGATCCAACTCAAACCCGAACAGAAAGATCATCAAAATCCACAAATGTATCTACATGTTCAACAGCCTCTTCATTTTCTCGATCGTGTTTAAGTAAAAACTCTCCAAGATCAAGAGAACAACTCAACAATGGAATGCGAAGAACAGTTCGGTTTTATCCAGAGAGTGCAATTGTTGATGAAAATTCCCGTTCTTGCAGTAAAAACGTAAGGGGAGAGCAAGATTTTCAGAAATTTCAATGGCAGAAAACAGAAAAATCAAATCTTAGACAAATTCCAACAAGACAGAATGACAATGAAGAAGAAGAAGAAGATGATGACATGGCAAGTGACACTAGCTCAGACTTATTTGAGCTCGATCACTTGAACGTTTTCAAGAATGATCAATATTGTGAGGAGCTTCCTGTGTACGAAACTACTCATTTGAGTACCAATCGTGCCATAGCTAGTGGCTTAGTTTTCTGAATTTGTTATTTTCTTTTGTGTTGGAGTATTATTAATATTTGGTAAACAATTTTTGTTTATATACTAAATTAAAACATTATAAATTTTGTCAAGTGATTCAATGAATGTCGTATAATTCAGTTATCTTAGCAAATTAAATACCCGAATTCCCGACCCATAAAACGTATGGTTGATATTGAATGTCCTTATTTTTGTCAAGAAATAAGATTGATATAGATATTTTATTAGTTCAAAGAATTTGAAAAAAAGAAAGTAAAGGGGTTGAAAGGGCGAGATAGTGACGTTGGGAATTTGGTTGATCCCATGCGGGAGAGAGAGAGAGGGAAAAGTAAAGGGGGGTGATGTGTAAAAAGAGGAAAAGTATGGGGTAAAAATAAAGAATGGAGAAATAGGAGGGTAAAGTGAAAGGTAGATCTTCCTTTGGGGTTTGGGAAAGTGAGTGCTTTTGTTTTCTTCAATGCTGTTTGTTGTTCTTCGATCGCCCTGCCTCACAACTTCGAATATTTTCATCAATAGCAATATACATACTAAGAATGTTTGAGGGAATCTTACTTACGTTATATTAAAGGTAATTTGTGTTGGAAAATTAGTTTTACTAATTTTCAGAAATGAGTTTTTATTTTTATTTTTGAGCACAAATTTTAGATTATAAATATAATCAAAACATTATATATTTGTGTTTTCCTCTATCATATCTTCGTTTTCATATATCACATGTCCAAAACAGTTTAAAAATAAATAAGAAATTACTTATCAAAAGTTAGGTAGTTGAAGAAAACACGGATGTTATTTTTACGAAATAGTTTAGTAATTGTTTTTTGGCTTATGCGTAGAAATTCAAAACTGAAATTCAATTGGGTTTTTTGGTTAAGAATCTAATTTTGTCTATTAAATCTTTGTTATTGATTCCTTCTTTTTCGAGTTCCCTCTTTAGTTGATAAAAATTGAGTTGTTTAAAAAACCAAACAAAGATACCTAAATTTCAAAAAATAGTTAAAAATAAGAAGCTTAATAAAAATTAAAAATGTTTTTAAATATCTTCCTACTAAATTTGGTATTTTATTACTGATAGCATTAAATTGATAAAGAAAAAGCATACATTCTTTAACAATTACATGATACAAGATTTAATGCATGTATAAAAGATGGTCTTAGTCTCTTAGAGCATATTTGTTTGCTTTATTGATGATCGAAGATACAAGACACGATCAAGTTGCTTTTACTTTATTGTAGTGTGAATTTGGGAAAGTTAAAGCTGCAAACAATCTCATGGAAACACACACCTTGGGATCACCAAAGCTTCCCCTCCTTCCTCTTTTAACTTTGTCTTTCATGCCCTTCCTTCCCCTTTTAGATTCTTTCTCAAACAACCAATTATGTAATATCTATATATCATTATATTGTTTCTCATCCAAGTGATATAAAAAAAATCATAAAGATATATCAATTTATATTATTTAATGAGTTTTAAGCGTTTCAATCAATGAACGTAATACATAAGTTTTGATAATATCTTGTGATTTAAGGTTAAACTCATTTAGCCTCAAGCATTGACTTGTAGAAGTGTAAGAAATATTGTTTTGGATTGTGAGTTCTAATTATTGCGAACTTGACCATCTTCATCGTAGTTATTTCTGACTTAATGTGAATTACTTCATATTAATGAACGAATGAAATTGATGAAGATCATCATAATTATCACAGGCTTTATAATAGAAATTGATACGAATTCAAATCTCATATACTTCAATCTTCTGACGACCTTCTTTGTTAAAAAAAAAAAAAAAAAAAAAAAAAAAAAAAAAAAAAAAACCCATGACTGTGTTCCTAACAAGGTTGCAAACATTGCAAAGACATTGGACCTACGACATTTAAAAGAATTTAATATGTATTATGTAATCATAGCAGTACTAATATGAATTTCTAACAAATAAAATATAAACAACGGTAAAAGATCCTTTACCAGCGGATCTCAAAGACTATCTAATAATTGTTGAAAAACAGTAAAACACTCATATTCTAGCTTAATTAACCCTAGATTAGACAAATAAAAAAAAATTATTTAACATTTATAAAAATACAATCTCTATGGATTCTGTAGGATCCTAGATGAATAATATCATGCAAATATCTATAGATATAAAGTCACCCCAACTGATAAATAAAATTATGTTTTGATAAATTATTTGTTCTAATCATATGATCATGGGGAGGTGGAGATTTTTGGGTGTGGGACCCCTCTATTGTTCCAAAAAAACTCGATACAATATTTGCATGCTTCTCATGTAAGTAATCATCTTTATTAATTAAGATCATGTATACTAGATATCGCATATATTAGTTAATATAGTTTAATATAGAGATGTCAACGGGAGCAAATAGGGTGGGAATTGCATCTCCCGCCACCACCTACGAAATTTTCGTGTTCACTCGTCCGCGCCCTTGCTCTTGCCCCCGAAATCTCTAGGCTCCCCATCCCCGCCCTGAATACCTATATTACCACCACCACTACCCCCGTTTCCCTGTCCCCGTTTGGGTTGATTTTTTTTTGGGCTAACAAAGTTGTCGTTTAGGTCAAAAGAATGTTTTTTTTTCTCTCCTAAAAGAAGCTATATTTAGGTAAAAATAGTTATTTATAGCATAATTTTACATGTTTAAAATAAAAATTTTATAACATCTCAAAAACGTTATACTAACAACTTAAAAACATGGTATTTTATCGAATTTCGAAAGTTCAAAATCATTGCTATTATTTATTATATTTTTATTATTAATATATATTAACATAAATAATATATTAATGGGACCCCCATTGGGGGTTCCAGACGAAACTACCCACCCTCGCCCCCACACCGAAATTAAAATGGGGTTAGCCCCGCCTCTACCCCTGCCCCCCATTTTTTAAACAAATATTCCCCATACGGGTTGGGGCTCCCCGGGACTTTTTGACATCCTAGTTTAATATATAATAAATTAATTAAAATCAGTATCAAAATTTAATATTCTCAATTGATACCCCATCCCACTTAACCCACGTCAACACCTCCCACGTACCTATTCGTCTGTGAATCATTCCCTTATATTCTTTGGTGAACATAAGCCCTGAAAATCTTCACGGTGACTGGGATTTATCATCCCCTCCCCTTATCCATCTCTAATGCCTTGCAGAATACTTGTAACGGAAGAGCTTTGTTGCCACTGTGGAAGGCCACCGCCACCGTGCATGCTATCCCAGTGCCTCATAGTGGTTGTGGTGGTGATGGATCAATGTTGTCACCACCACATTTGAGAACAAGACTTCTTTTTCTCGTGCAACCATTTTCTTCCTCTCTTTTTCACGATGGTGAGTATAGGGGTTGTGCATGTGATAGTAATGTTTGCTGACCTGGAAGCTCTCCATGCCTCTTGGCACAGGGAGTATACTAGAAGGCTTAAGTATTTTAAAAATCATTGAAAAATGTTTCAAGAATCAAACATTGTCAACACTTGGTGAAGCTCCATTTCAAATATAAAAATATCCAAAACAACCGGAATGCCCATGGTGCAAGAACTTCCCAAAATTAAAAGATGGTTATAATGATATAGGGAAATGTCTATTGAATTCATATTCAAATGCCTATCATGCAAGAACTTCCCAAAAAAAAACTAGGATTCCCGTGGGCACCTTGTTGTGTGATATTAAATCTCTAAATGTCAACAAAAATAAATGGATATTTGAGGTTGAGTTTGAAAAGGACTTGTTAACGTATTAACTTTCCAAAAAATCAATAAACTTTAAAAAATATTTGAGAAATATAAAAAGTGTTTTTAAAATTTTTTTTTACTAAACATTTAAAAAGAAGTAATCAACTTATAGTTTTTTATTAACACATAAGCTAATCAAACTCTTTTATCACCACATAAGCTAATAAGCATTTTTTTTTTTTATCAAAATATTGTTTATTAAGTTAAATAAGTAGTCCCACACACACCTAAAATATGTTTTTGCCATCTCTAACTTTTCTTCTTTTGGGTTTAAATATTTGTTGTTTTACGTTCTTAAGCGGTAAAGTAAATGTAGAAAGACAACAAAAACTTAGAAACTCTCTATCCCTATTTTCCTCATGTAAGTTGTCTTTTAATATCAATAAAAAAAAAACCTTCTTTTGCTTAACTCTTTCGACACATGTTTTCTTTGTATTTCATAGTAGAAAAACTACATTTTGCTCATTGTTTAGACCACCAACAGTAGCATACTTTGATCCATTTGGGTTTATAATAAGTGATATCGGAGCCATATTATTTGTATGTCCCAGTATATGGAAAGAAGGGGCACGGTTGAAGGTATTGGTGATCAAATGATGGGGAAGATGGTAGTAGTACTTTACACTATCGAATGCTTATGGTATGAACTATGAAGTGCATGCTACAAAAATTTGGATGGATTTACAAGAACATGTAGTGTAAGATGAAATTCAAAACATATTAGTGGAGGAAGGGAAAGATTAAATGATGTTTACGAATATTTACCAAGTAATTTTCAAGAACGCACTTCTAATTTTAGCTGAAAAAGACACAAATAAAGAAACATGGATCCTAAAGTTTTAAGACCCAAAGGTTAATAGCTTATAGAAGGTGCTTAAAGGCTTTAATTTTCCTTCTTTTCTCCTCAAGCAAAACCATATAGTATCTTCTTCTTTCTTTCTTTCTCTTAAAGTCTTAATACAATAGAAAAAGCTTGATACTTTTAACTCTCTTTTAAGAAAATTTTTGGTTTTTGCTTAAAAGCTTAAAAATTTAATAATGTAAGCAAGGACTAGCATCCAAGGTGTTTTTATTACTTGGGGGTAAACTTCTCTAGAGTAATTTTATTTTGGGTTATTTTCATCTTCATCAATGTCTAACCTCTCAAGAGGAATCAAATACATCAAAGGTTGTTGTTTCCTAACCCTTCTATGAACGTGTTTGATCTTTCATGTTCATTTAAAATGATCCTTGATTGGAATAAATTATATTTATGTTATTCAAATTTATAATGCTTCTATTGCTATTTTTTGTTTTAGAAACCGATTTTTTGAATAAAATCCAACAATCCCCCCCCCCCCCCCTCTCCATATATATCATTACTTTATCATGTTACAATAATCTCTTCTTTAGAAAAATGAGATTCTAGAATAACCTTTTTTCTAGATAGATAAGATGAAACATGCATTAATGTGATGACCAAAGAAAAGCATGCTTGGTTTCTCCTTTAAACCCTTAACAAACTCATATCTTAAGTTTATTTGTTGTCGAAGAGAGGATTCACATAAATTTTAAATTGATGAAGATGGGGTGATTAGGATTAGATCATAAATGTAGAAACTATGAAGATGATGATGATTAAGTAGGGTTTCCTATTAAATATAGTAACATTATGGGGGTCCGACACCTCCTTCCATATAAAATCTCAAAGGGAGGCATACCAATACTTAAATGGTGGCTGTTGTTGTACGAAAACTCAGCCAAAGGTAGGTATGGGTGCCAACTTCTGCCAAAGTCCATAACACATTCTCGAAGCATGTACTCGAGCGTCTGTATCGTCCGCTCACTCTATCTGTCTGTCTGTGGGTGATAAGCAGTACTGAAGTGCAATCTCGTACCTAACTCCTCATGAAACTTCTTCCAGAAACTGGAAGTGAAATGCACATCTCTATCTGACACAATCGAGATCGGTACTCCATGCTGAGACACCACCTCTCTCACGCATATCTTTGCCAGCATCTCTGCAGAAGAGCTCTCACTGATAGCTAGGAAGTGAGCGCTCTTCGACAGCCGATCCACAATCACCCAAATTGCATCAACAGCCCTCGCGGTCCTCGGCAATTTGGTGATGAAATCCATAGAAATCTGTTCCCACTTCCACTGGGGAACCTCTAGCGGCTGCAACTTGCCATGCGGACGTTGGTGCTCAGCCTTAACCCGACGACAGGTCAAGCACCTCTCTACAACCCACGCAACATCCCTCTTCATATAGGGCCACCAGTAATCTCTCTTCAGATCCAAATACATCTTAGTGGCCCCGGGATGGATCGAGAATCTAGATCTGTGCGCCTCCTCTATCAATATGCTACGTGCCCTGCCCATAAACGACACCCAAATCCGACCGTGAAAGGTCATAAGCCCTCGGATATCAGTAACAAACTCGGATACCTGCCCTATCACCCGCTCTCTCTTGCGGTTCTCCGGTCTCACAACCTCTGCATGGGCCTCTCGGATGGTATCCAATACCGGAGTCATCACCGTCATCCTCATGCATATATCTCGAATCGGGGCACTCTCCGCCCTGCGGCTCAGAGCATCGGCTACCACGTTAGGCTTGCCCGGGTGGTACAGGATCTCACATTCATAATCCTTTACCACATCCAACCATCTCCTCTGGCACATGTTCAGGTTGGGCTGATTCATCAGATACTTCAAACTCTTGTGGTCCGTGTATATGGTACACCGAACCCCATACAAATAATGACGCCATATCTTGAGGGCGAACACTACTGCCCCCAACTCCAAATCGTGGGTGGGATACCTCGTCTCATTAGGCTTCAGCTGCCTCGATGCGTATGCTATCACGTGTACTTTCTGCATAAGCACCGCACCCAACCCTGATATAGACGTGTCACAGTACACCACAAAATCCTCCATTCCCTCTGGAAGGGCTAACACCGGGGCTTCGCATAATCTCTGGCGAAGAGTCTCAAACGAGGTTTGCTACTCGGGACCCCAAGTAAAAGCAACGCCCTTCCAGGTCAATCTGGTGAGGGGAACGACAATCTTGGAGAAATCCCTGATAAATCTCTGATAGTAGCCGGCCGACCCTTAAAAACTCCTGATCTCGGCACGTCCCAACTCATAACAGCCTCAATCTTGGCCGGATCGACCAATATCCCATTCTGATTAACGAGATTTTCCAAAAACTGGACCTCTCGTAACCAGAAATCACACTTGGAGAATTTGGCATAAAGCCTCTCCGATCTCAATACTCCAAGAATCTCCCTCAAATGCTCCTCATATTGCTCTTTGGATCTCGAATACACCAGAATATCATCGATGAACACAATCACCGATCGATCCAACATCGGCCTGCATACTCGGTTCATGAGATCCATGAACGCTGCTGGTGCATTGGTGAGCCCCAAAGGCATCACCACGAACTCGTAATGCCCATAACGAGTCCTAAACGCCGTTTTCTGGATATCCTCATCTCGCACTCTCAACTGGTGATATCCAGACCTCAAGTCTATCTTGGAGAACCAAGAAGCTCCCTACAACTGATCGAACAGATCGTCGATCCTCGGTAGTGGATAACGGTTCTTGACCGTCAACTTGTTCAACTCCCGGTAATCAATGCACATCCAGTGTGAACCATCCTTTTTCTTGACAAAAAGGGTCGACGCTCCCCACGATGAGCTACTCGGTCGGATGAATCCCTTCCCCAACAGCTCTTGAAGCTACGAGGATAACTCCTGCATCTCCGGGGGTGCAAGGTGATAAGGTGTCTTAGCAATAGGCGCCGCCCCTGGAACCAAATCGATGCGAACCTCCACCTACCTCTCCGGAGGCACCCTCAGTAACTCCTCGGGGAAAACATCTGGAAACTCTCGCACTATCAGAACCTCGCCGACAGATCTCGGCCTCTTTGCATCAACTCGTGTATCCATCACATAGACTACAAACCCTCTACAACCCTGTTGTAGACTCTGTCTCGTTCTGGCAGCCGAGCAAAATGCTGACCCAGATCGGGTACCCTCTCCATATACTGAAAGTCTCCCCCACTAGGGTCTCGTATGGTCACCAACTAATGCTCGCAGTCGATAACAGCTCCGAATCGGCTCAACCAGTCCATGCCCACGATGACACAGGCATCCACCATCGCAATCGGTACCAAATCTATCGAAAACTCAACACCGATAATCTCGAGTACACATCCTTGAATCTTATCATTAGTAAAAACCGCTCGCTCGTCAGCTATAGAAAACTCGTCGAGGTTGACTCAACACCTCTCGTCGAATACTGATGTGTTGACTAAAAGCTAATGACACGAAATATCGATTCGCACCCGAGTCAAATATCACCAAAGCAGCTACAAAATTCTCAAGGAAAGTACCTAGGCATACCACAATATAAGCACAATATCTCAAACTCAGCATAAGTAAATAAAAGAATACATACTGGCCACGATATCGGGCGCTGCGCAAACCTCCTCCGCTGTCAACTAAAAGGCTCTCCCGCGAGCCTTCGGTGTTTCGGACTTCACTGGCCGGCTCTCAAAAGCATGCACAGAAGTAGGTGTAGATCCCTGTGCTGGTCCCTGCACTAGCTTGGGGCACTCGGCCTTCCGGTGGCTGGTCTGGTTGCAATGAAAGCAAACCGAGAATCCCTTGGGGCTATCCTTCACGATGTGCCCCTCCTTGTCACATGTGTAACAGATCCCCATATGGCAAGAACCCTCGTGACTCTTGCCGCACTTTCCACAAGTGCGGCCCTTCTGGCCCCCAACTTTGGAATCAGCGGGCTTAGCCCACTTCGTCGCCGGCTGCAATAGCACTGGTCTCCGGTCCCTCCCAGGGGACTCATCATCATCCTACCTGGTCTGTAACTCAAGCTCAATCTCCCTCCTCTTGGTATTGGCCTGAAGCTCGGCTAATGTCCAGTACGACGAGTTCGCCACGAACTCTCGTATATCCCTCCTCAGTATGCTCAGATATCGACTCACACGTGCCTGCTTAGTGGACACGTGTCTGAGGCAACACATCGCCTTCTCATGGAACATCCTCTAGATCTCAGTCACTGACTCTGTCTTCTGCTTGAGAGACAGAAACTTCTATGCTAAACGTTCCCTCTCTACCGCGGGAACATACTCGCCTCGAAACATCTGAACAAACCTCTCCCATGTCACTGCAACAAGATCTGCAGTGGTGAAGCCAGCTGTCGCAAACTTCTACCAGTCCTTTGCTTCCAAGCGAAACTGGTTCAGCGCAAACCGAACTCTCAATTGGTCGGGACAAGAACATGTATAAAAACACCCCTCGATATCGGAGATCCACCTCATCGCAGCAATCGAATCCTGCATCCCATCAAACTCTGGTGGAGTTGCTGAACTCTCGGAACAGCAACGAGTCACCTCCTTGTGGCCTAGCAGCGGCGACGACTGTAGTGGCCGCGGCAGCAGCAGCCTCAGTGATAGCAGCGCATCGCTCGTCAAATGTCTGAATCAAGGTGGTCTTGATAGACCCAAACATCTCTGGAATCTCTGCTCGGATAGGTGCAACCACCTCCTCATGAATCATCCTCATAATCTCCTCATGACTACTCCCACTGCTCCCAGGGTTGTGGCGTGTACCCACCATGATGTCTTTGAAATACCACACAAAAATTATTAGAGACTCGCTCGAGCATACTCACACTCGATCACCCGCCCCTACTTGTTCCTTAGCACCCCAAAGGTTCTTACTTGGGTCGCTCACTGATCTGGTATTTCCAGTAGTACGGTCCTAATACTACCTTCTACACCGTATCAGTGTTCACCCCAAGTTCTCCTCCTCGGATCCCAATTTACAAGTACTCTATGTCTCACAAGCTACTCCCACAGTAGTCCTCTCATTGACTCGCTCCTGCTAGGTACTCATACTCAAGCTAACACTAATTGCAGAAATGCCTAGGATAAGGCATCACAAATCAGGCCACCCTAGTCCTAATATATGAATCACCTAGCCTACTCTCTAGCATGCATTATATCACGTAAAATATCTCATATCACAAAATGAGAGTATTTTGGGAAATCACCGCTCGGCTCTGGCTGATTGTACACACTGCTCTGACTCGGCTCTCTTAAACTCTTGCTCATTTTTTTTTGAAAAACTTATCTCTTTTTGAAAATCTCTCTCAAATCCTCAGTTTGAGTCCAAACACACCCAAGGGTGAATCCGAATCCCTCAAACCAAGGCTCTGATACCAACTTTATAACGACATAAATTCTCAAACCAAAATTTTCATTTTTAAACACAATAAACTTGTATCATAATTCTCAAAAACACATATGTCTCAAAATTCAACAAGTAAAACACAATCCCAAAATCACAAAAATAATCTCCCGCCGGTGTGTACAATCATGTCGGTGCCTTGTCGTGATCCTCGGAACTACCTGAAACACATAACACAGAACACGGTAAGCATAAACGCTTAGTGAGTTCCCCAAAATATCACACTCAACACATTATCCACTCGAGGCTATAACTCAATTAGACCCTCTGGTCGATGCATCTCAGTGGGACCCTCCAGTCCCACAACTCAGTTGGCCCCTCCGATCCCTCAACTCATCATCACAATATAATACTCAAAATGCATAACACAAGTAAATAGCAGGATATCTCATTACACAGTTCATGCACATAAGACCCTCTGGTCACACATAAGATTTACCACTCAAGGTAAGTATAGTGAGAAGACTCACCTCGTAAGCTAATGAATGAAAATCTCGCAATCAGGATCTTGATCTCTACTTCCGGGTCTAGCTCCCGCCTAACACATAATAATTATCCCTAATTAATATTGGCCCTCAAGCTTTTCCTTTTTCTAATGGCGTCAATACACACACTAAAACACTTGAAATGGATCACAAACACTCACAATAGCACTATGGTTTCGAGATTAGGGTTTTCGACAGTGGAGGCTGGAAATGAGGCAAACACCTTGGGGTTAAGCTGTTTAAATAGTGTGCAAACCCTAGAATTAGGGTTTCATATCTGCCACCCTACTCGTCAAGTTGAGGCCTCCGAACTCGTCGAGTAGGTCACTTAAAATGCGCGGCCCTTATGATCGCAACTCGACGAGTTTGGGGCTCCCAACTAGTCGAGTTGCTCTATAAAATAAAATAAATTATAAATTAATACGTACCAGGAACCAGGCATTACAATTCTCCCCTACTTATCTAAAATTTCATGCTCGAAGTTTTCTATCTCAAATGATTATGGATAATGCTCTTTCATCTCCTCGTCTGGCTCCCAAGTCCACTCTAACCCCTTGTGGTGCATCCACTGCACCTTCACCAACTCTACAACCTTGTTCCTCAAGGTTTTTGTCTTCCGATCCAGAACCGCTACTGGCCTCTCAATGTAGTTCAGGCGGCCGTCCACCTAAATATCCTTTAAAGGAACAACTGTAAAGTCTTCCACTAAGCACTTCCGTAGCTGGGAGACAAGAAAAGTGTTGTGGATCTGACTAAGCTTGGCTGGAAGATCCAATTGATACGCAACCTGACCCACCCGAGCATAGCTCTTTTGTTGACTCTGAGCAGTCTGGGGATGCTCCAGACCAACTGGATCTTCTCAGTAGTCTTGAGTACCACTTCGGTACTCCCCATGATTCTCTGACCTACCTCACCCCAAGAAATTAGGGTCCTACATTTCCTCCCGTATAGCATCTCGAAGGGAGGTCAGTCTATGCTAGCATGGTAACTGTTGTTATATGAAAATTCTGCTAACGGAAGATATGTATCCCAACTCCCTTCGAAATCTAATACACACCCACACAACATATCTTCTAGAGTTTGAATCATTCTCTCACTCTGCCCATCCATTTGAGGGTGAAAGTTGTACTAAAGTGAAGACAAGTACCCATCTCGCCATGAAACCGCTTCCAAAATCAGGAAGTGACGCGAACATCTCGATCTGATACAATCGACATCGGCAATCCATGACGTGCCACCACCTCACGTACGTAGATCTCGGCTAGCTTCTTAGCCGATATACTCTCCTGGATCGAGATGAAATGTGCTCTCTTGGTCAACCAATCCATGATGACCCAAATCGAGTCCATTCCATGCAGTCCTCGAAGCTTTGTGATAAAATCCATAGTGATGTCTTCTTATTTCCACATGGAAATCTTCAACGGCTGCATCTTCCCATGAGGTCGCTGGTGCTCGGCCTTGACTTTCCTACAAGTCTAGCACTGCTCTACATACCATGCTATATCGTGCTTCATGCAGGGCCACCAATAATCAGGGTGAAGATCTCGATACATCTTTGTCACCCAAGGATGAATAGACAATCTCGACTTATGAGCCTCCTCCATCAGAACCTGGCGTACACCTCCCCAATAAGGAACCCAGACCCTCCGATGTAGGGTCAACAACCCACGACTATCATAATCAAATGAAGCCACCTGACCTATGATCTGCTCACACTTCCAACGCTCCTCTTTCATATCGTCGACCTGATCCTCCCGAATCCGCTCCAGCAACGGAGTAATCACTATCATCCTCAAGCATATATCACGAATCAGAGCCACGACCACCTTGCGGCTAAGAGCATGTTCCACTACATTGGCCTTCCCCAGGTGATAAAGGACCTCACAGTCGTAATCATTCACCACATCCAACCAACGACGCTACCTTATATTCAGATTCGACTGATTCATTAGGTTATTCAAGCACTTGTGGTCTATGTAAATGGTACAACGAACTCCATAGAGGTAGTCTTGCCAAATATTAAGGGCGAAAACTACACCCCCAAGCTCCAAATTGTGCACGGGTAATTCGCCTCATGAGGCTTCAACTGCCTCGAAGCATACGCTATCACGCGACCTCGCTGCATCAACACTGCACCCATACCCGTGATCAAAGCGTCATAGTAAACCAAAAAATCTTCAACACCTTTCGGCAAGGTTAGAATCGGTTCCTTGCACAACCGCTAACTGAGAGTCTCGAAAGTTGCCTGCTGCGCAGGCCCCTAACAGAATGTCACAAATTTCTTGGTTAGTCGGGTCAAAGGAACAACAATCTTGGAGAAATCCTAGATGAATCTATGATAATAACCCACCAGAACAAGAAAACTCTGAATCTCGGATGTAGACCTCGGAACCTCCCACTGCATCATAGAATATACCTTAGCCGGATCGACCGGAATACCCTTCTGGTTACGCAACCAAAACTCGCACTTGGAGATCTTTGCAAAAAGTTTTTCCCTCCTCAGTGTCTCCAACACCTCCCTCAGGTGCTCCTCATCCTACTCCCGAGTCTTGGAATACACCAATATGTTATCGATAAAAACTATCACAGATTGATCCAACAACAGTCTGCACATGCGGTTCATGATATCCATGAACGCGATAGGAGCATTGGTGAGCCCAAATGGAAACACGATGAACACATAGTGACCATAACGAGTCCAAAAGGTTGTCCTATGCGCATCGTCATCCCTGAATCGCATTTAGTGATAACCCAATCGCAGATCAATCTTGGAGAACCAAGATGCACCTTGAAGCTGGTCAAATAAATTGTCAATCGTCGGGAGGGGATAACGGTTCTTCATCGTTACCTTATTCAACTCCCGGTAATCTATACACATTTGATGTGACCCATCCTCCACAAACAGAATCCGGGCTCCCCCTGGAAAACTGCTTGGTCTGATAAATCCCTTGTCTAACAGCTCCTGCAACTGTGTAGACAATTCCTGCATCTCGGGAGGAGCCAACCGATATGGTGCCTAGGCTATCAGAGCAGCACTAGGAATTAGGCCAATCTTGAACTCTAATTGCCTCTCCGGAGGTACCCAGGCAAATCCTCTGTTGTAAAACCACCACACCGAGACAGCAGAAACATTCGTGGGTGGAGGACGTCATGTAAAGTATCACAACAATTGCATCATAAAAATTAAAGCAAACATAATCGTTACATTGAATAAGTAGAATATTTACATCTATTCGGTACATAGTTGTATGACGACAAAATGTATAACAAATGAATAAAATATGTGACTCTATAAGCTTCGTCTTCTCAAAAGCCTGCTAACATACCTATCTACTGATTCCCTTAGAATACAAGCAATTTTGAAAGGGTATCAACATTTAATTTGGTGAGTTCGTAAGAATGTTTTTGTAATGAAAACCAGTCTTTGAATCTGTAAAAATGTTTGTATGTTTCTCAAGAAAATTCAATATTTTCTTTAGTAGTCTAAAGTAGTCTTAAACCCTAAGACCCGAAATGTATGTTCGTTACTGTCAACTGTAGTAGTATATCAAAATATTAGTTTGTATGTATGGTTACCACCAGCTGTATTGTATAGTGTTGTTTTGTATGAAAACCGTTGTATGAAAACACTGGTTACCACCAGTAATGTATAATGTGTTCTGTATGAAAACCCTGTCTACCACCAGTATGTATAATAGTTTTGTTACTGAAAATCAAACCATGTATTTTTATTCCCTGGAATCCTCCAGTGTAGTGCGTAGTAGTTCTATTAATTAAAATAAAACTAATGAAGAATGAAATCCCGTAAACATATGGTTAGTTTATACTGTTGTGAGTTTGGTATAACCATGCTTGATGTGACCTAGTGACCTCTGCGACGTTCTTCAGGCATCAGAACGGTATGATATTTGTCACCCCAAGCATGCCTGCCTAACTGTAGCTAGCAGTTTAGGTGTGGGATTGTCAGTCCCGAATAGATCTATTCCCAAATCTCACGCTCTACCTCCAGGAGACTCTGGTTATACTGTAGTAGGATTTAGTTTCGTACCCGGAAGGGTACAATTGAAGTAGACCCTCACAACCCTGTATTAATTAGGTTACGTGTAATGTTGTAGTGTTCTCTTGTACTTGAAACTGTATGTATGACTTGTAGAGTAAAATAATTATACTTAAATAATTATTTAGCATTGTACTCTTGTATTTGAAGGATAGTATTGTATACCATAAACTAAATATACCATAGTTTATATATTATTTCTGTATAATGCCCTTGAATTAGTAAAACAATGTAATGAATCCCAAACAATACCTATTATAGTTTGCATGTATGTTATGTACTGTACTGAAAACTTTGCAAATATGGTTGTATGTTGAAAACTTCCCTTATGCTTAGCAAGTTACAAAAAGGATAAAATATCTAAATATTTTATAAAATGTAGTGATTTCTTGTTTGTATTTATTACATAACTTTTAAATCTGTTTGAAACCTTTTGTATACGAACATAAAAATTTCTTGTGTTTTGCTTCTATTCCCCCTGAAAATGTTAAAAATAGTAAAAGTATAGGGTATGAACTCACTTTTGGTTATGTGTATGTGCAAGAAAGCACGACTTGGAAAGATGATCGTCGAGTTGTTGTACACGGAATTAACGGAATCCTAATGATAATTAAATACATAATTGTATTTAAATTAGAGAAACCATTAATTAAAGTGTTAGAAAACACTTGCTTTTGGGTTTGGAATGTTACCGAGACTTATTTGTAGTGGAAAAATAGGGTTTTCAGCCAAGGTTCTCAGCTCAAGGTTGTTTGCGGCCATGAACTGGGTTTGTGGCCGTGAACTAGGTTTATGGCTGTAAACTAGGTTTGCGGTTGTAAACGGGTTTGCGGCTGTAAACAGGTTTGCGTTGCTTGAAGATTTGAAGATGTTCTCGGTGTTCCTAGTGTTCTTGGTGAAAATATAAAGATTTGAAGGTTTGTTCTTGAAGGTATGAATGTTCTTGGGAGCAACTTGAGAGAGTTTTTGGATGAACAGGTGAGAAATGAAAATTCTCTGCGGGAAAACATTTATATCGATTGGGTTTGCAGCCGGAAATGGGTTCACGGCTGCGAACGGTTTACGGCCCAGGGGTTTATGGCCATAAACGCATGGCTGGACAAGTTTGTTGATTTTTCGAGGGAAATCTTGATTTTTTGAGCGTTTTTGGTTTTAAAATTTTTTATAACCTCTAATTATATATTTTAGATTATTTTCTAACCCACATGGGCTTAACGGGACAAATTAAATTCAACTTTTTTTAATGGAATTGAATTTTGGTGACTAAAAAGTATCGGATTGTCACATCTTCCCACCGTTAGAGGGAATTTCACCCCAGAATTGTACTTATAGAATACAATCATGGACTAGGGAAAGAGATGCGGATACTTCTGTTGCATCTGGTCTTCTCGCTCCCATGTGAATTTAGGTCCCTGGTTGGTATTCCAGTGAATCTTCACTATCGGGATGCGACTTTGCTTTGTTCGTTTGACTTCCCTATCCATGATTTCGACCGACTCTTCCACGAAGTTAAGACTCTTGTTGATCTCGATTTCATTGAGGGGAATCACAAGAGTTTCGTCGGATAGACACTTTTTAAGATTTGACGCGTGGAAGACGGGATGAATGTTGTTAGGATCTTAGGGTAATTGGAGTTTGTAAGCTACGGGGACGGTCCTAGCGAGGATCTCTGTGACAACCCGAAATTTCTGTTCTAAATCAAACCACTTCAATCCAATAGTAGTAGAGCAGTTACAGTGAAAATTCAAACTTTTGGAATAAGTTTGGCAGTTTTAGGGTTTTACACCAAAAAGGGGTATTAGGAGAGTGGTTGCACTAGGATTTTGTGCAACACTGTAAATTCCATTATCCTAGAATCATTAGAATCCATTCCGAGATTAGAAATATTTTCTGCCAAAAATCTCAGGACTATAAATAGAATTCTGAACCAAATTGGTTCATTATTTGATTTCCAATTAGAGAAAAGCCAAATACTCTCTGACGGATCTTCGGGTTTTCATCCCAGATTGTGAGTCTACTTCCCTAAATGTGTTTTAATACTTGTTATATGCGTTATAACATTGTTTACATATCCAAAACACAAGATCCGGGAGTTTACCGCCCAAGAACGTTCTTGGGGAGTAAACTCCAAAATCAAGCCTAAAGGCCACCTAGTCCCATTTCCGTGTTAGGAAACTAACTAAGGACTTAGTCTATGATCATTAGAGGCTAGAAACAAATCAAAATCACTTAGTTTGAGGAGTTTACGGCCAAGGAACAACCTCTTGGGCCGTAAACTCCAAGTAAAGGGCACAAATGAGTGCCTAGTGATCCTTTAGCCTTAGAACAAGAACCTAGAAGCCTTAAGCAAGTGTTTTAAACCAACAAAACAATTAGAAACCCACTTTGGAAAGGAGTTTACGGCCAAGATGCTCCTTAGGCCGTAAACTCCAAGTTTTAGTGCCAAAAACCACTTCAAACTCTTCCTAAAGCATAGTCTCATTTTTGGCAAGTACCTTAATGTGTTTAGGACCTAGATAACACATGAAAAGCATAAGTGTTGAAGAGTTTACGGCCAAGAGTATTTCTTGGGCCGTAAACTCCTTTAATGGGGTCAAAGAGCAGCCTAGACACTTCCTTAGGCCAAGAAACTTTTAGGGCAAGTACCTAGATGAGATATGGACTAGTTAAAATTCTTAGGACCTCATGTGTGAGGGAGTTTACAGCCCAAAGAGTTCTATGGCCGTAAACTCAATCAAATGGTCCCATTTAGTGCCATAAATTTTCCTTAATCCAAGTATTGAAGCCTAGACTTGTTCCTAGAAATGTTAGAGACTTGAAAGGACAATAAGAACCCTCCCAAGGGAGTTTACGGCCGTAAACTCCAAGGGAAAAGGGTCTTTGGGCCGTAAACTCCCCAAAGGAGTCAATGTGGTGCCCAAACACTTGTATAGCCTTGAAACAATTCCCCTCTAAGGTTGTAGTACTTCTAAACTCCATTTCATGACTTGTTTGAGAGTTTACGGCCAGGAGCTTACTTCCTTGGGCTGTAAACTCTAATAAATATGGTCTTTTAACCTTAAACTCACATTAGGGGCATTGCACTCCTTTGTTGCAACCCTTTAGCCTCCTAGCACTTGACCAAAAGTGTTATCCTCGCGCTTAAATGTTATTACTTGTATAATTAGTGTTATAATCACTAATTATTTATATATATATGTTTTCATATGTAATTAGGATCATTGTGTGTGTCTAAGTCTCCACTTGACACCAAGCACTTGTCCGATCCTTCCGTATGATAACAGTCCGTTCAATTCTAGTCACTTACCGCAGGTGAGTTCATACCCCTTAACTAATGTTTTAAACTATTTTAAATGTTTTATGGGGGGGGGGGGGGATACAAGTAGAACCATGCTACTTATTATGTCAATCACATGTGATTAGTAAGTGGGATTATATTACTTATTACATCAATCACATGTGATTAATATACATCATCAAATGATTTGGCTACTCATTAGCTGTTTTACCAAACAGTTTCCTTCAAATGACTTTTTGTAACAATTTATACATTTTAAACTCCTTTTTACACTGTACAGCTTACTCCATACATTTCCTTTCAAACTTATTTACAACTGTGTTTCAAACAAATGTTTCCTTATACTTAAACTGTTTTATTAAACTTATGCCTTCAAATGGTTTTATAGATTGACACCAAGTCGATCTTTTCTTAAAATAATACTTATATTTCAAATGTCTTACAAATCTTATTTATGCTTTTATATTATAAATTGCATGCCTCTATATGTATACTTATATAAGAAATGTTTAAAAGACTTAGGAAGGCTATCCACCCTATTTCCTTTTCGCGCCTTGAGATGTGGTATGGTGGGATTTTGGGTATTCGTCCGAAGGTCGTTTAAATATTAGTTATATATCATGTACACATATATAGTCATAAAAGGTCCTTCCAGTTCATCCTATGCCCTTGGGTAGCAAGGGTACACATCCATGTCCATACGTACACTTAGATTACTAGAAAGCTACCATATGGGTAGTTCAGGAAGATACTAGAACCATTGCTAGAACGCGATATCATTCAATGAGTCAGTTCATTCATGAGTCAATACTTTCTAGAACTTTTCAGTACATTACATATACAACTATACTAGGACGAGAACATATACAACTATACTAGAATGATTACATTACTATACTTGCTAGATAGAGAGAACACACATTACAGCTAGCACACGTAGAGCATTACAATACACTACTGTACTATTACATGATCGCTCTTACTTGAGTACAATTACATGATCACACTTACATATACATAGAACAGACGTCATTAGGTGCTATAGCACGGAACCAGTTCAGGATCTAACTATACTGATGAATCACACCATAATTGTGATAGTTATATCGAGTATACATGATCATTCGGTAATGTGGATGCTCACGGCTTGCGTTCATGCAGGGGTCGTGGGTAGGTCCCAAAATCCCTTTGATAGGGTAGCGTATAGTCTGGGATCTAGACATCACATTATACCTTATCCCTCAAATAAGGCAGTTGAGTACCGATGTATTTATTTTTATTAAATACTACAGTACTTGGAAGTATTACCCTGGATTTAAGGTAATAAGTACGGTTGTAGTTGGACACTACACCATAGTACTACATTGATTTTCCATTACATATTTTTAGTGATAACCTCACTTAAACATTATTGTACAGACTATATTTTTGAATAATGATAGTTATACTTTGGAAAATGCATCCTCTTACAAGAGACACACACATTCAGAACAGTTAGGTCTTGGTAGAAGACTACATTCAGAACAGTTAGGTCTTGGTAGAAGACTACATTCAGAATAGTTAGGTCTTGGTAGAAGACTACATACAGAACAGTTAAGTCTTGGTAGAAGACTCCTTTTGTTATTAATAGGAATCATAGGGATTGTAGGGTTTTTCAAACACTTACAGTTCATATACACTTTCAATACTTTTAAGTACATATACTTACATTTTCTCACATACAAATTAAGACACTAAATACTTATGATCTCACCAGCTTTAAAGCTGATACTCGCTTTCAAAATTACTTGTATCCTCAGGTCATCATAGACAGGTACCGATGCAAGGAGAAAGGAAGATGGAGCTCGTTCAAGACTTATCTTTCATTTTGATTTATGCTTTAGTGTTTATCAAAATTTGACAGAACACATTTGTATAATAATTATATTATTAATGCAATGGATGATGTTGTTGCTTGTTTACTACTTTACATTGTTGTTGATATTATACATGACGTCCTCCACCCCAGAACGTTTCCGCCGTTCCTGGTTTTGGGGTGTGACAATCTCGAATGGCCCGATGTATCTTGGATTCAAATTTCCACGCTTTCCGAAGCGTATCATATACTTCTAGGGAGAGACCTTCAAAAGAACACGGTCAACAACCTGGAATTCCAAGGGTGGTCGTCTTTTGTCAGCATATCTCTTTTGTCTATCTTTGGAGGCTTTTAGTCGTTCTCGAATTTGCACGATCTTTTCAGTGGTTTCTTGAATGATTTTAGGGCCAGTGAGAGTGCTATCAGGGACTTGACCTCTAGCTAGCTGCGTGTCACCCACCTCAGCCCAACATAGAGGGGATCTACACTTGCGACCATAGAGGGCTTCGAAGGGAGCATGCTTAATGCTAGTGTGATAGTTGTTGTTGTAAGAGAACTCAACCAGGGGAAAATGGGTATCCCATGACTTGCCAAAGCCGATAACGCACACTCTAAACATGTCTTCAAGGGTTTGAATGCTTCTCTCACTTTGCCCGTCAGTTTGAGGATGATAAGTTGTACTCATGTCCATCTTAGTTCCATGAGCCTTCTGGAGTGACTGCTAGAATCGAGAGGTGAATCTACTATCTCTATCTGAAATAATGGATACGGGCACCCTGTGTAGTGGTACTATCTCTTGGATGTAGGTTCTAGTTAGTCTCTCCATTTTGTATGTATATTTGATTGGGAGGAAGTGGGTGGACTTGGTTAGTCTGTCGACGATTACCCAGATAGTGTCATGGCCACTCGGGGTTTTGGGCAATTTGGAAGGGTCCACATGTATGCCTTCTTCGCTAACCACGTGACCGAGGAAAGTTACCTTTCTAATCCAAAATTCGTAGTTTGAGAATTTTGCGTATACTTTCTCCGCCCTTAGAGTTCTTAACACTTGCCTTAAATACTGTCTATGATCGTCCTCACTCCATGAATAGACAAGTATATCTTCTATGAATACTATCATGAACTTGTCTAGGAAGGGGTGGCACACCCAGCTCATCAGATCCATGAATACTGTGGGTGCGTTGGTTAGAACAAAGTGCGTCACTACAAACTCGTAGTGACCGTATCGAGTCCTAAATGCTGTCTTAGGAACATCACCCTCATGGACTTGTAATTGATGGTACCCTGATCTCAGGTCTATCTTTGAGAAGTGGCTGGCTCCTTGGAGTTGATCAAAGAGGTCGTCGAATCCGCGTAGAGGATAGCAATTTTTAATGGTGAGTTTGTTTAGTTCGTGTTAATCTATGCACATCCGGAAGGACCCATCCTTCTTTTCACAAATAAGACCGGGATTTCCCAGGGTGAGAAGCTTGGTCTGATTGTTGAGCATCTCATTCAGCTGGTTGGATTATTCCTGCATTTCTACTGGCGCTTGACGGTAGAAGTATTTGGCTACGGAGGTAACTCTGGGGATTAAGTCGATTCGGAACTCGACTTGGCGTTCAGGAGGAACTCCTAGAAAATCTTTGGGGAAGATATCAGGAAAGTTGCAGACTTTGGGGATGCTCTCAAGGTCTTTATCTTCATGTTTTTTGTTTATGACATGGGCTAGGAATGCATGATACTCCTTTCACATATATTTTTAGGCTTTGAAGCACGATATGATACAAAGGTTTGTACTGAGTTTATTGCCGTAGATGATGAGGGCTTCACCATTTAGTAGATTGAGGCGAATGGATTTTTTGAAACAAAGAATATCCGCATGATGAAGACTTAACCAGTCCATGTCATTGATGACATCAAAGCTTTTAATAGAGACCGGTATAAGATCGATGGGAAAGGAATAATCGTTTAGGGTAAGGGTATATCCTATGAATACATTGTTAGTGCTCTCTTTCTTTCTGTTAGCCATCTCGATGGTGAACGTTTCGTTTAGAGGTTCAGATTTGTGTTTGAGAAAGTGTTTAAATGCATGACTGACAAAACTCCTCTCCACACCACTATCAAAAAGAATGCATGCATAAGAGTTGTCGAAGAGGAACGTAACCGTAACTACAGCGGGATCAACGACTGCCTCCTCCTGGCCCATAGTTAGCACTCTCCTTGTGTTGCCAACTATCATTGCTTTAGGGAAATTCCTCTTCAAATGCCTGGTTTCACCACAACCATAGCAGGCTTGGCTTACTCTAGCTCCAGGAGCCTGATTGGTTGGTTGGACTTGTGCTTTGCAAAAACGGGTTGTATGCCCCTTTTTGCCACAGTTGTTGCATTACATGTCACGACAAGGTCCGTGATGATGGAAGTTACACTTATCGCACCTTGGGAGGGTTCCAACATATATATTGCTAGGTGCTTGAGTTGTGGAAACAACAACAGGAGTGGTAGCATCGTAAACTACCACTATCTGTTGTTTCTTGGAGGGCTCCTGCAAAGATTTTCCCTTGCGTTTGTTCCAGAACATTTTCTTTCCACCACTCTCCTTGGGTAGTTCGTGGACGTCTGTCACGGGATCTAGACAGTCCCCATGGTCTATGAATGTCTATCGTTTAGCACTATCAAACATCAGTGGGTTGGCAGCCAGCACATTCCCTTGTGCTGGGGGAGTTAATCCCCATATAAATCTCTCTACCTTCTTTCTCTCCGGGGTAACCATCCCGGGGCATAGAAGAGCAAGATCACTGAATCTCTCATTGTAGGCAGTAATATCGGAGCCCTTCATCTTCAGGCTCCAGAGCTCCTGCTCCAACTTCTGCATTTCACCCCGTAAGCAGTATTCGGCGAGCATCAACTCCTTCAAATCGTCCCAACTCATGGCATTAGCCACTTGAAGAGTTCGGGATTTGACATAGCTATTCCACCAAGTCTGTGATCTGTCACTGAAGGTGAAAGCTGCGAACTTCACCTCGCTGGACTCGGGGCAAGCACATATCTCGAAAATTGATTCGGTCTTCTCGAACCAATGGATTAGGGCAATGACACCTCCAGTGCCATCGAAAGAACGAGGTTTGGCATTGGAGAAATCTTTGTATGAACACTCCTTCATGTGTCACAACTAGAAATTTTGTGTCTTGTAATCACTATACTCAAGTAAATGTTGAATTCAAAAACTCAAAAGCATGTATGATGCTTACTCAATGGAAAACTAAACCCCAATTCACTACATCAAGCAATTGGAAACCCTAGAAGTTCTTGATTAGGTCCATTTTGGACTAGGACTTCTTTATTGGACCTAAATGGACCAATAAGCTTCCAATTTGACTATCATGGGCTTGGAACCCTTAAATGGGCTCTAATTGTACCCACATCTATTTATTTCAACATTTTGGGCTATATTGGGCCTAGAATGAAATAAATTCAAAATTTGGAACCATGATTAACCTAAACTAGCCCAACAAAGTGTAAAAATCATATTATATTTTTTTTAAGGTTAAAACTCATCCAACTTAATATACACATGGGCTTGTGGGCATTAAAGCCCAAAATTTCCCTTTTTCCCTCCAAATTCTCAGCCCAAGGCCCAAGCCCAAGAAGAAATGAAGAGAGTTGACTTGTAATTGACACCTCATTATTGTCTTTTGGATCTCCATGCAACCCATTCCATGTATCCATGCATATCACTTCATGTCTATTTCTCCCTCTCTCTTCTTGTTTCGACCGTGAGCAACACACACATACACACAAATCTCTTACAAACTCTCTCTAGATCACTCAAGACTTCTCTCTTCCTCTCCATCTAAAATCTCGAAATTTGGCTTGTGTTTCAAGAGGATTCTTCAAGATTATCATCATCCTTTGGTAATTTTTTCCATGTCTAAGCTTCAAAACTTCCCCCTCACATGAGATCTCTTATTCTAAACAAGTTTCTGTGGTGATCATACTCCTAGAAAACTCCATAAACTCGAGATCTTCATCAAGGGGTGCTAGGGCCGAAAAATCACTTCATTTCTTCCATCCTTTCTTCAAAAACCGAATCAACACCCAAGGTGAGCTTCATACCCCCTTCTTTTCGGTTTTTATAAGTTTTTGTGGGGGAGAATACAAGCAAAGGTGTAGATCCATCACTATGTGTATGTTTTGGTTAATTTCTATGCTTATATGTATGTTTTGTATGATTTTGATGCTAGATCTAGTTATGAATTGCTAAAAACCGAGATATATCTTATACTAGCATAAAATATACTACTACATGCAAAGTATACCAAGAAAAATAGCCAAATGGCTTGACAAAACTTATCTTGGGCTAAAAACACATTTTTTTGACACAAAATGCTAAAAATACAAAGTTGAAGGGCCAAAAATGAAATATTACGAAATCTGATGGGTGAGATGAGTCAAAACAGTTTCCATAATGTATTTTCTGAAAATATACTATTTGGAGGATTAAAAACATAAATTTCAAGCTTAATGGGCTAAAAATGACAATTTCGGCCCAACAGGGCCCATTATGCGAAAATTTCTGTTTTGGAGGGCCAAAACTGTGTTTTTCTGTAAAACAATGGACTACTAGTGTTACAAGTACTTTTCAAAGGTTTAAAATGCTTTTCAAATTTAAAAAGGACCAAAGTTGCAAAAATTTTCCAATTTGGGCCAAAAATGTAAAAATTGCGAAAAAGAGGGGTTATAACCGAGAAAACTGCAATTTCAGGGACTTAAACTGTTTTCAATGAAAAATATGCTGAAAAGTATTAATTTCAATAATTTTTGGTGTTAAAATGTCAAGAAAAATGGTTTAAGGACTAAACTGAAATTTTTTTTTTCCTAAAGGGGTGAAGAAGGTAAATTTACAAAATAAAGAGGGGTTGTAAACAAAAAATTTTCAATGGTAATTCAATACACTCGTTGTGAACAAAGATTGATACTACGACTCTCGATGAATTACAATACACAATATCACCAACAATCGTTACCAAACGAATTGGTTCGGTCTCGAATCAATAACAAATCCAAAACTACTAACACTATAACGCTCAATACACATATGAAACTCTTGGAACTCTTTACTCTCGTGGAATTACTCAATACGTTGACATACACTCCTTAGGCCCAAAAGTTGCAAATCATGCTTGTCGAGCCTAGCTAGCCCGATGACATGATCTTTAGGCCCAAAGGACACTTGCTTACATGTAGTTGGGTCTAATACGACTCGACCGCGTGTAAAAGGACTTTCAATGGCAAACATGCTGCTGGTCCCCAAGGGTCCTTCAGTGCTGCTAGTAAAGTCGGGAACTCACGATTGCGGGTTGGGCTTCGGGCCCTTCGCAATTGCAATGGTCTTGAACGACGCAGGGAAATACCGAGGGATTCGCACCTTCTCTTTTTCCCTTTGGTCGTGGGACTACACAAGTCCGGGAGTATTGAGTTGTGTGAATATGTGCGAGTGACGCCCAAGGGATCGCTAGTACGGTTGTCGACTGTACATTTTCATTAACGGACCTTACAACAATTCACCACCCACTGTATACTCAATGCCTCCGGAGCTCAACAAATACCTCTAACGTAACGAAATAACAGTACACAAACTAAGTAAAGCAAAGTGATAGGAAAACGTCGGGTTTTCCTAGGGTTTTCAACAAGTACACTTATGAACTACATGTCGAATTTCACAACTCTTACGCTTACATCTATAGAATTCAAACAAGCATACTCACGGATCTTCACATATTTTTACGCTATTCTATTTTTAGAAAATATCGGATTTTCTGGTGGTTTTCAAACAATACAAAACATTGGATTTCAAACACTACTTATGAACTCACCAACATTTCATATGTTGACGTTTTTCAAAATACTTGTATTCTCAGGTAACAGATAAGTGAAGAAAGGACGGTATTCTATGATTGTTTTGCGGTTGTTTAAGTAACAATGAACCATGTATTTTGGAATGTAATATTTTGAAACAATGTAATGGATGTGAACGCTACCAGTTGTATCATTCCAATGCTTGGTGATGTATAATGTTATGTTTCATGTATATTCATTGTGATGGTATTCAATTGAGTCACAACAGCCCCCGAACGTTTCCGCCGTCTGGTTCGGGGGTGTGACAGGTTGGTATCAGAGCTTTATTTATAGTGAACTAGCATATCTAGCCACACATTGATATGCAACTATAAACCAAAAAGAGGGACTAACATAACTCTGAACAAAACAAGTAAATAAAACACCCTTGCTTGCATTAGGAATAGGAACATAACGCCGAACCAAACAAAAATAATAATAGTGTCTCGGTTAAATTCAGGACTGTTCTTAGTGGTACCAAGAAGTGGATGTAGCCTGATCAACTACACTCTCTCCAAAGTATAACTAACACACGTCCTGATGAGATCAGGATAGCTAGGGAATCTAAAACTGTACCCCTACTACCGAAAAGAGAACGTCTGTTTAGCTTGTGCCATAGCGGTAGAGTCATAGGAAACTGATAGCTTATTCGTATACTTTCTCCCAGTCTTCATGGAGGGAGAACATTAGGGCATTCAGTTTCACCAAGCCCTAGGGGCACACGGGGTACTCGAAGACGAACCAGAGGGGAATCAAGAGGGAGTCCACGACGTTGAACTTGACGAGTACATGGACACCGACTACGAGTTCGAGGAGACTGACGATGACATGGAGGAGGATCAAGCCCCGGACATGGGTCACGTCGCATCTCCTACTAGCGAAGTGCAACAGGATCCCCACGTCCCACCAGTGAATCCCGCGAGGGAGAATCGCTCCCCAGAAGCCGAGATTGCCGACTTGCGGCAACAACTGTTCGCCATGGAAGCACGTGTTGTGCAAGCGGAGCATGAGAGGGATGAGGTCATTGTAGACATGACTGAGATGGCTTAGCTGTTGGCTCAGCACTTCGGCATATGACTTCACCGTTATCGTAGGACGCAACTCATCGCGGTTAGGGATAGACTTATCTTAGTAGGTCGTTAGGAAATATGCTATGTACTCCGACTCTATGTTTAAGTGACTACACTACTCATAGAGCCGTTATGCTGTCGAACTAGTATCACTCATGTATGCTCTTACGAGCAAAATTTTCATGTATCAAATGCGGATAATATTAATAAATTTTTACGTGTTTTGTTACGATATTACAAATTGCTATGTGTAAAGAAGTTATGATTGATTGGTCAATGGTAGTAGTGTTTAAGTTCGTACCATGCACCTAGTCAGTAGGATCACGACCTCACAGAAACCACATACCCTCAACATCTTTCCGTTTTGTGACAGAAAGATGCCCCCCCCGACCTACTCGCGGAAACCCAGGACCAACCCCACCTGAAGTTGACTCAGCCGCATTCCAGGCAGCTGTATCCGCAGCAGTCACTGCAGCGATTACGCAAATTCATCAAGGGAACAATGGAGGAGTCAACGGGCAAGGAGCCGGAAGTTCGAACAACGGAATGAATCAAGGACCCACCAAGACATCTACCTACAAGGACTTCACAAATGCCAAACCACGAACTTTTAATGGCACTGGAGGGGTGATCACTCTGAAGCGATGGATCGAAAAGGTGGAGTCAGTATTCGAGATATGCGACTGCCCTGAGCACATGAAGGTGAAGTTCGTGGCCTGCACTTTTGTGGATCAAGCGCTCACCTGGTGGAATGGACATGTAGAATCCATGACGCTCCCTGTAGCCAACTCTATGCCGTGGACAGAGATGAAAGAAATGTTAATGGCTGAGTACTGCCCACAAGGCGAAGTACAGAAGATGGAGCAAGAGCTATGGAACCTCACTGTGCAGAACGCGAATATCGATGCCTACATATCGAGATTTAGCGAACTATATCTGCTGTGCCCGGGTATGATCACCTCGGAAGGAAAGAAGATTGAGCGATTCATCTGGGGACTCACATCACCAATTCAAGGGAATGTGATAGCTGCAAACCCCGAAACATTTGACAGTGCGAAAAGATTAGCAAAAAGGTTGTATGACCATAACAACAAGAAGGGAGAGAAGCCAGTGGAGGCTGAGAAGACGAAGGAAGGTGATGGCAAGAGGGGAAAGAACAATAAGAGGAAGGCGCGCCAGGGCCCCGACACCTCCAAGAAGCAGCAGATAGTGGCGGTTAATGCTGTTACCGCACCGGTCTCAACCGCACCACATGCTCCAACCTCAGCCACTTCAAATGCTTCCAGACCTTATTCCGGTAATCTTCCCAA
Organism: Lactuca saligna; assembly: GCF_052625555.1. NCBI lineage: Eukaryota > Viridiplantae > Streptophyta > Magnoliopsida > Asterales > Asteraceae > Lactuca > Lactuca saligna. Next base: position 76,844,439 of record NC_136423.1, on the reverse strand, counting down.
ATGCAACAAGTGCGGTTTCCATCACAATGGAGAATGCAAGGATTTTCAGTGCACCAGTTGCAACCGAAGGGGACACACTGCAAAGTACTGCAAGACTTACCCTCCCCAGAACCAAAATCAGGGAACCAACAACAACAACCATCGCAGCAACAACAACATCAATGCCGACGATAATAACGCAGGGCCTAGCCACACCTGCTTCGGATGTGGGAGGACTGGACACATCCGCTGAGACTGTCCTAACAACAACAATTTAAGAAATGGAGGAACAGGAAGGATGTTGACCATGGGTCAGGGTGAGGCTATTCAAGACCCCTCTGTTGTTACCGATACGTTTCCCTTAAACCACACTTATGCATGCATCTTATTTGACACCGGAGCGGAGCGAAGTTTCGTAAGCAATAAGTTTAAGCATTTATTAAAACAACTGCCCCAAAAGCTAAATGAAACCTATACGGTGGAAATGGCCAATGGGAAAACCGAATCCACTGGGGAAATCTACACCGGATGTACCCTAACTCTTAATCAACACGTCTTTCGAATAGATCTAATGCCAGTGTCAATTAGGAGTTTCGATGTGATCATCAGCATGGACTGGTTAAGCCCCCACCATGCCGAAATTATGTGCCATGAGAAGGCCGTTCGTCTTCGTCTTCCAAATCACGAAACCCTAGTAATTTACGGAGACAAATCTAGCATGAACCTTCGCCTCGTTTCGTGCATCAAGGCACAAAAATATCTAAGAAGGAACAATCTGGCGTTCCTGGCTCACGTGGTGGATAAAACCAAGGAGGAGATTAACGTTCGAGACATTCCTGTAGCTTGTGAATTTCCGGACGTGTTTCCTGAAGATCTTCCGGGAGTACCCCCAGAGAGACAGGTTGAGTTTCGAATCGACCTCATTCCAGGAGCAACTCCTCTCGCTAAATCACCCTACCGGCTAGCTCCTGCCGAAATGCAGGAATTATCCAGCCAACTCAGCGAACTTTTGGAAAAGGGATTTATTCGACCTAGTTACTCGCCATGGGGAGCTCCGGTGCTCTTTGTCAAAAAGAAGGACGGATCTTTTAGAATGTGCATCGATTACAAAGAGTTAAATAAACTCACAATCAAGAACCGTTACCCACTCCCACGAATCGATGACCTATTTGACCAGCTCCAAGGAGCTAGTTATTTTTCTAAAATAGATCTACGGTCCGGATACCACCAACTCAAAGTCCGGGAAGAGGATATTCCAAAAACCGCTTTCCGAACTCGCTACGGACATTATGAATTTGTCGTAATGCCCTTCGGTCTAACGAATGCCCCTGCCGCATTTATGGACTTAATGAATTGAATCTGCCGACCGTTCCTCGACAACTTTGTCATTGTTTTTATCGATGACATCCTCGTCTATTCTCGAAGCAAGGAAGAGCATGGCCAACATCTTCGACAAGTCTTAGAAACTCTACGATCAGAAAAGCTTTATGCCAAACTCTCCAAGTGCGAGTTCTGGCTGCGGAGTGTGAACTTCCTAGGTCATGTAGTCAGCCAAGATGGAATCCATGTGGATCCCTCTAAGGTTAAAGCTGTAGAAGGATGGGAAATCCCGATAACGCCCACGGAAATTCGTCAATTCTTGGGTTTAGCAGGCTACTATAGGAGATTCATTCAAAACTTCTCTAAGATCGCCAAGCCACTTACCTCGCTTACGCAAAAGGGCGTACCATTCAAATGGACAGACAAACAAGAGATTGCGTTTCGAACCTTGAAACAAGCTCTCTGTAGCACACCTGTACTATCTCTGCCTGAAGGAACGGAAGATTTTGTAGTCTACTGCGACGCATCAAATCAGGGCTTAGGTTGCGTTCTCATGCAACGTGGGAGAGTGATAGCCTATGCATTCCGCCAGCTAAAGACGCATGGAGTAAATTATACGACCCATGACCTAGAGTTGGGAGCTGTAGTCTTTGCCCTAAAGATTTGGAGGCATTACCTTTACGGTACAAAGTGCACCGTCTTCACGGATCACAAGAGTCTCCAACACATCTTGAACCAAAAGGAGTTGAACATGAGGCAACGAAGATGGGTTGAATTTCTAAACGATTATGAGTGTGAGATTAAGTACCATCCAGGCAAGGCCAACGTGGTAGCTGATGCATTAAGTCGGAAGGAGTACTCTAATCGTTGTACGAAAACACTCTCGATAACCATTCAATCTCACCTGGCCACTCAAATTGCAGTAGTCCAGTCAGAGGCCATGAAGATGGAAAATAGAGCAAGCGAAGTATTGCGCGGAATGGAAAAGAACCTGGAGGCAAAGGAGAATGGAGTATACTATTTCATGAACCGTATTTGGGTCCCTAAACTTGGAAGGTTTAGAGATGTTGTCATGAAGGAAGCCCACAAGACGCGATACTCCATTCATCCCGGTTCCGATAAGATGTATTTGGATATTAAACAACACTATTGGTGGCCTAACATGAAGGCGGAAATCGCGACCTACGTCAGTAAGTGCCTTACGTGCGCCAAAGTAAAGGTGGAATACCAGAAACCCTCAGGATTGTTACAGCAACCGGCAATCCCTGAATGGAAATAGGAGGGGATTTCTATGGATTTCGTGACCAAGCTACCCAAAACGTCGGATGGATTAGACACCATATGGGTAATAATCGACCGACTGACGAAATCTGCCCATTTCCTGCCAATTAAAGAATCTTACAAGATGGAGAGATTGACGTGTTTATACATTAGAGAGATCGTGAGACTCCACGGAATACCAACATCTATCATCTCGGATAGGGACAGTAGGTTCACGTCACGATTTTGGCAATCACTCCATAAGGCGATGGGAACAAACCTCGACATGAGCACCGCTTATCATCCACAAACGGATGGTCAAAGCGAGCGAACCATCCTAACGCTCGAAGATATGCTCCGTGCATGCGTGATAGACTTTGGAAAGTCTTGGGATACCCACCTACCCTTAATCGAGTTCTCATACAACAATAGTTACCATTCAAGCATCAAGGTGGCTCCTTTCGAAGCACTGTACGGGCGTAAATGTAGATCACCGTTATGTTGGGCTGAAGTAGGTGACACCCAGCTAGCAAAAACCCATACGTCGGACCGGAGATCATCCGTGAAACCACGGAAAAGATCGTTCAAATCAGAGCTCGATTGCAAGCATCGCGTGACCGACAAAAGAGCTACGCTGATAAACGGCGAAAGCCCTTAGAATTTCAGGTCGGTGATCGAGTACTGTTAAAAGTCTCGCCCTGGAAAGGAGTCATTCGTTTTGGGAAGCGGGGAAAAGTAAATCCACGATACATTGGACCTTTTGAAATCATCGCCCGAATTGGTCCAATAGCATATAGACTGCAACTACCCGCAGAGCTAAACGGTGTACACCCCGTGTTTCATGTCTCTAATCTGAAGAAGTGTCTCTCAGATGAAACACTCGTCATTCCTCTTGACGAAAAAGAAATCAATGAGAATCTCCTGTTCGTTGAGGAACCAATTGAAATCATGGACAGGGAGGTGAAGCGTACTAAGCAAAGTCGCATCCCGATCGTGAAAGTACGGTGGAACGCAAAGCGTGGGCCAGAATTCACGTGGGAACGCGAAGACCAAATGAAGCAAAAGTACCCTCACCTATTCTAGCATTCTCAAATCTAGCTTTCAAACAGAATTTCGGGACGAAATTCCCTCTAACGGGGGGATGATGTCACAACTATAAATTTTGTGTCTTGTAATCACTATACTCAAGTAAATGTTGAATTCAAAAAATCAAAAGCATGTATGGTGCTTACTCAATGGAAAACTAAACCCCAATTCACTACATCAAGCAATTGGAAACCCTAGAAGTTCTTGATTAGGTCCATTTTGGACCAATAAGCTTCCAATTTGACTATCATGGGCTTGGAACCCTTAAATGGGCTCTAATTGGACCCACATCTATTTATTTCAACATTTTGGGCTATATTGGGCCTAGAATGAAATAAATTCAAAATTTGGAACCATGATTAACCTAAACTAGCCCAACAAAGTGTAAAAATCATATTATATTTTTTTTAGGTTAAAACTCATCCAACTTAATATACACATGGGCTTGTGGGCATTAAAGCCCAAATTTTCCCTTTTTCCCTCCAAATTCTCGGTCCAAGGCCCAAGCCCAAGAAGAAATGAAGAGAGTTGACTTGTAATTGACACCTCATTATTGTCTTTTGGATCTCCATGCAACCCATTCCATGTATCCATGCATATCACTTCATGTCTATTTCTCCCTCTCTCTTCTTGTTTCGGCCGTGAGCAACACACACACAAATCTCTCACAAACTCTCTCTAGATCACTCAATACTTCTCTCTTCCTCTCCATCTAAAATCTCGAAATTTGGCTTGTGTTTCAAGAGGATTCTTCAAGATTATCATCATCCTTTGGTAAGTTTTTCCATGTCTAAGCTTCAAAACTTCCCCCTCACATGAGATCTCTTATTCTAAACAAGTTTCTTTGGTGATCATACTCCTAGAAAACTCCATAAACTCGAGATCTTCATCAAGGGGTGCTAGGGCCGAAAAATCACTTCATTTCTTCCATCCTTTCTTCAAAAACCGAATCAACACCCAATGTGAGCTTCATACCCCCTTCTTTTCGGTTTTTATAAGTTTTTGTGGGGGAGAATACAAGCAAAGGTGTAGATCCATCACTATGTGTATGTTTTGGTTGATTTCTATGCTTATATATATGTTTTGTATGATTTTGATGCTAGATCTAGTTATGAATTGCTAAAAACCGAGATATATCTTATACTAGCATAAAATATACTACTACATGCAAAGTATACCAAGAAAAATAGCCAAATGGCTTGACAAAACTTATCTTGGGCTAAAAACACATTTTTTTGACACAAAATGCTAAAAATACAAAGTTGAAGGGCCAAAAATGAAATATTACGAAATCTGATGGGTGAGATGAGTCAAAACAGTTTCCATAATGTATTTTCTGAAAATATACTATTTGGAGGATTAAAAACATAAATTTCAAGCTTAATGGGCTAAAAATGACAATTTCGGCCCAATAGGGCCCATTATGCGAAATTTTCTGTTTTGGAGGGCCAAAACTGTGTTTTTCTGTAAAACAATGGACTACTAGTGTTACAAGTACTTTTCAACGGTTTAAAATGCTTTTCAAATTTAAAAAGGACCAAAGTTGCAAAAATTTTCCAATTTGGGCCAAAAATGTAAAAATTGCAAAAAAGAGGGGTTATAACCGAGAAAGCTGCAATTTCAGGGACTTAAACTGTTTTCAATGAAAAATATTAATTTCAATAATTTTTGGTGTTAAAATGTCAAGAAAAATGGTTTAAGGACTAAACCGGAAATTTTTTTCCTAAAGGGGTGAAGAAGGTAAATTTACAAAATAAAGAGGGGTTGTAAACAGAAAATTTTCAATGGTAATTCAATACACTCGTTGTGAACAAAGATTGATACTACGACTCTCGATGAATTACAATACACAATATCACCAACAATCGTTACCAAACGAATTGGTTTGGTCTCGAATCAATAACAAATCCAAAACTACTAACACTATAACGCTCAATACACATATGAAACTCTTGGAACTCTTTACTCTCGTGGAATTACTCAATACGTCGACGTACACTCCTTAGGCCCAAAAGTTGCAAATCATGCTTGTCGAGCCTAGCTAGCCCGATGACATGATCTTTAGGCCTAAAGGACACTTGCTTACATGTAGTTGGGTCTAATACGACTCGACCGCGTGTAAAAGGACTTTCAATGGCAAACATGCTGCTGGTCCCCAAGGGTCCTTCAGTGCTGCTAGTAAAGTCGGGAACTCACGATTGCGGGTTGGGCTTCGGGCCCTTTGCAATTGCAATGGTCTTGAACGACGCAGGGAAATACCGAGGGATTCGCACCGTCTCTTTTTCCCTTCGGTCGTGGGACTACACAAGTCCGGGAGGATTGAGTTGTGTGGATATGTGCGAGTGACGCCCAAGGGATCGCTGGTACGGTTGTCGACTGTACGTTTTCATTAACGGACGTTACAACAATTCACCACCCACTGTATACTCAATGCCTCCGGAGCTCAACAAATACCTCTAACGTAACGAAATAACAGTACACAAATTAAGTAAAGCAAAGTGATAGGAAAACATCGGGTTTTCCTAGGGTTTTCAACAAGTACACTTATGAACTACATGTCGAATTTCACAACTCTTACGCTTACATCTATAGAATTCAAACAAGCATACTCACAGATCTTCACATATTTTTACGCTATTCTATTTTTAGAAAATATCGGATTTTCTGGTGGTTTTCAAACAATACAAAACATTGGATTTCAAACACTACTTATGAACTCACCAACATTTCATATGTTGACGTTTTTCAAAATACTTGTATTCTCAGGTAACAGATAAGTGAAGAAAGGACGGTATTCTATGATTGTTTTGCGGTTGTTTAAGTAACAATGAACCATGTATTTTGGAATGTAATATTTTGAAACAATGTAATGGATGTGAACGCTACCAGTTGTATCATTCCAATGCTTGGTGATGTATAATGTTATGTTTCATGTATATTCATTGTGATGGTATTCAATTGAATCACAATAGCCCCCGGACGTTTCCGCCGTTTGGTTCGGGGGTGTGACATCATGTGTCCATGACTGTCACCGAGATTGGATGGGTTGGCAGCACTATCCGCCCTGTTAGTGCCACTAGCATTAATCTGAGAACATGGAAGCAGCCACGACGGTTGTTACTGCTACTTAAAAGACATCAGGTTCGTACTGAGGAGGTGGCATCGACGGATCTGTCGGAGGGTTGTTGTTGTTTTTGTTGAGTCTCTTCTTCGGAGGCATCCTTCTGTAAATAATTAAAGAGAAAAGGATGGTAAGTCCTCTATGATGGTTATGAGTTAGGTGATATTGAACAAGATATATCTCAACCTAATAGATAAAGTGTTCTATTAAGAGATTTACAGAGGGAGTCTACTAATACAAGTACACAATCGCTAGAAAAATAAATGGCGACACTTTGAATGAAATATCTACAATTTGTTTGGCTCTAGATAAAATACTCCTATAGTATTTAAGGTTGTGTGTCTGTTCTATTGCTCCCTTTTTATATGCAATTTGGTAAGTTTTAGACTTGTCGCACACCACTATCACTCCCAAGAACATGTTGGTCGTATCTCAAAAAAATATAGTTCATCAGGCTATATTTATTCTACATATGATTACATAAATGTCCTGGTTTAACAGCAATATCCAACATATAAATACTTTTGTTTTGTTTCTCTTGTGATATTGTTTATGGTATGTAGGTATACTTGTATACTTTTTCATAGATTTTTAAAAGTATACTTTTATTTCAGAGCGCTTCGGCCCCTAAGTGTTTATAGTTGTATATACCAGGTAAGGTTTGATATACTTAGTTCACTATAAACAATAGCTCTGACACTAATGTGTCACACCCCCAGATCGAGACGGCGGAGGACGTCATGTACAATATCACAACAATTGCATCATAGTAATGAAAGAAAACACAACCATTACGTTGAATAAGTAGAATATTTACATTTATTTGGTACATAGTTGTATGAATACAAAATGTATAACAAAAGTATAAAAGACGTGACTCTATAAGCTCCGTCATCTTAAAAGCCTGCTGACATACCTGTCTACTGATTCCCTTAGAATACAAACAAATTTGAAAGTGTATCAACATTTAATTTGGTGAGTTCATAAGAATGTTTTTGTAATGAAAACTAGTCTTTGAATCTGTAAATTTTTTTCTGTGTTTCTCAAGAAAATCCAATATTTTCTTTAGTAGTGTAAAGTAGTCTTAAACCCTAAGACCTGAAATGTATGTTCGTTACTATCAACTGTAGTAGTATATGAAAATATTAGTTTGCATGTCTGCTTACCACCAACTGTATTGTATAGTGTTGTTTTGTATGAAACCCAGGTTACCACTAGTAATGTATAATGTGTTCTATATGAAAACTCTGTCTACCACCAATACGTATAATAGTTTTATTACTGAAAATCAAACCATGTATTCTTATTCCCTAGATTCCTCCAGTGTAGTGCGTAGTATTTCTAATAATTAAAATAAAACTAATGAAGAATGAAATCCCGTAAACATATGGTTAGTTTATACTGTTGTAAGTTTGGTATAACCATGCTTGATGTGACCTAGTGATCTCTGCGACGTTCTTCAAGCATCAGAACGATATGATATTTGTCACCCCAGGCATGCCTGCCTAACTTGTAACATCCCTAAAATACGGGTCAAAAATTTTGTTTTTAAAACATGTACTTAGCAAAACATTTAGGAATAATTCATTCAACAATCATTTCATTTCAAAAAAGATGTTGCATGTCAGAGTAAAATTTCCCAGGAAGATATCATAATACGGAATACGAGCAGGTGTGTGTGATGTACCGCTACCACGCCAGCTCCTTCCCCTTCGAAGAAGAGGTACCTAAAACACAAACTGAAAACTGTAAGCACGAAGCTTAGTGAGTTCCCCCATAATACCTCATACCAGGCAAGCATACAATGTACAACTAGGAGATACGGGCCTCGCCCACACTCATGAAGATACGGGCCTTGCCCACACTCCACTAGTCGGGAGATACGGGCCTCACCCACAATTCACTATCTGGGAGATACGGGCCTCGACCACACTCCACTCTCGGAGAGATACGGGACTCGCCCACACTCAGCCGCTAACCCATAATATACAAGTATCACACAGACAACAAGTATAGACAAATCTATCATACTGGCATATATCATAATCAACTCAACCAAGAGATACGGGCTCGGCCCACACTCTAATACTAACATCTCGTCTATATGGGCCGGCCTTGGTGCCTTAGACCTGTTACTACTAGAAGGAAACTCACCAAAAAGTAACTGCCGATCTGTGTGGGAACTGACTGTCTGCTGCTACTGCCGCTCCGGAGATCCTCCGACTATAATTCCCACAAAAACCTTAGTCAAATACTGCTAACTGACTTCAGGTTAAATTGACCATTTACCCTTAACAAATCGAGAGTCAAGTCACAGTCAACTGCCAGTTGACCAGACACGCCGAGTTGGCTTGCCAACTCGCCGAGTCCCTTTCCCTTAGTCTGACCATAAATCCGTCTCTACTCGTCAAGTTAGACGTTGACTTGACGAGTTTTCCTTCTATACCCAAGGCCAATAGTCCTTCATCCTACTCACCGAGTTCATCTTCATCCGATGAAAACTTTATGCTGTGACTCGCCGAGTTGTATGAACATGTGACAACCCGAAATTTCCATTCTGAACAAACCATTTGAAGCCAATAGAAGTAGAACAACTACAGTGAAAATTTAGACTTTAAGTATAAGTTTGGCAATTTTCAGGGTTTACACGTAAGGAGATATTAGGAGAGTGGATGCACTAGGGTTTTGTGCAACACTGTTATTCCAATACTCTATGACATTAGAGTCCATTCCGGAAATAAAATATTTTCTGCCAAAAATCCCAGGACTATATATAGAAAACTAAACCAAATAGTTCATTAGTTACATTTCCATTTAGAGAAAAGTCAAAATTTTCTCTCACGGATCTTCGCGTTTTTTTATCCCAAATTGTTAGTACTTCGATCTAGTTATGTTATATAGCTTAGATTATGTTTAGAAACATCAATTTCATATCAAATCTGTAAGGATCGGGAGTTTACCGCCAAAGAACGTTCTTGGGGAGTAAACTCCATTTTAAGGTCCTAAAGTGTCCCAATGACCCTCAAAGCTTTAGAACTTGAACTAGAAGCCTCCATTTTATGCTTTAGACCAAAAAACAATAAGGAATCATGGCTAGAAGTGAGTTCACGGCCAAGGAGCTTCTTAGGCCGTGAACTCCAAGTTTAAGTGCCAAAATACTTTGAAACACTTCCTAAGGCTTAGGATTAAATAAGGACAAGTACCCTAAAGTGTTTAAAGCCTAGAAAACATAAGGAATCACAAGGAAAAAGGAGTTTACAGCCAAGACAAACTCTTGGGCCGTAAACACCTATAAAGGGGTCAAATGACACCCTAACTCCTTCCTTATGCCTAGAACTCAACATAGATCATTACCTAGAAATTTTTGAGACTTGAAAACACCATAACCACCCTCCCAAGGGAGTTTACGGCCGTAAAATCCAAGGGAATATGGTCCCAAGGCCGTAAACTCCTTAAAGGAGTTAATATGGCACCCAAACACTTGATTTAGCCTTGAAACAATTCACCACATGAGTTGTATAATTGTTAGACTTCATTTAGGGGGGTTGTTGAGAGTTTACGGCCAGGAGTTTACTCCCCTGGGCCGTAAACTCCATGACATATGGTCTTTAGACCATAAACTCCCATTAGGGGCATTGCACTCCTTTGTTGCAACCCATTAGCCTCCAAGCACTTGATCAAAAGTGTTTTTCCTCGTGTTTAAATGTTTATACTTGTATAATTAGTGTTTTAATCACTAATTATTTATATACATATGTCTTCATATGTAATTAGGATCATTGTGTGTGTCTAAAGTCTTCACTTGACACCAAGCACTTGTCCGATCCTTCCTTACGATAACAGTCCGTTCAATTCCAGTCACTTACTGCAGGTGAGTTCATACCCCTTAACTAATGTTTTAAACTATTTTTAAACGTTTTATGGGGGGGGGGGGGGGATACAAGTAGAATCATGCTACTTATTATATCAATCACATGTGATTAATAAGTAGAAATATGCTAGTTATTACATCAATCACATGTGATTAATATACAGCATTCAAATGATTTGGCTACTCATTAGCCGTTTTACCAACCAGTTTCCTTCAAATGATTTTTATAAACATTTTATATGTTTTAAACTCGTTATTACATTGTACATCTTACTCTGTATATTACATTTCAAACTTATTTACAATTGTGTCTCAAACAAATGTTTCTTTATACTTAAACTGTTTTATCAAACTTATGCCTTCAAATTGTTTATAGATTGACATCAAGTCGGTCATTTCTTATATTAATATTTATGTTCAAATGTTTTACAAAACTTATTTATGCTTTTATATTATAAATTGCATGCCTCTATATGTATAGTTATATAAGAAATATTTAAAAGACTTAGGAAGGCTATCCACCCTATTTCCTTTTCGCGATTGAGATGTGGTCTGGTGGGATATCGGGTACCCGTTCGAAGGTCGTTTAAATATTAGTTATATATAATGTATACATATATAGTCATAAAAGGTTCTTCCAGTTCATCCCATGCCCTTGGGTAGCAAGGGTATACATCCATGTCTATACGTACCAGATAGATTACTAGTAAACTACCATATGGGTAGTTTAGGAAGATACTAGAACAATTACTAGAACGCGATATCATACGATGAGTCAGTTCATTCATGAGTCAATATTTTCTAGAACATTACAGTACATTACATATACAACAATACTAGGAAGAGAACATATACAACTATACTAGGAAGAGAACATATACAAATATACTAGGAAGAGAACATATGCAACTATACTAGAATGATTACATTACTATACTTGCTAGGTAGAGAGCACGTACATTATAGCTAGAACAGTTCATTACATTACATATACAAGAATACGTTAATTATTGTGATTTAAATCGGAGCATGACTTAAATGTCATGACTCGAGTTGTAACCAGAGTCTCTTGGAGGGAGAGCGTAAGTTTGCGTATAGATCTATACTGGATTGACAATCCTACACCTTGCTGCTAGCTACAGCCGAACCTGCAGGTCTGCGGGTGCCAAACGTCATTCCGTTATTACGACCATTCGTATGTCGTTGTTACCAGTCGATAGTATGGTGCAATTTATCACATAATGCCTTAATATAAATCCGGTTTAAGGTAATTAGTACAACAGTAGTTCTTATAGCGCTACGTTTTAGTACTACATTAATTTTCCCTGTACAGATATTTAGTAATCTTTTCACTTAAATTATAAATGTAAAAACTATATTTTGATAATGATAGTTACACTTGGGAAAATTACACACTTTTACGAGAGACGAACATATAGAACAGTTAAGTCTTGGTAGAAGACTACATTGAGAACAGTTAGGTCTTGGTAGAAGACACCCTTATATAATAGTAGGAATCATAGGGATTTCTAGAGTTTTTCAAACGTTTACAGTTGTTTTACAAACATTTTCATACTTACAGCTCATATACAATTTCAATACTTACAATTCATTTACTTACAAATTCTTACATACAAATTAAGACACTAAATACTTATGATCTCACCAGCTTTAAAGCTGATACTCGCTTTCAAAATTACTTGTATCCTCAGGTCATCATAGACAGGTACCGATGCAAGGAGAAAGGAAGATGGAGCTTGTTCAAGTCTCATCTTTCATTTTGATTTATGCTTTAGTGTTTATCAAAATTTGACAGAACACACTTGTATAATAATTCTATTATTAATGCAATGGATGATGTTGTTGCTTGTTTACTACTTTTCATTGTTGTGATACTATACATGACGTCCTCCGCCCCAGAACGTTTCCGCCGTTCCTAGTTTTGGGGTGTGACAGATTGGTATCAACCCATAAAAGATATACTAACTATAAATACATAAGGGATTGAAAATTACTCTGACCAAGAGTTTATACTTTAAATAATAAAATATTTAAGTAAGTATACGTGCTGCATTCATAATAAAATCAGTGTCACTAGGACAGTACAAAAGAATTACGATTGTTGGGCAACACAAGTGGGCTTAGAGACATATGGTCAAAACTGGGAAGATATAGCCTGATCACCTATATTATCCGAGGGTTGACTAGCATGTGCCTAAGTTTAATTGTGTGGTTGCAACAATGCTAAAATCCTACCAACCCTACCACAATGAGAACAATAGAACATAACATTAAAATTAAAATACTATAGGAGTATTTGGTGTTACTATAAGTACTTTATACTTGAGAACTAAAACGGGATCTTCATTACTAAGTTGATAGTTGCTAAGTGGATACACTAAGGCTATATGTAATTAGGATGTTATAGACTTAGAATCTGTGAAAATTTTGCCTTACTCCTATTCTGTGTGAATTTGGAATTAAGGTCACTTATTCGAAGGTCTATCCTGTTTAAATTACACATAGCTGGTATGTACTTCACAAATAACGATGTAACTGATGAAGGTTTTCTAAATAATTATCTAGATAGTTCGTCTAATAATTATTTTCTTACCCCAAATCTCTCATAGAAAACATAGCTAGACTCCATCCCCTTGGCAACAAGTACCTTCCGAATAAGGTCATTGCTGGATGGTTTGAAGAAGAACTAGAGAATGATCATCCTATCCCTTTGAATGATCACCATGATGAAAACCCTTCGGACGATGCTAACTCCGAACCAAAGGTTGAAAACCTACCATAAGCAGCTCCCTTTTTCAATTCCTAACCCTTGTCCGGCTTTTCATGTTCCGACCCCTGATTGGGTGGAATGCTTGGAAACAAGGAGCCAAGGACAAGATCAGCCCATGCCATTTAATGGCGACCAAAGCTTTGACGACCTGAACAATGGGGGCTCAGCATACATAGTCTTGCCAAGCTTGGTCCGCAGAGTGACCTGAAATGAGATTCGAGGCAGGATAGCCCTACATCAGATTACCGAAGTTGTCACCGATGCGAGAATGCATACCCTCCACCCCATTCGTCTAGAGGATGCTCGCGAGAGATCTGAAAGGAACCATGAAACCCTACTACAGGCACAAGCTGAATCATGAGCCGAAGTCATAGAGCTTCGAGTACGCCAGAGAGTGTACGAAAGACACCTACTCGATGTAGAACGTCAACTGGCTGAACTGAGAGTTCACCAGAGGGATTACCGTCGCCAGTAATAAATGTTTTACTTTATTTTCCTTGTTAAAAAGGAATATTTTTCTATCTATTCTAGATGTGGTATTTTCTATGAAGTTATCTTGTACCGTAAGTACTTTTGATAGGTCTTTATGCTGTCAAGAACTATCTTCTCTGTGGAAATGATGTAAGACCTTTACAAGGTCATTTTCCCAAATCTTTATGTCAGGAATATTAAAGATATTGACAGCCGGCTAACTTCCGTGTCATTCTTCATTCAAGTACTCTTATCATACTTTCATTGGAGTCTATCTGAAACCTGCTTTAGTCAATTCATTGGACTATAGCAAGTTAGATCCGGAGACATTTCCAAGTCTCTTTCAGTGGTTGGATCTTGTTATTCACCAACCCACGATACCTCGGCTTGCACAACAAACGTTTTGAGACCATTCTACGAACTTACTTCTACTCATTACTAGGACTGCATCATAGGGATGTAGGTCAAACCTTCGCGAACATACTTCCATTTCGTACTAGGACTGCATCATAGGGATGTAGGTCAAACTTTCGAGAACATAGTCGTACCCTTTACATGAACAATCTAAGTACACCTAGGGTCAACCAGAATCGCTCACAAAATCCTTATCTTTCATGTAACAGAATCATGTCGTCATAGGGAAACAATCAGCCGAGCAACGAAACCCCTATCCTCCATATCGACACCACTACATTACAAGCTGCAGTAGCAGCTGCTGTGACAACTTTCCTTACACACATCAACTCAGGCAACACAAACAAGATTGAAAAAGGAGTCGAGAGTTTAGATGCTAGTACCAAATCGGGAAACCCAAGAAACAGTAATAGTCACAGGCTCACAAAGCCGAAAATCAGAGAACAAGAAACGAAAGCGTCAAGCCCGGAAAGAACGCAAGAAATCCCAAAAGCTGGCTATACAACAACAGCAAGTGGAAACCCCTTCCATTTCCGTACCGAGCAGGCCATACGAGGGAAAACTCCCGACGTGTGATAAGTGTAGTTTCCATCATCATGGGGCTTGCCATGAGATGAAATGTTGCATTTGCCTAAACATAGGGCACCATGCTCGTGGCTGTGTAGCACCAACACGACCCATCACTCAAGTCCCTTTCATTGGGACTAACCCTACACACGAGAGTAGTTATATCACCGAACGCTTTAGGAAGCAATTTTCAAATTGGAGTAACGAGGAAGGCACTCGTGTCCACATAACATTGGCTAAACACCGCAATCCCGTCACCAAAGCTAGTACTAGCCAGTCATGCCACCAATGCGGGGAGATAGGGCACTTCAAGAAGGATTTCCCCAAAGCAAAGAACTCTGGCGCAGATGGGAGAATTCTCAGGATCACTGCTGCAGGAGAGTCTACTCTGGAACCATGTTATATATAATTTAGGCGTTTCATTGTAACAGACTTATAAGCTATCCAGAACTAGTGCAACTAGAGTCTTACCTTTTGAGAGATCCTATCTGTATAGGGATTCTCATGCTGCGTATACTTGTCTTTTGTAGTATACCTTATTCGCAACAATAGTCTTGTGGTAAATCTAAAGTACTATAACTCTGTTCATGGTTGCACGGTTGGGTTTTGTTTGTAAACGCCTTATGTTCAAATCTAATGTCTTTAAGTTTCAGTATGATTCCGACATTATCATACGACTTGATTCGATTTGATCCTCACGAAAACAGCTCCATACGTACATCTCTTTCTTCTAGATCATTTTCCCAACGAATCCGTCATATCAGAACACCGAAGTACTCATGCCAGGAGTACCTCTTAGTTATTTTCTTTCCGAAGAAATCCCCGAAGTGCCACTCGTGCAGTGCGTCAAGTTTAATCCAAGGATTCATGCGATTGATCTATCACTGAGGAAGGTATACATAAGAGTGATATATAATCAAGCTTCTACAGGTTTAGAATTGATGATTCCACTTTAACTTCTTTTTCCCCGATAGGTTGTGAGCTTAAAGAAGAATCAGTTATTCGACTACCTTTTTAATATTAATTATATACGACTCGTATACCCGAAGTTGTGATTGTGAAACCATGTATGAACTCTAATATGAACTTCAGGACGGAGAACTGCTCAAGACTACGAGTAATCACATCGTTATGTGAACAAACTTAGAACCCAGTACGACTCCCATAAGCAGATCACCCTATAGTTTAAACACCCACGGAGATACCAGAACAGTACAAACAACTTAGCGAACTACACAAAAATAGAATTAGAAGACTAGGTTTCTCACCCTAGACAACCCCGGTCATATTCTCCCAGAGATCAACGGATTGCATCGTATGTGCCTTGGATATCGAGGACTCCTTCAAGATTCTCATAGAAATCATTATCTCTGCTTCGCATAGATGAAATGGTTGAGCAAACGCAAGGAAAGAATTACTTTCAGGAATGGACCTGAGATCCGAATATCACCAGTTCGAGTGTTAGGGAAAGATGTCCGGAAGACTATCTCCGAAAGTCGATGCAGACACTTCGAGTCCATAGTGATACCCTTCGGATAAGACTAATACGCCCATAGTGTTCATGAGCTAAATGAATAGGGTTACGTCTTTCTTACTTGGATCAGTTCGTCATTTCTCCACGTAATGACTTACTTATCTACCCTCGTAGTAAGAAGAAAACCCATGGAAACATTTCCTATAGAGGAACTTAGCGAAGTTCTCTAGGCACGAGTTTTGAAATTGAAGAGTCAAATTTCCATGACACACTGTTAGTAATGTGAGAAATTATGAGCACTCTTTCAAATTGTCAAAACCGTTGAGCATTTATCAACACCAGAGATGCCGACAGTCTTTCGCCAAATTCTAGGTCTTGCCGACCTACCATCTTAGTTCATTCAGAACTCCTCGAAAAATTACAGAAACTCGTACGACTTTGACCCAGCAAGGGTGGCCTTTGACTGGGAGGTTAAGCAAGAAAAGGAACCTTTGGAATTCCAAGTGAGTGACCAAGCTCTTTAAGTTAACTCACTCAGTGAATGGCTTAATACGCTTCGTATCGCGTGGAAATCTAAATACAATATAGTTAGGACCTCCGAGATTCTTATCAGAATCGGTCCTGCGCCTCGCACAAACTAGACCTACTCCACGAACTCAGTAGCGTACATCCTACTCTTCGCGTCTCGATCGTGAAACCGTACCTTTCCATTTAGGACTCTTGTAAGTCCACTCGTCGAGATTCTCGCCTTCGTATTAGAACCGTAGTGACCCTCGACCGAGAGGTCAAGCAGACGAAGCAATGCCGTCGCCAGTTAGTGAAGGTTCGTTGGAATGCCAACTGAGAACCCGATTTCACTTAGGTGCGCTAGAACCAATAAATTAGGAAGTTTCCTCCTCACGACTCGATCATTCGAACCTACTTCTTTATCTAAATTCTAATTTTGGGACGAAATTCCCTTCAACAGGGGGATGATGTGACAACCCGAAATTTCGATTCTGAACAAACCATTTGAAGCCAATAGAAGTAGAACAGCTACAGTGAAAATTCAGACTTTAAATATAAGTTTGGCAGTTTTCAGGGTTTACATGTAAAGAGATATTAGGAGAGTGGATTCACTAGGGTTTTGTGCAACACTGTTATTCCAATACTCTATGACATTAGATTTCATTCCGGAAATAAAATATTTTTTGCCAAAAATCCCAGGACTATATATAGAAAACTGAACCAAATAGTTCATTAGTTACATTTCCATTTAGAGAAAAGTCAAAATTCTCTCTCACGGATCTTCAGGTTTTTATCCCAAATTGGGAGTACTTCGATCTAGTTATGTTATATAGCTTAGATTATGTTTAGAAACATCAATTTCATATCAAATCTGTAAGGATCGGGAGTTTACCGCCCAAGAACGTACTTGGGGAGTAAACTCCATTTTAAGGTCCTAAAGTGTCCCAATGACCCTCAAAGCTTTAGAAATCAAAATAGAAGCCTCCATTTCATGCTTTAGACCAAAAAACAATAAGGAATCATGGCCAGAAGTGAGTTCACGGCCAAGGAGCTTCTTAGGCCGTGAACTCCAAGTTAAAGTGCCAAAATACTTTGAACACTTCCTTAGGCTTAGGCTTAAATAAGGACAAGTACCCTAAAGTGTTTAAAGCCTAGAAAACATAAGGAATGACAAGGAAAAAGGAGTTCACGGCCAAGAAAAACTCTTGGGCCATAAACACCTATAAAGGGGTCAAATGACACCCTAACTCCTTCCTTATGCCTAGAACCCAACATAGATCATTACCTAGAAATGTTTGAGACTTGAAAACACCATAACCACCCTCCCAAGGGAGTTTACAGCTGTAAACTCCAAGGGAATATGGTCCCAAGGCTGTAAACTCCTTAAAGGAGTTAATATGGCACCCAAACACTTGATTTAGCCTTGAAACAATTCACCACATGAGTTGTGTAATTGTTAGACTTCATTTAGGGGGTTTGTTGAGAGTTTACGGCCAGGAGTTTACTCCCTTGGGCCGTAAACTCCAAGACATATGGTCTTTAGACCATAAACTCCCATTAGGGGCATTGCACTCCTTTGTTGCAACCTATTAGCCTCCTAGCACTTGACCAAAAGTGTTTTTCCTCGCGTTTAAATGTTTATACTTGTATAATTAGTGTTTTAATCACTAATTATTTATATACATATGTCTTCATATGTAATTAGGATCATTGTGTGTGTCTAAAGTCTTCACTTGACACCAAGCACTTGTCCGATCCTTCCTTACGGTAACAGTCCGTTCAATTCCAGTCACTTACTGCAGGTGAGTTCATACCCCTTAACTAATGTTTTAAACTATTTTTAAACGTTTTATGGGGGGGGGGGGATACAAGTAGAATCATGCTACTTATTATATCAATCACATGTGATTAATAAGTAAAAATATGCTAGTTATTACATCAATCACATGTGATTAATATACAGCATTCAAATGATTTGGCTACTCATTTGCCGTTTTACCAAACAGTTTCCTTCAAATGATTTTTATAAACATTTTATATGTTTTAAACTCGTTATTACATTGTACATCTTATTCTGTATATTACATTTCAAACTTATTTACAATTGTGTCTCAAACAAAGGTTTCTTTATACTTAAACTGTTTTATCAAACTTATGCCTTCAAATTGTTTATAGATTGACATCAAGTCGGTCATTTCTTAAAATAATATTCATGTTCAAATGTTTTACAAAACTTATTTATGCTTTTATATTATAAATTGCATGCCTCTATATGTATAGTTATATAAGAAATATTTAAAAGACTTAGGAAGGCTA
The DNA here is from genome assembly GCF_052625555.1 of Lactuca saligna. NCBI lineage: Eukaryota > Viridiplantae > Streptophyta > Magnoliopsida > Asterales > Asteraceae > Lactuca > Lactuca saligna. The sequence continues at coordinate 76,825,262 of NC_136423.1, read as the reverse complement.
TCCACCCTATTTCCTTTTCGCGCTTGAGATGTGGTCTGGTGGGATATCGGGTACCCGTCCGAAGGTCGTTTAAATATTAGTTATATATCATGTGTACATATATAGTCATAAAAGGTTCTTCCAGTTCATCCCACGCCCTTGGGTAGCAAGGGTATACATCCATGTCTATACGTACCTGATAGAATACTAGTAAACTACCATATGGGTAGTTTAGGAAGATACTAGAACAATTACTAGAATGCGATATCATACGATGAGTCAGTTCATTCATGAGTCAATACTTTCTAGAACATTACAGTACATTACATATACAACTATACTAGGAAGAGAACATATACAACTATACTAGGAAGAGAACATATACAACTATACTAGGAAGAGAACATATGCAACTATACTAGAATGATTACATTACTATACTTGCTAGGTAGATAGCATGTACATTACAGCTAGAACAGTTCATTACATTACATATACAAGAATACGTTAATTATTGTGATTTAAATCGGAGCATGGCTTAAATGTCATGACTCGAGTTGTAGCCAGAGTCTCTTGGAGGGAGAGCGTGAGTTTGCGTATAGATCTATACTGATTGACTATCCTACACCTTGCTGCTAGCTACAGCCGGACCTGCAGGTCTGCGGGTGCTAAACATCATTCCGTTATTACGACCATTCGTATGTCGTTGTTACCAGTCGATAGTATGGTGCAATTTATCACATAACGCCTTAATATAAATCCGGTTTAAGGTAATTAGTACAGCAGTAGTTCTTATAGCGCTACGTTTTAGTACTACACTAATTTTCCCTGTACAGATATTTAGTGATCTTTTCACTTAAATTATAAATGTAAAAACTATATTTTGATAATGATAGTTACACTTGGGAAAATTACACACTTTTACAAGAGACGAACATATAGAACAGTTAAGTCTTGGTAGAAGACTACATTGAGAACAGTTAGGTCTTGGTAGAAGACATCCTTATATAATAGTAGGAATCATAGGGATTTCTAGAGTTTTTCAAACATTTACAGTTGTTTTACAAACATTTTCATAGTTACAGTTCATATACAATTTCAATACTTACAATTCATTTACTTACAAATTCTTACATACAAATTAAGACACTAAATACTTATGATCTCACCAGCTTTAAAGCTGATACTCGCTTTCAAAATTACTTGTATCCTCAGGTCATCCTAGACAGGTACCGATGCAAGGAGAAAGGAAGATGGAGCTTGTTCAAGACTCATCTTTCATTTTGATTCATGCTTTACTGTTTATCAAAATTTGACAGAACACACTTTTATAATAATTCTATTATTAATGCAATGGATGATGTTGTTGCTTGTTTACTACTTTTCATTATTGTGATACTGTACATGATGTCCTCCACCCCATAACGTTTCCGTCGTTCCTAGCTTTGGGGTGTGACAGAACAACTCGTCGAGTCTGTTCTTGATCTAAGAAGGTTTCCTTGAACTCGCCGAGTCAGGGCATTGACTCGCCGAGTTCCTTCCCGGATAAGTTCAGCTTCCAACTCACCGAGTCCACCCAGGACTCACTACTCTACTCGGCATAAACGAAAAGGGGGAAAACTCGAGGACTCGTGACCCGACTCGACGAGTTCGATGAGCGATTCGCCGAGTCTGCCACATGAAAATACTATACACTCGACCTTGTTCGAATCCAGTCCATGCCATTTACAGATCTGGGTTCTTAGGGCAGGATTTTCACGTAAAGTTTCCAACTTTACGTGTAGAAATGCATAGAATGGGGATTAAAGGCGAAATAAGGGCTAAGAAGGTAGATCTAGGACATTCAATCAATTTACTCCCATAAAGATTATAGATCTGAGCTTATGGAGCTCAAACATGACTAGATCTAGTGGATAATCAACCTATTACGAATTCTACTTCATGCACAAGCTTGGAAAAAAGTTCAAGAAGAGCTCAAAAGGTGCTCTAATGGGGTTTTAAGCATACATACAGAATGGAGCAGAGATATACCTCAAAGAACTCTGAAATAGCACCAAGATATATGGTCTCCTTCTCCTCTTCTTGATCCACTCTCCTTCTTCTCCCAAAAACTTCAAGGAATCACTCTAATCACTTCAATCTCACAACAAATGAGTTAGGGTTTGATGTAGGGCGCTCTGAGGGTGAAAGGGGGTGAGCTTGGGCCGCACAAGCTAGCTTAAATAGAGGGAAAATCCTTGGAATTAAGGTTTCATCAGACAACGGGGACTCGCCGAGTCCGGAATATGGACTCGCCGAGTCGCCAACTTAAACATGCTCCGGGTCCCGTCTCTACTCGGCGAGTCGGACCTACAACTCGCCGAGTCCAAGGCTAAAAATGAAAAACACTAAGATAAATTTTATGTACCAAGAACTAGGTGCTACAAATCTGCCACACTTGTTTTAGACTTCGTCCTCGAAGTCTGCTGCTCGATCCTGAAACAGCTCGGGGTAATGCTCCATCATTTCTTGCACCGGCTCCCAAGTCCACTCGGACCCCTTTCGGTGCTGCCACTGCACCTTCACTAACTCCACCCTCTTGTTCCTTAGATCCTTCGACTTCCAGTCGAGGATTGCGACTGGGCGCTCAATGTAATTCAGGCTGTCATCAACCTGTATATCCTCTAACGACACCACCACTGAATCATCCACGAGACACTTCCGCAGCTGAGAGACATGGAAGGTGCTGTGGATCTGGCTGAGCTCGGCTGGCAGATCCAGCCTATATGCCACCTTGCCCACCCGGACCAAATTATCTCAGGCCCAACTTGCCTACAACCCTGAACGGACCAAAGTATCTCGTGCCCAACTTGCCTCGCTTCCTGAATCGAATGATGCCTTTCCAAGGCGACACTTTCAGGAGAACCATATCCCCGACCTGGAACTCCAGGTCTGATCGACACTTGTCGGCATAACTTTTCTGTCGACTCTGCGCAGTCTGAAGCCTGCTCCAAACCTGTTGGATTTTCTCGGTCATTTTGAGCACCACCTCGGTGCTCCACATGACCCTCTGGCCAACTTCACCCCAACATATCGGGGTCCTGCACCTCCGACCGTACAACATCTCGAATGGAGGACGTTCAATACTCGTGTGGTAGCTGTTGTTGTACGAGAACTCAGCCAAGGGAAGATAGGTATCCCAGCTACCACCGAGGTCTAGCATGCATGCCCGCAACATATCTTACAAGGTCTGGATGATCCGCTCACTCTGACCATCCGTCTGCGGGTGAAAGGCGGTGCTAAAGTGCAGACGAGTGCCCAACTCACAATGAAACTTCTTCCAAAACCTGGAAGTGAACCGCACATCTCGATCCGATATCACTAACACTGGCACCCCGTGCCGCGCCACTATCTCCTTGACGTAAATATCGACCAACTTTTCGACCGAGATGCTTTCCAAAATCGGAATAAAATGGGCGCTCTTGGTCAATCGATCCACGATGACCCAAATCGAATCTACTCCTCGCGCCGTCCGGGGAAGCTTTGTGACAAAATCCATCGTAATATCCTCCCATTTCGACAACGGGATATCCAAGAGCTGCATCTTGCCGTGCGGTCTCTGATGCTCGGCCTTGACCTTCCTGCAGGTCAAACACCGCTCAACGTACCACGCCACATCCCGCTTCATGCAGGGCCACCAATAGTCTAGGCGAAGATCCCTATACATCTTTTTCGCGCCTGGATGAATAGAGAATTAGGATTTGTGCGCCTCCTCCATTTAGATCTGGTGCACACCTCCATGATACGGCACCTACACCTTACGGTGTAGTGTCAATAACCCCGACTATCATAATCAAAGGAGGTGACTTGACCCACTATTCGCTCACTCTTCCGATGTTCCTCCTTCATAGCCTCCTGTTGAGCGTCCCGAATCTGCTCCAACAGGGGAGTCACCACTGTCATCCTCATGCAAATATCACTGATCGGAGCCGCCTTGCGGATAAGCGCATCGGCCACCACATTGGACTTCCCTGGGTGGTAAAGGATCTCACAATCATAATCCTTCACCACGTCCAACCACCGACGCTGCCTCATGTTCAGATTTGGCTGATCCATAAGGTACCTCAAGCTCTTGTGGTCCGTGTAAATGGTACATCGAACCCCATAGAGGTAATGCCGCCAAATCTTGCGGGAGAAAACCACCGCCCCCAACTCTAAATCATGCATCAGGTAGTTCGCCTCTTGAGGCTTCAGCTGCCTCGAGGCATAAGCAATGACATGCCCCCTCTACATCAACACTGCGACTAAGCCTGAGATCGACGCATCGCAATATACCACAAAATCCTCCACGCCCTTGGGCAGGGCTAAGATCGGCACCTCGCACAATCTCTACCTCATAGTCTTGAATGTTGCCTGCTTCTCAGGCCCCCATCGAAAGACCACGGCTTTCTTAGTCAACCGTTTGAGGGGTAACCTAGGAAACTCCGAATCTCGGATGGAGACTTCGGAAACTCCGATAGTAACCTACCAACCCTAGGAAACTCCGAATCTCGGATGGAGACTTCGGAACCTCCCATCTCATCACGGCCTCCACCTTATGCAGGTCTACTGAAATCCCGTCTTGGTTGACGAGGTGCCCAAGAAACTGCACCTCGCGTAACCAAAACTCACACTTGGAGAACTTGGCGTACAAGCTCTCCCTTCTCAAGGTCTCCAAAACCTCTCTCAGATGCTCCTCGTGCTCCTCCTACGTCTTGGAATAAACCAAGATGTCATCGATGAAAACTATCACAGACCGATCCAGCATCGGCCTGCACATGCGGTTCATGAGGTCCATGAACGCGACAGGAGCATTGGTGAGCCCAAACGGCATCACCACGAACTCATAATGGCCATAACGCGTCCGAAACGCGGTCTTTTTGTACATCCTCCTTCCTGACCCTCATCTGGTGATAACCGGAATGCAAATCGATCTTGGAGAACCAAGATGCTCCCTGCAACTGATCAAAGAGGTCATCAATCCTCGGTAGTGGGTAACGGTTCTTCACCGTTACCTTATTCAGCTCCTGATAATCTATACACATCTGGTGCGACCCGTCCTTCTTCTTTACAAACAGGATCGGGGCTCCCCAGGGTGAACTGCTTGGTCAAATAAACCCCTTGTCTAGCAGCTCCTGCAGCTGCGTAGACAACTCCTGCATCTCGGGAATAGCCAACCAATAGGGTGCCTTGGCTATTGGAGCCGCACCGGTAACTAGATCGATCCTGAACTCCACCTGATGCTCCGGAGGTATTCCAGGAAGCTCCTCCGGGAACACATCAGCATAGTCTTGCACCACTGGAACCTCGCTCACTGTCGCCTTACCCGTCTCCTGGGTATCCATAACATACACGACATACCCCGCGCATCCCTGCTGAAGGTAGCGCCTAGCTCTCGTTGCTGAACATACTATAGGTCCATGCTGTGGTCTCTCGCCGTGGATCACCAACTCTCCCCCACTCGGGGTCCTGATCCACACTAGCTGCTGTGTGCAATCTATCATCGCCCATTAGGGCTCAACCAATCCATGCCTATAATTATATTGTTCCCCCGCAACGGGATGGGAACTAAATCCACTAAATAGCGCTCCTCGAAAAGCCTCAGGACACAATCCCTGAATACTGATGACGCTCGCACCGATCAATCATCGGCAATCTCTACCTCTAAAGGGCAATCGAACATGCCCGAAGACTCAGTAAACCTCTTGCTAAGCGCAAGGAAAACAAATGATCGGGTGGCACCCGAGTCAAACAACACCTGGACAGGAATACCGTTCACATGGAATGATCCCGTCACCACATTGGGTGTGACGCGTGCCTCCTCTGCCGTCAGCTGAAACACCTGGCTCCTTACCACTGGAGCCTCTACCTTGACCTGTCGGCCATCCGTAATCCGCAGGGTAGCTGGGGCTGGCGCCTTAGCCGACACTGATGCTGTCAACTGGGGGCGATTGGCTTTCTTGTGGCCCCTCTGGTTGCCGTGGAAACACAGCAACTGAGATGTCTGAATAACCGAGACAGGAGTAGTACAATCCCTGCCAAAGTGCCCTGCATTGCCGCACTTGTAGCAGCCTACTGATCCTATCATACATGCTCCCTCATGCGTCCTGCCGCATTTCCCGCAGCAGCCCAGCCCTCCTTGGCGTTTCGGCCTCCCATCTGATCCTCTGGGCTTCTTCCCCGAAGCCCCAACCACCTGCCCCGCCTCTGACTTCCTCTTTCGAATGTGCTCTAAATCAATCTCCCTTTCCCTCACCCTGACAATCATGGACTCCAGGGTAGGGCAAGCTGAAAAGCTAACATGCTCCCGGATGTCAGCCCGTATCATGTCATCATAACGGGTCCTCCTCATATCCTCATCACCCGCATACTGGGGCACCAATAATGCCCTCTCCTGGAACTTGGCGGTGATCTCCGCCATAGTCTCCGCCGTCTGCCTCATATCCAAGAACTCCCTGGCCAGCTGCTGAAGCTCGATAGCTGGCGAAAACTCCACCCTGAACCTGGTCGCAAAGTCCGACCAAGTCATAGCCCCAACAGCCGAGGCTCCCAATGAGGCCCCCACGAACTCCCACCTATCCCTAGCTCGATCTCGTAAACACCCTACTGTGAACCTCACCTTTGACCCCTCAGGGCAGAAGCTAATCATCTGTGCAGACTCAATGTCGGCAATCCGTCGTCTGGCAGCTATGGGGTCCTTCGCCCCATGTAAATATGGCGCACCACTATCCTGAAAGTTCTTGAAGGACAGCGTGCGAGATCCCGACTGGCCAGATGCCATGTCGCTGCTGAATGCCTAGAGGCAATCCTCCATCAACTCTAATATCCCTCCTTGATCGACTTGAAGATGATGGGGGTCGACTTAAGGATGCCTCTGGTGATCTCAGACGCGATGAACTCACGTAGCCCCTCATCTACTGGCTCGGAACCTGATCTCGAACCTGATCCCTCTCTTATACTGCCAACTGCTGGCCTCGAACGTAGTACCACCATTCTGAAATACCAAAGAAATGACAACTGTTAGCGATACTGATACCTCTGGAGGGATCACACTTACAACAAGTTCCCTTGTCTTATCTTGGCATATCTCGATTCGGGTACGGATCCTCTTCTTTCAGTAGTACGGGCCCATACTACCTTCCACATCTATCCGTACCTTCTTCAAGGACTGCCTTGACTCCACCAGGTCCCTTTCACTACCGCTCATCTCTGCTACTCCTATGCTAGGCTTAACCTAGGAAACCTCTGACTCCACCGAACCCAGTCCTCAGCTGCTGAAGGCCTCTTGGTGATGCTAATTAGCTATTACCTGAATACAATCACATGTGATGAGGCTCGGATAATCCTTCGAGTAAGGGACTCATCCCTACAACGGTTAGGACTCAAGAAGAGCTACGCAATAGGGTCAAATCCAACACTCTGAGATTATTCAACCCTGTCACATATGACTTTAACGTATTCACCTAACAACTAACTCCCATCACTTCAAAGCCCACATAGCACAAAGCAAACAACATTTGGACATAAAGAAAACAATCTCAAGCAACTCTATCCTCGTAGAGAGAAACTGAACTAGCATACAATGCTAAACTCGCACTATCAGGCATAACCTAAACATGCCATCCTACTGCTGTCTACTCGATTCTAGCATGCAACTTTTCACACACTGAAGCACATAAAGCAGGCACATAAGGCATCACTCCTAGATCCTTAGTCCTATTCTAGCATGCAGTTCTACTGAAACTGATAAGCATAACATAAGCTTGTATGGGTACTTTGGGGAATACTTATTTAAGCTTGGCCGGTCGCGCACATCACACACTTCGTTCTTTCTTAGAACCCTTTACTAGCCTTTTAGAAAACATTTCCTTTTTCCAAAATCTTTTAATCCCTCGATTTCAGTTCAAACACCCCCAAAGGTGTGTTCGAATCCCTCAAACCAGGGCTCTGATACAAACTTGTAACATCCCAAAAATACGAGCCAAAAATTTCGTTTTTAAAACATGTACTTAGCAAAACATTTAGGAATAATTCATTCAACAATCATTTCATTTCACAAAAGGTGTTGCATGTCAGAAAACATTTTCATAATCATAAAAATGTCAGAGTACAATTTCCCAGGAATATATCATAATGCGGAATACAAGCAGGTGTGTGTGATGTACCGCTACCATGCTAGCTCCTTCGCCTTCGAAGAAGAGGTACCTGAAACCAAAACTGAAAACTGTAAGCACGAAGCTTAGTGAGTTCCCCCATAATACCTCATACCAGGCAAGCATACAATGTACAACTAGGAGATACGGGCCTCGCCCACACTTCACTATCTGGGAGATACGGGCCTCGCCCACACTCCACTCTCGGAGAGATACGGGCCTCGCCCACACTCAGCCGCTAACCCATAATATACAAGTATCACACAGACAAAGGGTATAGACAAATCTGTCATACTGGCATATATCATAATCAACTCAACCAAGAGATACGGGCTCGACCCACACTCTAATGCTAATATATCGTTTATACGGGCCGGCCTTGGTGCCTTAGACGCGTTACTACTGGAAGGAAACTCACCTCAAAGTAAGTGTCGGTCTGTATGGGTACTGACTGTCTGCTGCTACTGCCGCTCCGGAGATTCTCCGACTATAATTCCCACAAAACCCTTAGTCAAATACTGCTAACCGACTTCAGGGTAAATTGACCATTTACCCTTAACAAATCGAGAGTTAAGTCACAGTCAACTTCCAGTTGACCAGACTCGCCGAGTTGGCTTACCAACTCACCGAGTCCATTCCCTTAGTCTGACCATAAATCCATCTCTACTCGTCGAGTTAGACGTTGACTCGACGAGTTTTCCTTCTATATCCAAGGCCAATAGTCCTTCATCCTACTTGCGGAGTTGTACGAACAACTCGCCGAGTTCATCTTCATCCGATGAACACTTTATGCTGTGACTCGCCGAGTTGTATGAACAACTCATCGAGTATGTTCTTGATCTAAGAAGGTTGCCTTGAACTCGCCGAGTCAGGGCATTGACTCGTCGAGTTCCTTCCCAGATGAGTTTAGCTTCCAACTCACCAAGTCCACCCAGGACTCACTACTCTACTCGGCATAAACGAAAAGGGGGAAAACTCGGGGACTCGTGACCCGACTCGCCGAGTTCGATGAGCGACTCGCCAAGTCTGCCACATGCAAATACTATGCACTCGACCTTGTTCAAATCCAGTCCATGCCATTTACAGATTTGGGTTCTTAGGGCAGGATTTTTACGTAAAGTTTCCAACTTTACGTGTAGAAATGCATAAAATGGGGATTAAAGGCGAAATAAGGGCTAAGAAGGTAGATCTAGGACATTCAAGCAATTTACTCCCGTAAAGGTTATAGATCTGAGCTTCTGGAGCTCAAACATGACTAGATCTAGTGGATAATCAACCTATTATGAATTCTAATTCATGCACAATCTTGGAAAAAGGTTCAAGAAGAGCTCAAAAGGTGCTTTAATGGGGTTTTAAGCTTACAAACAGAATGGAGCAGAGATATACCTCAGAGAACTCTGAAATAGCACCAAGATATCTGGTCTACTTCTCCTCTTCTTGATCCACTCTCCTTCTTCTCCCAAAAACATCAAGGAATCACTCTAATCACTTCAATCTCACAGGAAAAGAGTTAAGGTTTGATGTAGGGTGCTCTGAGGGTGAAAGGGGGCGAGCTTGGGCCGCACAAACTAGCTTAAATAGGGGGAAAACCCTTGGAATTAGGGTTTCATCAGACAGCGGGGACTCGCCGAGTCCGGAATATAGACTCGCCGAGTCGCCAAGGATAAAAATGAAAAACACTAAGATAAATTTTACGTACCAGGAACTAGGTGCTACATAACTGTAGCTAGCAGTTTAGGTGTGGTATTGTCAGTCCCGAATAGATCTATTCTAAAATCTCCTGCTCTCCCTCCAGGAGACTCTGGTTATACTGTGGTAGGAGTTAGTTCCGTACCTGGAAGGATACAATTGAAGTAGATCATCACAACCCTGTATTAATTAGTTTACGTGTAATGTTGTAGTGTTCTCTTGTACTTGAAACTGTATGTATGACTTGTAGAGTAGAATAATTATACTTAAATAATTATTTAGTATTGTACTCTTGTATTCGAAGGATAGTATTGTATACCATAAACTAAATCTATCATAGTTTATATCTTATTTCTGTATAATGCCCTTGAATTAGTAAAATAGTGTAATGAATCCCAAACTATACCTATTATAGTTTGCATGTATGTTATGTACTGTACTGAAAACTTTGCAATTATGGTTGTATGTTGAAAACTTCCCTTATGCTTAGCATGTTACAAAAGGGATAAAATATCAAAATATTTTATAAAATATAGTGATTTCTTGTTTGTATTTATTGCATAAGTTTTAAATCTGTTTGAAACCTTTTGTATATGAACATAAAAATTTCTGTTGTTTTGCTTGTATTCCCCCTGAAAACGTTAAAAACAGTAAAAGTATATGGGTATGAACTCACTGTTGGTTATGTGTATGTGCCGGACAATGAGGCTTGGAAAGATGACCCTCGAGTTGTTGTACGTGAAATTAACGGAATCCTAATGATAATTAAACACATAACTGTATTTAAATTAAAGTGTTAAAAAACACTTGATTTTGGGTTAGGAATGTTATCGAGACTTGTTTGTAGTGGAAAAAGAGGGTTTTCAGCCAAGGTTCTTGGCTCAAGGCTGTTTGCGGCCTTGAACTAGGTTCGTGGCCATGAATTAGGTTTGCGGATGTAAACGGGTTCGTGTTTTCTTGAAGATTTGAATATGTTCTTGGTGAAAATATGAAGATTTGAATGTTTGTTCTTGAAGGTATGAATGTTCTTGGGAGGTTCTTGGGAGCAACATGAAAGAGTTTTTGGGTGAAAAGGTGAGAAATGAAAATTCTCTCCGGGAAAAACCTTTATATTGGTTGGGTTTGCAGCTGAAAATGGGTTTGCGGTTGTAAATGGTTTACAACCTAGGGGTTTACGGCCCAGGGGTTTACGGTCGTAAATGCGTGGCCGGAGGAGTTTGTTGATTTGTCGAAGGAAATCTATATTTTTTGAGCGTTTTTTGTTCTGAAATCTTATATAACCTCTAATTATATATTTTATATTATTTTATAACCCACATGGACTTATCGGGACAAATAAAATTTGAAATTTTATTTAACGGAATTGACTTTTGTGACTAAAAGGTATTGGGTTGTCACATCTGGCAACACGTCCGGGTACTCCTGTGCAATCGGTACATCATCCATGGTTGCCTTACCCTTATCTCGGGAAATCCATGATAAAGGCGACATAACCTATGCAACCCTATTTTAGGTAGCGTCTCACCCTCTCTGTTGAACACAAATTCGGTCCATACTACGACCTCTCGCCTTGAATCACCATGCCTCTCCAACTTGGGGTCCGAACTCGCACTAGCTACTACTCACAGTCGATCACTGCCCCATTGGGCCTCAACCAGTCCATACCCACGATAACCATATTCCCTCGCAGGGAATAGGGACTAAATCTATGGAATACTGCACATTGATAAACTACAGTGTACATCCCCGATGAACCATCCCGACCCGAATGGCCCTATCATCCCAATCTCAACATCAAGGGGGAAGTGCAGCTCCCCTGGAGCTACAACAAATCGCTTGCTAAGCACGAGCGATACAAAAGATCAGGTAGCCCCCATATTCGAATAATACCAGAGCAGATATGTCGTTCACTAAGAACAATCCTATAACGAAACACATAAACATAAGTGACAAATCAATATAAATAAAGAGATAAGGAGAAGATACATACCTTCAACAACATCGGGAGCTGGATGTGCCTCCTCTACTGTCAGCTGGAAGGCTCTGCTCTTCGCCAAAGGCACCTCTGTTCGACCCTGACGTCCATTGGTAAGCCTCAATGTAGCAGGAGTGGGTGTCACCACCTATCCTGCCACTACTAAACTTGAGAATTGGGACCTCTTGTGGCCCCTCTGATTGCACTGGAAATAAATCAGATCAGATACTGTGGTGGTGGTACCCGTACAATCCTTACTGATATGACCAGTTCGGCCGCACTTAAAGCAGTCCGAACTTCCCGCCCTGCATGTCCCCTCGTGCATTTTGCCGCACTTGCCATAATGGCTGCGACGCTGCTGCTCCTCAATATGTGATCTGATACCTTGGGCTTTTTGCCCAAACTCACTGTCTGAACCCCAACTGGTTTCCTCTTCCCCTCCATCTCTAAATCCAGCTCCCTTTTCCCGATCACTCGCTATCTTATCCTCTAGTGTCTTGCAGCTGAATCAACTCACGAACTGCCGAATGTCGTTCCTCAACATCTCATGGTACAGGTCCTTCACTACTACAAAATGATCCTAATGCAACCTTTTCACAATAGTTGCATTTGATTATAAAGAATGTCTCACCGAACAAAAAGGTTGCCTTAGAAGATTTAAAGCAACTTTGTTTTAAAAAGTTGCAAATTTTATTAAAAATTGCAACTTTTATTACAAAAGTTACATTGTTAATTTTAATTTCCTCCAACTAGAATTTTTTTTAATTCCCCTCCAAATTAATTAGAAATGTTATTTCCCTCTTAATTAAATAACTTAATTATGTAACGACCTATATATCCGTCTATTAACGATGTTAATATTCCGTTATAGGAACATTAAATATTGTAAATTTATTTTGATATGAAATGGAATAAATTAAATGTAAATTATGTTAGTTTAATATTTAAAAAGAATTGGTTATTAATTAAAAGGTATATATAACTTAATTAATTAATTTGTATGACTATTTGGGGTAAATTTAATTTATTAACGGTATACTGAATGTCTAGGGTTTGGTTTTCATTATGTAAATACTAGAAAAGTAGAGTTATTGAGTTTGGGGATTAAATATGATATTATGGAATAGGTGGAGGACTAAAACAGAAGATTGAGGAAAGAAAACCCTATGCAGTGTTAACCTTATGCGTCTTTCCGTCTTGCAGAAGTCGGCTTCCTTCTCCTTCGTCCATTCCATCATTTGGATGGTGGGTGACGACTATGAAATTTGCCAAACTCGACTATCATTCATCCCATGTTTTCTAGCCCTCGTGGGTTGCTCAGGGTGGTAGTGGGGTCGTTGGGTTGTGAGTCGAATAGGATAGGAAGGGAGGCTATAGAGATTTCGGCGGCGGTCTCCCTAGGAAAAAGAGAAGGCGTGTTTGGAGTGTTTTCCAGTGAGTCGCCTTTTGGTGGTATGTTACTTACCTTGTATGTCATTATTTTGTTGCTTTGAATTACCCATCACCATCACCGAAAGCGATGGTTGCCGGATTCCGCCACCACACGACCACCTTGTTTGGTGGTTATAGTTGTGCCTATTCCAACACCATGTGTTTTATGTCTAATGGCTTAATGGGTTCAAATGCAAGTCTATACATATATCACAAATTCATTTAACTTTGATGCACTTAGTTTTTTTAGCTACATTAAGCCATTCCTGAACCTTTTAATGAACCACTTAATTTATGAGTTAACTAGCCCTATAAAGAGACTTTTGTCTTGGTAAAAGTTATTTTTATGTCATAATGTGGCTTATTGAATCCTTAAGTGGTGGAAGAAGATATAAGTGTTGGATTGATGTGTGATTAAGAGCGTCTTATTTGCAACCATGTCTTGATCATCTGTTTGGTGTTTTTATAAAGTAACCAAATTATGTCTTAATATGTCTATCCAAGACTAGTTATGTGCAAAATGTAATGATCTTAAGTCCTTATCTTTAATCATGAAGATAATGGTGATGTTTGTCAATATTGGAAATCCACACAAAATTGTTTATGTGCCTTAAAAGGGCTGTGAAGACCATTCTGATCAGAATTTGACAAAAGAATTAATCTGAGTAAGTTGTAGGAAATTGAGTCTAGTTTCCAGGGACTCTGATATTAACCTGTCTGGAGCTGTAGATTTTGTTTTATGTTCAAAACACTGAATAGGGGTCAGGCTGGGAACTTTAAAAAAAATATAGAAGTTAACAAGTATTAAATTTGTGTTTACAAAACTTGGACTGTATTTAATGATTATTTGGTATGTGTGGTTATTAGGTAAGACCTTTACAATTTCAAAGGAGCTCGAGACTTAAAGCTTAATAAAGGACTCGTAAAGGCTAAGGTGAGTTTGTAGCTTTACTCACTAAGGTGAATAGTCAAAACATGGACTTTGTAGATGGTGATTTGATTCATGTTAGAACATAATTGATATTAACTATAGTTGAATATGATGTGCTATTTATGATGTTATTGTATGATTTGTGGTATTGCCATGCTAGGAATTATTTGCTATGTAGATTTCGTTTTCTTTGGTTTTCGTTGCTAGGGTCTGACACTTGATTGAATGCATAGTTTTCTCGATCACACCCTTAACGGTGAGTATTTTAGTTGCCTATGAAGGGTTTTGAGCATTCTAACACTCCTATAGTGTACATGCAACCCTAGAAACCTTGGATCTATGTTTTACTAAGATACATGCAAATTTTATTTTTCCAAGGTTCTTAAGCTAACTAGCATGGCATGGGGAACTTGAAACATAAAAGCTAGTAGAAGAACATACCTTTCTTGTTGCTTGGATTCCTTAAGAACTTTGTGAGCCTAGCTCCCCAAATGTGATGCCTCAAATGTTTCACACAACACCACAACTCTTGGAATAACTTTGAGAGAACTACACTATCACTCAAAATCGGCTAGCTCTCCTTGTTCTAGTCTTAGTGCTGATTTTGCTAGCTTATGGGGTCTCATAGTGTGTCACAAGTAGGGTTACACAATGTAAACCGTAATGGACTTGGCTTTTCATTTCCTCCATGATCCATGGGTTTTAACCTCCATGGAGCATCCATGGAGCACCCCATGGGTTTTAACCCAATTCAATAAACCATGGATTATTAGCCCACTACATAAGAATAGCTGATTTACACAATAAACTCCATATATTTAATTAATCTCTTTTTGATCACAAAATTAATTACAAATTAATTCATGATCAATACTAATTAAATAATATGATTCCATATTAATATATTATAACTTATAATATATTAACAAATCATAAGTGTTCTACTTCTCATTTTTGTGTATCCAATCATCATGATGCCATGCAACCTAAATGGACCATGCCAACCGGGTCATGTACATACCAGAAATAGTTATGGACTTAGACACCTTATCTAATAGTCTCCCACTTGGATAAGTTAATAACTATAACTGCAAGTATTAATTCTGGAACCGATCAACATCGTAGTTCTTTCAAAGTCCGGTGGAACTAAGATGACCTACCATTTAAGATAAATGATCATATAATCCTCTGCTCTCACGATATCAGCCGGACAAATACATGGAACAATTTTGTACTTATTTTCTAGCAGTTTGTTTCTCGATTTCCGATTTGTTTGACATAGAACTTAATTGAACACGTCAATTTAGTTCTGACTGCGCCCGATACATAGGTCAAAACAAAATCATCGAGGGGCCCAAATATCGCTTCTAATCCTCCAAGGACTCGAAAGGAATAGATAAACTTCGACTCATATACTTGTTGTACTACTTGTTGAATCATACACAAAGGCATGTTTTATAACATCGAGTTACTAATGCGTTTTTGTACAATCAATGTATAACCAACTCATAGTCAACAACTCGTATCTTTAGGTTTGAAGACTTATATGATATTACCGTCTCACGATCACTCGAGATAAATTCCATGAAGTGATGCAAGTGAGCTTGGGTTGAATACATTACTCGAATCACTATTCCAGGAGTACTCATGAACACTGCAGTCCCTTTGTCCTAGACAAACTACAGACCCATTGATGACAGTCTTTCCTCATTACCTACTTCCAAAGTATGATTGACTGTAGATGTTTTGAATAATATGATATACCATAACATAATTATTCCGGAAGTCAAAACATGCAAAAAATGAAATGATAGTAAACGATTGACCGAAGATTGCAGCACTTTACTTATAAATAAATAACAACTTTTATTTATCATCAAATGTCAATTACACTTTGAAAATTTCAAAAGCTATCTAATTTCTAAAACTAATATCATCCTTTAGCCCAATGCGCCTCGTACGCTGAAGATGCTTAACCTTACCCAGTCCCTTCGAGAAGGGCTCTGCTAGGTTCTCATTCGATGATACCCTCATTGCCACGAGGAGTCCTTCTTCTATTCGATGTCTAATGAAATGGTATTTTCTGTCAATGTGTCTGGATCTCCCGTGATCCCTTGGTTCCTTGGCTAAGGCAACTGCACTTTCACTATCATAGAAAATCTCCATAGGCTCCTTTATAGCTGGTACTACTCTAAGGTCTTCAATGAAGTTCTTCAGCCATATTGCCTCTTTTGTTGCCTCGCTTGCTGCTATATACTCTTATTCACAAGTTGAATCAACCACCATCTCCTGCTTGTAACCTTTCCTAGTAATTGCTCTTCTGTTTAAGGTAAAGACCCAGTCTGGCTGAGAGCAAAAATTATCCCTATTAGTCTGGAAGCTAGCATCACTATACCCTGCTACTCTCAAGTCATCACTCCCACCAAGGGTAAGGACCCACTCCTTAGTCCTCAATAGGTACTTGAGAATGTACTTTAATGCAGTATAGTGAGCCTTGCCAGGGTTCTCCTGATATCTGCTGGCCATGCTCAAAGCAAAGGCCACATCAGGATGAGTACAAGTCATAGCATACATGATCGAGCCTACAGCGGAAGCATATGGTACTCGATTCATCTCAGCCTCTATACTCGGGCTCTGAGTCTTACTCAGTCTAGCATTACTCTGGATTGGTAACTCTCCTTTCTGGGAATCCTACTCGCTGAACCTATTCAGCACCTTATCCAACTAGGTACTTTGACTAAGTCCAATTAGTCTCTTACTCCTGTCTCTCAAAATCCTTATCCCTAGGATATAGGCAGCTTCTCCAAGGTCCTTCATAGCAAAACACTTCCAAAGCCAGGACTTCATTTCTTGTAGAGTTGGGATGTCATTTCCTATGAGTAGTATGTGTTGGATTAATGTCTAAGTCCATACCTATAATTGGTAAGACTTGACCCGACCCGGCATGGTCCATTTGGGTTGTATGGCATCATGTATTTCGATAGACAATAATGAGAGAAATAACACTTAAGGTTTGTTAATATATTATAAGTTTTAATATATTAACAAGATTATTTAATTAGTATTGATCAAGAATTAATCTAGGATTAATTAAGTTATCAAAAGAAGACTAATTAAATATATGGGTTGATTGTGTAAATTATCCATACTTGTATAATGGGCTAATGCTTCATGGATTGTCAAGTTGGTCTAAAACCCATAAGATGCTCCATGGATGCTCCATGGTATATTTGAAACCATCGATCCAAGGAAATGGAAAGCCATGACAATTAGGGTTTACCCTAATTGTCACTAACTATATAAGCATCTTATTGTTGACAAAATCGGTGACCATGTATGAGAATGAAGGGCTAGCCGATTTCATGAAGTGTGTATGTTCTCTCAAGTTATTCCAAGTATATTTGGTGTTGTGTGAACCATTTTAGGTGTCACACTTGGGACACTAGGCACTCAAGCTTCATGAAGACATTCTATATCAAAGAGGTATGTAATTCTAACTTGAAATATTCATATGAATCAATGTTATTGTGCTAGTTAGGATGAATACCTTGGAAAGTTCATATTTGCATGTATAATGGAGAAAACATAGATCCAAGGTATTTAGGGTTGCATGTACACTTAGGAGTGTTAGAATTCTGAAAACCCAGCAGTGGTATCAGAGCCAGGTTTGTTTTCTTGTTATACTTGCAAAATTGGCTGAAAAATCGAATTTTTGTGCTGTCTGCTTAGCAGACTCACCGAGTCCATGGTAAATAGCATCCAACTCGCCGATTTAGTTCATGCCCTCGACGAGTTGGACCCCCAGACAACATATATTCGACTGTTTTGGCTAGAAATGGACTAGGAACATTACCCTAAGCCGTTTTTGGACTTATAAACTTGTTTTTGATGTGGTAATGTTCATGCTAATCCAATTTCAAAGATAATTGCCAATAGATTCATGTTTTGTATTAGTTTAAGTGTTATGCTAATTACATGAAAAAGTTCGATTCCAATTATCTTGTTCATATGAGTTCCTTAGATTAATAGATAAGTTAATTGATTATGTGTTTTCAATTCATTTTAATCTAAGAGATGATTCTAAAATGTGTTTGCGTAACTTGTCCTCAAGTTACATGAAAGGTCACATTTAAGTTTATGAAAACTCATAAAAGTTGGCAAAGGTTACAAAAATGAAGAGTCTTGTCCTCATTAAATGGTTTTATGACTGCATAACTTTTCCTCAAGTTATGGAGGTTCAAGAGTCACTTCATTAAGTAATAAAATGTGTAACCTTAATTAATTCCATAAATTACAAAATAAAGAAAATTTACATTTTTTTATTAGTTTAAAGTCTTCCATAACTTGTCCTCAAGTTATGGAACTTGAGGGGTTTGTTTTTAACTAAAACTACTTTAAACACATAAGTTATGGAATTAATTAGTTTTGAATAGTTTCAAAACTTGCCCTTAAGTTTTGGGATTTGAAAAGTTTTCACTTATGAATACTTTAATTCCAAGTTAGCCCTTAGAATTTTAAAATTTAAAATTCAACCATTATACTTTATAATATTATAAGTTAATAATATATATATATATATATATATATATATATATATATATATATATGTATGTATAAGAGTAAAGTCAGTCTTACCGTTAGTAAGCCTCATTCACGAAGCCGGTCTATAAGGGGGTATAAGGTTACTGCCTATAAAATGGTAATTTAATGGGTGTCCACTCTCACCCACCGCTTCCTTGACCGGTGGAGGGTTGTTAACCGAACGGGTAGGACAAGGACTAGAATTCTCCCTTCATTAAAAGTATTAATGATAAAAACTAAGTAACTTAACCTTTTATAAATACCCAATCTTAGTTACTTAGGAAAATGTGAATACGGTGCTAATCCATGAAATTACACTTTGCACTTTGTTTAAGTCGGTTAGTGGAGTGTGTGTGGTTAACCGGCACACTAACTCGTATTTAACAAGGTAGGCGAAGGGTAACTTAATGTTTATCATAGTATCGATGGAGCGTGTGTGGTTAACTGACACATCGATTGAGGGGTAAACACTTAAGGGTACCAAGTATATTTGCATGGTTATTCACACCTTTTTTGTGATCCTCGGCATCCCAGTCACAAAACCTGAAGGGCACACTCGAGATTGAAACATGCCATTAAAAAGTTCAACGAATCTCAAAAGAATCTAGGAGTTTGAAAAGTAATTAAAACCTAATAATTCATTTCGTTTATCTTGGTGGAAATTGGTGAATCGCCATTCACCTTGATGAGAATTGTAATCGAGATTTAGAAAGCAATCATGATCTAGATGAATGAGTAATAAATGATATGAACACCAAATGTAAATATTAATCAGCACGTTTTGTATTGAATAAAGAATTCAAATATAATACTGATTACAAAAATAAGCAGAAAGACTCTTCTCTACTTCTATCCTGAACCCCTATTTATAGGAAAGATGAGTGTACAAAAAGTACTAAGTCTAGACATTAGGCTTCGACATAAAATGACTTAGTAAATAAACATGTGAAATAGAATAGACAAAGTTTGACTTTTACAACCAAATGACTCAACATTCTCCCTCTTTGTAAACAGTTGAATTCACTCAATTAGTGAGAACTTGAGCAACAGAGTGCATTGTCCTTAGTATTTCTGAGTACCAAGTGATTATCTTCTTCAGCTCCGTCTTCTCTCCTATACGAACATAAAGTTCATATATTGCGAAGTTGTATATCTTTCGATCTCAGCAACTTGAAATAAGAATCTTTTAGCCTTTCCCTTTGTGTCTTTCCCTGCGAATACCATGCCAAATGGTTTGAGACAAATTTCACCATCGGCATATTTCATCAACTCCTGTTGTGGCTTCGTAGGTTCCATAGAAACATTAACCTTTCTTCCAAGACCCGAAGTAAGCCCTTCATCAGTTAAGGCCAAGCAATCATAGTAATTATCTATGAATATCTTGAGATGACTTAAACCAAGTCTGAACACATCTAAATCAGTTTCCTTCAGTTTGTTTTCTTCCATATCCTTCAAAATTAGGGCCACTTGAATGAGATCATTGAGATTCATTAAAGGAAAGTCAGCAATTGAGAAATCAAATGGTTTGTTATCTGCTCGAACTACAAAGTAACGAAAGTTCTGAAGTAGATTCTCGAACATGACGTCTTTCTTAATAATCGTCACTCTTTTTATCTTTACCAAAGATGAAACTTCATCTTGATTTTTCCCAAGCACAGCATGAAACTGAATTTTCAAGTATGTGTACTCATCAGGATCTTTGAATCTTTCACTGACCTTGTACTGTGTAGTAATAAACATCATTTCATTAATTGGGAAGTCTAGTTGGCACATGTCTGAGTTTGAAGTGGCATAGCTTTACCTTGGCTTTTTCTCAAAAGCATACATGTGGTTCCCTAATACTCTGGATTCAATTGATTCGAACGAGTATAACTTCTCAAGATCTCCTTTGTTCATTGTTGGTGGGTCATTTTCTCTTAGCCTTAGTATGCTTTGAATTTGTCTTTGTTTCTCTATCTCAGCATCAATTTCAGCTTTTTTCTCCTCCTTCGACTTTTCATGAGCAATACCTTTTCCTTTCCCGACATTTGAAGTATCAGGCTTCACACTTGAACTTCCTTTATCTGTTGAACCAATTTTAATTCCTTTAGAAATGACTTTTGTAATTGGTTTTGATATTACTACTGTTGAAAGGTAATGTCATTTTTAGTTGAGTCGAATATACTTTCCCAACAACTTTCACATCCTCCCCTTTACTTCCTTTTACTTCTCCCCGTTGCACCCCTGTGAAAGCAGGTGGGGGATTCTTCGGCAAAAGCAAAGTAAAATTTGTTTTGGGAGCCAAAGCCTTTTTAATTGCTTGCTCCAACAAAGTTACATTTTTTATGAGAAGTCGGCTTGGACACAATAGCTTTTAGTTTAGCTAACAACTCAATGAGGTTAGCAAACTGTTGCTTTTCATGTTTGCTCTTGGCTTTGATAGTTGGCGCAGTTGATTGATAGTATTTAACAATCATTGTGACTGCATCTGCCACAATATCAACACGTTGTTACACTATCAAATTTTGCAAAGTAAGTTGTTGAAGCTCTTTTTCCATCTCTTGCTTCAATTCTTCGACTTTCAAGTTTACATCCTCCCTTACCTTCTTGACATCTTGGACAAAGAGAACATGACGTTCTTTTGTAACATTTTTCATTTCTTGTAAGGCACCATCAAAGTTTTTCTCTTGAGCTTTAAGCCGAAGCTCATTGTTTTTATCATTACTATCTATCTTCTCAAGAAGTCTTCTTTCAGCTGCTTTGATCATCGCATCAACCTCCATACCCGAAAGCGAATGCTTTGCACCAGAGTCGACTTGTGACTGAAGGATGGTCTTTAAGTTGCGATTCAAGATTTTGAAGTGTTTACCCGACATAAGCATGTGGTCAGGTATCTCCTCCTCCTCTGAATCAAAGTGTAGTTCTTCAAATGTTCCTCCGAAATCACCTGCTTCTATTTCATCATCAGAATGAGCTTGAGAAGTTATTGGTTGTGGATCCTTAGGGGATTGAGATGGGAATAGTGTCGTGAAAGGATGTTTCAAAACATGATAAAATATGGGTGAAGTTGTAACACATGGGTTTGGAATGGGAAATGGTGGTAACGAAGTATTTAGGCTTTCAGATGAGATAGGTAGCGAAGTGGACAAAATAATAGGTAATGATGTGTCGACACTCGTGATAGGAGCCCCCATATCCGATATGTTGACAACCATATCAGAAGTAGGTACCTCCTCATTAAATGATTCAGTAGAGACTATTTCGAGTGGAAATGTAGTTGTGGTAGAAACTTGCGAAGTGATATTTGAAGATATAATGGAAGTAGTTACCATCATTGAAGTTAAAACAGAGTTTCAGGAACGACTTCATCTTCTAAAGAGTCATCTCTAATAACAAGCTTCCTTTTCTTATATAATTTCCAAGTAATGTGCTTCGCAAGATCATGGGCCCACCTTTTCTTGGACATTGGAGAAGTAGGTGCAGGAATTTCTCTGATAACAATTCCCTTACTACTCACTTGTGTTTTGCTAATGGTTGGAGAATCATCAGATGAAGTCCGCTTGTGAGACATTTTGTGAAGCTTCTTTAAAACTCTTGATTTGGAAGGTATAATCTCCTTCGCAGGCTTGTCAGATCCAACCACCTTCTGAACATCTTCCCCTACTGAAGACTTAGGTAATTCAGTCTTTGTTTGTTCCTCATTCTTTGACTTCTTTGCTTGCTTAGAAGACTCACCTTCAACATTTAACAAAACTCCACTTTGAACATCTGGATTGATAGTCTTCATATATCTGATGAGCACTTTATGAGAAGAATGTACTTTGCGAAGCATTGTATCAGGAATTCTAGCAATGTTCGTAAATATATTTTCATCATCCTCCACTACCTTAGGGCATTGGTACTCGGTAAATTCTGCAACCTCTGCACCTTCAGGAACTTGAATACTTGCTTTTTCATAGACTTTTTGAAGACTCAAGCTCCAATAACGAGCACACAAAATCCCTTTTTCAGCAGTTGTATTTTCAAGGCTCTTAATAAATTCCTTCCATAATTGAGTCCCATAATCCACACTTAGATCGTAGTATAACCCCATTACCATAGCATAGACTTCTATCCTGGCTCTATCAAGACCTACACTTCGTCCTATTAAACACCTGAGGAAAATTCCAAAGAGAAAATTCCACACACATGGCAAGCCTGACTTTCTGAAATCACTTATTTTGTCCAACGGTGGTTGATGCCCCATCTCATTGAACATATGAAAAATGTGTGCATTGTGAGGTTTGAAGAATGGTGTTGAGTTAGGAATCTCCACGAAACTAATAAACATCGACTTTGTCAATCGAATCCTTCTATCATCAACCAAGTTGAAAGTGATGATGTCTGTTGCTTTGTTGTATGAAGTTGTGGAAGCCGCCATTGATAACCAGGTCATCAGAACATAAAAAAAAGTTAAACATCACCATGGATAAAGGTGATTGTTTCAGAGCAACAATTAACATCTTCAACTCCTCTAGATACGTCGACACAGCAGTGCCAACCTGATAATTTGTACTTTGGATTTTCGTCAGAGGTTGTGAGACAATTTCTTCAGTGTTGGATTGATTGGCTGCCATTGTTGAAAACTTGGGAATATCTTGAGAGAATAATTCTAGGGTTTTTGTTCGTCTGAGAATTACGAATCACGTAAAGATTGCAGTGAAAATTCCCTTTTTATATATTGCCCCAAAATTCAACCGTTGAAGAATTATAGACTAGGTTACGTGTTCCTGAAAACTTACGCGTCGTTGTAATGATCATGACCTATTAAATGCCTTGAAACTAGGGCGAATGGTTACTTTAAACCCTTCGCAATCTCAGCTATCAAAAAATGAACTCTTCGTTTTTGAGGTTCGGCTCTTTCATTTATGGGATGTTAAACTAAGTTGGTAGTACTTAGAACCTCAAGGATTTCGTGAGTGCATGTGATTCAAACGAATGAGATAAGAAGCAGTTTTAAGAAAAATTTGGGATTCTGTGATGTCAAATTTTATTGACACAAAGCAGTGAAACCCCGGGCAAAGGTTATTTCGTTAATTGAGAAGAGAGGTAATCAATTGCTTTCGTGTGTTCCCGTGATATACAATTGACTAGTTGTAGAGAAGTATCGAAGGGCTTCTTTTATAGGCTTAATTTGGTGGTTATGCGAATTTCTTTACATATCAACCTAAACATCATGTGAGTAATTGTAACCGAAATTACTTGTTTGATCGTTTTGATCAGGGACAAGTTTGCTTTGGATTATTTTGAAAAGTGACAACGGATTCAGATATATACTCACACGGAAATCATATTAAAAAAAATTAAGTGCTGGATCCTGTTGGGAAACAAACATCGTGGGCTTCAAGCATTTGATCAGGACCACTCATACGAATGAATATAATTTGGAGTATATGAAATACCAGGTACAAAAACAAATGTTTTGTATAATTGTGGAACACGGTTCCCCGTCAATTCCTTAATGTGTGAGTATTTTGGGTGTTACTTACTTCACGAACTCATGAAATAAGATCATTAACACAGATTGATGACATGTATAA
Source organism: Lactuca saligna (assembly GCF_052625555.1). Taxonomy (NCBI): domain Eukaryota; kingdom Viridiplantae; phylum Streptophyta; class Magnoliopsida; order Asterales; family Asteraceae; genus Lactuca; species Lactuca saligna. The sequence goes on along the minus strand of NC_136423.1, from coordinate 76,800,947 downwards.
ATCACGATTGGTATGATCAAGTGACCTCAAGGACATGTGTCTTCGTGTGTGCATTGTGTTAAGAAATTTTGTGATGAAAAAGATTGGTTGTAAGATCGAATGTACCTCTATTATTTTTGGACCAAACAAAAAACTCTTAACTCATGTGAGAAGAGTAAGGTATCTCGTTGGACTTATGCAAATATAAGCCTAATTGGGAAGAAACTTTCGTATGAAAATTTCATTAAGGCTTTCGTTTGATACACATAGAGTCATTTGAGGCTTAGGTCGACATGCAACAGCATGCTTCTAGGGACCCTAACTAGTATATATTTCAAAGAAATGATACATTCCCATAGAAAGCTAAGCATGTTCTCTTCAAATTTTGCTCCCACTAGTACTGAAAAACACAAATCTAAAAGAACAAAATTAAAAGAACAAAAATATTTTTGTGTTTTTATATTTTTCAAAAAAAAACAAAACAAATTAAAAAAAATCTTTTTTGGAATTTTATATTTTTAGAAAATGAAAGACAAAGCAAAAGAAAATCTTTTTGTTGTTTTTGTATTTTTCGAAAGAAAAAAAAGTTACAAGCAAATGAAAATATTTTTGATATTTCGTGTTTTCTCAATGCTTTAAAGAAAAGAAGTAAAATGAACTCAAGCTACCTAAAATGCGAATGCAAAACATAGCGAAGCCTCTTAACGTACAGTAACTTCTGAATGAGTCCGACTCAGATCCGCTGAATGAACATTTCTTTACTTGACAGACTTCTTTCATCCTTGAGTGATATTATTTGGCACTGAATTTGCATCGATCATACCTAAACCTGCTAAAATTCTCACAAAATATTCTTCATCAAGAGCTTTAGTAAAAATATCAGCAAATTGTTCAGTGGTCTTAACAAAATGTACTTCAATATTCCTTTCCTCTACATGATCTTTGATAAAGTGATTTTCAAGAGCAATGTGTTTTGTCTTTGAGTGTTGTACAGGATTATGACAAAAGCGAATTGGACTTTGAGAATCACAGTACAAGGGAATCTTTTTCATATTTATTGCATAATCACTACGTTGACTTTGGATCTAAATAGTTTGAGAAGTACAAGCAGCAGCCGAAATATATTTAGATTCAGTAGTGGAGATAGCAACACAAGTTTGCTTCTTCGATTGCCAACTCACTAGCTTCCCATCCAAAAGTTGACATCTACCACTCATACTTTTTCGATCCAAAGTACATCCCCTAGGTCAACATCCAAAAAAGCTTGAATGAAAAATCCCGAATTCAAAGGATACCAGAGTCCTAATGAAATTGACCCCTTAAGATAACGAAAAATGTTTTTCACTACCGTTAAGTGGGGCTCTCTGGGATTTGCTTGATACCTGGCATAATTACAAACTGAAAACATAATATCAGGCCTACTTGCAGTTAAGTACAATAAAGACCGTATCATGCTTCGATAAAGTGTTAGATCAACAGCTGGAGCATCTAACGAACGAGTTAGTCTTGTTCCCACTGCCATTGGCACTCTAAGCTTTGTACTGTTCGTCATTCCAAACTTCTCGAGCAGATTCTTCTTGTATTTTTCTTGATTGATAAAAATTCCATCTTTATTCTGTCTTATATTCAAACCAAGAAAATTATTTATTTTTCCCATCATGCTCATTTCGAATTGACTTTTCATAAGATTTTCGAATTCAGTAGATAATTCAGGGTCTGTTGAGCCAAAAATAATATCGTCAACATAGATTTGAACAAGAATTAGATGATTACCCACTTTCTTTCAAAATAGTGTGCGATCAACTGATCCTTGCTTAAATTTTGACTGTTTCAAGAAATTGGTAAGAGTTGCACACCATGCTCTTGGTGCTTGTTTTAATCCATAAACTGCTTTGTCTAGAATGTAGACATGATCAGGATGTTCCTTACTTACGAAGCCCGTTGGTTGTTCGACATAGTCAGTTTCTTCTAGCTCTCCATTCAAGAATGCGCACTTAACGTCCATTTGATAAACATCGAAGTTTGCGTGATCTGCATAGGCTAAAAATATGCGAACTGCCTCGAGTCTTGCGACAGGGGCGAAGGTTTCTTCATAGTCAATTCCTTCTTTTATGCGAATATCCTTTTACTACAAGCCTAGCCTTGTTTTGAATAATATTGCTATCTTTGTCGGTTTTATTTTTGAAAATCCATTTTAAACCGACAATCGAAACATTAGAAGGTTTAGGAATAAGTCTCCAAACCTTGTTTCGTTCGAATTCAGCCAGTTCGGATTGCATGGCAACAACCCAATCTGAGTGTTCCATTGCATTCTTTACTGTATTTGTCAACACACCGTCTTGAGGATTCCCTATGACCTGTTCTGTGGGATGACTTTTTGTCCATTTTTCCATTGGTGGATATGTCGGATCGAAGTATAATGGTGCATCCTCATACACCTCTTCGTTTTCAGTTCCAACAACTGAAACATTGTCATCAAAGTCATACTCCCCCTCAACTAAACCTTCAATCTCTCCCTCAACTTGATTATTATCTTGATGCCACCCCTCAACATTTTGATCAAGTTCCCCTTCAACTTGATTATTATCTTGATGCTCCCCCTCAACATGTTGATCTACATTTCTTTTCTCCCCCTCGAAAGTATGCCCACATTGAACATTGATTTCATCAGTCGTATGCTCCCCCTCCATACGAACTTCAGGCATGCTTTCGTTACTATTTGAGTCAGATGTACAAGTAGAGTCATCATTGTGTTTTGAGGATTTTGGTGTTTGATTATCAGCAACATGAATTTCAGCATCTATCGCCCTATCAGGAATACCAAATATTAATTCATAATCAAAATCAATAGTACTTTCATTTTTAACTTGATTATTTGAATCAGCTATGATGGGTTTTTGTTCGAATTTGCGATCTATCTGCTTAAGAAAATAGTCATCAAAGGTTAAGTTGAAAGTATCTTCAACTTTTTGTGTTCGCTTGTTTAACACTCTGTATGCAACAGAATTATGCGAATATCCTAATAATATGCCTTCATCTGCATTCGCATCGAACTTGGAAAGACTATCTTTTAAGTTCATTATAAAACACCTGCAACCAAAAACATGTAAAAATTTTATATTAGGTTTTCTATTGTTAAGTATTTCATATGGAGTAATATTGAATCTTCGATGAATGAATGAACGATTCTGAGTAAAACACGTAGTTGACATAGCTTCAGCGCAAATATATTGAGGTAAGTTCACATATGTTAACATAGTCCTACCGCTTCGCATAGAGACCTGTTCCTCCTTTAGACCACACCTTTTTGTTGTGGTGTATATGGTGATGAAAATTTATGCGAAATTCCCTTAGCTGTGAGAAATGAATCCAACTTTTGATTTTTAAACTCAAAACCATTATCGCTTTTGATCTTGCAAACACTCTTTTTAAGACTCATCTCAATCTTCTTGATAAAGACGATCATCGTTTGAGCAACCTTAGATTTTAACCTGAGAAAAAATACCCATGTAAATCGAGAAAAATCATCAACAACAACTAAAATGTACCGCTTTTTATTGAGTGTCTCAACAGTCGACAGTCCACATAAGTCGATGTGAAGAAGTTCCAACAGTTCTATAATATTCGAATCTATAATGATTGAATGTCCTTTTCTGTGTTGTTTTCCTTGTTCGCAAGCTGCACATAAAGTATCATTATCAAATTTAAGTATAGGCAAACCTCGAACCAAATCTTCAGTAACAAGTTTATTGATATTGCGAAAATTCAAGTGAGACAATCTGTGATGCCATAGCCAACTAATATCATTAGAAGCCTTTGACAAGAGACACACTGCTGGTTTGCCCACAATCAGATTGATGTCGAGTGTGAACATATCTCCATATCTTTTTGACTTGAGAAGCACTTCATTTGTGTTCACTTTCAATATGATGTTGCCTTCTTCATTAAACACCACCTGATTTGCGGTGCCCACAACAAGTTGCGAAACACTAATCAAGTTATGTTGAAGGCCTTTGACATAAGCAACTCTATTAACTGTGAATTGCCCATTTGTGACTTTTCTATAGCCTTTCACTTGACACTTATGACTGTTACTGAATTTGACTACTCCAGCATTTTCCAAGCTTCTATAATCTCTCAAGTTCTCCTTTCTTCCAGTCATGTGACGAGAGCAACCACTGTCAATATACCATTTCGAATCATATTGCTCATCACACATCATCTGCAATTACTGAAAAAATTTAGGAACCCAAGACTTTTTGGGTCCTTCATTAGTATCATTAAACAGATTCTTAGAATTTAAAACCCAAGTTTTTACTTTTTCTTTTACACTTTGAATTAAATCAACATCATCAGATCTAGATATTGAAATAAAGTTGTTTGATTGTTTTGGGTTTTCCTTGATTTTCACCTCAGCCTTCGCAACCTGGCTAACTTCCATAACTGGTTTCCATTTTTGTACTGGAACATTCTAACCATGAGAAGATGAACTATCAGCAGAAGATTCATTCATATATTTTTCGAATGCAGTCTTGATTTGTTGTTGTGAAAATTCGCCATTTTGAAATTGTTTTCCTTTTACTTCCAGCCAAGTGTTGATCGAATTTACATCAAAGTTTCCTTTTGTGTAAGAAACTTTGGTTGGTTTTGTGATCAAATGATTTGGAAAATTTGGTTGTTTAGGTGAAAATTTTGTTTTTTTGTTTGGGTTTTGTCATTCTAAATTGGTGAATTGTTCGTTGATTTTCTAACATTTTGAAACTTACGATCATTCACAAAGTTATGCGAAGTCTTGTATTTTCTAATGTTATCATATTTTCGAATAGATCCAACCTTTTTATTTATTGAATCCTATGTTTTAACATCATTAGGCTTTTCGTTAGACACTATTTGCCAAAAAGTTGCCTTTCGTGCTTTTCCTTTCGAAACATTGTTTTCACTTGAAATTTTTCCAACCATCATTTTAAATTCGTCAGAATTCAATTTCACTTCTGATTTTGTTTTGCCATCTTTTTGAAACACTCTCTCTTCTTTTTCATGTTTAATCACCCATTTTTTTGGTGGTTTTTGATTTTGAAAAACATAAGAATTTTTAGTTAAATTGTTTTCTACCATGTTTTGATTTGCAATGAAACCTTCGGTAGTTGATCGTTTGTTATCATTTTCAACCATTTTGTTAAATTTAGGCTTGATTTTCTCAACATTTCCAGCAGTTACGAAAACTTGATTTGGAAAAACCGTTTTATCAGTGCATGTAAAATTCAGATAGACAACCGTGTTGGTTTCCAAGTTGTGTGCACCTTTGTCATTATGAACTTGGTTGAATTCCCTCGTGTCACCATACACTTGTTTAACAACAACACGTGTAGGTGATGTTTCAGTTGAAACATTCTTCTCTTTATTACATTCACACGAAGTTTTCACTTTCTCTTCGTCATCATCAATATCATCTGTTTGGCTACTTCTAACTTCCACATCATGAAAGTCAAAAAGTTGCGAAGGTGAGGGTTTGTCAATGTCAACCTTCACCATCGAATCAACTAAAATTTCTTTACCTTTGACCTTAGACGTTATATTAATTATAGACAGTTTAGAACAATCAATCTCTTCTTCCTCTTTGATTTCACTAATTTCACTCGCATTATCTGAATTAGCATCGACATCAGCATAATTGTGTTGAGAATCAAGAGTCGAAGTCTCAGTTTTCTTTAAAATCTTAATTTGTTCAGTCTTCGTTAAACTATCATTTACAATATCTACCAATTCATCAACATTCAAAAATTCATCAATTTTGACAATACCATATGCAAATCTATCATCAAGTATTTTGTCAAACTAAGCAATAGTATCTTCACAATCATGCGATATAACATCAACTTTTTCACGTTCATAAGCAAGAAAAGGTAGTAATTTTCTATGTTGTTCTTTGCTTATTTCGGATGAATGATGTAAAGCAGTTAACTTTGCATACAGTCTGTTAGCTGAATTACAGTAGATGTTTCGTTGAGCTAAGAACAATCTAACATCTCTATCTAGACTATCCCTATCAGAATTGACATTTTTCATCTGAAGTTCAAGATAATCTACCCTGCTTCGTTTTATGTCTAACTGTCTTTGTGTCTCAGCTAGTTGTGTTTTTAGATCTAGCTGACACAATAACAACATCAAAATAAGCAACAGTATCATCGAAAGCAGTTATTTCAGCATCATAAGGAATTAGAGGAATAATAAAAGATTCAAGAATAGCACATACCTTGGTGGTCATAGGAGACTTATTAGTGGATTTGGACACGAAGCAGTGTCCAGAGATTTCTTCTTCTTCTTCGCTATTCTTCTAAAAACTAGCGAACATTGCACTGTGTGTAGGGTGCCTCATTTCTTCATCATCTGAACCCGAAGACCATATTTGGTAGGTTCCACTTTCATCATCGTCCATCTCTTCCTTAGAAACCAAAGATAACCCTTTTGCTTTTGCACGAACTTCTTCAAGCTTTTCAGTATAGTAAGCTTCATCTTTAACTTTGTATTTCTTTTCATCCTTCTTCCTTAACATGCAGTCAGCTGCGAAGTGGTTAGCTCCATTAGAGTAATGACAATTGACTCATGAGTCACCTTTCAGCTTTTTCTCTGCCTTTGATTCCTTCACATTTCCATCCACCTTTTCATACTTCTCATACTTCTTCTTTTCCTCACCTCCAGCCTTTACTCCAGCTTCCACAAAACCACTCTTCACATCTCCTGGCATACCCTTTGGTTTGAATGGTTCCTTGAAAAATTTCTTTACTTTGTTGTTTGAGTAAAATGAAACTGCCTCATCAGCAGAATTCATTAGGAACCGCTCATCATCCGAGCCTTCCTTTTCAACAGACTCAACTTCATTCATTTTCGACACCAATGCCTGTGGTCCACCCAAACTTTGTTTTGACTCTTCTAACATTTCAGCCACTTCATTTTCGTGTGTCTTCATCTGATTGTATAGATCATTCAAACTTGAAGTATCAAAGCTCTGCTGATTCTTTATCATCGTGCTCACACTACGCCATTCTTTGCGAAGCCCCATGATGAATGTAAGATTGAATTCCATAAGAGACCTTGTGATTCCGTACCTACTGCATCGATGAATGAGTTCATTCAGACGATCGTAGTAAATTTTAATCATCTCAGCATCCTTCTGTATGAACTCCTTAAGCTCAACTATACATTGTTTAACATAATTGATCTTTGTCTTTTCACTACCTGGGTATTTTTCTTTCAATGTGATCCAGATGTCTTTTGTTGCTTTATAACCACGAATGTAGTTGTAAACCACAGATGGCAATGCACCTCTCAGCTCTTGCATACATCTCTTCTCATTCTTTTTCATATGATCAGCTTGATTACTGACTTGATCTGAAGTTCCACAGGCTCCTAATGTTTGAACATTCGTAGGAGGTAGAAATGGTCCATTGATATAGTTCCAGAGCTCTTCAACAATCCCATTCAGATAATCCTCCATTTTGTCAGCCCATTGATCATAATATTCTGGAATCAACATCGAAATTTTAGTAGATGCACCAAGCAAATGAGAGTATGAGGTCAAAGTGTTCATGTTAAAGTTCACCATTGTTGAACACGAGGAATTTGATGAAAAACTTGAAAAACTTGATGAATTTGTTAATTGATCAAATGAATTGACCACAAATTGCTAATCGATTACTCAACTATACAATTCAGATGCAGAATCGATTCAAATCTGAAGATCAAGAGATATTTTCAGAACCAAAAGCGCTGAAATATTTTGTATAAACTTGTAACTCAAAATGAAAATGATTCTTGAATGAAAACTAGATCAATGGAGTTTGAATCCTAATCTGATACCTATTGATGAGAATTGTAATCGAGATTTAGAAAGCAATCATGATCTAGATGAATAAGTAAGGAAGGATATGAACACCAAATGTAAATATTAATCAACAAGTTTTGTATTAAGCAGAAAAACTCTTCTCTACTTCTATCCTCAGTCCCAATTTATAGGAAACATGAGTGTACAAAAAATACTAAGTCTAGACTTTAGGCTTCGACATAAAATGACTTAGTAAATAAACATGCAAAATAGAATAGACAAAGCTTCGACTTTTACAACAAAATGACTTAACACACCTACCTTCAAATATTTTATAGCTTGGATTACGACATCCCTATTCCAAGTTATAAAAGTGTTGTGTTGGGTCCTAGCCTTAATATTTCATATTAGGTGGTATACAAAGGACTTTAAATCAACTATCTTGAATATCTCCCAAAAAGATGTCTGGTTCAGACATCTATGATCTTCCCAAATCTCTTGAAACAAGTTTTCCTAAATGAAGATGATGTCCCATGGAAATCATACTTCTTTCACCTCCTCCAATTATTCTCCCTAACCCACAAGTTCTTGAAAAATTTAAGGTCACTCAAGCTCTATTGGAAAGCAAAGGTCTATGTGTGATCACATCTTGGAGATGTAGTCACATATTGACAAGCCGGGAGAGTTGGTGTAACAACACAAATTTTCAAATAAAATTTTCATTTAAAATAAAGTGATTTCATTCAACCAATAGTATTTATTCCATGATTCATATCAAATACAGATATAAAATCCCCAAGATCTCAAATAGCAGCAGTATGTATGCATCATGTCGGCGCCTTCCCACGGTCCTCGCTAGTACCTGAAACACATACATAACAACTTGTAAGCATAAATGCTTAGTGAGTTCCCCAGCATACGACTTACACATATACGCCTTTCCAGGCCCCGACCTTCCGGTCCACAACACATCGCCTTCCGGCCCGTAACATAATCGCCTTCCGGCCCATAACATATTTCCTTCCGGCCCGTAACATATTGCCTTCCGGCCCATAACATATTGCCTTCCGGCCCATAACATTTACAACACATAATACATTTAATCTAACGCACATAGCACATATATCATATATCATACCTGACCTTTCTGTCACATAACATATCGCCTTCCGGCCCGTATAAACATACCTATCATGCATAGCAACTACCTTTCTATTTATAGCATATATAACATACATCATGTTCGACCTTCCGGTCACACAGTCAAACCCTTCTGGGTATAGTATAGTGAGAAGACTCACCTCGTGGTAATGAAAACTATCAACTCTTGAAATCACTCGCACTCGATCCGCCGATCTGCAGACTCCCTATAATACCATATACCCTTATTAATACTCTTATCATTCAAGACAACTGACCCTAAGAAATTATATGCAGGTCAACTCCGGTCAACGGTAAACTGGACCGGACTCGTCGAGTGCACAGGTGACTCGATGAGTCGAGACGTCCTCTCCTACTTTCCCTGATGTTCCCTTTCTACTCGTCGAGTATCCCCCTTGACTCGACGAGATCCTCGTGGAAGAATCGCGGGGTCACCCCGACTCCACTCGCCGAGTTTGAAGAACAACTCGGCGAGTCCCAGTGAATCTTCAAGCTACTCGCCGAGTCTGTTCATTAGACTCGGCGAGTCCATGCCATGCAGTCGACCAACTGCTTCCTGAAATACGTATGGTCCCGAAATACACAATCATGGGACTTTCTGGACCTCTAAACATCCTATTACTGGGGTATAAACGTTTGGGTAACAACATAATAATCCATCTACTCACCAAATGGGTTTCATAAACCCTAAATCCGTGTACACATCAAAATAACAAGAATGATCCGAAGTATTACCTGAAAAACGTACTCTCTGTGTCTCCAAACCTCAGAACTCGATCCCCTTGATCTTCCTTTGGCCAAAACCCTTCCTCTTCTTGCCTAACAAATTCTTCAAGGTTCCAATAGCCTCTAATCTTGCTCTAGATGTCCACAGACACTTAGGGTTCTTCTCAATCGGCTAAAAGATGGACAATGACGGCATATGGGCGTTATATACGATCCAAAACCAAACGGCTAGGGTTTCTGCTGAACAGCGTAGACTCGCCGAGTCCATAATGGACTCGTCGAGTCCAGTCGCGAACCCGCGACCAAGTCTGTGGTCCTACTCGGCGAGTCTGGCTCCAACTCGCTGAGTCCCTTCCAAAAATGCCCCCAAAAATAGTTTTAAAGCAATACCTGAAATTCCGGGCTGTTACAACTCTCCCCCACTAGAACTAGACTTCGCCCTCGAAGTCTCACTCTGCGAATAATTCCGGATGTTGCTCCCGCATCTCACGCTCCGACTCCCAAGTCATCTCCGATCCTTTCCGATGTTGCCACTGAACCAACACCAGAGGTACTTCCTTGTTCCGCAGAACCTTGATCTTCCGATCCCTGATAGCTACCGGTCTCTCGGCGTAATTCAGGCTCGCATCCACCTGAATATCCTCTAACGGAACCACTGCCGATTCATCGGCTATACACTTCCTCAACTGTGATACATGAAAGGTATTGTGAATCTGTCCCAACTCTGCTGGCAACTCCAACCGATAAGCTACCCGACCTACCCTTGCAATTACACGAAATGGACCTATGAACCGGGGCCCCAACTTGCCCCTCTTTCTGAACCGAATCACTCCCTTCCAAGGAGAAACCTTCAGGAGAACGAAGTCTCCAACCTGGAATTCCAGCTCGGACCGGCGTCTGTCCGCATAACTCTTCTGTCGGCTCTGGGCGGTCAATAACCTCTGCCTAACCTGTTGAATCTGCTCGGTCGTCTGGAGTACGATCTCTGTACTGCCCATCACTCTCTGTCCCACCTCTCCCCAGCAAATGGGAGTCCGACACCTCCTACCATACAACAACTCAAAAGGTGGCATACCAATGCTCGAATGATGGCTATTGTTGTAGGAAAACTCTGCCAAAGGCAAATGCGCATCCCAACTACCCCCGAAGTCTAACACACATGCTCTAAGCATGTCTTCCAATGTCTGAATCGTCCGCTCACTCTGACCGTCTGTCTAGGGATGGTATGCGGTACTAAAATGCAGTTTAGTACCTAGCTCCTCATGGAATTTCTTCCAGAACCTGGAAGTGAAGCGTACATCACGGTCTGAAACAATCGAGATCGGCACTCCATGCCGAGATACTACCTCTCTCTCGTATAACTCCGCCAACTTCTCCGCTGATGAACTCTCGCTAATGGCAAGGAAGTGTGCACTCTTCGTCAATCTATCCACAATCACCCAAATTGCATCGACTCCCCTGGCAGTTCTCGGCAGTTTGGTGATGAAATCCATAGTAATCTGTTCCCACTTCCACTCAGGAATCTCCAAGGGCTGCAACTTGGCATGCAGTCTCTGGTGCTCGGCCTTAACCCTACGGCAGGTCAAACACCTCTCAACGAACCATGCGACGTCTCTCTTCATACAAGGCCACCAATATTCCTTCCTCAAGTCCAAATACATCTTCGTAGCACCGGGATGGATCGAGAATTTCGATCTATGAGCCTCCTCCATCAAAGTAGCACGCGTACCGCCCACGAATGGTACCCAAATCCGACCTTGAAACGTCAAAAGTCCTCGTCCATCCTTAACGAACTCTGAAATTAACCCAACGACCCGCTCTTTCTTCTGCATCTCGGATCTCACAACCTCGACCTATGCCCCACGAATAGCATCTAAGACTGGAGACATCACCGTCAGTCTCAGACATACGTCTCGCAATGGAGTGCTCTCCGCCCTACGACTCAATGCATCGGCTACCACGTTAGCCTTGCCTGGGTGGTATAGGATCTCACAGTCATAATCCTTAACCATGTCCAACCATCTCCTCTGGCGCATATTTAGGTTGGGTTGATCCATCAAATACTTCAAACTCTTATGGTCCGTGTATATAGTACAACGAACCCCGTACAGGTAGTGACGCCAAATCTTGAGAGCGAACACTACTGCCCCCAACTCTAAGTCATGCGTGGGATATCTCGCCTCGTGAGGCTTTAATTGCCTTGATGCATAAGCTATCACATGGCCTCTCTGCATCAACACTGCACCTAGTCCCGAAATCGACGCGTCGCAATATACGACAAAATCCTCCATCCCCTCCGGGAGGGCTAATACCGGGGCTTCGCACAGTCTCTGACGTAGTGTCTCGAAGGAAGTCTGTTGCTCGGGTCCCCATGAGAATGAAACACCCTTCCGGGTCAATCTGGTGAGCGGTACCGCGATCTTGGAGAAGTCCCTAGTATACCTCCGATAGTACCCCGCCAACCCAAGGAAACTCCTGATCTCGGAAGGTGATTTCGGTGCCTCCCAACTCATCACTGCTTCCACCTTGGCCGGATCGACCAATATCCCTGCCTGATTAACAACATGTCCAAGAAATTGGACCTCCCGCAACCAAAAGTCACATTTGGAGAATTTTGCATATAGCTTCTCCGACCTCAATACCTCAAGGACCTCCCTCAAATGTCCCTCATGCTGCTCTCTAGTTCGCGAATACACTAGGATGTCGTCGATAAATACAATCACAGACCGATCCAGCATCGGTCTGCATACCCTGTTCATGAGGTCCATGAATACTGCCGGGGCATTGGTGAGCCCGAAAGGCATCACCACGAACTCGTAATGCCCATACTGCATCCTGAATGCTGTCTTCTGGACGTCCTCATCCTGCACTCTTACCTGATGGTACCCTGATCTCAAATCGATCTTGGAAAACCAAGATGCCCCTTGCAACTGATCGAATAGATCATCGATCCTAGGTAACAGATAGCGGTTCTTGACCGTCACCTTGTTCAACTCCCGGTAATCAATGCACATCCGGTGTGAACCATCCTTCTTCTTGACGAACAGAATCGGTGCTCCCCATGGCGAGCTACTCGGCCGAATAAATCCCTTCCCCAGCAACTCCTGGAGTTGCGAGGACAACTCTTGCATCTCTGGAGGTGCAAGACGATAAGGCACCTTCGCAATAGGCGCAGCCCCCAGAATCAGATCGATACCAAACTCTACTTGCCTCGCAGGAGGTACTCCCGGCAACTCCTCAGGAAAAACATCTGGAAACTCCCGCACCACTGGAACCTCCTCCACTGTCCTCGGTCTCTCGGAAGCCCCCCGCGTATCCATCACATACGCCACAAAACCTCTACATCCCTGCTGTAGGCATTGCCTCGCCCTAGCGGCCGAACAAAAAGTTGATCCCGAACGGGTACCCTCACCGTATACCGTAAGAACTCCCCCACTAGGGTCTCGTATAGTCACCAGCTGGCGCTCACAGTCGATGACAGCGCTGAATCGGCTCAACCAGTCCATGCCCACAATGACACAGACATCCCCCATCGCAATAGGAATTAAGTCAATCGGAAACGCTACCCCGAAAATCTCTAGTACGCATCCCCGAAGAACCTCCGTGGCACAAACCACCCTCTCGGCCGCTATAGAAACGCTCAGAGGCCGACTAAACGGCTCACGACTAATGCTGATATGCTGACTAAAAGCTAAAGATACAAAGGATCTACTCGCACCCGAATCAAATAACACTAGAGCAGGCATAGAGTTCACAAGAAAAGTACCTACACATACATTAACATAAGCATAACATTTCGACTTTAAGGTAAATACGCGAATTACAGCATACCTGCTACAACATCGGGCGCAGCGCGGACCTCCTCCGCAGTCAGCTGAAAGGCTCTCCCGCAAGCCCTCGGGGCATCGACCTTCGCCGGTCGGGTTTCAGTAGTCCTGGGAGTAGGTGTAGATCCCTGACGAAGCTGCGGGCACTCGGCCTTCCGATGGCCTGTTTGGTTGCAGTGAAAGCAAACCATGAACCCCTTAGGACAATCCCTGGCAATGTGTCCTTCCTTGCCACACTTGTAGCAACCACCAGCTCGACACACCCCCTCATGAATTTTGCCGCACTTCCCGCAAGTGCGGCCCTTATGACCTCCCATCCTCGAATCAGCGGACTTGATCCGCTTGGCTGCGGGCTGAGACTGAGCCGGTCGTCGGTCCACCTGCCGAGACTCGGCCTCCTCCCTGGCCTGAGTCTCCAACTCGATCTCGCGCTTCCTGGCGTTCGCCTGAAGCTCAGTGAAAGTACGATAGGTGGAGTTTGACACAAACTCCCGGATATCCCTCCTCAAAACGCCTAAATACCGGCTCATCCGTGACTGTTCTGTAGACACCAGCTCTGGGCAGAACACCGCCCTCTCGTGAAACTTCCGTGTGACCACCGCAACAAAATCAGTACCCTGCTTAAGGGTCAAGAACTCCTGAATCAATCGTTCCCTCTCCACTGGGGGAACGTACTCGTCCCTGAACATCTCAGTAAACCTCTCCCATGTCACCGCCGTAATCTCCGCCAGAGTGAAGTTCGCCGTCACGAACTTCCACCAATCCTTCGCTCCCAGACGGAGCTGGTTTAGGGCGAACCGTACCCTCAGGTGCTCCGGGCATGAGCAAGTGTAGAAGCAACCCTCAATGTCGGCGATCCACCTCATCGCAGCAGTCGGATCCTGCGTCCCATCGAACTCAGGGGGTTTCGTGTTGCTGAATTCCCGGAACAGCAACGAATCGCCCCCTTGCGGCCTGGCAGCGGCCACAGCTGCGGTAGCGGCAGCGGCTGCAGCCTCAGTCAGTGCGGCGTACCGCTCCTCAAACGTCTCCATCAGTGTGGTCTTAATAGAGCCAAACATCTCCGGGATCTCAGCCCGGATCGCTGCAGCTACCTCCTCCTGAATCATCTGACGAATATCCTCGTCACTCACACTGCTCGAACTCGCCCCATGACGTGTGGTAACCATGATGTCTCTGAAATACAACATAAAATTATCAGAGACTCCATCAAGTACAATTGTACTCGATAATGCAACCCTACTCAGTCTCCGATATCCAGGGATTCTTACTTGGGTCTTCCACCGATCCGGTGTCTTCGGTAGTACGGGCCCAATACTATCGACCACACCGTGTCAGTATTCGTCCCAAGTCTTCCTCCCCAAACCCCGAATAGTGAGTACTCTACCTCTAGTATGCACTATCTACCTGCACGCTGTCGAATATCTCATACAAACAAACTCCCTAGACTAAGGCATCACAAAACAGGCCATTCTAGTCCTATCATGAATACCTAGTCTTCTAGCATGCATAACAATTCATAATTCAGTGCATAACATAACATTGTAAGGTATTCTGGGGATCTTTACCGTTCGGGCGCTGGCTGATCGTACACACTGCTCCGTTCTTGTTTACCACTTTACCATTTATAAAATTTTATGTCTTTATTATTTTTAAAAGATTTTTCCTCAAATCCTCGGTTTGAGTTCAGTTACACCCGAAGGTACACCCGAATCCCTCAAACCAAGGCTCTGATACCAATTGTAACAACACAAATTTTCAAATAAATTTTTCATTTAAAATAAAGTGATTTCATTCAACCAATAGTATTTATTCCATGATTCATATCAAATACATATATAAAATCCCCAAGATCTCAAATAGCAGCAGTGTGTATGCATCATGCCGGCGCCTTCCCACGGTCCTCGCTAGTACCTGAAACACATACATAACAACTTGTAAGCATAAATGCTTAGTGAGTTCCCCAGCATACGACTTACACATATACGCCTTTCCAGGCCCCGACCTTCCGGTCCACAACACATCGCCCTCCGGCCCGTAACATAATCGCCTTCCGGCCCATAACATATTGCCTTCCGGCCCGTAACATATTGCCTTCCGGCCCATAACATATTGCCTTCCGGCCCATAACATTTACAACACATAATACATTTAATCTAACGCACATAGCACATATATCATATATCATACCTGACCTTTCTGTCACATAACATATCGCCTTCCGGCCCATATAAACATACCTATCATGCATAGCAACTACCTTTCTATTTATAGCATATATAACATACATCATGTTCGACCTTCCGGTCACACAGTCAAACCCTTCCGGGTATAGTATAGTGAGAAGACTCACCTCATGGTAATGAAAACTATCAACTCTTGAAATCACTCACACTCGATCCGCCGATCTGCAGACTCCCTATAATACCATATACCCTTATTAATACTCTTATCATTCAAGACAACTGACCCTAAGAAATTATATGCAGGTCAACTCCGATCAACGGTAAACTGGACCGGACTCGTCGAGTGCACAGGTGACTCGATGAGTCGAGACGTCCTCTCCTACTTTCCCTGATGTTCCCTTTCTACTCGTCGAGTATCCCCCTTGACTCGACGAGATCCTCGTGGAAGAATCGCGGGGTCACCCCGACTCCACTCGCCGAGTTTGAAGAACAACTCGGCGAGTCCCAGTGAATCTTCAAGCTACTCGCCGAGTCTGTTCATTAGACTCGGCGAGTCCATTCCATGCAGTCGACCAACTGCTTCCTGAAATACGTATGGTCCCGAAATACACAATCATGGGACTTTCTGGACCTCTAAACATCCTATTACTGGGGTATAAACGTTTGGGTAACAACATAATAATCCATCTACTCACCAAATGGGTTTCATAAACCCTAAATCCGTGTACACATCAAAATAACAGGAATGATCCGAAGTATTACCTGAAAAACGTACTCTCTGTGTCCCCAAACCTCAGAACTCGATCCCCTTGATCTTCCTTTGGCTAAAACCCTTCCTCTTCTTGCCTAACAAATTCTTCAAGGTTCCAATAGCCTCTAATCTTGCTCTAGATGTCCACAGACGCTTAGGGTTCTTCTCAATCGGCTAAAAGACGGACAATGACGGCATATGGGCGTTATATACGATCCAAAACCAAACGGCTAGGGTTTCTGCTGAACAGTGTAGACTCGCCGAGTCCATAATGGACTCGTCGAGTCCAGTCGCGAACCCGCGACCCAGTCTGTGGTCCTACTCGGCGAGTCTGGCTCCAACTCGCCGAGTCTCTTCCAAAAATGCCCCCAAAAATAGTTTTAAAGCAATACCTGAAATTCCGGGCTGTTACAGTTGGGTGTCAAAGTCTAGAGGAAGTTGATGATCAATAACTTTCTAAGTCACATAGCGTGTTCCGTTGTGACACCTATGAAATAGACTATGACAAGACCCTTAATGATCTTATCTATTTACTAAGATCAACTTCCAAAACATTTTGGACATTGACTATGATAACACTGGAAATCTAGAAAAAGCATTCTCTTCCCAATAGAAAGGGATCGACCATAGTCAACTCGGTTGACCAAACGGTAAAGAGAAAAGATAAGTCTGTGATAGTCATGCATACCATTACCAAAGGGTCCATATGTTTATATTGCTAAAGGAAGGGGCATTAGTTGCGAAGCTACCAATTTTACCTAAGGATGTTAAAGTCAGTAAGTTTGACTCTACTTCAGGTAAAGTCAACTATCTAACTCTGCTAAGTTTCTTTTTTGAGATTCTTGATACATGATGTGACTAGGTCACAGGTTGGTGGTTAAGAATCAAAAAGAAAAGTGATGAAACTTAAAAAGAATAGAATATGCTAAATCTGATCGCGTAGATGGATTTCTATCGCATATTTTGAAGATCGGATTCTTGAGCTACTTCTTAGGAGTTATGATATATTGCTTAGGAATAGATAACAACTAAGTTTTCATGTGTTTTTGCACTGTAAGGATAGTTTTTCCGCAATGTTTTTAAAATAAAAGGAAAAATTTTGATTTTATTTATCCTTACAATGGCATTTGTGAAATTTTTTGTTGCTTATAAAGATTCCATTAAGAGCAAGAGTGGAAATATGAATTTGATTCTTTCATTTGTGGTAAAGTCTAAATTTACCAAATAAGGAAAGATTCTCGTCACCCAAGGTTTCAATTGGACCGAGACCTGGAATCATGAAAGTTGTATAGCATGATGGATAAGAACTTTCAAGCATTAGAAAATTTAAGACTAATTACTTGTTCACATGGATGTGTGAGTCAAGTGAATGGCTAAGGGATCGAGTACACATTCACGTGAACTGATCAAGCCCACCACAATTGATCGTTAAGACTATTCACATGATTTACTAAAGTTTAGTAAATATGGTTATACTTACAAGCTTAAGTGTAATTTTGAGACATTGGAAAAGGTTCCAATGTATGACAGAGCGAATAAGAAGCATCAACTTAGGCAGAAAGATAAAAGTTTCTCAAATCTGAAAAGATGGGAGAGTACTTTAGTATCATGTTTTAAGACCATCTTAACGATTTTGAGACCTTATCACAATTCATCCTTTAAGTGCATTCTGATAGTTAAGAAGAGGAGTTATAAATTGTTGAAGTGGTTAAATCAAGAAGATGATTCATACTTCGTTCCAAAACACAATTCTTAGAGTTATACTATAAGATTGTAACTTGAGTGACATGTCTTAAAGAAGGTTTAAAATACTTGTCAAATGTAAGAGTAAAAGTTTTCTACTCTTGTACATTTGAAATTGGTAAGTTGTGATGTTTTGGATAAAACAAAGACCAACTAAGGCCAATTATGTTCTTTGTCTTGATTAAAACCCACACTATCTCTTGAATATCTGACAAGAAACTATTATATGTCAAGAGTACAGTAGGAGTCTTAAAGGTCTTGAAAGTCTCAAGAACTAATCAAGAATAAAACCTGAAGTTCTTCACTAGCACACGACTTGAGGTTTATAACCTATCGTGTTGACATGTTTTGTGCCCATTCCAATTAAAATTGGCTTTGCATATGAGTTCTTAGAGTTCTCAATTAGTTGCACAACAACTTGGGAGCAATGACAGGCCCTTGAGCTGCCAGATGGCAAGAAATTTAGATTCAGTTCAGTCCTTATGAGTTTGAATTTGTCATTATCCTTGTCTTGTGACTATGGTTTTGAAAATTCACATGGATAAGAACACATACACTATTAAATCTTAGTGTCATAAGGTTTCTCTCCAATTCATGAAAATGATGGTGAGGAAACACTTTCACTAAGTAGATTTTAGCTAGATAGCAGTTGTGATATTTGCATTTTCAAAGTCGGTAGTGGTGCATGTGTAGTTAACCGGCACACTAACATGGACTTGTGAGAAATGGAAAAAAGGTCTAAACATTATGATTACAGCATCCCTCTTCATAATTGTTTAGATACACAAGTGTGATATCTAAGTCAAGGTGTATGATTTTGATAAAGTTTATCAAAGCATCTCGTATCAGAAATCTGAACTCTGGTAAGAAAGTCAATAAAGTATTGTTTTTCTAGAAGTTCAGCTGATTTCTGAGTACAAGTCAAAGCTAGTGGGAGCATAAGTGTTATGCTAATAATCATCATGTTAGTGGGAGCATAATAATTATGATAAAGGTTGCAAGTTAGTAATGTTAATTATAGAAAACAAAATGTTTCAATTGGGAAAAAGTTGTTTTGCTATAATTAAGAGAGAGGAAACTATAATTCATCTCAAATCTAAAAGCTTAGATTGAGGTTTTAATTGTATTTAGTCAAGGATATATATATGAATTTCATGTTGGAATGGCTCAACATAAGGAAATTCTATATATGGGTCTATTATTTGCGTTCTAAAATTCGATTATGATTACGACATCCCTTTTCATAATCTGAAATTATGAGAACTTGGCAAATAGAAATATTATAGCAAAAGACTGGTTTAGTCTTTATGTGAGACATCATGAATCGTATCCTATGTGCTTCGGATATAGGATCGATTACATGTGATAAATTCAACCTTTCTAAAATTTTCCAAATGACTGGTGCATTAAGAAGGGAAAAGGTCTACAATTGGATATGACTAAAAGGATTAAACAATTGTTGAGGACAATCTAAAGTTTATCAAAGATTGGTTGCTCAAGGACAGTTGAATGTATAGTGTTAATTGTTGGAAGGACAATATTGACATATTCTGAAAAAAGGCAACTCTTGTTCAGAAGTCATAGTCAAAAGGGGAATATGGAAATGATCCCATAGGTGGAAGTTGTTCAATAAATCTGTGTAAGATTAGGAAACTTAATGCAAGAAGGATGTTTCCAAGGAGTTGATCTCCTTTGGAATGCTCTGTAATGTTTGTTGTCAAGTCTTTGTGACTTTTTGCATAATCATTACAAGAGAATCAATGCATATAAGTTTAGAATCTAACAGATTTCAGTAAATGACATGAATTTGGAATTCTTGCATTGGCGGTAAGGATTTGGGACTGTGAAATGAGAATCATTGGAGTTATGTTCAATTGGTCTATTTTGCAAAGTAAAGATCATAGACAAACATAGTATGCATACTTGGTGTGTGGCATGACTAGTGTTTAGAAAACATAGTGTACATGCTTGGAGCATGGGACAACTATTGTTTTAATTCAAGAATAAAGTTGATAGCTGAAACAGTATGGAATGAAAAATGTGTAATCATATGGTGATAAATAAAAGGTGTTTTATTTATATTCATAAGTTCTGAGACCATATTGGATTCAATTATTCTTGTGTTTCATTTTGCATGTTTTGACTTCCAGAATAACTAGGCCATTCTTCCTGATTGACTAAAGTTATTCAAACCATCCACACTCAGTCATATGTTGGAAGTAGATATGAATCAAGAATGTCATGGGTTGGTTTGTAGAGGTGTAAGTTGTTGGACAAAGTGGTGCTACAACACTCATGAGTGCTCATAAGTTCTGAGTATTGGATTCAACCCGCGCTCATTGGAATCACTTCATAGATTTTATCACGAGTGATCATGAGATGATAATATCTTATATTCTTCAAACCTAGAGATGAGTTGTTACTATGAGTTGGTTGTATATTGATTGCACGAAAACGCATTTGGTAACTCGATGTTATAAAACGTGCCTTTGTGTATGATTCAACAAGTAGTAGAACAAGCCATATGAGTCGAAGTGTATCCATTCCTTTTACCCTCGGGATAAAAGCGATATCTGTGGGCCCCTCGATGATTTGGTGATGAAAAATATAAGTGCTCGGCCGGGACTGAACTGATTTTATTTGTTCAATTACTCAGTCGTCATAAATCGGAAATCGGGAAACAACAAATGGACAGAGAGAATTATTATAATCCATGTCGCAGTCCATATGATATCTAGAATTGAGGAATATATGATCCCTTATCTAATGGACAAGTCTTTGACAAAGGTTAGAGATCATCGGCAAGGTCAGAGTTCGACAGAAGCTTTTGAGAGCTACGATTTCCAGTCGGTTCTTGAAGTCATACTTGCGATAATAGTTTTAGACTTATCCAAGAGGGAGACTGTTGGATTAATGTCTAAGTCCATAACTATAATTGGTAAGACTTGACCCGACCCGACATGGTCCATTTAGGTTGCATGGCATCATGCATTTGGATAGACTATAATGAGAGAAATAACACATAATGTGTGTTAATATGTTATAAGTTCTAATATATTAATAAGGTTATTTAATTAGTATGGATCAAGAATTAATCTAGGATTAATTAAGTGATCAAAAGAAGACTAATTAAATATATGGGTTGATTGTGTAAATAATCCATACTTGTATAGTGGGCTAATGCTTCATGGATTGTCAAGTTGGGCTAAAACCCATAAGATGCTCCATGGTATATTTGAAACCATGGATCCAAGGAAATGGAAAGCCATGACAATTAGGGTTTACCCTAATTGTCACTAACTATATAAGCATCTTATTGTTGACAAAATTGGCGACTGTGTGTGAGAATGAAGGGTTAGCCGATTTCATGAAGTGTGTATATTCTCTCAAGTTATTCCAAGTGTATTTGGTGTTGTGTGAACCATTTGAGGTGTCACACTTGGGACACTAGGCACTCAAGCTTCATGAAGACATTCTATATCAAAGAGGTATGTAATTCTAACTTGAAATATTCATATGAAGCAATGTTATTGTGCTAGTTAGGATGAATACCTTGGAAAGTTCATATTTGCATGTATAATAGAGAAAACATAGATCCAAGGTATTTAGGGTTGCATGTACACTTAGGAGTGTTAGAGTGCTCAAAACCCAACAGTATGTCATCCACATATAATACCAAAAAGCTAACTATACTCCTACTAGCCTTGAAATATACACATGACTCATCTTTGCTCCTTGAAAAACAAAATGCTTTGACTTTCTCATTGAAACAAAGATTCCATCTCCGAAGTTCTTGTTTCAATCCATAGTTGGATTTCTCAAGCTTACACACTCTATTAAGGCACTCTGTTCTGACAAAACCCTCTGGCTGACTCATGTAAA
Organism: Lactuca saligna; assembly: GCF_052625555.1. NCBI lineage: Eukaryota > Viridiplantae > Streptophyta > Magnoliopsida > Asterales > Asteraceae > Lactuca > Lactuca saligna. The sequence goes on along the minus strand of NC_136423.1, from coordinate 76,778,870 downwards.
CATCCTCATCCAACTTTCCATTAAAGAAAGCGGTTTTGACATCCATTTTCCATATTTCATAATCATGAAATGCAGCAATGGCTAGCATAACCCTAATAGACTTAATCTTCGCTACTGGTGAAAAGGTCTCATCATAATCAATTCCTGGAGTTTGAGAAAAGCCCTTTACAACCAGCCGCGCGTTATAAGTGTGTGCATTATGATCCATGTCGGTCTTCTTCTTGAAGATCCATTTGCACCCGATAGTATTACGACCTGGTACATTGTCAACCAAGTTCCAAACTTGATTGTCATACATGGACTGTATCTCGCTGGCCATAGCCTCTTTCCATTTAGCAGACTCGGGGCCTGCCATGGTTTCCGTTTAGCTGTTAGGTTCATCCAAACTTACCAGTGTACTATCAATGATAAATTATCACCTACCACAGTAATATGGAAACCATAGTAATGCTCAGGTGCATTCCAAATTCTCATGGAACGCCTCAGAGGTACAGACTCGTCAGTTAGATAAATAGGAGTTTTCTCCTTAGGTTGATTTCTAGGGTTTGAGGTTCCTTCACTACTTGACTCTTGAATTTTTTCAAGGCCAATTTTTCTCCCACTATTTCATTGGCTTATGAATTCTCTCTCGCGAAAGATTCATCACCTTGCCACAAAAACCACATTTTCACTGGGTCTATAGAAGAGGTAACCAAAGGATTTTTCTGGGTAGCCGATGAAAATACACTGCTCACTTCGAGGTTCGAGCTTATCGTGAGTCTTGCGCCTCATGAAAGCCTCGCAACCCTAAATCTTGATGCAATCCAAATTGGGAAGTTTCTCATTCCACATCTCGTGAGGTGTTTTGGCAACCTTTTTGGTAGGGACTAGATTAAGAATATGGGCGGCGGTCTCTAAGGCGTACCCCCAAAATGAGATTGGTAGTGAACCTCGACTCATCATGGAATGAACCATGTCCAACAAGGTTCGATTATGCCTCTCAGCCACACCGTTAAGCTGTGTTGTTCTAGGAGGTGTCAATTGTGAGACAATACCCCATTCCTTAAGATAGTCAAGGAACTCTGTACTAAGATACTCACCACCTCGATCGGATCGAAGAGTCTTACTGTTCCTACCTAGCTGATTCTCCACTTCTTGTTTAAACTCTTTAAACTTTTCAAAGGTTTCTGACTTATGCTTGATTATGTAGACATAGCCATATCTACTATAATCATCAGTAAAAGTCACATAGAAGTGGTTAGGATCTCTTGTGGCGGTTCTGAAAGGTCCACACATATCTGTGTGTATAAGATCCAACAAACCTTCACCCTTAGCACAGGTACCAGTGAAGGGTGACTTTCTCATTTTTTCCAAGTAAACAAGATTCCATCCTTTTGGAGTTGGCCTATATGTTTCTTTCTAACATGTCAAAGAAGACAATGCCATAATGACGCTTTATCCAAGCTAGTGGAAGAATCAATACACAACACATTATTTCCTAGGTTATCTACAACCGACACAGTTTCATATACGCCATCACAAAGTAATGCTTTAAAATAAAGGACATTATTATAGAAAGCATTAATACCACCACATTCATTATCAAATGAAAAAGTAAATCCTTGTTTTTACAAACCATGAAAGGAAATAATATTTCTCGCCATTTCAAACAAGTAACAACATTTATTCAAATCTAATCTTAACCCACTACTTAGCATCAAAGAATAAACTCCAATCTTGGTGACAGGTGAAGCTTTCCTATTCCCCATGATCAAGTTTATCTTCCCATTCTCACTTCTTCTTAGTCCCAGCAAATCAGAAGATATGTGAATACCACACCCTGTATCAAGGACCCAAGAATGAGAATATGCTGAGTTATTAGACAATATAGTGTTAATACCTGCATGGTTGGGTTTCACTTTCCTATCCTTAACATCTTGCAAGCACTTTGGACATTTTTGTTTCCAATCCGCCTTTTCATGGCAATAGAAGCATTCAACCTCTTTAGGGTTGGCAGAAAGAGTGACAGAACCACCTTTGGTTCTAATTGAAGAGGAGCCATCAAGCGACTTTCCTTTGGTACCCTTCGAAGGGCCCTTCCTCTTCTTCCCTTTACCTTGCCCGATGTCCAGAACAGGGGCAGTGGTAGGAGTAGGAGTGGTAACAACCGATTTACCTTTAAGACCACTTTCAGCGGTCTTCAAAAGTCCTTGAAGTTTGTTGAGTGTGACCTCCTCCTTGTTCATGTGATAGGTCATTTGAAATTTATCATAACAAGAAGGTAAGGAGAGCAATATGATGTCAATTGCCAACTCCTCGGGAAAGTTCACATTCAACTTCAATAGACGGTCCACAAACCTTTGCATTTTCTGCATGTAGCCCGTGATGGGTTCACCATCTTTTATTTGGGTTGTTATCATGGAGGAAAGTATTTCATATCGCTCTTGACGAGCACTCTGATGGTATCTTTCCATCAGATCCTGGTGCATCTCAAAAGGATAAAAGTCCTCATAGGACTTTTGGACCTCGACTGTCATCGTGGCCAGTGTAATACATGCCACTTTAGTGGCATCTCTCTCATGAGTCCTAAAGTCAGCGATCTCCTAGGGAGTAGCAGAAGAGTCATCAAGTTCCCTCAGCTCCTTGTCAAGGACATATTCCTTGTCCTTATAGCGAGTTACCATCTTTATGTTCCTAATCCAATCTTTGAAATTAGTCCCATCAAAGATGACTCTCCTATAAAGGGTCATGAGAGAAGGAGCCGGTAGGGTTTGAGCCAGAAGCAGCATTGTTAGAAGACATTTGAAAAAGAAGAAAGACAAGTTTTAGATTAGATATAAAGATAGTCCTTAATAAGACACCCAAATGTAATATTAAGTCTAAGACCCAACACAATAGTTTATAACTTAGAAGAGGGATGCCGTAATCCAAGCTATAAAATATTTGAAGGTAGGTGAATGAGGATCCACCAATTTCCACCATGAAAATGAAATGAATTATTAGGTTTTAATTGGTTTCTGAAACTCCTAGATTCTTTTGAGATCCATTGAACTTTTCAATGGCATGTTTTAATCTCGATTGTTCCCTTCAAGTTTTGTGACTGGGATGCCGAGGATAACAACACATGGTGTGAATAAGCATGCAAATTTACTTCGTACTCTTAATGTTTATCACTTAATCGATGTGTCGGTTAACCACACGCGCCCCACCGATCTATGATAAACCTTTAGCCACCCTTTTCCAACCTTGTTAAATCCAAGTTAGTGTGTCGGTTAACCACACACGCTTCACTAATGACTTAACCAAGGTGCAAAGTGTAATTTCAGGGGTTAGCACCAAATTCACATTTTCCTAAAGTAACATAATCGGTTAGTAGGCCACACGCGCTCCACGTGAATGAGGCCTACTAACATAATCGGTTAACCACACCCCCTCCCTTATAGACCAGCTTCGTGAATGAGGCCTACTAACAGCAAAACAACTTGATCTTATACATATATATTATTAACTTCTAATACTATAAAGTATAAGGGTTGAATTTTAACTGTTAAAATTCTAGGGGTTGGAACTAAATTTTTCAAAAGTGACTTTACATGTTCCAAAACATGAGGGCAAGTTTTGTAACTATCCAAAACTTTTCAACTTGATAACTTATGAGTTAATGGTTTATTAAAATGAAGACTCTTGATTTTATGTAACTTGTGTGTTCATTAATGGACTTTAAAAGAAAAGAGTTTTGGTAATCCATAACTTGAGGATAACTTATGGACCCCAATAAAAAACTTTTAGATCAAGAATTAAATTAACAAACAATTTGCAAATAATTCCTATGATCTACCAAACTCATAAGTGGATGAACATTTATATCAACAATTTCAAGAATCATATAAACATATATAAAACTTGAAATTTTGATAATAACCATGGTAAATGGATTAGCATAATCATTACCACATCAAAAACAGGTTTTATAAGTCCAAAATAGTTTAGGGTAATGATTCTAATCCATTTCCAGCGGCAAAACTCGAAAATCTGCATTTTGGGCCTCCTACTCGGTGAGTGAATGAACTTACTCGACGAGTAGGATGAATATATGCATGGACGCGTCAAGTCCCCCCATGGACTCGGCGATTTTACTCTGCAAAATGCTGAATTTTCGATTTTCTTCAACAATTTGCATCAAGTATCAAGAAAACAAGCCTAGGCTCTGATACCACTGAAGGGTTTTGAGCATTCTAACACTCCTATGGTGTAGATGCAACCCTAGAATCCTTGGATCTATGTTTTACTAAGATACATGCAAATTTGATTTTTCCAAGGTTCTTAACCTAACTAGCATGGCATGGGGAACTTGAAACATAAAAGCTAGTAGAAGAACATACCTTTCTTGTTGCTTGGATTCCTTAAGAACTTTGTGAGCCTAGCACCCCAAATGTGATGCCTCAAATGTTTCATACAACACCACAACTCTTCGAATAACTTTGTCAAAATTACACTATCACTCAAAATCGGCTAGCCTTCCTTGTTCTAGTCTTAGTGCCGATTTTGCTAGCCTAAGGGGTCTTTATATAGTGTGTCACAAGTAGGGTTACACCATGTAAACCCTAATTGACATTGATTTTCATTTCCTACATGATCCATGGGTTTTAATTTCCATGGATCATCCATGGAGCACCCAATGATTTTTAGTCCAATTCAATAAACCATGGATTAGTAACCCACTAAATAAGAATAGATGATTTACACAATCAACCCCATATATTTAATTAGTCTCTTTTTTATCACAAAATTAATTCCAAATTAATTCTTTATCAATACTAATTAAATAATATGATTGATGTGTGTAAAACCAACTAGTTTTAATCCTACTAACTTAGACACAAAATAAACACACGAAAGGCAGTGTACCTATCGATTAGTAATATAGTTCAAGCAAGTAGGGTATCGAACATAGGGAACGGTAAACAATTAAAATAAATGCTAATATTATCTAAATAAAACAAATAACAAAAAGGGGGTTTTCTCTAGTTTTACAAGACTAGAAACTTAAACAATTAACTAAAACTTAAACGAAGAAACTAAGAGCTAAGCAAATAAAAATCAACTAAATTCAATAATAAAGAGGACTTCTGTTTAGGTTCGACTCATTTGTTCACATGGATCATTTCGATGTATCGGATTAATTCTTCATTAGCTACCGACTAAGATGATTAGTTCCACGTTCGCTATTACTAATCCTTGGGAAACAAATTAACTCAAGCAGTGGCCAGTTGTCTAAATCAACGGATTTCCTAGTTATTGATTCGGGTTAAATAAGACTTGTAATAGTTAATCAAATTGGTGATTCAATTAACCTCTTGTTGATGGTGTATCACACAAGCTCACACATTAACTTACCTATCTTCAAGTTAATTCTAGTTTCACATTCGTTATTCCTAGACATACAACTATGTGGTCACGTAAATCATATGAAATTAGCAACTAAGAGATGTTCATACAACTTAATTACTAATTTATTAACAGAAGAATAGTTATTGTTAACACATAAGGTTCTTTAACAAGCTTAATAAAACATAATCACCAATTAAAATTAATCCTAATCAAATAATCTATCCATGTTCACAAATTCATCTACCTAAACAAAAGTTATGAGTTTTTAGCTCATGATTACAGCAGAAACAAGCACAAAAACGAAATCAATTGGTAAAAACATAGTTCAAACAAGAGATTAGGTAAGAGTAAACTTTATTTTGACTTGATTCTCCTTAAAATTGAATGTAGGGTTGATTCCCTTGCTTCCCACGCTCCAACAACACCTTTAGTCGACAATTGGCCTCCAAGGGTTCATCTCTATCCTAGGGTATCGATCTGAAAGTCCCTTTATATAGATTTTCACAAAACAGGGGCTACTCGGCGAGTCCAGTGACCTACTCGGCGAGTACGTCACTTAAAACCCGTGTACGGCAAGTCAGCGCGTCCAGAATCGCGAAACTTCAGACCAACTCGGCGAGTAATCGAACCTACTCGCCAAGTACGTTTGGAATCAGCATTTTCTCAAAACACGAAAGTCATCCGAAATTGTGTCTAGTTTTCAGAACATTTTGAATCTCATCAATCGGAGTTACGGTTCATGAGATATGGCCAAAACACTGACGAGGGGTCAAGCTGTCCAACAACATCCTTCTTTCTTCAAAATCCAAGATCCAAGCCTCCAATCGTTAGTTCCGCTTCCTTTTCCTTTCGAGCATGTCTTTGTTGCTGAAAATGAAATATTTAATCTAATTAAGCACCTTTTGTTCATTAAATGAGACAAAATCAACATAAACTATTAAGATAATGCATGAATTTTATAACTAAATATGCCCATATCAATGATTTCATATTAATATATTATAACTTATAATATATTAACAAATCATAAGTATTCTTCTTCTCATTTTGTCTATCCAATCATCATGATGCCATGCAACCCAAATGGACCATGCTAACCGGGTCAAGTACATACTAGAAATAGTTATGGACTTAGACACCTTATCTAACAACTTGATTTATATATGTTTATGTATATTGTCAAATGTTATACTTCAAAGTGTTGTAAATTATTTTTACTTTACACCAGGAAAACCAATTGATGGCATAGAAGGAAAAAGGGTTAGCTATTGAATATACATCCTCAACTCAGACTTCACCAGTTAAGAATAAGGTAATGCCTACCTTTAGTATCTTACATTGTGTACCTCATGGTATTTTAAACGTCAACTACTATTTACTGAAAGGATATATTTGCTTGAACATTTGAAGAATTATCAGATACGTTGGGTACACATACGCAAGAGTTTTATTTTCACCATTTTCAAATTACATGGATTGAGGATATTCAAACACAGAAGCTTTAATCTTTATATAGCTAAACTGATTAAAGTGGGTGGTATGGATACATCATACATGATTCTGGTGGGAATTGTGGTATTATTCGAAGCAAATGAAGTTAAAAGAAGTCGTTCGCTTGAAATGCCAAATGAGATTCAAGAGGACCATGAAAAAACAGGTTGACTTCTTTTTGAATAGATATTAACAACCAATGAGAAAACTTGAAGCCATGATGTTGAATTTTGTGGAACAACCTCCAGAATGTTGATAGTTTCTAATATGATTTATCGTTTATGTTTACTACACATCTAGGACGTTTTTAACAGAAAACATTTTGGTGATTATTGTTGACTACTTTGTGTTGACTTTGATTCATGGTTGTTATTTTGAATCTATACATGTCAAAGGAGACCATCAAGTGATATAAGATATTTATGTTATTATTGGCATGGTGTAATTTTAGTAGTAATAAATATTCATATCAACGTAGTAAAACATAGGTAGCGTTTGCATAATTAGAAAAAAGATGTCCCATTAGCATTAGAAAAGTAACAAAAATAAAGTTGCATTTAACTGTTAGAAAGGTTGCATTTTTTGCAATCAAAGACATAACAAAGGTTGCATATACCATAAAGAAAGGTTGCAATTCTTTACTAGAAACATAATAAAGGTTGCAGTTGATTATAAAAAAGAGTTGCATAGTTGTAACTAAAATAGTTAAAAAGTTGCATCTAAGTGTAAAGAAAGTTGCATATGAGCATAAAAAAGTTGCTTTTGTATAATAAAGGTTGCATTAAAAAAGGTTGCATCTAAAAAATATTTTCAACTATTTCATAAATGGTTGCATTTTCCAGAAAATAAGTTGCTTTAGGTCTAATGCAACTTTGCCTAATACAACCTTTGGTAAAAGGTTGCTTTAGGCATTATGCAACTTTTACAAAGCCTAATGCAACCTTTTAGCGGGGTTGCATTAGCTTCATTTTGTTGTAGTGGTTTTTGATCTCCTCTTCCGCCACATACTGCGGAACAAGAAGGGCCCTATCCCAGAATATGGTGGTGATCTCAATTACTGTCTCAGTAATTTGCTGGAGATCTTGGAACTCATGCAAGCTGCTGCATCTCGATCACATGTGCTAACTCGACCCTGAACCTCTTCGTGAATTTCTCCAGGTTATAGTATCAAGGGAAGCATCACCAATAGCATGTCTAATCTCCTCCCACCAATCTCGCACTCTATACTTTAGGAGACAAGAAGCAAGTCAGACCTTGTCCCCTTCGGGGCAGCGGCTGGTATGAAAGGCCTTGGCGACATCTGCCAACCACCTGGTGATAGAAATGGGTTCCCTAGCCCTATGGGAGTGTGGGGCCCCATAAGCTCGGAAGTCCCTGGTCAAATATATCAAAGTAAACATCTCAGGCTAAAACATCATTGTTTGTGCAATGCAGTCACCCTAAGCACTTCCCTTTGCTACCGTAACTACCTGAAACTAAGACTGAAAAACTATAAGCACGAAGCTTAGCGAGTCTTCCCAAACTACCACATACCATACACATAATCACATAATCACATAAAAACATATTGTGGGCCTCGCCCCTTTATCGGGCCTCGTCGAGCATCAGACAGTGTCTGGCATCGGCCCTGCCCGATATCGAGCAAAGCTCGGTATACATATAAACATATCAACAAATACACATATAATATTCACATAACATAATCATAAAAACTTTCCTCGGGCGCTGCCCAACATTGGACCGTTATCCGAAAAGCATACAAACATTCCTCGAGCATCGCCCAACATCAGAGCGTAATCCAGAAAGCATAAGAATACTAAAACATGCAAGAATCATGTGACAACTGTCAATTCAGGTCGTTCTCGGATGCATGCATCTTTATAAAAACCATTCATGCACAACATGCCATGACCTAGTAGTATAAATTAGGTCAAAAATCTTGCATAAACTAGGATCCAACTAAGGTCTAGGACTAATATACTTGATATTTACAATTCTAGTAAGTTGCTTAGCTACAATAGGAAATGCCAATACTACAATTAGAATAAAGCTTCAAGATTTGTTATAATTGAAATAGGGTATAAATCTCTAAAAATAAATTAAAACATTCTAATTATACTTCAACATGTTGTTGAATATCAAACAATATTCCAAAAACCCTAAAGAGCCAAAAATCCAAATTTATAAATCTTAAAGCTTAAAAACTTTATAAAATTTAGCTATAAACTTCCTAATATCAAATTTTATTAATTAAATTATGGATTATACCAATGAAATAGAAATATAAATTACAAGTATTAATCATAATTTATTTGTTGAAAACAATATTTTTAAATAAATCAAATTGCTTAATGAACATTTTTATAAAAATGAATGTTTTTATATAAAATAGAGGAGGGAAGTTTATAAAGTTTAAAATTTTGGAGAGAGGAGGCCTAAATGCATGCAAGAGCCGGCCATCCCCTCTCCCCATGGGCTCTGTCTTCCCCAAAATTCAATCATTAAACTTATTCCCTCACTCCACCTCTTCTCTCTTCACTCCCTTACACTCCACCCTTCACACACTTCACTCTCTTCTTCCTCTCTCTCTCTAAACTCACGAAAATCCTCTAAATATTCTGCAAAATTTCGAGATTGTGAAGCCCTTGAAGTGTTCTTACTTCTCTCAAGGTCAAAACCAAGGTAAACAACAACATCTTCTTCCATAGTTTCATGGTTAAACTTCTTTTTCTTCTTAGTTTTCTCTACTTTTCGGATTCCATGCCTTTCCATGGCTACAAATCTTTATTCTTCCCTTGTGGTGTGTATATTCTCACTATAACACAATGCATGTGTTTGAAATGGTGAAAATCCGGGATCAAACCCATGCAAGGAGTGAAAAAGATGCACATATGATCATGTGACATCAAAACCTAATATTTCACTTTTCTTTTATGTTCATGCATGACCAAAAGAATTTAAACCATTTCTAGTACATCTTGGATGCTCATTCATTCCATGCATGTGTTCGACATCGGACCTTACCAAAGGCATGCATGATGTTCTTGTTGAAATACCCTAATAATGCACATAAACAAACATGCAATCTGCCAGATTACTTTATTCGACTTTGAACGGCCATAACTCAGTCATTTCTTAACCAAATCATGATATTCTTTTTGTATTGGTTATTTCCACGAGTTATCTTTCAAACATAACTGGCTCACTGTAAAATATTAAATATCCGATTTTTGGCAGATTTTACAAAAAGGTTGCGCATACAGCTCTTTTTCTGTGATCACTATTTTTATCTTGCATAATCAATGGCCTTAAACACAACCATAAATCTGATTAAAAATACCTTAGAAACTTAACATATCTAGTGAATTATGGTTGAAATTTCATGGCTTAAAACCTCACTGAATGGGCTACACAAATTCATGAACTTCAGCCACATTTACACTTCATGCATTATTGCATGCAACTTTTCTTAAATTGTTTGGAATCATTACCCTCATTTCTCTTCTGAATACATTTTTTTACATTTTTCCTTTTGAAAGCCCTTGCATGCATGAGATAATCTGGAAAATTTCAAGAGCTTTTGTTATTTCTTTGATTTATTAGAATTATTGCTAAAACCAAGGGCATAAATCATATAAAATACTTCCAGAGGTCAATAAATCCTAAATAAATTCATGGATTATCCCTATGTGGAATATTGACCCCTCACAAAAGTTCAGCAATTTTTGTTACTGTTTCATATGATTTCTAATTTTAGTTTGTTTAGGGGATGATAAATTACAAAACCACTTTAGAGTATGTGAAAATTGTATCTAACAATTTTCGCATACCTTACCTATGATGGGTGACTCCAGAAAATAATTTCAAGATTTTGCATCATGTCTAGCTATTTTTCCCAATTTTTGGTAATTATAATGGTCTAAAAATGGGAAAAATAGTTCTGATTATCCAAAATTCATGTAAACTTACCAGGATATCATATTATACAGTAGGAGGTTACATAAAAATTTTGAGGATTTTTCTCTACTGTAAACTATTTTTCTCTTATTTTCTAAAGTTAATTGCACTAAAATACACTTAAATACACATAAATACCCAAAACCAGTTTATACATGATGAAAACCACTTTTGATATTTTTTCCAGGTTATTTATACTGTAAATGATGTTACAAAAATTTATGGTGATTTATTTTAACTGTTTAATATTATTTCTTTAATTAATGAATATTTAAAGGAATAAAACAAGAAAAAATAGAAATACCCACTGAAAAATATCTTTTATATTTTTCCCAGCCTAGTTATGTATAATAACAATTAAATAAAAAGTTTGGGTAATTTTGGAAATTGTTTTCTATTTATTTCAATTTTTATTGGAATAAATGCCCATAAATCATAAAATATAATTAAACAACTTAAAAATCCATTTTTTATATTTTTCCCAGCTTAGTATGGTGTAATAACAGTTAAATAAAAAGTTTGAGAATTTTTATCCCTCGAATGCTATTTTTCGTGAATTTATGTTGTTATAGAGACTTAAAATTTGGAAAATTAACCTTCCAAAGTTGTAATTAATCGCACGACTTGTAAAATTTCGATATTTCAGAAAAAGTGTAATCAATGGATATAAAATCCAATACAAAAACATAAACTGGCATTTCCCTATATGTAGAGTCTAGTATATTAGCATTAGATATCGACATGGAAACTCACTAGTGTGTGTGCTTGATGTCGTAGGATCCCGGTAGTAAGACATTGGTGCATCCCGAAGTACCGCTTGTGCCTACACGAAATACTGTGAGTATTCACACACTCCCTTATTTTCGGTTTTTATGTTTTGGGGTGGAAAAGCATGTCCAGAAAACTATTGTTTGCATGATATATTTAAATTGTTTATTATCAAACATGATTGCTATTGTATTGCTATGTTTCTTTATGTATGTTTATGCAACACGGAACATGAGAACTTATCGTACTAAGGCCCTTCCCTTATCTCTAACCATTAACTCTTTGAGCCAATGGTCATTATGGAGAGGGCTATTAGGAATTGACAACTCCTCACTCGCCCGAATCGCTGGAGTGCATGATACCATATTCATCTATGGAACGATAAGCATAGATCTCGATAGGGCTTCAGTCATAGGTTTGGTTGAGACTCATTGTTTTACTCATACACATACAAACTCGTTTCTCGTTATAGCAATAAACTTGTATTCATTAATAGCAGTCAACTTGTTTAACATTAAAGCAATGTACTTGTATTTACGAAAAGCCTTGTTGTACGCTCGATTTTATAAACTTGTGAACTCACCAACTATTTTCATAGTTGACACTCGTTTTACATGCTTTTTCAGGAAATAATTAGTAAGTGGATGTAAAGATTCATCATCATGGAGCGTGCTGCATCGTGTTGAAGCTATTATGAAGTTATATTTTGAACAATGTTATTTTGAAAAACTTGTATTTTGTTTCTTTTGAAGCTATGGGTTGTAAACTTTAAATACTGCTCTGGTGATGTATCTTTATCTTTTGCAATGAAACCGTTATCGCTGTCATATCTTGCGTTTCCGCTTTAGCAGGGTGTGACAAATCACGAAGATATCAAGCATACAAACATTCATCGGGCATCATCAGGCCTCAGATTGTAATCCGAAAAACATATAAACATACATCGGGCACTGCCCGACATCGGACCTTAGTCGGGGATACATTCAATCTTAAATACAGGCCGATATTGGTGCCTTCGACCCGTTCAAACGGGAGGAAAACTCACCTTTAATGTCTGATTATAGCTGAAATATCTCTTCCCCATAATCAGTTCTAGTCACTCCCTGAACCAAAACAACCCCTTAGATACCGTTTTATACTCACAACCCTTTAAGGTCAACTATGGTCAAAGTCAATGTCAATGTCAAAGTCAAAGTCAATGCTCCGAGTTAACTCAACTCGTCGATTTATCCTTTAACTCGTCGAGTTCCCGTAAATCTCAAAATCGTGCCATTTTGAATCAACTCGTTGAGTCCTCTCTCAACTCGCCGAGTTCTTCCTTTTAATAGAATCGGGACACTTTAGCCCAACTCATTGAGTTCCTCTATGAACTCGTCGAGTTCTTCATACTGGTTAACCCTTCTTAATGCATTAAGCGCTTAATCTTCAAATCCAAGTCCCATATTCGAGATCTGGGCCGAAAATACATCTATGAGGGTAAAGTTTCCAACTTTACCCATTAAAACACACTCTAGAAGAAATATGCTCTAACCCTAACCCAAAAAGGCCAAGGTCTTGATCCAAAAACAACCAAAACATCAAGATAGACCATGAGGTCATAGATCTGGACTCTAGGGACTAAATGATCACGTAAAGTCTTAAACTTTATCCACATGCATGACCATTAGAAGCTTCAAAATACCGAAATGATGGCCAAAAGGTTGCATGGGACTTCCATGGCCATAGAGTTGGCATATTTATCCCATGAAAACCCCTTAATACCCTAGATGTTAAGTGTTCTCCACTTGGGACGTCCAAATCCCAAGAATCATATCATTTGGACTAAAAACAAGCAGGGAACTCCAAAATGGAGATCTAAATGACCACAAGGAAAGGTGCAAGATTTATACAAGCAAAATTTCATGGATGAGGCAAGGATTGTGGATCTATAAGCTCCTTCTTGTATCCTTAAGCTTTTCCTTCTTCCAAATGCTTCAATACACACACAAAAACACTAGAAATGGATCACCAACACTCACAATAGCATTAGGGTTTTAAGATTAGGGTTTTGGAGATTGGAGGCTGGAAATGAGGCCAACACCTTGGGGTTAAGGTGTTTAAATAGTATGCAAACCCCCAAAATCAGGGTTTCATATCTGCCAGCGTACTCGTCGAGTTGAGGCCTCCCAACTCGTTGAGTAGGTCACTTAAAATGTGCGGCCCTTATGATCTCTACTCAACGAGTTTGGGGCTCCCAACTCGTCAAGTTGCTTTATACAATAGAATAAATTATAAATTAATGCGCACTAGGAACTAGGCATTAGAGTTTAGCATGCTACTGATGATTGTTTCTTGATGGACCAACTTCTTAGTCTATTTCCTAAAATTTGACACCCTCCAGAAGTACTTTTTTTTTTTTATCTAAACGACAGCCTGCATAATCTGAGTTAGAATAACCAACTAAATTAAACTCAGAGTTACGAGATACCAAAGCCTAATATTGGTTTTGTGCTTAAGATAACAAAAAAAATCATTTCATGGCTAAGAGATGTGATTCTTTGGGATTTTCTTGAAAAATAGCACATATGATGGTTGCAAACATAGTAACGTCCCAACATTACAATAAATTTAAACTTTTAATAAACTCACTTATTTAATATAAAAACCCAATCATCTGTTACTCAACCAAAAGCCATTAAGTTTAGCCTTAAATAATCATACTAATAAAATATGTTATGTTCATAACTAACAATCAAACAGTGTAATAATAAAAACTATGAATTCATTTTTTATAAAAATCATCAAACCGCGTCAGGTGTATAGTCAATTTATGCCTTTCCTTTTATTAGAACCTACACATCTTGAAAAAATAATTTTAAGAGGTAAAAGGTAAGCACGAAGCTTAATGAAGTCCAACACAACATCATACATCATTATGCATACTTTACACCTATCACATAGATAAAACGTACAAGCTAACAATTTTTAATCCAAAGATACCCCAAAGGTAAACATCCAACACAATACTACACATTCAACTCTAAGAACATGTAACTAGACGAGTATACACTAAAGACTCAACATTTCCACCTTCTGTCTGTTGACACGACATTACCGCATTTAGTCCGTTGATTCGGCACATCTACCTTCAGTCAGTCGGCTGGATGTTGCTTCATTTCAGCCCAATATCCCAATGGGTTTATTAGGTTACTATAATATTCATAATGCGGAAAAACTATTAACAATTACGAATAGAACATGCAACCTAAAAGGATCTATCTCCTCAGATTAAGGCAATATACTTTGAATAAGAAAAACCTCATATGCATCCTAGTAATTTTGAATCACAAAGTAAAGATACATACCTCAAACTTATTACAGCAAACAAGTTACTTCAATACTTTCTTTGAAGAACTTGGAAAGTTATCACCAAAATGATGATGCCTCTAATGGCTCACACCCAAACCCAAGAACTAGAAGACACTTGTGGAGAGAGGAGGAAAGGTATAGTTTTTGTTCATAGGCTTCCTAGAAGGAGTAGTCATGAAAATTGATGCACAAGGGGTCATATTTATAGTTTAGGTAACTTAAGGTGTGACAACTCAACGTTTAATCCGTTATAAAATTCCGTTTCCGCTAACGGAATACGTCATCTATAAAAGTTCCGTAATTTGGAGTCGTATAATAAATAAATAGTTAATTATTTATTTATATTTCATGTGATTATCATTTTAGTAAAAATGAATATAACTTGTTAATGTTAGTCCCATTTAACGAAATAAAGTTATATTACTGTTTCTACCACTTAACCCGGGTAAAAAGTTTAAACCCCGTTAAACTTGAGCATCGGGTAGTCGTGTACCGGGTGCAATACCCGAGGCTTATATAAGGAAAGTGAATACCACTTTGCACCCTTTTACCACCCAAACACACTCTCTCTCTCTCACTACTTTCTCTCTCTAGACCTGATTTCGACTCCAAAACCGCAATTTCCGGCTTCCAAACGTAAGGTTTTCCTCCTTAACTTGTTCTAAACTTGAATCAATGTATATATAGCTTAAAAATCATATGAATGAGGGGTAAATAAGGAGTTTACGGCCTAAGAAGCTCCTTAGGCCGTGAACACACAAAACATGGCCAAATGTCCAAATTTTCCTTCCTTTAAGCTTGTATACTAGTTAGGGATTTTACCTAGAAGTGTTTGGCCATCAAAACATGAGAATTTAAAGCATAAAAGAGGGTTTATGGCCCAAGCACATGCTTAGGCCGTAAACACCCTTTTTCCATGTAAAAATGCCCCAAAAACTCATCCAATGCATGTTAGACTTGATATATGATTTTTAGGAAATGCCATTTCGAGTTTAGGACCATTAAACACCACATTTTGAGGGGTAATTTAGATTTTACGGCCCAAGCATAAGCTAGGATTGTAAACTCCCCCAAACATCACCAGATGAGGGTTTAAACCCCCAAATTGGCCCTAGACCTTCACTAGAAAAATTAAGGGATTCAATTAGGAGCCTTGGTATCAATTTTGGAGAGTGAACAAGAGTTCGTTGCCAAGCCATGAGGCTTATGGCCGTAAACTCCCAAGGAGTGGACTTTGGGCTGTAAACTCCAAGGGAGTAAACTCTTGGACTCCCCCGTAACCCCTTTTGGTCTTGTTCAATCCCCGAGAACCACCTCCAATCCATAAGACCCCGAATCAATGTTAGGATATGTAAATGTTTTAATAAAAAGCATAAAATGACTAATATCTTGTAAAACACATATCTCATATGTTAATAGGGTCCTAAACGGTGTAGAAGTCCTTAATTGACACCAAACGCTCAACCGACACTTTTACCCGATTTACCCGACTTTAGGTGAGTTCATACCCCATTAATGAACCTTTCAAATGTTTTTATATATGTTTTAGGGGGGGGGGGCGGATACAAGTCAAATATACATGTTTATGAAGAATAATCACATGTGATTCACTACCCATAGTGGTAAATCACCCGTAGTTCAAATCACATGTGATTTATCACTATGCCTTATAAAAGAACTTTGCCTTTTCAAAACTACTTTGGATAAATAAACTATTTTCTAAATGTTTTCTTTGGACAAGATTTTTAATAAATTTTCTTATAAAATGTAACCACACTAATATATTTATATAAGTAAGACTTGAAGGACTTAGGACCGATAGCTCGCCTTATTTCCTGTTCTTGTTTGATTGTGGGCTTAGGGTAGTTGTTATCCGTCCGACTGTCGTTGATTTCTTAGTTATATATCATGTATATTGGTGTTGGTTACAAGTATTTTCATTCCATTTGATGGCTATACTACACAATTGCCAAGAACCATATGCACTAAGTTAACTATAATAGGTATAGTTAAGGCCGCTACTATTCGTTACTGCTACTATTTTACATACTATAATACATACTATTACGAGACGATACATGAATAAGAGGACACACTACGAACTATATAAAAGACTACTACACTATACTACAAGGGAAAGCACTAATCAGGAAGATAACACACTAACTCTCTACAAGATACTCTACTCGCTACATACTATGCCCAGAGTTTTCCGATAGGAAGACGACGCTACATGTATAGATCTATACGGGGCAGACACTATTACATCCCAACTGTTAACTTCAGTCCGAGCCGAGCAAGCCCAGGGATGACACTACTTCACTACACTGTGTATGATCGGGAAGGTCATGGGGTCCTCTATTACTCACACTGTCAGTCGTATACAAAGAATACACTATATCCACACTAAAAATACTAAAACTAAAGTGTAAATTAATATCCCGGAGTAAATAAGTATCTAGTACTAATGGAAGTTTGCAACACTATCATTGTCAACAGGCATAACTCTTCCTCTATCTACATTACATACTAGAGATTTTAGTACCACACTTTTATAACAAATAGTTTTCAATGATTAAACTTACATGCAACTTAGAGTTTTTCACTTACGACGTATTTTCTGGAAAATATAGGATTTTCTACTACTTATAATTGTAAATTGCAGTTTTTCACACTACACGTTCAAATACATTTTATACAAAATTTACACTAAATTCTTATGAACTCACTAGCTTTATGTTGATACTCGTTTTCAAAGTAACTTGTATCCTCAGGTCAAAGATAGACAGGTACAGGTGCAACATTTTGGAGAAGATGGAGCATACAAGATCCATCTCTTATTTTTGTATTACATTTGGTGTCTATTGAAACTTTACAGAACACACTTGAATTTAAACTCACTATGAAATGAAATGGTTGTATGTTTCTTGTTTTTACTATTATGCAATTGTGATGATACTGTGCATGACGTCCTCCATCCCGAAACGTATTTCCATCATTATCGGTTTTGGGGTGTGACAGATTGGTATCATAGCCAGGTTTATAGTGAATCAAGTATATCAATCTATAAAATATATACGAACTATAAACACTTCGGGACTAAAACACTCTGACCAAGAATATATACTTTTAAGTACTAAAATATTTAAATAAGTATATATATACACCTCTATAAAACACAGAAGTCAGTATCGCACTAGAACAGAACAAAAGTATTAAGATTGTTGGACTGTACAATTGGGCTTAGAGACATATGGTCACATCTGGGGGAATGTAGCCTGAGCAACTACATTTTCCTGGGAGTGACTAGCATGTGCCTAAGTGTGGTTGTGGAGTTGCAACAAGTCTAAAACTTACCAACACTACCACAATAATGTTAGAACAAGAATACTATAGGAGTATTCTGTATACTATAGCTACATATGTGATAAAAAAAAGGGTCGTTACTGGTAGGACGATAGTTGCTAAGTGGATACACCACGGTTACATGTGACTAAGGCGCTATAGACTCAGAATCTGTGGCCTTTGCTTCATTTCCTGTTCTTGTTTGATTGTGGATCTGAAGTTAGGGTTGCTTATTCGAAGGACTATCTTGCTTCAGTTGCATGTAATTGGTATGCACTACGCAAGTATCGGGCCAACTAATAACGATTCATCTTATAAGCATCCTAGATTAGTACGTCTATTAACCATTTCTATTCCCCTTTCTCGCGTAGATATCATGGCTGGCTTCCACCATCCCAACGACCTGTATTATCCAAACCATGGCAACGGAGGATGGCTTGATGAGGAGTCAGACGATGATCACCGAATCCCTTTGGATGATCATCACGCTGAAGGCTTCTCGGATAGCTCCAGCTCCGAACCAGAAGTTAACAACCTACCCCCTGAAGCTCCAAATCCCAACCCCCGTCCGACATTTCAGGGTCCCACTCCCATGTGGGCAATAACCTTGAACCAATGGTGCGAGGAGCAGGGTCAGTCTTTACCTTACAATGGGGACCGAAGTTTCTACAACATAAGAGAGGGAGAATCAGCGGATCGAGTTCTGCCCATCATAATCCGAAGGATCGTCAGGAATGTCGAGCAAGGTCAAGCATCCATAGGCCGCGTTGTAGAAGTGGATGCGAACTCGAATCTCAACACTGTTCGCATCCGCCAACTTGAAGAAGCTATGGATAGGACAAGGAGGACCAACGAGGCTCTGCAGCAACAGTTAGCTGCATTCCGAGCCGAAGTTAGGGAACGTCAAGCATGACAAAGGGATCATGACCGACATCTTCAGGAGGTTATATGTCAACTAGCTGATCTAAGGGTTCACCCAACGAGTTCCAGTCGCCCGTAGAAGATGCCTAATCGTCTCACTCTTTTGTTTAAGGACTAGCCTTTCCTTTCTATGCTCGATAGAGCACTTGTCTATAAACATTCCTAACTTTGAAAGTACTTTAATTAGGCCTCTAGACTGTCAACTTTTTCCTTTTGGTTAGATGTAAGACTTACTGCTAGGTCACTTTTCATGAACTTGTATTACATCATTAATACCAGTAATTTAGCAGTTGACTACTCTCTTGCTATGACCCTCATTCTGATCTTTAGATTATGTTGATTTAATCCATGAAACAATCTATTCATATTCGCAATAGACTCTTACTATTGCTATCATTTCTATGATCTTCCAGTGAAAGATGCCTCCACGTAAGCATCCAAGCTGAGGAAGGCCAACAACCCAAACCCCTCCTCTGCCACCTCCTCCTCCGCAGTTCGATCCGGTGTTGTTCCAAACGGCTGTGACTGCAGCTGTGACAGCAGCCATGGCTCAAATGAACTCCGGTGATGCGAGCTGTGGCAACTCCAGATTTGGTGAAGTTCATCAAAGAGTGTAGGGATGCACATATAAGGACTTCATGAACTGCAAACCTACCTTCTTCGATGGTACCGAAGGAATTCTGGCATTGTCTCAATGGTTCGAAAGAACCGAAGCTGTCGTGGAATGGCCATGTCAGTTCACTCTCTTTGATAACAGCCAATGCCATGGGCTGGGACACACTGAAAGACCTCATGAGAAGGGAGTACTACCCTAGGGGCGAAATTCAGCAACTTGAGGAGGAACTATGGAACCTCAAAATGAAAGTAACCGACATAACAACTTACACCGCTAGGTTCTGCGACTTAGCGTCTATGTGTCCCAACATGATCCCTTCGGTGAGCAAGAAGATTGAACGGTACATCTTGGGGTTAATGCCCCCGTATCGAGGAAACGTTTTAGCCTCACGCCCTACCACCTTCGACAGCGCCAAGGAATTGGCCCAGAGTTTAATCAATCACGAAGTCTCTTCCACACCAACAACAGCAACCGCTACTCCCGCAGCACCACCCGATTCATCTGACAGAAAGAGGAAACGATGGGATAAGAAGAAAGGCAAGAAAACTCAAACCTCCTCCAAGAACCAACAAATTGTGGCGTTCCATGCTGCCACTACTCCAGCCACTCCTGCACCGCCAAAAGCTTATAGTGGGAATCTGTCCAAATATCCAAAGTGTCCTTACCACCACAACGGCTCCTGCCGTGAATTGCAGTGTTCCAACTGCGGTCGGAAGGGCCATACGGTGCGATTCTGCAGGGCCCCTTCCAAACCTATTTCGCAAGTCCCCAGTTCGGGAGTGACCCCGACGTGTTACGGCTGCAGTGAAGCTGGTCACTTCAAGAAAAACTGTCCGAAGGCTGCGAATGCTGGGGGAACTGGAAGACTACTCGCTATTGGTCACAATGAAGCGGTGGCGGATCCCACAGTAGTCACGGGTATGTTCCTTCTCAACAACTCTTATGCCTGTGTCTTATTCGATAGTGGTGTAGAAAGAAGCTTCGTAAACCAAAACTTTAACCACTTACTCAAACAATCCCCTCAACCACTAAAAGAAACATTCTTCGTAGAAATGGCTAACGGGAAGACCGAAAGCTCTAACGAAATCTACATAGGTTGTACCCTCACATTAGACGATCGCTCGTTTCCAATTGATCTCATATCAGTCTCAATCAAGAGTTTCAATGTCATTCTTGGTATGGACTGGTTGAGTCTTCATCACGCTGATATCCTATGTTTCGACAAAGCCATTCGCCTGAACCTTCCGAATCACGAAACTCTATTGATCTATGGAGATAAACCCGGTACGAGCCTTCGTATCATCTCCAGTATACAGGCTCAGAAATACTTACGTAAGGAATATCGCGCCTTTCCTTCTCACGTCGTCGACACAAGTCAGAAAGTGAAAAATCCAAAAGACATCCCCATTGTATGTGATTTCCCTGATGTCTTTCCAGAGGAACTTCCTGGTCTACCTCCCAAACGTCAGGTTGAGTTCGGAATCAACCTAGTCCCAGGAGCTACCCCCGTACCTAAGTCACCCTATCGTTTAGTGCCTGCCGAGATGCAAGAACTATCCAGTCAACTTAACGAGCTACTCAG
Source organism: Lactuca saligna (assembly GCF_052625555.1). Taxonomy (NCBI): domain Eukaryota; kingdom Viridiplantae; phylum Streptophyta; class Magnoliopsida; order Asterales; family Asteraceae; genus Lactuca; species Lactuca saligna. The sequence goes on along the minus strand of NC_136423.1, from coordinate 76,757,472 downwards.
CAAGGGCTTTATAAGACCAAGCTTCTCACCTTGGGGAGCTCCGGTCTTGTTACTGAAGAAGAAGGACGGATCGTTCCGTATGTGCATCAATTATAGGGAACTCAACAAACTCACGGTCAAAAATCGCTATCCTCTCCCTTGTATCGACGACCTATTTGACCAACTACAAGGAGCGAGTTACTTCTCCAAGATTGATCTTAGGTCCGGGTATCACCAATTACGGGTGCTTGAGGAGGATGTTCCGAAGACACCCTTCCGAACTCATTACGGACATTTTAAGTTCGTAGTAATGCCCTTTGGACTAACTAACGCACCTGCAGTATTCATGGACTTGATGAATAGGGTGTGTCATCCATATTTAGATCATTTCATCATCGTCTTTATAGATGATATACTTGTCTACTCTAGGAGCGAGGAAGAACACAGGGAGCATCTACGATGAGTCCTGGAAACCCTACGATCAGAGAGGTTATATGCGAAGTTCTCTAAGTGCGAATTTTTGATCCGAAGAGTTGAATTCTTAGGACACGTGGTTAGTGAAGAAGGAATTCACGTTGATCCCTCCAAAATTAAAGCTATTGAGAACTGGTCAGCACCAAAGACGCCTATAGAAATTCGTCAATTTCTAGACCTCGTTGGCTACTACCGCAGATTCATTCGGAACTTCTCTCGGATTGTGAAACCACTCACTATGTTGACACAGAAGGGCATAACATTTGACTGGGAAGAGAAGCAGGAGAAAGCATTCCAAACCCTGAAGCGAGCCCTATGCACTGCACCAGTATTATCCCTTCCCGAAGGAACAGAAGATTTTGTTGTTTACTGCGATGCGTCGAATAAAGGGCTCGGTTGTGTCTTGATGCAACGAGGTATGATCATCGCCTATGCCTCCAGGAAGCTAAAGACACATGAGGTAAACTACACCACGCACGACCTCGAGTTAAGGGCGGTTGTATTTGCTTTAAAGATCTGGAGACATTACTTGTACGACACGAAGAGCATAGTGTACACTGATCATAAAAGTATCCAGCACAAATTGAACCAGAAGGAGCTCAACATGAGACAACAACGATGGGTTGAACTGCTCAGTGATTACAACTGCGAAATTCGTTATCACCCGGGGAAGGCCAATGTAGTAGCAGACGCCCTGAGCAGAAAAGAGTATTCCGGTCGAAGAATCAAATCATTAGCAATGACTATCCATTCGCACCTATCCGCGCAGATTAAAGAGGCTCAACTCGAAGCCTTAAAGCCCGAGAATGTGGCGGGAGAGTCCTTGCGTGGAATGGATAAGAACTTGGAGGTCAAGGGTAACAAAGCCTATTATCTCATGGACCGAATCTGGACTCCTCACCACGGAGGTTTCAGAGACTTGGTCATGAAGGAAGCACACAACACTCGATACTCCGTTCACCCGGGTTCAGATAAGATGTATCTGGATCTCAAAAAGATCTACTAGTGGCCTAACATGAAAGCAGAGATTGCTACCTTCGTGAGTAAGTGCCTTACTTGCGCGAAGGTCAAGGTCGAATACCAGAAACCATCAGGTCTCCTCCAACAACCAGAGATACCGGAATGGAAGTGGGAGCGGATTACAATGGACTTTATAACCAAGCTGCCCAAGACAACGGGTGGGTTGGATACCATTTGGGTCATCGTCGATAGATTGACCAAGTCTGCACACTTCCTACCCATCAAGGAAACAGACAAGATGGAGACGCTCACAAGAACATACCTTAAGGAAATAGTACGACTGCATGGCATCCCTATATCTATTATCTCAGATAGAGATAGTAGATTTACCTCGAGGTTTTGGCAATCACTACAAAAGGCACTAGGGACGAGGCTAGACATGAGTACAACCTACCATCCGCAGACTGACGGACTGTAACAACCCGAAATTCATATCCTTGATTGTAACCCTTTTCGCGACTTGTTCTGATCATCAAATTGCCGTTTTCCGATTTTGTTTCTGTTTCCGACCTTTTATTAAGTCGTTAATGTGAATTTTATTTTATGACTTAATAAGTGTCTTAATACCCTTAGAACTCATTCTAACGTCTCATATTAATGATCGGAACATTTTTAGAACCAACCATATCGGGTTACGGCAAATTGGCCGGGTGCGACCAAAAGCCCCGTCTAACGCCGGTATTGGGTAGAATTCTACCATGTCCCGAACTTGGACACTATTTAAAGTGACCATGGAATAGGACCATTAACATGAGTTTACGGCCCTAGAACAGTCCTAGGCCGTAAACTCACATAAAGGGGGTTTTTGGAGCAACAAAACCCTTCCAAACCTCAATTGGACCTTGTATATGGCTAAAGGACTTTATGAAATGGAATTAGAATGCCTCAAACCAAGATTTGAAGCCTTGTATATGAGTTTACAGCCTTGGAAGGTGCCTAGGCCTTAAACTCATATTAGGAGGGTTTTTAAGCCATTTAGTCCTTCCAAAACACAAACAAGACTTAGATATGATTTTTAGAATATTGGAATTGGACTTAGAACACTTCAAACATAAATTTTGAGAGGTTTACATGAGTTTACGGCCAAGGCATGTGCTTGGGCCGTAAACTCCTCAAAAAGGGGTATAAAATCAATTCTAAGGTGTTAGAAAGCCATCCAACACCACCAAAAGCCTTGGAATAAATCAAAGGACCAACCAAAAATAGTTTTAGGGCTTTAAAAACATCAAAACCCCACATATGAGAGTTTACGGCCATAGAACATGTCTCATGGCCGTAAACTCATAAAATGGTGTCAATTGGTGCCCCAAACTCATTTCTAGGCTTGTTGGAATTTTTAGAATCACATGTGATTAATTTTGGGACCTTAACAACTCTTATTCTATGAGATATGTGAGTTTACGGCCATAGAACCCATGCCTAGGCCGTAAACTCCTTTAAGTGTTGCATTTGATGATTTTAATTCAATCCAAGCCTTAGTTAAAATTATTCCAAGCATTTCCAAGTGTCCATACCCCTTTTGTGAGCCATTAAACACCATAAATCACCCCTCTATGAGTTTACAGCCGTAAACTCATGGGGAATGGGTGTTTAGGCTGTAAACATCATTAGGGAGTTTACTTTTGGGGAGTAAACTCAAATCCCAAGTCCCACGCTTCAATTCCCGTCCGTAGATGTCACCCGGGTCACTCCAAACACCCGTTTTGAGGTGTTTTCGTTCGTTGGAGTGTAACTTCATATCTAATTAGAGTTTGTAAATCTAATTAGATATATTTGTATACCATTTCATTTTACATAGGAACCTCGCGTGTTATCAGGCCTCGATTCGACGTTTAGCATCCGAAATCGACACATTTCCGAGTCCGGTGAGTTCATACCCCTACCCTTTTTCAATGGTTTTTCAATGTTTTTAGGGGGGAATACAAGCAAAAGTACAAGAATAACTTGTACTCAATCACATGATTTTAGTTGAATGGTTTCATAATTGTACAATTTAAGAATTGAAAACCCTTTTGAAACAAACTGTTTTAACTTGCAGAGTTGTTTGTTTTTAACCCGATTTTCAATTCTTATTATACAATGTTATATTGTGTACTTTACATTTGATTGTTCACATTTAAACTGATAGAATACATAAACCATTGTAATGTCTGTAATAAAACACTAAGGTTCAAGTGTAAAAGACAGACTCCATTAGAAAACATGAAACATTTATATGTCCTTAACAATACACCTAGGCTCGAGTGTGATAGATAAATACCATCATAACACACAAATCACTTTAATGTCCTTAATAATACACCTAGGGTCGAGTGTAAAAGGACAGCCATCATTAAATAACACCTAGGCTCGAGTGTAATGTCCTTAATAAAACACCTAGGCTCGAGTGTAAAGGACAGGTACGTAGAATATAGTCAGTTGTAAATACTACTTTCCTAGTCGAAAAGTAAAGAGTAATCTTAATGATTGGAGACACGTCCTTGTAACACTTCCATGGCACGAGATAGTGGGGGACTAACCCTGTAACCAGAATCTCTATTTGTAGGAGAGCGTGGCTTGAGTGTATAGATCTATACGGGACTGACAATCCCACACCTGGCTGCTAGCTACAGCCGAACCGAATGGTTCAAGGGTGACAAAAGTCATAAAAAGGATACTGACCATGGTCCGAGTCATATCCAGTCTAAGTATGGTTAAGGACTCGCAATCTAGATTATTAACATTTCAGATTCATTCACTAGCTTTATGTACATAGTAAAGCTAATGTACATTTAGGGATTGCAGATACACACACAATCAGGAAAACATGGGGTTTTTTTCCTGGGAAGAACACTGAACATAACCATAACCAGTAAAGACACACACACACAGTCAGGGAAACATGGGGTTTTCCTGGGGAGAACACTGAACATAAACAAAACCGGTAAAGATATACACACAGTCAGGGAAACATGGGGTTTTCCTGGGAAGGACACCGAACATAGTCAGAAACTAGTAACAATTCACACACACACACAGTCAGGAGAACATGGGGTTCTTCCTGAGTAATAGTAGTACGAAATTAGAGAAGTGTAATAAGTTAAACAATTCAATTACATTTCACAAGAACAACATGTTTTAATTAAACATCGTTTACTTTACTTTCGGATTTTGGAAACTAACTTGACATAAGAAAATATGGGATTTTCTTGGATAACCACTTTTTAGGAAAACAAAGGAACTCGTACATTTTCAGAAAAACTAACCGCTTATGAACTCACCAGCTTTATGCTGACTTTTAAACCGCTTGTATTCTCAGGTCCATGTTAGACAGGTACCCGAAGATCCTTTTGTGTGAAGATGGAGTTCTCAGAAGACTCATTTTGAAACAATTGTAAAACTTTCATATATGTAATGTAATGGTTGATTTACTTTACTTACTATGTACATTGGATTTGATACTCTACGTGGAGTCAACCCCGGAAATGTTTCCGCCTTCGGTTTTCGGGGTGTGACAGATTGGTATCAGAGCGCTTGTTTATAGTGAATGAAGTATACCAAACCTTACATGGTATAAAACTATAAACATTAAAGGGCCTCAGTGCTCTGAATTAAAAGTATCTTCAAAACTATAAGTAATTTCAAAAGTATACAAGTATACTGACCCGTCGAAATCCGTAACTACAAATAGAACAAAACATAAGTAAATGGATGTTGTACACTGCGGTTAAACTTGGGCAGTTATGTAGTCGTGTCTAGGATCAATTTGGCCTGGCCAACTATATTCATTCGAGACATGGCCAGTATGTGCTTGGGAGTGACTGTAGTACGCAGCATGCCTAAAACTTACCTAATATCTCAAACAACGAATCGTCGCTGCAGTGAACCATGAAATACTATGGGAGTATTTCTCGAGCCAATCCTTCGTAGAAAATCCTCGTATATGAAATGTTACTTGAACATTCCTCTAGCGATAAAATGTTTTGTCTTGATAACTCTTTCCTACTTTATCGCTTAGTATGATGCTATATCTGTCTTGATGAGATATCCCCTGTTCCATATTCCTTGATTCAATTCAGAGGACTTATGATCCTCTCTTTCCTGATCTTTTTAGATCAAGATGCCTCCGAGAAAGAGACCTAGCTCGAAGAACAACGACAATCCTCCTCCGCCATCACCTCCTCCTCAGTTTGACCTAGCATCACTCCAGACAGTCAGCTGCAATGGTGGCAGCCATGTCACAAATGAACCCTAGCGGTTCAGGAGGTGGTCCTCAATCCCAAAACCCAGAAGATAGCCAGGGACGCCGGAAAGAGGGTTCCTATAAGGATTTCATGAACGCCAAACCCACGTCTTTTGATGGCACTGGAGGTGTCATTTCCCTTACCCGATGGTTCGAGAAGATCGAATCTATCTTTGAAATCTGCACTTGTTCAGATTCAGACAAGGTGAAGTTTGCCACCTGCACCTTTCTCAACAAAGCTCTGACTTGGTGGAATGGCCGAGTCAAATCCCTAACCTTACCTGTAGCCAACGCCATGGGTTGGGAAGCCATGAAGGAACTTCTGCTGGCTGAGTACTGCCATCGAGGAGAAATGCAGAAGTTAGAACATGAACTGTCGAACCTGAAGATGAAAGGTTCCGACATTGCTGCTTATACTTCCAGGTTCGACGACTTGGCACTACTTTGTCCGGGAATGGTTACCCCGGAAAGTAAGAAGATAGAGAGATTTATTTGGGGACTGACTCAGCCAACGAAAGGAAATGTCATAGCTGCGAGGCCGGATACGTACGACAACGCCAAATGTTTAGCACAAATCCTAATCGATCACAGTGATGACCTTGAAGAGGCAGCTACCACTACTGAACCGACGGTGAGGAGTGGCGAGAAAAGAAAACTTGGGAAGAAAGAGAAAAGCCAAACATCACACGAGTCTTCAAAGAGACAGCAAACGGTGGCAATTCACGCTGTCACTTCCTCTGCAACTGTTTCTGTTGATGGGTCCTCAACCCAAAAATCTATTAATAGGTATGCTAGAACACTTCCTAGTTGTGGCAAGTGCAACTATCATCATCTTTCGTCCGGTCCATGTATAGAGGTAATTTGCAACAAATGTGGCATAAAGGGTCACATGGCGAAGAACTGTAAGACGCCAACTCAATCAACGAGTCAAACTTCCGAAGCGGGCATCGGTCGGGCCTGCTATGGTTGCGGAGAAGTGGGACATCTCAAGCGAAACTGTCATAAGACTGTAAAACCTGGTAACATTGAAAGAGTTCTAATGATAGGACAAGAAGAGACAGCCACCGATCCCACCGTTGCCACATGTATATTTTCCCTCGTTAAATTTATATGCCTATGATTCTTTTCGATTCTAGCACCGAAAGAAATTCGTTAACCATCCATTTGAACATTTTTCTAACCCCGTCGTTTACAAGTAACTGGAAATGTATGTCTTCGAGATGGTTATCACATAAAAACGAGAACGCTTGTGTCGTATTTGTAGATTGTTTTCTCAATATGAGTGATTATTCTTTTCCATTCGATCTATTGGTAAACTTTTTATGAAATGCTTTGATGCCACCCTTAACATGTAATGACTGATCCTCATTCATACTGTCTTTCCTAGATTCGAGAAAGCCATTTGTTCTAGTCTTCCTCTGACATTGACTCCCATGATCTTCTTACATCAAAGCTTAAAAAGTCTGCCCATGTATCTCTCGTCCAAGTGATCATCGAGAAACGAGAAGTCTACAATCCTTTCCCGATGCTGTTTCTAAAGAATTCTTGAGAATTCTTTCTGAACGTGTAGTCTAGTCTTGCATCGATCTAATCCCGGTAATTTCCTCGTAACCAAACTTTAGTAAGCACAATGTGTGCAAGTCAACAATCAGGGCATGATACGATCACTACGAGGAGGTAGTGACGCCCTTCGGTCAAACCATTCTCTTGTTCATGTAGATAAGCTAAGGCAATAAAGAATTAGTCTACACCGGGAGCACCCATGGAACCTGTCGATCTTTGGGTCCCGTCGGCTACGATCATAGACTCACGTAAGAGTTCCCCTTAGAACCATTGGACCTTTAGTTACTCTGACATGTGAAAGCGTACCCACTTGTTGAAGGTTTTACCTTGGAAAGACATAGTACATCTTGGGAAGTGCGGAAAACTTAACTTGTGGAACCTTAGACCCTTCGAGATCTTCGTTAGGAATCGATTCCATAGCCCTCTCCGAGCTATCTTAAGGACTCAGTAACAATCATCTGGTATTCCGCATCCTTATTCGTAAGGCTTGCCGACCTGACGAAACCCTAGTAAATTCCTTTGAGGAAATAAAAATCCAAATTTTCATGTATGAATCAATTGAGATCGTAGATTGAGAGATTAATCAAGCGTAACAAAGCCACATCTTGACAGTGAGGGTTTGCTAGAATATTAAGCGGAGACCTGAATTCAGTAAATTCATCCCCATATATCTTTCCACTTCGTGATCTGTGTTCGAATCTTTGAATTTCGAGACGAAATTCCCTCTAACGGAGGGATAATGTAACAACCTGAAATTCATATCCTTGATTGTAACCCTTTTCGCGACTCGTTCCGATCATCAAATTGCCGTTTCCGATTTTGTTTCCGTTTCCGACCTTTTATTAAGTCGTTAATGTGAATTTTATTTTATGACTTCATAAGTGTCTTAATACCCTTAGAACTCATTCTAACGTCTCATATTAATGATCGGAACATTTTTAGAACCAACCATATCGGGTTACAGCAAATTGGCCGGGTGCGACCAAAAGCCCCGTCTAACGCCGGTATCGGGTAGAATTCTACCATGTCCCGAACTTGGACACTATTTAAAGTGACTCAAGTCTCCATTTTGAAGCTTTCGCTCCATGTTACAACTATTACTCCAACCTCTCTCCTCAAACTAGATTTTAGGGTCAAAATCTCAAGTTTAAGGCTTCAAATCACCAAGGTACCTTTCCTAACTTGTTATGCAACATCTTTAGCCCTCAAATTTAAGTTCAAACCATGGAATAGGACCATTAACATGATTTTACGGCCCTAGAACAGTCCTAGGCCGTAAACTCACATAAAGGGGATTTTTGGAGCAACAAAACCCTTCCAAACCTCAATTGGACCTTGTATATGGCTAAAGGACTTTATGAAATGGAATTAGAATGCCTCAAACCAAGATTTGAAGCCTTGTATATGAGTTTACGGCCTTGGAAGGTGCCTAGGCCTTAAACTCATATTAGGAGGGTTTTTAAGCCATTTAGTCCTTCCAAAACACAAACAAGACTTAGATATGATTTTTAGAATATTGGAATTGGACTTTGAACACTTCAAACATAAATTTTGAGAGGTTTACATGAGTTTACGGCCAAGGCATGTGCTTGGGCCGTAAACTCCTCAAAAAGGGGTATAAAATCAATTCTAAGGTGTTAGAAAGCCATCCAACACCACCAAAAGCCTTGGAATAAATCAAAGGACCAACCAAAAATAGTTTTAGGGCTTTAAAAACATCAAAACCCCACATATGAGAGTTTACGGCCATAGAACATGTCTCATGGCCGTAAACTCATAAAATGGTGTCAATTGGTGCCCCAAACTCATTTCTAGGCTTGTTGGAATTTTTAGAATCACATGTGATTAATTTTGGGACCTTAACAACTCTTATTCTATGAGATATGTGAGTTTACGGCCATAGAACCCATGCCTAGGCCGTAAACTCCTTTAAGTGTTGCATTTGATGATTTTAATTCAATCCAAGCCTTAGTTAAAATTATTCCAAGCATTTCCAAGTGTCCATACCCCTTTTGTGAGCCATTAAACACCATAAATCACCCCTCTATGAGTTTACAGCCGTAAACTCATGGGGAATGGGTGTTTAGGCTGTAAACATCATTAGGGAGTTTACTTTTGGGGAGTAAACTCAAATCCCAAGTCCCACGCTTCAATTCCCGTCCGTAGATGTCACCCGGGTCACTCCAAACACCCGTTTTGAGGTGTTTTCGTTCGTTGGAGTGTAACTTCATATCTAATTAGAGTTTGTAAATCTAATTAGATATATTTGTATACCATTTCATTTTACATAGGAACCTCGCGTGTTATCAGGCCTCGATTCGACGTTTAGCATCCGAAATCGACACATTTCCGAGTCCGGTGAGTTCATACCCCTACCCTTTTTCAATGGTTTTTCAATGTTTTTAGGGGGGAATACAAGCAAAAGTACAAGAATAACTTGTACTCAATCACATGATTTTAGTTGAATGGTTTCATAATTGTATAATTTAAGAATTGAAAACCCTTTTGAAACAAACTGTTTTAACTTGCAGAGTTGTTTGTTTTTAACCCGATTTTCAATTCTTATTATACAATGTTATATTGTGTACTTTACATTTGATTGTTCACATTTAAACTGATAGAATACATAAACCATTGTAATGTCTGTAATAAAACACTAAGGTTCAAGTGTAAAAGACAGACTCCATTAGAAAACATGAAACATTTATATGTCCTTAACAATACACCTAGGCTCGAGTGTGATAGATAAATACCATCATAACACACAAATCACTTTAATGTCCTTAATAATACACCTAGGGTCGAGTGTAAAAGGACAGCCATCATTAAATAACACCTAGGCTCGAGTGTAATGTCCTTAATAAAACACCTAGGCTCGAGTGTAAAGGACAGGTACGTAGAATATAGTCAGTTGTAAATACTACTTTCCTAGTCGAAAAGTAAAGAGTAATCTTAATGATTGGAGACACGTCCTTGTAACACTTCCATGGCACGAGATAGTGGGGGACTAACCCTGTAACCAGAATCTCTATTTGTAGGAGAGCGTGGCTTGAGTGTATAGATCTATACGGGACTGACAATCCCACACCTGGCTGCTAGCTACAGCCGAACCGAATGGTTCAAGGGTGACAAAAGTCATAAAAAGGATACTGACCATGGTCCGAGTCATATCCAGTCTAAGTATGGTTAAGGACTCGCAATCTAGATTATTAACATTTCAGATTCATTCACTAGCTTTATGTACATAGTAAAGCTAATGTACATTTAGGGATTGCAGATACACACACAATCAGGAAAACATGGGGTTTTTTTCCTGGGAAGAACACTGAACATAACCATAACCAGTAAAGACACACACACACAGTCAGGGAAACATGGGGTTTTCCTGGGGAGAACACTGAACATAAACAAAACCGGTAAAGATATACACACAGTCAGGGAAACATGGGGTTTTCCTGGGAAGGACACCGAACATAGTCAGAAACTAGTAACAATTCACACACACACACAGTCAGGAGAACATGGGGTTCTTCCTGAGTAATAGTAGTACGAAATTAGAGAAGTGTAATAAGTTAAACAATTCAATTACATTTCACAAGAACAACATGTTTTAATTAAACATCGTTTACTTTACTTTCGGATTTTGGAAACTAACTTGACATAAGAAAATATGGGATTTTCTTGGATAACCACTTTTTAGGAAAACAAAGGAACTCGTACATTTTCAGAAAAACTAACCGCTTATGAACTCACCAGCTTTATGCTGACTTTTAAACCGCTTGTATTCTCAGGTCCATGTTAGACAGGTACCCGAAGATCCTTTTGTGTGAAGATGGAGTTCTCAGAAGACTCATTTTGAAACAATTGTAAAACTTTCATATATGTAATGTAATGGTTGATTTACTTTACTTACTATGTACATTGGATTTGATACTCTACGTGGAGTCAACCCCGGAAATGTTTCCGCCTTCGGTTTTCGGGGTGTGACAGATTGGTATCAGAGCGCTTGTTTATAGTGAATGAAGTATACCAAACCTTACATGGTATAAAACTATAAACATTAAAGGGCCTCAGTGCTCTGAATTAAAAGTATCTTCAAAACTATAAGTAATTTCAAAAGTATACAAGTATACTGACCCGTCGAAATCCGTAACTACAAATAGAACAAAACATAAGTAAATGGATGTTGTACACTGCGGTTAAACTTGGGCAGTTATGTAGTCGTGTCTAGGATCAATTTGGCCTGGCCAACTATATTCATTCGAGACATGGCCAGTATGTGCTTGGGAGTGACTGTAGTACGCAGCATGCCTAAAACTTACCTAATATCTCAAACAACGAATCGTCGCTGCAGTGAACCATGAAATACTATGGGAGTATTTCTCGAGCCAATCCTTCGTAGAAAATCCTCGTATATGAAATGTTACTTGAACATTCCTCTAGCGATAAAATGTTTTGTCTTGATAACTCTTTCCTACTTTATCGCTTAGTATGATGCTATATCTGTCTTGATGAGATATCCCCTGTTCCATATTCCTTGATTCAATTCAGAGGACTTATGATCCTCTCTTTCCTGATCTTTTTAGATCAAGATGCCTCCGAGAAAGAGACCTAGCTCGAAGAACAACGACAATCCTCCTCCGCCATCACCTCCTCCTCAGTTTGACCTAGCATCACTCCAGACAGTCAGCTGCAATGGTGGCAGCCATGTCACAAATGAACCCTAGCGGTTCAGGAGGTGGTCCTCAATCCCAAAACCCAGAAGATAGCCAGGGACGCCGGAAAGAGGGTTCCTATAAGGATTTCATGAACGCCAAACCCACGTCTTTTGATGGCACTGGAGGTGTCATTTCCCTTACCCGATGGTTCGAGAAGATCGAATCTATCTTTGAAATCTGCACTTGTTCAGATTCAGACAAGGTGAAGTTTGCCACCTGCACCTTTCTCAACAAAGCTCTGACTTGGTGGAATGGCCGAGTCAAATCCCTAACCTTACCTGTAGCCAACGCCATGGGTTGGGAAGCCATGAAGGAACTTCTGCTGGCTGAGTACTGCCATCGAGGAGAAATGCAGAAGTTAGAACATGAACTGTCGAACCTGAAGATGAAAGGTTCCGACATTGCTGCTTATACTTCCAGGTTCGACGACTTGGCACTACTTTGTCCGGGAATGGTTACCCCGGAAAGTAAGAAGATAGAGAGATTTATTTGGGGACTGACTCAGCCAACGAAAGGAAATGTCATAGCTGCGAGGCCGGATACGTACGACAACGCCAAATGTTTAGCACAAATCCTAATCGATCACAGTGATGACCTTGAAGAGGCAGCTACCACTACTGAACCGACGGTGAGGAGTGGCGAGAAAAGAAAACTTGGGAAGAAAGAGAAAAGCCAAACATCACACGAGTCTTCAAAGAGACAGCAAACGGTGGCAATTCACGCTGTCACTTCCTCTGCAACTGTTTCTGTTGATGGGTCCTCAACCCAAAAATCTATTAATAGGTATGCTAGAACACTTCCTAGTTGTGGCAAGTGCAACTATCATCATCTTTCGTCCGGTCCATGTATAGAGGTAATTTGCAACAAATGTGGCATAAAGGGTCACATGGCGAAGAACTGTAAGACGCCAACTCAATCAACGAGTCAAACTTCCGAAGCGGGCATCGGTCGGGCCTGCTATGGTTGCGGAGAAGTGGGACATCTCAAGCGAAACTGTCATAAGACTGTAAAACCTGGTAACATTGAAAGAGTTCTAATGATAGGACAAGAAGAGACAGCCACCGATCCCACCGTTGCCACATGTATATTTTCCCTCGTTAAATTTATATGCCTATGATTCTTTTCGATTCTAGCACCGAAAGAAATTCGTTAACCATCCATTTGAACATTTTTCTAACCCCGTCGTTTACAAGTAACTGGAAATGTATGTCTTCGAGATGGTTATCACATAAAAACGAGAACGCTTGTGTCGTATTTGTAGATTGTTTTCTCAATATGAGTGATTATTCTTTTCCATTCGATCTATTGGTAAACTTTTTATGAAATGCTTTGATGCCACCCTTAACATGTAATGACTGATCCTCATTCATACTGTCTTTCCTAGATTCGAGAAAGCCATTTGTTCTAGTCTTCCTCTGACATTGACTCCCATGATCTTCTTACATCAAAGCTTAAAAAGTCTGCCCATGTATCTCTCGTCCAAGTGATCATCGAGAAACGAGAAGTCTACAATCCTTTCCCGATGCTGTTTCTAAAGAATTCTTGAGAATTCTTTCTGAACGTGTAGTCTAGTCTTGCATCGATCTAATCCCGGTAATTTCCTCGTAACCAAACTTTAGTAAGCACAATGTGTGCAAGTCAACAATCAGGGCATGATACGATCACTACGAGGAGGTAGTGACGCCCTTCGGTCAAACCATTCTCTTGTTCATGTAGATAAGCTAAGGCAATAAAGAATTAGTCTACACCGGGAGCACCCATGGAACCTGTCGATCTTTGGGTCCCGTCGGCTACGATCATAGACTCACGTAAGAGTTCCCCTTAGAACCATTGGACCTTTAGTTACTCTGACATGTGAAAGCGTACCCACTTGTTGAAGGTTTTACCTTGGAAAGACATAGTACATCTTGGGAAGTGCGGAAAACTTAACTTGTGGAACCTTAGACCCTTCGAGATCTTCGTTAGGAATCGATTCCATAGCCCTCTCCGAGCTATCTTAAGGACTCAGTAACAATCATCTGGTATTCCGCATCCTTATTCGTAAGGCTTGCCGACCTGACGAAACCCTAGTAAATTCCTTTGAGGAAATAAAAATCCAAATTTTCATGTATGAATCAATTGAGATCGTAGATTGAGAGATTAATCAAGCGTAACAAAGCCACATCTTGACAGTGAGGGTTTGCTAGAATATTAAGCGGAGACCTGAATGCAGTAAATTCATCCCCATATATCTTTCCACTTCGTGATCTGTGTTCGAATCTTTGAATTTCGAGACGAAATTCCCTCTAACGGAGGGATAATGTAACAACCTGAAATTCATATCCTTGATTGTAACCCTTTTCGCGACTCGTTCCGATCATCAAATTGCCGTTTCCGATTTTGTTTCCGTTTCCGACCTTTTATTAAGTCGTTAATGTGAATTTTATTTTATGACTTCATAAGTGTCTTAATACCCTTAGAACTCATTCTAACGTCTCATATTAATGATCGGAACATTTTTAGAACCAACCATATCGGGTTACAGCAAATTGGCCGGGTGCGACCAAAAGCCCCGTCTAACGCCGGTATCGGGTAGAATTCTACCATGTCCCGAACTTGGACACTATTTAAAGTGACTCAAGTCTCCATTTTGAAGCTTTCGCTCCATGTTACAACTATTACTCCAACCTCTCTCCTCAAACTAGATTTTAGGGTCAAAATCTCAAGTTTAAGGCTTCAAATCACCAAGGTACCTTTCCTAACTTGTTATGCAACATCTTTAGCCCTCAAATTTAAGTTCAAACCATGGAATAGGACCATTAACATGAGTTTACGGCCCTAGAACAGTCCTAGGCCGTAAACTCACATAAAGGGGATTTTTGGAGCAACAAAACCCTTCCAAACCTCAATTGGACCTTGTATATGGCTAAAGGACTTTATGAAATGGAATTAGAATGCCTCAAACCAAGATTTGAAGCCTTGTATATGAGTTTACGGCCTTGGAAGGTGCCTAGGCCTTAAACTCATATTAGGAGGGTTTTTAAGCCATTTAGTCCTTCCAAAACACAAACAAGACTTAGATATGATTTTTAGAATATTGGAATTGGACTTTGAACACTTCAAACATAAATTTTGAGAGGTTTACATGAGTTTACGGCCAAGGCATGTGCTTGGGCCGTAAACTCCTCAAAAAGGGGTATAAAATCAATTCTAAGGTGTTAGAAAGCCATCCAACACCACCAAAAGCCTTGGAATAAATCAAAGGACCAACCAAAAATAGTTTTAGGGCTTTAAAAACATCAAAACCCCACATATGAGAGTTTACGGCCATAGAACATGTCTCATGGCCGTAAACTCATAAAATGGTGTCAATTGGTGCCCCAAACTCATTTCTAGGCTTGTTGGAATTTTTAGAATCACATGTGATTAATTTTGGGACCTTAACAACTCTTATTCTATGAGATATGTGAGTTTACGGCCATAGAACCCATGCCTAGGCCGTAAACTCCTTTAAGTGTTGCATTTGATGATTTTAATTCAATCCAAGCCTTAGTTAAAATTATTCCAAGCATTTCCAAGTGTCCATACCCCTTTTGTGAGCCATTAAACACCATAAATCACCCCTCTATGAGTTTACAGCCGTAAACTCATGGGGAATGGGTGTTTAGGCCGTAAACATCATTAGGGAGTTTACTTTTGGGGAGTAAACTCAAATCCCAAGTCCCACGCTTCAATTCCCGTCCGTAGATGTCACCCGGGTCACTCCAAACACCCGTTTTGAGGTGTTTTCGTTCGTTGGAGTGTAACTTCATATCTAATTAGAGTTTGTAAATATAATTAGATATATTTGTATACCATTTCATTTTACATAGGAACCTCGCATGTTATCAGGCCTCGATTCGACGTTTAGCATCTGAAATCGACACATTTCCGAGTCCGGTGAGTTCATACCCCTACCCTTTTTCAATGGTTTTTCAATGTTTTCAGGGGGGGAATACAAGCAAAAGTACAAGAATAACTTGTACTCAATCACATGATTTTAGTTGAATGGTTTCATAATTGTACAATTTAAGAATTGAAAACCCTTTTGAAACAAACTGTTTTAACTTGCAGAGTTGTTTGTTTTTAACCCGATTTTCAATTCTTATTATACAATGTTATATTGTGTACTTTAGATTTGATTGTTCACATTTAAACTGATAGAATACATAAACCATTGTAATGTCTGTAATAAAACACTAAGGTTCAAGTGTAAAAGACAGACTCCATTAGAAAACATGAAACATTTATATGTCCTTAACAATACACCTAGGCTCGAGTGTGATAGATAAATACCATCATAACACACAAATCACTGTAATGTCCTTAATAATACACCTAGGGTCGAGTGTAAAAGGACAGCCATCATTAAATAACACCTAGGCTCGAGTGTAATGTCCTTAATAAAACACCTAGGCTCGAGTGTAAAGGACAGGTACGTAGAATATAGTCAGTTGTAAATACTACTTTCCTAGTCGAAAAGTAAAGAGTAATCTTAATGATTGGAGACACGTACTTGTAACACTTCCATGGCACGAGATAGTGGGGGACTAACCCTGTAACCAGAATCTCCGTTTGTAGGAGAGCGTGGCTTGAGTGTATAGATCTATACGGGACTGACAATCCCACACCTGGCTGCTAGCTACAGCCGAACCGAATGGTTCAAGGGTGACAAAAGTCATAAAAAGGATACTGACCATGGTCCGAGTCATATCCAGTCTAAGTATGGTTAAGGACTCGCAATCTAGATTATTAACATTTCAGATTCATTCACTAGCTTGATGTACGTAGTAAAGCTAATGTACATTTAGGGATTGCAGATACACACACAATCAGGAAAACATGGGGTTTTTTTCCTGGGAAGAACACTGAACATAACCATAACCAGTAAAGACACACACACACACACAGTCAGGGAAACATGGGGTTTTCCTGGGGAGAACACTGAACATAAACAAAACTGGTAAAGATATACACACAGTCAGGGAAACATGGGGTTTTCCTGGGAAGGACACCGAACATAGTCAGAAACTAGTAACAATTCACACACACACACAGTCAGGA
The DNA here is from genome assembly GCF_052625555.1 of Lactuca saligna. NCBI lineage: Eukaryota > Viridiplantae > Streptophyta > Magnoliopsida > Asterales > Asteraceae > Lactuca > Lactuca saligna. The sequence continues at coordinate 76,740,414 of NC_136423.1, read as the reverse complement.
GAACATGGGGTTCTTCCTGAGTAATAGTAGTACGAAATTAGAGATGTGTAATAAGTTAAACAATTCAATTACATTTCACAAGAACAATCATGTTTTAATTAACCATCGTTTACTTTACTTTCGGATTTTGGAAACTAACTTGACATAAGAAAATATGGGATTTTCTTGGATAACCACTTTTTAGGAAAACAAAGGAACTCGTACATTTTCAGAAAAACTAACCGCTTATGAACTCACCAGCTTTATGCTGACTTTTAAACCGCTTGTATTCTCAGGTCCATGTTAGATAGGTACCCGAAGATCCTTTTGTGTGAAGATGGAGTTCTCAGAAGACTCATTTTGTATTGTTCATATATACTATGTATCACTTGTATAACTTATGATTTTGAAACAATTGTAAAACTTTCATATATGTAATGTAATGGTTGATTTACTTTACTTACTATGTACATTGGATTTGATACTCTACGTGGAGTCAACCCCGGAAATGTTTCCGCCTTCGGTTTCGGGGTGTGACACGGACAAAGTGAGAGGACGATCCAAACCTTAGAAGAAATGCTGCGAGCTTGTGTGATAGACTTCGGTAAATTGTGGGATACACACTTACCCTTGGTGGAGTTTTCCTACAATAATTGTTATCATATGAGCATCAAGGCAGCTCCATTCGAAGCCCTCTACAACTGGAAGTGCAGATCCCCTATGTGTTGGGCTGAGGTGGGTGACACTCAGTTAGCTAGAGGACGAGTTCCTGACAACGCCCTCACTGGTCTGGAGATCATTCGAGAAATGACCCAGAAGATTGTACAGATTTGCGAATGATTAAAAGCTGCTAGGGATCGACAAAAAAGCTACGCCGACAAACAAAGAAAACCCTTGGAATTCTAGGTGGGAGACCGAGTCCTTTTGAAGGTCTCGCCCTGGAAGGGCACGATACTCTTTGGAAAGTAGGGAAAACTGAACCCCAGGTACATAGGGCCTTTTGAGATTCTCACTAGATTCGGCCTTGTAGCTTAGAAACTCAACCTACCCCACGAGCTAAGTAACATACATCCAACCTTCCACGACTAAAACTTAAAGAAATGCCACTCCGACGACACCCTAGTGATTCCTCTTGACGAGATTGAGGTCAACGAGAGCCTCAATTTTGTGGAAGAGCCTGTGGAGATTATGGATCGAAAAGTAAAACGAATGAAACAAAGCCACATCCCAATTGTGAAGGTTCGGTGGAATGCCAAGCGGGGACCAGAATTCACGTGGGATCGTGAGGATCGAATGAAACTCAAATATCCCCATCTCTTCGCTTAGTAGTACTGTAATAACTTATCTATATGAATTCTAAATTTCAGGACGAAATTCCCCTAACGGGGGGATGATGTGACAACTCAACGTTTAATCCGTTATAAAATTCCGTTTCCGCTAACGGAATACGTCATCTATAAAAGTTCCGTAATTTGGAGTCGTATAATAAATAAATAGTTAATTATTTATTTATATTTCATGTGATTATCATTTTAGTAAAAATGAATATAACTCGTTAATGTTAGTTCCATTTAACGAAGTAAAGTTATATTATTGTTTCTACCACTTAACCCGGGTAAAAAGTTTAAACCCCATTAAACTTGAGCATCGGGTAGTCGTGTACCGGGTGCAATACCCGAGGCTTATATAAGGAAAGTGGATAACACTTTTCACTCTTTTACCACCCAAACACACTGTCTCTCACTACTTTATCTCTCTAGACCCGATTTCCACTCCAAAACCACAATTTTCGGCTTCCAAACGTAAGGTTTTCCTCCCTAACTTGTTCTAAACTTGCATCAATGTATATATAGCTTAAAAATCATATGAATGAGGGGTAAATAAGGAGTTTACGGCCTAAGAAGCTCCTTAGGCCGTGAACACCCAAAACATGGCCAAATGTCCAAATTTTCCTTCCTTTAAGCTTGTATACTAGTTAGGGATTTTACCTAGAAGTGTTTGGCCATCAAAACATGAGAATTTAAAGCATAAAAGAGGGTATATGGCCCAAGCACATGCTTAGGCAGTAAACACCCTTTTTCCATGTAAAAATGCCCCAAAAACTCATCCAATGCATGCTAGACTTGAGATATGATTTTTAGGAAATGCCATTTCGAGTTTAGGACCATTAAACAACACATTTTGAGGGGTAATTTAGAGTTTACGGCCCAAGCATAAACTAGGACCGTAAACTCCCCCAAACATCACCAAATGAGGGTTTAAACCCCCAAATTGGCCCTAGACCTTCACTAGAAAAATTAAGGGATTGAATTAGGAGCCTTGGCATCAATTTTGGAGAGTGAAAAAGAGTTCACGGCCAAGCCATGAGGCTTACGGCTGTAAACTCCCAAGGAGTGGCTTTTGGGCCGTAAACTCCAAGGGAGTAAACTCTTGGACTCCCCCGTAACCCCTTTTGGTCTTGTTCAATCCCCGAGAACCACCTCCAATCCATAAGACCCCGAATCAATGTTAGGATATGTAAATGTTTTAATAAAAAGCATAAAATGACTAATCAAGTCAAGTATACATGTTTATGAAGAATAATCACATGTGATTCACTACCCAGAGTTCAAATCACATGTGATTTATCACTATGCCTTATAAAAGAACTTTGCGTTTTCAAAACTACTTTGGATAAATAAACTATTTTCTAAATGCTTTCTTTGGACAAGATTTTGAATAAATTTTCTTATAAAATGTTACCACACTAATATATTTATATAAGTAAGACTTGAAGGACTTAGGACCGATAGCTCGCCTTATTTCCTGTTCTTGTTTGATTGTGGGCTTAGGGTAGTTGTTATCCGTACGAATGTCGTTGATTTCTTAGTTATATATCATGTATATTGGCGTTGGATACAAGTATTTTCATTCCATTTGATGGCTATACTACACAATTGCCAAGAACCATATGCACTAAGTTAACTATAATAGGTATAGTTAAGGTCGCTACTATTCGTTACTGCTACTATTTTATATACTATAATACATACTATTACAAGACGATACACGAATAAGAGGACACACTATGAACTATATAAAAGAATACTACACTATAATACAAGGGAAAGCACTAATCAGGAAGATAACACACTAACTCTCTACAAGATACTCTACTCGCTACATACTATGCCCAGATTTTTCCGATAGGAAGACGATGCTACATGTATAGATCTATACGGGGCAGACACTATTACATCCAGACTGTTAACTTCAGTCTGAGCCGAGCAAGCCCAGGGATGACACTACTTCACTACACTGTGTATGACCAGGAAGGTCATGGGGTCCTCTATTACTCACACTGTCAGTCGCATACAAAGAATACACTATATCCACACTAAAATACTAAAACTAAAGTGTAAATTAATATCCTGAAGTAAATAAGTATCTAGTACTAATGGAAGTTTTCACCACTATCACTGTCAACAGGCATAACTCTTCCTCTATCTACATTACATACTGGAGATTGTAGTACCACACTTTTACAACAAACAGTTTTCAATGATTAAACTTACATGCAACTTAGAGTTTTTCACTTACGACATATTTTCTGGAAAATATAGGATTTTCTAGGGTTTTCTACTACTTATAATTGTAAATTGCAGTTTTTCACACCACATGTTCAAATACATTTTATACAAAATTTACACTAAATTCTTATGAACTCACCAGCTTTATGCTGATACTCGTTTTCAAAATAACTTGTATCCTCAGGTTAAAGATAGACAGGTACAGGTGCAACATTTTGGAGAAGATGGAGCATACAAGATCCATCTCTTATTTTTGTATTACATTTGGTGTCTATTGAAACTTTACATAACACACTTGAATTTAAACTCAATATGAAATGAAATGGTTGTATGTTTCTTGTTTTTACTATTATGCAATTATGATGATAATGTGCATGACGTCCTCCATCCCGAAACGTATTTCCGCTGTTATCGGTTTTGGGGTGTGACATAAGGAGAAATAAAGATTTAAATAATTAAATAATGTATTTAGTTCAAATTCAAATCCTTTCCTTATCAACATCCAGGAGGCTTTTCGAAACCTTAGATGGGCGCCCAAAATCGTCCGACCAAGGATGGTTCTAGAATTGCCTCTTTTGTCCAACTATTGAACAATTATAATTCACCCATTGCACGTTTAATTAATTCAAGTTAATCCCAAATTAATTCCAGATTACTTCGGATTAATTAATTCTAAGTTACTTATCATTAAATTATTAATCATATAAATTGACAAAACAATTAGTTTAACAATTAATCTCATATATTAACAACCCAACTGTCTATTTCCAATTAATATATTAATCATATCATCTATTAATAAATCATTTTCTCATAATTTCTTAATAGTATAGTAATCATATAATAATCTAATAAATCATTTTCTCCCTATAAATGTCATTCTAATGAAGTTCTAGTTATGAGGACAACCCAAAAAGGACTTTGCTTCTAATTACAAGAATATATCAATTTAGTTACTAGCTTAGATACCTTAACCCAACAGTCCCCCACTTGGATAAGTCTTTAACTACAATTACAAGTATAGACCTTGAACTAAACAATAAAGATTTCTTTCCGAAGCCACTACCAAACTCTGATTTAAATCAAAATTTGTTCCTAAGATAAGTGATTAGCTATTATTTCTTTCCACAAGATATTGTATGAATAGAGTCATGAATTAAATGATCACCCTCAAGTTAATTTATTTGTTTCCTCATTTCCAGATTTGTAATCAAGTTAGACTCCAAAGTTGAACACATTAATATAGTCCAAACCAGGCGCTTAGTTTTTTCATAGATCAACTCAAATCACCGATGGGCGTACATATATCACTCTTCCTGTTAAGCAAAGAGGAAAGAATAAACTTTTACTACATAATTGTAACCTTTACTCAAAAAATCATACATGACACTACGTTTTATAACATCATGTTACTAATGCGTTTACGTAATTCCAATGCACAACCGACTTGTAAATTACAACATATGTATCTTCATTTGAAGAATAGAATATATTATTATCATAGAATTACTCGTGATTAAATACATGAAGTAATCTCTATGCGTGGATTTATTCAATACTTAAATCTCTATTTTCAAGTACTCATGAACATTGTAATAATCCGTATGTAACATCCAATCCCTACGAACAATCCAGAAATCGATTTATGACAATCTTAATTCACTACTTACTTCCAAAAGTATGAACGACTGTGTAATTTTGAATAAAATTTAAATTACTCAGGGAAGTAAAGCATGCAAAGTGAAATACAATAATAAAATAATTAACTATGGTATCATACCCATAGATTATAAATAAATCCATATTAGTTAATCACCATAAAAATTGTGAATTTAATCATTGTATAATGTATTGAGCAATCAATTATCCTCTAGAATTAAATAATATTATTCATGCCATGTTATAAACATGAATACTATGCCTCTCGATGGTCCTTCCTTTGTGAACAGATCGATTGCACATTGCTCCAATGATGCACATTTCACAATTCTAAATTCTTGTTCTTCTATAAGATGTAGTGGAATTCCATCTTTACATGCACCGTCCTTTTATGATGTCGTGGTTCTAAAGTCACATACACTGAGCTTTCGATATTATAGAATGCTCCACTGAAATTTGTTACTAGAAATCATTCCATGGTTATGAAATTTCAAATTCAAGGCACACTCCTTGGACACTTCTTAGTATTAAAGTTTCCAACTCATATGTAGATTTTACAAACATCTCCCATTATGGTAACATTTCCATATCCCAGATGACCAACATTCTGACCAATAATCATCTCAATCAAGAACGTGTCACTATGGTCCATCCTAACAATATCATACTTCTAATTGTCTACAAGCAACCAATTCTTTGATAAAACCTTAGAATGTTCTGTACAGTTGTTTGACAACTTCAGTCACATGCAATTCTAACCCTTTTCACACAATGCTAAAAGCATTTGAAAAACTAGAATAATCTAATATTATAGCATATGTAATTGATCATATATTTGAAGCATATGAGACTCGACTCATTATTACTAGGGTCAAATAACTTTTCAATTTGTTGCTATGATATTTCCATATATAGAATCTCCAATGTTAAAACATTTCAACATAATATTCATATATGTATTTGACTACGTTCTATTAAACTATACAATCTAAAGAAGTTATGAGTGCCCTATACCTTATGTCCATTATACCGAAATAGTTCCCAACTTCTGCAACTTGCAAACTAGAGACATTGTTCCCTATGAATAGTATTGTCAACATGCAATACTAGCATAACAATTATATCCCATTCAAGATGTGATAAACATATCTCTTGAAGGTTTAAAAAATTCCTTGCCATTCCTCATAATTTGAAATGTGAAGAAGGATGTTGTAATCATATTATGAATTAGAGAATGTAGTTAATACAACCAGTATCCATATTGATCTTTAACATCCATCAGCGAAAGTATTTTCTAATAATCATTTTCATGAATTAGAGCAAAACCTTTTTCCACCTAGATTTAAAGGTGCATATGTTCCCATCCATGTGGATCTATCTTTCCAACCTATAGTCATAAGACAAGGTTTAGGAAAAAACAATTTTAAAATCAGCTTTCCTTCATAAATTGAATTTCTCTATTTTAATTTTTTTTCCATCTAGCAGCTCAAGTGGCATACTAGTGCTTCCATGTTGTTAGCAGCTTACCCATGTTGATCAGTGTACTTCCACTGACCAATGTGTTTTGATTTTGTAGGTAAATGAAGAACATAGAACTTATAAACATTGCTAACTCAAATGGAAATGCACAAAAATAAGAATATGTCAATTAAATACAACAATTTATCAAGCTCAAGTCGTGTTCTAGTGATTACTAAAAGGATCATTTCCAGTTAACTCTTGATCACCATCAAGATCAATACGACTCCCACTGACTTCTTGACATATAAGTTTTCCCTCAAGAAACCTTCCCTGAAGAGCTGAAACAAAAATTACGAAAGTGTGTGCGGATTTCTAACAAGAAACACTTCATAGAATAGGACTTAGTTTATCTTTTATTTCTCGATCAACGAAAACATAACAACTCCAATTCTAAATATTCTAGAGTAAGAAAACATTATAAATCCATGTATTATGATGTTTAATCATCCTTCTTAGTTTTGAAATGATTTTTAAGATATGATTTACAGCTACTAAACTATGGCTCTAAAACCTAATTGGAACAAACTATGACTCATCTCTGATCGAAAAATTTGTAACAAAGTGTGATTCCTCTTCTTAGTCATACAATTGCACTAAGATTTTCTTGGAAGATTAATTCTGATACAATTCCATAATTACTAAGATGATCATAAAATGTGACACTAAAGCATTCTCTTTTCTTTTCTGATTGGGGAATCTTTTATCTTTCATCTAATTGATTCTTCTATTCATTCTGCTACTCTTTGAATCTTTTTAAAGTATGAAAATTATGTTTAATCTTAAATACAATGATACGTGTGGAATGTACTTGTGTGTTCATTCATGGACTTTAAAAGAAAACACTTTTGGTAATCCATAACTTGAGGATAAATTATGGACTTCAATAAAAAACATTTAGATCAAGAATTAAACTAACAAACAATTTGCAAATAATTCCAATGATCTACCAAACTCATAAGTCGATGAACATTCATATCAACAGTTTCAAGAATCATATAAACACATATAAAACTTGAAATTTTGATAATAACCATTGTAAATGGATTAGCATAATCGTTACCACATCAAAAAAAGATTTTATAAGTCCAAAATAGTTTAGCGTAATGATTCTAGTCCAATTCCAGCAGCAAAACTCGAAAATCTGCACTCTGGAACTCCTACTCGTCGAGTGCACGAACTTACTCGACAATTAGGACGAATATATGCATGGACTTGTTGAGTCCCCCCATGGACTCGGTAAGTTCACTCAGTAAAATGAAGATTTTTCGATTTTCTTCAACAATTTACATCAAGTATCAAGAAAACAAGCCTAGGCTCTGATACCACTGAAGGGTTTTGAGCATTCTAACACTCCTATGGTGTAGATGCAACCCTAGAAACCTTGGATCTATGTTTTACTAATATACATGCAAATTTGATTTTTCCAAGGTTCTTAAGCTAACTAGCATGGCATGGGGAACTTCAAACATAAAAGCTAGTAGAAGATCATACCTTTCTTGTTGCTTGGATTCCTTACGAACTTTGTGAGCCTATCACCACAAATGTGATGCCTCAAATGTTTCACAAAACACCACAACTCTTGGAATAACTTTGATAGTACACTATCACTCAAAATCGGCTAACCTTCCGTGTTCTAGTCTTAGTGCTGATTTTGCTAGCCTATGGGGTCTTTATATAGTGTGTCACAAGTAGGGTTACACCATGTAAACCTTAATTGACATTGATTTTCAATTCCTCCATGATCCACGGGTTTTAACCTCCATGGAGTACCCAATGATTTTTAGTCCAATTCAATAAACCATGGATCAGTAGCCCAATATATAAGAATAGATGATTTACACAATCAACCCCATATATTTAATTAGTCTCTTTTTTATCATAAAATTAATTCCAAATTAATTCTTTATCAATACTAATTAAATAATATGATTTGATGTTAATATATTATAACTTATAATATATTAACAAATCATAAGTGTTCTTATTCTCAATTTGTCCATCCAATCATCATGATGCCATGCAACCCAAATGGAACATGCCAACCGGGTCAAGTACATACTAGAAATAGTTACAGACTTAGACACCTTATCCAACAGCTTGATCTATATATGTTTATGTATATTGTTAAATGTTATACTTCAAAGTGTTGTAAATTATTTGTACTTTACACCAGGAAAACCAATTTATTGATGGGTTTTGAGCATTCTAACACTCTTAAGGTGTAGAAGCAACCCTAGAAACCTTGGATCTATGTTTGACTAAGACACATGCAAATAATTAATTTTCCAAGGTTCTTATCCTGTCTAGCATGGCATGGGGAACTTGAATCAAATAAAGCTAGTAGAATTACTTACCTTGTAGTTGTAGTTGATTGCTTGGAGTTTTAGAGCCTAGCACCAATAGTTTGGATGCTTCAAATGGAAATTAAATCACCACAAACTTTGGAACTTTGAGAGAATAGCAACACCCTTCTTGAAATCGGCCCTCTTAGTATACTCACTACAACTAGTGTGATTTCAAGAACTAAAGCCTCCTTTATATAGTGTGGTGGATTAGGGTACATCCATGTAAACCCTAATACCCATGTCTTTTCATTTACATGAGATCCATGGGTTAAACCTCCATGGAGTATCCATGGACTTTCCATGCAAGCCTAGCCCATTCCAAATAAGCAAAAGCCCACACTATATAAATAATAGAGCCCATATTTAATTAGTCATACTTTGATCTATAAATTAATTATAGGTCAACACTAATTATATAATATGATTTTATATTAATATATTAGAACTTATAATATATTAATAAATCATAACTTATACTATTCTCAAAAGATTCTCCATAAATTGTTCGGGTGAAGTGAAACCCAAATGGACCATGCCGGGTCGGGTCAAGTACATACCAAATATAGTTATGGACTTAGACACTATATCCAACAGTCTCCCACTTTTATAAGTCTAATAACTATAGTTACAAGTATGACTTTAGGAAACGATCAACAATCGTAGCCCTTTAAACTCTACTGAACTATGAAGCGCCATTTTAGATAAGTGATCATATAATCCTCTGTTCTAGATATTAGCCAGACAAATGCATGGAACATGGTCTTGCTTATTGTCCAACATTTGTGTCCCAATTTCCGATTTGTTTGACATAGAACTTAACTGAACACATCAATTTAGTTATGACCAGGCCCGGTACATAGGTCAAGACAAAATCATCGAGGGGCCCAGATATCGCTTCTAATCCTAGAAGGAACAGATAAACTTCGACTCATATGTTTGGTCTACTACTTGTTGAATTACACACAAAAACACGGTTTATAACATCAAGTTACCAATGCGTTTTCGTGCAATCAATGTATAACTAATTCATAGGCAACAAATCATATCTCTAGGTTTGAAGACTTATATGATATTATCATCTCACGATCAATCGAGATAAATTGCATGAAGTGATACAAGTGAGCGTGGGTTGAATCCAATACTCAGAACTTATGAGCACTCATGAGTATTGTAGCCCCGCTTTGTCTAACATCTTAGACCTCTACAATCCAACCCATGATAATCTTGATTCATATCTACTTCCAACATATGACCGACTGTGGAGAGTTTGAATAATATGATATAACCCATAACATAATTATTTTGGAAGTCAAAACAAGCAAAAAAGAAATAATAGTAAATGATTGACAAGAGATAGAAATACTTTACTCATAAATAAAAGCTTTTATTTATCATCAATTTTCAATTACATTTTACAAATTTCAAGGTTATCTGACTACTAAAACTAATATCATTCTTCAGCCCTATGCTTCGAGCATGTTGGAGATGCTTAACCCGAGTCAGTCCCGTCGTGAGGGGATCTGCTGGGTTCTCATCCGATGATACCCTATTTGCCACGAGGATTCCTTCTTCTATTTGATGTCTGATGAAGTGATATTTTCTGTAAATGTGTCTGGATCTCCCATGATCTCTTGGTTCCTTGGCTAAGGCAACCGCACTATTGCTGTCATAGAAAATCACCAATGGCTTTTTATAGCCGGTACAACTCCAAGGTCTCCGATGAAGTTCTGTAGCCATATAGCCTCCTTTGTTGCCTCGCTTGCTGCTATATACTCTGATTCACAAGTGGAATCAGCCACTGTCTCCTGCTTGGAACATTTCCAAGTTATTGCCCCTCTGTTTAGGGTAAAGACCCAGTCCGACTGAGAGCGGAAATTATCCCTGTCAATCTGAAAGCTAGAATCACTATACCCTACAACTCTCAAGTCATCACTCCCACCAAGGGTAAGGACCCAGTCCTTAGTCCTTCGCAAGTACTTGAGAATATTCTTAACCGCTATCCAGTGAGCCTTGCTAGGATTTCCCTGATATCTGCTGACCATGTTCAAAGCAAAGGCAACATTAGTGAGAGTACAAGTCATAGAATACATGATCGAGCCTACAGCAGAAGCGTATGGTACTCGACTCATCTCAGCTATTTCAGCCTCTGTACTCGGACTTTGAGTTTTACTCAGTCTGGCATTACACTGGATAGGTAACTAAACTTCCTTGGAGTTATGCATGTTGAACCTTTTCAACACTTTGTCCACATAGGTGCTTTGACTAAGTCCTATTAGTCTTTTACTCCTGTTTCTCAAAATCCTTATCCCTATGATATAGGCAGCTTCTCCAAGGTCCTTCATAGCGAAACACTTCCCAAGCTAGGACTTTACTTCCTACAGGGTTGGGATGTCGTTTCCTATGAGTAGTATGTCATCCACATACAGAACCATAAAGCCGACTATACTCCCACTAACCTTGATATAGACACAAGATTCATCTTTACTCCTTGAAAAGCCAAATTCTTTGACTTTCTCATCGAAGCAAAGATTCCATCTGTGAGGTGCTTGTTTCAATCGATAAATGGATTTCTCGAGCTTACACACTCTATTGAGGTACTCTGCACTGACAAAACCCTCTAGCTGAACCATGTAAACACCTTCAGCCAACCTTCCATTAAGGAAAGCGGTTTTGACATCCATTTGCTATATTTATAATCATGAAATGCAGCAATGGCTAACAGAACCCTAATAGACTTAATCTTGGCCACTGGTGAAAAGGTCTCATCATAATCAACTCCCGGAGTTTGAGAATAACCCTTTGCTACCAGTCGTGCCTTATAAGTGTGTACATTACCATCTATGTCGGTCTTCTTCTTGAAGATCCATTTACACCCAACTATCTTACGAGCAGGTACATTGTCAACCAAGTTCCACACTTGATTGTCATACATGGATTGTATCTCGCTGTCCATAACCTCTTTCCATTTAGCAGCCTTAGGGCTTATCATGGCTTTCGTGTAGCTGTTAGGTTAATACAGATTTACCAGTGTGTTGTCACTGATAAGTGTTTCACCATCTGCAATAATATGGAAATGATAATAATGCTCAGGGGCATTCCTAACTCTGGTGGAACGCCTCAGAGCTATAGATTCTTCATTCGGCTCAACAGGAGTTTCCTCCTCAGGTTGAGGGCTAGGGTTTGAGGTTCCTTCACCACTTGACTCTTGAATTTCCTCAGAGTGAATTTGCCTCCCATTGTCTCCTTGGCTTATGAATTCTCTCTCTCTCTCTCAAAAATCCTCTTCTTGCTACAAAGACCACATTATCACTGGGTCTGTAGAAGACGTAACCAAATGATTTATGTGGGTAGCCGATGAAAATACACCTTTCGTTTTGGGGTTCGAGCTTATCGTGAGTCTCGCGTCTCACGAATGCCTCGCAACCTCAAATCTTGATTTGGTCTAGATTGGGAACTTTTCCAGTCCATGCTGTATGAGGTATTTTGGAAACCTTCTTTGTAGGGACTAGATTAAGGATATAGGCGGTAATCTCTAAGGCATACCCCCAAAGTGAGATTGGTAGTGAAGCTCGACTCATCATGGAACGAACCATGTCCAACAAGGTTCGATTGCCCATCTCTGCTACACCATTCAACTGTGGTGTCCTAGGAGGTGTCAATTGTGAGACAATCCCACATTCCTTAAGATAGTCAAGGAACTCAGTACTAAGATACTCACCACCACGATCGGATCGAAGCATCTTAATGTTCTTGCCCAACTGATTCTCCACTTCTTGCTTATACTCTTTGAATTTCTCAAAGGTTTCTGAATTATGCTTGATTAAGTAGACATATCGATATCTACTGAAAATCATCAGTAAAAGTCACATAGTACCGATTAGCATCTCTTGTGGCAGTTCTGAAGGGTCCACACACATCCGTGTGTATGAGGTCTAACAAACCTTCACCCCTAGCACAAGTGCCAGTAAAAGGTGACTTTGTCATTTTACCAAGCAAACAAGATTCACAACTATCATCTGACTTTAGATCAAATGACTCCAAGACTCCATCCTTTTGGAGTTGGCCTATGCGTTTCTTGCTTACATGTCCAAGACGATAATGCCATACAGATGCTTTATCTAAGCTAGTGGAAGAGTCGATACACAATACATTATTTGGTAGATTACCTACAACAGATACTGTCACAACTAGCATTTTTGCTAGGAAATTCTACTCTCATGCAATCATTCACCTAGTGTAATAACTTTTACCCTAAAGGAATATCATGCTCCACTCTTATTCAAATATATCGCATATGTTTAAATAAGGGTTGGAAACCCTAGATATCCCGACTCAAGTTCATTATGGACTATGATACTCTTATTGGACCTAATGGGCCAATAAACCCTTAACTTAATTCTTTTAAGCTAAGAGTCTTAAGTTGGGCCTTATTTAAACTCAAATTCATTAAGATATAGTATTTTGGGCTTTAATGGGCCTAGAATGACCCACACCTTTCACATGGACCTATTGGGCCGAGAACTACCCTAAAAGCCCAATGGGCCGAAAATTTTCTTTATGGGCTTCATAATTTTGATCCAAAGAAAGGATTGGGCCAAACTAATTCACCCTCCTTCCTCCTAGCCCAATTATCGGCCCATTATCTATTTAAATAAAAAAAGGGAGAAATTAGCTAATTAGCTTAATGCATGACACATCATTTTTGTTTGGAGGATAACCAAGTCATTTACACACCATGTAACAATGCATTCACATATATCCACGCAACACCTTATCTCTTCCTTCCCTCTCCCCATAATTCATGGCCATAGGGCTTTTCCCACCCTCATCTCTCATTTCAAACACAACAATCTCTTGTCTTTACCTCTTATACTCAAGGAAATCCTCTCTTCCTTCCTCATCAAAAATCGTGGATGTGTGTGGGTGTTTCAAGAGTGTTCTTCAAGGTTTCAACCTCTTGGTAAGTGGTTATCATGTATAAACGCCTACTTTCCATCTTAATGTTAAGAATTCGTTCTTACATAGCCTTATTTCATGATCTAACTCCCTAGAACCATCTAAGTTCGAAAATCTCCACGAGGAGTTGCTAGGGCCGAAATCTTCTCTCAAATCTTCATAAAAATCGAATCCAAATCTCAAGGTGAGCTTCATACCCCCCTTATTTTCGGTTTTTATAAGTTTTGTGGGGGAGAATATAAGCAAAGGTGTAGATCCATCACTATGTGTATGTTTTGGTTGATTTCTATGCTTATATGTATGTTTTGTATGATTTTGATGCTAGATCTAGTTATGAATTGCTAAAAACCGAGATATATCTTATACTAGCATAAAATTTACTACTACATGCAAAGTATACCAAGAAAAATAGCCAAATGGCTTGACAACACTTATCTTGGGCTAAAAACACATTTTTTTGACACAAAATGCTAAAAATACAAAGTTGAAGGGCCAAAAATGAAATATTACAAAATCTGATGGGTGAGATGAGTCAAAATAGTTTCCATAATGTATTTTCTCAAAATATACTATTTGGAGGATTAAAAGCATAAATTTCAAGCTTAATGGGCTAAAAATGACAATTTCGGCCCAATAGGGCCCATTATGCGAAATTTTTTTTTTTTGGAGGGCCAAAACTGTGTTTTTCTGTAAAACAATGGACCATTAGTGTCACAAGTACTTTTCAAAGGTTTAAAATGCTTTTCAAATTTAAAAAGGACCAAAGTTGCAAAAATTTTCCAATTTGGGCCAAAAATGTAAAAATTGCGAAAAAGAGGGGTTACAACCGAGAAAACTGCAATTTCAGGGACTTAAACTGTTTTCAATGAAAAATATGCTGAAAAATATTAATTTCAATAATTTTTGGTGTTAAAATGTCAAGAAAAATGGTTTAAGGACTAAACCGGAAATTATTTTACCTAAAGGGGTGAAAAAGTAAATCTACAAAATAAAGAGGGGTTGTAAACAGAAAATTTTCAATGATAATTCAATACACTCGTTGTGAACAAAGATTGACACTACGACTCTCGATGAATTACAATACACAATATCACCAACAATCGTTACCAAACGAATTGATTCGGTCTCGAATCAATAACAAATCCAAAACTACTAACACTACAACGCTCAATACACATATGGAACTCTTGGAACTCTTCACTCTCGTGGAATTACTCAATACGTCGACGTACACTCCTTAGGCCCAAAAGTTGCAAATCATGCTTGTCGAGCCTAGCTAGCCCGATGACATGATCTTTAGGCCCAAAGGACACTTGCTTACATGTAATTGGTGTTGGATTAGTGTCTAAGTCCATAACTATTTTGGTATGTACTTGACCCGATGGTGCATGGTCCTTTTGGGTTGCCTTCACCAAAGCAACTTGATTGGAGAAATGAATAAAGAGAGAGAGGATAATATGATTTATTAATATGTTATAAGAATAATATATTAAAGGAGAAATCATATTTGTTTAATTAATATTGGTCAATAATTAATTAAGAATTAGTTTTGTGATCAAATGTAATTAATTAAACTAGAGGGGCTGATTTGTAATTATGTGATAGTTACAATATAAGGTAAGGATTATCTTATATAGATGGTGAACGAATTAGAGGTGTAAATCCCTTAGAATTCGAGTATGATAAGGATTCAAGGATTATCTTATTGGTTGCTTAATGGATAATCAACTAGATAAGGATAATGACTGAAACCCTATCTCTACACCTATATAAACACCCCTAGGGCCATGAATTCGTGTATCCCTTCCCAAGAGGTCCTAGATACGAATTCTAACCTCTCACTTCTCTCTTTATACCTTCTCCACTTGCTTATGGTGTTTGTGAGCCATTAGAGGAGTGACACTTGTGACTCTAAGCCTTCCAAAGTCAATACAAGGAGATTTGGGATTGTTATTGCTACATAACAATCAAGGTAACACTATAAACTTATACTCATGTTAATATGATTACTTGTATGCTAGAATTAGGGTTTATAGTCTTGGATTCAAAGCATGTACAATAGAGAAACCTAGATCCAAGCATTAGGGTTTGTATGAGCACATAGGATGTCTTATGACCAAAACCCAACAGTGGTATTAGAGCCTAGATTGGTTTCAATTGTATTGATGCATATTTGATCGAAATAAGCACTGAAAATCGATTTTTTGAGTTTCTGAAGGTTTGACTCGCCGAGTCACTTGGTGAACTCGCCGAGTCAGCTGAACTCGACGAGTCCAAGCCCAGACTCGACGAGTCAAAGGGTCTGACAGCTCAGATTCGCGATTTTCTTCCTGTTTTGGTTTTGGATAATTACCATAAACTTGTTTTTGTGATAAAATCCGAATTTTTTCATTATTATGTGATTATCCTTACCAAAATAGAAGATAATTGTCAAAATTTAGATAATCACTTGTTTTATTAAATAAAGTTTGATTATTTGTAATTTAGATTTGAATTATCTTGTGAAATAGTTTCAATTTATCCCTTTAGGTTTTATAGTTTAAATTTGAACCCCAAAAGTTTTGAAATTTAAATAGTTAAAACCCTAATGTTTTGAAATGTTTCAAAACTTTCCCTCAAGTTTTGGAATTGAAAAGTTGATTAAAAGTTTAATGAGAAATGTTAAATTCTAAAACTCTAGTAATGTTTTGAAAAGTTCAAATCACAACCTTATGGTTTTATTAATTAATTAAGGAGTATAATTAAAAGAGGTTTAATAAATCCATAAAAGTTTAGGTTAACCTTTTAATGGAATTAAAAGTGTAATTGTTAAAGTTAACCATATAGTATTTTAAAAGTATAAAGTACACCCTATACTATATATAACATTAAAAGTCTAACATTATATATATGTATAAGTAAAAGTCAGTCTTACCGTTAGTAGGCCTCATTCACGAAGCTGGTCTATAAGGGGTGTTTAAGGAAATTGCCTATAAAATGGCGATTGAATGGGTATCCACTCTTACCCACCGCACTCTTGACTAGTGGAGGGTCGTTAGCCGAACGGGTAGGATAGGACGAAACCTTCCATTATAAGTATAATGAAATACAGAGTAACTAAATGTTTCGCAAATTCCCAATCTTAGTTACTTAGGCAAAAGTGAATTGATGCAATTCCATGAAATTACACTTTGTGCCCTTGCGAAGACGTTAGTGGAGCGTGTGTGGTTTACCGGCACACTAAATGGTTCTAAGCAAAGGTAGCAAAGGGTGACTCAATGTTTGTCATAGTTCGGTGGAGCGTGTGTGGTTTACCGGCACATCGAATAGGTGATTGTAACATGTGAGGGCACCATGTAGTTTGCATGGTTATTCACACCCGCTTTGTGATCCTCGGCATCCCAGTCACAAACAAGAGGGGCATGTCGAGATTTAAACATGCCATTGAAATGTTCAATGAATCTCAAAGGATCTAGGAGTTTTCATAGATTTAAAACTTAAATTTATTTTTCGTTTCTCATGGTGAAAACTAGTGAACCGTCATTCACTTACCTTCAAATGTTCTGCGATTTGGGTTACGGCATCCCTCTCCCGAGTTGTAGGATATTGTGTTGGGTCCTAGCCTTGGAATTTCATTTGGGTGATTTACCAAGGACTCAATCAATCAACTAACTTGAATTCGTTTTTCTCCCGATATCAAAGTTCGACAACTATGGTCTTCTCAAATCCCGTGGAACAAGCATTCCACATGAAGATGATATTCCACGATTCGATCGAGGAACAAGAAATCATGCCTCACTTCCTCCTCCTCCTCCAATTATTCTCCCTAACCCACAAGATTGTAAAATTGAAAAGTTCAATATCACTCAAGCCCTTTTGGCAAGTAAACATAAAGAAGGAAAGTCGGTGTGTGCACACGTCCTAGGGATGAAGTCGCACATTGATAGACTAAGAATGATAGGATCCATTGTCGGTGAAGAGATGGCTGTTGATTGGGTTCTTCAATCACTTCCTAACTCGTATAGTGAGTTCGTAAGAGAGTACTATATAATGAACCGCGACGTGACCCTTATAGATCTCACCTATATGCTTATTGCTGCTGAATCAGCAATGGTTTGGCGCAATAGAAAAGCAAAGTTGATTGGTGAATCTGCCTTCGAGACCTCTGTGGATATAGACAATGGCAATGAAAGACATGCAATGATCGAAAAGTTTGATCATAAGAGAAAGGCGATGTCTGAAATAGTTCCATGTGTTGTTCCAAAAAGAGTCAATTTGCTTTTATTGCCAAGAGAAGGGGCATTGGAGACGAAGCTGCCCTATTTACCTAAGAGATCTAAGAGATGGGAGAGTCGAAACGTATGGCTCTAATTTAGGTAAAATCCATTGACTAACTCTTTTAAGCTTCATTCTAGGTTCTGAATACATAATGTGATAAGATTACAATGGATGTTTAGAAGGATCAAAGAAAAGAAAAGAAGCTTAAGGGAAGAAGTGAGCAGAATCTAACCGTGAAGGAATGGATTTCGATTGCGTTTCTCGAAGATTAGATTCTTGAGCTACTACTTAGAGTTAGAATTAGATTGCTAAGAAAGATGTATTCGCATAAGTTTTTCAATGAGTTGCATTGTGAAGGACAAATTTTTCCGCAATAAAATAAATTTTGATTTTAAATTTTATTTATCCTTACAATGGCATGTATGAAAAAATTGATGTTAAAATTATTAGCAATAATGGATTTGTTTCTTATTGTGTTATGGAAAGTCAAGAATTTACCAAATAGGGAGAGTTTCTCATCGCCCAAGTTTCAATTGGACAGAAACTTGGAATCATGCAACTTGGTTGCATGATGAATGAGAAATTTCATATTTGATAATTAGACTAATTCGTTGACAAAGTGTCAAGTGAAGGACTAGGAGATCGAGTACACAAAGTTGTGTGTTGATCAAGTTCACCATAAGAGTAACAAAGATATTTGTCATCATTTACTAAAGGTTTAGTAAATATGATTATACTTACAAGATTAAGTGTAATTTTGAATTGATTAAAGGGTTTAGATCAATAGCAAAACGAATAAGAAGAATCAAATAGGCAAAAAGATAAGAGTTTCTCCATTCTAAGAAGAAGGGAGAGTGGCTTTTATGCTTTATGATAGGTCTTAATGATTAAGAACCATATCTCAATTGATCCTCTAAGTGAGTCTTGGTACAATTGTATGTTAAAGAAGAGGAATCAACGATTGATGAAATGGTCAAATCAAGAAGACAATCATACTTTGTTCCAATAACAAGTCTTAAAGTTAAGATTGTGACAATGAGTAAAAGTATTAAAGGTTTATAACATTCATCAAATGTGGAAAGTTGTGATGTCTTGGATAAGACAAAGACCAACTATGACCAATTTATGAAGTGTTTTGATACAAGCTACACTAACTCTTGAAAATTTGTTTGTCAAGAAATGTTTATTGACAAAAGAATCTTATATGTCAAGGAGTCAGTGGGAGTCTTAATGGTCTCGAAAAGTTTCAAGAACAAATCAAATAAACCTTATCGATCATCACTAGCACACGAGTTGAGGTTTACAATCTATCATGAAGACATTATTTTGTTTCTGTGCCAATCCAATCGAGTTAATTATGCATGTGAGTCCTATGAGTTCTCATTTGAATGCGTAAAACGCAAGGACCTTGATCAATGAAAGGTACATTGAAAGGAAAAAGGTAAGATGCTTAACTACTTGGAAGACATGGTGGGCAGCTATGCTACCATAAGGCAAGAAATCAAGATTAAGAAAGTTCGATCCATAAGAGTTTGAATTTGTCGTAAACTTTGGTTTTAACAAATTCGCATGGATAGGAACACATACACCGTTTAAATCTAAGTGTCATAAGATTTTCTCCTTCATGAAAATGATTGTGAGAAAATGCTTTCACTAAGAAAGATTTTAAAAGATAGTGATTGTAAAATTGCATTCTCAAATTCGATCATGGTTACGGCATCCCTTTCCATAATTTGAATTGTGAGGTTTGGCAATTAGTCTTAATTGTTAAGACACACATATGAACTATCTAAGGCAAAAGTGTATAAGTTCAAGAAGCCTTGATAAAAGATTATCAAAGCACTAAGTATTAGAAACATGAACTTAAGAAATTCAATAAGTATTGTTTTTCTGAAAGTTAAGATGTTTATGAATACATGTCGAAGCTAGTGGGAGCATAAGTGTTATGTTTTATAATAATCATCATAGTGGGAGCATAAATGTTATGATTGTATGATTATTAAGGCACGTATTGCATAGTTGGCAATATTAATTATAGAAAACAAGAGTCATACTTTGCAAAGTTGTAAGAGTTGAAAGGTTGTTTTGCTATAATTAAGGGAGAGAATATTATGCTTCATTTCAAATCTAAAGGATTAGGTTGCGAAATGTTGATAAATTTAGTCAAAGGTACATAGTGTGTTCTTAAAATTTCGATTGTGATTACGGCATTCCTCTTCGCAATTCGAGTTTTGAGAACATAGCAAATAAAACATTATGCGTCGTGTCGCATACGCTTCAGGTATAGGATCGATTGCGAATGCTTTAATGTTTGACCATTCTAAAATTTTCCAAATGTATAGTGCATTTAGAGGGAAAAGGGACTAGAATTGGTTCTGACTAAAATAATTAAACAACTATCAAAGGACAATCCAAAGTTCGACGAGGATTGGTCGCTTGCGAGTAGTTGGAAGTATAGTATTGGAAATTATGGAAGTGTTTCCATATTGGATGGACGATATCGACATCATTACAAATAGATAAGATTCTATTAAGAATGAGTTGTCATATAGAAAATATGGAAGTGTGTCCATGTTGGGAAGTAAAATCTATGTCTAGATTAGAAACTTTATGCGAAAGGATGTTCAAAGGAATGTACTTTGAGTGAGAGACATCATATCTAAGGAATTGTCTTGTAACAATCTCCGATAGAGGAATTTGTAATATCATTGGCAATAGTCTTTGAGACTTTGGTGCAGTGACATTAAAAAAGGATCGTTGCATGAAGTGTTAGAATCTAGTGTATTCTATAAGTAACAAGAATTTGACATTCTTACACTTAAGAAAATGGATTTGGTGTTGTAAAATGAGAATGATTGGAAATGTGTTCAATTTGTCTATTTCGCAAAAGTAAGAACCATAGGTAAACATTGTGTGCATGCTAGGAGCATGGGACAAGTGTTGGAATTCAAATGCGAAGTTGATTACCCGAAACGACAAATAATGAGTAATCGATATGGTGATAAATAAAACGTGTTTGTTTATACTCAAAGGTTTGAGGCCATATGGGATTAGTATTATTCTTGTGTTTCACCTTGCATGTTTTGACTTCCAGAATAATTGAGTTTATTAAGAATAATCGAATTATTCAAACGGGCCACAGTCGTTCATATGTTGGAAGTAGATATGAATGAAGACTGTCGTGAATTGGTGTGTGGATTGTCTAGAAGAGTATTAGACATAAGCAAATGTTTGCTGCAACGTTCATGAGTGCTTACGAACATGATTTGAGCATTGGATTAAACCCACGCTCACTTGGATCACTCCATGAATTGTATTACGAGTGATTGGTGAGACGATAACATCTTATATTCTTGAAACCGAGATGTGTGAGTTGTATCTTGCGAATCGATTGCACATTGATAATATGTAAACGCACCAGTAACTTGGTGTTATAAAACATATTGTTGTGTGTAATTCGGTGAGTGAGTGCAAGCAAGCATTGTATCAAAGTTTATCCGTTCCTTTT
Source organism: Lactuca saligna (assembly GCF_052625555.1). NCBI lineage: Eukaryota > Viridiplantae > Streptophyta > Magnoliopsida > Asterales > Asteraceae > Lactuca > Lactuca saligna. Next base: position 76,718,620 of record NC_136423.1, on the reverse strand, counting down.
ATCCAAAGTAGGATAAAAGCGATATCTTTGGGCCCCTCGATGGTTTAGTGATGACATACGTAAATGCTCGGCCGGGCTAGGGCTAATTTGATTTGTTCAGTTAGTCTGTCGTCATAAATCGGAAATCAAGATATAGTACAAAGAGAATGATTAGAAATCATATCTCATACGATATCTAGAATGGAGGAATATATGATCCCTTATATAAGGACACGCGTATCTGATATGATCAGAGTTGACAGCGGCTTTGGAAAGCTACGATTGCAGATCAGGATCTGAAGTCATACGCATAATAGTTGTTAGACTTATCCAAGTGGGAGACTGTTGGATTAGTGTCTAAGTCCATAACTATTTTGGTATGTACTTGACCCGATGGTGCATGGTCCTTTTGGGTTGCCTTCACCAAAGCAACTTGATTGGAGAAATGAATAAAGAGAGAGAGGATAATATGATTTATTAATATGTTATAAGAATAATATATTAAAGGAGAAATCATATTTGTTTAATTAATATTGGTCAATAATTAATTAAGAATTAGTTTTGTGATCAAATGTAATTAATTAAACTAGAGGGGCTGATTTGTAATTATGTGATAGTTACAATATAAGGTAAGGATTATCTTATATAGATGGTGAACGAATTAGAGGTGTAAATCCCTTAGAATTCGAGTATGATAAGGATTCAAGGATTATCTTATTGGTTGCTTAATGGATAATCAACTAGATAAGGATAATGACTGAAACCCTATCTCTACACCTATATAAACACCCCTAGGGCCATGAATTCGTGTATCCCTTCCCAAGAGGTCTTAGATACGAATTCTAACCTCTCACTTCTCTCTTTATACCTTCTCCACTTGCTTATGGTGTTTGTGAGCCATTAGAGGAGTGACACTTGTGACTCTAAGCCTTCCAAAGTCAATACAAGGAGATTTGGGATTGTTATTGCTACATAACAATCAAGGTAACACTATAAACTTATTCTCATGTTAATATGATTACTTGTATGCTAGAATTAGGGTTTATAGTCTTGGATTCAAAGCATGTACAATAGAGAAACCTAGATCCAAGCATTAGGGTTTGTATGAGCACATAGGATGTCTTATAACCAAAACCCAACAATTGGGTCTAATACGACTCGACCGCGTGTAAAAGGACTTTCAATGGCAAACATGCTGCTGGTCCCCAAGGGTCCTTCAGTGCTGCTAGTAAAGTCGGGAACTCACGATTACGGGTTGGGCTTCGGGCCCTTTGCAATTGCAATGGTCTTGAACGACGCAGGGAAATACCGAGGGTTTCGCACCTTCTCTTTTTCTCTTCGGTCGTGGGACTACACAAGTCCGGGAGGGTTGAGTTATGTGAATAAGTGCGAGCGATGCCTAAGGGATCGCTAGTACAGTTGTCAATTGGACGTTTTCATTAACGTACGTTACAACAATTCACAACCCACTGTATACTCAATGCCTCCGGAGCTCAACGAATACCTCTAATGTAACGAAACAACAACACATAAACTAATTAAAGCAAAGTGATAGGAAAACGTCGGGTTTTCCTAGGGTTTTCAACTATTACACTTACGAATTACATGAAGAATTTTACAACTCGTACGCTTACATCTATAGAAAACAAACAAGCATACTCACGGATCTTCACACTTTTTTTTTACGCTATACTATTTTCAGAAAATATCGGATTTTCTGGTGGTTTTCGAAACAATACAAACATTGGATTTCAAACATTACTTATGAACTCACCAACATTTCATATGTTGACGTTTTTCAAAATACTTGTATTCTCAGGTAACAGATAAAACGAAGGGATAAGTGTACTCAGTGACGTTTTGCTGCTTGTTTAATTAGCACCGAAAAATCTACTTTTTGGGCTTGTAATGTTAGGGAACAATGTACTAAATGTAAACGCTACCAGTTGTATTATTCCAATGCTTGGTGATGTATGATGTTATGTTTCATGTATATTCATTGTGATGGTATTCAATTGAGTCACGACAGCCCCAGGACGTTTCCGCCGTCTGGTTCGGGGGTGTGACAGGTTGGTATCAGAGCTCTGTTTATAGTGAACTAGCATATCTAACCATACATTGATATGCAACTATAAACCAAAAGAGGGACTAACATAACTCTGAACAAAACAAGTAAAACATAACAATAAAACACCCTTGCTTGTATTAGGAACGAGAACCTAACACTGAACCAAACAAGATAATGCTAGTATCTCGGTTAATCCAGGACTGTTCTTAGTTGTATCAAGGAGCGGATGTCGCCTAATCAACTACATTCCCTCCAAGGTACAACCATCACATGCCTAAATACATACCCCTTAATCTCCAAGAAAGGAACCTCAACTAAATCTATGCAATAGTTGTAGAATTATAGGAGTAATAGGTATGCTATTTGATTTTAGTATTCATAGTCCTTCGTGCAATACGCTGTAGACGAGTATCATTAGCCAAGAAACCCTATCTCCCTAGTCAAGGAATAGTCGGGTGGCTCGACCCAGAGGAAGAACCCCAGGAGGAACACGAAGTAGAACTCACAGGCGAATCCGACGAGTCAGTAAGTGGATCTCGAAGAGGAAGAGCCAGAGGGCAATGATGATGATGACTCGGATGTAGAATCCGATGACCTCAATCCTTCATGTAAAGCCAGAGTACCGACATATTGTGTGGGCCCCGATGGCCCCATGCCCCCTTAGGGACACGATAATTGGAGATAGAGTCGCCAGCAGGGGGTACGACCACACCAGGGTAGGAACCGAGGTCTCTCTGACCATTAGCCATAGAGGACCAGCTGACCGGGCCCTCCCAGTAGTGGTCCAGGGCACCTGATGTGGGGATAGCCAAGCTCAGGACACCCCTAACCGAACAAAACAAATGTGGTTTGCTATTGAGAAAGATGAGAGGCAAACATAGGAGGTGAATGGAGACTCTCGAGCGAGACTGTTAGTTTGGAAGTACAATTACAAGCTACCGAACAACCAGTAGCTCGTCTCCGAGGTGCATTCACTTCATCAGCACCACCACCAGACACTTCCTGCCACGATTAGGATCAGCCTTTTCTTTTTCCCCTACTATCCGACATGACTCCCTTTCGTGTACTGAGATGGTACTTACCCCTGAAATAATTATGTGCTATATTGATTTCATATTACTGCAAAGACTCAATTATATGCACAAGAGAACCCTCGAAACCACTAGATACTTAAGGATCTCGAAACTAAAACAACCCATATAATCTAAGGATAGATGTAACAATCGTGCTAAATCTGTGATTACCTACTACCGCAGATACATCATAGGGATGTAGATGGAGGCAGTAAGAATTATACAACAAGATGCAAAACTTATAGAGTACAACCAGGAATGACGATCATTACTTACGATCTGGATTATCAACGTGCATCAGGAAAAATGCCATCCCGCAAAAATAACAAGCGTACCCGCCAGACACCACTCCTGCAAATGGACTCTGCTACATTTCAAGCTGCTGTAATGTCAGCAGTAGCTGCTGCTATGGCACAGATCATGGCAAACAACCCTAATGGTGGCAGGAATAGCATTGACAACTCCAGCCAAAGGAACGAACATGGAAACCAACAAGTGACAACCTGTCAAGGAACCCCAAACCCCAAACTTAAGAGAAGGAAGCTGAGGTCTGGAGGTAAGAGAATGGGACAACTCACTCAAGGGTTCTCAAGGGAGCAACATGTTGTTGCTGTTCATGCGACCATGACCCCTATTACACCAACAACCAGGAGACCATACGTTGGAATCCTTCCAAAATGCAATCAGTGCAAATTCCATCATAATGGAGCCTGCCGGGAGATGTATTGTAACAAATGCAACCGAAAGAATCACACCGCCAAATTCTGTAGAACTTATCCATACCAGAATCGTCAGCCAAATGAAAACGACAACAAACGCAACAACCCTAACAACAACACCAATGATGAGACCAGTCTCACCTGCTATAGGTGTGGAAGAACTGGTCACATCAGGCGCAATTGCCCCAGGGATAACAAACGAGGAGCAAAAGGATCAGAAATGGTCCTGACCTTGGGTCAAGGCGAAGCAACCCAAAACCCAACGGTTGTTACTGGTACGTTCCCACTTGACAACTCTTTCGCTTACCTCTCATTCAATGGTAAATCCGAGCGAAGTTCCGATTAGTATCAAATTCAAACACTTACTAAAACAACATCCCCAAAGCTAAGCTAAGCCTTTTCAATGGACATGGCCAATGAGGAAAACCGATTTAACTTAGGGTATTTATGTGAAGTACACCTTAACACTAGACAACCATTCATTACAAGTAGGTTTCATGCCAGTAAATATTAGGAGCTTTAATGTGATAATCGTCATGGTTGGGTTAAGCCCCACCGTGCTGATACTATGTGTCGCGAGAAGGCCGTTTGCCTTCACCTTCCTAATCACGAAAACTCTAATAATCCATGGTGATAAACCTAGCGCTAATCCTTTTCCTACCCCGTTCATCAAGGCACAGAAGTGCCTGCACCAGAAGAACTACGTTTTCCTCACTCATGTTGTGGACAAGACCAAAGAAGAGGTAGGCATACAAGGTATTCCAGTAACATGTGATTTTTCCAAATGTGTTCCCCAAGGAACTTTCGTGAATATCCCAGAGAGACAGGTCGAATTTCGAATCAACCTCGTACAGGGAACCACATCAATCGCCAATTCACCCTATAGGTTAGCTTCCGCTGAAATTCAGAAGTTATCCAGACAATCAAGAAAGTTTCCAAGCGAAGGATTCATCAGACCAAGCTTCTCACCTTGGAGAGCTCCGGTCTTGTTCTTCAAGAAGACGGATCCTTCGGAAGGTACATCGATTTTAGGAAATTGAATAAGCCCCTATAGAAAATCGATACCCACTTCCTCGGACTGACGATCTATTTGGCAAGCTCCAAGGAGCTAGTTAGTTCTCTAAAAATAGATCTAAGAACCGGTTATCATCAACTTCGAGCCCGAGAAGAGGACATTCCAAAAACTGCCTTCCGAACTCGTCACGACCATTTCAAATTCATTGTGATACCCTTCGGTCTAACGAAGGCTCCCACGGTATTCATGAACCTTACGAACCAAGTTTCCCAACCATTCCTAGCTAGCCCTTTTACTATTTTCATCGATAACATACTTATCTGCTCACAAAGCGAGAGCGAAACACTATCATCATCTAAGACCGGACTTGAAAGCATCAAAACTGGGAATGTCGCGATGAAAGCACTACATGGATGGATAAAACTCTTGAAGTCGAAAGACGAAGCTTTTTGTTATAAGAATTGAGCCGGGCGTTATTTGGGTGATCGTTGATAGGTTAACCCAATCTGCCCATTTCCTGCCAATACAAAAATCAAACAAGATAGAAGGATTAGCTTGGATCTATAACCAGGAGATCGTGAGACTCCATGAAATATCGATATCCACTATCTCAGATCGAGATAACAGATTTCCTTTAAGATTATGGCAATCACTTCAGAGGGCTATGGGAACATCACTAGACATAAGTGTTGCTTACCACCTTCAAACCAATAGCCAAAGTGAACGAACCGTTTGACCACTCAAATTCATACTACAAGTCTAGGTGTTTGAGTTCAACAAGTCAGGGGATACCCGGTTTCCCTTGACTAAATCCTCATACAATAACAACTATCGCACGAGCATCAAGAATGCTCCTTTCGAAACTCTTTATAGTCATAAATGCATATCACTCGCCAGTACTCTCATGAGAGCATAAACCATTTGCAAAACAACAGAGAAGATAATCCAAATCAAAGCTTGACTTCAAGCATCACGAGATCGACAGAAGAGCTATTCCGACAAGCGGCGTAAGCCATTAGGATGTCAAGTCGGGGATCGCATGCTATTAAAGGAATCTCCTTGGAAAGGAATGATTCGCTTTAGGAAACGAGAAAACTAGACCCACGATATGCTGGACTGTTCGAGATTCTTGCTCGAATTGGTCCAAAGACATATAGGTTGTAACTGCCTGTAGAGCTCAGCAACGTGAACCCTGTGTTCTGTGTCTTGAATCTGAAAAGTGCCTATCAGGAAACACTCTTATCATTCCTTTATAAGGGATCAAAATAAACAAGAATCTCATGTTCGTCAAAGAACTAGTCGAGGTGTTTGAGATAGGGAAGTAGAGCATACAAAGCAAACCCACTTTTTCATTGTGAAGGTTCGGTGGAACGCTACGCGTGGACCGAAATTCACAAGGGAACCGCGAAGACCAGAGGAAGTACCTACTCTCTCATTCGTGAACCTACCCTTCGAAAGAATTTCGGGACGAAATTGCCTCTAACGGGGGGATGATGTCACAACTAGCATTTTTGCTAGGAAATTCTACTCTCATGCAATCATTCACCTAGTGTAATAACTTTTACCCTAAAGGAATATCATGCTCCACTCTCATTCAAATATATCACATATGTTTAAATAAGGGTTGGAAACCCTAGATATCCCAACTCAAGTTCATTATGGACTATGATACTCTTATTGGACCTAATGGGCCAATAAACCCTTAACTTAATTCTTTTAAGCTAAGAGTCTTAAGTTGGGCCTTATTTAAACTCACATTCATTAAGATATAGTATTTTGGGCTTTAATGGGCCTAGAATGACCCACACCTTTCACATGGACCTATTGGGCCGAGAACTACCCTAAAAGCCTAATGGGCCGAAAATTTTCTTTATGGGCTTCATAATTTTGAACCAAAGAAAGGATTGGGCCAAACTAATTCACCCTCCTTCCTCCTAGCCCAATTCTTGGCCCATTATCTATTTAAATAAAAAAAGGGAGAAATTAGCTAATTAGCTTAATGCATGACACATCATTTTTGTTTGGAGGATAACCAAGTCATTTACACACCATGTAACAATGCATTCACATATATCCATGCAACACCTTATCTCTTCCTTCCCTCTCCCCATAATTCACGGCCATAAGGCTTTTCCCACCCTCATCTCTCATTTCAAGCACAACAATCTCTTGTCTTTACCTCTTATACTCAAGGAAATCCTCTCTTCCTTCCTCATCAAAAATCGTGGATGTGTGTGGGTGTTTCAAGAGTGTTCTTCAAGGTTTCAACCTCTTGGTAAGTGGTTATCATGTATAAATGCCTACTTTCCATCTTAATGTTAAGAATTCGTTCTTACATAGCCTTATTTCATGATCTAACTCCCTAGAACCATCTAAGTTCGAAAATCTCCACAAGGAGTTGCTAGGGCCGAAATCTTCTCTCAAATCTTCATAAAAATCAAATCCAAATCTCAAGGTGAGCTTCATACCCCCCTTATTTTCGGTTTTTATAAGTTTTGTGGGGGACAATACAAGCAAAGCTGTAGATCCATCACTATGTGTATGTTTCGGTTGATTTCTATGCTTATATGTATGTTTTGTATGATTTTGATGCTAGATCTAGTTATGAATTGCTAAAAACCGAGATATATCTTATACTAGCATAAAATTTACTACTACATGCAAAGTATACCAAGAAAAATAGCCAAATGGCTTGACAACACTTATCTTGGGCTAAAAACACATTTTTTTGACACAAAATGCTAAAAATACAAAGTTAAAGGGCCAAAAATGAAATATTACGAAATCTGATGGGTGAGATGAGTCAAAACAGTTTCCATAATGTATTTTCTGAAAATATACTATTTGGAGGATTAAAAGCATAAATTTCAAGCTTAATGGGCTAAAAATGACAAGTTCGGCCCAATAGGGCCCATTATGCAAAATTTTCTGTTTTGGAGGGCCAAAACTGTGTTTTTCTGTAAAACAATGGACCATTAGTGTCACAAGTACTTTTCAAAGGTTTAAAATGCTTTTCAAATTTAAAAAGGACCAAAGTTGCAAAAATTTTCCAATTTGGGCCAAAAATGTAAAAATTGCGAAAAAGAGGGGTTACAACCGAGAAAACTGCAATTTCAGGGACTTAAACTGTTTTCAATGAAAAATATGCTGAAAAATATTAATTTCAATAATTTTTGGTGTTAAAATGTCAAGAAAAATGGTTTAAGGACTAAACCGGAAATTATTTTACCTAAAGGGGTGAAAAAGTAAATCTACAAAATAAAGAGGGGTTGTAAACAGAAAATTTTCAATGATAATTCAATACACTCGTTGTGAACAAAGATTGACACTACGACTCTCGATGAATTACAATACACAATATCACCAACAATCGTTACCAAACGAATTGATTCGGTCTCGAATCAATAACAAATCCAAAACTACTAACACTACAACGCTCAATACACATATGGAACTCTTGGAACTCTTCACTCTCATGGAATTACTCAATACGTCGACGTACACTCCTTAGGCCCAAAAGTTGCAAATCATGCTTGTCGAGCCTAGCTAGCCCGATGACATGATCTTTAGGCCCAAAGGACACTTGCGTACATGTAGTTGGGTCTAATACGACTCGACCGCGTGTAAAAGGACTTTCAATGGCAAACATGTTGCTGGTCCCCAAGGGTCCTTCAGTGCTGCTAGTAAAGTCGGGAACTCACGATTGCGGGTTGGGCTTCGGGCCCTTCGCAATTGCAATGGTCTTGAACGATGCAGGGAAATACCGAGGGTTTCGCACCTTCTCTTTTTCTCTTCGGTCATGGGACTACACAAGTCCGGGAGGGTTGAGTTATGTGAATAAGTGCGAGCGACGCCTAAGGGATCGCTAGTACGGTTGTCAACTGGACGTTTTCATTAATGTACGTTACAACAATTCACAACCCACTGTATACTCAATGCCTCCGGAGCTCAACGAATACCTCTAATGTAACGAAACAACAACACATAAACTAATTAAAGCAAAGTGATAGGAAAACGTCGGGTTTTCCTAGGGTTTTCAACTATTACACTTACGAATTACATGACGAATTTTACAACTCGTACGCTTACATCTATAGAAAACAAACAAGCATACTCACGGATCTTCACACCTTTTTTTTACGCTCTACTATTTTCAGAAAATATCGGATTTTCTGGTGGTTTTCGAAACAATACAAACATTGGATTTCAAACATTACTTATGAACTCAACAACATTTCATATGTTGACGTTTTTCAAAATACTTGTATTCTCAGGTAACAGATAAAACGAAGGGATAAGTGTACTCAGTGATGTTTTGCTGCTTGTTTAATTAGCACCGAAAATCTACTTTTTGGGCTTGTAATGTTAGGGAACAATGTACTAAATGTAAATGCTACCAGTTGTATTATTCCAATGCTTGGTGATGTATGATGTTATGTTTCATGTATATTCATTGTGATGGTATTCAATTGAGTCATGATAGCCCCCGGACGTTTCCGCCGTCTGGTTCGGGGGTGTGACAGATACAGTTTCATACACACCATCACAAGGTAATTCTTTAAAATGAAGAACATTATTAAAGAAAGCATCAATACTACCATTATTATTATCAAATAAAAGGTAAAACCTGGTTTATACAATACATGAAAGGAAATAACATTTCTTTCCATTTCTGGTGAATAATAGTATTCATTCAAATCTAATGTAAACCTACTATCTAGCACTAATGAATAAACTCCTATCCTTGTGACAGGTGAAGCTTTCCTGTTTCCCATGATCAAATTTATCTTTCCCTGCTCCACATTCTCACTACTTCTTAGTCCCTGCAAATCACAACATATGTGAATACCACAACCTGTATCAAGGTCCCAAGACTTAGAATGAGGTGATTTATTAGAGAATATAGTGTATATACCTGCATGGTTGGGTTTTACTTTCCCATCCTTCAAATCGTGCTGGTACTTTGGGCAGTTTCGCTTCCAGTGCGACTTTTCATGGCAATAGAAGCATTCAACCTCATTAGAGTTAGCAGAAGGAGTGAAAAAACTTTTCTTGGTTTTGCTTGAAGAGGAGCCTTCAAGGGTCTTACCCTTGGTACCCTTAGAAGGGTTCTTTTTCTTCTTCCCTTTGCCATGACCGATTGCCAAGACATTGGCCACAGTTGGAGTAGGAGTAGGAATAGTAACAATCGACTTACCCTTTAGACCACTTTCGGTGGTCTTCAAGAGTCCTTGAAGTTTGCTTAGGGTGACTTCTTCCTAGTTCATGTGATATATCATACGGAATTGATCATAACACGATGGTAAGGAGTGCAAAATGATGTCTATTTCTAACTCCTCGGGGAAGTTCACATTCAGCTTCAGTAAATGGTCCACATACCTTTGCATTTTCTGAATGTGGCCCTTGATGGTTTCACCATCCTTCATCCGGGTTGTTATAATAGAGGAGATTATTTCATATCGCTCTTGACGAGCACTTTGATGGTAGCGGTCCATCAAGTCCTGGTGCATCTCAAACGGATAATAGTCCTCATAGGACTTTTGGAGCTCAGCTGTCATGGTGGTCATCATGATGCATGCCACTTTTGTAGCATCTCTTTCATGTACCTCATATTTAGCAAGCTCTTCAGGAGTAGCAGTTGGCTCGGGTACCTTCATCTCCTTGTCGAGAACATATTCTTTTTTCTCATACCGAGTGACCATCCTGATGTTTCCGATCTAATCTGTAAAGTTGGACCCATCAAAGATGACTCTCCCACAAAGATTCATGAGAGAGAAGGAGCTAGTAGGGGTTTGAGCCAGAAGCATTGTTATTGGAAGACATCTGAAAAGAAGAGGGAATAGATTAGATTAGGTATAGATATAGTCCTTAATAAAACACCCAAATGTAATATTAAGGCTAGGACCCAACACAATATTTTATAATTTAGAAGAGGGATGTAGTAATCTAAGATATAAGATATTTGAAGGTAGGTGAATGACGATTCACCAATTTCCACCATGGTAAACGAAATACTTAATTAGGTTTTAATTGGTTTAGAAACTCCTAGATTCTTTGAGATTCATTGAACTTTCTTCAATGACATGTTTCAATCTCGAGTGTGCCCTTCAAGTTTTGTGACTGGGATGTCAATGATCACAAAACAAGGTGTAAAGTATCCATGCAAATTACTTGGTACCCTTAATGTATTACCCCTCAATCGATGTGCCAGTTAACCACACACGCTCCATCGATACTATGATAAACATTAAGTCACCCTTTACCTACCTTGTTAAGTTCAAGTTAGTGTGCCGGTTAACCACACATGCTCCACTAACGACTTAAACAAACTTTAAAGTGTAATTTCATGGATTAGCACCTTATTCACATTTTCCTAAAGTAACTAAGATTGGGAATTTAATAAAAGCACTTAGTTAATCATGACTTTACTTGTTCCAAAACTTAAGGGCAAGTTTTGTAAACTTTTAATTTCTTATAACTTATGAATTTAATTGAGTATTAAAAATGAAGACTCTTCATTTTTATAACCCTTGTGTTTTTTTAATGGTTTTTATTAAAGTGTGACCTTTGGATTTCCATAACTTGAGGGCAAGTTATGGACTCCATTAAAACACATAATGATCAAGAATTAAACTACCAAGTAGGTTACAAACAATTCCTATGATCATCTAATCTTCATATATTCAAGAACATGAATATGAACATTTCAAGAATCATAAATTACTCATAAAACTTTTAATTTTGATAATAGCCATTAAAAATTGATTAGCATAAACATTACACCATCTAAAACAAGTTTTATAACACCAAAACAGCTTAGGGTATTGTTTCTAGTTCATTTCCAGTAGCAAAACTCGAAAATCTGGACACTACAGCCTCTACTCGTCGAGTGCATGAACAGACTCGACGAGTAGCTTGCATTTCTTCATGGACTTGGCGATTTCATATGAGTAGTGAACAAAAAATTTGATTTTCAAGCTATTTGCATCAAGTATCAAGTAAACAAGCCTAGGCTCTAATACCACTGATGGGTTTTAAGCATTCTAACACTCCTAAGGTGTACATGCAACACTAGAAACCTTGGATCTATGTTTGATTAAGACACATGCAAATAATTAATTTTCCAAGGTTCTTATCCTATCTTGCATGGCATGGGGAACTTGAATCAAATAAAGCTAGTAGAATTACTTACCTTGTAGTTGTAGTTGATTGCTTGGAGTTTTAGAGCCTAGCACCAATAGTTTGGATGCCTCAAATGGAAATTAAATCACCACAAACTTTGGAAATTTGAGAGAATAGCAACACCCTTCTTGAAATTGGCCCTCTTAGTATACTCACTACAACTAGTGTGATTTCAAGAACTAAAGCCTTCTTTATATAGTGTGGTGGATTAGGGTACATCCATGTAAACCCTAATACCCATGTCTTTTCATTTCCATGAGATCCATGGGTTAAAGCTCCATGGAGTATCCATGGACTTTCCATGCAAGCCTAGCCCATTCCAAATAAGCAAAAGCCCAAAATATATAAATACAAGAGCCCATATTTAATTAGTCATACTTTGATCTCTAAATTAATTCTAAATTAATTATAGGTCAACACTAATTAAATAATATGATATTATATTAATATATTAGAACTTATAATATATTAATAAATCATAACATATACTATTCTCAAAGGATTATCCATAAATTGTTTAGGTGAAGTGCAACCCAAATGGACCATGCCGGGTCGGGTCAAGTGCATACCAAATATAGTTATGGACTTAGACATTATATCCAACAGTCTCCCACTTGGATAAGTCTGATAACTATAGTTACAAGTATGACTTCAGGACCCGAACAACAATCATAGCTCTTTAAACTCTGTTGAACTATGAAGTGCCATTTTAGATAAGTGATCATATAATCCTCTATTCTAGATATCAGCCGGAAAAATACATGGAACATGGTCTTGCTTATTGTCCAACATTTGTTTCCTGGTTTCCGATTTGTTTGACATAGAACTTAACTGAACACATCAATTTAGTTCTGACCGGGCTCGGTACATAGGTCAATACAAAATCATCGAGGGGCCCAGGTATCGCTTCTATTCTTAGAAGGAACAGATAAACTTCTACTCATATGTTTGCTCTACTACTTGTTGAATTACACACAAAAACAGGGTTTATAACATCGATTTACTAATGCATTTTCGTGAAATCAATGCATAACCAATTCATAGGCAACAAATCATATCTCTAGGTTTGAAGACTTATATGATATTACCGTCTCACGATCACTCGAGATAAATTCCATGAAGTGATACAAGTGAGCGTGGTTTGAATCCAATACTAAGAACTTATGAGCACTCATGAGTGTTGTAGCCCCGCTTTATCTAACATCTTAGACCTCTACAAGCCAACCCATGACATTCTTGATTTATATCTACTTCGAACATATGACCGACTGTGGAGAGTTTAAATAATATGATATAAACCATAACATAATTATTCTGGAAGTCAAAACATGCAAAAAAGAAATAATAGTAAACGATTGACAAGAGATAGCAACACTTCACTCATAAATAACAGCTTTTATTTATCATCAAATGTCAATTACATTTTAAAAATTTCAAGGTTATCTAACTACTACAACTAATATCATCCTTCAGCCCTATGCTTTGAGCATGATGGAGATGCTTAACCCGAGTCAGTCCCTTCGTGAGGGGATCTGCTAGGTTCTCATCCGATGATACCCTCTTTGCCACGAGGATTCCTTCTTCTATTCGACGTCTGATGAAGTGATATTTTCTATCAATGTGTTTGGATCTCCCATGATCTCTTGGTTCCTTGGCTAAGCCAACTGCACTATTGCTGTCACAGAAAATCTCCATTGGCTTTTTTATAGCTGGTACAACTCCAAGGTCTCCGTTGAAGTTCTTTAGCCATATAGCCTCCTTTGTTGCATCGCTTGCTGCTATATACTCTGATTCACAAGTGGAATCAGCCACTGTCTCCAGCTTGGAACTTTTCCAAGTAATTTCCCCTCCGTTTAGGGTAAAGACCCAGCCCGACTGAGAGTGGAAATTATCCCTGTCAGTCTGAAAGCTAGCATCACTATTCCCTAACACTCTCAAGTCATCACTCCCACCAAGGGTAAGGACCCAGTCCTTAGTCCTTCGTAGGTACTTGAGAATATTCTTCACCGCTGTGCAGTAAGCCTTGCCAGGATTTCCTTGATAGCTGCTGACCATGCTCAAAGCAAAGGCAACATCCGGTCGAGTACAAGTCATAGCATACATGATCGAGCCTACAGCATAAGCGTATGGTACTTGACTCATCTCAGCTATTTCAGCCTCTGTACTCGGACTTTGAGTTTTAATCAGTCTGGCTTTACACTGGATAGGTAACTCACCTTTCTTGGAGTTATGTATGTTGAACCTTTTCAACACTTTGTCCATATAGGTTCTTTGACAAAGTCCAATTAGTCTTTTACTCTTGTTTCTCAAAATCCTTATCCCTAGGATATAGGCAGCTTCTCCAAGGTCCTTCATAGCGAAACACTTCCCAAGCCAGGACTTTACTTCCTGCAGGGTTGGGATGTCATTTCCTATGAGTAGTATGTCATCCACATACAGAACCAAAAAGCTGACTATACTCCAATTAGACTTGATATAGACACAAGATTCATCTTCACTCCTTGAAAAGCCAAATTCTTTGACTTTTTCATCGAAGCAAAGATTCCATCTGCGAGGTGCCTGTTTCAATCCATAAATGGATTTATCGAGCATACACACTTTAACTCGCCGAGTTCCCGTAAATCTCAGAATCATGCCTTTTTTAATCAACTCGTTGAGTCCTCCCTCAACTCGTCGAGTTCTTCCTTTTAATAGAATTGGGACACTTTCACCCAACTCGCCGAGTTCCTCTATGAACTTGTCGAGTTCTTCAGTCTGTTAACCCTTCTTAATGCATTAAGCACTTAATCTTCAAATCCAAGTCCCATATTCGAGATCTGGGCTGAAAATACATCTATGAGGGTAAAGATTCCAACTTTACCCATTAAAACCCACTCTAGAAGAAATATGCTCTATCCTTAAGCCAAAAATGCCAAGGTCTTGATCCGAAAACAACCAAAACATCAATATAGACCATGAGGTTCTAGATCTGGACACTAGGGACTAAATGATCACGTAAAGTCTTAAACTTTATCTACATGCATGTTTATTAGAAGCTTCAAAAGACCAAAATGATGGTCTAAAGGTTGCATGGGACTTCCATGGCCATAAAGTTGGCACCTTTATCCCATGAAAACCCCTTAATACCCTAGATCTTAAGTGTTCTCCACTTGGGACTTCCAAATCCCAAGAATCATATCATTTGGACCAAAAACAAGCAAGGAACTCCAAAATGGAGATCTATAATCTCCTTCTTGTATCCTTAAGCTTTTTGACCAAAAAACAAGCAAGGTGCAAGCTTTATACCATCAAATTTTCATGGATGACGCAAGGATTGTGGATCTACAATCTCCTTCTTGTATCCTTAAGCTTTTCCTTCTTCCAATGGCTTCAATACACACACAAAAACACTAGAAATGGATCACAAACACTCATAATAGCAATAGGGTTTTGGACAGTGGAGGCTGGAAATGAGGACAACACCTTGGGGTTAAGGTGTTTAAATAATATGCAAATCCCGAAAATTAGGGTTTCATATCTGCCAACCTACTAGTCGAGTTGAGGCCTCCCAACTCGTCGAGTAGGACACTTAAAATGCGCGGCCCTTATGATCTCTACTCAACGAGTTTGGGGCTCCCAACCCATCGAGTTGCTCTATAAAATAGAATAAATTATAAATTAATGTGCATTAGGAACTAGGCATCAGAGTTGAGCATGCTACTGATGATTGTTTCTTGATGGACCAACTTCTTAGTCTGTTTCTTAAAAGTTGACACCCTCCAAAGTATGTTTTTTAATATAAAGGACAGTCTGCAGAACCTGAGTCAGAATAACAAACTAAATTAAAATCAGAGTTACGAGATACCAAATCAAAATATTGGTTTTGTGCTTAAGATAACAAAAAAAATCGTTTCATAGCTTAGAGATGTGATTCTTTGGGATTTTCTTGAAAAATAGCACATATGATGGCTGCAAACATGTGTAACGTCCCAAAATTACAATAAATTTAAACTTTTAATAAACTCATTTATTTAATATAAAAACCCAATCATCCGTTACTCAACCAAAAGCCATTACGTTTAACCTTAAATAATCATACTAATAAAATATGTTATGTTCATAACTAACAATCAAACAGTGTAATAAATGAAACTATGAATTCATTTTTTATAAAAATCATCAAACCGCGTCAGGTGTACAGTCAAGTAATGCCTTTCCTTTTATTAGAACCTTACACTTCTTGAAACAATAATTTTAAGAGGTAAATGGTAAGCACAAAGCTTAATAAAGTCCAACACAACATCATATATCAATATGCATACTTTAGACCTATCACGTAGATAAAACATACAAGCTAACAATTTTTAATCCAAACATACCACAAAGGTAAACAAACAATACAATACTACACATTCAAGTCTAAGAACACGTTACTAGACTAGTATACACTAAAGACTCAACATTTCCACCTTCTGTCTGTTGACTCGACATTACCGCCTTCAGTTCATTGATCGACATTATTGCCTTCATTCCATAGATTCGGCACGTCTGCCTTCATTCAGTTGGTTCGACATTGCTTCTTTTCAGCCCAATATCCCAATGGCTTTATCAGGTTACTACAATATTCACAATGTGGAAAAACTCTTAACAATTAAGAATGGTGCATGCAACCTAAAAGGATCTATGTCCTCAGATTAAAGCAACATACTTTGAATAACAAAAACCTCATATACATCCTAGTAACTTCGAATCACAAAGTAAAGATACATACCTCAAACTTATTACAGCAAACAAGTTACTTCAAACCTTCCTTTGAAGAGCTTAGAAAGCTAGCACCAAAAGGATGATGTCTCTAATGGCTCACACTCAAACCCTAGAGCTAGAACACACTTGTGGATAGAGGAGGAAAGGTATAATTTTTGTTCATAGGCTTCCTAGAAGGAGTAGTCATGAAAATTGATGCACAAGGGGTCCTATTTATAGTTGAGGTAACGTAAGGGCAAATCAAGATTTAAATAAATAAATAATGGATTTAGTTCCAATTCAATTCCTTTCCTTATCAACATCCAGGAGGCTTTTCGGAACCTTAGCTGGGCGCCCAAAATCGTCCGACTAAGGACGGCTCTAGAATTTCCTCTTTTGTCCAACTATTAAACAATTACAATTCACCCATTGCACCTTTAATTAATTCCAATTAATCCCAAATTAATTCCAGATTAATTCGGATTAATTAATTCTAAGTTATTTATCATTAAATTATTAATCATATAAATTGACAAAACAATTAGTTTAACAATTAATATCGTATTAGATTATTAATCACATAATATATTTGATGGGTTTGAGCCATACGAACTTTCCTATGTGCACATGCAAACCCTAATTGCTTGGATCTAGGTTTCTCTAATTGAACATGCATGTATCCAAGACTTTCATTCATAGATCTAGTGTAAACAAACAATTCATAGCATATGAAAAACAGATTTAGAAGAATACCTTGAGTTGCTTGTTTGAAACTTCTTCTTCTTGGAGCTTAGAGTCACAATTGTCACTCATCAAATGGATTACAAACACCAACTAGCAAGAAGATAACAGTTTATGCCCCTTTATTCAATTAACCTCTTTATGTCACCATATTAATTCTTAATTAATATATGACTTATATTAATCAAATAACATTATCAATCCTTTAATATATTATTCTCATAATATATTAACAATAATATTTCTTTTCTCTTAACAAATCATCCTGTCAAGTTGTTATGGTGAAGGCAACCCAAAAGGACCATGCACAACCGGGTCAAGTACTTACCAAATATAGTTATAGCCTTAGACACTGATCTAACAGTCTCATACTTGGATAAGTCTAGTAACTATGTATGCAAACACAAACCGATTAGCAATCGTAGCTCTCAAAGACGCTGTCAACTCTGATCTTATCAATCTCCTGTCCTTTAGATAAGGGATCGTACAGTCCTTTGCTTAGATATTATGCGGACAATCTTATGGAACTTATTATCTAGCATTTGGTTTCTCGATCTCAGATTCATTTGACATAGAACTTAATTAAACATATCAATTCAGTCCCGACCAAGCCCGACACATAAGTCAAATCAAATCATCGATCTGCCGTTATATCGCTTTTATTCTCTTAGGATAAAAGTAACAGATAAACTTCAACTTATATGCATTTACTATTTACTAATCAACTATACACAACAATGCATTTTATGACATCAATTTACTGATGCGGTTTCGCATTGTGAATGCACAATTAATTAATAAACAATAAACCATATATCTTGGTTTTAAGACCATATGATATTATCGTCTTGCGATCACTTGTGTCATATTCCAAAAGGTAATTCTAGCAAGCGCGGGTTTATTCCAATGCTCAAAACTCGTTCATAAGCAGTCATGAACGTTGTAGCAAACCTTTGCTATGTCTAATACTCTTTTAGACAATCTACACACCAATTCATGACAATCTTCATTCATACCTACTTCCAACATATGAACGATTGTGGACCATTCAAATAATTCGATTATTCTTAATAATTTAATTATTCAGGAAGTCAAAACATGCAAAGTGAAACAATAGTTAAACAATTAACATTAGACAGTAACTTTACTTATAAATAATACTCTTTTATTTAATTATAAAATGTCAATTACATTTATCTATTACATGTTTCAAAACTATCTAATCCAAACTAATATCGTCTTTCAGCCCAATGCTCCTAGCGTGCTGCAAATGCTTAACCCTACTCAGTCCCTTCGTAAACGGATCTGTTGGGTTATCCTCTGACGATACCCTCTTCACTACGAGGTGTCCTTCTTCTACTCGATGTCTAAGTGATATTTTCTATCGATATGTCGAGATCTACCATGATCCCTCGGTTCCTTGGTCAAGGCAACTGCTCCTTCATTATCACAGAAAATTTCCATAGGCTTTTTATAGCAGGAACAACTCCAAGGTCACCAATGAAGTTCTTCAACCACATCGCCTCCTTTGATGCTTCGCTCGCTGCATTGTATTCTGATTCACACATTGAATCAGCTACGATCTCTTGTTTCGAACTTTTCCAAGTCACTGCTCCTCCATTAAGGGTAAAGACCCAGCCTAACTGTGAACGGTAGTTATCCCTATCGGTCTGGAAGCTGGCGTCACTATACCCTCGCACCTTTAAGTCATCACTCCCTCTGAGGACTAAGAACCATTCCTTGGTCCTCTGAAGGTACTTAAGTATATTCTTGACTGCAATCTAATGAGCTCTGCCAGGGTTCCCTTGATATCTACTAACCATGCTCAAAGCAAATCCCACATTAGGGCGAGTACAAGTCATAGCATACATGATTGAGCGAACTGCGGAAGCGTAGGGTACTCGGCTCATCTCAGCTATCTCGGCTTCGGTACTTGGACTTTGAGTCTTACTCAACTTGGCATTACTTTGTATCGGTAGTTCTCCCTTCTTTGAGTTTTCCATACTAAAATGTTTTAGTACTTTATCTAAGTAAGTATTCTGACTAAGTCCTATTTCTCTCACTATCCTTATTCCCAAAATATAGGAAGCCTCTCTAAGGTCCTTCATAGCAAAGCACTTCCCAAGCCAGGACTTAACCTCCTGCAAAGTCAGGACGTCATTTCCTATGAGCAGTATGTCATCGACATACAAAACGACGAAGCTAACTATACTCCAACTGGCTTTGACATATACACATGATTCATCTTCGCTTCGTACAAATCCAAACTCTTTGACTTTCTCATCAAATCAAAGATTCCATCTGTGAGATGCTTGCTTAAGTCCATAAATGGACTTCTCAAGCTTTCACACTCTATTGAGATGCTTCGGATCGACAAAACCCTCTGGCTGAGCCATGTAAACATCCTCAGTCAACTTCCCATTCAGGAAGGCGGTCTTGACATCCATCTGCCAAATCTCATAATCATGATATGTAGCAATGGCTAGCGTCACCCTAATAGATTTTATCTTAGCGAATGGTGAGAAGGTCTCATCATAGTCAACTCCGGGAGTTTGAGTAAATCCCTTCGCCACTAGTCGTGCCTTATACGTGTGCACATTCCCATCCACGTCGGCCTTCTTCTTGAAGATCCATTTGCACCCAACCGTCTTACGTCCGGGCACATTGTCAACGAAATTCCAAACTTGGTTGTCATACATGGACTGAATCTCGCTGTCCATTGCCTCTTTCCATTTAGCAGACTCCAGGCCTGCCATGGCTTCCTTATAGCTGTTAGGTTCATCTAGATTTACTAGTGTACTGTCACTAATATACGTGTCCCCTTCAATAGTAATATGAAAACCATACAACTAGGGTTGAACTCTAACTCTTTTGGAATGTCTAAGAGGTAAGGATTGGTCAATTGGTTCAACCAGAGTTTCCTCCTCGGGTTGAGCGCCAGCGTTAGAGGTTCCTTCATCGCTCAACTCTTGAATCTCTTTAAGATCGATTTGCCTCCCACTATCTCCTTGGCTTATGAGTTCTCGCTCTCAGAAAACCCCTCTCCTTGCAACGAATACAACATTGTCACTCGGTCTATAGAAAAGATATCCAAAGGATTTCTGCAGGTAGCCGATGAAAATACATCGCTCACTACGAGGTTCGAGCTTGTCGTGAGTCTCTCGTCTTACGAAAACTTCACAACCCCAAACCTTGATGTGTACTAATGAGGGAGCTTTCCCTGTCCACATCTCGTGAGGTGTTTTGGCAACCTTCTTTGTAGGGACTCGGTTAAGGATATGGGCGGCAGTCTCTAAGGCATACCCCCAGAATGAGATAGGTAGTGAAGCACGACTCATCATAGAATGAACCATGTCTAACAGGGTTCGATTACGCCTTTCTGCCACACCATTCAATTGCGGTGTCCTAGGTGGAATCAATTGCGAAACTATTTCGCATTCCTTGAGATAGTCGTGGAATTCAAGACTTAGGTACTCTCCTCCTCGGTCGGATCGAAGCATCTTGCTTTTCCTGCCCAATTGATTCTCCACTTCATGTTTGAATTCTTTGAACTTATCAAACGTTTCTGACTTGTGCTTGATTAAGTAGATATACCCATATCTACTATAGTCATCGGTAAAAGTCACATAGAAGCGGTTCCCATCATTTGTGGCAAATCTAAAGGACCCACACACATCGGTATGTATGAGATCCAATAAACCCTCACCCCTCTCACAAGTGCCAGTGAAGGGTCATTTGGTCATCTTTCTAAGTAAACAAAACTCGCACGTGTCCTCTTCCCTAAGGTCAAATGACTCCAACACTCCATCCTTTTGGAGTTGGGCTATGCGCTTCTTGTTGACATGTCCAAGACGACAATGCCACAAGGATGCTCTATCCATACTATTGGAAGAATCCATACACAACACATCATTTCCTAGGTTATCTACAACCATAATAGTTTCATAAATTCCATTACAAGGCATTGCTTCAAAATATAAAACAACATTTAGATAAGCATAAATTGAACCATTCTCATTATTAAACGAATATCTAAATCCTTGTCTAAATAAACCATGAAAAGAAATGATGTTTCTTGCCATATCTGGCGAGTAGCAACAATTATTTAAATCTAAATTCAATCCATTGCTAAGCACTAAAGAATACACTCCAATCTTGGTAACAGGTGACAATCTTCTATTCCCCATGATTAGATTTATTCTTCCAAGCTCCACATCCCTATTTCTTCCTAGTCCCTGCAAATCAGAACAAATGTGGTAATCACACCCTGTATCAAGAACCCAAGAAATAACATGGGATGAATCATTAGATTTAATTGTGTATATACCTGCAAAAGATGGCTTGATCTTTCCATCCTTGATGGCTTGCAGATATTCCGAGCATCTTCTCTTCCAATGCCCTATTTTGTGGCAATGATGGCACTCTACCTCTTTTGGGTTAGGGTTGGGCTTAGCAGGATCAACCTTGGTCCCAATAGAAGAGGAACCATCTTGGGACTTTCCCTTGCAGTGGTTCTTCGAAGAAGCCTTCCTCTTCTTGCCTCATCCCTGCCCAATAGCCAAAACAGGAGCAACAGACGGATTGGGAGATGGTGCAATAGACTTGTCCTTAAGGTTGCTCTCAGCAGTCCTTAGGAGACATTGGAGTTTGATTACTGTGACCTCTTCCTTGTTCATGTGGTAGGTCATCCTAAAGTGGTTGTAGCATGAGGGTAAGGAGTGGAGAACAATGTCGATAGCCAAATCTTCCCCAAAGTTGACATTCAACTTGCGAAGACGATCGACATACCTTTGCATCTTTTGCAAGTGCACAGTAAAAGATTCTCCACTTCCTATTTTAGTAGTGATCATGTTGGTTATGATCTCATAGCGCTCTTGCCTCGCGCTTTGGTGGTATCGCTCCATCAAGTCTAGATGCATCTCATAAGGATACATGTCCTCGTAGGACTTTTGGAATTCGGAATTCATGGTGGCAATCATGATGCAATGGACTTTCGTTGCATCACGCTCATGTGTTTCAAACACAGCCATTTCTTTGGGAGTGGCAGTTTCTGGATTGATCTTCTCGAGCTTCTCATTGAGAACATACTCCTTGTCCTCGTAATGCGCCATCGTACGAATGTACCTTATCCATTCGCTAAAGTTCGATCCATCAAAAGTCACTTTTTGACAACGGCTAATTAGCGTGAATGAGCTAGCAGCAGCGTTGTTTGTGTTAGACATCTACAAATAGAAAGGAACAAAGTTTATTAGAATTAAGTCCCTAATAAACACCCAAAATGAAAATTTAGGGCTAGGACCCAACAACATTATTTACACATTAGAAAAGGGATACCGTAATCCAACATGCAAATAATTTGGAGGTAAGTGAATGACGATTCATTAATTCTTCACCATAAAAACATAAGCTTTAAGTTTTAAATGTATTGAGAATTCCTAGATTTTGAGATTAATTGAACTTTTCAATGGCATGTTTAAATCTCGATATGCCCCTCTAGTTTGTGACTGGGATACCGAGGATCACAAAGCGGGTGTGAATAACCATGAAAATCTACATGGTGCCTTCACTGTTACAATCACCTATTTGATGTGTCGATAAACCACACACGCTCCACCAAACTATGACAAAAAATGAATCACCCTTTTCCACCTTTGCTTAGAACCAATTAGTGTGCCGGTTAACCACACACGCTCCTTTAATATCTAAACAAGGGTGCAAAGTTTATTTTCATGGGATTGCATCAATTCACTTTTCCTAAAGTAACTAAGATTGGGAATTTTATAAAATAGTTTAGTTAATTTATATAGATTCATTATACCTATTAATGAGAAGAGGTTTTCCCTATCCTACCCGTTCGGCTAACGACCCTCCACCAGTCAAGCAAGCGGTAGGTGTGAGTGTACACCCATTAAGCGTCATTTTATAGGTAGCAACCTTATACCCACCTTATAGACCGACTTCGTGAATGAGGCCTACTAACGGCAAGACTAGCATATTTTAACTCATACATATATATATATATATATATATATATATATATATATATATATATATATATATATACATATTAAGCTTGTAATCATATAATAGTATAGGGTTGAATTTTAAACTTGCAAAATTCTAGGGGTTGAAATTTAAATTATTCAAATTAAACTTTTAATCACAAAAGTTAAATTTCAAAAACTTGAGAACAAGTTTTAAACATTTCAAAACATAAGGATCAAATAGCAAATAATGTAAATCAACAATTAGATTATCTCAATTTGATCTTATTCAATATTACTTGCATAACAATTCACCAATTCAATTCAAATAATCAATTATTATCACATAAGGAAATTATTATTTAACTAATTGGTAATTATCTTTTGTTTGGTCAAGAATATACTCATATATATGGTTAAAATCGGATTTTAATGACCCAAAACAGTTAAGGCAAGTTTCCTCAAGTAAAACAGCAAGAAATCCCGAAACTCCCTCTTTCATACGCTCGAACTCGCCGAGTTCCCACTATGGACTCGCCGAGTTGGAGCTACTCGCCAAGTCCACAGTGGAACTCGCAGAGTTCATCAAGTAGAAGACCAAAATCGATTTTTTTAAGCAACAAGCAATCAACCAATGCATCAATTCAATAGAATCAATCAAAGCTCTAATACCACTGATGGGTTTGAGCCATAAGAACTTTCCTATGTGCACATGGAAACCCTAATTGCTTGGATCTAGGTTTCTCTAATTGAACATGCATGTATCCAAGACTTTCATTCATAGATCTAGTGTAAACAAACAATTCATAGCATATGAAAAACAGATCTAGAAGAATACCTTGAGTTGCTTGTTTGAAACTTCTTCTTCTTGGAGCTTAGAGTCACAATTGTCACTCGTCAAATGGATTACAAACACCAACTAGCAAGAAGATGATTTGAGAGAGAGGAAGGAGGGTGAGAAATCGGCCCTAGTGTTTCTTGCCTTGCATGAGTGCCGATTTCCCTCACCCTAGGGGTCTATTTATACTATGGGATACTAGGGTTTCACCTTTAAACCTAATTGAATAACTTAGGCCCTAAGCAATCCAAGATCCTCCTAGATACTAGGCTTGGACGAATTTAAGTTTCCCAAACCCTAAATTTCGTCCACCCCATTATCTATAAGGATACATAGCCCAAAAACACAACTATCACACATTTGACAGTTTATGCCCCTTTATTCAATTAACCTCTTTAAGTCACCAAATTAATTCTTAATTAATATATGACTTATATTAATCAAATAACATTATCAATCCTTTAATATATAATTCTCATAATATATTAACAATAATATTTCTTTTCTCTTAACAAATCATCCTGTCAAGTTGCTATGGTGAAGGCAACCCAAAAGGATCATGCACAACCGGGTCAAGTACTTACCAAATATAGTTATAGCCTTAGACACTAATCCAACAATATTAACAACCCAATTGTCTATTTCCAATTAATACATTAATCGTATAACCTATTAATAAATCATTTTCTCATAATTTCTTATTAGTATAGTAATCATATAATAGTCTAATAAATCATTTTCTCTCTATAAATGTCATTATAATCAAGTTCTAGTTATAAGGACAACCCAAAAAGGACTTTGCTTCTAATTACAAGAATATACCTATTTAGTTACTGGCTTAGATACCTTAATCCAACAGTCTCCCACTTGGATAAGTTTGTAACTACAATTACAAGTATAGACCTTGAACTAAACAACAAAGATTTCTTTCCCAAGTCACTGCCAAACTCTGATTTAAATCAAAATTTGTTCTTAAGATAAGTGATTAGCTATTATTTCTTTCCACAAGATATTGTATGAACAAAGTCACGAATTAAATCATCAACCTCATGTTCATTTATTTGTTTCCTGATTTCCTGATTTGTAATCTAGTTAGACTCCAAAGTTGAACACATTAATATAGTCCAAACCAGGCGCTTAGTTTTTTCATAGATCAACTCAAATCACCGATGGGCCCACATATATCGCTCTTTCTGTTAAGCAAAGAGGAAAGAATAAACTTTTACTACATAATTGTAACCTTTACTCAAAAAATCATACATGACACTACGTTTTATAACATCAAGTTACTAATGTGTTTACGTAATTCCAATGCAAAACCGACTTGTAAATTACACCTTATGTATCTTCATTTGAAGAATAGAATATATTATTATCTTAGAATTACTCGTGATTAGATCCATGAAGTAATCTCTATGTGTGGGTTTATTCAATACTTAAATCTCTATTTTCAAGTACTCATGAACATTGTAACAATCCGTATGTAACGTCCAATCCCTACGAACAATCCAGAAATCGATTTATGACGATCTTAATTCACTACTTACTTCCAAAATTATGAACGACTGTGTAATTTTGAATAAAATTTAAATTACTCAAGGAAAGTAAAACATGCAAAGTGAAATACAATAATAAATTAATTAACTATGGTATCATACCCATAGATTATAAATAAATCCCTATTAGTTAATCACCATAAAAATTGTGAATTTAATCATTATATAATGTATTGAGTAATCAATTATCCTCTTTAATTAAATAATATTATTCATGCCATGTTATAGACATGAATACTATGCCTCTCAATGGTCCTTCCTTTGTGAACAGATTGACTGCACATTTCTCCAATGATACTCATTTCATAATTCTAATTTCTTGTTCTTCCATAAGATGTAGTGGAATTCCATCTTTACATGCACCGTCCTTTTATGATGTCGTGGTTCTAAAGTCACATACACTGAGCTTTCAATATTATAGAATGCTCCACTGAAATTTGTTACTAGATATCATTCCATGGTTATGAAATTTCAAATTCAAGGCACACTCCTTGGACACTTCTTAGTATTAAAGTTTCCAACTCATATGTAGATTTTACAAACATCTGCCATTATGGTAACATTTCGATATCCCATATGACCAACATTCTAACCAATAATCATCTCAATCAAGAACGTGTCACTATGCTCCATCCTAACAATATCATACTTCCAATTGTCTACAAGCAACCAATTCTTTGGTAAAACCTTAGAATGTTCTGTACAGTTGTTTGACAACATCAGTCACATGCAATTCTAACCCTTTTCACACAATGCTAAAAGCATTTGAAAAAATAGAATAATCTAATATTATAGCATATGCAATTGACCATATATTTGAAGCATATGAGACTCGACTCATTATTACTAGGGTACGATAACTTTTCAATTCGTTTCAATAATATTTCCATATATAGAATCTCCAATGTTAAAAAATTTCAACATAATATTTGTATATGTCTCTGACTACGTTCTATTAAACTATACAATCTAAAGAAATTATGAGTGCCCTATCCCTTATGTCCATTATAGCGAAATAGTTCCCAACTTTTGCAACTTGCAAACTAGAGAAATTGTTCCCTATGAATAGTATTGTCAACATGCAATACTAGCATAACAATTATGTCCCCAATAACTTTGACATATACTTAAAAATCAACTGGACTTTCAGAAATCAACACCCTTTGACTTTCTCATAAAAGTGTAGATTCCCTTTTCATGATGCTTCATCAAGCCTCTAACTAGGCTTCCTAAGCTTATATACTTTATTCGGATATAGTATGTGTCCAAACCCATTCAAGACGTGATAAACATATCTCTTGATGGTTTAAAAAATTCCTTGCCATTCCTCATAATTTGAAATATGAAGAGGGATGTCGTAATCATATTATGAATTAGAGAATGTACATAATACAACCAATATCCATAGTGATCTTTAACATCCATCAACGAAAATATTTTCTAATAATCATTTTCATGAATTAGAGAAAAACCTTTTTCCACCTAGATTTAAAGGTGCATATGTTCCCATCCATGTGGATCTATCATTTCCAACCTATAGTCATAAGACAAGGTTTAGGAAAAAACAATTTTAAAATCAGTTTTCCTTCATAAATTGAACTTCTCTATTTTAATTTTTTTCCTTCTAGCAGCTCAAGTGGCCTACTAGTGCTTCCATGTTGTTAGTAGCTCACCCATGTTGATCAGTGTACTTCCACTGACCAATGTGTTTTGATTTTGTAGGTAAATAAAGAACATAGAACTTATAAACATTGTTAACTCAAATGGAAATGCACAAAAATAAGAATATGTCAATTAAATACAACAATGTATCAAGCTCAAGTCGTGTGCTAGTGATTACTAAAAGGATCATTTCCAGTTAACTCTTGATGACCATCAAGATCAATACGACTCCCACTGATTTCTTGACATATATGTTTTCTCTCAAGAAACATTCCTTGAAGAGCTAAAACAAAAATTAAAAAAAGTGTGTTCGGATTTCTAACAAGAAACACTTCATAGAATAGGACTTAGTTTATCTTTTGTTTCTCGATCAATGAAAACATAATAACTCAAATTCTAAATGTTCTAGAGTAAGAAAACATTATAACTCCATGTATTATGATGTGTAGTCATCCTTCTTATTTTTTAAATGATTTTTAAGATATGATTTACAGGTACTAAACTATGGCTCTAAAACCTAATTGGAACAAACTATGACTCATCTATGATCGAAAAATTTCTAACAAAGTTTGATTCCTCTTCTTAGTCATACAATTACATTAAGATTTTCTTGGAAGATTAATTCTGATACAATTCCATAATTACTAAGATGATCATAAAATGTGACACTAAAGCATTCTCCTTTCTTTTCTGATTGGAGAATCTTTTATCTTTCATCTTAATTGATTCTTCTATTCATTTTGCTACTCTTTGAATCTTTTTAAAGTATGAAAATTATGTTTAATCTTAAATACAATGATACGTGTGGAATGTACTAGTTTTAATCCTAACTAACTTAAACAAAAACAAACACACAGTAGGCAGTGTACCTATCAATTAGCAATTTAGTGAAGGTAAGTAATGTATCGAACACATGGAACGCTAACCGCAGTCATCGTCATCAGCACTTAATCCAAAGTTCAGCTTCTCCCTTATCTACAACCACTCTCTCATTCGCAGTCAAGTACCGCAACCGCAGTTATCGTCATCAGCACTTAGTATTAGTCTTTTATCTGTTTTTCAAAATGTACTCTCTTTTAGCCAATGTGCCTTACATGGCAACTTTAAATAGATAGGACCTTTGTAATCTTAGAGACTCTATAAAAAGGAGTTCTCTCTTTCCGAATGAATACTTCATCTACGCATCTTGAATCTCATATCTCTTGAAATTCATAACTTACTCTCTCATCTCCTTCTTACTCTCTAAACTCTACTAAACGTAATCTGAAATATAATAGATCTAAATCTCTCCTTCAGAGCAAGTCAATCTTGACTTAATCACTAATTTGCTTTCACTTACTAACCTGATCTAATTGCATTCCTTGTGAAGAATCAACTTAAGTGTATACTTGATATAATACTTGTTGTCATTTATATTTCCTTATATTTCCGTATCTAATCATCTAACTATCTAACACTAACTTTTATTATTGTTGAGCTTTATGTTCCTTTGAGTTAAACTTTAAATTCCGTAATATAAACTTGTTCTAACGTTTGTTCAAGTGTGTTTCTCAAGTTTTTATCTCAACAAAAATTATTACTAATGTTAACTAATTGAAACAATTATTAAAGAAGGGTTTTTTTCTCTAGTACTACAAGACTAGAAACCTCAGCAATTACTTAAACACTTAGCAAAGAACAATTAACAACTAAGAGAAGAACAAAAGATAACTAGATTCAATAATATTAAAGAGACTTCCGTTTAGATTCGATTAACTTATTCCTATGATTGATTTCGTGGCAAGTTCAATGGATTAATAAACATAAATTACCGATTTCTAATGTGATTAGTTTCATTTTCACTATTACTAATCCTTTAGCACACGAATCAATTGAAGCACTGATCAAGTGATTAAACTAAAGAGTTTACTAGTGTTCAATTCGAATCAACCAAGACTTATAATAGTAGTTAATTAAATTGGTTGGTTCGAATAACTTATATATCGTTGGTCATCATATATAGCTCACACATTAATTTACTTATTTTCTAGTTAACCCTAGGTTATCTTCACAACACTAGGCGTACAATATTGTGTTCACAAAACCATAAGATGCAAGAAATCAAGACGATGTTCATACAATCTCAATTTACTTAGTAATCAACAGAAAATAATTATCATTAACACATAAGGTTCTTTTAACAAGCTTAACATGATAAATAATCAAATCAATATAATCCAAAGCCTCTAAATCAAACAATAATCATAAGATCCTCTAGTCTAAACGAAAGTAGGGTGTTTAGGCCATGACTTTAGCAGAAACACTCATAAAAATGAAATCCAACAATGCAAACATGATGTAAACAAAGGAATTAAGTAAGTTACTAATGATTTTTGCCTTAGATCTCCTCAATTCAATGCTTCTAACTGAATTTTGAAATCTGCGGCTACTAAGGATATCTCTAGCCTCCAAAAGTCGATAAAAACTCCAAGCATTAGGGTTTTAAACAAAAAACGTTCTTTAAGTAAATTCTGAAAAACGGTGCAACACAACGTGTTCAAGGACCAAACATGTCGTGTTCTTCATTAACAATGTCTGTACTGAAAGGAATTACTTCATCGGGATTTTCCATCTAAACATGCCATGTTTAAGTATAACACGTTGGGTTCTTCTGTATTTTCATCTTTTTCTCCAAAATCCAAGATCCATGCTTCCAATCGCCAATTCTGCTTCCTTTTCTTTCAGAGCTTGTCTTTGTTGTTGAAAATGAAATTTTAAACTAATTAAATACCTTTTGTCCAATATTTGAGACAACAAAACAAAAACTATTAAGACAATGCATGAATTATATGACTAAATATGCCCATATCATAATACCCACACTTGATCTTTGTTTGCCCCCAAGTAAAACTTAATTTTAGCATACTAATACCACATAAGACAATCCAAATTGAACCCCAACCATTATGCAAAGACTGCAACACATGCATTTGTGTCTAATTTTTCCTAAGGACCGCCCTAATCCGATATACTAACAATCTTCATAAACACTCGCCCGCTTTTTCTGAACAACGCTCTTTTTATGCATCCCTCCAAATCCATCAACAGAAAGCTTTCTTAACCTCAAGGTGTATTTGGTTAAGCCCCCAAGCATACATATGTTAAAATAACATAGAAAAGAAAATTATAAATAAAATAAAAATACAACTTTTGCTTTAAATCTTTGATAGTTTGTAGCTCTTCTTCATGTCTTCACTTGTTGATTCTTTCAAACATTTCAACACTCTTTTTTTTTCACACACTTTTTTCACTCAAATCTAAAAACCTAGAAAAACATATGCTTATGCAAGGGGTTTTAACTTCAACCTTTATTGATTAAAGTCATTAGTCTCACGTGCAATGACTACTTAAGCTTTCCTGGATACATTTCAAGTACACAATGCTAAACATATTGTGACCCTAAAACTAAGAAAGGTTATGTTTTTGTTCCATGATTTCACTAGGATAAGGAGGCCACAAATGCACTATAACGTATATTGGATCAACTAAACATTAAGTCTGCATTGCATCATCAAACATAACAGTAGCATGGAATCCAATTTCTTTTACCATAATTTTCTAAATTATGCTAGCATTTTTTTTATGTTCAAACTTTCAAAATTATACCTGGAATCTAATGTAACTAATGTAACTAACCCCCTACCCCACACTTTATTTTAAGAAATGTCCCCATTGCATTCTAAGCATAATTAAATAACAATTAAAAAGGGAGAAAAGGAACAGACTCCTGTAGGATAGAAGTGGCAAGGTTGAGTTTCTTCTTTATGCTCCTACTTCAGCTAACTTTGGCATGGGAACAACTCATCTATGCCTTGGGCGTCATACGTCTCATGTGGTGAACAACTCCTAATATACTAGAAAAAACGTCTTGGAATGCCTCGAAATGGACTTCAGAAATGTGAATAATGCCCACCCTGAATAGGATCAAATCGATGACTCGAAAAAGTTAACTGAGAAATGAACACGTTGATTTGGTAAGGGGAAGCACATCGTGTTGAACTGATGCTTAGATAAAATTCATGTTTTTTCACTAGAACACGTCGTGTTGGTTTATGACAATGGTGTGTTTGTCGATCAAATCATGATTTAATTCTTTTTTGCTTCAACACTAATTCCTTGGCTAAAAAGGTTATTAATTCAATACACCTTTGTAGGTCTTCTGTGACATGGTACCCTTCTTGCATATAATCAGCAGACTCAATGTTTTTTCGCTCAAAATCTTCTACTTTCTTGACAAGACCCGACCCCTCACATTGTTCCTCTCATGCTTTAAATAATCTCTTTAATTTAAACCTAATTTTCTGCAAAAATCAAAGACAAGAACCACATAATAAAAGGGAAAACAAACATTAAATTAAAATCCTACATTACCCCTAATTACTAGAAGTTTTAAGAAACAAACAAACCAACCAAACACAGAAAATAAAACAAACAGGTAGAAAATTGTCTTAAAACACTTCCAACACAAATTAAGGAAAAATCATAATTACTCTTCATCTTCTCCCCCAGCCCCACTTTTTCTGGCTCCACCTTGCATGCTTCCCTAAAGCTCATCCTAATTTGAAATGTAAGGATAAGAAGTGGGATACCCATCCGGCCTTGAGATTTCCATATGTTGAAAGAGGAGGTCGGTGTGTATATTTGGTAGTTAATCCCCCGACCTACGTTGTATTAGTATTGCCTCATTTCCTGCTTGTACAAATCCATGGGCATCTCATCCTCCACGGAAATCACCGGCTACTCCTCATGAACGGCTTCGGGCTGTGGTCTCACTCTCCTCCCTACTTGCTCCGATATCACCACCTCATCATCATTTGGAATAGAGAAATTAGCCCTTCCATTATCCTATACAAATGGGTATCCTCCATAATGCTTGCCCGTTTCTAAAGAAAAGGATTAAAGGACGTGTGTGCATCATAGTTAAGAAAGTTCCACCCCCTCTCTCAAATAATCCATACGACCTTGCCAATTTTGTTACCAACATGCCACCACAAATTGAAGACTCCTTTCTATCCTTTATGCCCCTTTTGCCAAGAAGTTTGCTAAAGAATGTGGTATGTTGCAGAAAATACCGAGTGTAAGAATGCTCCATAGGAAAAATAAATCAAGTTTGAGAACCTTATCACCATCCTTCCTCATGTTGATAGTTCTTGAAATGAAACGGTGAATGAGGCGGTGAATTGGTGACCGTATGTCACCTTCTTGGGAAACTGATGGTATGTGAACACCATTGGCGATATTCGTTCACCAATTTGTATTAATACCCTCCGGAAATTTCGTGTGACAATTGTCCAAAAAAACACCAAAGGCTTCTGTTATAGCTTACAATCAGTTGTAGATATCTAACCTCCATGCCAACTCCGTCACGCTATGTTCCTTTCGTTCTCCACCCAAACAAATAGTCAAGTTTTTCATGGTAAACGCATCATCTCCCCCTCTAAACCAAACAATATCATAGAACTCCAAGCAAAGTTCCTTGTATACTGATTCTTTCAATGGAATAACCTCCTCCAACCGGTGCACGTAATTCGCACCCCATTCCCCATAAAAATCTTAGTTGAATATGGGTTCATCACATTAACTAGTCCAAATTTCTCAAGCCATTCTCAATTCACCTCATTCGCAATGTAAAATTCCCTGACCTTCAGCTTCTCCAGCTTGTTCCTCCATTCCGCTAGAACCCTCGGAGAAACAATTTCTGGAAAATTGTACCATGGGAATTCCACTTTTTCTCGTGGATCTTGTTGACTTCTTTGTCCTCTCCTCATTTTTTTCGGCACAAATAAACAACACAAGAGAAAACCAAAACCCAAAAGAAGTTAAAGTAAAATTTTCAGCAAAAATTGGGCTCTATAGACATCAAACACATCGTGTTGTATGAACAACACGCCGTGTTCGATGAACACTTTGAGTAACAAGTTTTGATTTGAACCCATATGACCAAATAAACATCAAACAAGTTCAGGGGTTTGTCTAGAACACTATAATGTGCACATAATCACAAGAAAATCCGGTTAAAATGCTCTAATTTATTCAAAATCGGAACCCTAGAAATTTATGGTAAAGTTCAAAAATTCATTCTAAACTGCAAATTGAACATAAAACTCAAAAAAACAACTTAACTTTAACAAATTTAGGGGTTGAAGATCTTACCTTTGTGTGTAGAAATCGAAGTGAAACCCAAGGAGTTGAAAGATATTTTGCCTTTTAGGGTTAAATACCCTTTTTTGACTGAGTTTAAAAATTATATATTTTTTGTAATTGAAAGGGAAACATCTTGTGTTAGGGATACCAACACGCCGTGCTGAAATGGGATTTTGAAAAAATCGCAAAAAAATCCCAAACATGGTGTGTGAACAGCTCATACACGTCGTGTTGTACGTTCAGGAACAAAACATTTTATGTTTTCTCATTAAAGTTTTAACCACACCCCATAATTAAGCCTTGCTTGCCCTCAATCAACATTTTAATTATTTAAAAGACAAAGAATAAAGATCCTTAACAACACTTAACATAATAAAGGGAAGAAAACAAAATACTAAAAACATAAAGGAAAAAAGAAAAGCACACTCTAATGACAGGCTGCCTCCCGTAAGCGCTTCTTTTTGTACGAGTCTTGAGTTGGACTCTCAACTTAATAAACTTCTAATAAACTCAATGCTAGTTCATCCATTGCATTGAATATTTTTTTGGACCAATTTGTAAAAGTTGGCTCTTTGCTTCTAAAATTGGCCAAACAAGCTTGAATTCAGAAAACCCAAGAATCTTGACAAGGGTTGGAACAAGTTAGGTAATAATCAAAAATGGATCGCACTTCAGAACTTTATTCAAACTCATAATCATCACCCCATGCTTCGAAGCACAGACAAGAAAAATAGATTCTGAAAAATGGTGCAATACGTCGTGTTCAAGGACGAAACACATCGTGTTCAGTGACGAAACACATTGTGTTCTTCATTAAAAACATGCGTACGGGAAGGCACTATTTCATTGGGATTTCCAATCTCATCGCATCGTGTTTAAGGATAACATGACGTGTTCTTCTGTATTTTCATATTTTTTTTCAAAATCCATGATCCAAGCTTCCAATCGCCAATTCCGATTCGTTTTCCTTCCGAGCATGTCTTTGTTGCTGAAAATGAAATTTTAAACTAATTAAGTACCTTTTGTTCAATATTTGAGACAAAAACAACAAAAAATATTAAGATAATGCATGAATTATATGACTAAATATACCCATATCACACAATCATAATTACTGAAACATCAATAAATCATGACGAATAGAGTTATCGTCGCTTGTGGTGGATCTGAAGAGTCCATATCAATATTTACTAGATCCATTAATCCTTCACTTGCCTCACATAAGTGTATAAACAACGAATTAAGTCATAATATTCCAATGAACAAGATTATCATATATTATACAATTCGACTAGTACAACACAAAGTATTTGTCAAGTTGGTGACGAGATTTCTTTTTATTTGTTCAATTGTGACAATATCATAAGTGATACCAAATAATCAAATCCAAAATTAATATTTCTATTATTAGAAACATGACCAACACTTTCATTAATGCCATCATAAGGAAATAAGATTAGGCAACTACGTAATCCAAAATTTCGCTTTTATAATTAAAATTTAAAACTTGTCCTTACAATGCATAGAATGAAAAACTATGTCTCTAAACATCTCTAAAGAGTAATAACAATCTATTAACTTATCCTGAGTCCCTAGTAGTAGCTGCAAATTTTGACTATCAAACCATGTGACCAAAGTATATTTTCCACGATCAGATTTAGCTCACTTCGCTTAAGCTTCCTTCTTTCTTTTAGATCTTTCAATACTATCAAAATATGATTATCACATTATGTATTAAGTGTCTAAGAATAGGAACTTATTCAGTTAGATAATAGATGTACCTAAAGTAGAGGGCAAACAAATTGACTTTACCCTCTTCAAGATCTTTCAGGTAGTTTGGACAGTTACACTTCTAATGTCCCTTTAATTGGCATTAGAAACAAATAAACTCATTGGGATCAACATGTCGAATGATCTCTGAACGAGTCGTTCAGTTTGCCATTCGACCAAATGGTTTGATCTTGGCCGATCCCTTTCGATTCGGAAGAGAAATCTTTTCTAGATCACTAATGTTACCATTGTCAATGTCCATGGAATTCTTAGAATTAGACCCTATAAGTATTTCTACTTTAGTTGTGTTCTTAAGCATTTCTGCTTCAACAAACCTTACCATATAGGTCAGATCAATTAGGTTCACATCGAGAATCCTCTTATAAAAGTTATTAATGAACTGACCATATGACTCAGGAAGCGAAAAAAGAACCAAATCAATGGCTTACTACGTTGTGAATATAACATCCATCCTTTCCAAATTTTAAATGTATGATTTCATTTTTAGAACATGCACATACACATAATTTCTATCTTCATGTTTACATGCCAATAGGGTTTAAGTAGTTCCAGATCTTTTAACTTGAGGAAACCATGATGGTGAGAGATTCACAGGAGGACGAGGTGGAAGAGCTGAAAAGAGATGATGTCCAATTCCACCATTTCCTAAGGAAGAGAATATAATTTCACCTTGACTCGAATGTGGAAGACCATCGCCAAATGATTGAGGAAAACCATATCTATAAGAACAAGGAAGTCCATCATTGTCTTGACTTGACATCTAAAATTTAGGAGAAGAGAGAATTCAATTTAGTTTATTTTAATCCTTAATTATTAACCCTAAATTTAACTTAAGGCTAGGATCCACATTTCCGATTTGAACTTTGAATAGGGATGCCATAATGAAATAAAAATCTATTTTATGTAGGTAGAGTCATCTCACCAATTATAATCACATGAAACTCCTAGATGTTTTAGATTCATTGAATCTTATTAATGACATATTTAATCTCAATTGTGATCTTACCAATTATGTTTGGGACATCGAGGATCACAATTAAGATGTGAGTAACCAAGCAAACCTGCTAAACACCCTAGACCATTTTATGATCTCCCATTGACGTGTCGGTTAACCACACTTGATCCATGAACAATCATAAACACGAGTTGTTTCATCATTTCAACTTTATAGACCCAAATTAGTTTGTCAATAAACCACACACGCTCCACTAACGACTCATAAAGAAATGATGTGTGTTTTCATGGATTTGCATACAATTTCACATTTCTCCCAAAGTAACTAGAGTAGAATTTTTAAAGAAGGTTCTAGCACTGTATATTATAATTTTAATCTGATTATGTCCTATCGAATCTATTCAACTAACAACCCTCCACCCTACAGGAGAGCGGTGGGTGAAAAAGACACTCATTCAATGATTATTTCATAAGCCATTTCCTTATACCCTCTTTGTAGCAACACTTTGTGAATGAGGCTTACTAGCGATTCGACCGACTTTATCTTATAGATATAGTAATTAAAATAATACACATATAAGGGTGTATTTTAAAACCTTTTAAAACACAAGGTTTAAATGTTAATTATCTAAATTAATCATATAATTTATTTATCAATTTAAACCTATAATGGATTTATAATTATCTTTTAATTAATATTAAAATTAAATTTATTATTAAATACATAAGGATAGCTCAATTGAATTAATCTAATAATTAAATATTATCTTTCCAAGATTTTATCCTAATATTTAGGGATATTATTTAATTAAACAAACATGAAAAATCGGATTCTAACTGATTTCTAAGCAGATAATTAAAAAAATAATAATCACATAAATCAAATTAGGCAAGAAATCTTGAAATTCTGGATTTGTACTTAGTTCATGTCGAGACAGATACACTGTCACGTCCTGAGCTCAGTCTGACAACAGTTTTTCGTTGAATTCAACTAATGTGCTTTAAATGTTAGACATGCCCGTTCGCTTTTATACCACTGATTAGTTTATTAGGTTACAAAATATGCACAATTCAAAAAAAACACTTAACAATTAAGAATGGTACACACAGCATAAAAGGATCTATGTCTTCACATTAAGACAACATACTTTAAATAACAAAAACCTAATATGTATCCTAGTAATTTCGATGATCACAAAGTAAAGATACATACCTCAAACTTGTTATAGCAAACAAGTTACTTCAATCCTTCCTTTAAATAGCTTGGAAAGCTAGCACCAAAGGATGATGCCTCTAATGGCTCACACCTAAACCCTATAACTATAAGAAACTTAAGGAGAGAGGAGGAAAGGGATAATTTTTGTTCATAAGCTTCCAAGAAAGAGTATTCATGAAAATTGTGTTGCATTAGTGTCTAAGCCCGTAACCATATTTGGTAAGTACTTGACCCGGTTGTGCATGGTCCTTTTGGGTTGCCTTCATCAAAGCAACTTGACTAGAGAAATAATAGAGAAAGAGGTTATTATGGTTTATTAATATATTATGAGAATAATATAATAAAAGAGAAATCATATTTTTTTAATTAATATTGGTCAAGAATTAATTTTGTGATCAAAAGAAGTTAGTTGAACTAGGGGGACTGAACTGTAATTATGTGATAGTTACAAAGTGGGGCAAGGAAACACTATAGAATAGGGTGGACGAATTCAAGCGGTTAAAGACCTTAGAATTCATCTATGATAAGGGTTCTAGAGTTATCCTTTGAGCTGCTTGGAGGCCAAGCAACCAAATAAGGATAAAGACTGAAACCCTAATACCTAAACCTATATAAAGGACCCTTGGCATTAGAAATCCGGCCACTTGATTCCTAGAGTTCCTAGAGCCAAATTTTTACCTCTCCTCTCTCTCTCTCTCTCTCTCTCTCTCTCTCTCTCTCTTGCTTCTTCATTTTCTCTTGGTGTTTGTGAGCCATTAGAGGTACTACACCTGTGGTACATGCTTTCAAAGGCAAGAAGATTCAAGAAACAAGTTGTTATTACAACATAACAACAAGAGGTATGTATTCCATTCTTCTTTATGATTTTTGAAATTACTAGGAGCATGCTAGGTTTCCTTTATTTTCATAATGTTGTATGACTAATAGTAAAAACATAGATCTGTATCTAGGGTTGCATGCACACATAGGATTGTTTGTATAAAACCCATCAACTTGATGAACAATGGGTCCTATTTATAGTTTAGGTATCTTAGGGATAAATCAAGATTTAAATAATTAAATAATGGATTTAACTCCAATTCAAATCCTTTTCATATCAACATCCAGGAGGATTTTCGAAACCCTAGAAGGGCTCCCAAAATCGTCCAACCAAAGATGGCTCTAGAATTGCCTCTTTTGTTCAAATATTAAACAATTATAATTCACCCCTTGCACTTTTAATTAATTCCAATTAACCCCAAATTAATTCTAGATTACTTCCGATTAATTAATTCTAAGTTATTTCTCATTAATTTAATAATCATATAAATTGACAAATCAATTACTTTAACAATTGATCTCATATTATATTATTAATCACATTAAACTCCTAGATCTTTTATATTAATTGAATATTATCAATGACATATTTAATCTCAATGATGCTCTTACCAATTATGAATGGGACATCGAGGATCACAATTAAGATGTGAATAACTATGCAAACCAACTCAAACACCGTCGATCATTTTATGATCTCTCATTGACATGTTGGTTAACCACACATGATCCATGAACAATCATAAACATGAGTTGTTTCATCATTTCATCATTATATTTCCAAATTAGTTTGTCGATAAACGACTTATAAAGAAACGATGGGTGTTTTCATGGATTAGCATACAATTTCACATTTTTCCTAAAGTAACTAGAGTGGGATTCCTAAATAAGGTTCTAGTACTTTATGTATTATACTTTTAATCTTATTATGTCCTATCTAACCCGCTAAACTAACAATCCTCCACCATACAGGAGATCTGTGGGTAAAACAGACACCCATTCAACGATTATTTTGTAGGTTGTTTCCTTATACCCTCCTTATAGCATGACTTTGTGAATGAGGCTTACTAGCGATTCGGCTATCTTTATCTTATAGATATAGTAATTAAAATAATACATATATAAGGGTGTACTTTAAAACCTTTTAAAACACAAGGTTGAAATGTTAATTATCTAAATTAATCATGTAATTAATTAATCAGTTTAAACCTGTCATGGATTTATAATTATCTTTTAATTAATATTAGAATTAAATTTGTTATTAAATCCATAAGGATAGTTTAATTTAATTAATCTAATAATTAAATATTATCTCTCCAAGATTATCTCCTACTACTTAGGGATTTTATTTAATTGTCCAAAGCATGAAAAATCGGATTCTAACTAATTTATAAGCATAGAGAATTAAAAAAATATAACAGTCACATAAATCAAATTAGGTAAGAAACCCTTAAATTCTGGATTTCTACTTAGTTCATGTTGCGATAGATATACCGTCACGTCGTGAGCTTAGTCTGATAATTTTTTTTGTTGAATTCAACTAAGGTGCATTCAATGTTAGACACACTAGTTACCTTTGATACCACTGATGAGTTTATTAGGTTACAAAAATATGCACAATGCAAAAAAAACACTTAACAATTAAGAAGGGCACAAACAACCTAAAAGGATCTATGTCTTCACATGAAGGCAACATAGTTTGAATAACCAAAACCTAAAATGTATCCTAGTAATTTCGAAGATCAAAAAGTACAGATACATACCTCAAACTTGTTATAGAAAACAAGTTACTTCAATCCTTCCTTTAAATATATTGGAAAGCTAGCACCAAAAGGATGATGCCTCTAATGGCTCACACCTAAACCCTATAACTATAAGAAACTTAAGGAGAGAGGAGGAAAGGGATAATTTTCATTCATAGGCTTCCAAGAAAGAGTAGTCATCAAAATTAATGCACAAGGGTTCCTATTTATAGCTTAGGTAACTTAGGGACAAATCAAGATTTAAATAATTAAATAATGGATTTAACTCCAGTTCAAATCCTTTTGTTATCAACATCTAGGAGGCTTTTCGAAACCCTAAAAGGGCTCCGAAAACCGTCCAACCAAGGATTGCTCTAGAATTGCCTCTTTTTTGCAATTATTAACCAATTACAATTCACCCCTTGCACCTTTAAATAATTCCATTTAACCCCAAATTAATTCCAGATTACTTCAAATTAATTAATTCTAAGTTAGTTCGCAATAATTTATTAATCATTTAAATTGACAAATCTTTACTTTAACAGTTGATCTCATATTAATTTATTAATTACATGAAACTCCTAGATCTTTTAGATTTCTTGAATCTTATTAATCACATATTTAATCTCAGTTATGCTCTTAGCAATTATGAATGGGACGCCGATGATCAAAATTAAGATGTGAATAGCCACTCAAACCTGCTCAAACACCCTCGATCGTTTTATGATTTCCCATTGACGTGTCTATAAACCACACATGATCCATG
The DNA here is from genome assembly GCF_052625555.1 of Lactuca saligna. Lineage (NCBI taxonomy): Eukaryota > Viridiplantae > Streptophyta > Magnoliopsida > Asterales > Asteraceae > Lactuca > Lactuca saligna. Next base: position 76,677,610 of record NC_136423.1, on the reverse strand, counting down.
AACAATCATAAACACAGGTTGTTTCATCAATTCATCTTTATAGTCCCATATTAGTTTTTCGATAAACCACACACGCTCCACTAATGACTCATAAAGAAAACAATGTGCATTTTCATGGATTAGCATACAATTTCATATTTTTTCTTAGATGACTAGAGTGAGATTTTTAAAGAAGGTTCTACTACTTTATATATTAGAGTTTTAATCTGATTATGTCATATCTCATCCGCTCAAATAACAACCCTCCACCAGACAGGAGAGCGGTGGGTGAAAAAGACACCAATTCAACGATTATTTTATATGTTCTTTCCTTATACCCTCTTTATACTATAGCTTCGTGAATGAGGCTTACTAGCGATTCAACTGACTTTATCTTATAGATATAGTAATTAACATAATACATATATAAAGGTGTATTTTAAAACCTTTTAAAACACAAGGTTTAAATGTTAATTATCTAAATTAATAATATAATTAATTAATCAATTTAAACCTATGTTGGATTTATAAATATCTTTTAATTAATATTATAATTAAATTTATTATTAAATCCATAAAGATAGTTCAATTTAATTAATCTAATAATTAAATATTATCTTTCCAAGATTATCTCCAAATGTTTAGGGATTTTATTTAATTGTCTAAAGCATGAAAAATCGGATTCTAACTGATTTCTAAGCAGATAAGTAAAAAATAACAACCACATAAATCAAATTAGGGAAAAAAATCCTGAAATTCCGTATTTGTACTTAGTTCATGTCTTGATAGATACAATGTCATGTCATTAGCTCAATCTTACCAAATTTTTTTGTTTAATTCAACTGATGTGCTTTCAATGTTAAACACACCAGTAAGCTTTGATGCCACTTATGGATTTATTAGGTTACAACAGAATGCATAATGCAAAAAACCACTTAACAATTAAGAATGACACATACAATCTAAAAGGATCTTTTTCTTCACATTAAGGCAACATACTTTGAATAACAAAAATCTAATATGTATCCTAGTAATTTCAAAAATCACAAAGTAATGTTACATACCTCAAACTTGTTATAGAAACAAGTTACTTCAATCCTTCCTTTAAAGAGCTTAGAAAGCTAGCACCAAAAGGACGATGTGTATAATGGCTCAGACCCTAAACCTAGAACTATAAGACACTTAAGGAGAGAAGAGGAAAGGTATAACTTTCGTTCATAGGCTTCAAAGAAAGAGTAGTCATGAAAATTGATGCACAAGGGGTCCTATTTATAGTTTAGGTAACTTAGGGACAAATTAAGATTTAAATAATTTAATAATGGATTTAATTCCAGTTCAAATCTTTTTCTTACCAACATCTAGGAGGCTTTTTGAAACCCTCGAAGGGCTCCCAAAACCGTCCAACCAAGGATGGTTCTAGAATTGCCTCTTTTGTTCAACTATTGAACAATTACAATTCACCCCTTGCACCTTTAAATAATTCCTATTAACCCCAAGTTAGTTCTGGATTACTTCAGATTAATTAATTCTAAGTTACTTCTCCTTAATTTAGTAATCATACAAATTGACAAATCAATTACTTTAACAATTGATCTCATATTAATTTACTAATCACATGAAACTCCTAGATCTTTTAGATTCATTGAATCTTATCAATGACATATTTAATCTCAATTCTGCACTTACCAATTATGACTGGGACGTCGAGGATCACAATTAAGATATGAAGAACCATGCAAACCTCCTCAAACACCCTCGATCGTTTTATAATCGCTTATTAACGTGTCAGTTAACCACACATGATCCATGAACAATCGTAAACACGGGTTGTTTCATAATTTCATCTTTATAGTCCCAAATTAGTTTGCCGGTAAACCACTGTAACAACCCAAAATCACGAAGCAAAGAGTTTTATTTTTAAATAAATAAATCATTAGTGTAGATTGTTTTCTTAAAACTAGAGTAAACAATATTGAGCAAGACATCAATTAACTAGAGTAATTCATAATATGAGGAAACATGTGGTGTGTGCTCTGCAAATCATGCCGAACTCTTCAATTTGAAAACCGGCGTACCTGAAACATAAACTAAAAAATGTAGGCACAAAGTTTAGAGAGTTTCCCAAAATACCATACCACATACAATCACAGATTATCACACACATACATATAGTTGTCACGGGCTCCCCTATGGTCTTTATCTATTATGCCATGGGCTCCCCCTATGGTCTTAACCTAGAATGTCATGGGCTTTCTCCTCATGATCTGACATCCAATTGCCACGGGCTCCCCTCGACGTCTTCCCTGCAAGTATTACAGAGACAACTATCATATTACATAACACATAATGGTTCGGTATTGGTGCCTTCGACCCATGGATATAGTGAGGAGACTCACCTCGTATTGTTGAATCTTATAGAAAACTCCTGGCTGTAGGCTGACTGATCCCTGAACTACTAATAACAAAATGACACCCAATTAACAATTAATTTCCAATTCAAACCACAACTCCATGCCTTGGGTAAAATGACCATTTTACCCCTCCCTAACCTTGTCCGAATTTATAACCCAACTACACCCTGAAAGGCCCAAAGGCCTGCAAATCAATCATTAGCCCAGTTTTCCAAATTAGGCCCAAACCCCTTACATGGGTTTGGCTTAAGGCCCATCCATTTTCTCTACTCCAACACTTTGTGTTCTTATGGCCTATTAATAACTCAAACTCTCAAGCCCAAAACCAAAGGATTCACAAAGGCCCAATAATAGCCCAAATTTCCAAATTAGGCCCAACAGCATATGTGTGACAACCCAATATTTCGACTCTATGTAATGACCTAAAAAGTCAAGTATTGTAACCACTTTTGAAGTAATAAAATTAACTTCGAAAATAAATTGTACAAAAGTCTCTATTGGGTTACCTACTATGCTAGATATTGTGTCAAGGTTTACAAAAATACTAAGAACACTAAAATTCGAGTTATAACGAAGAAGTTATGACCATTCTAAGATTTCCGACAAAACCGACAACGCCGATTAAACGAAAAATGCGAAGTTTCAATAAAATAGTTTTTAGCTTTAAGTATCTAAATGAAAGTTGTAGATATCATTAAACCGTGAGCGTGCATAAAAAGAGCATCCAAATCTGACTTCGTATGAGGAAGTTATGATTTTTCCAAGATCCAGTTATATTAGTAGACAACTAAAAACTCGAAGTAGAGATCGAGAGACTCTTGGCCAAAACAACCTAAATTAGAATTGAAGGTCTCAACAATGGTAGCGCAACAGTAAAAATTCTGAAGAAAACGGGCATCAGATGAAGAAGTTATGGAATTTAAACGGACTTTTCCAGGTCCGACCTATTTAAAATAATATAATATAAATAAATCAAAACTAGCCGACAGAGTCTAAACGAGAGTTGTAGAGCCTTTTCACACCTATGCATGCATATATAGAACGTCGAAAGCGGAGCTCGTACGCAGAAGTTACTGATTTTACAATTTCAGGACACAAAATCCGAGGCTGACTCAACTTCACGACGTGAGAGGACCATGCTCACAACGTGAGCTCATGATTGATGTGTTCTAGAGTGTCAGCCATGTCCAATCTTCGAAGAGGATCAGGCTGACTAAGCCTCACGACGTGAGACACCCAAAACTCACGACGTGAGACCCCAAAACTCAACCTATAAATAGAAACCGATGGTTTCGAGTTCTAGTGCTGAATTCTCTCTTCCCTTGTGCTGAAACTCTGCTTCTAAGCCCCGAGACCCTCCCGAAGCCCCGGTTTTCGCGTACAACTCCCAAAGTAAGGTTTTGCATTCCCGAGATTCCCGAAAATCCCGAGAAAATCAACTCTTCCAAGTCGAAGTTCTGCTCAATTTTCATCTCACTTTCTCCAATCAATCAGGTGAGTTCATACCCCTGCAATCTACATTATTAAATGTTTTATAAATGCTTTATACGCTTTTAAGGGGGGAGGAATACAAGTAATGTCACACCCCCAAACCAAGGATGGCGGAAACGTCTGGGGGTGGAGGACTTCATGTACAGTATCACAACAACGTGTATAATAGTGCTCAAAGTAAAAACAACCACCATATATATAATTGCAAAAGTTACACCAAAGTATATGTTTACATGTTTCAAAAGCAATTACATTATGATGACAAAATAATTTGTTGATGGTTTAGCGTCCCATCCTCAAAGCGATGAAGTTTTCCTGTTTCACTGATTTCCTGAGAATACAAGTAGTTTTAAAGAGTGTCAACACAAAGGTTGGTGAGTTCATAAGAGTTTTGTTTGAAGTAGAAACCGTTTTTCCTTGTAAAATCGATTTAGTTTGATTTCCAGAAAATCCAATATTTTCTTAGTTAAGTATGAATAGAAATAATCCTACATGATGCTGTAATGAACCCTAGAGTAATCCGTAGAGTTCCTCTATAATCGTCCAACATATAAAGTTATATAAGGCTTAACTTAGATAAAACGTTGAATATAGTGGGTCTGCCCTAGGTCCACAACCCAACGAGGAACAGGAGATGAGGCGGGCACCACCAATTCTAGGCCAATCAAGACTAAATTCTTATATGACTCAACATATACGCTCAGCGACTATAGTTGAAGTCTAACAATTTTAGAGGAAGTGTAGTTTTAATATCATAATAGCTTTGTATAGAGACCCGGCACTTTGTATTTGTACCCCTTTTTGTATAGAGACCCGGTACTTTGTATTTGTACCCCTTTTTGTATAGAGACCCGGTACTTTGTATTTGTACCCCTTTTTGTATAGAGACCCGGTACTTTGTATTTGTACCCATAGAGATAAAAGGTGATTTTAAATCGACATAAAACTCATTTAGGTTTTAAAAATAAAATCCCGTAAACTTATGGATTGTTCCCTATGTGAGCCGTTATAATCATACTATGACTATGTGAACCTGCCACGACGTTCTCAGTGTCGTGAAAAATGAAATGACATTTGTCACCTGTAGACCTGCAGGTCCAACTGTAGCTAGCAGCAAGGTGTGGGGTGTCAATCCCAATATAGATCTATATACAAGTATCACGTTCTCCCTCAAGGAGATTCTGATTATAACTACCAGGAATTATATCCCGCACTCGGACGTACGGGGAGAGAGAGAGAGAGAGAAAAATAGAGAAACTCACAATATAGGATAACAAGTTTACGTGAAATGTGTGTGAATATAAATATTTCTTGTATGAATGTACCCTTCTTGTACGAGTGCGTAGAGCGATGTATCATAAACTATACCTATTATAGTTTATCTAAAATGTATGTACTATGTATGAACTCCTTTATGGAAAAGTATTAGTGTTGTGAATTTATTGAACCATAGCTTAATAAATTTACGTGAAATGTGTGCGAATAGAAATCTTTCTTGTATGAATGTACCCTTCTTGTACGAGTGCGTAGAGTGATGTATCATAAACTATACCTATTATAGTTTATCTAAAATGTATGTACTATGTATGAACTCTTTTATGGAAAAGTATTAGTGTTGTGAATTTATTGAACCATAGCTTAATAAATTTACGTGAAATGTGTGCGAATAGAAATCTTTCTTGTATGAATGTACCCTTCTTGTACGAGTGCGTAGAGTGATGTATCATAAACTATACCTATTATAGTTTATCTAAAATGTATGTACTATGTATGAACTCTTTTATGGAAAAGTATTAGTGTTGTGAATTTATTGACTATACTTTTTATAGTTTAATAGCACGTGTTCCAAAATGAATGAATAATATTTAATATGAATGTTTTAGTTTCAGTTCATAATGATAAACTAGCAAGGAAACACATTCAAATATTAGAACTTATGATTATACACTTTGCTCAACATAATACAAAGTGTTATGATATTTACATGCTGTTGGCAAAATTTAGCAATTCTGCCCTGTTTTGGAAAAATCATAGAAAAATCATACGAAGTCGAAAACTAGATCCGTAATTTCTGAGAGTTCACAAAATGTGTCTAGTTTGCTCATAATTTTTATCACAATTTATAATGACCTCTAACTTGGGTGAATAAGTCCATAATCACAGACTGGTCCGGATTGTTGTTTGAAATGATAGGCAGTTTTGTAAAAATCACCATAAATTGTAGAAAAATCGTATGGAGATGTGCAAGTAGCCATTTTAAAGCTAAAAACTTGAACTATTTGCACCTTGTACAGTTTTGAAAACAAAAGTGTTTAAGATGCCCAAAACAGTCCGTGAATGGAGGTTAACTTTTCTGATGAAGGCTGTTAGAAAAATTTAGATATGTTCTTAGTGTTTTAACTTGTATTCCCCCCCTGAAAACTTGAGAAAACATGAAAATGTAGGGGTATGAACTCACCTTAAGTGATTCCAGTAGATAAGTGTTGAAGAAGGAAAGTGTTCAACCCAAGAACACTTGAAGAATCACTTGAAGATTCGAAGATCTAACACAATTATGAGAGAGATTGTCTAAGATATCAATGATTTGAGTGGAAATAAATGAGATAATCATAAAGAGAATGGATTATGCTTACCAAATGTGGAGGAAAAACTCAAGATCAGCCCTTGAATCTCGAATTTCTAGAGAGAGAAAGTGAGAGAGGAAAGAGTTTGATCTTCTTGTGAAATGAGAGCAAATGAGAGAAGTGAGGAGAGAGGATGAATAATCAGCCCTCAAAAACGTGGGGAGGAGGGATAATTGAGTGGAAAAGACATTGATGTGACCTAGGTAAGGTGGAGAGGTGTGGTTAGTCAAAGAGTGGGTGTGGGGTGTTTGCTTGTGACTTTGGATAAGGCAAAGTCAACACTCCACCTTTAATAATTCATCCATTTGATTTTTATTATTTAAATAATGATTTTCATCAAAATATGTTTAAATTATGAATATTTAGAGTTTATTATGTTAAAATATAATTTCTGGAGAAAATCCCGCTTTAAAATCACGAAAAACGGGCTTAAAATGTTAAAAATATCAAAAATGGGCTAAAAATGACACATGCGAATTTCTGGCCGAGGCTCGGCCTCTTATGCTGAACCGAGAGAGAGAGGGAGGCGGAAACCGAGAGAAGAAGAAGAGAGAAGGAAGGAGCCGAGAGGGGAGAAGGGAGAGGGTAGGAACCGAGAGGTGGGAGGGGACAGAGAGGCGCGCGAGACAGAGAGTGAGAAGGAGAACAGAGAGGCGAAGCGGAGCAGAGAGTGGGACGCGGACAGGGAGTGGGACGCGAACAGAGAGCGAGTAGCGAACAGAGAGCGAGACAGCGAACAGAGAGCGAGACAGCGAACAGAGCGTGTAGCGAACAGAGAGCGAGACAGCGAACAGAGCGTGGGACGGACCGAGAGGGACCGACCGCTCGGTTGTGAACAGTACTCTCGGTTCCGGTTCTTGCTTCTTGGGCTCGGTCTCGGTTCTCTTAGCCACCAGAGGCTCGGTTGGTGAATAGTAGCTTCGGTTCTCTTAGCCACCAGAGGCTCGGTTGGTCCTAAGAAGCCTCTCATTCCGGTTTCGGTTCCTAAAGCCCATTTTTCTCGTTTTCGCCCCGTTTTAAGCCGTTTTTGACCCGGTTAAGGGCCGGAATGACCCGACTGATTCCAAAAAGTTACGGGAAACTTTTGAGAGAGATTTGGGAGAGATTTCTCACACTTGGAGAGATTTGGGAGAGATTTGACATTCTTGGAGAGATTTCTCATACAAAGAGATATTTGAGAGAGATTTCACATACTTAGAGGGATTTGGGAGAGATTTGACATTCTTGGAGAGATTTCTCATACAGAGAGATATTTGAGAGAGATTTTACATACTTAGAGGGATTTGGGAGAGATTTGACATTCTTGGAGAGATTTCTCATACAGAGAGATATTTGGGAGAGATTTCACATACGTGGAGAGATTTGGGAGAGATTTGACATTCTTGGAGAGATTTCTCATACAGAGAGATATTTGGGAGAGATTTCACATACGTGGAGAGATTTGGGAGAGATTTGACATTCTTGGAGAGATTTATCATACAAAGAGATATTTGAGAGAGGTTTCACATACTTAGAGGGATTTGGGAGAGATTTGACATTCTTGGAGAGATTTCTCATACAGAGAGATATTTGGGAGAGATTTCACACACTTGGAGCGATTAGGGAGAGATTTGACATAGTCAGAGATAGAGTGAAAACGATTGAGAGGGGATCCATGTGTGACAATTGTGAGTGTCCGGCATCGCAATGCATAGTTCGTAAATCCTGTTAAGCCTTGTTTAAGGATCTTACACACTCCCGATGAGTATGCATCATTGTTTTATCAGTTTGGCTCACCACGTAGTACAGTTTTTAGGTTAAAGAGATCTAGTTGTACGTACTTTTCGATTCATGTTTTCTTATTAGAGTAGCGACTTGTTTAGTAAATACTGAGCGTAAGTCCAAGCACACACGGGTTAGTGGAGCTGACCGGTTTGACTTGTTGACTTTATTTGACTTTGAATTGACCAGAATATGACGGTTGTCACATCATCCCCCCGTTAAAGGGAATTTCGTCCTGAAATTTGCACTTCGAATGGGGATCCAGGAATTTAGAGGAAAGATGGGGATGACTTTTCGTAGTACAAGAATTTGATTATGGCGAGGAATAACTCGCCCGATGTCACATGATTACTACTATGCATGCTTTAATCGATGCTAGATTTATCATATAAAGAATTTCGGGATTTAAATGTCGATGTTAGAAACACGTACTGATATTTGCGGGCAGTTCCGGAGTGGTTTCTCCCTCGGTGATTGCAAACACCCTCCCACCACCACCAGCATCTCTTGTCCTTGGGCATTCCCTTTTAAAGTGTCCTGTTTCTCCACACTCGTAACAGGTTGGGCTTACTCTAGAGCCGGGTACCTGGTTGATAGGTCGTGCTGCTGCCTTACAGAAACGAGCAGTGTGCCCCTCTCTGTCGCAGTTTTTGCAATGCATCTTTCGGCAAGCCCCAGTGTGATGGAAGTTACACTTGTTGCATTTTGGAAGTGTTCCAGCGTATGGTTTCATGGGAGTTGGTGTGGTGAGGGTTGTGGCAGCATGAACAGCAAGGATCTGTTGCTTCCTAGCGAGGCCTTGGGTTGATTGGTCCTTCTTGTTGTCCCAAAACTTTCTTTCATTGTTCCCTCCTCTTGCTTGGGTAAGGGTGGTTGTCATAGTGTCATGGTGGGCATGATGGTCAATGAGTTGTTGTGCTAACTCCTTGGCGTTGTCGAAGGTAGTTGGTCTTGAGGCGAGCACGCTATCTTGAATTTCGGGGGACAATCCCCAGAGGTAACGCTCCAACTTTTTGTCTTCCGGGGTGACCATAGCGGGACAAAGGAGTGCTAGATCACAAAATCGGTTGGTGTAAGTTGTAAGGTCGGAGCCTGTCATTCTGAGATTCCATAGTTCTTGCTCCAGCTTTTGCACTTCACCTCTTGGGCAATATTCCTTCAACATCATCTTCTTTAAGTCCTCCCAACTTAACGAGTTAGCCACTGCAAGCGTAAGCGACTTAACTTTGCCGTTCCACCAAGTGAGAGCTCTTCCGATGAAGGTGAATGTCGCGTACTTGACTTTGCTCGCTTCGGGGCAAGCACAAATCTCAAAGATTGCTTCGGTCCTCTCGAACCATTGAATTAATGCGAGGACACCCCCACTTCCATCGAAGGAATCGGGTTTGCCATTTGTGAAGTCCTTGTAAGTGCATTCCCTTGTGCGTCCTACACTATTCCCGTGGTTAGGGTTTGTGGCTCCAGATCCAGCACCACCAGTGTTATTTGTGCCAATTTGTGACATTGCAGCTACCACGGCTGCTGTTACTGCAGCTTGGAACATTTCGGGATCAAACTGGGGAGGTGGCGTTGGAGGTGGTGGCGTTGTGCTGCCCGAAGGTCTGGGTCTTTTCCTTGGTGGCATCGTTCTGTCATGAGTTTGCAAAAAGGAAAACTGATCAGATGGTAAGTTCCTACTAGTAAAGACAAGTCAGTTGTTATAGAATTTGATTTTTCCTGCGTTATTCTTCGATTTAAGAATTCCTTATATATAATTCATAAAGGAAGTCCATATTAATGAACTTCACGAGTTAGTGGGTTTTGTGGTCTCTCTTAGATTTTTCGCGAGTGTGCTCAAGGCGATTGGTGCGGATCGTATGTATTCTTGTATTTGCATCAACCTCTGCGATACTATGGAGAGTTGTTCTACCCTGAATCTCGTTTCGGGCAACTCTATAGACTAGGATTGGAAAAAAAAAATTATCTGCTGAGTTTCCTTCGTTTATGTTGTAGAAGCTTCGTTCTCTATTAAACGACATATGTTGGTCTTGTTCTTTGCTCCAGGTTTCCAAGCACTCTACCCAAGGAGGCGTCGGGCCTTGAAAGCCGGTCAAGGGTTGGGATTCGGAACAAGAGTCATCGGGGTTAAGTTCTCCACTTCAGGGTCGGGGTCAGAACCATCAGCATAGCCTTCAACTTGGTGACCATCTACAGGGGTTGGGTAATCATTCTCTGGCTCCTCTCCGAGCCATTTGGTATTATCGTGGTTAGGGTAGTACGGGTCGTCGTGTGGATGGAAATCCAGCCATGATATCTTCGCGAGAAATGGGGATATAAGAAATAATTAAGCAAAAGTACTAATTGGCTAATTATACGATGATCTTTATCAGGTACTTCAACAAATTGTTTAGTGCATACTAATTATATGTATTCGGGACAGGATAGACCTTCGAATAAGCGACCCTAACTCTAAATCCCCAATCCAACGAGAACAGGAAGTAGAGCAAAGATCCACAGATTCTAAGTCTATGACGTCCTGGATACATAAAATTTTAATGTATCCACTAAGCAACTATTGACCTATTGATAAAGATCTATTTAGTTCTCGCAGATGTAATTTTAATAATGCCAAAATACCCCTATGGTATTCCATTGTGGTAGTGTTGGTAAGTTTTTAGACTTGTTGCCACATCACAACCATTCTTGGGCATATGCTAATCACTCCTCGGACCAGCATAGTTGATCAGGCTATGCTATTCCCAAGACTGATCATACATCCCCAGGCTTACCTGTGATATCCAACAATCATTACTTTTGTTTTGTCCTAAAATAATGCTGACCTTAGTATGTATGCATGCATGTATACTTTTAACAAGAGTTATTTATTCTTAAAGGTATAGTGGTTTTGAAATCTTAAAATCAGAGACCTTAGTCCCAATGCATTTATAGTTTGTATATCTTATGTGGTTCGATATACTTAGTTCACTATAAACAATGCTCTGATACCAATCTGTCACACCCCCAAACCAAGGATGGCGGAAACGTCTGGGGGTGGAGGACTTCATGTACAGTATCACAACAACGTGTATAATAGTGCTCAAAGTAAAAACAACCACCATATATATAATTGCAAAAGTTACACCAAAGTATATGTTTACATGTTTCAAAAGCAATTACATTATGATGACAAAATAATTTGTTGATGGTTTAGCGTCCCATCCTCAAAGCGATGAAGTTTTCCTGTTTCACTGATTTCCTGAGAATACAAGTAGTTTTAAAGAGTGTCAACACAAAGGTTGGTGAGTTCATAAGAGTTTTGTTTGAAGTAGAAACCGTTTTTCCTTGTAAAATCGATTTAGTTTGATTTCCAGAAAATCCAATATTTTCTTAGTTAAGTATGAATAGAAATAATCCTACATGATGCTGTAATGAACCCTAGAGTAATCCGTAGAGTTCCTCTATAATCGTCCAACATATAAAGTTATATAAGGCTTAACTTAGATAAAACGTTGAATATAGTGGGTCTGCCCTAGGTCCACAACCCAACGAGGAACAGGAGATGAGGCGGGCACCACCAATTCTAGGCCAATCAAGACTAAATTCTTATATGACTCAACATATACGCTCAGCGACTATAGTTGAAGTCTAACAATTTTAGAGGAAGTGTAGTTTTAATATCATAATAGCTTTGTATAGAGACCCGGCACTTTGTATTTGTACCCCTTTTTGTATAGAGACCCGGTACTTTGTATTTGTACCCCTTTTTGTATAGAGACCCGGTACTTTGTATTTGTACCCCTTTTTGTATAGAGACCCGGTACTTTGTATTTGTACCCATAGAGATAAAAGGTGATTTTAAATCGACATAAAACTCATTTAGGTTTTAAAAATAAAATCCCGTAAACTTATGGATTGTTCCCTATGTGAGCCGTTATAATCATACTATGACTATGTGAACCTGCCACGACGTTCTCAGTGTCGCGAAAAATGAAATGACATTTGTCACCTGTAGACCTGCAGGTCCAATTGTAGCTAGCAGCAAGGTGTGGGGTGTCAATCCCAATATAGATCTATATACAAGTATCACGTTCTCCCTCAAGGAGATTCTGATTATAACTACCAGGAATTATATCCCGCACTCGGACGTACGGGGAGAGAGAGAGAGAGAAAAATAGAGAAACTCACAATATAGGATAACAAGTTTACGTGAAATGTGTGTGAATATAAATATTTCTTGTATGAATGTACCCTTCTTGTACGAGTGCGTAGAGTGATGTATCATAAACTATACCTATTATAGTTTATCTAAAATGTATGTACTATGTATGAACTCCTTTATGGAAAAGTATTAGTGTTGTGAATTTATTGAACCATAGCTTAATAAATTTACGTGAAATGTGTGCGAATAGAAATCTTTCTTGTATGAATGTACCCTTCTTGTACGAGTGCGTAGAGTGATGTATCATAAACTATACCTATTATAGTTTATCTAAAATGTATGTACTATGTATGAACTCTTTTATGGAAAAGTATTAGTGTTGTGAATTTATTGAACCATAGCTTAATAAATTTACGTGAAATGTGTGCGAATAGAAATCTTTCTTGTATGAATGTACCCTTCTTGTACGAGTGCGTAGAGTGATGTATCATAAACTATACCTATTATAGTTTATCTAAAATGTATGTACTATGTATGAACTCTTTTATGGAAAAGTATTAGTGTTGTGAATTTATTGACTATACTTTTTATAGTTTAATAGCACGTGTTCCAAAATGAATGAATAATATTTAATATGAATGTTTTAGTTTCAGTTCATAATGATAAACTAGCAAGGAAACACATTCAAATATTAGAACTTATGATTATACACTTTGCTCAACATAATACAAAGTGTTATGATATTTACATGCTGTTGGCAAAATTTAGCAATTCTGCCCTGTTTTGGAAAAATCATAGAAAAATCATACGAAGTCGAAAACTAGATCCGTAATTTCTGAGAGTTCACAAAATGTGTCTAGTTTGCTCATAAGTTTTATCACAATTTATAATGACCTCTAACTTGGGTGAATAAGTCCATAATCACAGACTGGTCCGGATTGTTGTTTGAAATGATAGGCAGTTTTGTAAAAATCACCATAAATTGTAGAAAAATCGTATGGAGATGTGCAAGTAGCCATTTTAAAGCTAAAAACTTGAACTATTTGCACCTTGTACAGTTATGAAAACAAAAGTGTTTAAGATGCCCAAAACAGTCCGTGAATGGAGTTGAACTTTTCTGATGAAGGCTGTTAGAAAAATTTAGATATGTTCTTAGTGTTTTAACTTGTATTCCCCCCCTGAAAACTTGAGAAAACATGAAAATGTTTGGGTATGAACTCACCTTAAGTGATTCCAGTAGATAAGTGTTGAAGAAGGAAAGTGTTCAACCCAAGAACACTTGAAGAATCACTTGAAGATTCGAAGATCTAACACAATTATGAGAGAGATTGTCTAAGATATCAATGATTTGAGTGGAAATAAATGAGATAATCATAAAGAGAATGGATTATGCTTACCAAATGTGGAGGAAAAACTCAAGATCAGCCCTTGAATCTCGAATTTCTAGAGAGAGAAAGTGAGAGAGGAAAGAGTTTGATCTTCTTGTGAAATGAGAGCAAATGAGAGAAGTGAGGAGAGAGGATGAATAATCAGCCCTCAAAAACGTGGGGAGGAGGGATAATTGAGTGGAAAAGACATTGATGTGACCTAGGTAAGGTGGAGAGGTGTGGTTAGTCAAAGAGTGGGTATGGGGTGGTTGCTTGTGACTTTGGATAAGGCAAAGTCAACACTCCACCTTTAATAATTCATCCATTTGATTTTTATTATTTAAATAATGATTTTCATCAAAATATGTTTAAATTATGAATATTTAGAGTTTATTATGTTAAAATATAATTTATGGAGAAAATCCCGCTTTAAAATCACGAAAAACGGGCTTAAAATGTTAAAAATATCAAAAATGGGCTAAAAATGACACATGCGAATTTCTGGCCGAGGCTCGGCCTCTTATGCTGAACCGAGAGAGAGAGGGAGGCGGAAACCGAGAGAAGAAGAAGAGAGAAGGAAGGAGCCGAGAGGGGAGAAGGGAGAGGGTAGGAACCGAGAGGTGGGAGGGGACAGAGAGGCGCGCGAGACAGAGAGTGAGAAGGAGAACAGAGAGGCGAAGCGGAGCAGAGAGTGGGACGCGGACAGGGAGTGGGACGCGAACAGAGAGCGAGTAGCGAACAGAGAGCGAGACAGCGAACAGAGAGCGAGACAGCGAACAGAGAGCGAGACAGCGAACAGAGCGTGTAGCGAACAGAGAGCGAGACAGCGAACAGAGCGTGGGACGGACCGAGAGGGACCGACCGCTCGGTTGTGAATAGTACTCTCGGTTCCGGTTCTTGCTTCTTGGGCTCGGTCTCGGTTCTCTTAGCCACCAGAGGCTCGGTTGGTGAATAGTAGCTTCGGTTCTCTTAGCCACCAGAGGCTCGGTTGGTCCTAAGAAGCCTCTCATTCCGGTTTCGGTTCCTAAAGCCTATTTTTCTCGTTTTCGCCCCGTTTTAAGCCGTTTTTGACCCGGTTAAGGGCCGGAATGACCCGACTGATTCCAAAAAGTTACGGGAAACTTTTGAGAGAGATTTGGGAGAGATTTCTCACACTTGGAGAGATTTGGGAGAGATTTGACATTCTTGGAGAGATTTCTCATACAAAGAGATATTTGAGAGAGATTTCACATACTTAGAGGGATTTGGGAGAGATTTGACATTATTGGAGAGATTTCTCATACAGAGAGATATTTGAGAGAGATTTTACATACTTAGAGGGATTTGGGAGAGATTTGACATTCTTGGAGAGATTTCTCATACAGAGAGATATTTGGGAGAGATTTCACATACGTGGAGAGATTTGGGAGAGATTTGACATTCTTGGAGAGATTTCTCATACAGAGAGATATTTGGGAGAGATTTCACATACGTGGAGAGATTTGGGAGAGATTTGACATTCTTGGAGAGATTTATCATACAAAGAGATATTTGAGAGAGGTTTCACATACTTAGAGGGATTTGGGAGAGATTTGACATTCTTGGAGAGATTTCTCATACAGAGAGATATTTGGGAGAGATTTCACACACTTGGAGCGATTAGGGAGAGATTTGACATAGTCAGAGATAGAGTGAAAACGATTGAGAGGGGATCCATGTGTGACAATTGTGAGTGTCCGGCATCGCAATGCATAGTTCGTAAACCCTGTTAAGCCTTGTTTAAGGATCTTACACACTCCCGATGAGTATGCATCATTGTTTTATCAGTTTGGCTCGCCACGTAGTACAGTTTTTAGGTTAAAGAGATCTAGTTGTGCGTACTTTTCGATTCATGTTTTCTTATTAGAGTAGCGACTTGTTTAGTAAATACTGAGCGTAAGTCCAAGCACACACGGGTTAGTGGAGCTGACCGGTTTGACTTGTTGACTTTATTTGACTTTGAATTGACCAGAATATGACGGTTGTCACAAGTAAACACACGGTTAATATCGTGTGTTACATAAAAGTTTCATTATACAATTTTTATCAAGTGAATCATATGTGTTTCATAACTCCTATGTGGAAACTTCCGTACGCAAAATATATCACGATAACATCTTGTCTTTTGAAATGAAGTATGTTGTTATATATATACAAATCAAACACTTTGTTAATACTTTAAGTATATGTGTTCATTTATGGCACTACAAAAGTTATACTTTACATAACAAGTGAGCATTACACTAGGATTTACTATACGAACGAAACACACACTTTGAAAAACTATAATATGTATAGTTTTCGAGAAAATCATGAACATTTACATACTAGGAACATTATATCAAAGAGATATTTTCATACACAAGAACGAATGGACATTTTTGTACGTAAATTTGTTTTGTACTAAGTTTTGTGAGACATTTCACTTACTTTCGGGTATGCATTTTAAGTCCTGTATTATATACCATAATCCCTTGTAAGGGGGCGTGATTCTTGTGTATAGATCTATACGGGATTGACAATCCCGCACCTAAGTTGTTAGCTACAACTAGGTCGGCAGGCCTAGGGTGACAAATGTCATAACTTTCCAACGCTTGAAGAACGTTGTTATAGACATCCTGGTCAAATAGCATGGTTATAAGACTCACATGGAGTATTAAAAACACATTGATTTACGGGGTTTTTCAAATGCCTTAGCGAATTATACATAAAACTACTATTTTAGGCATGAAAATCACTATTGCATTACAGTTTCGGAACAATTAAATTACCATGTACTATAGTAGAGAATATGGGATTTTCTAGGAACATTCAAACATGTACAAACCATTTCATTTTATTTCATACAAACATTGTTACTAAATACTTATGAACTCACCAGCTAAAATGCTGATCTACTCTTTCAAAACTACTTGTATTTCTCAGGGATTCAGTAATACAGGTAAAACTACTGCTTTTGAAGAAGGGACGCCACGACGTTAGTAAAATTTCATTTTGTCATCATATTGTAATTTCTTTTGAAACAAGTACTTTTCTACAATGTAAAACTTTGAAATTATATATATGATGCTTGTGTTACTTTCTTTACTATGTATCCAACTGTTTCAATACTACATGAAGTCATCCGCCCTCGAACGATTCTGCCGTTCTGGTTTGGGGGTGTGACAATATGGGCCTTATTCTAAGCCCATAATTTTCCTTATTACAATGTAGATTTCCTCAAGTACCCCTTGGGAAAACTTGTTCAAAGACATATATCGAGACTTAGAGTCAACAGTCCAAGTTGACCCAACTCGTCGAGTTGTCGTTCAACTCGTCGAGTTGCTACATCAACTGCACAGATTAGGAAAAACCAAGTTAACTCGCCGAGTTAACCAACAAACTCACCAAGTTCCTCTATTAATCCGAAAATTTTGGAGAAAACTGAGCCAATTCGCCGAGTTTATCCACAAACTCACCAAGTTCACCTGAAGCCCATCTTAATACATTAAGCACTTAATCAATAACGACATGACTTCAAAACACAGATCTAACTTGCTTGAGCTGGAAAACCACATAAAGTTGCCAACTTTACGTCGATGCATGTCTAAATGAAGCTCTTAAGCTTAGAATAGAGTTAATAATTGACTTAATGCATGCATGACACCAAAATCCTCATAAAGTTTGCACCTTTAAGATCAAGGGTACCAAAACCAACTCAAATATGAAAGAACAACCCCTTAAATGACTTCACTCCATCATCATCACCGAAAAGAGGCTAAAACACAACAAAACCTGAAATAAGGAGATCTAATCAACTAAAAATCAAGGTATGAACTAGATACCTAAAAGAGACCGCAAGAAATGGAGTGATTCTGGATCCAAGACTTCCTTCTCCAAGCTAGAAACTTCAAGATCTTCTTAATTAATTCACAATGCACAAAATGAACACCAAACATCCTTCCAAGGTTCAAAAAATTGACAATGGAGGCTACAACTTGTTTTAGGGTTTCGTTAACAATGGAGGCTGATAAGGAGGCCAGAAAAAGGACTTAAGGCCTTTAAATAGGGTGCATGACCCTAAATACTAGGGTTTTCTTCCCAGCTGCCAACTCGCCGAGTTGAGGCTCCTCAACTCGTCGAGTTGGCTCATTTAATTCATGCGATGCTTCCATCTTCAACACATCGATATGGTCCTTCCAATTCTTCGAATTGACCTAGAAATAGGGTTATTCTCACAATTTCTCTTTAAAATTTCGGATGTTACAACTCTCCCCCACTTAAATTAGATTTCATCCTCGAAATCCGTTCTTACCTTTCTCAACACGCTAAACAATCTGAGAAGCACTACCACAACCGGAGAATACTACAACCTTCTCAAGTCAATAGAAACCAACCTTAGCGGAGCTCACTAAACCCAAAGAAGAACGAGCCTAAAAGCCTTGTAGAGAAACCACATCTACCCTTCTTGAAAGTCGGAAACTTAAATTGATCTAAATTCTTATGAGACCATCCACTTTGAACCACTATCAAACCAATTTTGTAAGAAGCCCGGACCAAAAAAACACTTCCATCCAAGATTATCTTGATGCTTTGAAGGAAGAAAATCATTGATCATATACAACCGCAGAACACTTATACTTGACGGAAGGCTCAAACAATACTTTGATTAGAATATTTATCCCTACAAAGGTTAGACTAAGACGAGAGCTGCGGAATAGAGTCAAATAAACCATTCTGATATTAGTTAATCTATTGCAATCGACTTAGCGTTTCCTGAACAACAAGCTACTTTACAAACACGAAATTTGAATCACTAATACTGCCTGAAACATCACAATGCCCCTAGATGCTTTCCAAAAGCGACTGAGACCTCCCTGCTCCGAACTTGTCTGCCAAATATCTAAAACACCAAATTCCTACGAGATTGTTGAGTCAAAACACACCCGTGCAGTCGACCTCAGAACGAAAGCCTTAACTGATCAAAATTACATGATTCGTATGACACCAAATCCACTGCTAAAAGAATGTCACGGGACCTACTGCAGTCACATAACACACTTGGTCTCCAACAACCCACCTTCTCCTAATTCCAAACACGTTGTGGCCCTCTCGCAAACAAAACCAACCCAAGACACAACACAACGGCTCGATTGTTATCAAAACTAAACCCATTCATTTCCCTTGAACCCTGCGTTTGATTCCCTTGGCATTTCGATACCCAATTTCTTATTCTACTGAAATGAAAGCATGAACAAAACACGTGTGATACCCAACTCGAGATCATACCCAAAATCAATTCAATACTTCCACTCACAACCCGGGATTCACGTATCTACACTTGCAATTCACACCACTACCTTTCGATTCCCAATGAACGCTCACCTGACCGAAAAAAACATTACCCCCAAACCATTTCCGAGTTTACCAGTCTTGCAACTAGTCCAGCCACCAGATTCCCAAGAGTCCAAACAATAAGGCTACCAAGCCTAAAAACCTCTCTACACCACACAGTGATCCCTCACATGATCCAGCAACTTAATATCTGATACCTTGACCCAACGGTCTCTACTAGGACCCGCCTGATCTGTCATCATCTCGCAGGCCTCGCCCATGGGTCCTACTCATCTAAAGCTATACAGGCTCGACTCTTACCCATACCCCCAACGGTCCTCAACCCAAAATAGAGAATATTCATCAACAATCATGAACGACATGCCTAAGGCACGAACTGATTCCCATCTCACTCGACCATTTCCAAAAATAGTCTACCTCGAGTTGGTGATTACTACAATCCCATCGCAGTCTCACAACACATCCAACCCACCGTGGTTACCACTCAGGGTCTTACCATACTCAAACTGACACAATACCATGCCTCCTGAGCTGAATCCTGCAACTAATCAGTGGTTCGGGTCATGCATTTGCATTCAAATCCCTTAGCCTGACATGAATAACAATGATGATGTTGACTTGAGCTTGGGAGTTTCCTGAAACCCTACCAACACAACCTCAATCTGAACAACCAGTTAACTCTCCCCCACTTGGTCTCGATAAAGGTTTTCCACCTTTTAATAGCTATGGAAATTCCGATCTATCTTTCTCAACTGGTGTGAACTGTCTATACGCTATGCTGAACAATACTATAGTTCCCTTGCTAACCCAATTCATTGATCATCCGATTCCTAAAACCCTGACGGATAGCCTTCAAATCTCAACCTACCTGATAATCCAGATCACCTCCCACGATACTATACCAACTCCACGATCTCTTATGTTAGTGACTAAAACTATCACTCTTGCATTGAACCGACATGTCTTATCCCCCTTCCAATACCAAAGAATTTTTGGATTCTGACTCATTGCAACCCAAGAGAATATAAAGCTCCTCTAACACTTTCAAAGACCAAACAACCCCTGAAGACCAACTGAACACTTCCCGAATCCCAAGATTACTGATAACCCCAAATGCTCAAAATGATATCACTCAAATCTTGATGTCCCAAGGATGAATGCTTCAATCTAAACTGCAGTAACATACCACTTCCATCAGCACCCTCAAAAGCCAATCTGCGCGCCAATGTAAAACCATTGGATCCTGGCGACACTTGATAACTAACCCGCTGAATTTTTACCATAAACATTCCACACAATTCCCCTGAACCAATCTTAACTACCAACCAAGATAACTCTCAACACTCCAAACCTGCTATAAGGGAAACAACCCTTCACTAAACCACAAATTATTCACGGCATGAAAAAGTCATATAATAATTCTTGAATTTTTATGCCAACGATAATAGGGAAGAAACTGAAGATATCCTTACCCAAATCAGTATCAAATCCCAAGCAACATGAAAATTGATAATAACCAAAAAGATCGCAAAAGATAATATGCCCGCAAAATCACCTGATAAAGCACGGACCTCCCCTGCCTGACACTGCAATGATCGGCTCTTCTCTGTTGAGGCTCCTACCCTATCCTCACAACTATCAGGGATCCGCAAATTAATTGGAGTAGGCACACCCACTGCTCCTCCCCTTCTTCTCAGACAGACGACCCTCTTGTGGCGCAATTGATCGCAAAGAAAATATAACGGTCTTGCCCCCTGAGGAGGATCCCTGTTAACATGAGCAACCTTACCAAACTTGTAGCAGCCCAAACCCTTGGAACAACAAACTCCATTGTGCGGTTTCCTGCATG
Source organism: Lactuca saligna (assembly GCF_052625555.1). Lineage (NCBI taxonomy): Eukaryota > Viridiplantae > Streptophyta > Magnoliopsida > Asterales > Asteraceae > Lactuca > Lactuca saligna. The sequence continues at coordinate 76,656,638 of NC_136423.1, read as the reverse complement.
TGTTGTACATGAACCTGAGAGCCTTGTTGGCCTCTCAAAGGTTGTTTCGAAGTATTGGGTCTCTTCCTGGGACCCTCTGCTACATGAACCTGATCTGATCCCCCTCTTCCCGAGGTGTTCCAAATCGATCTCCCGCTCTCGACCTCTAGAAATCATATCATTCAGGGTCTCGCACCCTCAAATACTCACAAACTCCTTGATGTCATCCTACAACATAGCATCATCAGCATCATCACCCAACTCACTATTGACCTCTTCCCACCAATCTTGTGTCGTATCCTTCAACAGGCAGGAAAAATGCCTGACCTTCGCCTCCTCGGGGCAGAAACTCGTCTTGAACGCATTAGCCATATCTTCTAACCAACTCTTACTGACAAAGGGGTCCCTCACCCCATGGAACGTAAGAGCTCCACAAGCATGGAATTCACGGAAAGAAATAGTGTGAGATCCAACGATAGACATAACCTCAACACGAAACACTCCTAAACGCTCATCCAAGATCTTCAAAAACCCTTTCTTTACCAAACCAAAAATTTACAGGAGTCTTATCCAAAACGCCGTGGGTAGTCTCCGACGAGATGAATGTCCCCCACATCTACTCGCTAATCAGCTCAGTACCCTTACCTGATCCGAAACCATAACCTAAACCTACTTTCTAGAAGCTCATCACCAAACTAAAATACAATCATGCAGAGATCAAAACATTCTCAAGAATCCTCTTCCCCAAGCCTCTTAGATTCCTCAAGACTCTCCCCAATTCGAGTATGGATCTTGTGCTTCCAGTAGTACGGGCCTACTACTATCTTCCAAACCTATCCATACTTTCCTCAGGGAATCATCATGAATCCTCTAAGTAACCTACTCTATTGATGCACTAATGCTCAGTATACGACACAATAAGCCTACTAAAGTAATCCCTAGACTCTCCTAGGTCCCTGACCTCAGCCTACCATCAGCTGCTGAGGAACTCCCCATAATGCCAATCATCCACCTCCTGAATACCATCATATTCACTTAGTAGATGACTCCCATCATCTAAGAGTTCCACAAAGCACTGAGCAAGCAACATTCATATTGTAACAATCCAATCCATAGGACAATCATATAACATTCAACCCACATACCTATTGGGTTAATGTCTAAGTCCATAACTATAATTGGTAAGACTTGACCCGACCCGGCATGGTCCATTTGGGTTGCATACCATCATGAACTTGGATAGACTAAATGAGAGAAATAAGACACTTATGGTTAGTAATATATTATAAGTTCTAGTATATTAATAATAAGAATAATGAGCTTATTTAATTAGTATTGATCAAGAATTAATCTAGGATTAATTGAGTGATCAAAAGAAGACTAATTAAATATATGGGTTGATTGTGTAAATCATCCATACTTGTATAGTGGGCTAATGCTCCATGGATTATCTAGTTGGGCCAAAACCCATATGATGCTCCATGGATGCTCCATGGTGTATTTGAACCCATGGATCCAAGGAAATGGAAAGTCATGACAATTAGGGTTTACCCTAATTGTATAACTATATAAACATCTTATTCTTGAGGAAAATCGGTCACTAGGACTAGTATCATTCTAGAGAGGGCTAGCCAATTTCATGAAGTGTAGAATTCTCTCAAGTTATTCTAAGTGTTCTGATGATTGTGAACCATTTGAGGTGTCACACTTGGGGCACTAGGCACTCAAGCTTCATGAAGACATTCTACATCAAAGAGGTATGTATTCTAACTTGTGTTATTTAACGTTTTTGTATGCTAGATTAGGATAATACCTTGGATGTTCATATTTGCATGTATAATAGAGAAAACATAGATCCAAGGTATTTAAGGTTGCATGTACACTTAGGAGTGTTAGAATGCTCATAACCGTATAGTGGTATTAGAGCCTAGGCTTGTTTTCTTGTTATACCTGCAATAGAAGCTGAAAAATCGAAATTGGTGCTGTCAGCCCAGCAGACTCGCCGAGTCCATGAAGGGACTCGACGAGTCCAAGGCAAAATGCATCCAACTCGCCAAATTATGTTCATGCACTCGACGAGTTGGACCCCATACAACATATTTTCGAGGTTTTTGGCTAGAAATGGACTAGGAACATTACCCTAAGTTGTTTTTGAACTTATAAACTTGTTTTTTAATGTGGTAATGTTCATGCTAATCCATTTTCAAAGATAATTGTCAATAGATTCATGTTTTGTATTAGTTTAAAGGTTAGACTAATTACATGAAAAAGTTTGATTTGAATTATCTTGTTCTTATGAGTTGCTTAGATTAATAGAAAAGTTAATTGAAATAGTTGTTTTCAATCCATTTTAATCTAAGAGTTGAGTATAAAATGTGTTTGTGTAACTTGTCCTCAAGTTACATGAAGAGTCACATTAAAGACTCATAAAACTCATAAAATTGGCAAAGGTTACAAAAAATGAAGAGTCTAGTTCTAATTAATTGGAGTTATGACTCCATAATTTGTCCTCAAGTTATGGAGGACCAAGAGTCTCTTCATTAAATAAATAATAAAAATAAATAAATAAATAATGTAACCTTAATTAATTCCATAAGTTATAAAAATAAAGAAAAGTTAATTCTTTTATTAGTTTAAAGTCTTCCACAAGTTATGGAACTTGAAGAGTTTTTGGATTAACACTACTTTAAACACATAAGTTATGGAATTAATTAGTTTTGAATAGTTTCAAAACTTGCCCTCAAGTTTTGGGATTTGTAAAGTTTTCTCATATGAATACTTTAATTCCAAGTTAGCCCTTAGAATTTTAAAAGTTAAAATTCAACCCTTATACTTTATAATATTATAAGTTAATAATATTTATATATATGTATAAGAGTAAAGTCAGTCTTACCGCTAGTACGCCTCATTCACGAAGCCGGTCTATAAGGTGGGTATAAGGTTGTTGCCTATAAAATGGCAACTTAATGGGTGTCCACTCTCACCCACCACTTGCTTGACTGGTGGAGGGTCGTTAGCCGAACGGGTTTGGCAGGACTATAATTCTCCCTTCATTATAAGTATTAATGATAAATACTAAGTAACTAAACTCTTAATAATTCCCAATCTTAGTTACTTAGGAAAATGTGAATAAGGTGCTAATCCATGAAATTACACTTTACACTTTGTCTAAGTCGTTAGTGGAGCGTGTGTGGTTAACCGGCACACTAAATTGGACTTAACAAGGTAGGTAAAGGGTGACTTAATATTTATCATAGTATCGATGGAGCGTGTGTGGTTAACCGGCACATCGATTGAGGGGTAATTTATTAAGGGTACCAAGTAATTTGCATGGTTACTTCACACCTTGTTTTGTGATCCTCGGCATCCCAGTCACAAAACCTGAAGGGCACACTCGAGATTGAAACATGCCATTGAACAGTTCAATGAATCTCAAAAGATCTAGGAGTTTCAAAACCAATTAAAACCTAATAATACATTTCGTTTATCTTGGAGGAAATTGGTGAATCGTCATTCACCTACCTTCAAATTGTTTTATAGCTTGGATTACGGCATAGCTCTTCTATGTTATAAAATAGTTTGCTGGGTCCTAGCCTTAATATTTCATATTGGGTGTCATATTAAGGACTTTAAAATCAATTATCTTGAATATCTCCCAAAAGATGTCTGGTTTAGACATTTATGATCTTCCCAAATCTCTTGAAACAAGCTTTCCTAAATGAAGATGATGTCCCTTGGAAATCATACTTCTTTTCACCTCCTCCAATTATTCTCCCAAACCCACAAGTTCTTAAAAAGTTTAAGGTCACTCAAGCCCTATTGGCAAGGCAAGGTCTAGGTGTGATCACATCTTGGAGATGTAGTCACATATTGACAAGCCGGGAGAGAAGGGTGTCAAAGTCTTGAGAAAGTTGGTGGTCCATCTACTTTGTAAGTCACATAGTGAGTTCTTTTGGAACACCTATGAGACAGACTATGACAAGACCCTTAATGATCTTATTTATTTGTTAAGATCAACTTCCTCAAAACTTTATGGACATTGACAATAATGACACAGGAAATCCAGAAAAGCATTCTCTTCCCAATGGAAAGGGATCGGCCATAGTCAACTCGGTTGAACAAATGGTAAAGAGAAAAGCTAAGTCTGTGATAGTCCCGTGTAGAATTATCAAAGGGTCCATATGTTTATATTACCAAAGAAAGGGTCATTAGTTGCGAAGCTGCCAAATTTACCTAAGGATGTTAAAGTCAATAAGTTTGACTCTACTTCAGGTAAAGTCCACTATCTAACTCTGCTAAGTTTCTATTCTAAGATTTTTTATACATGATGTGACTGGGTCACATGGTGATGTTTTAAGAATCAAAGAAAAGTGAAGGAACTTAAAGAAAGAATATGTTGAATCTGATCGCATAGATGGATTTCTATCGCGTAGTTTGAAGATCGGATTCTTGAGCTACTTCTTAGGAGTTATGAGATATTGCTAAGGAATAGATAACAACAAGTTTTCATATGGATTGTAAGGATAAGTTTTTCCGCATAGTTTTAAAATAAAAGAAAAATTTTGATTTTATTTATTTTAAAATATCCTTACAATGGCATTTGAGGAAAAATTGTTGCTTATATGATTCCATTAATAGCAAGAGTGGAAATATGAAATTGATTCCTTCATTTGTGGTAATGTCTAAATTTACCAAATAAGGAAAGATTCTCATCATCCAAAGTCTCAATTGGACCGGGACTTGGAATCATGCAAGTTGTATAGCATGATAAATGAGAACTTTCAAGTATTGGAAAAATTAAGACTAATTACTTGTTCACATGGATGTGTGAGTCAAGTAATGGACTAAGGGATCGAGTACATAGTCATGTGCACTGATTAAGTCCACCACAAAAGATATAAGGCTATTCGTCATAGTTTACTAAAGCTCAGTAATTATGATTATACTTACAAGCTTAAGTGTAACTCTGAGACATTGGAAAAGGTTCCAATGCATGGCAGAGCGAATAAGAAGAATCAAATTAGGCAGAAGGATAGAAGTTCCTCAAATCTAAAAAGATGGGAGAGTACTTTAGTATCAGTTTTGTGATCATCTTAATGATTAAGAAACCATATCAAAATTAGTTCTCTAAGGAAGTCTTAGTGCATTCTTATGACTAAGAAGAAGGGTCTTGAATTGTTGAAATGGTTAAATCAAGAAGATGAGTCATACTTCGTTCCAATACAAGTCTTAGAGTCATACTCCAAGATTATAATTTGAGTGACATGTCTTTAAGAAGGTTTAAAAACACTTATCAAATGTAAGAGTAGAAGTTTTCTACTCTTGTACATTTGAAATTGGTAAGTTGTGATGTTTTGGATAAAACAAAGACCAACTAAGGCCAACTATGTGAAGTGTTTATCTTGGTTAGAATCCACACTATCTCTTGGATGTTTGACAAGGGAGTCTTATAGGTCAAGAGGATAGTGGGAGTCGTAAAGGTCTTGAAACTCTAAAGAACTAATAAAGAATAGAACCTAGAGTTCTTCTCTAGCACACGACTTAAGGTTTATAACCTATCGTGTTGACATGTTTTGTGCCCATTCCAATTAAAGTTGGCTTTGCATATGAGTTCTTAGAGTTCTCAATTGGTTGCACAACAACTTGGAAGCAATGGCAGGCCCTTGAGCTGTCAGGTGGCAAGAAGTTATGATTGAGTTCAGTCCATATGAGTTTGGATTTGTCATTATCCTTGTCTTGTGACTATGGTTTTGACAATTCACATGGATAAGAACACATACACCATTAAATCTAAGTGTCATAAGGTTTCTCTCCGATTCATGAAAATGATGGTGAGGAAACACTTTCACTAAGTAGATTTTAGATAGATAGCAATTATGATATTTGCATTCTCAAAGTCGTTAGTGGAGCGTGTGTGGTTTACCGGCACACTAACTTGGACTTGTGAGAAGTGGAAAAAAGGTCTAACCATTATGATTACGACATCCCTCTTCATAATTGTTTAGACATACAAGTGTGCTATCTAAGGGAAGGTGTATATTTTTGATAAAGTCATATCAAAACAATCTAGTATCAGAAATCTGAACTTTGGTAAGAAAGTCAATAAAGTATTGATTTCTAGAAGTCGAGCTTTCTGAGTACATGTCAAAGCTAGTGGGAGCATAAGTGTTATGCTAATAATCATCATGTTAGTGGGAGCATGATAATTATGATAAGTATTGCAAGCTAGCAATGTTAATTATAGAAAACAAAAGGTTTCAATTGGGAAAAGTTGTTTTGCTATAATTAAGGGAGAGGAAATTATACTTAATCTCAAATCTATAAGCTTAGATCATGATGTTATAATCATTTAGTCAAGGATGTATATGAATTTCATGTTGGAACAGCTCAACATAAGGAAATTTTGTATATGAGTCCATTATTTGCATTCTAAAATTCGATTATGATTACGGCATCCCTTTTCATAATCTGAATTATGAGAACTTGGCAAATTGAAATGGAAATGTTATAGCAAAAGACTGGTTTAGTCTTTATGTGAGACATCATGAATCGTGTCCCATATGCTTCGGATATAGGATCGATTACATGTGCTATATTCATCCTTTCTAAAAGTTTCCAAATGCCTGGGACATTAAGAAGGGAAAAGGTTTAGAACTGGATATGACTAAAAGGATTAAACAATTGTCAAGGATAATCTAAGGTTTACCAAAGATTGGTTGCTCAAGGACAGTTGAAAGTATAGTGATAATTCTGGAAGGACCATATTGACATAATCTGTAAGGAGGCAACTCTTGTTCAGAAGTGATAGTCAAAATGGAATCTGGAAATGTTTCAAAGTTAGAATTTTCAATCTGTTTAAGATTAGGAAACTTAATGCAAGAAGGATGTTTCTAAGGAGCTGATCTCCTTTGGAATGCTCTGTAATGATTGTTGCCAAGTCTTTCTGACTTTATGCATAATCATTACAAGAGGATCAATGCATATAAGTTTAGAATCTAATAGATTTCAGTAAATTACATGAATTTGGAATTCTTGTATTTACAGTAAGGATTTGGGAGTGTGAAAAGAGAATCATTGAAGTTATGTTCAATTGATCTAGTTCACAAAGTAAAGATCATAGACAAACATAGTATGCATACTTGGTGTGTGGCATGACTAGTGTTTAGAAAACATAGTGTACATGCTTGGAGCATGGGACAACTATTGTTTTAAATTCAAGAATAAAGTTGATAGCTAAAACAGTATACAATGAATAATGTGTAATCATATGGTGATAAATAAAAGGTGTTTTATTTATGTTCATAGGTTTTGATACCATATTGGATTCAATTATTATTGTGTTTCACTTTGCATGTTTTGACTTCCCGAATAAACTAGGTTATTCTTCCGGAATGACTAAGTTTTTCAAACCATCCACAGTCGGTCATATGTTGGAAGTAGATATGAATTAAGACTATCATGGGTTGGCTTGTAGAGGTCTAAGGTGTTGGACAAAGGGCTACAACACTCATGAGTGCTCATAAGTTCTGAGTATTAGATTCAACCCGCGCTTATTGGAATCACTTCATGGATTTTATCATGAGTGATCATGAGACGGTAATATCTTATATTCTTCAAACCTAGAGATATGAGTTGTTACTATGAGTTGATAGTACATTGATTACAAGAAACTGCATTTGGTAACTCGGTGCTATAAAACATGTCTTTGTGTATGATTCAACAAGTAGTAGAACAAGCCATATGAGTCGAAGTTTATCCATTCCTTTTACCTTCGGTATAAAAGCGATATCTGTGGGCCCCTCGATGATTTGATGATGACAAATGGAAGTGCTCGACCGGGCCAGGACTGATTTGATTTGTTCAATTAGTCAGTCATCATAAATCGGAAATCGGGAAACAACAAATGGACAGAGAGAATGATTATAATCCATGTCTCAGTCCATATGATATCTTGTCACACCCCGAAACCGAAGGCGGAAACGTCTCGGGGCGGAGGTGACTTCATGAGAATCATAACCAATGTACATAGTAAGCGAAGTAAAACACAAACATAAATATTACATAGATTTCATTACATCAGTTGAAAAGTAAAGTAGTACAAGTTTTCATAGATACATAATTTTAATAAAAGAGAGACGAATCTTCTATGTATTCCGTCTTCGCCAAAAGAGATCATCGGGTACCTGTCTAAAGCGGACCTGAGAATACAAGCAGTTTGAAAATCAGCATAAAGCTGGTGAGTTCATAAGATGTTTACTTTGTGAAAATGTACGAGTTTCCTTTAGTTTACCGAAAATTTATTATCCAATAAAATCCTATATTTTCTTAAAAGAGAAGTTTGATCGATTGCTAGGTTACACGGTTCTGGTTGTTTATCTATGATTTCAGGAAAGTCCCGTACTTTCCTTATTGTACATTACTAGTTGTGAAATATGTAATGTTATTTAGTTTGTTACTATTTCTAGTTATATAAGTGTTACCCAGGAAAGCCCCATGCTTTCCTGCATGTTGGTTTCTAATGTGAACGATGTTAAAGATGTAAAAGATGTACGTGTGATTAAGTAATGTTATGTTTTCCCCAGGAAAACCCCATGTTTCCCTGACTGTGTGTGTGTGTGTGTGTCTTTACTGGTTACGATTATATTCAGTATTCTTATTCTTAAACATATTCGTGTACTTATTCGTGTTCGTATTTGTGTTCGTTACTGTATTCGTTTCCTTATTCCTATTCCTATTACTATTCGTATTCGTATTCGTATTCGCAGTCGTATTCGTAGTCGTATTCCTATCCCTAATCCTACTCCTAATACTATTTGTATTCGTATTCGTATTCGCAGTCGTATTCGTATTCGCAGTCGTATTCGTAGTCGCATTCCTATCCCTAATCCTACTCCTAATACTATTCATATTCGTATTCGTATTCGCAATCGTATTCGTATTCGCAGTCGTATTCGTAGTTGCATTCCTATCCCTAATCCTACTCCTAATACTATTCGTATTCGTATTCGTATTCGCAGTCGTATTCGTATTTGCAGTCGTATTCGTATTCGTTCTGTTCCTAATTATAGTTTCGTATTCGTTCTAATCCTAGTTATAGCTTCGTATTCGTATTCGTATTTGTAATTAGTTATAAATGGAAATTAGTATAAGTTATTCTTAGATTATGAAACATAGTTTAGATTAGAACATTTTACCGAGAAATCTATGATTAGTTTGAAAGCTAAATTCGTAATTCGAACTACTTGATAAACACAGTTATTGATATTAGAACATACAGAATGAAAATGATTAAACTGAAAACAATAAGTTTGAGTACAAGATTTCCTTGTACTTTTGCTTGTATTCCCCCCTGAAAACAGTGAAAACAGTTGAAAAAGGGTAGGGGTATGAACTCACCGGACGCGGAAAATGTCGAATGGGATGCTAAACGTTGAACCGAGGCTTGAATACGAGCGAGGTTCCTATGTAATATTAAATAATACACAATATATATCTAATTAGATTTAAATAACTAATTAGATACACTTGAACAATCTAAGACGCGAAAACACTCCAAAATGGTCGTTTGAAGTGACTCGGGTGGCGTTTTAGGACATGAATGGCTAGGACTTAGAGTTTATTCTTCAAAGGTAAACTCTTAGGGAGTTTTTACGGCCTAAACACCACATCCCCATGAGTTTACAGCCTCCCCATGAGTTTACGGCCGTAAACTCATGGTAGGTGTTTTTATGAGGAAAATGGCCTTAAATCAAATAATGGGTGTTGCTAGGTTTGGCTTTTGGACATTTGAAAGGGATTAAATCATTATATGGATTAATAGAAGAGTTTATGGCAGTAAACTAAGAGTTTACGGCCGTAAACTCTTACCCACATCCATCTAAATTAATTTGAAGGCCAAGGATTAATCACATGTGATTCAACTAATTTTTACAAGGCTTAGGGTGAGTTTAGGGCTTCAAATGACATACATCTATGAGTTTACGGCCTAGGAGCATATGCTCTGGCCGTAAACTCTCAATTAGAGGGTTTATGATGTGTTTAAGGCTTCTAAACTATTTTTGGTTGGTTCCCTAATTTATTCCAAGGCTTTTGGTGGTGTTGGATGGCATTCTAACACCTTAGAAGTGATTTTATACCCATGTTTGAGGAGTTTATGGCCCAAGCATATGCCTTGGCCGTAAACTCATATAAACCTCTCAAAATTGATGTTTAATGAGTTCCAAGTCCATTACATAATTTCTAAAAATCATAACTAGGGCTTCATTGAGTTTATGGAGGGTTTAAGGGCTTAAAACCCCTTTAAATGTGAGTTTACGGCCTAGGCACCTTCAATGGCCGTAAACTCATATACAATGCTTCAAGTTATAGTTTAAGGCATTCTAAGTCCATTCCATAAAGTCATTTAGCCATGTCTAAGGTCCATTTGAGGTTTGCAAGGGTTTTGTTGCTCTAAAAACCCCATTTTCTTGAGTTTACGGCCTAGTACTATTCTAGGGCCGTAAACTCATAATAATGGTCCTAATTAAATGTTCAAACTCGAATTCTAAAGCTAGAGAGGTTGTACAACAAGTTATGGAAGGTACCTTAAAGATTTGGAGCCTTAAATTGATAATTTGGACCCTTAACTTTGGATTTAGGAGAGAGGTTAGAGAGAGAGTAGAGAGAGGAAGAAAAAGCTTCAAATGGGTGCTTAAACACGTTTATATAGGTCCAAAAACATGGACACGAAGGAATTCTACCCGATACTGACCTTAAACGAGGCTTTTGGTCGCGCCCGATTAAGTTGTCGTTACGCGATATGGTCGAAACTATAATTTTTCAAATCACTAGTTCGGGACGTTTACACATTTTTCCAACATGTTTTGATACTTACCAAGTCAAAATAAAGGCTCTGACTTAATTAACCTAATTCAGGACGAATTCGGAACAATTCGTTTAATACGGGTTTGACAGAATGGTTACGGCGAGGAAGCAAAGTTTCGGGTTGTTACATATCTAGAATGGAGGAATATATGATCCCTTATCTAATGGACAAGTCATTGACAAAGGTCAGCGTTTATCGACAAGGTCAGAGTTCGACAGAAGCTTTTGAGAGCTACGATTGCCAGTTGGTTCCTGAAGTCATACGCAATAATAGTTTTAGACTTATCCAAGTGGGAGACTGTTGGATTAATGTCTAAGTCCATAACTATAATTGGTAAGACTTGACCTGACCCGACATGGTCCATTTAGGTTGCATACCATCATGCACTTGGATAGACTAAATGAGAGAAATAAGACACTTATGGTTATTAATATATTATAAGTTCTAGTATATTAATAATAAGAATAATGAGATTATTTAATTAGTATTGATCAAGAATTAATCTAGGATTAATTAAGTGATCAAAAGAAGACTAATTAAATATATGGGTTAATTGTGTAAATCATTCATACTTGTATAGTGGGCTAATGCTCCATGGATTATCTAGTTGGGCCAAAACCCATATGATGCTCCATGGATGCTTCATGGTGCATTTGAACCCATGGATCCAAGGAAATGGAAAGTCATGACAATTAGGGTTTACCCTAATTGTATAACTATATAAGCATCTTATTCTTGAGGAAAATTGGTCACTAGGACTAGTATCATTCTAGAGAGGGCTAGCCGATTTCATGAAGTGTAGAATTCTCTCAAGTTATTCTAAGTGTTTTGATGATTGTGAACCATTTGAGGTCTCACACTTGGGGCACTAGGCACTCAAGCTTCATGAAGACATTCTACATCAAAGAGGTATGTATTCTAACTTGTGTTATGTAACGTTTTGTATGCTAGATTAGGATAATACGTTGGATGTTCATATTTGCATGTATAATACAGAAAACATAGATCCAAGGTATTTAGGGTTGCATGTACACTTAGGAGTGTTAGAATGCTCATAACCCTACAATACCATCACATATGCTAGAAATTTCACCCAAACTGCCGGATGCCTTATGTATGCAAATTATACACAGAACAGGATCAAATAGACTGTCAAATAACATACTCTACCCTATAACCACAACCAGACAACGAATATGAGATAAGGCCAAATTAGTTATTCTAGGGCTATAAGATCCTAACCGTGTACAATTTTTAAAGCATACACTTAGCAATTACCGATCCCCATAGATATTGTTATCCCAACATATCATCTAATTCACTCAACACAACAAGGTATCACATATCAGATCAAACTACCACTAACTATTCAACACTAGCATGCAAGTCTACCAACTCATACAATGTACATACAAAGGCATCTCTCCTAGCATTCTAAAATGGAAGAACTGAGTAGATCCTTAGCCCTAACTAGCACGCAATTAACAGATTTATAAATAAATTCATAACAAATGACATGTATGGGTATTTTGGGAAAACTTACTTAAGCTCAGCTGATTGCATGCACCACACCCTTCTTTTTTCTTAGAAAACTCTTTTCTTGAAAATATTTTACTTTTGAAAACTTTACCAATCCTCATTTTGAGTTCAGACACACCTGAGAGTATGTCTGAATCCCTCAAACCAAGGCTCTGATACCAACATGTTACGACCCAAAATCACGACACAATTTTTTTATTTTTAAATAAATAAATCATTAATATAGATTGTTTTCGTAAAACCAGAGTAACCAATATTTAGCAAAACATCAATTAACCAGCGTAATTCACAATATGCGGATACATGTGGTGTGTGCTCTGTAATCATCCTGAGCCCTTCCATTTGAAAACCGGAGTACCTGAAACATAAACTTAAAACCGTAAGCACAAAGCTTAGTGAGTTCCCCAAAATACCACACCACATACAATCACATATTATCACACACATACATATAGATGCCATGGGCTCCCCTTATGGTCTTTATCTATTATGCAATGGGCTCCCCCATGGTCTTTACTTGGTATGCCATGGGTTTTCCCCTCATGGCCTGACATCCAATTGCCACAGGCTCCCTCTAGTATACCATATAACACATATTGGGCCGACATTGGTGCCTTCAAGCCATGGATTTAGTGAAGAGACTCACCCCGCACTGCTGAATCTTACAGATTACTCCTAGTTGTAGGCTGACTGATCCACAAACTATTAATAACAAAATGACACCCAATTAACAACTGAGTTCCAATCCAAACCACAAATCCATGCTTGGGATAAAAGGACCATTTTAACCCTACCTAACCTTGTCCAAATTTATGAACCAACTACACTCTAAAACACCCAAAGACCCATAAATCAATCATTGGTCCAATTTTACAAATTGGGCCCAAAGCCCTTATATGGCCTTGCCTTAAGGCCCAACCATTCTCTCTATTTCAACACTTTGTATTGTGATGGCCCATTAATAACTCAAACTCTCAAGCCCAAAACCAAAGGATCCACAAAGGCCCACTAATGGCCCATTTTTCCAAATTGGGCCCAACCACATATGCGCCTTATTCGAAGCCCATAATCTTCCTTATTACAATTTCAATTTCCTCGGGTACCCCTTGGGAAAAACTGGTTCAAAGACTCGAGAGTCAAAGTCAACATTCCAAGATGACTCAACTCGCCGAGTTGTCCTTCAACTAGTTGTGTTTCTACATCAACTGCACAGATCGAAAAAAACCTAGTCAACTCGTGGAGTTGACCAACAAACTCGCCGAGTTCCTCTATCAATTTGAAAATGTCGGAGAAAACCGAGTCAACTTGCTGAGTTTATCCATAAACCAACCGAGTTCGCTAGAAGCCGACATCTTAATACATTAAGCACTTAATCCGTAAGACATGACTCCAAAACAAAGATCTGACTTCCTTGAACTTGAAAACCACGTAAACTTGCCAACTTTACGTCTTGCATGTCTAAATGAATCTCTTAAGCTTAAAATGGACTTAATAATTGACTTATTGCATTCATGACACCAAAATCCTCATAAAGTTCACACCTTTAAGCTCAAGGGTGCCAAAACCAACTGAGATCTAAAAGAACAACCCCTTAAATGACTTCACTCCATCATCATCCCCAAAAAGAGGCTAAAACACAACAAAACCTAAAATAAGGAGATCTAATCAACTAAAAATCAAGGTATGAACTGGATACCTTAAAGAGACTGCAAGAAATGGAGTGATTCTGGATCTAAGACTTCTTTCTCCAAGCTAGAAACTTCAAGATCTTCTTAATTCCTTCACAATGCACAAAATGAACACCAAACTTCCATCCAAGGTTCAAAAACTTGACAACGGTGGCTACAACTCATTTTAGGGTTTTGATAACAATAGAGGCTGATAAGGAGGCCAAAAAAAGGATTTAAGGCCTTTAAATAGGGTGCAAGACCGTAAAAATTAGGGTCTCTTTCCCAGCTACTAACTCACCGAGTTGAGGCTCCTCAACTCGTGAAGTTACTTTATTTAATTCCCTCGATTATTCCGTCTTCAACACGTCGAGTTGGTCCTTCCAACTCGTAATTTCTCTTTAATATTTCAGATGTTACAACCACCCACGTTCCACCAACGACTCATAAAGAAATGATATGCGTTCTATGGATTAGCATACAATTTCACATTTTTCCTAAAGTAACTACAATCGAATTATTAAAGAAGGTTCTAGTACTTTATATATTATACTTTTAATCTGATTATGTCCAATCTAACCTGTTCAACCAACAACCCTCCACCATACATGAGAGCGGTGGATAAAAAAGACACACATTCAACGGTTATTTTAAAGGAATTTCCTTATACCCTCTTTATACTATGGCTTCATGAATGAGGCTTACTAGTAATTCGACTGACTTTATCTTATAGATATAGTAATTAAAATAATACATGTATAAGTGTGTATTTAAAACCTTTTAAAACACAAGGTTTAAATGTTAATTATCTAAATTAATCATATAATTAATTAATCAATTTAAACCTATCATGGATTTATAATTATCTTTTAATTAGTATTATGACTAAATTTATTATTAAATCCATAAGGATAGTTCAATTAAATTAATCTAATAATTAAATATTATCTTTGAAACATTATCTCCGAATATTTAAGGATCTTATTTAATTGTCCAACGCATGAAAAATCGGATTCTAGCTGATTTCTAAGCAGGAAAGTAAAAAAAATAACAATCACATAAATCAAATTAGGCAAGAAATCCCGAAATTCTGGATTTGTACTTAGTTCGTGTCATAACAGATACAATGTCACGTCATGAGCTAAGTCTGACATAATTTTATTTTGTTGAATTCAACTAATGTGCTTTGAATGTTAGACACACCGGTTAGCTTTGATACCACATATGAGTTTATTTGAATACAACAATATGCATAATGCAAAAAAACACTTAACAATTAAGAAGGGCACATACAACCTAAAAGGATCTATGTCTTCACATTATGACAACATACTTTGAATAACAAAAACCTAATATGTATACTAGTAATTTCTAAAATCACAAAGTAAAGATACATACCTCGAACTTGTTATAGCAAACAAGATACTTCAACCCTTCCTTTGAAGAGCTTGGAAAGCTAGCACCAAAAGTATGATGCCTCTAATGGCTCACACCTAAACTTTTGAACTATAAGACATTTAAAAAGAGAGGAGGAAAGGTATAATTTTCGTTCATAAGCTTCCAAGAAAGAGTAGTCATGAAAATTGATGTACTTGGGGTCCTAGTTATAGTTTGGGTAACTTAGGGACAAATCAAGATTTAAACAATTAAATAAAGGATTTAATTCTAGTTCAAATCCTTTTCATATCAATATACATGAGGCTTTTTGAAACCGTAGAAGGGCTCCCAAAACGGTCCAACCAAGGATGGTTCTAGAATTGTCTCTTTTGTTTAACTATTGAACAATTACAATTCACCCCTTCCACCTTTAATAATTTCAATTAACCCTAAATTAATTCCAGATTATTTAAGATTAATTAATTTTAAGTTATTTCTCATTAATTTATTAATCATATAAATTGACAAATCAATTACTTTAACAATTGGTCTCATATTAATTTATTAATCACATGAAATTCCTATGTCTTTTAGATTCATTGAAACTTATCAATGACATATTTAATCTCAATTATGCTCTTACCAATTATGACTAGGACGCCGAGGATCACAATTAAAATGTGAATAATCATGCAAACATGCTCAAACACCCTCGATCCTTTTATGATCTCGCATAGACATGTTGATTAATCACACATGCTCCATAAACAATCATCAACACGAGTTATTTCATCATTTCATATTCATAGTCCCAAATTAGTTAGTCAGTAAACCACACACATTCCACTAATGTCTCATAAAGAAAAGATGTTCGTTTTCATGGATTAGCATACAATTTCACAATTTTCCTAAAGTGACTAGAGTCGTATTTTTAAAGAAGCTCCTAGTACTTTATATGTTATACTTTTAATTTGATTATGGCGTATCTAATCCGTTCCACTAACAACCCTCCACCATACAGGAGAGTGGTGGGTGAAAAAGACACCCATTCAATGGTTATTTTATGGGTCGTTTCCTTATACAGTCTTTATAGCATGCCTTCATGAAAGAGGCTTACTAGCAATTCGACTGACATTATTTTATACATATAGTAATTAAGATAATACATATATAAGGGTGTATTTTAAAACCTTTTAAAACACAAGGTATAAATGTTAATTATCTAAATTAATCATATAATTAATTAATCCATTTAAACCTATCATAGATTTATAATTATCTTTTAATTAATATTATAATCAAAATTTATTATTAAACCCATAAAGATAGTGCAATTTAATTAATCTAATAATTAAATATTATATTTCCAAGATTATCTCCTAATATTTAGGGATTTTATTTAATTGTCCAAAGCATAAAAAATCGGATTCTAACAGATTTCTAAGCAGATAATTAAAAAAATAGCAATCACATAAATCAAATTAGGCAAGAAATCCTGAAATTCTTGATTTGTACTAAGTTCATGTCGTGATAGATACATTGACACGTCGTGAGCTAAGTCTGAAAAAAAAAACTTGTTGAATCCAACTAATGTGTTTTCAATGTTAGACACACAAGTTAGCTTTGATACCACTGATGAGTTTATTAGGATACAATATATTAACAAAGCAAAAAAAAGACACTTCACAATTAAGAATGTCACATACAACCTAAAAGGATCTATGTCTTCACATTAAGGCAACATACTTTGATTAACAAAAACCTAATATGTATCCTAGTAATTTCAAAAATTACAAAGTAAAGATACATACCTCAAACTTGTTATAGCAAACAAGTTACTTCAATCATTGCTTTGAAGAGCTTGGAAATCTAGCCCCAAAAGGATGATGCCTCTAATGGCTCACACCCCAATGCTAGAACTATAACACACTTAAGGATAGAGGAGGAAAGGTATAATTTTAGTTCATAGGCTTCCAAGAAAGAGTAGTCATGAAAATTGATGCACAACGGGCCCTATTTATAGTTTAGGTAACTTAG
The DNA here is from genome assembly GCF_052625555.1 of Lactuca saligna. Taxonomy (NCBI): domain Eukaryota; kingdom Viridiplantae; phylum Streptophyta; class Magnoliopsida; order Asterales; family Asteraceae; genus Lactuca; species Lactuca saligna. The sequence goes on along the minus strand of NC_136423.1, from coordinate 76,639,175 downwards.
GGAGAAATCAAGATTTAAATAATTAAATAATGGACTTAACTCCAGTTCAAATCCTTTTCTTATCAAAATCTAGGAGGCTTTTCAAAACCCTAGAAGGGCTCCCAAAACCGTCCAACCAAGGATAGTTCTAGAATTGCCTATTATGTTCAACTATTAAACAATTACAATTCACCCCTTTTACGTTTAATTAATTCCAGTTAACCCCAAATTAATTTCAGATTGCTTCGGATTAATTAATTCTAAGTTATTTCTCCTGAATTTATTAATAAGTTCCAATGTCTTGGATTTCTTTGGCTGGTTCCACTGCTTCCTATAGCAAGACGATGCATATTGTGACCTTCAGTCTGACTAATGACAAGAAATTTCTTCTTTCAAAGAAACTCTTTGCTCAAATCCTTGAAATCCCAAATACCCCTCATTTGTACAGAGTTACGAATGAACAAGTGATTCACATGTCCAATGAGATGGGTTATCAGCCCATTCTTACCAAGATAAGTGATTTCAAGAAACCAGATTACCTTGCATCTGGAACTTCTTATTTGGCATTTTTCTTTGTTGTCTAACTGGTCATACTATTGGGTTAGATAAAGAAAGACTGGAGATATACACACTGGTTGTTGGTCTCTACTATGACTTGCATGTTGATTATGTGACTCATTTGTGGGATGAATTCTTAAAGAGCATCGCTAACACCAATGTTGTTGATGGTGTTTCTAGTGCAAGGTATTGGAGTCTAATTCTTAACTATGTGTATGAGAAGGAGGGTATTCTAGTTCATATTGATGAGTCAACTGTTGAATTTTGATGTATCACTACACAAAAGTTGTTGAAGATGATGTAGAAGTCTTTCCTATAGTAGCTCTAATTCCTTATGCTATGCTAAAAAAGGTTGACCCAACAAGTCCAATTCTTATGGCTTATTTAATCACAATCAATCCTTCTGTTGAAATTGGGGTGTTACTTGAGAAGACCACTGAGGGTCCGTCGAAAAAGTCAAGAGGATCAAAGAAGGAAGTAAAAACTAGTCCTTCGAAGATAGTTACACATGAGCAACCACCAATGTCTCCAAAGAAGAAAATTACCAAACAAGGAAAAGATTTGAATAAACAAGAGAAGACAATTGTTGATGAAACTGTTATTCCTTCGAAGGTAGTCATGCCTTCGAAATCTAGAGTTTTAAAAAGGTTAAAGAAGATGGATCATAGACCAAGTAATTCTCTTGAAGGGTCGTCAAGTTTTTCACCTTCAATTATTCATAAGCCATAACTTAATAGAAAAGGTGTCGTCATTTGAGAGATTCCTACACCTGTTTCTCCTAAGTCAAAGAAAACAAGAGCAGAAGGAATGCCGAAACATATTTCTACGAAGCACAAGAAGCAACGAAAGTTGATTATAAATGATGATTCAATGGAAGATAAGATTGTTCCTGAATCTCCAATGGGAAATGTATCACCCAAGAAGAAATCTCCTGTAAAACCGATTTTTGAGGAGATAGGAATTTCTAGTAGCCATATGAAAACTACTACTCTATGTGACTCAACAACAATATCGACTCCTAAGCAAACTCCAGTCATACCACCCGAAGTTTCCTTAACCAAGTCATCTTATGAGGAGGTTCGAACTTCAAGCATCACTGCACACGTATCTAATACAGATGCAAATGTCACTATGGGTGATGGAGTATCAAATACAGATGCCCAACAAGTGTCAACTCAAGGTATTTCAACAATAATCATTTCATCTACTTTCGAAACTTCTACCATTCCCACTACTACTTCCTTACCATAATTTTTTACAATTGTTTATACTTCAACACATTCACCCACATTTGACAACATCCTAAAACAACTAATAACCTCTTTGTTCCCTTCTTAATCCACTGAACCACCCAAAACGGTTACTGATGATGAAATTGATGATGGAGGTTTTGGAGGTTCATTTGCTGATTTAGAATTTGATCCTGAAGAAGAAGATATCCCGGATCATATGCTCATGTCAGCCATGCAGTTCAAAATTCTCAACAGAAAACTCAACTCCTTACTTCATTCTCAAGCGGATGCTGGCGAAAGGCACTATGTCTCTGGCATTGAACTTGATGTCATGCTTAAAGCTCAGAAGCTTTGTCTTCAACACAAGCTCGATGTCATGGATAAAAACAATGAACTCAGAGTAAAGGCTCAGTCTGATACTTTCAATTGGGAATTAAAGGAGTTAAAATAAGTGGCAAAAGAACAACATGTTCTTTTCGTACAAGATGTGAAAACTGTTAGGGAAGGTTTCAATCGAAAACTTGAAGAACTAAAGGTTGATATGGAAAAGGAGATTCATGAGTTGAGTACTAATTACTCTTCATTACTCTCGAAAGTTGATATTGTTGTAGGGGCTATAACAAAAATTGTTGAGTGTTATCAGTCTCTTGTTCCGAAGATAGAGGATATGGTTATTGGTGATGCTACATGTTTTGGGAAACTTGATGTCATGCTTGGTGAATTAAAACAGTTGATCTTGAAGGCTGGTTCTTCATCTCTCTTGACTCCTAAGATCTTATCTCAGAAGTTTCATTTATTAGATACAACTATTCAAAAGGCGTTGGCCCCACTATCACAATTGATAAATTTGTTACCAAAAAATGCCCCACCTGTTGTCACATTGGAGCAAGGGGAGAAAAGAGGAGTGTGATGGATTTGGTGTCTAAGCCCATACTATAACTGGGATGTACTTGACCCGATTGTAGCATGGTCCGTTTGGGTTTCCTTCATCAATGCAATTTGATAGGATGGACTTTTGAGAACAAGGTTTTTTGTGATTTATTAATATATTATAAGTATAATATATTAATTGAGAAATCATACTATTTAATTAGTATTGGTCGAGAATTAATTTGGAATTAATTTTATGATCAAAAGACACTAATTAAATATGTGGGGATTGATTGGGTAAATCAATCATTCTTATAATATGGGCTAATGATCCATAGTTACTTAGGATGGGCTAAACCATTGAGATAATACGTGGATAGTCCATTGAGGTTAACCCATGGAGCCTAAGTATACGAAAGTTCATTAGGGTTTACAAAGTGTAACCCTAGCATTTGCCACATTATAAATACTCACCCCTAGAGGTAAAATCGGCACCCACATACATTCTAAGAGAGTGAAGTTGATTTTGTGCTAAATAACCTTTTCTCCAAAACCTCCTCTTGAATTTGGGGTTTGTGAACCATTAGAGGCATCACACTTGGGGTGCTCAAGCTTTCAAATGTCAAGAACTCTACTCTACTCAAGTGGTAAGCATCCAACCTAAGTTTTTATTATATAGCTTCAATTGTATGCTAGCTAGGTTGAATGCTTTGGAAAAACAAAATGCATGTATAATTAGAGAAAACATACATCCAAAGCATTTAGGTTTGCATGTGCACTATAGGAGTGTTATAGTACTCAAAACCCAATAGTAGTATTAGAGCCTAGGATTTTTTTTCTATTATATATGATCCTTACCAGTTTTTCAAAGCTAAAAAAGTTGAAATTTTGGCCTCTGACTGGTGAACTCGCCAAGTCCATGAATAGACTCGACGAGCGCACTCAGTAACAGAGCAACTCGCCGAGTCCAGTTCATGCACTCAACGAGTTGAAGGCTCTGTTTGCAGAATTTTGAGTTTCTCGGAGTGGTTTGGATTAGGAACATGACCACAAACTGTTTTGGATCACTGGAAATGTTTTTTCTATGATATGGTAGCGCTTGTACTCATCCAACCACAAGATAATTGTCAAAGTTTTAAAATAATTGTTGTTTTTTATATGATAAACAAAATTTCTTTCAAATTGTTGACCTGAAATTATCTTGATTATGAGTTAGTTAGATCATAGATTATGTGATAATTTTAGTTGTTAGAAAAATGATCTAGATGAATTTTAATGACCTCCATAACTTGTCCTCTAGTTATGGAAAATGAAAGGTCTCATACATTAAAATCCAATTAAACTCATTAGTTATGAATGTGAAGAGTTTTGACAAGTTTCTAAACTTGCCCTCAAGTTTTGGAATTTGTAAAGTGTCGTCAATGAAACTTTAACTCCAAACCCTAGAGTTTCAAAAGTTAAAATTCAACCCTTATACTTTATAATATTATAAGTTTAATATATATATATATATATATATATATATATATATATATATATATATATATAAGACTAGTCAGTCTTACTGTTAGTAGGCCTCATTCACGAAGTTGGTCTATAAGGGGGTATAAGGTTACTGCTTGTAAAATGGTGGTTTAATGGGTGTCCCCTCTCACTCACCGCTTCCTTGACTAGTGGAGTGTCGTTAGCCGAATGGGTAGGATAGGACACTAATTCTCCCACATTAAAAGTATAATGATAAATATAAAGTAACTAAACTTTTATTAACTTCCCAATATTATTTACCTTAGGAAAATGTGAAAATGGTGCTAATCCATAAAATTACACTTTACACCTTGTTAAGTTGTTAGTGGAGCGTGTGTGGTTAACTGGCACACTAATCTGGGACTGACAATGTGTGGCAAAGGGTAACTTGATGTTAATCATAGATCAATGGAGCGTGTGTGGTTAACAGGCACATTCATTAGGTGATATGTAGCATTGGGTGTATCAAGTTAATTTGCATGGTTATTCACTCCTTGTTTGTGATCCTCGGCATCCTAGTCACAAACTTGAAGGGCACAATCGAGATTTAAAGATGCCATTGAAAAGTTCAATGAATCTCAAAGATCTAGGAATTTCAAACCAATTCAAACTTAATAATCTGTTTCGTTTTTCATGGTGGAAATTGGTAAAGCGTCATTTACCTACCTTCAAATATTTTACAATTCGATTATGGCATCCGTCTTTACAATTGTAGAATATTGTGTTGGGTCCTAGCCTTAATATTTCATATTGGGTGTAATATTAAGGATTATCATCTAACCTAAACTTTATTCCACTTCTTTTCAGATGTCTATCCCAAACAATGTTTCCACACCAATTCCTTCAGGCTGTTTCTCCATCATGAACCTATATGGGAGGGTCATTTTCGATGGCTCGAACTTTAATGATTGGATTCGTAACATCAGAATGGCTATTTGCTATGAGGACAAATAATATGTCTTAGATAAAGAACTTAAGGAGATCGATGTAACCATTGCTACTCCTGAACAAATCATTGAACACACTACTCATGAGAGGGATGCAACAAAGGTGTCATGTCTAATGATTGCTACCATGACTACTGAGCTACAGAAGTCCTATGAGGACTACTATCCCTATTTCTCAAGAGTTGATGGAAAGATACCATCAATGTGCTTGGCAGGAGAGGTTTGAGATCAATGCCTCCATAATCACAACCAAAATGAAGGATGGTGTACCCATCACGACCCACTTGCAAAAGATGCAAAGATTCATGGACCGCTTGCTTAAATTGAATGTCAATATTGATGAAGAGTTGGCCATAGATATTATTCTACACTCTTTACCTTCTTGTTATGATAAGTTTCGTATGACCTATCATATGAACAAGGAGGAGGTCACTCTTAGCAAGCTTCAAGGCCTTTTAAGGACTGTAAGCAACTTGAAATGCAAATCAATTGTGTCTACTCCTACTAGTGCTACTTCTGCCCCTATTCTGGAAATCGGACATGGAAAGGGAAAGAAGAGGAAGGCTCCCTCCAAGATACGCAAGGGAAAGTCTCTTGATGGATCCTCTTCTAGTGGGACCAAATCTGGTTCTGCTAATTCCCCTTCCAATATAAAGGATGTTGATTGCTTCCATTGTCATGAAAAATGGCACTAGAAACGAAGCTGCCCCAAGTACTTGCAGGACACAAAGGATGGGAATATCAAACCCTCCTTTGCAAGTATTTATACTATTCAATCTAATAACTCATCACATGCTAATTCTTGGGTCCATGATACATGTTGTGGATTTCACAGTTGTTCTGATTTGCAAGGACTAAAAAGAAGTAAGGATGTGGAGCACAGGAAGATAAACTTAATCATGGAAATAGGAAAAGGTTGCATGTGACCAATATTTGTAACAACCCGAAATTTCCGTATCATTTTACTGTAACTCCTTCGTAGTACAATTCGCGCAACCAATCGTCGTTTCCAATTTCGATTTCCGATCTTCCGTTTAATTAAGTCATTATCTAGTACACATTTAAAATGACTTAATGGGTGTCTTAATACATTTAGAAATCATTTTAACACCCAACTTTAGTGATCGGAATATTACTAGAAATTACCGTGTCGGGTTAGGGTAACTCAATCGGGTACGACCAAAAGCCTTGTCTAACACCGGTATCGGGTAGAATTCCACCGTGTCCAAAACTTAAACACTATATAAATGTGTTTAAGACTTCATTTGAAGCCTTTGGCCAATTTCTCACTAAACTCTTACAACCTCTCTCCTCAAGCTAGAATTAAGATCCAAATCTCAAGTTTAAGGCTTCAAATCTTTAAGGTAACCTCCCTAACATGTTATTCAACACCTTTAGCCTTCAAATTGATGAATTAATTGAGTTTTGGGACCAAGAACTTGAGTTTACGGCCAAGGAGCAAGCTTGGGCCGTAAACTCCATTAAATGGGGTTTTAAGCCCTTAAACTCCTTCCTAGACTCAATTGGACTTTAGATATGGCTATGGGACTTCAAGATATGGACTTAGAACATTTGAAACTTTGATTTTGAGCCATTTGAAGGAGTTTACGGCCAAGGCATAAGCTTAGGCCGTAAACTCATGTAAAAGGGGTTTTTCATGCCCTAAAACCCTTCCAAATCACTTCTATGGCTTAGATATGAATTATAGGACCTTGGTTTAAGCATTTGGACACTTGAAACATGAAATTTGGGGGACTTATGTGATTTTACGGCCAAGGTGAGTGCTTGGGCCGTAAACTCCCCAAAACTTGACATAAATCCAATTCTAAGGTGTTAGAAAGCCATCCAACACCACCAAAAGCCTTGGAATAAATCAAGGGACCAACCAAAAATACTTTAAGGGCCTAAAACACATCATTTGTGGGATTTATAAGAGTTTACGGCCAAGGCTTGTTCTTGGGCCGTAAACTCCAAGATTTTTGGTGTTAGAATGCAAAGTAAACACCCCTAAAGCCTTTAGATGAATTTTAGAAGCCCTTCTAGGCAAGTTTTAGACCTTGAAACACTTTGTATGACCCTACATAAGAGTTTACGGCCATGAGGAGGGTCTCATGGGCCGTAAACTCCATAACACCCCTCAAATGTCCCATAAAACTCATGTAAGGTCTTGGAATAATCCTAGTAATCACATGTGATTTGTTTTAACAACATTTAACACCATTTTCATGAAGATTAAGGAGTTTACGGCCAGGAGCCTATATTAGGCCGTAAACTCCCATAAAATAATCATTTTGATGATTTAAATTCATTCCAAGTGTTCCAATGCAATTTAGATAATCCATTCTAGCAACCCCTATGTCCATTTGAGCCCTTAAACCATCAAAACCACACCCACATGAGTTTACGGCCGTAAACTCATGTATGTGTGTGTTCCATAGTTGTAAACTATTTAAAATGTTTACTCTTGGGGAGTAAATTCAAGTCCCAAGTCCCTAGTGCCATTACAAGTCCGAAGATGTCACCCAGGTCACTCCAAACGCTCGTTTTGAGGTGTTTAACCTCATTGGAGTGTAATGTTCCATATAATTAGTGAATATATCTCTAATTGTATATATATGGACATTATATCATTTTACATAGGGTCATCGCGAGTAATCAAACCCCGAACTGACGTATAGCTTTCAAAACCGACACGTTTCCGAGTCCGGTGAGTTCATACCCCTACCTTTTTTCACTGTTTTTCACTGTTTTCAGGGGGGAACACAAGCAAAGTACAAGGGAATACTTGTACTCAAAACATGTTTCCAAATGTGTGTTTCATATCATTATGCTTTTATAACTGATTACTACAATTGATAACAGATCGAACATACAGATCACGTAACATATATTTGTGAAATAAGTCTTTAAACTAGTATGTTATACATATATTTCACAAATGGTTTTCCACATTTTATCAGTTGAAAGCATAACATTAAACATTTGAATATAACACCTGTACACTGTTTTGTCCTCGGTAACACTCCCCACACATATACGAGTGGAGGACTATCATATTATTACTAGTAAATTTGTTATTCCAGTATGATTGGAGACACGTCCTCGGAGAACACTCCACCCAGTTTATGCGAGTGGAGGACTACACCCATAACCAGAATCTCTGGTATTTAGAGAGCGTGACTTGAGTGTATAGATCTATACGGGGCTGACTACCCCACACCTGGCTGCTAGCTACAGCCGAACCGAAATGGTTCAAGGGTGATGAAAGTCATAAGTGTGTGGACGACTTATTGCCACATGTAGACTACTTATTGCCACAGGTTTCAGTCTATTGTATGGTTATGGAACTGCAATTAGGATAACAGATATTTACTTACAGTAATAATGAATTACTTTATACATCGCTTACATCTTTTACATCTTTCACTTACTGTAATTAACATTCAGGAAAGTACGGGACTTTCCTGGGGAAAACATGGAACCTAATCACGATTACATCTTTTACATCTTTAACATCGTTTACATTAGATACATACATGCAGGAAAGCATGGGGCTTTCCTGGGTAACACTTACATAACTAGAAAGAGTAACAAACTAGATAACATTACATCTTTTACAATTTGTAACATACAATAAGGAAAGTATGGGACTTTCCTGGTAACACATGATAAGTAAACAGAACAGTTCAACCAGTCAGATAACCAACTATACATTTTCACATGAATAAACATATTTTCAGTGTACAAACTTACTATACTTTACATTTGTGAAACAATAACCAACTTTAAGAAAATACGGGATTTTCTTGGTGAACATAACATTTCAGAAACAGAAAGGAAACCGATACATTTTCATAAAACAAAACCGCTTATGAACTCACCAGCTTTATGCTGATTTTCAAACCGCTTGTGTTCTCAGGTCGACGTTAGAACAGGTACCCGAAGATCCTTTTGCTCGAAGACAGAGCACATGAAGATCTGTTTCATTTTGTCTATATATACTATGTATCACAACTGTACAAACTTTACTTTTGAACAACTGTAAAACTTTTATGATGTAATGTAATGGTTGCTTTACTTTACTTACTATGTGCATTGGATTTGATACTCAACGTGGTAGTTAACCCCGGAAATGTTTTCTGCCTTCGGTTTTCGGGGTGTGACAATATTGGAGTTTATTCTTTATTTCTTATTAATGGTTTAAATTTAGATTTGAATAATTGTTGTTACTCGGCCGATATGGCGAGAAATATTATTTCCTTTCATATTTTGTACAAACAAGGTTTTACCTTTTCTTTTAATAATGAAGTTGGTACTATTAATGCTTATTATAATGGTGTATTTTATTTTAAAGCATTACCTTGCAATGGTGTATATGAAACTGTGATGGTTGTAGATAACCTAGGAAATAATGTGTTACACATTGATTCTTCCAATGATTTAAATATGGCATGCTTGTGGCATTGTCGTCTTGGACATGTCAACAAGAAGCACATAGCCCAACTCCAAAAGGATGGAGTTTTGGAGTCATTCGACTTAAAGTCGGATGACACTTGTGAATCTTGTTTACTTGGAAAGATGACCAAGTCACCCTTCACTGGTACTTGTGAGACACACTGATGTGTGTGGACCATTCCGAACTGCAACAAGGGATGCTAACCGCTTCTATGTGACCTTTACTGATGATTACAGTAGGTATGGCTATATCTACATAATCAAGCATAAGTCAGAAACCTTTGAAAAGTTCAAAGAGTTGAAGCAAGATGTGGAGAATCAATTTTGTAGGAAGATAAAGATGATGCGATCTGATCGAGGAGGAGAGTATCTTAGTATCGAGTTCCTTGACTATCTTAAAGAATATGGAATTGTTTCACAATTAATGCCACATAGGACACCACAGCTTAATGGTGTGGCTGAGAGGCGCAATAGAACCTTGCTAGACATGGTTTGTTCCGATGTGTCGAGCTTCATTGCCTATCTCATTTTGGGGGTATGCCTTAGAGAATGCTGCCCATATCCTTAATCTACTCCCTACCAAAAAGGTTTCCAAAACACCTCACGAGATGTGGACAAGGAAGGTTCCCTCGTTAGACAACATCAAAGTTTGGGGCTGCGAGGCTTTCGTGAGATGCGAGACTCATGACAAGCTCGAACCTCGGAGTGAGCGATGTATTTTCATCAGCTACCCGTAAAAGTCCTTTGGATATCTCTTTTATAGACCGAGTGATAATGTTGTCTTCGTTGCGAGGAGAGGAGTCTTTCATGAGAGAGAGAGCTCATATGTCAAGGGGACAGTGGGAGGCAAATTGACCTTGAAGACCTTCAAGAGTCAAGCGGTGAAGGAACCTCAAACACTAGCCATCAACTTGAGGAGGAAACTCCGGTTGAGCCAATTGATGAGTTTGTACCTCTCAGGCATTCATTTTAGAGTTAGTGTTCCACCTATGTTATATGGTTTTCGTATAACAGTTGAAGGTGATACATTTATCAGTGATAGCACACTAGTAATCTAGAAGAACCTAATAACTACAAGGAAGCATGTCAGGCCCCAAGTTTGCAAAATGGAAAGAGTCTATGGACAACGAGATTCAGTCCATGTATGACAATCAAGTTTGGAACTTGATCGACAATGTACCGGCCATAAGACAGTCGGGTGCAAATGGATCTTCAAGAAAAAGACCGACATGGATGGGAAAGTACACACATATAAGTCGCAATTCCTTGCGAAGGGCTTTACTCAAACTCCGAGAGTTGACTATGATGAGACCTTCTCATCAGTAGTGAAGATTAATTCTATAAGGGTTATATTTGCCATAGCTACATTTCATGATTATGAAATATGGCAAATGGATGTCAAAACCGCTTTCCTTAAATGAAAGTTGGCTGAAGTTGTTTATATGAGTCAGCCATAGGGTTTTGTCAATGCAAAGTACCCTAATAGAGTGTGTAAGCTTGAGAAATCCATTTATGGATTAAAACAAGCATCTCGCAGATGGAATCTTTGTTTTGATGAGAAAGTCAAAGAGTTTGTATTTTTTTTAAAGCAAAGAATGAGTCCTGTGTATATGTCAAAGCTAGTGGGAGTAAAGTCACCTTTCTAATGTTGTATGTGGATGACATATTACTCATAGGAAATGACATCCCAACCTTGCAGGAGGTCAAGTCTTGCATTGGGAAGTGTTTCGATATGAAGGGCCTCGGAGAAGCTGCTTATATCCTAGGGATAAGGATATTGAGAAACAGAAGTAAAAGACTAATAGGACTTAGTCAAACCACCTACTTGGACAAGGTGTTGAAAAGTTTCAGCATGGAGGAGTCCAAGAAAGTTGATTTACCTATCCAAGGTAATACCAAACTGAGTAAGACTCAAAGCCCGAGTATAGAGACTGAGATAGCAGAAATGAGTCATATACCATATGCTTCCGCTGTTGGTTCGATCATGTATGCTATGACTTGTACTCGCCCTGATATGGCCTTTGCTTTGAGCATGGTCAGCAGATATCAAGGGAACCCTAGTAAAGCTCATTGGATTGTGGTTAAGAACATTATTAAGTACCTGTGGAAGACTAAGGATTGGGTCCTTAATCTCGGTGGGAGTGATGACTTCAGAGTAGCAGGGTATAGCGACGCGAGCTTTCAAACCGGTAGAGATAATTTCCGCTCTCAGTCGGGCTAGATATTTAACCTAAATGGACGAGTAGTGACAAGGAAAAGTTCCAAGTAGGAGACTATAGTTGATTCAATATGTGAATCAGAATACATATCAACAAGCGAAGCAGCGAAGGAGGCGATATGGTTGTAAAACTTCATCAGAGACCTAGGAGTCATTCCATCCATAAAGGAGTTTGTGGAGATTTTCTGCGATAAGGAAGGGGCGGTTGCCATAACCAAGGAACCGATAGATTATGGTAGATCCAGCCATATCGACAGAAAGTACTACTTCGTAAGACATCAAGTAGAAGAATCACACCACGTGGTGATGTAATGCCCCGATTCTCAGGTATGGATTTAAATAAAGAATTTCTTCAGTTTAAGTCCTACTCGACGAGTTAAGGCTGCCCTACTCGTCGAGTAGCAGCGAGGTGGGATCGCGAATTTAGTGATCTACTCACCGAGTCCACAAAGGGACTCGACGAGTAGGAGCTGGCAAATGAAACCCGAAATTTCAGGGCATTTCACCCTAATTAAAGGATCATTGGCCACCCCCTACCCTCCCCTTCACTGCTGTCGCACCCCAAAACCGGAACGGTGGAAACGTTCTGGGGTGGATGACGTCGTGTCAAGTATCACAACACATGCATTATAGTAATCAAAGTACAACAAAACATTGCATTAATAGTAATAGTTTTACATGGTTTACATTACAGTACGTCAAAGTAATACAAGTGATAATATAGGTACAGCTTGGTACTAAACTGTCTTCGTCAGAAGCTCCGGGAATGTACCTGTCTAATGCTGACCTGAGAATACAAGTTATTTGAAAAGCGAGTATCAGCATTTTTACAAATGCTGGCGAGTTCATAAGTATTTAGTGTCATTTTGTTCAAATAACTTTAATAAAAGTGGTAGTTTTAGAGTATCCTTTACATTAGTGTCTTTTCCAGAAAATCCTATATTTTCTTTAATAAAAGCAGTCTTCTACCAAGACTGGACGGAGTTAGGTGGTAAAAAGTAGTTTTCCCTTAATCGCTATCATTATCAAAATACAGAATTTGATTATTAAAGAGAGCATGAGAAATCAGGGAAATAACAATGCCTCAGCAGTGAGGACTGCTGACTAAGGCAAAGGAATCATAGACTCGAGGATAGTATCGAATGAACGACACACCTGGCTTAGTCTAACAAAGGGACACACAGACCCCAGACGGTACCAAATGAAACGTACGGCTAGCAAGGTCTAAAAACAGAGACTACATACCCCAGACAGTATCAAATGAAAGACACAGCTAGTAAGGTCTAAAATAAGGAATACAGACCCCAGACAGTATCAAATAAAAGATACAGCTGGCAAGGTCTAAAAACAGTGTGACTCTGAGAGTGGGTTTTCAGCATACAGTGTAAAGTACAGTGTAACATACAGTGTGAAATACCATTACCTTAAGGCCATGAATTATAAGGTAACCTGAGATACTCGTAACCATACTAACCGACACTAGAGTACCTGACGCCCTGCTAGCGTCTATAAAATGTGACATTTGTCACCCCTTGGCTTGGTAGGCCGTGGACTGTAGCTAGCAGTCAGGGTGTGGGGGTATCAATCCCTTATAGATCTATACACACTATGTCCGCTCTCCCTATAGGAGACTCTGGTTACCAACTAGACGATGGAGAAGGTCGTGTCCCGAAGATGCATCCCAAATAGTGGGTAGTGGGTTTCCAATATAAGTGTTGAACTAGAGGTAGAGACTCTTCACCTAACTGACTAGAGTAAACCAATATGGGTATGCTCGTATACATAATATATAACCAATGAATCAAACGACCATCGGACGGACATCTGATCCCACCAGACCACATCTCAACGAAGAAAAGGAAATAGGGCGGACAAGCGTTCCTAAGTCCTTCAACCATTATTTATATGCATCTATACAAGCACATGCATACATCTAACTACATTTGAGTTTGTAACAAGTGGAAGAATATCGTGAAGTATAACCAAATCGTGTGGAATAACCGAATCATGAAGTATAAGCGTACAGTGTGGAATAACCGACTTGTGAAGTATAAGCGTACAGTGTGGAATAATCGAATCGTGAAGTATAAGCATTACCAAATATAAGTGTATCACGAAGTGGAAGTGTTAACGAGTAGGAGTTTAAACTTGGTAAAAGCGAAGCAACGGTATCTTACAAGTAAAAGTAAAAGTATACGACATGAAAGAGAAACTTTGATGAAAACCTTGGAAAAACCTTTATACTTAAGAAAATCACAACCTGGTATTCTTCGGTAAAATAAGTTTGTAAACCTTTAGAATTTCTTTGGAAACCTTTCATAAACCAGTTTTAAAATGAGCTTTGACAAAAAAGTATAAGTAAGAGCTTGAACAAGCGAAAACATTTTAGAAAACCATTTATAGTATCCTACTCGGTAAAACAGTTTACAGTGTGGTAAATCCTTGTGCATGCGGGTTATCAATCACATGTGATTGATATGATAACTGGCATGTTTAACTTGTATTCCCCCCCTATAAAACATGTAAAAACATTAAAAAGGTTCATTCATGGGTATGAACTCACCTGGTGTAACTGGATCCTACGGGGGTGCCAGTTGGGTGCTCGTTGTCAAGTAAAGACTTGGACACACTTAGTGACCTATTTAACATATGATAACATATGTTCACATACAATTAGTACATTTAATACTAGTTAAGCAAGTATATGCTTCCAAAGTGAAAAAACACTTTTAATTAAGTGTTCGGGGTGTCCCGGGTAACATCTAATGGTGTGAATGACTAGTATAAGGAGTTTACTCTTCAAGAGTAAACTCCTTATACTAGTCATTCACACCTTTAAATGTTACCCGGGACACCCCTAACGCTTAATTAAAAGTGTTTACTCTTCAAGAGTAAACTCTTAGGAGAGATTTCGGCCTTAAACACCCCATACCCATGAGTTTACGGTCGTAAACTCATGGATGAGGTTTTTGAGTGTTAAACGGCCTACTACAAATTAAGAGATGATGCTAGGTTTTGTTCTTGGGCATTAGAAAGGGACCAATGCAACATATGGGTTATTTGATGAGTTCACGGCAGTAAACTAAGAGTTTACGGCCGTAAACTCTCACCCACAACAACCTAAATTGTTTTGAAGGCCAAAGGTAAAGCATAATTTGTTCTACTCATTTTTACAAGTCAAGGGGTGAGTTTGGGGCACCTTTTAACCCCTTTATAGGAGTTTATGGACCAGGTACCCTCTCGTGAGGGGTTTACGGTCGTGAACTCCTTATGGAGTTGTTTTAATTGAGTTTAAGGTCCCTAGCTTGTTGGTGGTTGATTCTAGAATTTAATCAAAGGCCATTGGTGTGTTTAAGGGCATTTTTAACACACAAATATGAGTTTACTCCCCATGAAGAGGAGTTTATGGCCCAAGCATGTTCTTGGACAGTAAACTCATGTTTACTCCCCAAAATGCTAGTTCAAGGTGTCACACCTTCAGCCGTCGGCGGAAACGCCGAGGTGCGCGACGTAAATCAGTAATCACTGTTATTAAACATACATTGAACAGTACAAATATAATCTTCTATTATTACCGAAATAGAAATTACATTGACAATGACTATTGCTAAATCGTGACACATGCCTGACAATCCGGCGTTTACAAAGATATAATATAACTAATGGAGAGTCTTCTGAGCGAACACTTCCAACCTGCTAAATAACCTGAGAATACATGCATTAAAATACGTCAAAAAATTTGTTGGTGAGTTCTACAGGTTTTGACACGGAGTATTTTTATACCCAACATTGTTTGATAAAATTTAGCTGGTTGACCAGCTTTTATAAATGTTTACTTTTCTATTAAAAGTATAAAATAATTGAGTTATAACAATGTGTTATGACTCATTCATAAATATCATTTGTTCAAATCCAAATGTACAAAAGTTGGAAAATACATATAAGTAATTCAGACTTGTATCAAAATGCATTTTTATATAAAGATTTTGAATATCAAATTATATAAAAATAGGAAATGTTACCCTTTGTGAGAACATAAAATAACCAACTTTACTCTTGAAACCTTATACAAGAATTTTTATCATTTATAAAAAAAAAATCATAAGTATTGAATTTATGAACTTTGTAAAATCGTGTCATGACAATAATTAAGTATTATCTGGCTTAATTTGAAAATCGGCACTTAGCCGGTGGGGTAAACTCCTCCCACATAAATATTGTGTTTTCTTATAAAAACAAATGGTTTATATAAATAACTTATTTTATGTAAGTTACTAAATCTTGTCGGAGTCGTGTCATGATATTAATTAAGTGTTATCTGACTTAATTTTTCGTACTGACACTTATCGCTTTGAGTCACAAGCTATCCCACTGAATACAATTTCTTTCAATTGGAATGAGTGAACATAAACCTCGTATAAATCCAATATCGATTCTATACAATAACGAAACAAAACTGAGATTTTATAATGAAATCATAACCGAACTCGTGACACTGTACTTTAGTAATGCACCGACACCATAATAAGGCGCGCGTGCTAAAGTCATTCACCTCGTTGTAGAACTATATCGAAACATTACCACGTGCTAAAGATCTATATTTATATTTTATATATAGTATAAATATATCATTTTTTAACAATCTATTCTAACTTAATAGATTTATTGGTGATTTATCACAATTTTAGATTGCTATATGATAAACTTTTGACCAATAATAAAGCATGATGTTATTTTGTATATAAAACTTGAAAATCATCAAACTTTAATAGACACCCATATATTCTCCCCCAAAATATTAAAACCATAAAAGAGGGGCCGTAGAAACTCACATTCGATGCGTGATCTCGATCCCGGTTCGTTTGGTGAAGCTTTTCGTGAATAACCGCAAAGTAACCATTCTTGGACTTTAAAACATTTCCGGGTTCGTTTTGTAACTAATTAAAATAAAGGAATTGTTGTGTTCCAATATTATAAACAATAGGGACTGATATAAATAAAGCAAGGTATTGGAGGGCTGATTTGGTAATTATACACCAACAATAGGGCTGTTGATCAAACAATTACCACAAGGGATGGGTTTTGCTATCTTAATATAAGGAGAGGGACTAATTCTACCAAGTTCATAAAATATACATAGGGACGCGTCTTCTTCTCCATCACTAGGAATGATCAAACGAAATAGCAGGGGAAAAACGGGGCCAATCTCCGGCAGGCCCTCGTGGATGCGCGTCTCGTCGCCAGCAGTCAATCGGAAGGGAGACCCAGCAATCGCAGACGACCTAGGAAACACCTTCGGTTATTTGTTTTCGGAGAAGAAGAGAAGGAACAAATGGAGCAGTCATGATGAGGAATTCTGATGTTGGCCATTCAGATCGCAAGGAGGGACGGAGAGGAGCACCTCTAGTGCTTGACTGGATCGACGATGGTGAATGGAAGCAGCAGCATTTGCCGATCCCTTGGAGACTACCACCTGATTGTTTTGTTTGGATAAAGAATAAGGAAAATGAAAGCAGATGGGTGGATCGGTGGTGATTATGGGATTGTGTGGAGGGGAGAGGGGCAGCCGAATTCCGGAGAGCTCCTCTTGGATTCATCTATCGTCTTCAGCAATGGAACATGAAAAAGGGAGCAAGGGAGAGACAAAGGTGGTGACAGGGGGCTCCGGTCGTTTTGCTCGATAATAACAGGTTTCTTTCTTCTCTCTTCTTTGTTTGATTGAAATCAATGGGTTCTGGTGTGTGATTTGCTTAAGCATGTGTTTAGGATTGATTCTTGACTGGAGTTGATGAACTCATAAGGGATGTTTGGGTGTGGTTCTCGGCAGTGAAGACAGAGAGGAGTTGTGAGGGTGGTGATTGGTGGTCTCCAGGCTCCACTGGTGGTCATAGCAACAACCACAGAGGTGATGATTAGTTATCGGAACAGGAGGAGCACAATCGGGGTTGTGAAGTCGATTGGAAGGAAGAAGAGAAACAAGAGTGTTGCTGCTCTTTTGGTTTCACTGGAATAGCTCCTCCGATGGAGGACTTTGACAAACAATTAAAGAAGAAAAAGGGAGAGAGATGGATCGAAAGTTTGAGTGTGTGGAATGAAGAAAGATTTCCAGCTACATTCTGATTATCTTCCACTGATTTTAGATTTTGGGAAGACTTTGGTTGATTTCTTTGTACTTCCAAATCTATTAGTATCGTATGTGATTATTTGTGTGAGTGTGAATCTTGTATAGCTTCCTTTGTGTGAGTGTGTATGTTGTATAGCTTCCAATTGAAGTATTTATATAAATTATTGAAATAGTCAATGGCTGACTTGGCTATATATTTCTTTTTACAATAAAACATGTGCAATTTATTTCATAAGGTAGTTCCGTTTCTTGATTCTTGTGTCATCAATCCCGACTCATGAAATTTTTATGAAATTGCCTGTTGATTGTCCTACTCATGGTGATTCCAAAAATGTAGATGGAATTTAATTCCGATCTACCAAACTCCGTGAACTTATGTTTAAAGTTTCGCGATTAATAGGATCCGGTTCGACAGATGGTTTAAGAAGTTTGGGATATTTTTAAAGTAAATTATAAATATAATATATTTAATATACCTTATTAACATAAAATTACACACAAGTGGTCATTAATTCATAACGGTTCGCGGTGGTTTGAACGCCAAACTCTGACCTATTTTTACCAATTGTTACACAAGGTGTTCTAGGTCCGATTCCATAAACCTACAAGTCATATCTAAGTATTAGGGACAATTTAGAGGGGTTTTGGGGCTTAGAAACCCCATAAAATGGTGTTCACGGTCCAAGAGTGTTCTTGGGCCGTAAACACATCATTTTGTCCCTATTTTATGTTTTAAACTCGAAATTGCAGGCTAGATAAGCTATATAACAAGTTAGGATAGTTTACCTACTCGTTTGGGGCTCGAAACGGATGATTTTTTGCTCGAATTTAAGTTTGTAGAGAGAGAGAGAGTGGAGAGAGTGTAGAAAGTCTCTAATGGACTCCAGTCACCCTTATATAGGGGTTGGAGTTGGGGCTCAGTAGAAATCTATCCGATACTTCCGTTAAACGAGGCTTTTGGTCGCACCCGATTTGGTGGTCGTAATAAAATTCACTTTTTCCAATTTACTATGGAAATGTAATTCAAGTGTTTTTATTTACTTTATTACGACTATAACGACATAAAAATATAAATAAATAAAACATTTATTTATTTGGCAACCTCTAATTAACGGAACTTTTATAAAATGGAATATTCCGTTAACGGAAACGGGGTAATGTAACAGAATAAACTTCGGGTTGTCACACCATCCCCCCGTTAGAGGGAATTTCGTCCCGAAATTCAGGTCTAGGCAAGGAAGTAGGTATGAATAACCGAGTAGAGGCAGGAGGGTACTTCCTATTCGGTTTGTCCTCGCATTCCCAAGTGAACTCTGGTCTGTGTTTGTCATTCCAACAAACCTTCACCTACGGGATGCAGATTCCGTCTCGTGTAGTTAGTAGGTTCCGACTGGTGTATCTACCAGGTTAGGGTTCTCAATGGTTTCTGTCAAGATGGGTGGGATACTAAGAGTGACATCGGGTAAGCACGTATCAAGTCTAAGAAGGGGATCTATCGGGTGTGAAGCTTGTGGAATATCCGTAAGTAGTAGTGGTCTGATGAGGGTTGGACCAAATCTCCATCAGGATTCTCGGATGGTCCTAAGATCTCGAAAGGGTAGAGCTTTTCAGTACTTAGAACATAGGGTACTTCTATTGGCAAGATCATCACTGACGTGATCACCATTCTGAAGTTCCTAACATTCTTTCTCTTACTGGTAGTGTAGTCCTTCAGGTTGGTTCTTAGGAAGCTCAGGTTGTCTTTGGTTTCGCGTTTCCTATCAACTGGTTGTTAGAGGCTTTCCTAGATCGTCGAGTGGGTTGAGTGACTATGGTTATTTGATTGTGGTAGGGTGTCTAGCTCAAACTTGTGCAAAATAACCCGCACTTCTGATGTTTGAGGTACTTCTGACGGAAATCCTCAGGGTCGGGGAGGTAGGGTTTTACCAGACGAGTGTTGGACTATCCCTGGAGGTGGTTCTACTATTTCTGCGTGAGATAATATTAGTGGAACACCTAATAGTCCAATGAATCTCTAAGTATTTGGTTTATTCTAGTGCGGAAAGTGCATGCTCCAGCATAACCCCTCGACTAACACCAAGGCTAGTGTTAGGTGTATAATCTCTTCGGGATCTGGATCATGAGGCTTAACGCCACTGCTTTCGCACTTTGATCAAGTATTCTTAGCTGCGGAGGTTATCCTGTGCTTCTCGGTATTCTAGTGTTCACTTCGGAGAATGAAGTCTATCGCCTACAGGGCGACGACGATTTCCTCCATGCGAGAGGGTGGAGGGTTATAAGCACTACTTATCTGTAACAGGGTGGACGAAGTGCCTGAGTAGTGCGAGAATCAACTGCAACTACTCTTCTGTAGGTTCTGAGTTTTCCCAATCTAGGTCAATTCTAGTGAGTCTAGGTGCCCATCACTCGGAACTTTAATCCCTTTACCAACTGAGGGTGTTAGCTACTGTGTTGGCTTAACCGGTATGACAACAAATTTCGGATTTGTGGTCATTATAGTAGCTCAACCCGCAGCAGTTCTCTTGACTCCAGCTCCTATTTTATGGAATAGGATGAAGGGCTTTACTATGAGGTTCGTGGTAGAGCTCATACTTGGCTTAACCACTAATACTTGGTGTATGCAGGCCGTATATAATTGAGGTTGGTAGGATGTTCAGTTGTGCAACTCCACCCCAGACCCACAACCCAACGAGGAATAGGGAGTAGGGAGGAAGCACACATCTTAAATCTTTTTGATCTCAACTATATACCACCTTTATACATATACCTGGTTATAGTGGTCAGTCCCATGAGTTCTATCCTCTGGGTTCACGAACCTGATGTGCGAGGTGTGAAGGGTCTTTCTGGGGAATCCACAGAGTATGCTTCGGATGGTTGTCGTCTTCTAGAGTATCTTGCAGTGTCTTCCGCTTCGGTTTCCATATGACTAAGAGGGGTCGGTCAACAGCGCGCGGTACCCTTCTCTTGGGTACTTCAGAAGGTTTGAGATAAGAGGGACGACTTGACGGATCGCATTAGATTTGATTATTTGTATTCTATTTTAGGTTCGGAAGAACCTTTATTTGCCGACATGGCTTACGGAGAAAGTTCTTTTTACACAGCACTAGGGACGTACACATGGTTGCACTACGTCAACCATGATCGATGGAGTCGTCGAAGTTGGCACACTCCAACATTATATAAGATGAGGATCGTTAGAGTCATGCGCCAAACAGGCACACAAGTTCTAGGCGTCTCGGGTTTCATCCTGTGTATCATTGTCGCGGATATTTGGACCGATAGAGTCGATGCGGAACTACAGAGAGTCCTAAGTGTTTCCGAGTAAAGTACCTTTTCATGAATGTATTCTCACGAGGCATTTCTATAATCGCCTAACATATACTAGTCATGTATATTTAAGGTGGGGAGGATTGTTGACTGAGCGACTCCACCCTAAATCCACAACCAAACGAGGAACAGGAAATGAGGCGGCATTCAGTCACTCTAGGTCTATCCATCTTAACTATACATGGTCATAACGAATATGTTTTAGCCATTATAGTTTTACCTAATGAATTTTTTTTTTAAATTTTATACAGTGCTGCGACTTTCGCCTTATGAAAAAGTATTTACATTTGAGTTAGCCTTTTAATGTTTTTGGTTTAGTTATCTGAGATCGAGAGACGTACAAAAATCTACCGGTTTCCTGGATGCTTCTCCCTAAGCAGTAGGTTCAGACTCCTCCTGTGTCCTTGTCTTTTCCTTCGGTTGGGCAGTCCTTCTTGAAGTGTCCAATCTCACCACATAGGTGGCAAACTGTATTGGTCACCACATTGGTGGTTGATGTAATACACTACACTGGGGTTCTGCATACGCGAGCGGTATGCCCCTTCATGTTGCACCTAGCACATAAGAGTTCCCGGCATATACCATGATGATGGTAGCTGCACTTGCTGCAGTGGGGAAGGTTTCCTAAGTATGGTCTCCTAGGTGTAGGGATGGAAAGGTTGACATAGGTATTGACTACCTCAGCTCGTCGCCTTTCGGAAGGCCCTTGAGCCGCGGTACTTCCCTCCTCGATCTTAATCTTTCTCTTCCGTGGATTTGAGTGAGGTTCTTGGGTGGCTGGGTATGCAGAGGTTGGTTGTTGCTGTTCACTACTAGGATCGGAATTTCCGATAGGGCTCTTGCTAACATTGGCGTTGTTAGCATTCAGTTGAGCCATGACAGCTGCTACGGCTGCCGAGACTGCAGCTTGGAACGTAGCTTCATCGAATAGAAGAGTAGGTTTCTTGCTTGCGGACTGGTTACGCTTCTTCGGAGGCATGGCTTTCCTACACGGAAAGGAATACAAGATAATGAGAGACGAAGGTTAACCCTGGACGTATCAATCCTCACTATGTTAGGCCTAAATTTTTCCCGTGCCTCGGATAATGGCTGTCTGAGTGTCGACCTACATCCCTATGATGTAGTCCTGGTATGCAAGGTAGGAGTATGAGTATCAAAAAGGCCATAAGATGCAAGTCGTTCCTACTAAGCTACCTTTATACTGGGAAAGGTTTCACTCTCCGACCTGGAGAGATTTGAGAACCGTTCGGAACGAAGACCACAGGAAGAGAGGCTCATGAAGGCTTATGGCTAAACAACCTCAACAGAGGTGTGGGGATCCGCTCTAAACACGTTATTGGCAACGGGAAACGATGATTTACCTAACACATAGCGTGAGTAGTATAACCACTAACTCACTAAATTGTATTATTTTATGGGTGTGTTAGCGTGACGAACATGAGGGAAAGACAATTCTCGGGTTCCATGCACTGGCTCCCTTTGTCTGCCTTGTATCTTTGACTGGGACCGGCGTAGGTTTCCTTCGGGTAGTTACCTAGGGTTCTCTTCCCCTATAGACATATTGGATTTCTACTTCTCCTTGCTTCCGATACTGACTTTGGGTGTCATCACTTCATGATGGATGACTGGAAATCTCAGAAGTTTAGGCGAATCTCTCACTGATGTTCCTAAAAGATATAGGCACTTGGTGAAGTCAATAGTCTCGACCTAGTTCATTCATTTCCAAGCAGGAAATCTTCTCAATGAACTTCTTCGGGGTCGGAATCAACTCTTCTGCCGAATACTGAAGTGGGTAGGGTTTTCTACAGGGTTCGTGCGAGAATGGAAATGTCTAAAGAATCCTAAGAGATTATTAACATTTCACTGAATGATCCATATCGAGTCCTGCTACGATTACACAGAGTATACAAATCATATATAGCTTAGATCTGATAGGCCTTCGAATATGTGATACTACTCTAGATCCACATCCCAACAAGGAAAAGGATGTAGAGCGAAACCACACATTCTTAGCCTATGGGATCCTTATTATATATAACCTTGGGAGTACACCCTCTGTAGTTGTAGGTATATCAATAAGGATCTTTTTAGTTCTTCACGCAAGGTTGTTTATGTTTCCTAAAATACCCCTATGGTATTTTAATTCTTGTTTGTTTCCTTATCTTCTGAATATGAATTCTGGGATTAGTGTGAATCTTTTAGTGTTCCAAAATACTCCTATAGTATTTTATCTTAGTGTTTGGCTCTAACATTCGTAGTTGGTAAGTTTCAGACCTGTTGCAACACCACTATCACTCCCAAGCACACGTTCATCGCATCTCGAATAAATGTAGTTGATCAGGTTACATTTATTCCAGCGTACGATTACATAACTGCCCAGTTTTGACGGTAATGCTCCAAATCCGAAGACTATTATTCTTGTTCTTCTTGTGATACTTGTATTCGAGTGTTTAGATTCAGGATGTAATTATACTTTTGTAAAATATGGTCATATTTTAAAGTATAATTCTTGGTCAGAGTGATTTATCCCATTGTATTTATAGGTTGTATATCTTTTATGAATTGATATACTTATCTCACTATAAACAATGCTCTGATACCAATCTGTCGCATCCCAAAATTGGAACGGCGGAAACGTTCTGGGGTGGATGATGTCATGTTAACTATCACAACACATGAATTATAGTAATCAAAGTACAACAAAACATTGCATTAATAGTAATAGTTTTACATGGTTTACATTACAGTACATCAAAGTAATACAAGTGATAATATAGGTGCAGCTTGGTACTAAACTGTCTTCGTCAGAAGCTCCGGGAATGTACCTGTCTAATGCTGACCTGAGAATACAAGTTATTTGAAAAGCGAGTATCAGCATTTTTACAAATGCTGGCGAGTTCATAAGTATTTAGTGTCATTTTGTTCAAATAACTTTAATAAAAGTGGTAGTTTTAGAGTATCCTTTACATTAGTGTCTTTTCCAGAAAATCCTATATTTTCTTTAATAAAAGCAGTCTTCTACCAAGACTGGACGGAGTTAGGTGGTAAAAAGTAGTTTTCCCTTAATCGCTATCATTATCAAAATACAGAATTTGATTATTAAAGAGAGCATGAGAAATCAGGGAAATAACAATGCCTCAGCAGTGAGGACTGCTGACTAAGGCAAAGGAATCATAGACTTCAGGAGAGTATCGAACGAACGACACGCCTGGCTCAGTCTAACAAAGGGAGACACAGACCCCAGACGGTACCAAATGAAAGGTACGGCTAGCAAGGTCTAAAAACAGAGACTACATACCCCAGACAGTATCAAATGAAAGACACATCTAGTAAGGTCTAAAACAAGGAATAGAGACCCCAAACAGTATCAAACAAAAGATACAGCTGACAAGGTCTAAAAATAGTGTGACTCTGAGAGTGGGTTTTCAGCATACAGTGTAAAGTACAGTGTAACATACAGTGTGAAATACCATTACCTTAAGGCCATGAATTATAAGGTAACCTGAGATACTCGTAACCATACTAACCGACACTAGAGTACCTGACGCCCTGCTAGCGTCTATAAAATGTGACATTTGTCACCCCTTGGCTTGGTAGGCTGTGGACTGTAGCTAGCAGTCAGGGTGTGGGGGTATCAATCCTGTATAGATCTATACACACTATGTCCACTCTCCCTACAGGAGACTCTGGTTACCAACTAGACGACGGAGAAGGCCATGTCCCGAAGATGCATCCCAAATAGTGGGTAGTGGGTTTCCAATATAAGTGTTGAACTGGAGGTAGAGACTCTTAACCGAACTTACTAGAGTAAACCTATATGGGTATGATCGTATACATAATATATAACTAATGAATCAAACGACCTTCGGACGGACATCCGATCCCACCAGACCACATCTCAACGAAGAAAAGGAAATAGGCCGGACAAGCGTTCCTAAGTCCTTCAACCATTATTTATATGCATCTATACAAGCACAGGCATACATCTAACTACATTTGAGTGTGTAACAAGTGGAAGAATATCGTGAAGTATAACCAAATCGTGTGGAATAACCGAATCATGAAGTATAAGCGTACAGTGTGGAATAACCGACTTGTGAAGTATAAGCGTACAGTGTGGAATAATCGAATCGTGAAGTATAAGCATTACCAAATATAAGTGTATCACGAAGTGGAAGCGTTAACGAGTAGTAGTTTAAACTAGGTAAAAGCGAAGCAGCGGTATCTAACAAGTAAAAGTAAAAGTATACGACATGAAAGAGAAACTTTGATGAAAACCTTGGAAAAACCTTTATACTTAAGAAAATCACAACCTGGTATTCTTCGGTAAAATAAGTTTGTAAACCTTTAGAATTTCTTTGGAAACCTTTCATAAACCAGTTTTAAAATGAAATTTGATAAAACAGTATAAGTAACAGCTTGAACAAGCGAAAACATTTTAGAAAACCATTTATAGTATCCTACTTGGTAAAACAGTTTACAGTGTGGTAAATCATTGTGCATGCGGGTTATCAATCACATGTGATTGATATGATAACTGGCATGTTTAACTTGTATTCCCCCACCCCCTATAAAACATGTAAAAACATTTAAAAGGTTCATTCAGAGGTATGAACTCACCTGGTGTAAGTGGATCCTACGGGGATGCCAGTTGGGTGCTCGGTGTCAAGTAAAGACTTGGACACACTTAGTGACCTATTTAACATATGATAACATATGTTCACATAAAATTAGTACATTTAATACTAATTAAGCAAGTATACGCTTCCAAAGTGCGAAAACACTTTTAATTAAGCGTTAGGGGTGTCCTGGGTAACATCTAAAGGTGTGAATGACTAGTATGAGGAGTTTACTCTTCTAGAGTAAACTCTTAGGAGAGATTTCGGCCTTAAACACCCCATACCCATGAGTTTACGGCCGTAAAGTCATGGATGAGGTTTTTGAGTGTTAAATGGCCTACTACAAATTAAGGGATGATGCTAGGTTTTGTTCTTGGGCATTAGAAAGGGACCAATGCAACATATGGGTTATTTGATGAGTTCACGGCAGTAAACTAAGAGTTTACAGCCATAAACTCTCACCCACACCAACCTAAATTGTTTTGAAGGCCAAAGGTAAAGCATAATTGGTTCTACTCATTTTTACAAGTCAAGGGGTGAGTTTGGGGCACCTTTTAACCCCTTTATAGGAGTTTACGGCCCAGGTACCCTCTCATGAGGGGTTTACGGTCGTGAACTCCTTATGGAGTTGTTTTAATTGAGTTTAAGGTCCCTAGCTTGTTAGTGGTTGATTCTAGAATTTAATCCAAGGCCATTGGTGTGTTTAAGGGCATTTTTAACACACAAATATGAGTTTACTCCCCATGAAGAGGATTTTATGGCCCAAGCATGTTCTTGGGCAGTAAACTCATGTTTACTCCCTAAAATGCTAGTTCAAGGTGTTCTAGGTCCGATTCCATAAGCCTACAAGTCATATCTACGTCTTAGGGACAATTTGGAGGGGTTTTGGGGCTTAAAAACCCCATAAAATGGTGTTCACGGTCCAAGAGTGTTCTTGGGCCATAAACACATCATTTTGTACCTATTTTATGTTTTAAACTCGAAATTGCAGGCTAGATAAGCTATATAACGAGTTAGGATACTTTACCTACTCGTTTGGAGCTCGAAACGGATGATTTTTGGCTCGAATTTAAGTTTGTAGAGAGAGAGAGAGTGGAGAGAGTGTAGAAAGTCTCTAATGGACTCCACTCACCCTTATATAGGGGTTGGAGTTGGGGCTCAGTGGAAATCTATCCGATACTGCCGTTAAACGGGGCTTTTGGTCGCACCCGATTTGGTGGTCGTAATAAAATTCACTTTTTCCAATTTACTATGGAAGTGTAATTTAAGTGTTTTTATTTACTTTATTACGACTATAACGACATAAAAATATAAATAAATAAAACATTTATTTATTTGGCAACCTCTAATTAACGGAACTTTTATAAAATAGAATATTCCGTTAACGGAAACGGGGTAATGTAACGGAATAAACTTCGGGTTGTCACAACTGCCTCTTGTCCCTCTAAAGTCCAAATCGAGTGTATGAGCTTATCCTGTGCATTTTGCGCTTGAAGGAGGAATTCTTGAAGAGAAAAGAGCTTGGAGTCCAAGCATTCAGAAACAAGGAGCTTGAAGGACCTAAGATCTACTGGGGTTAGCATCTTCTGGAAGGTATAAATCGTTAACATAACCTCATTCATTTTATTGGGCAACTTCTAAGGTTTCATAGTGTGTTTGGAAGCTACTCTTCTTTTCAACCTCAGATCTGAAGTTGTAACTTCAGAACTGAGCTCCTTTGGGCTTCTTAGTACATAAAGTTTCCAGCTTGTGCAAGAATGAGACTCTCCCAAGGTGTAAAACTCAATTGGAAGCATAGATTGGTCAGTTAGAGCCTTTAGAACTTTGCATGTGCATAAAGTTTGCAACTTTACATGATAAACATGCCTTAGAGGCTTGGATCTGTAATCTGGAGCCTTGCCATGGCTTAAAAAGCGTATGCATGGATGGAGGTCTGCAAGGAATCGGCGAGTAGTTGAGCAACTCGGCGAGCCCGATGAATTTGGCCTTGAACTTGATGAGTTGATGAACAACTCGAAGAGTCCGTTGAAGTTTGCCTTGAACTCGACGAGTTGATGAACAACTCGGCGAGTTGACTAAAGTTCCCCTGGTTCTTGGACACGTATGAGCTTGGCGAGTTAAAGGAGGACTCGACGAGCCAATCAAGGATTTCATGACTTCTCGAGTCTAGAAGGGACTCGACAATTCGGTGAACTGCACTCAATGAGCCAAGTCAACATGGACTATTGAATTTGACGAAGAGTTGACCTGATGACTTCTGAGGGTATTCTGATAATTTGGAAACTTATGAAGAAAGGGTAGTATGGTAATTATAGGAAGTGAAGTTCGTGTTGGTGATTCGGGAGTTGCAGCTTTCTAGTTTTCTGACGTCAGTTGCGAGGTGAGTTATTCTCACTATACTAAGGGGTCTAAGGCACCAAGGCCGACCCATTGGATTTGATATCGTAGTAGTTATTTATATGTTCAGTCGAGTCAGTAATGTATGCCAGTTGATATGCTAGTCGGGTAGATCTGTAGGACTGCCTGTGATACTGATTGATTACCTGTATGTGCATTTATTTGTTACATTTCGACATGTTATGTGGGGTGGGTTGAAGTTGTAGTGCTCCATGCGGTAGCCAACAAACCTGAGAGTATTCCAGATATGAGTTGAGGGCCCGGTAGGAATTCCAGACTCGTACTGAGGACTCAGGAGCATTCCAGATACGAGCTGAGGGCCTGGTAGGCATTCCAGACTCGTACTGAGGGCTCGATGGCATTCCAGATGCGAGCTGAGGGCCCAGTAGGCTTTCCAGACTCGTACTGAGGGCCCAGGGGTAGTCCAGTTTGTAGAGTTGTGGACCTAGTGCATGCTATTCTGTTTTGATTGATATGATATGTTAACGTTGATGTTGCTATGTGGACTGCATGTGTATTGGTATTTTGGGGGTAACTCACTAAGCTTTCAGGCTTACAATTTCAGTTTATTGTTTCAGGTACTTCAGGCGATCGAGCCAAGCTCAAGGCGTGATCGTACAACTCCTCCTATTGTGTTTATGTTTCTGGGAAAAACTCTGATAATCAATATTTTGAAACAAGTTGTAATGTTTTGATGAACTTGATGTGTTTTAAAAAGTTTAAATTCGTTTGAAATTTTGGATGTTACAAGTTGGTATCAGAGCCTTGGTTTGAATGAATTGGAGGAACATTTGTGTGAATCCAATCTCAAATCAAGGAAAGGTTTTCAAAAATGTTTTAAAAAATTGGTTTTCAAAATAAATAAAGGAGGATGCAGGGTGTACGATCAACCGGAGCTAGTAAGTAAACCCCAAAATACCATACAGTTATTTGATTATGTGATATGTTAGAACAACATGCTAGTACTAGGCCAGGGATCTTTCAGAATTGCATGATAGAATTGTCTGATACATGATGCCTGCTAGCCTAGGGTTCTCCTTATATGGAATTGACACCATTACTGTAGTTATCTAGTGTAGGCATCACAGTTGTACATAATTAAGATCTTATAGCCTGAGAATGTTTGATTTAGCCTTATGTTCTGTTCTTGTTTGATTGGGAGCTTAGGGTAGGATTGAATATTCAAAATTTTATAGGGTCCAGCGTTATGTATGGCTAGCGTACACTAGTGTTGCAGGATTGGTGGAAGTTTCATGGGTGGATAGGTTGTTTGGGAGGAGTCTGCCGACTTCGAGGCATTTAGCCTTCCTTTAGGAGTGAGGCTTGAGTGCTCGATATGATTATGTGTATTGTTGGGGCCTTGTGATGATATTTGGGACAAATATGGGTAGGTGTGGAAGGTAGTATAGGCCCGTACTACTGAAAGCACAGGACCCATACGCGTAACAAGGAAGTCACAACCCCTAGGGTTTTGTCGGGGGTTGGTCCCCAATTATTCGTATGAGTTATTTGATGCCTTGTGTTGTGTTTCATAATGGTGATGACCAGGCACCTTGTGACCGGATCCGGTTCGGGATCAGGATCAGGAGAGGGCGGACAGGGGGAGCTGACAGCACCCGAGACTATCAGCCAGATGAGGTGGATGACAGGATCCGAGCAATCCTGCACGATGAGGTTGCTGCGTTGTTCCGAGCCGAGTTGCCGGAAATGTTTGGGTCAATTAAGCCCACCATGGTGGATTATTTTGATGAGCGCTACACAGCCCTTGCAGAGATAGCCGCGGCAGCAGCTGCATCAGTTGTATCTACGGCAGGGGGAGGAGTTGGTAGGGGTTTTCAGTATAGGGACTTCGATAACACGAAGCCCCCTACTTTTGATGGGATGCAGGATCCCATCAAGGCTATGAGATGGATTTCAGATCTGGAGGGGTGTTTCTTCACCTGCTCGTATCCTGCTGACCAGAAGGTCAGCTGTGCTCTGAACCTGCTTAGGTTCGGGGCCAAGGACTGGTGGAGACTTATGACTGGGTCTTACACTGATAATCAGAGAGCTGCTGTTACTTGGGAGCGGTTCAGGGATATGTTTCACGCCCGTTACATTTCGAGGGTTGAGCGGGAACGTTTGGCACAGGATTTTCTGAGCTTGAGACAGGATGGAGAGTCGGTGACGGAGATCACCCGTATGTTCACCGCGCGGGCGATGTTCTGCCCAGAGTTTGCTTCCGAGCAGTCTCAAATGATCCATTATCTGAGTATGCTCAAGACTGATATCTGACAGTTTGTATCTACCCAGCGATGTGATACTTCTGGAGTTGCAGGAGGCCGCCAGATGGCGGGAGTTAGAGATTGAGCTACAGCTAAGGGAGCAGCGGTCGGCCCCAGCACTGTCATAGCTGATGCCGAAGCGGCCTAAGACCGTTGATGCTATGACCGGAGGTCAGCAGGGCCGCACTTGTCGGAAGTGTGGCAAGGGTCATTCTGGTGTATGTCGTGCTGGTAGTGGGTGCCACAAGTGTGGCAAGGAGGGGCATTACGTGAAGGATTGTTGCCAGGCCGCCCCAGCTTAGGGTATGAGGTTATGTTATCACTGTGGTCAGGTTGGTCACATGAGGGCCAACTGTCCACTACTTGCCGCCAATCCGGTGCAGGTAGAAGCATCGGCTACTTTGAAGATCACGGATGGGAGACCAGTTAGGGCAGAGCCTCCAAAGGCTCAGGGTCGTGCTTTCCAGCTCACGACGAGGGAGGCCAGAGCAACACTAGATGTGGTTGCTGGTACGTTTTTGGTGAACTCTTTGCCTACGTTGGTCTTATTTGACTCGGGGGCGAGTCGGTCCTTTGTGTCTCAGTCTTTTAGTAGGGAGTTCCGTGTGCCAATAGGCGAGTTAGAGTGTCCGTTGCGATTGTCTATTGCAAACGAACACGAGGTTTCTTCTTCTTCAGTTTATCGAAGATGTGACTTGGAGATTTTTGGGGTGTCTTTTCCGATAGATTTTATTCCGATCCCTATGGGGGAGGTGTGTGTGATTGTGGGCATGGATTGGCTCAGTTGGGTCGGTGCTATGTTTGATTGCGAGGGCCAGTGAGTGGTGGTTCGAACCCAAGTGGGGGAGAGCTGGTTATATATGGTGAGGGCACCAGAGTACGATCAGGGTTTTGTTCAGCTGCCAGGGCTTGGCAGCACATTCAGTATAGGTGTATGGGTTATTTAGCGTATGTGGTAGATACGCGAATCAGGGACCAGACCTCGGTTTTCGATGTACCAGTGGTCAGGGAGTTTGCAGATGTGTTTCCGGAAGAGTTGCCAGGGATACCTCCAGAGAGGCAGACCGAGTTCAGGATCGACCTGGTGCCGGGTGCGACCCCTATCTCTAAGGCACCGTACCGATTGGCGCCACCAGAGATGCAGGAGCTGTCATCGTAGCTGCAGGAACTGTTGGGCAATCAGTTCATTTGACCTAGCAGTTCTCCATGGGCAGCACCGATTATTTTTGTCCAGAAGGACGGTTCACACAGGATGTGCATTGATTACCGGGAGTTGAACAAGATAACAGTGAAGAGCCGTTACCTACTCCCGAGGATAGACGATCTCTTCAATCAGTTGTGGGGCGCATCTTGGTTTTCCAAGATAGATTTGAGATCTGGGTATCATCAGGTCAAGGTCAGAGAGGAAGACGTAGAGAACACCGCGTTCCCAACTCGTTATGGAGATTACGAGTTCGTGGTGATTCCGTTTGGGCTCACCAATGCACCAGCAGTATTTATGGATCCAATGAATCGAATCTGCAGACCGATGCTTGACCGCTCGGTCATAGTATTTATAGATGATATCTTGGTGTATTCCGAGACCCGAGAGCAGCATGAAGAGCATTTGTGAAAGCTGCTGGGAGTCCTGAGGTGGGAACGGTTGTACGCCAAGTTCTCGAAGTGTGAGTTTTGGTTACAAGAGTTCCAGTTCCTCGGACATCTCATTAACCAGGAGGGGATTTTGGTCGATCCAGCCAAAATCGAGGCGGTTATGCAGTGGGAGGTTACAAAATCTCCCTCAGATACAAGGAGCTTTCTAGGATTGGCAGGATACTACCAGAGATTCATACGAGATTTCACCAATATTGTAGTACCCCTCACTCGTCTGATGAGGAAAGGGGTGGATTTTCGATGGGGCCCTGAGCAGCAGAGGGCGTTTGAGACCCTTGTGACAACTGCCAATTCAGCTCATTCTTGGAGTCATGCATCTTTATAATAACCATTCATGCACAACATGCCATGACCTAGTAGTATAAATTAGGTCAAAAATCTTGCATAAACTAGGATCCAACTAAGGTCTAGGACTAATATACTTGATACTTACAATTCTAGTAAGTTGCTTAGCTACAATAGGAAATGCCAATACTATAATTAGAATAAAGCTTCAAGCTTTGTTATAATTGAAATAGGGTATAAAACTCTAAAAATAAATTAAAACATTCTAATTATACTTCAACATGTTGTTGAATATCAAACAATATTCCAAAAACCCTAAAGAGCCAAAAATCCAAAGTTATAAATTATAAAGCTTAAAAACTTTATAAAATTTGGCTATAAACTTCCTAATATCAAATTTTATTAATCAAATTATGGATTATACCAATGAACTAGAAATATAAATTACAAGTATTAATCATAAATTATTTGTTGAAAACAAGATTTTTAAATAAATCAAATTGCTTAATAAACATTTTATAAAAATGAATGTTTTTATATAAAATATAGGAGGGAAGTTTATAAAGTTTAAAATTTAGGAGAGATGAGGCCAAAATGCATGCAAAAACCGGCCATCACCTCTCCCCATGCCCTCTCTCTTCCCCAAAACACAATCATTAAGCTTAAACCCTTACTCCACCTCTTCCCTCTTCACTCTCTCACTTCACTCTCTTCACACACTTCACTCTCTTCTTCCCTCTCTCTAAACTCACGAAAATCCTCTCATTTCTCTGCAAAATTTCGAGATTGTGAAGCCCTTGAAGTGTTCTTACTTCTCTCAAGGTCAAAACCAAGGTAAACAACAACATCTTCTTCCATAGTTTCATGGTTAAACCTCTTTTTCTTCTTAGTCTTCTCTACTTTTCGGATTCTATGCCTTTCCATGGCTAGAAATCTTTATTCTCCCCTTGTGGTTTGTAGATTCTCACCATAACACAATGCATGTGTTAGAGATGGTGAAAATCCGGGATCAAACCCATGCAAGGAGTGGAAAAGATGCACATATGATCATGTGACATCAAAACCTAATATTTCATGTTCTTCTCCATTTCTTTTGTGTTCATGCATGAACAAAAGCATTTAAACCATTTCTAGTACATCTTGGATGCTCATTCATTCCATGCATGTGTTAGAAATCGGGCCTTACCAAAGACATGCATGATGTTCTTGTTGAAATACCCTAATAATGCACACAAGCAAACATGCAATCTGCCAGATTACTTTGTTCGACTTTGAACAGTCATAACTCAGTCATTTCTTAACCAAATCATGATATTCTTTTTGTATTGGTTAGTTCCACGAGTTAACTTTCAAACCCAACTGGTCTCACTGTAAAATATTAAATATCCGATTTTTATCAGATTTTACAAAAAGGTTGCGCATACAGCTCTTTTTCTGTGATCACTATTTTTATCTTGCTTAAACAATGGCCTTAAACCCAACCATAAATCTGAGGAAAAATACCTTAGAAACTTAACATATCTAGTGAATTATGGTTGAAATTTCATGGCTTAAAACCTCACTGAATGGGCTACACAAATTCATGAACTTCAGCCACATTTACACTTCATGCATTATTGCATGCAACTTTTCTTAAATTGTTTGGAATCATTACCCTCATTTCTCTTCTGAATACATTTTTTTACATTTTTCCTTTTGAAAGCCCTTGCATGCATGAGATAATCTGGAAAATTTCAAGAGCTTTTGTTATTTCTTTGATTTATTAGAATTATTGCTAAAACCAAGGGCATAAATCATATAAAATACTTCCAGAGGTAAATAAATCCTAAATAAATTCATGGATGATCCTTATGGGGAATAATGATCCCTCACCAAATTTCAGCAATTTGTGTTACTGTTTCATCTGATTTCTAATTTTCTTTTATTTAAGACATGATAAATTACAAAACCATTTTATAGGATGTGAAAATTGTATCTAACAATTTTCGCATACCTTACCTGTGATGGGTGACTCCAGAAAATAATTTCAAGATTTTCCATCATGTTTTACAATTTTTCCCAATTTTTGTTAATTATAATGGTCTAAAAATGGGAGAAATAGTTCTGATTATCCAAAATTCATGAAAATTTACCAGGATATAATATTATAGAGTAGGAGGTTACATAAAAATTGTGAATATTTTTCTCTACTGTAAACTATTTTTCTCTTATTTTCTAAAGTTAATTGCACTAAAATACACTTAAATATACATAAATACCCAAAACCAGTTTATACATTATGAAAACCACTTTTGATATTTTTCCCAGGATATTTATACTATAAATGATGTTACAAAAATTTATGGTGATTTATTTTAACTGTTTAATATTATTTCTTTAATTAATAACTATTTAAAGGAATAAAGCAAGGAAAAATAGAAATACCCATTGAAAAATATCTTTTATATTTTTCCCAGCCTATTTATGTATAATAACAATTAAATAAAAAGTTTGGGTAATTTTGGAAACTGTTTTCTATTTATTTCAATTTTTATTGAAATAAATGCTCAAAAATCATAAAATATAATTAAACAGCTTGGAAATCCATTTTATAATTTTCCCAGCTTAGTATTGTGTAATAACAGTTAAATAAAAAGTTTGAGAATTTTTATCCCTCGAATGCTATTTTCGTGAATTTATGTTGTAATAAGGACTTAAAAATTTGGAAAGTTTATATTCCAAGGTTGTAATTAATCGCCCGATATATAGAATTTCATTACTTCAGAAAAAGTGTAACTAATTGATATAAAATCCAATACTAAAACATAAATTGGCATTTCCCTATATGTAGAGTTTAGTATATTAACATTAGATATCAACATGGAAACTCACTAGTGCGTGTGTTTGATGTCGTAGGATCCCGGTAGTAAGACGTTGGTGCATCCCGAAGTACCGCTTGTGTCTACACAAAACATCGTGAGTATTCACGCACTCCCCTATTTTCGGTTTTTATGTTTTGGGGTGGAAAAGCATGTCGAGAAAAACTATTGTTTGCATGTTGTATTTAAATTGAATTGTATCAAACATGATTGCTATTGTATTGCTATGTTTCTTTATGTATGTCTATGCAACACGGAACATGAGAACTTATCGTACTAAGGCCCTTCCCTTATCTCTAACCATTAACTCTTTGAGCCAATGGTCGTTATGGATAGCGCTATTAGGAATTGACAACTCCTCACTCGCCCGAATCGCTGGAGTGCATGATACCATATTCATCTATGGAACGATAAGCATAGATCTCGATAGGGCTTCAGTCATAGGTTTGGTTGAGACTCATTGTTTGCTCATACACATACAAACTCGTTTCTCGTTATAGCAATAAACTTGTATTCATTAATAGCAATCAACTTGTTTATCATTGAAGCAATGTACTTGTATTTACGAAAAGCCTTATTGTACGCTCGATTTTTATAAACTTGTGATACTCACCAACTATTTTCATAGTTGACGCTCGTTTTACATGCTTTTCAGGAAGTAATTAGTAAGTGGATGTAAAGATTCATCATCATAGAGCATGCTGCATCATGTTGAAGCTATTATGAAGCTATATTTTGAACAATGTTATTTTGAAAAACTTGTATTTTGTTTCTTTTGAAGCTATGGGTTGTAAACTTTTAAATACTGCTATGGTGATGTATCTTTATCTTTTGCATTGAAACCGTTATCGCTGTCATACCTTGCGTTTCCACTTTAGCGGGGTGTGACAACCCTCCGTCAGCATTTGTGTGAGGCACCAGTCTTCACACTTCCGGAGGGGTTTGACGATTTCGTGGTGTTCTGTGATGCATCCATAACAAGTTTAGGGGCGGTCCTCATGCAGAGAGAGCGAGTGATAGCCTATGCATCGCGGCAGCTGAAGCCGAATGAGACGAGATACCCTACGCATGACTTGGATTTGGGGGCGGTGGTGTTCACCCTCAAGATATGGAGACATTACCTTTATGGGGTCTGCTGTACCATTTATACGGATCACAAAAGCTTGAGACATATCATGGATCAGCTGAACCTGAACATGAGGCAGCATAGGTGGCTGGATGTAGTCAAGGACTACGATTGTGAGATGCTTTACCACCCTGGTAAAGCGAATGTGGTTGCGGATGCTTTGAGACGCAAGTCGGCTGGGTCTTCCACCCCCATGATATGTATGAGGATAGCAGTGGATTCCCCGCTTGTGAGTTTGATCAGAGATGCCCAAATAGAGGGCATACGACCGGAGAATTTAAAGCTGGAGAGGATCAAGGGTGAGTACACCAGGTTCGTGCATGATAGTCGGGGATTACTGACCTAATGCGGTCAGGTTTGGGTTCCGATGTCTAGTGGGGTTAGGCAGATGGTTATGGAGGAGGCTCATAAGTCTCACTTCTCTATTCACCCAGGGGCCATCAAGATGTACCGGGATCTGAGTTTGAGCTACTGGTGGCTATGTATGAAGCACGAGATTGCTTGGTACGTCGAAAGGTGCTTGACCTATAGCATGGTCAAGGCCGAACATCAGAGGCCGCATGGTAAGCTGCAGCCCCTGGAGATTCCCATGTGGAAATAGGAACAGATCACGATGGACTTTATCACAAAGCTCCCAAGGATGGCGAAGGGGTTTGATGTCATTTGGGTCATCGTGGATCGATTAACCAAGAGTGCTCATTTCTTGGCCATACGGGAGAGTTTGTCGGACGAGAACCTGGCCGAAGTGTACGTTTGTGAGATCGTGTCTCGCCATGGGATTCCCGTTTCCATTGTCTCTAATCGGGATGTCAGGTTTACCTCTCGTTTCTGGCAAAAGTTTCACGAGGAGTTGGGCACGCGATTGCACTTCAGCATAGCATTCCACCCGCAGACAGACGACCAGAGCGAGTGGACTATTCAGACCATCGAAGATATGTTGATGGCGTGTGTCATCGACTTTGGTGGGAGTTGGGATTCTCACATACCTCTTGCGGAGTTCGCCTACAACAACAACTATCATTCTAGTCTTGGCACCCCGCCATTCGAGCTGTTGTACGGGCGGATCGAGGTGTCGCACCCTGGTTTGTTGGGGTGAGGTGGGTCACAGGGTGATGGGTCGAACGGAGGTGGTCTTGCAGACTACCGAGAATATTTAGCAGATCAGGTAGCGACTACAGACAGCTCAGAGTTGGCAGAAAAGTTACGCCGACAGACGCCGATCGGAGTTGGAATTACAGGTAGGTGACATGGTACTTCTGAAGGTCTCGCCCTGGAAGGGTGTGATCCGCTTCAGGAAGAGGGGAAAATTAGGCCCTCAGTATATTAGGCCAATCAGGATCCGCGCCAGGGTTGACAAAGTGGCTTATAGGCTTGAGCTTCCGGAGGAGCATAGCTGGATTCACAGCACGTTCCATGTTTTGTAGTTATGAATGTGCATCACGGACCAAGAGGCGGTAGTATCGTTGGATGACATTCAGGTCGATGAGCGCATAAACTACGTAGAGAGGCTTGTGGCCATCTTGGAAAGGAAGAAGAAGATTTTGCGAAACAAGGAAATACCTTTGGTGAAGGTGCAGTGGGAACATCGGAGGGGATCCGAGTGGACATGGGAGCCAGAGGTAGAGATGCGCAAGCACTATCAAGCGTTGTTTATTCCAGAGGACTTCGACGGCGAAGTCTAGTTCAAGTGGGGAGAATTGTAACGCGCTGATTCTCAGGTATGGATTTAAATAAATAATTGCTTAGTTTTAAGTCCTACTCAACGAGTTAAGGCTGCCCTACTCGTCGAGTAGCAGCGAGGTGGGATCGCGAATTTAGTGATCTACTCGCCGAGTCCACAAAGGGACTCGACGAGTAGGAGCTGGCAGATGAAACCCTAAATTTCAGGGCATTTCACCCTATTTAAAGGATCATTGGCCACTCTCTAGCCTCCCCTTCAATGCCTCTTGTCCCTCTAAAGTCCAAATCGAGTGTGTGAGCTTATCTTGTGCATTTTGAGCTTGAAGAAGGAATTCTTGAAGAGAAAAGAGCTTGGAGACCAAGCATTCAGAAACAAGGAGCTTGAAGGACCTAAGATCTACTGTGGTTAGCATCTTCTGGAAGGTATAAATCGTTACCCTAACCTCTTTCATTCTATTGGGCAACATCTAGGGTATTCATAGTGTGTTTGGAAGCTACTCTTCTTTGCAACCTCAGATCTGAAGTTGTAACTTCAAAACTGAGCTCCTTTGGGCTTTTTAGTACATAAAGTTTCCAGCTTGTGCAAGAATGAGACTCTCCCAAGGTGTAAAACTCAATTGGAAGCATAGATTCGTCATTTAGAGCCTTTAGAACTTTGCATGTGCGTAAAGTTTGCAACTTTACATGATAAACATGCCTCAGAGGCTTGGATCTGTAATTTGGAGCTTTGCCATGGCTTAAAAAGCATCTGCATAGATGGAGGTCTGCAAGGACTCGGCAAGTTGAATAAGCAACTCGGCGAACCTGATGAATTTAGCCTTAAACTCGACGAGTTGATGAACAACTCGGTGAGTCCGTTGAAGTTTTCCTTGAACTCGATGAGTTGATGAACAACTTGGCGAGTCGACAAAAGTTCCCCCGGTTCTTGGACACGTATGAGTTTGGCGAGTTAAAGGAGGAATCAACGACCCAATCAAGGATTTCACGACTTCTCGAGTCCAGAAGCGACTCGACGAGTCGGTGAACTGCACTCGACGAGCCGAGTCAACATGGACTGTTGACTTTGACTGTGGGCGTTGACTTTGACCAAGAGTTGACCAGATGACTTCTGAGGGTATTCTGATAATTTGGGAACTTATGAAGAAAGGGTAGTATGGTAATTATAGGAAGTGAAGTTCGTGTTGGTGATTCGGGAGTTGTAGCTTTCTAGTTTTTTGACGTCAGTTGCGAGGTGATTTATTCTCACTATACTAAGGGGTCTAAGGCACCAAGGCCGGCCCATTGAATTTGATATCCTAGTAGTTATTTATATGTTGAGTCGAGTCAGTAATGTATGCCAGTTGATATGCTAATCGGGTAGATCTGTAGGACTGCCTGTGATACTGATTGATTACCTGTATGTGCATTTATTTGTTACATGTCGACATGTTATGTGGGGTGGGTTGAGGTTGTACTGCTCCATGCGGTAGCCAACAAACCCGAGAGTATTCCATATATGAGCTGAGGGCCCGGTAGGCATTACAGACTCGTATTGAGGACTCGGGAGCATTCCAGATACAAGCTGAGGGCCCGGTAGGCATTCCAGACTCGTACTGAGGGCTCGATGGCATTCCAGATGCGAGCTGAAGGCCCAGTAGGCATTCCAGACTCGTACTAAGGGCCCAGGAGTAGTCCAGTTTTTAGAGCTGTGGACCCAGTGCATGCTATTCTATTTTGATTGATATGATATGTTAACGTTGATGTTGCTATGTGGACTATATGTGTATTAGTATTTTGGGGGTAACTCACTAAGCTTTCGGGCTTACAATTTCAGTTTATTGTTTCAGGTACTTCAGGGGATCGAGCCAAGACCAAGGCGTGATCGTACAACTCCTCCTATTATGTTTATGTTTATGGGAAAAACTCTGATATTCAATATTTTGAAAACAAGTTGTAATGTTTTGATGAACTTGATGTGTTTTAAAAAGTTTAAATTGGTTTGAAATTTTTGATGTTATAGGTGAAGAGGATATCGTCAGAGGACAACCCAGCAGATCCCCTTACAAAGGGACTGACTAGGGTTAAGCACTTACATCATGCAAGGGGCATTAGGCTAACGGACGATATAAGTTTTAGTGATTAGATAAACCGAAACTTGTAATAGCCAAATTGTAATTGACATTTGATGATTGAAGAAAAGGAGTTTTATTTATAAGTAAAGTTACTGTCTTGTGTCAATCACTTACTATTGTTTCACTTTGCATGTTTTGACTTCCATAATAATAAGATTTATTCAAACTATCCACAGTCGATCATACGTTGGAAGTAATTATGAAAGAATACTGTCATGAGTTGGCTTGTAGATTGTCTAAGGCGTTAGGCATAGCAACAGTTTGCTACCCATTCATGAGTACTTCTAAAATAAGATTTGAGTATTGGATGAACCCGGCGCTCATTTGAATCACTTCATGGAATTTATCACGAGTGATCGTGAGACGATAATATCATATAAGTCTTCAAACCTAGATATATGAGTTGTTGACTATGAATTAGTTGTGCATTGATGATACGAAAACGCATTAGTAACATGATGCTATAAAACGTATTGTTGTGCATGATTTAATGAGTAATTAGTTCAAGCATATAATGTCAAATTTTATATGTTCCCTTTTATCCTAAGAGGATTAAAAGCGATATATTGGGCCCCTCGATGATTCTTTTTTCACTTATGTGTTGGGCCCGGTCAGAACTAAATTGATGTGTTCAGTTATGTTCTATGTCAGACGAATCGGAAATCGGGAAACAAACTACTAGACAATAAGTATGACATTGTTCCATGTATTTTTCTAGCTGATGTCTTGAGAACAGAGGAGTATATGATCCCTTATCTAAGGATGTGTCACTGACTGGGTCAGATTTGACAATGGCTTTTGAAAGCTTACGGTTTCTTAGTCGGATCCTGAAGTTACATTGGTAGCTATAGTTGTTAGACTTATCCAAGTGGGAGACTATTGGATTTGGTGTCTAAGCCCATAACTATAACTGGGATGTACTTGACCCGATTATAGCATGGTCCTTTTGGGTTGCCTTCATCAGTGCAATTTGATAGGATGGACTTTTGAGAATAAGGTTATTTGTGATTTATTAATATATTTTAAGTATAATATATTAATTGAGAAATCATATTATTTAATTAGTATTGGTCTGGAATTAGTTTGGAATTAATTTTGTGATCAAAACAGACTAATTAAATATGTGGGGATTGATTGGGTAAATCAATCATTCTTATAATGTGGGCTAATGATCCATAGTTACTTAGGATGGGCTAAACCATTGAGATAATCCGTGGATAGTCCATTGAGGTTAACCCATGGAGCCTAAGTATACGAAAGTTCATTAGGGTTTACAAAGTGTAACCCTAGCATTTGTCACATTATAAATACTCACCCCTAGAGCTAAAATCGGCACCCACATACATTCTAAGAGAGTGAAGTTAATTTTGTGCTAAATAACCTTTTCTCCAAAGCCTCATCTTGCATTTGGTGTTTGTGAACCATTAGAGGCATCACACTTAGGGTGCACAAGCCTTCAAAAGTCAAGAACTCTACTATACTCTACTCAAGAGGTAACCATCCAAACTAAGTTTTTATTTTATAGCTTCAACTGTATGCTAGCTAGGGTGAATGATTTGGAAAAACAAAATGAATGTATAATCAGAGAAAACATAGATCCAAAGCATTTAGGGTTTCATGTGCACCATAGGAGTGTTATAGTGCTCAAAAGCCAATAGAGTATTGGTAAAGGCAAAGGTTCTTTTGAGAAAAGCAGTGAAGTAGCAAAGGTTGTTGGCAAAGTTTCATCAAATCAGCTTCTAACACCAATTGTAATGAAGGTTGATCCAGTGATAGCAACTAAAACAACAACAAGGCCAAATCGACAAAGGGATAGTAATCAGATCTACTGGTGAAGGAAGTTCTTAAAACCCAAGCAAACTGAAGCAGATAAACGGAAAGAGAAAGGAATAGTTGTTGAAAAATCAAAGGAGGAAGGAAAAGCAGAAATAGATGCTGAGATGGAGAAGCAGAGGCATATTCACAGTATAATGATGATTCGACAAAATGATTCTCCCACTCTAAACAAAGGTGATCCGAAAAAGCTTCATAGTTACAAAAATATTGAAGCAAGGGTGATTTTTGGAGAGATGCACAATTTTGAGAAGAAGCCTAAGAAGAGTTATGCAATTGAGAAAACTAACATTATTCAACTTGACTTTCCAATCAATGAGATGATGCTTATTAACTCACAATATCAGA
The DNA here is from genome assembly GCF_052625555.1 of Lactuca saligna. Taxonomy (NCBI): domain Eukaryota; kingdom Viridiplantae; phylum Streptophyta; class Magnoliopsida; order Asterales; family Asteraceae; genus Lactuca; species Lactuca saligna. The sequence continues at coordinate 76,596,767 of NC_136423.1, read as the reverse complement.
TCATTGAAAAGTTCAAAAACAAGGAGGAGTTCAAGTGCTTAAAACTTTGTTTCCATGCAGTGCTTGGGAAAGTTTAAGAGGAAGTGTGGTGGTTGATGAAGATTATACAACTATTGAGAATTACAAATGATGTATTATTTGAAAATGTCCTTCAAAACTTTCGATACCAAGTGGTCAGCGCCGACAATGTTGTTACTGATTTTTCGGCTGCTGACCTTCCTCTCATGAACCTAAATGGTCTTATTCAAGTGGCTAAAATTCTCAAGGGTGTTGATCATATGAAGCTTCAAGGAACAAGTAAAGAAGATTTTGTGTTGGATCTTGCTCATGTCAAGCTATTTATTGATAACTATTATGATTGCTTAGCTTTGACTGATATCGAAATAGAATTGGCAATAAGAAGAAAAGTAACAGTTTCTCAATCAATTCAGAAGAAACTGTCTGAGTTGAAGAATTATGTGGATGGGGAAATTTGTTTCAAGCCATTTGGTATTGTTTTTGTTGGAAAGAACAAGAATGAGAAGAATACCAAGTACTTATTCCAAGCATGCGATATTGGACGACACACAACTACTCAATATACGAATTTGCTTGTTCGTATGAACAATTGTAAAAAGAACAATGATGGAGATAAGGCAGAGCTAAAGAAGATTATAAAGTGGTACTCTGAGATTCAAAGATCATTAAATCAAGTTAACCTAATTTCGATAGTGCTTACAAAGGGGGAGATTGTAGAGGTCGAATTTTTTTGTAAGGTGTCGAAGGTCATGTGATAGATTTCGATAGTTTGTGATATATTTTACAAAGGCATTTTTGTTTCGAAATTGTATTGCTTAGTCCTTTGTATTTTTTGTATGCTTTCTAGTTTCCTATAAATAGGGATCTGTACTAGAGCTAGATAGAACTTTTGTCATCTTTTCTGTCTAAAACACGTTGTACTGACGAAAGCATAATTGAGCTGAAACAGAATTATTTACGTCTTGTGTTCCTCATACAATTTAAACTCTGATCTCGTTATACATTCTTGATTAAATACAACTAAAATATTTGGCTACAAGACTGCATAAGAGATCTGGAACACACTCAAAGAAAAATCCCAAGGAAATAAGAGAAAGAAGAAAAGCTTTGTGATTCAGCGTTTTTCTGAGTTAGCCAAATTCAAGAAGAAGGAAGATGAATCTATCGAAGCATATTACCATCGATTCAATTAGTTGATTTACAAGTGCACCAAGTATAATGTTGTTCGTACCACTATCGATTTCAACATTACTATCATTCTTGGATTAAAGAAGGAATGGAAGAATATATATCTGATGATTAAGACTCAAGAGAACTTCGACACTTATTCATTTTTGAATCTTTATAATATTCTTAAATCTCATGAGTGTAAGGTGAAAGAGAATGCAAAGGAAAAACAACAATCATCCTACATAACACAATCTCGTGGGCTGGAATTGGTGCCTTTGACCCACAAGTATAATGAGAAAACTCACCTCAATCGATAGTCGGATAAAACACATACCCGATGCTGCTACAAAAGCTCCTCACACTAAACATATCTAAAACATCCTTAATTAGCAATTAAGGTGATAATACAAAATCTGGTCACACTAACCATCTCTCTCTCTCTCTCTCTCTAGGGTAAATGACCATTTTACCCCTTCATGGACAAGACTCACCCCTCTCGACCCAACATCCAATATGATCAAAGTCAAACCACATCAACGAGTCAACACACAAAGTCAAATTTAACGCTCAATAACCTTAATATTGAGTCTAAAGTCACGACCAGCTAAGGGTGTCAAAAACTTATGTGGGACCCCGATTCCATACAAGATTAAATTTAAAACAAAACCAGGGACAGGGGCGGGGTTAGGAGTGGGACTAAACCTTGTTTTATTTTCGAGAGGGCGGCAGGAATGGATATTTCCGTCCCGTACTCCCGTAGGGCCCCATTGTTATATTTATATAAAAAGTATTTTATATATATATATATATATATATATATATATATATATATATATATATATATATATATAAACAATACATTATCTGATTTTAGGGTTTATTGACCTTCTTCCACTTTAGAGCATACAACGATATGATAGTGAATTTGTCATAAATTTTCGGACATGTCATACTATTTTGTAATGTTGTATTTTTATATTTTTCTAAGTTTGTTGGATTTTTCATTTTGTAATGTTGGATTTGTAACGTTGGATTTTTAATTTTTCTAGTTTGCTAAAAAAAAACTTGATTTTAAGCTTTTAAAGTTATGAAAAATAGTTTTATTAGCCCCAAATATAGAAAATTTTTAGCAAAAAAGCCAATTTTAAGTCTATAGAAATGGGGGAATGGGGGTGGTATCGGGGGTGATGAAGGTGTCCAGGGGCGAGATCGAGAGCTATGTAAACGAGGGATTCGGGTCGGGGAAGTAATTAGTTTCGGGGGCGGGGGCGGGGAAGCTATTTTTGCTCCCTTTTGGAACTGTTGACATCCCTATGGTCAGTCACAAGTCACGTCTTGAGAGTTCTCCTAGTCCGATTTCAGTAACTCCTTCCTGACTTAATATGTGAACTAGGCAAATACCCGTGCATTGCATAAAATACAACAATATATTTGAAATATTTACAAATATATGTTTTTTTTAATATATCAATGGCGTTGTTGTTAGTTCTTATATAATAAATTCTATAATAAGTTGGTATAAAGATTGTTCGTTTTGAATTATACGATAATGTAGACATCTTTTAAAATTATGTTATCTAAATTGTCTCAATGACCTCTACGTACAGGTTACTCATGAATAAAATTAAATATAATATAGGGTCTAATGATATTTATAGTTGTTGTTATCATTAATTAGTTTTAAAAAGTTTATTTGCTGAAAATTTTAATTTCAATCATTATAATTATTTAAAACATCAAATATTGTTTTTGTTTTTAAAGGTAATATTATAATTTTTATATATAATGTTAATTTTAACTATTGTTGTTGTAAGTTATTTAAAATAATGTATGTAGAAACTCTTATTTATTTTAATTCTATTTCAAAAAATTTACTTTTTTAAAATTTATTTGATGAATATTGTTAGTTTCTTTGATTGTAATTATTTAAAATAACAAACGTTGTTTTTGTTTGTAAAGATAACATTATAACTTTTTATATAATACTACTTTTAAGTATTCTTATTGTAAGTTACTTTTAAGCTATTTATTTGAAAATTCTTAATTATTAAAAAAATAGTTTCATGCTTTTTTTTATTAATTTAGGATTACAATTTAGGTTTAACACTATAATTTAAAAGTTTTACACTAGTACAAAAATGACCTATGGTCACACTTTTGCCAAAACTGCCCAGCCACACTTTTGACTAAAACTGTGTCTAAAGGTTATTGCTAAAATTCTGTCATTGTTGTAGTGACATTTTAAGTTGTATTTCATGACCATTAGTAATATAGTTGAAACATTTAGACACGTTTAAACATAACAAATGTGACAATTATTAGCCACACCGGAAAAATGAGGCCAAATGTCACCATCCGCCACATGTTTGTCAGATATATGGAAAAACTTTGTGATGGTTTTTTTAAGAGACAATATATTATTATATGGTCACATGAAACAAATGTGTATGTGGCTGTATCATGGAGCAAATTTTGACATTTGAATGCAACATAACTAAAAGGCAATATATGGTCACATTAATTATTTGTGTGTCCCTACTATAACATTTATTACACACTGATTAAGAGCAACCAAACAAGTAACTATAAGTACTTTATGGTCATGTTTAGTGTATTATGTGTGTCTAAAAATAAACATTTGTCATGATAAAAGATAAAAAAATGTATAACTATAAGTATGTTATAGTCACAGTGAAACATGTTATGTGTAGCTAAAAGGTAAATCATGTTCGTGAAAAAAGAAAATACTTGTAACTATAAATAATTTATTGTTACTTTTTACAATTTGGTGTGTGTATAAAAGTAAAATATAGTCATTATTAAAGTAAAAAATTGATTATAAGTATTTAATTGTCACTGATTAAATTATTAGGTGTGTAAAAGCAAAAAAAAATAAAAATAAAAAAAATCTTTTGTTAAATACAAAACATATGACTGTGAGTATTTTATTACCAATTTTTAGAACACATAGTCATGATTTAATATCTTATGCTTGTTTAACAGTTAACAATAATCATGATACAAGAAAAAAATATATATGACTGTTAGTACTTTGTGGACATTTATTTATTTCATATATGTGATTACAAGTAAAAAATATTAATAATCTTACAAAAAACATGTGACTTTTAGTATTCTACAACCATGTTTTAAAGGAAAAAAACAAGTACTATAAGTATTATATGGTTACGATTTAATGAAAGAAGAACCTTGAACTAGAAGTGTTGTGTGATTACGGTTTAATTTTTACGTGCGACTAAAAGTAAACAGTTGTCGTGAAAAAAGAACATATCACTATTAGTATTTCATGGTTACCATTTAATTCTAATGTGTGTCGAAAATGAAGAATTTTTATGATAAAAGAAATTAAAACATTTGCGTATAAGTATTATTATACCACCATGTTCTACTATATGGGGTGTCGAAAAGTGAATATTTTGTTATGTAACACAAAAAGAAAACATGTGACCATAATTATTCTTTTGCCAATGTTTAATAGTTGAACTCTAAACACCTTTTGCAAAAATAGTCAAAGTAAATATAATGATGGTTTAATTGATCATTGATGAAATAAAATATTATAAATTCATAGAATTTGAATAGAAACTAAATTATATTAAATTAAATTGCTAACACAGAACTTGGAATAGTATAATTACAACGAGAGAAAAACAAAGTACACTCTTATAATTAGAGTTCTCGATCATTAATCCACAATTTTGTTAAAAACAAATAGTTTAGCAATAAGGGTATTATTGTCAATTTTGGGTTAAAACATAAATGAGACAAAGGAGTTTTAATTCTAATTAATATACATCAAGCAATTGACAATTTTTTCAGGGAGACCTAGTAGCAACTGCCAACAAGCATGCACTCATTCGAGCAAATTTCAAAGTAACTTTTTTTTTTCTCTTTCAGACAACCAACTTTGGGGTATCGAGCACCAGACAACAAAACGTAAAATTAATAACACCAGGATCAAGGATTCTCATGTGCCTGATACAAACAAATGAAATCATTAGACTCAGAAAAATGTAGCAAAAATATTACTTATAAACATGTAAATAATGGGATGTTCACAGTTGAAATAAAACAAATGCAAGAATTAATGTGAATGAGAAATTTATACCTTATGTATGACTATACCCGGACAGTCAGTCCGAAAATAATCATTCCGTGATTCTTTACGCAAGTCAAGTGGATCTACACGTGGCAATATATTGTCATTGTGAGGAAAAAGTACAGTACTAAATTCCTCATCGACATCGTCATACGTATCTCTATAATTTTTGGGAGGTGTCATAAAGACAATTGACCATTTTTTATTCAGTTGGTCTGTAACGTAGAACACTTGTCGTGCTTGTGAGGCTAATATGAATGGATCATCTTTGTGGCCTAACCTACCAAGTTCAACCAAGGTGTACCCAACCGGATCCTTCTTGACTCCGTTTTTATTGTCAATCCAGTCACACATGAAAAGAGGAATTTTTTTAAAATGATAATCTATTACCCATATCTCTTTTACAACCCCATAATAAGAGTTTTGGTCATAGGTTACAACTTCATTAGAAATATGCGTGTCAGTTGCCACTACACTAATCCCACTGTTCTGATGAACTTTACCTTCATGACATTTTGTACGAAATGTATATCCATTGATGTCATACGCATCGTATTTCAGTACATTGGTGTTTGGTCCATGTGAAATCCACCTAACGGTCTCTGATACACTTTCTTTTGAGATCAATAACTCTTTTTCAACCTAAATCATATTAGAAGGATTAGCTTCAACTCATATACAACAAAGAAAAAAATAATTTCAATATGAAAATAATGTACCTCCTCTCGTAACCATTGACCAAACATTTTACTGTGCTCATTCTCTAGCCATGCATTTCGTTTAAAAGGGTGTTGGTTTCTTAGAAATGCCTTGTGTCGACTGTAAATACATTGATTATTATTATATTAGATACACGATATTATAAAATTTTAAAATAAATACATACATGTAAATAATACTTACTTAATATATGGTACAACTTCAGTTGTATTTTGCATTACATAGAAATGTGCTTTGATGAAGAGGTCCGGAGAAACTTGAACCGATCGACATGCTGATACTGGAGTGCCATCCCTAAGAGAAATACTATAGTCATCAATATGATTACCAAAGTTGTTATGCTTCTCAAGTGGAATACCAACAGTATTCATATTTTTTTGGAATTCACTTAAAAACTCAATTGTCTCTTCTGCAATATTTTCTTCTGCAATGCAACCTTCTGGTTTATTTTTATTCCGCACGTGCCCCTTAATAACCTTCATACACCTTTCGAATGGATACATCCATCGAAAGCATACTGGACCACATAATTTTACTTCCCTAATTAGATGCACAGTTAAATGAACCATAACATCAAAAAATGATGGAGGAAAATATTTCTCAAGCAGGCACAATGTGACACATAATTCTTCTTGCAACTTATCGAGCTCCTTAACTTTTATTTCTTTGCTACATATTGATTTGAAAATGAAACAAAATCTTGTAATAGCATCCCTTGTGGATTTCGGCATAATAGACCGTATTGCGATGGGCAAAAATTGTTGCATGAGCATGTGATAGTCATGTGATTTAAGTCCGATAAGCTTCCTATCCTTTAGACTCACCAAACTAGAAAAATTAGAACAATACCCTTGTGGAACCCTTAAATTGTATAATGTTTCACAAAACATGGTTTTTTCCTCTGTTGTTAATGTGTAACTTGCTGCCGGAAGTGTGGTTTTGTTGCCTTCAATATGAACTTGTAACTCTGGCTTTAACCCAAAATGTGCCAAATCCAATCGAGCCTGCAATCCATCTTTTGTTTTTCCAGGAATATTGAGCATTGTTCCAACTAGACTCTCACCTACATTCTTTTCGACATGCATAAAATCTATACACTGATGGACAAGATTATGCTGCCAATACCTAAGACGTCGATACCATATATTATATTTCTTCCAATATGTGTTTTCTTTGTTGCTAACATCTGAATAACACACTTCTTTTGATGTTCTTTTTTTTCTTTTTATCTTCCCACCTCTTCCTGTCGAAGTTTTTTGGATGTCTGATTCCTTATTATTAGCTCCCTTTCCCCATTTATTTATAACATATTTGACATTGTTAAATATTTCTTCACCACTCAAAGGTTCTGGAGCAGTTGTGAACTCTTGTTCTCCATTGAACGCATGCCTTTGACTTCTAAAAGGATGCTTATATGGTAGATATCGTCTGTGACCAGCATAGCTCTGCTTCTTTGATTTAGGAAGTCTAATACAATGCGTTTGTTCCCCACACACTACACAACCTTTGTATCCGCTGTAAGGACAACCACATAATGTACCAAGAGCGGGGTAATCATTTATCGTCCATAACACAACTGCACGTAGAGTAAAAATCTCCTTTGAAGATGCATCATATGTTTCGACTCCAACATCGAATAAGAGTTGCAAATCATCGATCAAAGGTGCTAAAAAAACATCAATATCATTTCCTGGTGTTCCTGAGATCAATAACGAGAGCATGATAAACTTTCTTTTCATACACAACCATGGTGGAAGGTTGTAAATGACAGTCAAAATAGGCCACACACTATGATTCCTATTTCCTCTATTCACATCGACCCCGTCAGCCGAAATGCCTAGTCGTAGATTTCTTGGATCATTAGCAAATTCAGGATATCGTTTATCTATGGCAGCCCATGCTGGTGTATCTGCTGGGTGACGTAAAACATCGTCATGTATTCTATCGGTGGCATGCCATTTTAAATTTTGTGCTATTGTCTTTGATTGAAATAGTCGTTTCATTCTCGGGATAATGGGAAAATACCATAACACTTTTGCCGGGATATTTTCATATATAATTTTTTCTTTCTCATCGACCTTCCATCTTGATTTCCCACAAGTGGGACATACTTTCACATCTTTGTACTCGTTCCTGTAAAGAATGCAGTCATTGATACATGCATGTATCTTTGTATACCCTGAACCCATTGCTTTCATTGCTTTCTTAGCCTCATAGGTACTACTCAACATTTCGTTACCTTCGGGTAACATCTTCTTTATCAAAACTAATGTTTCAGTAAAGCACTTATCTGAAACTCCATACTTACTCTTCAAGTTTAGGAGTTGCACAACTGCAGACAACTTTGTGAAGTTACGACACCCTTTGTATAGTGGTTTCTCAGCATCTTCAATTAGTTTTTTAAATTTGACATGATCTCCTATGAAAGTTTCTTTTGTGGCTTTAACCATGTCTACTGTATCTTCAGCATCCGTTGGAATTCCTATTGTGAAGCTCATGGATTCATCGACATATGTTGTGTTCATTGAGTAGTTGTCATTAAACGAAACATTTCTTGGTTGGTCCTCTTCTTCTCCATGCTTAATCCATTTTGTATAGTTTTGATCAATTCCATATCTGAATAAGTGATGATCTACTTCTGACACATGAAGACTTATGTGGTTTACACAATTAATACACGGACATGGAATTTTTATTTTTATTTTGGAATCTAGTGGGTCCATATTCATCGAGATCTTCAAATTGCGGACTGCATAATCCAAAAATGTTGCAACTCCATCGATGTAAGGCTTTTTGTGTCTATCAGTTCCCATCCAAGACTTGTCCATCTTTTTGTAAGGATCTGTTGTAAAAGATATTCATCCCAACATGTAAAATTTGATACAACATTGAACATTCAGTATGGTATGAAAAGTAAAATCACTACAAATTGGACTACATTAAAATAGGAGCAATTTGTTCGATAATTTAAAAAAATATGGGTCAATATTAGTCTAGTGTTCCTCCCCTGTTCGTTATTTTGTCCACTATGAAGTTTCCATTCTTCAAGTAAAATGATATCACAGAAACAAACTTAACATAAAAGATTACTATTACTGTTTTCATGAAGTGCATCATCCTAGAAACCATTATGATAATTATTCAGCCAAATAAATATTGTAAACCGTGTTTCTACAGAAAATTACTAAGAATAATAACTAAATTGAACTGTGGTGGATTATGAACTGTGAATTGATCAAAGAGGTCACCTGGATGTTTCACAGAAATGAGATCAAAGGAAGAAATTCAATTACCTGCACAGACACTGCTCTTTGGATGTTTCTTGACCAACTTTGTGATGTTGGACGAGATTACCCCAGGCTCCTAATCACTTCCAACATTGCTAAGAATTTTGTTTTGCAAGTGCGAAGTGGTCATGTATCATAACTGAAATAAACAAATTAAAAAAAAATCATCAAACACCTTATGTGCATAGGATTTAACATGGTAAACTTCTTCAATCGCCCAGTTCTTGAATAATAACACTTTAAAACAGTACAAAACTTGGATCAAATTAAAACCATTGATTGACATTTATACAAATTGAAGGAATCGTGTGACAACGTTTCTAATTAAAATTTGATATCAATAAAGTGAGGTCACGGGAAGAATTCAATTACCTAAAAACCCATCGCTTCTTAGATGTTTCTTGACCAACTCTGAGGGGTAGGCTGTTTATTTGCGATCAGTAACTTGCTGGAAGGTAACTAGGTAACGTCAAAGGCAGAAGGAAATATTGAAATGTAAAAATTGGTATTAGTCGATTAAGTCCAAAAGCAATTTTATTATTTATCCCAATTTACATATATGAAACCCATTACGTTTTTACTGGGCCTCAATATCAACTGAATTATTTATTTACATATATCAAATCCTTTATTGATTTTCACATTTTTGGACGCTATTGCGCTGCACAGTGTTTTTATGGTAGTTATAGTCAATATCGGACCTTTCAAACTGTTTTTATAGCAAAAAAATTAAGGATTTTCACATTTTTGTACCATATTGCCCCTGAGCAGTTTTGGTATAATAAAAAAAAAAATCAATTTTTACATTTTGGTTCAAACTGGATCCTGCACACTTTATAACAAAAAATTATGGATTTCATAATTTTAGACCATATTGCCCCTGTAGTGTTTTTATAATAAAACAAGTTCAATTTTTAAAGTTTTGGTTATTGTCGGATTCTACAAATTGTTTTTATAGCAAAAAATTATGGATTTTCACAATTTTGGACCGTATCGCCCCTGCAGTGTTTTTATAATAAATTTTTTTTAGTTTTTCTAGTTTTGGTTAATACCGGAACCTGCAAACTTTTTTTATTGCAAAAAATTATGGATTTTCACATTTTTTGACCATATTGCCCCTGCAGAGTTTTTATAATAAAAATTTAATTTTTACAGTTTTGGTTAATACCGGAACCTACAAACTGTTTTTATAGCAAAAAAAATATGGATTTTCACAATTTTGGACCATATTGCCCCTGCAGTGTTTTTATAATAAAAAAAATTAATTTTTACAGTTTTTGTTAATACCAGAACCTGCAAACTGTTTTATAGCAAAAAATTATGGATTTTCACAATTTTGGACCATATTGCCCCTGCAGAGTTTTTATAATGAAAAAATTTAATTTTTACAGTTTTGGTTAATACCGGAACCTGCAAACTGTTTTTATAGCAAAAAATTATGGATTTTTACAATTTTGGACCATATTGCCCCTGCAGAGTTTTTTAAAATGGAATGATCAAATGGGATGCAAGGTATATTCCTGATTTACTACTGGGTTAAATGCAAAAGTAACACTATACTTTCTTTTTATTTATTTCTTGTATTTTAGCATTATACTTTAATTCTTTCTCTTTTATCTATGTTTCTCACATAAGTTCATGCTATAAACACTAAAATGGATTTACTTGCAAAATCTATTGGTTAAACATCATTTGGAACCAATGTTTACTATAATCTCGATCTCTCATATGTGTATTTATCTCTCCCTATAACAACCCCTCTCGATTCTAACATCCAAATTCCAGACCCAAATCTATAGGAACGTCTTAATCCATAAGTTCATGAACTTGGAGCCTTTGCATGGATCAAAAGAACCCAAACCTTACTTTAGCATGATACTTTCACCAAATGGACCTAGACACTTGCATAGTTAATCCACAATCATCAATATACTAACTTTATGAACTAGGGACCTCAGTAACATCAACAAAAACAACTCCTAACCCCTGGAGTGGAAGAAAACCACTAGATCACATCATAAGACTAAGAAGGGACAAAAACTCCATAAAGATTGGATTTAATCATACAAGGAGCAAGTTCCAATCTTTATACCTCAATGAAGCTGGAAATGATGTGTGAAATATGGATCTACAAATTCTACTTGATCAAGGCTCCTTCTTCCAAACTATTTTTCTTCAAATCTCACCAACACACACTAAAAACACACACATAAGAGGGTCAAATCTCTTCAAGAGGGTCTAGGGTTTCGAAATGGGATTCAAAGGGCTATGGAGGCTGAGAAATGAGAGGATAAAGGTTCACAATGTTGTTTAAACAAGGTCAAAACCCTAAATTTTAGGGTTTGTCCCCTACGTGCATACAACCCGTGTATGAGAAGTACGCCCAACATACTACAAGTTTTCCAAAATGGCAAAACCGCCCCCTAGGGACCAAATCTACAAGGTATTTACATACCAAGGGTCAAAATGAAAAGTACATTGCATTGGGTGTTACAGTTGTGATTCAACCATAGTCTTTCATGTTAAATTCACAAAAACTATCCAGCATAGCATGACACTAAGTGCCCTCCACTTCACATACATAGCAAGGGGATATCCTAGTCAGATAACATACTCGTACTCTAATAATCCCTCTACCTTACCATACAAAGGATATACGGTGTCACATGTGGTATAGTGAGAAGACCCAGTAGAACCTAATAATCACATATACACCCTCACTCCTTGTACTGATTATACCCACGAACACTCTGTCATAAAACAAAGGTCACACTTCAAAAAACAACCTAACTCCTTCAATTATTACCGAAGGCCAACCGGCCAAAAGTCAACGGTCAACGAAGTTAATAGACATCGTGGTGAACTCTTGGCCACTCTGTGGCCAAGTCAGGACAAATCAATCGTGATTCAAAGCAACACCACGTGTGGGCCTTATACTATACCAACGTTAGATTCGACCAAAATTGAAATTTAGTTTGGTTTACGACTAAACGATCAGAATTCATATTTATTATATATTAGGAATGAACATTATTTGGACCCACCGAACCGACCCTATACCATACCGACATCAGATTCGACCAAGATTTTAATCCATGGTTCAGTTCCCAATTCTTCACTTCTCATTCGACCGGTTCGAGACGAATGAATGTATAAATAAACAAGTTTTAAAATTAAAAAATATTACTTTTTTTGAAGTATAGCTTCATGTTTGCAGCGGAGGATCGGTGTGTGAAAGTTGATCTTGAATCTTCATTAGGGAAGTTCCCGTTCAAAAAAAAATTACATGATTTTTTGTCAAATTAATAAATTATATTTATAATGATGTATACTAGGAGTTTAATAAGCAAAAGATATCAATTTCAATTTCTATGGACTAACTTGAAATTTTTAATTACTTAAGGGAGTGAAGTATATATTGTACAATAATAATAATAATAAGAATAATAAATAATCAGCCAACATATTTTTTGGATATCCCGCCATGGAAATTTTATAGCCCGCCACAAATTTTGAGATACAGTCAAAACCCCACAATACATTTTCACTCCTTAATTACCCCTCCCATTCTAATTCACCGCAGCAACCGACGATTTGACCACCATACTGTTACATCAAACCTTTCTCTTGTGATTTAACCGACGACTCTACCTCATCGTCCCGACTACCACTCCGATTGCTCACACCCTTATCCTTTTCTGGATTTTCGTTATCCCCTACCCCATCTGTCACACCCCCAAACCAAGGATGGCGGAAACGTCTGGGGGTGGAGGACTTCATGTATAGTATCACAACAACGTGTATAATAGTGCTCAAAGTAAAAACAACCACCATATATATAATTGCAAAAGTTACACCAAAGTATATGTTTACATGTTTCAAAAGCAATTACATTATGATGACAAAATAATTTGTTGACGGTTTAGCGTCCCATCCTCAAAGCGATGAAGTTTTCCTGTTTCACTGATTTCCTGAGAATACAAGTAGTTTTAAAAGAGTGTCAACACAAAGGTTGGTGAGTTCATAAGAGTTTTGTTTGAAGTAGAAACCGTTTTTCCTTGTAAAATCGATTTAGTTTGATTTCCAGAAAATCCAATATTTTCTTAGTTAAGTATGAATAGAAATAATCCTACATGATGCTGTAATGAACCCTAGAGTAATCCGTAGAGTTCCTCTATAATCGTCCAACATATAAAGTTATATAAGGCTTAACTTAGATAAAACGTTGAATATAGTGGGTCTGCCCTAGGTCCACAACCCAACGAGGAACAGGAGATGAGGCGGGCACCACCAATTCTAGGCCAATCAAGACTAAATTCTTATATGACTCAACATATACGCTCAGCGACTATAGTTGAAGTCTAACAATTTTAGAGGATGTGTAGTTTTAATATCATAATAGCTTTGTATAGAGACCCGGTACTTTGTATTTGTACCCCTTTTGTATAGAGACCCGGTACTTTGTATTTGTACCCCTTTTTGTATAGAGACCCGGTACTTTGTATTTGTACCCCTTTTTGTATAGAGACCCGGTACTTTGTATTTGTACCCCTTTTTGTATAGAGACCCGGTACTTTGTATTTGTACCCCTTTTTGTATAGAGACCCGGTACTTTGTATTTGTACCCCTTTTTGTATAGAGACCCGGTACTTTGTATTTGTACCCCTTTTTGTATAGAGACCCGGTACTTTGTATTTGTACCCATAGAGATAAAAGGTGATTTTAAATCGACATAAAACTCATTTAGGTTTTAAAAATAAAATCCCGTAAACTTATGGATTGTTCCCTATGTGAGCCGTTATAATCATACTATGACTATGTGAACCTGCCACGACGTTCTCAGTGTCGCGAAAAATGAAATGACATTTGTCACCCGTAGACCTGCAGGTCCAACTGTAGCTAGCAGCAAGGTGTGGGGTGTCAATCCCAATATAGATCTATATACAAGTATCACGTTCTCCCTCAAGGAGATTCTGATTATAACTACCAGGAATTATATCCCGCACTCGGACGTACGGGGAGAGAGAGAGAGAGAGAAAAATAGAGAAACTCACAATATAGGATAACAAGTTTACTTGAAATGTGTGTGAATATAAATCTTTCTTGTATGAATGTACCCTTTTTGTACGAGTGCGTAGAGTGATGTATCATAAACTATACCTATTATAGTTTATCTAAAATGTATGTAATATGTATGAATCCTTTTATGGAAATGTATTACTGTTATAAATATATTCAAACTATACTTTTTTATAGTTAAATAATACGTGTTCCAAAATGAATGGATAATATTTAATATGAATGTCTTAGTTTCAGTTCATAATGATAAACTAACTAGGAAACACATTCAAACATTAAAACTTATGATTATACACTTTGCTCAACATAATACAAAGTGTTATGATATTTACATGTTGTTGGTAAAATTTAGCAATTCTGCCCTGTTTTGGAAAAATCATAGAAAAATCATACGAAGTCGAAAACTAGATCCGTAAATTCTGAGAGTTCACAAAATGTGTCTAGTTTGCTCATAATTTTTATCACAATTTATAATGACCTCTAACTTGGGTGAAAAAGTCCATAATCACAGACTGGTCCGGATTGTTGTTTGAAGTGATAGGCAGTTTTGTAAAAATCGCCATAAATTGTAGAAAAATCGTATGGAGATGTGCAAGTAGCCATTTTAAAGCTAAAAACTTGAACTATTTGCACCTTGTACAGTTTTGAAAACAAAAATATTTAAGATGCCCAAAACAGTCCGTGAATGGAGTTGAACTTTTCTGATGAAGGCTGTTAGAAAAATCTAGTTATGTTCTTAGTGTTTTAACTTGTATTCCCCCCCTGAAAACTTGAGAAAACATGAAAATGTAGGGGTATGAACTCACCTTGAGTGATTTCAGTAGATGATTGTTGAAGAATGGAAGTGTTTAATTCAAGAACACTTGGAGATGCCTTGAAGGTTTTCGAGAATCTAACATCATAGTTAGGGAGTTTGTGTAAGCAACCAAAGATTTGAGTAGAATGAAGTGAGATAATAATAGGGAGGATGAATTTTTACTTACTAAGTGTGGAAGAACACTTGAATCCAGCCTTGGATCTCGAAAATTTGTGTAGAAGAGTTTGAGAGAAAAAAAAGTGATGTTTGTTACTTAGTGGAATGAGAGAAATGAGAGAAAATGAGGAGTGTGGTTGATTGTTCCAGCTCAAAAACGTGGGAGTGGGTGAAATTTGAGTGTAAGGGAACATTGAAGTGACATAGGTAAGGTGGGGAGGTATGGCTGGTCATAGAGTGGGTGTGGGGTGGTTGCTTGTGATCATACGTCTTTGGACTCAAAAGTCACGAACAATGTCTTATAATAGTCTAATTTCTAAATATATGTGTGGTTGTCTATGTGTGTGTATCTCTTTAAAAATTCTGCAATTTCATCATTTTATGACCCCCATTTGCGAAGTTGAGTATTTATTTCCAAAAATGCGAAACTCCAGGGACAATATTTGAAGTCTTCTGTTTTCTTCCCCAATTCGCATTCTACTGTGAAATACTTCGCATCTTCATTCTTACACCCTTCGCATCCCTTCGCATTAATCACCTTCGCATTTTCATTCTTACACCCTTCGCATCCCTTCGCATTAATCACCTTCGCATTTTCATTCTTACACCCTTCGCATCTCTTCGCATTTATCACCTTCGCATTTTCATTCTTACACCCTTCGCATCTCTTCGCATTTTAACCTAATTAATCAAATGTGATTCACAAAATTTTTCATTCCAGATGCGAACACAGTTTAGTTCTTGAACTCTAAACTTGCGAAATCAAAATTTTCATATGTTGAACCCATATGCGAATATTAACCCAATTGACTTCAAATTGATTCATAGATGCGAACACTCGATTGTTTTACTTTCGCAAAATGAGCATCAACAACTCCACAATCGAGTTTTTAAATTCTTGCAACCAACAATTTCATAGTCCTTGACTTCGCGTTTTTCTTCATGAATCATCCCTCAATCATCAATCCAATTGCGAATCAAAAACTCATATGTTCTTGCTTTATCGATTCATCGACTACACTCATACAAATGCGAACATAACACTAACCCTAATACACAAGGTTTAATAGAGTTGACCGGCTTGACTTGATGACTTGACTTGACTCAAGATTGACGATTGTCACAAATTGACCCGAATATGACGGTTGTCACACCATCTCAATCGATCGCCAAAATCATTGCTAGGGTACTCGTTTAGATGACTCCACATCTTTATTGGTTCTCTGTTTGCCACTGATAAACGTTTTCTACTGTTGCAATTTGTAAGTTTTATAATTTGGTTTTTTATTTGATTTTATTTCGTTTAATTATTATACCTTTGATGAAATGGGTTATCGACTTTTGACAATTTTACTATAGAGGTGTATTTAAGGTTTTTCATTACAGAATAATTGCTGCAAAATTGAACCTGTAGTTGCTGTTAGTCATATTTGCAAAACAATCAAGTATCGTTGCTCAATATATCATTGGTAATAAACAGTTATTACAACCCATATATCTAGTAAACTGTTTTTACAGCAAAAAATTATGACCATATTGCCACTGCAGTATTTTTATAATAAAAAATTTAATTTTTACAGTTGTGGTTAATATCGGAACCTGCAAACTGTTTTTATTCCAAAAAATTATGGAATTTCACAATTTTGGACCATATTGCCCCTGCAGTGTTTTTATAATAAAAAAAATTATTTTTTACAGTTTTGGTTAATACCGGATCGTCCTGGAAACTGTTTTTACAGCAAAAAGTTATGACCATATTGCCCCTACAGTATTTTTATAATAAAAAAATTTAATTTTTACAGTTTTGGTTAATACCGGAACCTGCAAACTGTTTTTATTGCAAAATATTATGGAATTTCACAATTTTGGACCATATTGCCCCTGCAGTGTTTTTATAAAAAAAAATTTTAATTTTTTACAGTTTTGGTTAATACCGGATCCTGGAAACTATTTTTACAGCAAAAAATTATGACCATATTGCCCCTGTAGTATTTTTATAATAAAAAAATTTAATTTTTACAGTTTTGGTTAATACTGGAACGTGCAATATGTTTTTATTGCAAAATATTATGGGATTTCACAATTTTGGACCATATTGCACCTGCAGTGTGCTTGTTGCACACCAATTGTTTGATGAAAAGCCTAAATCAAAAATTTATATTAAATATCATTGTATGGTGTCTTATTCCTTAATGACATACTAATATACCTTGTATGTTATTTTTTCATGTTTAATTAAGCATTATGGAAGGAGAAAACACATTGATTGAAGATGTAGCTATATTGGAAATGGAGGAGGAGGACCAATATGATGGATCTGATCTAGATGATTCAGAACATGAAGACAAATCTGATTACACTTCCAGTGATTCCGATAGCAACAGTGATTCCGATAGCAACACAGAGACTACAAATAAAACAAGGAAGAGGGGATTGACTCGATTGCCAAAGTTACGGACCGAACATACAAATTCTGGTGGAAGAAAAAAACGTGTAAAGTTTGATGAATTTGGAAGGTTTGCAGGGAAGTATAGATCACAACTACCTAGTTATCTGGGAGACCTAGTACGGGAAAGGGTAGGAGTTAGTGTTTTCAACTGGAAGAAGGTAACAAAAGAAGTCAAGGAAAAACTATGGGAAGAGATAACGGTAAATAATGTTTTTTTTTATATGTAGCCCATATGTTATTGTTTTTCTCCATTGCAATTTCATTCATGATTCAACGCCTAACATATTAGTGATTCGTATTTTAGTGTTTTTATGAAATTGAAGATAGTCGAAGAAAATATATAATGAATCGGCTTGGTATCCTTCTACGGAATTTTAGAAGAAAATTGTACGCAAAGTACATAAAGCCCAACTTAGGGAATACCACCAAGCTTAAAAGAATTCCTAAACGGTATCGTACAATAATCCTTAGCCAAGATCATTGGGACAAGTTCGTTGAACACACACAGTCTGAACAATTCAAGGTTAAATTCCTTTTTTTTCATTATCACTTTTATTTTATAGTTTCTTAAAATAAAAAATACTTATAAGATCCGTGAATTTATTTTTTGGAAGGATATGTCGACAAAGACGATAGAAGCGCGTTCTAAGTCGAATTATAATCACCGGATGGGACGGGGAGGATATACGGGTTTAAGAGAGAAATTGGTAAGTTCTATATTTTACTCAATTATGTATGTCTCATGTGTTTGTTAGTTAAAATTGTGAAAGTGGAACTACCAATTAGAGCATTATACTTTCAAGTTTTGAAGTACATTCTTTACTAAAAACTGAATTTAATATGCCACCACTGTTGGAGTAATTAAAAACTGGGATAATTTTAATGCCAGGGGTATTTTGGGAAAAGTTTCATTATTTTAAGTCTTGCTATTTGTTTAAGTTTTGTTTTTCCATTGGATGTATTTAACTATGTTTCTTTCATGTTTAGTATAAATAGGAGTAATATATATATATATATATATATATATATATATATATATATATATATATATATATATATATATATATATATATATATCGTGACTTTTACGAGTTGACAACTATGATTACTAGGTAAATAATAAAGTACTTACCAAAGATGAAATACCACCCCGGTCATTAATGTGGTGTAAAGGACGTGAAAACAAAGCAGGCGAAATAGAAGATGCTAATGTAAAACTCATGGCAGAAAAACTAGTAAGTTATTGAAACTTTCTCCTTGGTTATTTGATTACTATAACAAATGTGACTTGTTAAATAAATATTGACGATGTTATTTTGATATCTTTTTGTGTACAGGTGGAACATGAAAAACAAATTAAAGATGGAGATGTGAAGCTTGATCCTGGGATAGATGCCATGTCATTAGTCTTTGGCAAGGATAATGGTGGATTCTTAAAAGGGGTTGGCACAGGTGTGACTGCTAGTAGATATTTCAATATTCCTAGAACCAAAGGATCTTCAAAAGAACAAATTGCGGACCTAAAGTTTGAACTACAGAATGAGAGACTTGAGCTCCAGAAAAAAGATGAAGAACTTAAAGCGTTGTCAACAAAGGTGAGAGAACAAGATAAAACACTAAAGCTAGTTTTAGCTCATCTTGAATCACAAGGAACAATGATACCAAATCTAACATCTCATCCGAATCAGTCTCCAACACAAGTAAGTGAATTGTTATTGTTTTTGCAAAATGCATTTATTTCATAAATTGACCCTTTTCCTTCAATTTTGTAGGTCTTTTCAGTGGACAAGAATGTTGAATCTCATGGTACTCCTGTTACTAATACTATCATAGAGAAAACACCTATCACAGATAAAGCATTGACAAATGAACCAGTTACACGAGTAAGTAATTGTTTGATAAGTTCATTGATTTTAATATTTTTTGTAGTACTTTGTAAGTAATTATTTGAAAAATTCATTGATTTTAATATTTTTTGTAGTATTTTCTGATTTCCATATATTATTGAATTATTGTTTTCTAGGTAATAACAAAAACCGGCAAAATAATTGTTGAATCTAAGAGTGTGACTACAAATTCACATCCAAAAACAAAAGATACTCATTCACCAAAACTCCCACAGGTATGTATTTTAAAATGAAAATATAAATATGTGTTTATTCTTTTTTATCTAAATATGTGCAATCATTGTAGACAATGAAGACGACGAAGTGCATTCTACAATATCCAGATAATAGAAGCAACGTTGCTTATGGTACAGTTTACATTTCTTCAGAAAGACAAGCCATTCATGGAGTTCCACTTCAAGACGACTGCTATAAAGTATCAATTGATGAAGTGATAAAGGGAGCTGCATTTTTACCATATCAAAACGGTGATATCAAAACAGTTGAGGAGGCACATAAAACTTTTGTTGGATGGCCCAAATACCTTGTCAAATGTGACAAAAAGGTTTGTTTCTTCTATTAACTACATTATGCATTAAACTTTTTTCTTTTGGAAATTAGTTTTTTAAATTATTAGTTATTCAAGTTTGGTTCAATGTTGCTACAGATACCACGAATGAGATCAACTCAAGATGATGAATGTAAAAGCTCCAAGAAGCAAAAAAAAAGTTTTATAACAAGAGAGAGCCTTGGCAAGCATACAAGGAGCACTTTCAACAAGACTAAACAAATCTAGTTTTTGGTTTATGCCTTTTTTCCTTTCTTTAGCATATTTAAGTAAACTTGTTTTGATTACAAGAATTTTTACCTTTTAACTAGGGAAATTATATATGAGAATTTTCATTTGAATTATTATTAATATTGATCTTTTTTTTATCGTTTCGCATTGTCCATTTATGGTTACATTTATTTAACATTGTTTTTTATTCCATGTGTCTGTAATTATTTTACCATCATGTTTTATTATATTTTATCACTAAAATGTATACAATTGTTACTTTACAAAAAAAATGTGTCGTGTGACTAAAGGGTTAACAATAGTCATGATAGAAACTCAATATGTGTCCACAAGTGTTTTATAGTCACTTTTAATTAAACATGTGTGACTAAAAGTAAAAGAAATACAACATTGAAAATTTTTGTGTCTCGGAAAAGATACACATGTCACTCTATTTAATAATCATGTGACTATAAGTAATATCACAATAGGGTAAATGTAGTCATGGTAAATGAATTTGAGTGTCGATACAACACTAATGGTTACGATTGTCTTGATTCACGATATCTAAATTATGATCAATAGCCACACTGAAAACTATAGGCGTGTCTAAAGGATAACAAATGTTATGGTTATGAAAAAATTGTGTGGCTAAACACTAAACAATAAGGACAATAAACATTAGTTGTGTATCTACAATGATTTTATAGTCATGCTTCAATTTAGTATACATGACTAAAAACTAAATAGTATTGTCAATGTAGATATATGTGTGTCAAAATCTTAACATATGTCACTTATTTCTACATTCATGTGGCTGTATGTTCTATAATAGTCATAGTTATAAAAACATTATGTAACTATACGACATTTGCAACTATGGTTTAAGTATGTATATGTGACTATAATAAAAACAATCGTCACACTCTGAAAATTTTTAATGTCTAAATGATAAAACCGGTCATACTTCAAACAAATTGTTATGTTCATAAGATGAATATTAGCCACTGTTATATATACTTTTGTGTCTATAAATCAATTACAGTCATCTTTAATTGATTTTCTATGTAGAAAAGATATAAAATAGCCACACTACAACTTTTTATATGTTTGAATCATAGCAATGGTCATGATAAATTATACATATGTGGCTGAAAGTTATTGGATGAACATAGTTAAAAAATAGTATGTGTCTTTAAAATACTTTTGGTCATTGAAATTATAAATTTATGTGACCATTTTGGGAACATGGTCATGATTTATTTTATTATGAGCGTGTCTAAAAGATTGTTAATAGTCATATTTTTTTTTTGTGTGTGACAAATTATTAGCAAAACGTCATAGTGCAAATAAATTCATGTTGCCATTTGTTGAATATGGTCATGTTTCGCTTAATTTTGTGTCTCTAAACGATAGTCAATAGTCATAATGAACATTATTTTGTGTGACGAATTATTATCAATACGCCACAGTGAAAAAAAACTTCATGTGACCATTCCATGAAAGATCGTCACTAAAATAACTAGAAGGTGTGTCTATAAAGGGTTTATAGTCACAATATTGGATAAAATGATAGATTACAACAACAAAAAACTTCACCCTATAGCAACACTTTTATGCTATGGTCATAGTTTTTCATATGATATAGCCACTAAACTTAAAAGTGGTCGTATGGTGTCTAAAATGGCACGGCCTTCGGTGACACTTTCAATGAAAAAAAAAAGTGTGACTATAGGCATATGGTCACAATTTTTTAGTGTGACCATAACTCATTTTTGTACTAGTGTTAAATATTTATTACAATTTGCATAAAATTTTAATTTATATCATTGTAATTATTTAAAATATCAAACATTTTTTTTTGTTTTTAAAAGTAACATTATAATTTTTGTATATAATGTTACTTTTAACTATTGTTATTGTAATTTATTTAAAATAACGTCTGTGGAAACTCTTAGGTATTTTAATTTGGTTTCAGAAATTTAACTATTTTAAAATGTATTTGATGAATAATGTTAATTTTTTTTATTGTAATTATTTAAAACAACAAACATTGTTTTTCTTTTTAAAGATAACATTATAACATTTTATATAATACTACTTATAATTATTCTTATTGTAAGTTACTTTTAAGCTACTTATTTGAAAATTCTTAATTATTAAAAAAAAAAGTTTCATGTTTTTTTTTATTTTTTTATTAATTTAAGATTACAGTTTCGGTTTAACACAATAATTTATAACTTTTAATTACTTATAATATAGTCTCTCAATTTTTAACTGGAAATTTTGATTTAAGTTAACTATTCAATATTATACTGAAATTAATAATTTTACTATTTTGCCTAAAATCATAAATTATACAAAATTTGTGTCTTTAAAATGATAATTGTTTACATATAGCAACATATCTAAACTAATAAGTTGATTGTAATATGTTAAAAGTTAAAGTCATAATTTTATAAATAGAAATAAAATGTGATATTTTAAATATTGTAGTTTAGTTAATTCATGGTTACAATTTAGTTTTTGCATTAATTTAACATTATTAACCAATTTATAATAATTATTAGAAAGAATTGAATAGTCATGGAGGTTTCAAATGCATGTGGTGCAAGTAAAAATGCGTCTTTTATAAGTATACTAGGTAAATCCTCAAGCATTGCGCGAGAATACAATTATATAGTTAAAATAATAACTTTTACCAAATTATTATTTAATATTTCTACTTTGAAACAAAATGTTAGTAGTAAAGCAAACATATAGTTAGCATATAGTTTTATTAAACATTATAGTTTTAGTTTTAATTCACTGTGATATATAAAATTATTTGATAATTTTATAAACCGTTTAAAATTGTATAAATTATATATCAAACGTATGATAATCTATATATAACGAGTAACAAAATGTATGAAAAAAAAAATATGAACTACAACTTTTAGTAACATACAAATACAAAAACATCTATTATAACATTTGTATTAATATATGTGTGTATGTGTGTGTGTGTATATATATATATATATATATATATATATATATATATATATATATATATATATATATATATATGAAGAATAATAAAAAATATGAAAAATAAACATTACAACTTTTAATAATAAAAAACTAAAACATCTATTATAACATTTATATTAACTTTTCATATTTAAATCATAAATATCTTCAAATACATTAATGTTTTTAACGAGCAAAACCTTACAACCTTATAAAAGAAAGGAAAATAAAAAGTTATTAGTGATTACTAATTAATAATCATAACTTAAAAACTCTTGAGTTGTAACTAATAAATATGCATAAATTAAAAAACTTTTGAGTTGTAGTGTGAGTTTCAAATGAATGTGGTACTTGGAAATATGTATTTATTAATATTATTATTATTATTATTATTATTATTATTATTATTATTATTATTATTATTATTGTTGTTGTTGTTGTTGTTGTTGTTGTTATTGTTATTATTATTATTGTAACATCATAAAATTTCCAACCAAAAATTTTCATTTTTACAACCATTAAGACATGAGTAATTAGTTTAGATTTCCAAAATAACGTCGTAGTCTCAAACAATTACATATCAAAAGATAAAATAGTTTCCCCGAGTGTGTGTACGATCACGCTGGCGCCTTCCCACGGTCCTCACTCGCACCTGAAACACATAAGCAACAACTGTAAGCATAAAGCTTAGTGAGTTCCCAAAATACAACATACGCACATACACCTTTCCAGGCCTTGACCTTCCGGTCCATGTGTTCAGGGGACTTCCGTCCCGACTGGGTAAACCTTCCGGTCCTACCCACATCAACCTTTACAGTCCATATGACCACGCCTTGCGGCCCACATCAAACATATCATACATGACCCATATAGCAAATAACTTAACACACATAAAGCATATATTCCATATCATATTCGACCTTCCGGTCACATAGTCAAACCCTTCCGGGTACAGTATAGTGAGGAGACTCACCTCGTATGCCTTGCTAAATTGCTAATCGAAAATCCTGGAATCACTCGGGCCCGAACCCTCGAGCTGCAATCCTCCTACGATATATAAATCTATAAATATTACTTGTACCGCTAAGGTGGACCATCCAAATCAAGTCAACACAGGTTGACCCGATCAACAGTCTTTAGTTAATTTGGACTAGACTCGGCGAGTGCACAATAGTGACTCGGCGAGTCTACGCGTTTTTACCAACTCTCAAGAATTTTCCCTTTGACTCGTCGAGTACTCCCCTGACTCGACGAGTTCCGCCTCGGCCTGAATCGCAGGGTCACCGCGACTCAACTCGCCGAGTCTAAGGCCAACTCGGCGAGTCCCATCCTGACTCGGTCCACCTGACAAAACCTTTCCAACTCTCTGCGACTCACTGAGTTGCTCACAACTCGGTCCAGTCTACACACAAGATGGTCTCAAGGACAATCTTCAAGTGACTCGTCGAGTCTGTTCTTCAGACTCGGCGAGTCCATGCCATGCACCAGCTAAAACTGGCTCTTGCGGTCAGATCCGTTCCATAAATACATAGATCTGGCCTTCCCAAGCTTATTTGTCACGTAAAGTCTCAGTCTTGGTTGCCATGCAATGCATACAAGGCTTATTTTGAAGAAACCACCTTCAATATGGCAAGTATAGCTTCTAACTCAAATAAATGGGCATAAAGCTTGTCATAAGGGGTCTCCTGGACCTGCTAAAGTCCAGATCTAGGTTCCATGTTTCCATGGGACCTCTCATACTTCTTATTCAAGCCAAGAAAGGCAAGAAGAAACCCTAGATTTGGCCCATCAACACAAAACACGAAGATTGGCTCAGAATGTTACCTCAAGAAGACCCCCTTGATGAAATAGCAACAGATCTAAGCTCCCCAACACTTCAAGCTTGCTCCTCTCCCTCCTTTCCTTGCACTATCACACAAAATGAAGAACAAAAGGCCTTCAAACACACACACAAGGGCTTACAGACGTATGGAGGCTCTTAGGGTTCAAGGTGGCCGCATAAGAGGGCCATAAGGTCCTTTAAATAGAGCTCAGGGCAGGGGAATTAGGGTTTCATTAAACAGCACGGACTCGTCGAGTCCATCCCTTGGACTCGCCGAGTCCGGACGCGAACCCCCGCTAAAAACCGCGACCCGACTCGACGAGTTCAACCACCAACTCGCCGAGTCCCCTCACAGAAAGCCAAAATATATAAAGAGATGAAGGTACCTAGGGATCCGGGCTGTTACAAATCTCCCCCACTAGAATAAGACTTCGCCCTCGAAGTCCCGCTTAGTCAAAAAGTTCCGGATGCTGCTCCCGCATCTCCCGCTCCGGCTCCCAAGTCATCTCTGATCCCTTCCGATGCTGCCACTGAACCAATACCAGAGGCACCTCCTTGTTCCTCAAAACCTTGATCTTCCGATCTCTGATGGCTACAGGTCTTTCTGCATAATTCAGACTTGCATCCACCTGAATATCTCCTAACGGAACCACCGCTGATTCGTCGGCTATACATTTCCGCAGCTGCGATACATGGAAAGTGTCGTGAATCTGTCCCAACTCTGCTGGCAAGTCTAAACGGTAGGCTACCCGTCCCACCCTTGCAATCACACGAAAAGGACCAATATACCGGGGCCCCAACTTGCCCCTCTTCCTGAATCGAATCACTCCTTTCCAAGGAGAGACCTTCAGGAGCACGAGATCACCAACCTGGAACTCAAGCTCGGACCGACGCCTATCTGCATAACTTTTCTGCCGGCTCTGAGCGGTCAGCAACCTCTGCCTGACCATCTGAATTTGCTCGGTCGTCTGAAGCACGATCTCCGTGCTACCCATAACTTGCTGTCCCACCTCACCCCAACAGATGGGGGTGCGACACCTCCGCCCATACAACAGCTCAAAGGGCGGCATACCAATGCTCGAATGATGGCTGTTGTTATACGAGAACTCTGCTAAAGGTAGATAGATGTCCCAGCACCCTCCGAAATCCAACACACACGCCCGAAGCATGTCCTCGAGCGTCTGAATGGTCCGCTCACTCTGGCCGTCTGTCTGAGGATGATATGCCGTACTGAAATGCAGCCTAGTACCCAACTCTTCATGGAATTTCTTCCAGAACCTGGAAGTGAAACGCACGTCGCGGTCTGAAATAATCGAGATTGGCACCCCATGCCGCGATACTACTTCCCTCACATATAACTCAGCCAACTTCTCCGCCGAAGAGCTCTCACTAATAGCTAGAAAATGAGCGCTCTTTGTTAGTCGATCCACAATTACCCAAATCGCATCGACTCCTCTCGCCGTTCGCGGTAACTTAGTAATGAAATCCATAGAGATTTGTTCCCACTTCCATTCGGGAATCTCTAGCGGTTGCAGCTTACCGTGCGGTTGCTGGTGTTCGGCCTTGACCTGCCGACAAGTCAAGCACCTCTCGACGAACCAAGCGACATCCCTTTTCATACATGGCCACCAATACTCCTTCTTGAGATCCAAATACATTTTCGTAGCACCAGGATGAATCGAGAATTTCGATCGATGTGCCTCCTCCATCAAAGTAGTGCGCGCACCGCCCACAAACGGCACCCAAATCCGCCCCTGAAAAGTCATAAGCCCCCGACCATCCGTAACAAATCCTGGTACCTGACCCACCACCCGTTCCTTCTTCTGGTGTTCCGGCTTTGCAGCCTCCATCTGAGCCCCTCGAATAATGTCCAGAATCGGGGTCAAAACCGTCAACCTCATACAAATGTCTCGGATCGGGGCGCTATCCGCCCTACGACTCAAAGCGTCGGCTACCACATTAGCCTTGCCCGGGTGGTACAGGATCTCACAATCGTAATCCTTTACCACATCCAACCACCTCCTCTGACGCATATTCAGATTTGGCTGATCCATCAAGTATTTCAAGCTCTTATGGTCCGTGTAAATCGTACACCGAACCCCGTACAAGTAGTGTCGCCAGATTTTGAGGGCAAACACCACCGCCCCCAATTCCAGGTCGTGCGTGGGGTATCTCGACTCATGAGGCTTCAACTGCCTCGAAGCGTATGCTATCACATGACCCCTCTGCATAAGTACCGCCCCTAAACCCGATATAGAGGCATCACAATATACCACAAAATCCTCCATTCCTTCCGGGAGTGCAAGCACTGGAGCCTCGCACAATTTCTGACGAAGCGTCTCAAACGAAGACTGCTGCTCCGGTCCCCATGAGAACGCGACACCCTTCCGGGTCATCCTAGTAAGTGGCACAGCGATCTTGGAGAAATCCTTGATAAATCTGCGGTAATATCCAGCCAAACCTAGAAAACTCCTGATTTCGGTGGGCGATCTCGGCACCTCCCACCTCAGCACCGCCTCAATTTTGACCGGGTCGACCAATATCCCTTTCTGGTTCACAAGATGCCCGAGGAATTGGACCTCTCGCAACCAGAAATCACACTTGGAGAACTTGGCATACAGCCTCTCCGATCTCAACACCCGAAGAATCTCCCGCAAATGCTCCTCATGTTGGTCCCTAGTCTTCGAATATACCAAGATATCATCGATGAATACGATCACCGACCGATCCAGCATCGGTCGGCACACCCTGTTCATGAGATCCATGAATGCAGCCGGGGCATTGGTGAGCCCAAAAGGCATCACTACAAACTCATAATGTCCATAACGAGTCCTGAAGGCAGTCTTTTGGATATCCTCCTCGCGAACCCTCATCTGATGATATCCCGACCTCAAGTCAATCTTGGAAAACCAAGATGCCCCCTGCAACTGATCAAATAGATCGTCGATCCTAGGTAACGGGTACCGGTTCTTAATCGTCAACTTGTTTAACTCCCGATAATCGATACACATCCGATGTGAACCATCCTTCTTTTTGACGAACAAAATCGGCGCTCCCCAAGGCGAGCTACTGGGTCGAATGAATCCCTTCCCCAACAGCTCCTGAAGCTACGAGGATAGTTCCTGCATTTCCGGTGGAGCGAGACGGTAAGGCGCCTTGGCGATGGGCGCCGCCCCCGGAACCAAATCGATACGAAACTCCACTTGCCTCTCCGGAGGCACGCCTGGTAACTCCTCGGGGAACACATCCGCAAACTCGCATACAACCGGAACGTCATCAATCGCATTGGGCCTCTCCGTGATCACACGAGTATCCATCACATAAGCTATGAATCCATCACAACCCTGCTGCAGACTCTGCCTTGCCCTTGCCGCTGAACAAAACGCTGACCCACACCGGGTCCCTTCACCATAAACTGTGAGCACTCCCCCACTAGGGTCTCGAATTGTCACCAGCTGTTTCTCGCAATCAATGACAGCTCCGAACTTACTCAACCAATCCATGCCCACGATAATGCAAACATCCCCCATAGCTATAGGGACTAAGTCGATAGGAAACTCGACCCCAAAAATCTCGAGTACGCATCCTCGAATCACCTCGGTGGCGTATACTGCTCTCTCGTTTGCTATAGCAACTCGCAGGGGACGACTCATCGTCTCCCGATCGATATCGATGTACTGGCTAAAGGCCAGCGAAACAAAGGACCGACTCGCACCTGAGTCGAACAATACCAAAGCAGGCACATGATTCACAAGAAAAGTACCTACGCATATAGGAATATAAGCATAATGTCTCAGCATAAATGTAAATACGTGAAAGAATACATACCGGCCACTACATCAGGCGCCGCGCGGACCTCCTCCGCAGTCAACTGGAAAGCTCTCCCACGAGCCTTCGGGGCCTCGGTCTTCACTGGCCGAACCTCAGGAACCCTGGCAGCAGGCGAAGATCCCTGGCGAAGCTGGGGGCACTCGGCCTTCCGATGGCCAGTCTGGTTGCAATGGAAGCAAACCATAAATCCCTTGGGGCAATCCCTCGTGATGTGCCCCTCCTTGCCACACTTGTAGCAAGCACCCAATCGACACGCCCCCTCATGACCCTTGCCGCACTTCCCACACGTACGGCTCTTCTGTCCTCCGGATCTCAAATCAACGGACTTGGTCCGCTTGGCTGCCGGCTGCGACTGCGTCGGCCGCCAATCCATCCGCTGAGACTCGGCCTCCTCCCTGGCCTGGGTCTCCAACTCGATCTCCCGCTTCCTAGCATTCGCCTGAAGCTCAACAAAAGTCTGATATGATGAGTTCGATACGAACTCCCGGATGTCTCTCCTCAGTACTCCCAAATACCGGCTCATCCGAGCCTGCTCCGTGGACACCTGCTCGGGGCAGAACATCGCCCTCTCATGAAACTTCCGCGTGATCACTGCAACCGAATCATTACCCTGCTTGAGGGTCAAGAACTCCTGAACCAACCGTTCCCTCTCCACCGGGGGAACGTACTCGTCTATGAACATAGCAGTAAATCTCTCCCAAGTCAAGGCTGAAACCTCCGCGAGAGTGAAGTTTGCCGTCACGAACTTCCACCAATCCTTCGCTCCCAGGCGGAGCTGGTTCAGGGCGAACCGCACCCTCAGATGCTCCGGACATGAACAAGTATAGAAGCATCCCTCAATATCGGCAATCCACCTCATTGCAGCAATCGGATCCTGTGTCCCGTCAAACTCTGGTGGCTTCGTGTTGCTGAACTCCCGGAACAGCAACGAGTCACCCCCCTGTGGCCTGGCAGCAGCCACAGCTGCGGTAGCTGCAGCAGCGGCAGCCTCAGACAACGCGGCATACCGCTCATCAAACGTCTCCATCAGCGTGGTCTTGATAGACCCAAACATTTCCGGAATCTCGGCCCGGATCGCTGCAGCTACCTCCTCATGGATCATCTGACGGAGCTCCTCGTCAGTCACCCCACTCGTGCCAGGTCTGTGTCGTGGTCCAACCATGATGTCTCTGAAATACAACAAAAGAATATCAGAGACCCTATAGGGCAAAAATCGCACTCGATAACGCAGCCCTACTCAGTTTTCGATACTCAGGGGTTCCCACTTGGCTGCCTACTGACCCGGTGTCCTTGGCAGTACGGGCCCAATACTGCCAGTTACACCGCGTCGGTATTCACCCAAGTCATCCTCCCCAACCTCGAATCCTGGGCACTCTATTCTTTTCATACTCTTGTTACTCACTCGCTCTCGAGCACCCCAAAGAAGCAAGTTTTCCCTAGACTAAGGCATCACAAAATCAGGCCACTTTAGCCCTAATATGTATACCTAGTCTGCTAGCATGCGTATCATATCATATCATAAATCGTAACACATATAATAAGAGTATTTTGGGGATTTTTACCGTTCGGGAGCTAGCTGACCGTACACACTTTTTCTTCTTCGGTTGTCTCACATTTCAAAATTTAAATTTTTGATTATTTAAATTAAATTTTTTGTAAAAACAATTTTCCCCAATCCCCGGTTTGAGTCCAGTTACACCCGAAGGTGTACCCGAATCCCTCAAACCAAGGCTCTGATACCAACTTGTAACATCATAAAATTTCCAACCAAAAATTTTCATTTTTACAACCATTAAGACATGAGTAATTAGTTTAGATTTCCAAAATAACGTCGTAGTCTCAAACGATTACATATCAAAAGATAAAATAGTTTCCCCGAGTGTGTGTACGATCACGCTGGCGCCTTCCCACGGTCCTCACTCGCACCTGAAACACATAAGCAACAACTGTAAGCATAAAGCTTAGTGAGTTCCCAAAATACAACATATGCACATACGCCTTTCCAGGCCTTGACCTTCCGGTCCATGTGTTCAGGGGACTTCCGTCCCGACTGGGTAAACCTTCCGGTCCTACCCACATCAACCTTTACAGTCCATATGACCACGCCTTCCGGCCCACATCAAACATATCATACATGACCCATATAGCAAATAACTTAACACACATAAAGCATATATTCCATATCATATTCAACCTTCCGGTCACATAGTCAAACCCTTCCGGGTACAGTATAGTGAGGAGACTCACCTCGTATGCCTTGCTAAATTGCTAATCGAAAATCCTGGAATCACTCGGGCCCGAACCCTCGAGCTGCAATCCTCCTACGATATATAAATCTATAAATATTACTTGTACCGCTAAGGTGGACCATCCAAATCAAGTCAACACAGGTTGACCCGATCAACAGTCTTTAGTTAATTTGGACTAGACTCGGCGAGTGCACAATAGTGACTCGGCGAGTCTACGCGTTTTTACCAACTCTCAAGAATTTTCCCTTTGACTCGTCGAGTACTCCCCTGACTCGACGAGTTCCACCTGGGCCTGAATCGCAGGGTCACCGCGACTCAACTCGCCGAGTCTAAGGCCAACTCGGCGAGTCCCATCCTGACTCGGTCCACATGACAAAACCTTTCCAACTCTCTGCGACTCACTGAGTCGCTCACAACTCGGTCCAGTCTACACACAAGATGGTCTCAAGGACAATCTTCAAGTGACTCGTCGAGTCTGTTCTTCAGACTCGGCGAGTCCATGCCATGCACCAGCTAAAACTGGCTCTTGCGGTCAGATCCGTTCCATAAATACATAGATCTGGCCTTCCCAAGCTTATTTGTCACGTAAAGTCTCAGTCTTGGTTGCCATGCAATGCATACAAGGCTTATTTTGAAGAAACCACCTTCAATATGGCAAGTATAGCTTCTAACTCAAATAAATGGGCATAAAGCTTGTCATAAGGGGTCTCCTGGACCTGCTAAAGTCCAGATCTAGGTTCCATGTTTCCATGGGACCTCTCATACTTCTTATTCAAGCCAAGAAAGGCAAGAAGAAACCCTAGATTTGGCCCATCAACACAAAACACGAAGATTGGCTCAGAATGTTACCTCAAGAAGACCCCCTTGATGAAATAGCAACAGATCTAAGCTCCCCAACACTTCAAGCTTGCTCCTCTCCCTCCTTTCCTTGCACTATCACACAAAATGAAGAACAAAAGGCCTTCAAACACACACACAAGGGCTTACAGACGTATGGAGGCTCTTAGGGTTCAAGGTGGCCGCATAAGAGGGCCATAAGGTCCTTTAAATAGAGCTCAGGGCCGGGGAATTAGGGTTTCATTAAACAGCACGGACTCGTCGAGTCCATCCCTTGGACTCGCCGAGTCCGGACGCGAACCCCCGCTAAAAACCGCGACCCGACTCGACGAGTTCAACCACCAACTCGCCGAGTCCCCTCACAGAAAGCCAAAATATATAAAGAGATGAAGGTACCTGGGGATCCGGGCTGTTACAATTATTATTATTATTATTATTATTATTATTATTATTATTATTATTATTATATTCGTCTAAATAAATGGTTTTGATGCATCATTTTAATCCTTCAATTATTGAACATAGAGATACTTAATTATAAATTTGGAACTGCATATATATATTAAACAAATCACATATAAGATATATTTGCGTAAATATCATATGTAATTCTTGTCGTTGTAATATGGATAAGTTACTTTCATATGAAGAACATATCATGATAAGTCAATCATAATTATATATCAAATCTTAAAAATTATGTTATCTTTTAAATATTGTCTTGTAAATATGTTGTGTAGGATAACCCAACAAAAAAATTATAGAAAATAAACATAATCAAAATTGAAAAACTACAATTAAATAAATAAGAACATTGGGTGGTTGAATATATAAATAAAAATCTTACATGAATATACATTTAAATCAAAAGAAAAAATTAACATTCATCTACTTTGCTCAAACAAAAAAAACCTATATTCGTTTTCTAAATCTTTTTTCTTCATTTAACACCATTCAACCATCGAAACTTGATGATAATTCTTCACTAACCTGCAATCAAAATGTTTATCTTGAAAAAGAGGAATTGGAAAGATATTCCAAGCAAAACATTGATATTTTGAGAGTCACATTCAAGATTGAGTAATACACACAAATCACATATAAAGATCAAATGAGAAACTGAATTTAAAGAAAGAATAAAAAAGCTTCATTTGTTTTGGTTGAAAAAAAAAATCATATAACAGTTATCATCGATACAGGATACTGACATATCCCATTTCTTTAAATCATAATATTGGGATCGTGAATGCTTCAACTATATGAACAATTTTGAATCACAATATCTTCAACCAAATGATGACTTTTTGTAAGAAAAATGTACTAATATAACTACATATATAATAAGAGAATGCAAAAAATTATTGGAAATTTATAAATATTATAAATGTTATTAACTAAGGAATATAAAATGTTATGTAGGTTTCAAATCAATATGGTTTGAGAAAACAAAATATCTCTAAACATATGATTTTGAATGGTATGGTTTGAGAAAACAAAATATCGCTAAACATTTGATTTTGAATGGTCTCATTTATACTACTGGAAAAAAACATAACACGATAAAACTATTAGTAAAAAATGATACATTCATCCATAACCTTAACATGTAAAGCTCTTTTAGGTACTTCATCACTGCAAATACGTTCTAAAAGAATTGTGTCTATTGAAATTTTTTATTTTCATTTTTTTAAGACATCCTTCTTACATGTAAGTGTTTATATAGCATGTTTGGTGTTTAATGTTAAATCAGTTACTTAGAAAACATTTGAAAAGTCATTTGAGAATATGAAAAGACAAAGGAGTTTCAAATCAATGTGGTGCTTAGAAAAATGCTTCTATTATAAGATACTAGGCGTAACCTCTCGCATTGCGCAAGAATGCATTTAAGTGGTTAAAATAATTGTGGGAAAAAATAGAAATATGTTGAAATTTACGTTTTTAGTCATGTTTTGGGCATTAACCGAATTATTAAATAACTTAAAAATCCATCAACTTATATTTTGATACAATCTAATATAATCCATACCTTATAAACTTTACTTTTACTTTTATAATATCCAATATATATTATAAGTTTTTGTATAACATTAATATAATCTACTTTTCTTATGTCCGATAATATTTTTTGGATAAAATAAGAAATAAGTTGTTTTGAATGAGCTATTAATAAACAATATTGAACTAATAAACTTTGTATTACATTATTTATATTACACCAAAACATCAAAGGTTTCATATATGAACTTTAAAATATTAAACATTGAAATTAAGAATGAAGTCACACAAGATATATCATTATACGTAAATGTCATCAAGAGTTTTAAAATAAGTCGATTAGTAAATATGATATTTAATTTTAATTACATATTTTGCAAGGCGTACGTTTGACTTTATGTTGGTGTACCGAGAATCCTCTTCCTTAATTTGTACCAAAAAAATTAAGATGAATAGGAATATAAGTACAAAAAAAATTAAGATGAATAGGAATATAAAATACATATTACTAAGCATTAATATAAATAAATAAAAAATGTATGTGGATCTCCTACCACCGGTTAAAGAAAACATACATCTCTAGTGGTATCGATTCATATATGAAATTTAAGTAGTCATTCTATGTACACCTTGTTTTCTAATGACATAAACAAATATGAGTAACCAAACATAAAAATGTTATCATTATGTAGGAAAAATATTTTAGTTAACTAACAAATTAAATAATGTAAGTTTAAGAGTTAGGAGTTTCAAAACATTAATATTTTTATTAATCAATCAATTAAGTAACATATGTAAAAATTTTACAATCATTATTAAAAAGCATTTTGAAATATTATATTTTAAATAATATATATATATATATATATATATATATATATATATATATATATATAAAGAGAGAGAAAGAGAGAGAGAGAGAGAGAGAGAGAGAGAGAGATGGAAAGTATAACATATGTATGAGTTTCAATTAATTATCTTTTGAAACGGTACAATTACAAAACAAAAAAAACATATCTAAAATATTTAATTAAATATTTTAGACATCACAATATATAACATATGATCAATATATTAACGATTAAACCAGAATATACAACAATCGTATTACAATAATCCAAAAATTAAGAAAATATAATAACAAACTTAGAAATTAAAAGCTCTAATATAATAGCATATCTCCAAAAGTGGTCATAAGACCTCAACCAAACACAAAAACCTTTAAGTTTGTTTTCTTTTTGAAATTTGTATATGATTTGTATGTATGCCTTCCCAAAAGATTGGCCTTTTTATAGTAAACTTTTCACTAAATGTTAATTAAAGATAATATAAGTTATAAAACTTTTGAGTGTTAAATCATAATTAAGAAAACTTTTGAGTTGCATTAGTTAAAAAAGGGGGGTTTCAAATTAATGTGGTTTGAGGAAATTAAAAAAAGGGTTTCAAATGCATGAGATTCAACAAAAAAATGTAAGCTTTATAAATTTGTATGACTAATTCCAGCAAGTTGCATGACACGTGTTAAAAATATATTGTTAGAATATTGAAAAATATATATTTTAAAATGGTATGTTATTGACATTAACTTTTACATAATATTTTTACACTAACTTATATATATATATATATATATAATCTCAACTTTTTTGAACAATAATATTCATTGAAATCAACCCACATTCCTCATTAATAGAATTAAATATAATTATCTATTTAGTATTCTTTTTAAAAATTGTTATAATTGATTAATTTATATTTTTACTTATGCAATTATTTTCTAATTATATTAATGATTTTATTTAAAATATAATTTTTTTCTAGCTAAAGTTATGTAATTTATAATTTTATGTAATTATCATTTAAAATTATTGTTCATTAATTTTAAATCACTTATTATTATTAATAAGTTAAAGAAGATTTTTAACAAACACTTAATATTATTATTCGAATATGAAACATATACTAAATAATAAAGTGATAAGATTGACAATTTACATTTCAAAAGAGACTTGTATAAATAATATGACATATCCATGATTTTTATAATTTGATTTTATTATTTATAACTATTGTTCGTTAATTTTAAAACAACTTATTATTATTAATAAGTTAAAGAAAACTTTTAAAAAGCACTTATTGATATACTTAAAATGTTAAACATATACTAAAATATAAAGTGATAAGATAATATGACATATCCATGATTTTAATTAATTATTACTTTGAAGCAACACAAACATACATACATATATACAATATTTAATTAAATATTATATATATCACATTCCATAACATATGATCGATAACTTGAATCTAATCTAATTTACATTGAAATTTCAACCACAACATATAATGATTGTCTTAAAAGAATACTTAAACCAAGAAAAAAAAATAAAGAAAGAATTAGTATATAACAAACTTACAAATTAAAAACTTTAACATAATAAAATGGCTCGAAAAATGGTCCAAAGCTCTCAAACTGACACAAAAACCTTTAAACTTATTTTCTTTGTGAATTTTTATGTGATTGGTATTTGTGTATCTACTCAAAGAGATTGGCCTTTTATAGTAGACTATCCATTAACTATAAAATAATAATTATTACATTTAGTTTGTATATAAATATAATTAATTTTAACAATAGATAAAATAACATTTATTAAAATCAAATCATTTAGTGGTCTCTACTTATGTTTTACGTATGTATAATATTTGTTATATTTGTCAACTATTTTAATTTACTACTGTTATGATTTATTAATTTTTAAAAAAAAAAAGTTGACTTTGTTTTAATTTCATCATGATGATTATTTAGATTATCAACAACTGTTTGTAATCTAACGTAGTTTAATTTCTAAGTTTCTATTATTTTTAACTATTATTATTATAAATTAATTTAAAAACAACTTAATTGAATTTTAGTTATTATAAAATATACTTTTCAGAAACCTTTTAGGTAATTCGATTCATAGATTTAGTTTCTTTTATATTTATTATATTTAATGTTTTCCTTTTAACTGTGTTAAAAAAAACTATATATTGATTTAAAACATTATTTAATATTTTACTTTAGGTTTTAAATTTTAACAAAATTTTTAAGCTTATTTGATATATTAATGTAGATTATTTATTTAACAATATGTTGAAGTTAATAAATTAAGTATATTATATTGATAAGTCATGAAATCTTCCATTTATGATAATATTTATAACTAAACACATATTTAAGTTAATAAATTAAGTATATTATATGCAAATATGAAGAGTTGGGAGTTTCAAATGAATGTGGTGAAAGAAAAAATGTTTCGTTTATAATATATTATGAATATGAATATGATATGATATAGACTAGACGAATCATCGCACGTTACGCAATAATATATTCATAAAGTTTTTTTAACGGTAAACACACACATTCACATAGTTATTTTATGATTCTCCTAATTCTATAAATTGTGATTTAATATTTATAAATGAAAAACAATGTTAATAATATATATATATATATATATATATATATATATATATATATATATATATATATATATTGATTTCTATATATAATGAATAACAAATAGTATAAAAATAAATATTTGATGATTTTATTGACCATTTTAAGGTGTGTAAATTGTATATAAATTGTATGTTAATTTATGTATTTAATGAATAACAAATATATGAGAAACATAAATACTATATTTTTAATAACATAAAAACACAACAATCTCTACTATAACATTTGTAACAAAAAAAAACCTTATTAAACACTGATAAATCATACAAAAATTATATAGAAGACATATTATATATATATATATATATATATATATATATATATATATATATATATATATATATATATATATATAATACTTATTGCTCCAAGAAAAATCTGCATAGTAATTGTAACGCTCGTAGATCCGGGCTAGTTAATTTAGAGATGATAAGCGTCAAAAATGACTTTTTGATAGAAGAGTGTTTAGAATAAATAATCTTAACTAAGTTGTAGTATATGTAACAAGGTTTCCATGCATAAAAAGAACGTTGAAATCCGAGTTATAACGAATAAGTTATGAAATGTCGAAGTTTCGCGACAGATTCGGCACGACGCTGTAGCACGTAAATAGTGAATATACGATAAAGCGATATTTAGTCTTAGTGATCTAAACGAAAGTTATAGAATACGTTAAACCAAGTGCGTGCATAAAAAGAACGTCTAAATTTGACTTCGTATGAGGAAGTTATGATTTTTCGAAGTTTCGACTTAGCGATATGCAGCCCAAAGTTCGAATATGAGATCGAGTGGTTTCTAGTCGAAACAATCTAAATGAAAATCGAAGATCTCGTCGATAGTAGTCCAATGGTAAAAATACAGACAAAAACGGACGTCAGATGAAGGAGTTGTGAATTACTAACGGAGTTTTCCTGTCCCGACCTAGTTAAAATAAATATAATAAAAATTAAATTCGAAATTAGATGAGGGAGTCTAAACAAGAGTTGTAGAGAATAATCTCACCAACGCATGGATATAAATAACGTTAAAAATGGAGCTCGTATGCAAAAGTTATGAATTTCTGAAGTTCGGGGCGCGAACCCCAACACTGTGTTAGAGTTCACAACATGAAAAAGGGGTTCACGACGTGAACTCAGTGATGACGTCTTCTGGAGCCTGGCAAACAAAACATCGCGACTACGCACCAGATGACGTCCAAGGTCACGACGTGAAATGATGGTTCATGACGTGAAAACTAAAAAAATCAGCCCTATAAATAGAAACCGAAGGCAGTCGGGTTTAGTTGCTAATTCCTTCACTCTCTCACTCCCGATACCCTATCTAGCCCTCTTAATTAACCCCCGAAGCCCCGGTATCATCCCGACACCCGAAGCAAGTCCTGAAGCTCTGAAGATCCCGAGAAGAAAATTCCGAGCCGAAGCTCTTCCCGTGAGAAGCCCGGTGTGAGAAGCCCGTAGAGCTGTCCGATAATCGTCTTTCACATGAGTGCATAGTCCCTTTCATGAACATGATTTTAATACAAGTATAGTTTGAGTGTATTAAATATATGTTTTGTGTGAGTTATTTGATGATGTCTGAACTATGTGTTAAAGAACATACCTGATTGTTTATGATAACTTAGGTTAAAGAGTAAACCTAAGGTTTGTTATAATGGTTATGGGGTAGTATCTCTTTATGAGTACGAGTGAGATATATACGGAGAATAGAACTTTAAAATATATCATTGATCCGGGAGCATGGATTAGACATAGTTATTCGTCCCTAGTCTGAGAGTATGGATTGGAGTTAGTTAATTGTCATTAATCTGGGAGTATGGATTAAGACTTAGTCAGTTGTCATTAATCTAGGAGTATGGATTAAGACATATTCATTTGTCCTTAGTCTAGGAGTATGGAGAGGACATAGAATCTGTCATTAGTCCGGGAGAATGGATTTTGACCTAGACCAATTGTCCCTTATCCGGAGTATGGAATGGGCTCAATCATGGACTCGAGAATATGGATTAGATACGGGAGTAAGAGTTAGAATTTGAGGTCCAGGGGTATGGATAGTCTCGTTGAGAGGATTGATGGGATGGGGTAAGAGTTGGTTATATATATACAGAGAAAATTTTATATTGTGTGAATTCTAAATTATATATATATATATATATATATATATATATATATATATATGTATGTGTATATATATATATATATATATGTTATAACATTGTGGGATATATATATATATATATATATATATATATATATATATATATATATATATATATATATATGTTATAACATTGTGGGAATGAAATCCCCATGTACCCACCAGGTTTTCCAATCCTGACCCACTCAATACTTTTGTATCATAGGTATCAATACAAAGACACATTACACTGAGAGATTAAAGAGATGTATATCAGTAGTGTAGATGAATGTAAGTTTGGTTTATGCTTATGTGTCTGTATTGATCAGGACATCCCAAATGTTTTAAAATGAATAAAATACATTTCTTCAGAGATGCTTGGATAAAGTATTTATCATGTTTTCTGGGAACAAATTCCACAACAGTTTTGTTTAAAATATTACTCTGATTTAAAACAATGC
Source organism: Lactuca saligna (assembly GCF_052625555.1). NCBI lineage: Eukaryota > Viridiplantae > Streptophyta > Magnoliopsida > Asterales > Asteraceae > Lactuca > Lactuca saligna. Next base: position 76,556,430 of record NC_136423.1, on the reverse strand, counting down.
ATAAACAAATCGGTATTTTCTAGCCGTGAAATTTGGGGATTTTACAGTAATAACCATGATGCGGCAAATCACTTTTTTTCCACTCTTCATATTTTAATCACAAATATCTTAAAACACGTTAAAATATGTTGAAATTTATAATTTTATCCATGGTTTTTTGTCATTTTTTATATAGGCCAATTAAAATTGGAACTTACAACCCTAGAATATTGGAACCGATCCTGGAACATGTTATGTCGGTTTTTAATATTCCAAAACTGCTCCTAAAATTTGTCGACATTGGGGTTCTAATTTTTTATTACAAAATAAATTGATTGACTATTACAACATATGAAAAAATGATTAACCATATAAATTATTGATAACATAAATACAACGAATTAAAGGAAAAGTTAAAATTATAAATAAAAGATGTGTAAAATTGATGTCAAAATATTCTTTAATACATTCTAACCAGACTAATAATAATGATAAAACTCAAAATGAGTTTTAGCCCTCATTTGTTATTAGAAAACATAAGTTAAAAAATAATTAAACTATTTGTTTTTTAAGAGAGTCTCGTGCCATTATGCTTTTCATTAGCATAACATAAATTAGAGGTGCAAATTGCAATGGCTAAATCTTATTTTACTTTTAAATACCTTACAGTTATATCATAAACATCTCGTTTAAAAGATCATGAATTATTAAACAATTTATAATTAAATAATAGCTTGTAATGATATATCAACAACTCAAATTTACCATTTTAATGAAATATAACAAAATCAATTTTAATAAGTTTTATCAACTAGATATTATGGTAAATGATCATTTAACTTGGCCTAGTGAATGGGTGAATAAATTTCCTGGTTTGAAGGATGACCCAATGTTCTGTAATGAAGCTGATCAGATGGACAAAATTATTTGGAGGGATAAGGTTGGGTCTCGCAAGTAGTTCTCTTGTAAGCAAGTTTGGACTGATATCAATAATTTGGGATTTAAGGTTCCGTGGTATAATATTTTATGGTTTGGCAATAATATTCATAGGAACACTTTCATTTTGTGGATGGCTGTATTGAATAACTTGAAAACCCAGGATCGTGTCAAATTTTGGGAAACAAAGGGTATCCTTCTATCTCCTCTTTGTCTTAAAATGAATGATTCTCATGATCATCTTTTTTTTAGGTGTGACTATGCTAATTAGATTTGGAGGTATTTCTATAAGAATATTGGGGTTGGGTTCAGTTATGATGATTGGAATGATCTTATTATTAAGTTCTATGGTTGTTCTAAAGGGAAATCTGTGGATTATGTGATTAAGAAACTTGTTCTAGCTGGTAGTGTTGCTCACATTTGGATGGAGAGGAATGCTAGATTGTTTAGAAATGTGAGCAGGCCTTATAAAAATGTGATTCATTGTATTGAAAAGGGAATTCAACTGAAAATGATAGATATGAAGTTATAGTTGAATATGATGCATGAAAAAGTGTGTAAGAAGTGGGGTATCAAAGGAATGAACAATTTTCATATGGGTAGTGATATAAATGTTAAAAAAAAAAAAAGAATGGGGGTTGTTAACTATTTTTGGTGGAGTATGGGGTTGGTTTTGAGGTTTCTAGGAGATTTGATTGGGTTGTGGTGGAGGTATACCATTATTTGGTTCAAATCTGAAGAAATTGACGGATTTTGTTGCTTATTTGAAAGTTTGCTTTCAAATAAAGTGGCTTGTACCCCAGGGGATTTCTGTTTGGATATGATCTTTGTTGAGATTATTCAAATAGGGTTCCCTAGACATGTGATTGATGCCATGTTTGTCCTGAAACTAAATAAGTTCTATTTTTGGTTTGTTGGTTGGTTTGTTTTTTTATTGGTTTTCTGTACAGGTTCCTTGTGCATCACAGGCAGATCTGTTTTTGGAGCAGATGGATTATATTCCAAATGCTCAGCTTGAAGTATAATTGGAGGATGACTGTTAGCTGGCAGACTAGAAGATGGATCCAGGTCATGCAGATGGTGATCTAAGAGAGTAGTAGGCTAGTTTTGTAGATTCATAGACTACAGAGTGAATAGTGGTGGATTGAAGGCTAGAAGAATGGAAGAAGACTCTGGATTGCGAGCATTTGTCTGTTCTTAATTCATAGGGTTGTTTGGTTATTTAGTAGTGTTTACTTTAATTTTGGTTTATTTAGATGGTTGATTGTTAAGGGTGAGTTGATGGGTTGGTCCTTAAGACTAGTCTACTGGACAGTGGGTATTTTTAAGGGCCTTGCCTCTTGCATTGGTGTTGATGGAAATTTGTGGCTATGGTGTTGCAAGGGGTTGAAGTTACCCTTTTCCCACATCAAATAAGTTTGTGGACTAGTCTTAAGATTAGTAAGGTTGTTTGGGGTAATTTTGAGGTTTATTTGTTGGTTAAAAAATGGTTAGGTAGCTGGTTATGGATAGGTTGCAGAATTATAGGAGTTATGGTTTAATGTTGGTTTGATTGTGTTGTATTCTTTTATTCTTTTTAATAAAGTTTGCTGAGCTTTGGCTCTGTAAAAGAAGTTTTATCAACTACATAATTGTCATCTATAGGACTATTTCCATGTAAGCGGTTGTGAACATTCAACACAACATGAAGACCTATAATATTAAACGCCGACATGCACTCCATTACATTATCCTAGAAATTACACCCAATGAATCTTTTTAAAAGTCTAGTTATACAATTTGAAGTGGAATGAACATTAACCTGCACCATCTTGCAAACTCCATTATAATTTATACAACATGGACCGTTCGGTTTAGACTTTAGACGGTTAGTTGCATAGCTTCCTTTTGGAACCCCACTGAACATGATTATAACTTTCATGAAAAAAAATGCAAAACTTGAAAATAAACTGAACCATCAAAATTTTAAAATCAAGAAGCATGAACTACGTTAGTTTTATCCATTCTTTTTTGTATTGTTGTGAAGTAGTCTTGCTACTCATGTGAATCTAGAGGCAATGATTAGACTATCTTCATATATAATATTTTTCATTCCAACCAAAGTAATAATTATACAGTATAAATTTAGATAATAAGAAAGAAGAAAATGAAGCAATATTTCTTACCATAAACTTTCATATTTCCTTATCATCATCAGTTTATCTTTATTATTATTTATGCTCTCCATCGATAATCTTTTTGTATGGAGTTTCTAATCTACCTCTCAACTATTCACAAAACTCTTTAAACCATTCTAATAAAAATCTACCGTTGTGAACTATATATATATATATATATATATATATATATCAATGTTAATCAGTTGTGATCATAAGAACCAATAAGTATCATAAGTTAAAAAACTATTGAGTGGTAGTTGTTAATTAGATTCTGGTGAAAAGTTATGTAGGTTTAAATAAATATCATGATATAATATTTATTTCAAATGATTATGGTGACAGAAAAAATGTTTGTTTTATAAGTATAGTATGATATGATATGATGATATGATATAGATAATTGATAGATAGATAGATAGATAGATAGATAGATAGATAGATAGATAGATAGATAGATAGATAGATAGATAGATAGATAGATAGATAGATAGATAGATAGATAGATAGATAGATAGATAGATAGATAGATAGATAGATAGATAGATAGATAGATAGATAGATAGATAGATAGATAGATAGATAGATAGATAGATAGATAGATAGATAGATAGATAGATAGATAGATAGATAGATAGATAGATAGATAGATAGATAGATAGATAGATAGATAGATAGATAGATAGATAGATAGATAGATAGATAGATAGATAGATAGATAGATAGATAGATAGATAGATAGATAGATAGATAGATAGATAGATAGATAGATAGATAGATAGATAGATAGATAGATAGATAGATAGATAGATAGATAGATAGATAGATAGATAGATAGATAGATAGATAGATAGATAGATAGATAGATAGATAGATAGATAGATAGATAGATAGATAGATAGATAGATAGATAGATAGATAGATAGATAGATAGATAGATAGATAGATAGATAGATAGATAGATAGATAGATAGATAGATAGATAGATAGATAGATAGATAGATAGATAGATAGATAGATAGATAGATAGATAGATAGATAGATAGATAGATAGATAGATAGATAGATAGATAGATAGATAGATAGATAGATAGATAGATAGATAGATAGATAGATAGATAGATAGATAGATAGATAGATAGATAGATAGATAGATAGATAGATAGATAGATAGATAGATAGATAGATAGATAGATAGATAGATAGATAGATAGATAGATAGATAGATAGATAGATAGATAGATAGATAGATAGATAGATAGATAGATAGATAGATAGATAGATAGATAGATAGATAGATAGATAGATAGATAGATAGATAGATAGATAGATAGATAGATAGATAGATAGATAGATAGATAGATAGATAGATAGATAGATAGATAGATAGATAGATAGATAGATAGATAGATAGATAGATAGATAGATAGATAGATAGATAGATAGATAGATAGATAGATAGATAGATAGATAGATAGATAGATAGATAGATAGATAGATAGATAGATAGATAGATAGATAGATAGATAGATAGATAGATAGATAGATAGATAGATAGATAGATAGATAGATAGATAGATAGATAGATAGATAGATAGATAGATAGATAGATAGATAGATAGATAGATAGATATATAGATAGATAGATAGATAGATAGATAGATAGATAGATAGATAGATAGATAGATAGATAGATAGATAGATAGATAGATAGATAGATAGATAGATAGATAGATAGATAGATAGATAGATAGATAGATAGATAGATAGATAGATAGATAGATAGATAGATAGATAGATAGATAGATAGATAGATAGATAGATAGATAGATAGATAGATAGATAGATAGATAGATAGATAGATAGATAGATAGATAGATAGATAGATAGATAGATAGATAGATAGATAGATAGATAGATAGATAGATAGATAGATAGATAGATAGATAGATAGATAGATAGATAGATAGATAGATAGATAGATAGATAGATAGATAGATAGATAGATAGATAGATAGATAGATAGATAGATAGATAGATAGATAGATAGATAGATAGATAGATAGATAGATAGATAGATAGATAGATAGATAGATAGATAGATAGATAGATAGATAGATAGATAGATAGATAGATAGATAGATAGATAGATAGATAGATAGATAGATAGATAGATAGATAGATAGATAGATAGATAGATAGATAGATAGATAGATAGATAGATAGATAGATAGATAGATAGATAGATAGATAGATAGATAGATAGATAGATAGATAGATAGATAGATAGATAGATAGATAGATAGATAGATAGATAGATAGATAGATAGATAGATAGATAGATAGATAGATAGATAGATAGATAGATAGATAGATAGATAGATAGATAGATAGATAGATAGATAGATAGATAGATAGATAGATAGATAGATAGATAGATAGATAGATAGATAGATAGATAGATAGATAGATAGATAGATAGATAGATAGATAGATAGATAGATAGATAGATAGATAGATAGATAGATAGATAGATAGATAGATAGATAGATAGATAGATAGATAGATAGATAGATAGATAGATAGATAGATAGATAGATAGATAGATAGATAGATAGATAGATAGATAGATAGATAGATAGATAGATAGATAGATAGATAGATAGATAGATAGATAGATAGATAGATAGATAGATAGATAGATAGATAGATAGATAGATAGATAGATAGATAGATAGATAGATAGATAGATAGATAGATAGATAGATAGATAGATAGATAGATAGATAGATAGATAGATAGATAGATAGATAGATAGATAGATAGATAGATAGATAGATAGATAGATAGATAGATAGATAGATAGATAGATAGATAGATAGATAGATAGATAGATAGATAGATAGATAGATAGATAGATAGATAGATAGATAGATAGATAGATAGATAGATAGATAGATAGATAGATAGATAGATAGATAGATAGATAGATAGATAGATAGATAGATAGATAGATAGATAGATAGATAGATAGATAGATAGATAGATAGATAGATAGATAGATAGATAGATAGATAGATAGATAGATAGATAGATAGATAGATAGATAGATAGATAGATAGATAGATAGATAGATAGATAGATAGATAGATAGATAGATAGATAGATAGATAGATAGATAGATAGATAGATAGATAGATAGATAGATAGATAGATAGATAGATAGATAGATAGATAGATAGATAGATAGATAGATAGATAGATAGATAGATAGATAGATAGATAGATAGATAGATAGATAGATAGATAGATAGATAGATAGATAGATAGATAGATAGATAGATAGATAGATAGATAGATAGATAGATAGATAGATAGATAGATAGATAGATAGATAGATAGATAGATAGATAGATAGATAGATAGATAGATAGATAGATAGATAGATAGATAGATAGATAGATAGATAGATAGATAGATAGATAGATAGATAGATAGATAGATAGATAGATAGATAGATAGATAGATAGATAGATAGATAGATAGATAGATAGATAGATAGATAGATAGATAGATAGATAGATAGATAGATAGATAGATAGATAGATAGATAGATAGATAGATAGATAGATAGATAGATAGATAGATAGATAGATAGATAGATAGATAGATAGATAGATAGATAGATAGATAGATAGATAGATAGATAGATAGATAGATAGATAGATAGATAGATAGATAGATAGATAGATAGATAGATAGATAGATAGATAGATAGATAGATAGATAGATAGATAGATAGATAGATAGATAGATAGATAGATAGATAGATAGATAGATAGATAGATAGATAGATAGATAGATAGATAGATAGATAGATAGATAGATAGATAGATAGATAGATAGATAGATAGATAGATAGATAGATAGATAGATAGATAGATAGATAGATAGATAGATAGATAGATAGATAGATAGATAGATAGATAGATAGATAGATAGATAGATAGATAGATAGATAGATAGATAGATAGATAGATAGATAGATAGATAGATAGATAGATAGATAGATAGATAGATAGATAGATAGATAGATAGATAGATAGATAGATAGATAGATAGATAGATAGATAGATAGATAGATAGATAGATAGATAGATAGATAGATAGATAGATAGATAGATAGATAGATAGATAGATAGATAGATAGATAGATAGATAGATAGATAGATAGATAGATAGATAGATAGATAGATAGATAGATAGATAGATAGATAGATAGATAGATAGATAGATAGATAGATAGATAGATAGATAGATAGATAGATAGATAGATAGATAGATAGATAGATAGATAGATAGATAGATAGATAGATAGATAGATAGATAGATAGATAGATAGATAGATAGATAGATAGATAGATAGATAGATAGATAGATAGATAGATAGATAGATAGATAGATAGATAGATAGATAGATAGATAGATAGATAGATAGATAGATAGATAGATAGATAGATAGATAGATAGATAGATAGATAGATAGATAGATAGATAGATAGATAGATAGATAGATAGATAGATAGATAGATAGATAGATAGATAGATAGATAGATAGATAGATAGATAGATAGATAGATAGATAGATAGATAGATAGATAGATAGATAGATAGATAGATAGATAGATAGATAGATAGATAGATAGATAGATAGATAGATAGATAGATAGATAGATAGATAGATAGATAGATAGATAGATAGATAGATAGATAGATAGATAGATAGATAGATAGATAGATAGATAGATAGATAGATAGATAGATAGATAGATAGATAGATAGATAGATAGATAGATAGATAGATAGATAGATAGATAGATAGATAGATAGATAGATAGATAGATAGATAGATAGATAGATAGATAGATAGATAGATAGATAGATAGATAGATAGATAGATAGATAGATAGATAGATAGATAGATAGATAGATAGATAGATAGATAGATAGATAGATAGATAGATAGATAGATAGATAGATAGATAGATAGATAGATAGATAGATAGATAGATAGATAGATAGATAGATAGATAGATAGATAGATAGATAGATAGATAGATAGATAGATAGATAGATAGATAGATAGATAGATAGATAGATAGATAGATAGATAGATAGATAGATAGATAGATAGATAGATAGATAGATAGATAGATAGATAGATAGATAGATAGATAGATAGATAGATAGATAGATAGATAGATAGATAGATAGATAGATAGATAGATAGATAGATAGATAGATAGATAGATAGATAGATAGATAGATAGATAGATAGATAGATAGATAGATAGATAGATAGATAGATAGATAGATAGATAGATAGATAGATAGATAGATAGATAGATAGATAGATAGATAGATAGATAGATAGATAGATAGATAGATAGATAGATAGATAGATAGATAGATAGATAGATAGATAGATAGATAGATAGATAGATAGATAGATAGATAGATAGATAGATAGATAGATAGATAGATAGATAGATAGATAGATAGATAGATAGATAGATAGATAGATAGATAGATAGATAGATAGATAGATAGATAGATAGATAGATAGATAGATAGATAGATAGATAGATAGATAGATAGATAGATAGATAGATAGATAGATAGATAGATAGATAGATAGATAGATAGATAGATAGATAGATAGATAGATAGATAGATAGATAGATAGATAGATAGATAGATAGATAGATAGATAGATAGATAGATAGATAGATAGATAGATAGATAGATAGATAGATAGATAGATAGATAGATAGATAGATAGATAGATAGATAGATAGATAGATAGATAGATAGATAGATAGATAGATAGATAGATAGATAGATAGATAGATAGATAGATAGATAGATAGATAGATAGATAGATAGATAGATAGATAGATAGATAGATAGATAGATAGATAGATAGATAGATAGATAGATAGATAGATAGATAGATAGATAGATAGATAGATAGATAGATAGATAGATAGATAGATAGATAGATAGATAGATAGATAGATAGATAGATAGATAGATAGATAGATAGATAGATAGATAGATAGATAGATAGATAGATAGATAGATAGATAGATAGATAGATAGATAGATAGATAGATAGATAGATAGATAGATAGATAGATAGATAGATAGATAGATAGATAGATAGATAGATAGATAGATAGATAGATAGATAGATAGATAGATAGATAGATAGATAGATAGATAGATAGATAGATAGATAGATAGATAGATAGATAGATAGATAGATAGATAGATAGATAGATAGATAGATAGATAGATAGATAGATAGATAGATAGATAGATAGATAGATAGATAGATAGATAGATAGATAGATAGATAGATAGATAGATAGATAGATAGATAGATAGATAGATAGATAGATAGATAGATAGATAGATAGATAGATAGATAGATAGATAGATAGATAGATAGATAGATAGATAGATAGATAGATAGATAGATAGATAGATAGATAGATAGATAGATAGATAGATAGATAGATAGATAGATAGATAGATAGATAGATAGATAGATAGATAGATAGATAGATAGATAGATATGATAGATAGATAGATAGATAGATAGATAGATAGATAGATAGATAGATAGATAGATAGATAGATAGATAGATAGATAGATAGATAGATAGATAGATAGATAGATAGATAGATAGATAGATAGATAGATAGATAGATAGATAGATAGATAGATAGATAGATAGATAGATAGATAGATAGATAGATAGATAGATAGATAGATAGATAGATAGATAGATAGATAGATAGATAGATAGATAGATAGATAGATAGATAGATAGATAGATAGATAGATAGATAGATAGATAGATAGATAGATAGATAGATAGATAGATAGATAGATAGATAGATAGATAGATAGATAGATAGATAGATAGATAGATAGATAGATAGATAGATAGATAGATAGATAGATAGATAGATAGATAGATAGATAGATAGATAGATAGATAGATAGATAGATAGATAGATAGATAGATAGATAGATAGATAGATAGATAGATAGATAGATAGATAGATAGATAGATAGATAGATAGATAGATAGATAGATAGATAGATAGATAGATAGATAGATAGATAGATAGATAGATAGATAGATAGATAGATAGATAGATAGATAGATAGATAGATAGATAGATAGATAGATAGATAGATAGATAGATAGATAGATAGATAGATAGATAGATAGATAGATAGATAGATAGATAGATAGATAGATAGATAGATAGATAGATAGATAGATAGATAGATAGATAGATAGATAGATAGATAGATAGATAGATAGATAGATAGATAGATAGATAGATAGATAGATAGATAGATAGATAGATAGATAGATAGATAGATAGATAGATAGATAGATAGATAGATAGATAGATAGATAGATAGATAGATAGATAGATAGATAGATAGATAGATAGATAGATAGATAGATAGATAGATAGATAGATAGATAGATAGATAGATAGATAGATAGATAGATAGATAGATAGATAGATAGATAGATAGATAGATAGATAGATAGATAGATAGATAGATAGATAGATAGATAGATAGATAGATAGATAGATAGATAGATAGATAGATAGATAGATAGATAGATAGATAGATAGATAGATAGATAGATAGATAGATAGATAGATAGATAGATAGATAGATAGATAGATAGATAGATAGATAGATAGATAGATAGATAGATAGATAGATAGATAGATAGATAGATAGATAGATAGATAGATAGATAGATAGATAGATAGATAGATAGATAGATAGATAGATAGATAGATAGATAGATAGATAGATAGATAGATAGATAGATAGATAGATAGATAGATAGATAGATAGATAGATAGATAGATAGATAGATAGATAGATAGATAGATAGATAGATAGATAGATAGATAGATAGATAGATAGATAGATAGATAGATAGATAGATAGATAGATAGATAGATAGATAGATAGATAGATAGATAGATAGATAGATAGATAGATAGATAGATAGATAGATAGATAGATAGATAGATAGATAGATAGATAGATAGATAGATAGATAGATAGATAGATAGATAGATAGATAGATAGATAGATAGATAGATAGATAGATAGATAGATAGATAGATAGATAGATAGATAGATAGATAGATAGATAGATAGATAGATAGATAGATAGATAGATAGATAGATAGATAGATAGATAGATAGATAGATAGATAGATAGATAGATAGATAGATAGATAGATAGATAGATAGATAGATAGATAGATAGATAGATAGATAGATAGATAGATAGATAGATAGATAGATAGATAGATAGATAGATAGATAGATAGATAGATAGATAGATAGATAGATAGATAGATAGATAGATAGATAGATAGATAGATAGATAGATAGATAGATAGATAGATAGATAGATAGATAGATAGATAGATAGATAGATAGATAGATAGATAGATAGATAGATAGATAGATAGATAGATAGATAGATAGATAGATAGATAGATAGATAGATAGATAGATAGATAGATAGATAGATAGATAGATAGATAGATAGATAGATAGATAGATAGATAGATAGATAGATAGATAGATAGATAGATAGATAGATAGATAGATAGATAGATAGATAGATAGATAGATAGATAGATAGATAGATAGATAGATAGATAGATAGATAGATAGATAGATAGATAGATAGATAGATAGATAGATAGATAGATAGATAGATAGATAGATAGATAGATAGATAGATAGATAGATAGATAGATAGATAGATAGATAGATAGATAGATAGATAGATAGATAGATAGATAGATAGATAGATAGATAGATAGATAGATAGATAGATAGATAGATAGATAGATAGATAGATAGATAGATAGATAGATAGATAGATAGATAGATAGATAGATAGATAGATAGATAGATAGATAGATAGATAGATAGATAGATAGATAGATAGATAGATAGATAGATAGATAGATAGATAGATAGATAGATAGATAGATAGATAGATAGATAGATAGATAGATAGATAGATAGATAGATAGATAGATAGATAGATAGATAGATAGATAGATAGATAGATAGATAGATAGATAGATAGATAGATAGATAGATAGATAGATAGATAGATAGATAGATAGATAGATAGATAGATAGATAGATAGATAGATAGATAGATAGATAGATAGATAGATAGATAGATAGATAGATAGATAGATAGATAGATAGATAGATAGATAGATAGATAGATAGATAGATAGATAGATAGATAGATAGATAGATAGATAGATAGATAGATAGATAGATAGATAGATAGATAGATAGATAGATAGATAGATAGATAGATAGATAGATAGATAGATAGATAGATAGATAGATAGATAGATAGATAGATAGATAGATAGATAGATAGATAGATAGATAGATAGATAGATAGATAGATAGATAGATAGATAGATAGATAGATAGATAGATAGATAGATAGATAGATAGATAGATAGATAGATAGATAGATAGATAGATAGATAGATAGATAGATAGATAGATAGATAGATAGATAGATAGATAGATAGATAGATAGATAGATAGATAGATAGATAGATAGATAGATAGATAGATAGATAGATAGATAGATAGATAGATAGATAGATAGATAGATAGATAGATAGATAGATAGATAGATAGATAGATAGATAGATAGATAGATAGATAGATAGATAGATAGATAGATAGATAGATAGATAGATAGATAGATAGATAGATAGATAGATAGATAGATAGATAGATAGATAGATAGATAGATAGATAGATAGATAGATAGATAGATAGATAGATAGATAGATAGATAGATAGATAGATAGATAGATAGATAGATAGATAGATAGATAGATAGATAGATAGATAGATAGATAGATAGATAGATAGATAGATAGATAGATAGATAGATAGATAGATAGATAGATAGATAGATAGATAGATAGATAGATAGATAGATAGATAGATAGATAGATAGATAGATAGATAGATAGATAGATAGATAGATAGATAGATAGATAGATAGATAGATAGATAGATAGATAGATAGATAGATAGATAGATAGATAGATAGATAGATAGATAGATAGATAGATAGATAGATAGATAGATAGATAGATAGATAGATAGATAGATAGATAGATAGATAGATAGATAGATAGATAGATAGATAGATAGATAGATAGATAGATAGATAGATAGATAGATAGATAGATAGATAGATAGATAGATAGATAGATAGATAGATAGATAGATAGATAGATAGATAGATAGATAGATAGATAGATAGATAGATAGATAGATAGATAGATAGATAGATAGATAGATAGATAGATAGATAGATAGATAGATAGATAGATAGATAGATAGATAGATAGATAGATAGATAGATAGATAGATAGATAGATAGATAGATAGATAGATAGATAGATAGATAGATAGATAGATAGATAGATAGATAGATAGATAGATAGATAGATAGATAGATAGATAGATAGATAGATAGATAGATAGATAGATAGATAGATAGATAGATAGATAGATAGATAGATAGATAGATAGATAGATAGATAGATAGATAGATAGATAGATAGATAGATAGATAGATAGATAGATAGATAGATAGATAGATAGATAGATAGATAGATAGATAGATAGATAGATAGATAGATAGATAGATAGATAGATAGATAGATAGATAGATAGATAGATAGATAGATAGATAGATAGATAGATAGATAGATAGATAGATAGATAGATAGATAGATAGATAGATAGATAGATAGATAGATAGATAGATAGATAGATAGATAGATAGATAGATAGATAGATAGATAGATAGATAGATAGATAGATAGATAGATAGATAGATAGATAGATAGATAGATAGATAGATAGATAGATAGATAGATAGATAGATAGATAGATAGATAGATAGATAGATAGATAGATAGATAGATAGATAGATAGATAGATAGATAGATAGATAGATAGATAGATAGATAGATAGATAGATAGATAGATAGATAGATAGATAGATAGATAGATAGATAGATAGATAGATAGATAGATAGATAGATAGATAGATAGATAGATAGATAGATAGATAGATAGATAGATAGATAGATAGATAGATAGATAGATAGATAGATAGATAGATAGATAGATAGATAGATAGATAGATAGATAGATAGATAGATAGATAGATAGATAGATAGATAGATAGATAGATAGATAGATAGATAGATAGATAGATAGATAGATAGATAGATAGATAGATAGATAGATAGATAGATAGATAGATAGATAGATAGATAGATAGATAGATAGATAGATAGATAGATAGATAGATAGATAGATAGATAGATAGATAGATAGATAGATAGATAGATAGATAGATAGATAGATAGATAGATAGATAGATAGATAGATAGATAGATAGATAGATAGATAGATAGATAGATAGATAGATAGATAGATAGATAGATAGATAGATAGATAGATAGATAGATAGATAGATAGATAGATAGATAGATAGATAGATAGATAGATAGATAGATAGATAGATAGATAGATAGATAGATAGATAGATAGATAGATAGATAGATAGATAGATAGATAGATAGATAGATAGATAGATAGATAGATAGATAGATAGATAGATAGATAGATAGATAGATAGATAGATAGATAGATAGATAGATAGATAGATAGATAGATAGATAGATAGATAGATAGATAGATAGATAGATAGATAGATAGATAGATAGATAGATAGATAGATAGATAGATAGATAGATAGATAGATAGATAGATAGATAGATAGATAGATAGATAGATAGATAGATAGATAGATAGATAGATAGATAGATAGATAGATAGATAGATAGATAGATAGATAGATAGATAGATAGATAGATAGATAGATAGATAGATAGATAGATAGATAGATAGATAGATAGATAGATAGATAGATAGATAGATAGATAGATAGATAGATAGATAGATAGATAGATAGATAGATAGATAGATAGATAGATAGATAGATAGATAGATAGATAGATAGATAGATAGATAGATAGATAGATAGATAGATAGATAGATAGATAGATAGATAGATAGATAGATAGATAGATAGATAGATAGATAGATAGATAGATAGATAGATAGATAGATAGATAGATAGATAGATAGATAGATAGATAGATAGATAGATAGATAGATAGATAGATAGATAGATAGATAGATAGATAGATAGATAGATAGATAGATAGATAGATAGATAGATAGATAGATAGATAGATAGATAGATAGATAGATAGATAGATAGATAGATAGATAGATAGATAGATAGATAGATAGATAGATAGATAGATAGATAGATAGATAGATAGATAGATAGATAGATAGATAGATAGATAGATAGATAGATAGATAGATAGATAGATAGATAGATAGATAGATAGATAGATAGATAGATAGATAGATAGATAGATAGATAGATAGATAGATAGATAGATAGATAGATAGATAGATAGATAGATAGATAGATAGATAGATAGATAGATAGATAGATAGATAGATAGATAGATAGATAGATAGATAGATAGATAGATAGTGTCACACCCCCAAACCAAGGATGGCGGAAACGTCTGGGGGTGGAGGACTTCATGTACAGTATCACAACAACGTGTATAATAGTGCTCAAAGTAAAAACAACCACCATAAATATAATTGCAAAAGTTACACCAAAGTATATGTTTACATGTTTCAAAAGCAATTACATTATGATGACAAAATAAATTTGTTGACGGTTTAGCGTCCCATCCTCAAAGCGATGAAGTTTGCCTGTTTCACTGACTTCCTGAGAATACAAGTAGTTTTAAAGAGTGTCAACACAAAGGTTGGTGAGTTCATAAGAGTTTTGTTTGAAGTAGAAACCGTTTTTCCTTGTAAAATCGATTTAGTTTGATTTCCAGAAAATCCAATATTTTCTTAGTTAAGTATGAATAGAAATAATCCTGCATGATGCATTAATGAACCCTAGAGTAATCCGTAGAGTTCCTCTATAATCGTCCAACATATATAAGTTATATAAGGTTTAACTTAGATAAAACGTTGAATATAGTGGGTCTGCCCTAGGTCCACAACCCAACGAGGAACAGGAGATGAGGCGGGCACCACCAATTCTAGGCCAATCAAGACTAAACTCTTATATGACTCAAACATATACGCTCAGCGACCATAGTTGAAGTCTAACAATTCTAGAGGAAATATAGTTTAATATCATAATAACTTTGTATAGAGACCCGGTACTTTGTATCTGTACCCCTTTTTGTATAGAGACCCGGTACTTTGTATTTGTACCCATAGAGATAAAAGGTGATTTTAAATCAACATAAAACTCATTTAGGTTTTTAAAAATAAAATCCCGTAAACTTATGGATTGTTCCCTATGTGAGCCGTTATAATCATACTATGACTATGTGAACCTGCCACGACGTTCTCAGTGTCGCGAAAAATGAAATGACATTTGTCACCCGTAGACCTGCAGATCCCACTGTAGCTAGCAGCGAGGTGTGGGGTGTCAATCCCAATATAGATCTATATACAAGTATCACGTTCTCCCTCCAGGAGATTCTGATTATAACTACCAGGAATTATATCCCGCACTCGGACGTACGGGGAGAGAGATAGAGAAACTCACAATATAGGATAACAAGTTTACGTGAAATGTGTGTGAAAATAAATATTTCTTGTATGAATGTACCCTTCTTGTACGAGTGCGTAGAGTGATGTATCATAAACTATACCTATTATAGTTTATCTAAAATGTATGTACTATGTATGAACTCTTTTATGGAAAAGTATTAGTGTAGTGAATTTATCGAACTCTTTTCATAGTTTAATAGTGCGTGTTCCAAAATGAATGAATAATATTTAATATGAATGTTTTAGTTTCAGTCTATAATGATAAACTAGCAAGAAAACACATTCAAATATTAGAACTTATGATTATACACTTTGCTCAACATAATACAAAGTGTTATGATATTTACATGCTGTTGGCAAAATTTAGCAATTCTGCCCTGTTTTGGAAAAATCATAGAAAAATCATACGAAGTCGAAAACTAGATCCGTAAATTCTGAGAGTTCACAAAATGTGTCTAGTTTGCTCATAATTTTTATCACAATTTATAATGACCTCTAACTTGGGTGAAAAAGTCCATAATCACAGACTGGTCCGGATTGTTGTTTGAAATGATAGGCAGTTTTGTAAAAATCACCATAAATTGTAGAAAAATCGTATGGAGATGTGCAAGTAGCCATTTTAAAGCTAAAAACTTGATCTATTTACACCTTGTACAGTTTTGAAAACAAAAATAGTTAAGATGCCCAAAACAGTCCGTGAATGGAGTTGAACTTTTCTGATGAAGGCTGTTAGAAAAATTTAGATACGTTCTTAGTGTTTTAACTTGTATTCCCCCCCTGAAAACTTGAGAAAACATGAAAATGTAGGGGTATGAACTCACCTTAAGTGATTTCAGTAGATGATTGTTGGAGAAGGAAAGTGTTCAATTCAAGAACACTTGGAGATGCCTTGAAGGTTTTCGAGAATCTAACATCATAGTTAGGGAGTTTGTGTAAGCAACCAAAGATTTGAGCAGAATGAAGTGAAATAATAATAGGGAGGATGAATTTTTACTTACTAAGTGTGGAAGAACACTTGAAATCAGCCTTGGATCTCGAAAATTTGTGTAAAAGAGTTTGAGAGAAAAAGTGGTGTTTGATACTTAGTGGAATGAGAGAAATGAGAGAAAATGAGGAGTGTGGTCGTTTGTTCCAGCTCAAAAACGTGGGGAGAGGGCAAATTGAGTGTAAGGGAACATTGAAGTGACATGGGTAAGGTGGGGAGGTATGGCTGGTCATAGAGTGGGTGTGGGGTGGTTGCTTGTGACTGAGAATCAATAACACTGCTTGAATGCGAAGTTGGATTGATGATTGAAGGGTGATTCGCGAAGAAAGACGCGAAGTCAAGGACTATGAAATTGTTGTTTGTAAGAATTTAAAAACTCGATTGTGGAGTTGTTGATGCTCATTTTGCGAAAGTAAAACAATCGAGTGTTCGCATCTATGAGTCAATTTGAAGTCAATTGGGTTAATATTCGCATATGGGTTCAACATATGAATTTTTGATTTCGCAAGTTTAGAGTTCAAGAACTAAACTGTGTTCGCATCTGGAATGAAAATTTTGTGAATCGCATTCGATTAATTAGCTTAAAATGCGAACGAGATAAATGCGAAGGGATGCGAAGGGTGTAAGAATGAAGATGCGAAGTATTTCATAGTAGAATGCGAATTGGGGAATGTTATAAAGTGATGAAATTGCAGAGTTTTTAACGAGATAAATGCGAAGGGATGCGAAGGGTGTAAGAATGAAGATGCGAAGTATTTCATAGTAGAATGCGAATTGGGGAATGTTATAAAGTGATGAAATTGCAGTTTTTAACGAGATAAATGCGAAGGGATGCGAAGGGTGTAAGAATGAAGATGCGAAGTATTTCATAGTAGAATGCGAATTGGGGAATGTTATAAAGTGATGAAATTGCAGAGTTTTTAACGAGATAAATGCGAAGGGATGCGAAGGGTGTAAGAATGAAGATGCGAAGTATTTCATAGTAGAATGCGAATTGGGGAATGTTATAAAATGATGAAATTGCAGTTTTTAACGAGATAAATGCGAAGGGATGCGAAGGGTGTAAGAATGAAGATGCGAAGTATTTCACAGTAGAATGCGAATTTGGGGAAGAAAACAGAGGATTTCAAATATTGTCCCTGGAGTTTCGCATTTTTGGAAATAAATACTCAACTTCGCAAATGGGGTCATAAAATGATAAAATTGCAGAATTTGACGGTTGTCACAGATAGATAGATAGATAGATAGATAGATAGATAGATAGATAGATAGATAGATAGATAGATAGATAGATAGATAGATAGATAGATAGATAGATAGATAGATAGATAGATAGATAGATAGATAGATAGATAGATAGATAGATAGATAGATAGATAGATAGATAGATAGATAGATAGATAGATAGATAGATAGATAGATAGATAGATAGATAGATAGATAGATAGATAGATAGATAGATAGATAGATAGATAGATAGATAGATAGATAGATAGATAGATAGATAGATAGATAGATAGATAGATAGATAGATAGATAGATAGATAGATAGATAGATAGATAGATAGATAGATAGATAGATAGATAGATAGATAGATAGATAGATAGATAGATAGATAGATAGATAGATAGATAGATAGATAGATAGATAGATAGATAGATAGATAGATAGATAGATAGATAGATAGATAGATAGATAGATAGATAGATAGATAGATAGATAGATAGATAGATAGATAGATAGATAGATAGATAGATAGATAGATAGATAGATAGATAGATAGATAGATAGATAGATAGATAGATAGATAGATAGATAGATAGATAGATAGATAGATAGATAGATAGATAGATAGATAGATAGATAGATAGATAGATAGATAGATAGATAGATAGATAGATAGATAGATAGATAGATAGATAGATAGATAGATAGATAGATAGATAGATAGATAGATAGATAGATAGATAGATAGATAGATAGATAGATAGATAGATAGATAGATAGATAGATAGATAGATAGATAGATAGATAGATAGATAGATAGATAGATAGATAGATAGATAGATAGATAGATAGATAGATAGATAGATAGATAGATAGATAGATAGATAGATAGATAGATAGATAGATAGATAGATAGATAGATAGATAGATAGATAGATAGATAGATAGATAGATAGATAGATAGATAGATAGATAGATAGATAGATAGATAGATAGATAGATAGATAGATAGATAGATAGATAGATAGATAGATAGATAGATAGATAGATAGATAGATAGATAGATAGATAGATAGATAGATAGATAGATAGATAGATAGATAGATAGATAGATAGATAGATAGATAGATAGATAGATAGATAGATAGATAGATAGATAGATAGATAGATAGATAGATAGATAGATAGATAGATAGATAGATAGATAGATAGATAGATAGATAGATAGATAGATAGATAGATAGATAGATAGATAGATAGATAGATAGATAGATAGATAGATAGATAGATAGATAGATAGATAGATAGATAGATAGATAGATAGATAGATAGATAGATAGATAGATAGATAGATAGATAGATAGATAGATAGATAGATAGATAGATAGATAGATAGATAGATAGATAGATAGATAGATAGATAGATAGATAGATAGATAGATAGATAGATAGATAGATAGATAGATAGATAGATAGATAGATAGATAGATAGATAGATAGATAGATAGATAGATAGATAGATAGATAGATAGATAGATAGATAGATAGATAGATAGATAGATAGATAGATAGATAGATAGATAGATAGATAGATAGATAGATAGATAGATAGATAGATAGATAGATAGATAGATAGATAGATAGATAGATAGATAGATAGATAGATAGATAGATAG